>NW_027555847.1:704317409-705517409 GCF_003287225.1 Phascolarctos cinereus | reverse complement strand
AAACCTCACAAACAAATACAGAAAAGCAAAAATATTAATATGCATCCTTTTTCCAACCATAATGCAATAAAAATTACCTTCAGTAAAGGACCTTGGGTACATAAATTAAAAATTAATTGGAAACTAAATAATCTAAACTAAAATAATTGGGGCATGTAAGTGGCACAGCGAATAGAGTACCAGGCCTGGAGTCAGGAAGACTCATCTTCCTGAGTTCAAATCTGGCCTCAGATACCTACTAGCTGTATGAGTTAGGCAAGTCACTTAACCCAGTTTGCCTCAGTTTCTTCGTCTGTAAAATGAGTTGGAGAAGGAAATGGCAATCCACTCCAGTATCTTTGCCAAGAGAACCTAAATGGGGTCGCGGAGAATTGGCCATGACTGAAAAATGGCTGAACAGCACCCCAGTAAAATAGAGAAAGAGCAGATCAATGAATTGGGCACTCAACTGAAAAAAAAAAGGCTAGAAAAAACAAATTAAAAATTTTCAATTAAAAACCAAATTGGAAATCCTGAAAATTAAAGGAAAGATTAGTAAAATTGAAAGTAAGAAAATGATTGAACTAATAAAACTAGGAGCTGGTTTTATTTAAAAACAATAAGAACAATAGAATAGAGAAGCTATTGGTTAATTTGATTTAAACCAACAAAGAAAACCCAATTACCAGTATCAAAAATGAAAAGGGTAAATTCAGCACCAATGAAAATGAAATTAAAGCAATTGTTAGGAGCTATTTTGCCCAATTATATACCAAAAAATCTAATAATCTAAGTGAAATGGATGCTTGTTTACAAAAATATGAACTGCCCACATTAACAGGAGAGGAAATAGAATACTTAAATTCTTAGAAAAAGAAAATGAACAAGCCATAAATGAGCTCCCTGAGGAAATAGCCCCAGTACCAGATGGATTCACAAGTGAATTTTACCAAACGTTTACAGAATAATTAATTCCAGTACTATTAGGAAAAATAGGCAAAGAAGGAATCCTACCAAATTCCTTTTATGATGCAAATATGGTGCTGATGCCTAAACCAGGAAAAGCAGAAACAGAGAAAGAAAACCATAGACCAATTTACTTCATGAATATTGATGCAAAAATTTAAAATACTAGCAAGGAAATTACAGCAATATGTCACAAAGATCATACATTATGACCATGTGTGATTCATACTAGGAATGGAGGGCTGGTTTAGTATTAGGAAAATTATCAGTAAACAAAAACAACAAAAATCATATGATGATTTCAGTAGATGCAGAAAAGGCTTTTGACAGACTATAACACCCGTTCCTTTCAGAAACACTAGGAAGCATAGGAATAAATGAAACTTTCCTTAAAATAAGTAGCATCTGGGGGCATCGACGTGGCGCAGTGGATAGAGCTGCAACCTTGGACTCAGGAGGACCTGAGTTCAAATCCGGTCTCAGACACAAAACACGCGACACTTACTGGCTGTTGACCTTGGGCAAGTCACTTAACCCCGGTTGCCTAGCAAAAGGCAAAAAAAATATAAAAATAAATAAGTAGTGTCTATGTAAAGCCATCGTAAGCATTGTATGTGATGAGGATAAACTAGAAGCTTTCCTGATAAGATCAGGGGTGAAGCAAGGCTGTCCGTTATCACCACTGTTATTCAGTATTGTACCGGAAATGTTAGCTATAGCAGTAAGAGAAGAAAAAGGAAATTAGAATAGGCAATGAGGAAACAAAATTAACACTCTTTGGAGATGATTTGATGGTATACTTGGAGAATCAACTATAAAAAACTAGTTGAAACAATTACCTTTAGCAAAGTTGCAGAATATAAAAATAAACTCACATAAATCACCAACATTTCTGTATATTACCAACAAAGTCCAGCAGGCAAGAGATAGAAAAAATATATTTAAAATAACTGCAGACGGTATAAAAATACTTGGGAGTCTACCTGCCAGGACAAACCCAGGAACTATATGAACAATTAAAAAAGACATTTTTCACACAAATAAAGAGATATAGACAATTGGAGAAATATTAATTGTTCATGGGTTGGTCAAGCCAGTATAATAAAAATGATAATTCTGCCTAAATTAATTTACTTATTTAGTGCCATGGAAAACTACCAAAAAATTATTTTATAGAGCTAGGAAAAACAGTAACAGAATTCATCTGGAAGAACAAAAGGTCAAGAATATTGAGAAAATTAATGGGGAAAAAAATTAGGAAGGAAAGTGGCCTGGTAATATCATATCAAACTATTGCATAGTGGTAATCATGAAGACAATCGGGTATTGGCTAAAAAGTAAAGGAGTGGGTCAGTGAAATAGATTAGGTACATAGTATAAATGACTGTAGTGGTAGTAAAAGACTGTAGTAATCTATTGTTTGATGAACCCAAAGATCCAGGCTTTGGGATAAGAACTCACTATTTGACAAAAATGACTGTAAAAACTGAAAAGCAGCTTGGCAGAAACTAGGTATAGACCAACATCTCACAATATATGCCAAGATAAGGTCAGAATGGGTGCATTGTTTGAACATGAAAGATGATATCATAAAGTAAAGGAGCATGGAAAACTTTGCCTCATATCTTTGGATGAGAAGGATTTTTTGACCAAACGAGATAGGATCATGGAAAAGAAAATGGATAATTTTGTTTATGTTGAATTAAAGAATTTGCATAAACAAAACCAATCTAGCCAAGATTAGAAGGAAAGAAGGAAACTGGGGGATGGGGGTGGAATTGTACAGCATGTTTCTGTGATAAAGCTCTCATTTCTCAAATACATAGAAGAACTGAGTCAAATTTAAGTATGAGTCATTCCTCAATTTGTAAATGATCAAAGGAAATGCACTGACAGTTTTCAGATCAAAGCTATCTGTAATCATATTTTTAAAATGCTCTAAATCACTAGTGGTTAGAGAAATGCAGATTTAAATAATTAGGTACCACCTCAGAACCATCAGGGTGGGTAATATGACAGAAAAGGAAAGTGACAAATGTTGGAGGAGATGTGGAAAAATTGGGACGGTAATGCCCCATTGGTGGTGGTGTAAACTGGTCCAGCTATTCTGAAGAATAACTTGAAACTATGACCAGAGGGTTATAAAACAGTGTATCACTACTAGGTCTGTAACCCAAAGAGATCAAAGGAAAAGGAAAAGAACCTATATGTAGAAAAGAATTTATAGCAGCTCTTTTCGTGGTGGTAAAAAATTAGAAGTTGTGAGGATGGCCGTCTATTGGGGAATGGCTGAACAAGTTGTGGTGTATTACTGTGATGGAATACTATTGTGCTATAAGAAATGACAAGCAGGAGCATTTTAGAAAAGCCTTGAAATATTTACATGAACTAATGCAAAGTAAAATGATCAAAACCAGGAGAACATTGTACATGGTAACTGCAATCATCAACTGTGAAAGACTTAGCTACTCAGATTAATACAGAGATCTAAGACAATTTCAAAGGACTCATGATAAAAAATGCTATCCAGAGAGACAATTGATGGAGCCAACATGTGGACTGAAGCATAATTTTTTCACTTTGTTTATTTTTCTTACTTTAAAAGATTTTTGCAACATGACTAATATGAAAATATGTTTTACATGATTTCACATGTTTAATTGCTATCACATTTCTTGCCTTCTCAGTGGGAGGGAGAGAACTGGAATTTTTTTTAAATGAGTTTTAATAAATAATAAAAATTTTTTAAAAGAAACCAAGAAAAAACTATCAGTGCTGATGCTTACTGCTGAAAGAATATATCTGTCTGCTTTTTGTAGCTCCACTCCCCATTTCAAGTGACTTTCCAAGCTAGAGTACCCTCTCCCCTCGTCAACATTGCCCCGTATGTCATATTTCCCTCATTATAATATGAGCTTCTTGAGGATAGGGATTATTTTTGGACTAGCACAGTGCCTTGCATGCAGCAGGTGCTTAATATATTTTTGTTGAATTAATGGTTGAATTGGAGTGAGAAGCAGCCAGGGTGTGCAGTGAGTTTCTAATTGAGGTTGTCTCTCTCTTTCTTCCAAGTTAGAAAGTCTTGTGAAGTTTTATGTGTTCTCTGTGTCTGTTTGGTGGTCTGTCTCTCTGTCTCTCTCTCTCCCTCTCCCCCTCTCTCCCTGTCTCCCTCTCTCCCCCTTCCCTCATCTCTCTCCCTCTCTTTCATGACTCTCTTCTCTTTCTATTCCCTTACAGAGTGTGCAGCATGAGAACACCTACAGGGACCCCCATAGCAAAATATTGTTATGGAGAGAACCCACCAGAGCTCTTCCCTGCATGATGGGGAGCCAGAGTAGCAAATTGTACCCATGAGGCCAGAATTTGGAGAAGGAAGAGTGAACCTGAAGACCTCAGCCTGCTCTTGGGGGAGTGGTGATGGTGGGAGGGAGGGGGGTATTTCTTCAGACTCAAAATGAGCCCATGGGTTAGAAGACTTACCCTTCCAGTGGGTGCTGGAGGATGGTGCTAAAAGGGACCATGAGGAACCCGGGACCCCTCCTCGTCTGCCCACCCTTCTCCCGGCGCTGAACACTTTGGCCCTGCTGGACAGACACGTCCTCTCAAGCTGCAGCTCAGATCGGGTCCAGCCGGGTGGTCGGAACGCCTCAAACAGAGCCGACATCCTCCCCTGTCCTCCCCTCCCTCCTCCATTCCCACAAAAGAGAACTGGGAGTTGTGCCCTTTTGGTTAGGCTTTGGGGTTCAATGTTCCACTCGTGGTCAGAGCGCCAGCTTTGTATATAACTGTAAATTATTTATTGGACTGATGTGGGAGAGTAGAAAAGAGGAGTATTTCCTGCAGCCAAAACCTATTGCCTTTCAGCTTCTAGTCACATGTGTCCCAGAGCAAAAGATTAGATTTCTGCTGATTCCTTGTGTTAACATGTTTTGTGAGTTAAAAGGATCTATTTGTACACATCAAATCATTTCTCTCTCGGGGCCCAGACTTCTCCCACCAGGGCTTCAGTTTTTCGTTCAGTGAAATGTCTCCATGCCTGACGCTTTTCAGTGTTGGTGATGCCCTGTTATCTTCAGCCTAATGTACAAAAGAATTCAATACCTCCTGAGAGACTTGACTGCCCAAACCTCCGGCGGGCCAGCTGGTCTACCTTAGGGGTTGGCTCATTCAGCGGCATTCGAGAGGATGATTTTACCCCTGGGTCTCAGGCTGGAGTCTTCCTAGTTTCTGGTTCTCCGTGGTGTGTTTTCGGTTGCTCCCCTCGGGGTGACCTCAGGAAAATCAGCCCCGTTTCTGTGAGGTGGGATGGAAGTGCCGGGGACACACTTGCAGTGTGTACCTGGCCGACTTGTGTCTCGCTCCAGCTGCATCAGTGTCCCCAGCCCCCGCACCGTGCTCCGAACAGCTCCCGGCTTTGGTTTTATGTACTAGCGCTAAGTGATCCGTCGTGGTGGGGAGTGTTCACCTTGTGGCCAGCTGGTTAGTGTGTTGCAGTCCCCAAGATAGTAAGAGTCACTGCAGCCCTTTGACCTAAGGAAGCATGGCCACGTCACTGTGTTTGCCAGACAGGTGGGAGAGCACTGGTCTGGAAGTCAAAGGACCCGAGGTTGAGTGTTCAGGACTCCGCTTGCTGGATAGAGGATCTTTGGTGAAGTTTGCTCTTCTCCTGACCACACTTTTCATCTGTGTAATGGAAGGGGTTGGGTTAAATGATCTGTACAGTCCCTTTTAACCTTGATTCTCCGTGTCAGCCCCCTGTCCCTTACAGCCAACCCCATCTCTCCTCCGTCCTGATGCTTTCATGGTCTCATTCGGTGTGCCAGGAGCTCCTCTGCCCTAGCTTTGCTCTTTGCTCCAAGTGCTAAGCCCCCAGCCAGCTTTGGTGCTTGCTGCATGTGCTGAAGGCTTCCCTGCCCCCCCAGCTTATCTGCTTTCTCTGTGTGCCAAGGCTCAGCCCACCAGCTTTTCTGCCTGCTCCGTGTGCTAACGGCTCCCCCCTCAGCTTTGCTTCTTGCTCCCAGTGCTAAGGGTTCCCCCTCCCCCCAGCTTTGCTCAGTGCTAAGGGCCCCCCAGCTTTGCTTCTTGCTCCCAGTGGTAAGGGCCCCCCAGCTTTTCTGCTTGCTCTGTGCACTAAAGCTTCCCCCCCCAGCTTTGCTCCTTGCTCCCAGTGCTAAGGGCCCCCCCCAGCTTTGCTCCTTGCTCCCAGTGCTAAGGGGCCCCCCAGCTTTGCTCCTTGCTCCCAGTGCTAAGGGGCCCCCCCAGCTTTGCTCCTTGCTCCCAGTGCTAAGGGGCCCCCCCAGCTTTTCTGCTTGCTCCAAGTGGTAAGGGGCCCCCTCCCCCCAGCTTTGCTTCTTGCTCCCAGGGCTAAGGGCTCCCCCTCCCCCAGCTTTGCTCCTTGCTCTAAGTGGTAAGGGCCCCCCTCAGCTTTGCTCCTTGCTCCAAGTGGTAAGGGCCCCCCCAGCTTTGCTTCTTGCTCCCAGTGCCAAAGGGCCTCCCCAGCTTTTCTGCCTGCTCCATGTGCAAAGGGCTCCCTGTCCCCCAGCTTTGCTTCTTGCTCTCAGTGCTAAGGGCCCCCCCAGTTTTGCTTCTTGCTCCAAGTGCTAAGGGGCCCCCCCAGCTTTTCTGCTTGCTCCTTGTGCTAAGGGCCCCCCAGCTTTTCTGCCTGCTCCATGTGCAAAGGGTTCCCTGTCCCCCCAGCTTTGCTTCTTGCTCTCAGTGCTAAGGGCCTCCCACCAGCTTTGCTCCTTGCTCTCAGTGCTAAGGGCCCCCCCAGCTTTGCTTCTTGCTCTAAGTGCTAAGGGCTCCCCGTCCCCCCAGCTTTTCTCCTTGCTCCATGTATTAAGGGCCCCCCCAGCTTTTCTGCTTGCTCCATGTGCTAAGGGCTCCCCGTCCCCCCAGCTTTGCTTCTTGCTCCATGTGCTAAGGGCTCCCCGTCCCCAGCTTTGCTTCTTGCTCCCGGTGCTAAGGGCCTCCCCAGCTTTTCTGCTTGCTCCCTGTGCTAAGGGCCCCCCCCGCTTTGCTTCTTGCTCCCAGTGCTAAGGGGCCCCCCAGCTTTTCTGCTTGCTCCATGTGCTAAGGGCTCCCCATCCCCCCAGCTTTGCTTCTTGCTCTCAGTGCTAAGGGCCCCCCTCAGCTTTGCTTCTTGCTCCCAGTGCTAAGGGGCCCCCCAGCTTTGCTCCTTGCTCCATGTATTAAGGGCCCCCCCAGCTTTTCTGCTTGCTCCGTGTGCTGAAGCTTCTCCCCTCCAGCTTTGCTCCTTGCTCCATGTTCTAAGGGCCCCCCAGACCCCTTTGTTACCTGCTCAGTGTACCACACACAACCTCTGATGCTTGCTTAAATTTGGTGAAAAGAATTTCTCCCCACACCCCAACCTTTTCTTCCTAAATCTGAGGCTTTCTTCATTTGTGCTTCTCCCAGGTACTGGTACTTTCTTGGCCAGGAAGCCGAGGCCTACATCCCCTCTTGATGCCCTGCCACCCCAGCTCCAAAGCTCTGATCCTTTCTTGGTCTTTGTCCTCGGAGCTCCTTGATCCTGTCCCACCTCCAGCTTTCATGTTTTCTTGCTTTGGAGGCTCCCCCACCCTCCAATAAAAGCTCTGATGTTTTCTTCCTCCATGTACTAAGGGCCCCTCATGCCCCCCCAGTAATAAAAGCTCTGATGCTTTCTTGGTCTGTGAACTAAGCTTTCCCCCCACTTTTGATGTTTGGTCTGTGTGCTAAGGGCTCCTCCTGCTCCCCCCAAAAACAAAAATTCTGATGCTTGCTTAGTCTGTGTGCTAGAATTTTGTGTCTCCCTCTCTCTCTTCCTCACCCCCCTCCCCAGCCTTGACACTTACTCTGGGTGCTAGGGGCCTGTCCCTTTTCCCCACCCCTGCCAGTTGGTTCACACTGAGTGTTTCTTCTCTTTGTGGTGGGTCCCTGGTAGCATGGATCTTGTATAATGTCTCATTCTTTCTTACTGTTAACACTTGGTACATGTATATATGCACACATGCTTGTGCTTTCCTTCTCCAGGTCCCACTTATCTGGGGGTGGGATTCCCTCCTGCCATCTTGGATTCAGGCAAGTTTGGTAGAGGGGGCTAAGCTTGACTCCCTCTGTCCCCGTCCTCTTCTTTCCCTGTGAGTTCTTTCTTGTTACAGTGTACAGTAACCACCACTCTATGTTTATGCCCATTACCTCACTAGACACAACAACCCTGGGAAGGTTGAGTATCGGGCAGTGTTGTCCCCATCCTACATAGGAAGAAACTGAGACTTATCATTGGTGCCCAGGGTCACTTGGCTAGTAAGTGTGGATGGGGGAGCCAGGGTTCATATTTGGGTCTTTCCACTCCTTGCATTGGGCATTCTTTCCATTTGCCATGTGTCTGTAAGTATTTCGCTCCACCCCTCTTCCCAGTCAAACTCCCCCAAGGCAAGTCATCCTTCACTAGGGCAACCTAAATAAACTTCTGAAGGTGGTGACTTGGCTACCTTCTGTTTTTGCATTTTCCTCTTGCCTTTGTGTTTGGGTGGGGCTTTCTCTGTGTGTAATGTGTTTTCAATGGTGCTGATTTAATAAAATTTGTCTCTCAAAACAACTTGAGTGTCTTTCTTAACCGTGTTGGCCAGCACACTTCTATGGATTCTCCCCTGGCCCAAGTCCTAAGGGAATTATGTGAGAGACCAGATGGTCCATTGAGTCATCTTCAGCAGCTAAAGACGGCATGGAGGAGGCACCTGTTTTCAAATGGATTCTGACTTTTACAGGGAAATGTCCTTATTTCCAGATACCACACTGATGGGTTATTATCCTTCCAAAATAACTAGGTTGGGTGTCAAGGTACAGTGTATCGAACTGGCTGATCAGATGGGGCCAGGTATGGCTTGGATTGGGTGTAAATAGTCCAAGTGAACATTTGGAGTGAGGGATGTCTAAATTTGTGCATCTCATGAGATACCCGATTAGAATACCTTTGAATATTAGTGCCTTACACCTTTCAGGACCTTCATAGATGTCTCTATCTCCTTGTGAAATGAGGAGCACGAATTTCATCCCTGTTTTCCCGATGAGGAAACTAAGGCCCACAGAGTTGATTTCTCCTGTCCATCTCACACTTGTCCACTTCTCCCAACTTAGCTGCCACCCGAGGTCAGACCCTAAACACCTAGGCTGCTCTGATGGCTTCTGTGTGGTCTTCCTGCATCCTCCTTATCCAAGCCAGCCTACATATAGCTACCAAAACAATTAGGGTGCAAGCTTGACCATGTACCTCAGAACCATAGTATGTCCGGGTTAGGTGGGATTTAAGCAGCCATCCAGGCCAATCCGTATATAAAAGGGATTCCAACTATGACTTAACCCAACAAGAGGTCACTGCTTGAAGATTTCCACTCCCTGAGGCATCTCTAATACATTGAAGATAAAATACAGACTCTTCAGTCTGGCTTTGTAACATTTCTTCAACCCAGCTCCATCTTGCTTTTCCATTGCGATCATATTATTGCCTTACTCCTAGGCTCATAGATCTTAGTACTGGAAGAAACTATAGAGGCCCTCCAGTCCAACCCCCTCCCCCACCCCCAAACATAAGGAAACTGTGACTGTGGAATGTTGACTTGGACAATGACACACATGTAGTGTCCCAAGTTGGAATTTGAACTCGTGTGTTATGAGTAACTATCCAGTGTTGTCCGCACTGCACCTGTGTTTCAGCTCACTTGGAATGCTAGCCTTTCCCCAAACTTATCATTACATGTTCCTCTTCCCTTACTGCCCCACCTTAGGCCTGGCAGCTGCACTGTCCTATCAGAATCCTTGCTGTCCTTCAAGACTTGACTGGAAGTACCACTTTGGCTGGGAAGCCTTCCTTGCCTCTCTCCGTTTCCTTCCCAACCCCCGGTGTTTCTCCCTCTCTGTCTTCATATTATCTTTTTATTTATCTACACATACATTGTGCCCTCCAGCGTAAAATCCCTGAAAGGTGACAATGACTTGTTTTTGTATCCTCGGCGTCTCGTATATTGGACTTAATGTTGAATTAAGGGGTAGGTGGCACAGTGGGTAGGGCATCAGGGCTGGAGTCAGAAAGAGTTCAAATCTAGCCTCTTACTAGCTAGCTGTATGACTCTGGGCAAGTCACTTAACCCTGTTTGTCTCAGTTCCCTCTGCTGTAAAATGTGCTGGAGAAAGAAATAGCAGATCACTCCAGGGTCTTTACCGAGATGCCCCTAAATGATGTCATGAAGAACTGGCACAGCGGAAACGGCTAAGCAACAGAAATACTGGCTGATTAGTTACCTAGCTGTGACCTCACTGCAGTTCCTGGTTCTTTTTTGTTGTTTTTGGGGGGTTTTTGGCTAGGCAATGGGGTTCAGTGACTTGCCCAGGGTCACACAGCTAGTAAGTATCTGAGGCCAGATTTGAACTCGTGGGGTAGAGTTTCTTCCAGCCCTAGGATCTATGAGCCTAGGAGTAAGGCAATATGATTGGAATGGCAAGGCAAGAAGTTCAGAGTCTATGCACAATGGCGCCCCCTAGCTGCCCCAAGCATCCTCTCTGCAACATCCAAAACAAGTGATTCCTGCTTCTTTACCTAAAGGCGGTGGGGGGGGACGACCCACTACCTCCTGAAGAAGCAGGCCATCTCACTTTTGAATTAAAAAAAAATCCACCACCTTGGGAAAAGTACATTTTTTTTTTTGTGAGGCAATTGTAGTTAAGTGACTTGTCCAGGGTCATCTGTCTGAGGTCAGATTTGAACTCGGGTCCTCCTGACTCCAATCCTGGAGCTCTATTCACTGCACCACCTAGCTGCCCTGAGAGTAGTTTCATTATATTTTTGTATTATAGTTATATTATTTAATATTAAATAGTATTTAAATAAATTAAATATTAGATTAATTTAAATTAAATGAATATTAATAACATTATAATATATTTATATTATTTCATTATATATTCAATATATTTTCATTCGCAACCAAACATGCCAATAGGTAACAATCAGACCAAAGGCCATTTTAATTTAGTTATAGAGAGTGTTCGTTGTACTTAGGTATCAATTATGGATGTGTCTAACTCTTAAGTCATCATGAGGACCTGACTGAGAAGGAACAAGAGGATTGCTTGGCCTCCCCATTACAAAACCTATTTACCAGCTGAGAGGAGGGAGAGAGAGAAGTAGGAACTAATGTGTAAAATCGCCTCAAACAACAGATGACTTAGGGGCACATTCACCAGTGGAATTTCTCTCACAAAGTGGGAAAGGCAATGTGGTATTGTGGCAGGACTGTGAGAGCTGGAATCAAAAGATCTGGGTTCAAATCCTGACTGCCAATTACTGGCTGGGTGATCTGGGCAAGCCACCTCTTTTTTTCTGTTCCTCAGTTTCCTCATCTGTAAATGGGTCTATTTTAGAGTGTCTGTAAAGACTTGGAGTCAGTGGGGTGTCGTGGCTAGAGCCTTGGGCTTTGAGCCAGGGATACTGGGGTGTTAGCCTTTGCTGAGACATTCCCTAGCTAGGCTGTGAACCTCAGTATCCTCATCTGTAAAATGACAAGATGTTGGACCAGATGTCCTCTGAAGTTCCTTCTAATTCCAGATCCAGAATCCTCTGATTCTGTATCTTAATAGAGGAAGATAGCATCACCTCTGTAAGTAGAACATAGCTCCAGCCTTCACTTAATTGATGGCCCTCTGAGTAATAATAGCATGCGTTTATATAGTGCTTTACAGCTTACAAAGGACATTACCAATGCCTCTCTTTATCCTCACCCTAGGAGGTAGGTGCTGTTATTATCCCCATTTTATAATTGAAGAAACTGAGGCATGTAGGAGCAGTTAATAATAGCTAACATTTATATAGTGCTTACTGTGTGCCAGTCACTATGCTACATGCCTTATAAACATTGTCTCATTTTATCTTCATAACAACCCTAGAAGGAAGGGGCTATTATTATCCCCATTTTACAATTGAAGAAACTGAGGCAGACATCACTTGTTAATAATAATAACGTATAGCTCTTACTGTGCTTTGCAATTATTATTTCATTTTATTCTCACAACAACCCTGTGAAGATGGCACTGTTATCATACCCATTTTACAGTTGAGGAAATGGAGGCAGATGGGTTAAGTGACTTGCCCAGGGTCACACAGCCAATGTGTCTGAGGCAGGATTTGAATTAGCTCTTCCAGATTCCACATCTAGCCCTCTATCCATGGCACCGCCTAGCTGCCAGTATATTTTGATTCATGCTGTCCCTAGCTTGAATAGTTCGCGTGAAATGTTTTGTTTTAAAAGCAGAATGCACAGTTCCGAGGTGTATAGAGGAATGAGTGCCGTTGATGTGTCGACAAAGGATTTCCTCGTGCTACTATCATATAGACTTAAAACAATATTTGCCGTGGATAAAAGCTTAGCCTTTTTAATATCTGGGAGTAACAGCACCAGAAGGGTGGGGAAGATTGGCAAAGTCTTAGCGCTAGGGAAATCCTCTTCCAGTCTGACTGAATGCATGGGATCATAGGCTTAGAGCAGGAAGGGACCTTAGAGGCCTTCTAGGACATATTACAAATAAGGAAACTGAGGCCCAGGAGGAGAGGCCACCCAAGATTCAAACCCAAGTCTGGTGATTTGACATGCAATCCTCTTCCCTCTGCCCCATCTGTGTGGCAAAAGTCAGAGTGGGGTAGTGGTTAGAAAGCCAGCCTTGGAAATGGGGAGACCTGGGTTCGAGTCCAGCCTCTACCACATGCTGCGGAACTCTTGGCGGGTCATTTAGCCTTTCAGTGGCTTCGAGCAATTTGCCAAGACTATTAAGATACAGAAAAGATGCGTTGGTGGAGGGGAATTTCCATTTTAGATGTTTGTTAGACCAACAAAATCGCAGGTTCCACAACACCTCCCACTCCTCAAAAAATAATCAAAAACAAACCAGAATTTTAATCCAGGTCCTCTGGCCCCAAGATCACCAATCCTTTCAGTTTTACTCCGGTCCCATGTATCATACAGTTGAATGAATGTGTTAAAACTCAGGTCAACAAGGTGATCAAATAAAAACAGTAAGGCATTTATTCAGAGTCAAGGAATTGCAATCTGGAACAATGCACTACGTCATTCAGACACGGAAGTTCAGTGAGGTGGGGAGGGTTACTAACAGAAATTACATTCACCCAGACTGGGTAGACAGATGGAATAGCCAGTCCCAAGTTATTTAGTGCAGGGTGATAGCACTAAAAGAAAAGCCACAGGATCGATTTAAGTTGCCTCTAGCCCGCAGAGGCAGGGTGCTGACCAAGGTCCCCTAGCCAGGGACACCAGGAGCCTCATCAGAAGAGCTAAACTTCAGGAAGAGAGGGCTGGCAGAAATGTCCTTGGGGCTCTCTGTCTCGGAGAAACTGCTGATCACAGCAGAGATTCTCAGGAGTTGACTTTGGAGGGATGGAGTGATTAGAAATTGCTAGTGAGAACAGGGTAGGGGGCCCAGAGTTTCCCAGAGATTGACAAATGAATAAAACATTGACTAAGCGCTTGATACGTGCAAAGCACCGTACTGGGAATCCAAATAGGTAAATAAGACAGCCGCTTTCCTCAAGGAACTTATATTCCAATGAGGGAAACACACATAGGAAAGGTTTTAGCTGCAAGTCAGATGGAAAAGGTGCAGAAGAAAAGCAGGTGCCGATGCCTCTTCTTCAGTGTGATTACCCCTAATAAAATCTTATCTGCTTCTGCTTTTGGACCATGACAGCCAAGGAGTTTGGTGGGAAGCACCTTCTTTATTGGAGAGCAGTAGCTGTGACTGTAGCATATGCAGGAGTAGTGGCCAGGCTGCATCCTCCCCAGGGGCTGCTTCCCGTTGGCTGAGGACAATGGGCTGGAAGCACTGCCATTGCCAAGGCTCGTGTCCTGGGTCCTGGGTCCTGGGCTGTCTCCATCAGGGTCCTAGAAGAGATGGTAGTCAAGGTGGTGATGGTAGCTTTACCTTCCTGACCCTTGCTGTCTCCTGTTTCTCCCCCAGGCACCTAAGCTGACTTGCTTACCCTTTAGGGGCAAGGAGGTTGGCAGTTGGTGGGAATGATTGGCCCCTTCTCCTTAGAAATTGCCTCCCCAGTAGATAGATGTGAGGCTGGTTTGGAATCAGGACCAGTGGAGTGAGGGATGCTGCCACTACCAGGATTCTAATGCTTCTCTGCCTTTCGAGAATGGTGGATCAGCATCTGTTGCTTGGGGTGATGAACCCCTACTCCTTAATGGTTTCCATCTTCAGTGATGGCCTGGTGGTTTAATACATGTATGTATATATGTATACATATGACATGACATATGCATGTCTCTTCCATTAGAATGTAAGTTCCTCGAGGGCACGGGCTGTTTTATTTTTGTCTCTGTAATTCTGGCACGTAGCACAGTATCAGGCACATAGTAGGTGGTTAATAAATGCTCGATTCTCAATTATATGTACTAGCTGGATTAGATGTCCTTGAGGTCTCCTCCACCGGGGAGAGAGACTCCATGATTCTATTGGTACAGCTAACTGAAGGAGTCATGTTTCTCCCTTTAGGCAGAAGGGAGTTACTATCAGGAACTGAGGGCTGACTTTATTATCTACTCCTCTTTGCTCTCTGATGACTCTGAGTCGTTGCTGATTAAATTATGCTCAAATTCCCTAAGGGAGACAGTCACTGCTTGTGACCATAGCGGCTCCTTCCGGGTGCCTCATCACTGCTCTCTCCTCGTGTTGTTTTGGCTCTGCCTGCAGAAGAGACGGGAGGTTTGTAAACACAACTTTTCTTCTTTACAGATTAAATCTGACAAACGCCAGGACATAAGCTCTTGAAGTAGATGGGGGGGGGTGTGTGCAGGGGGTGGTGGGGGAGCTCAGGGGAAGGATAAGGTTTGAAATATTATTACTAACTGCATTATTCAAAGAAAACTCATCACAAGCTTCTTGCTGGTGGAAGCCTGTCTAGCATTCTATGATCAATTAGCTTTGATTTAAATGAATCAGTAGAAGAGGAAAAGGCCCAGGCTGTCTGAGTTGACAGGGTTGTGCTCCTAGAGCCATTCATGGGGATCTTTTTTGACACCCATGGTGAATTGGAATAGAAGATCCCACCTAGAGACCACTCTACAGTTTATAAAGGCAAGAGACAGCTAGGTAGTACAGAGCATCTGGCATGAATTAATTCTGTTCCAGACACTTGCTAGCTGTGTGACCTTGGGTAAGTAATTTAACATTTCTCAGACTTGGTTTCCTCATGGTAAAACAGGATTAATAACAGCATCAACCTCGTAAGAATCAAATGAAGTAAGTGGTACAATGAGTAGATGGAACCTGAGGCTTGAAGTCAGGATTATCTGAGTTCAAATCCTGCCTCAGACACTTACTAGCTGAGTGATCTTGGGCAAGTCATTTAGCCCCTGTTAACCTAGGAGGCAGCTAGGTGGCTCAGTGTTGGACCTGGAGTCAGGAATAGCTGAGTTCCAGTCCAACCTCAGACACTTCCTAGCTGTGTGACCCTGTGCAAGTCATTAGAAAAAACACCTCTGCCTCAGTTTCCCCACCAGTAAAATGAGGATAATAATAGCACTTAGGGTGAGATAATATTTGTAAAAAGTGCTTAGCACAGTGCCTGGCACATAGTAGGTGCTATATAAATACTAATTCCTTCCCTTGATGTTTTTCTCTCTCTCTCTCTCTCTCTCTCTCTCTCTCTCACACACACACACACACACACACACACACACACACACACACACACACACACACACACAGACCTTTCTACTTGCAACTAATTGGAGAAGACTGAATTAATATGGTTTCAAAATGTTGTTCTATTACATGTAAGTACTACAATGTGAATAGTGGGGCCAGGGCACGTTACCAAATAGAACCCCTATAGATGTTCACTTTAATGGATAGTTGAGAATGATATATAGCTTTTAATTAGTGCAATAGAATCAGGGGCTTCCAGAGTGCTTGCAAAGTACTTTTGTCCTCCTAAGTAAGTAAAACATTATCTTCCATGGTCTCCTGTAAATTAATAATTTGCACACACAGCGAGCTCCCCTGAGCCCCCATCCCTACATATCCTTAAAAATGACATCTACTGGAGCACAAAGATAAACTTCCCCCTGGCTTATGTCCAAATGATAAGTTCAGATTTAGTGGGATCCGAACGAATGAGATATAACTGTATTATCAATAAGACTCCAAGTTCTAGGTCACAGTGAGCAATCTTCATTCAGCTCTTGCCAGAACTGACTGACTGTGCTACATTGGTATGACTATTTTACACTTTGTTATTCTTAACTTACTAATAATTGTTAATAACAAACCATCTGTAGAATGCCATTATTTCTCAGAATGCCTTTAAACATTTATTATTTGAATGTCTGCCCTGTACTTCTCTCTACATTTGTAATAACAATAATAATAATACCAAGTATTTACATAGCTCAGGGAGCCTTTTGGCAGTCAACTGAAGCATTCCTTCTCAGAATAATTTAAATACAACAAATAAAATATATGAGATTAAAATGAAAATCAATTATAGTAAAATAATGAGGCAGTTAGGTTACAGCAGATAGAACACTGGGCTTGGAGTCAGCAAGACTTGAGTTCAAATCTGGCCTTGGGCACTTACTAGCTGTTTAACTCCAGGCAGATCATTTAATCATTACCTCAGTTTCTTCCACTGTAAAATGATAGCACCTACCTCCTACGGTTGTTGTGAGGATCAAATGATGTCATATTTGTAGAATGCCTGGCATATAGTAGGTGGGTACTCTACAAACACTGGCTATTATTATTAATCGCTTTCTCCATCCAAGTGTATGGACCCCTTGATATCTATCCACAGATCCTCTGTGTATCCACAGACCCCCTGATATCCGTTGTTGTCATTCAGTCATTGTGGTTGTGTCTGCCTCTTTGGGACTCCATTTGGGGTGCTCTTGGCAAAGATACTGAAACGGTTTGTCATTTCCTTCTCTAGTTGATTTTACAGATACACCCCCTGATATAGCTCTATTTAAGCCTAGTCTCAGCCTAACCCTCTGTTATCACAGAAACAGAGGCCCAGAGGGGTTGGGTAACTTGTCCAAGGTCATACAGATAGTAGATAGTAGAGCCAGGATACACACAGTTGAAGAATTTGAGAACTGGAAGAGACCCAAAAGGATCTTCTGATTTGAACCCAGGATTTCTGATTTATCATACATACATACATACATACATACATACATATATATATGTATATATATGTATATATATGTATATATATTTATAGAGAGAAAGTATGTATATGTATATATGTGTATATATATATACACAAATACATATATATGTGTATGTTTGTATATATATGTATATGCACATGTGTAGAGATGTGGTATATGGCATATGGTATATATATACACACACACACGCATGTACGTCTGTGTGTATACCCTATGTATGTGTATGTGCATATGTTATATTGCATATGTATGTGTGCCATATATACACACGTGCACACATATATGTATGTGCATGCGTGCATACATGCAGGTCTCATTTGAATGTGGTTGTTTGCTATAGTCACCGTTATTAGATTATGAACTCCTTGAGGGCAGGGACTGTTTTTGCCATATTGCTAACACTTAGCACAATGGCTACAATATAAGCACTTTGAAAATGCTTGCTGGCTGCTAGGGGCGCCATAGTGGATAGAGCACTGGTCCTGCATTCACCTTCCTGGTTCAAATCTGACCTTGGACACTTATTGGCTGTGTGACCTTGGGCAAGTCACTTAATCCTGTTTGCCTCAGTTTCCTTATCTGTAAGATGAGCAAGAGAAGGAAATGGCAAACCACTCCGGTATCTCTGTCAAAAAAAACCCCAAATGGGGTCACAAAGAGTCGAACACCACTGAGCAGCAACAGTAACAAATATATACTGACTTTCACCATCATACATCTTTCTTTCTAAGAATAAGGACATCTCTCTTCTTCTCCCTAACCGGATTTCATCTCGGTTACCAGCGGATTTCAGTCCTCCTTTCTCTCAAGGCTCAAATGAATGAACACCATAGCCTTCTGTGCTGCAGCCACAGAATTGTGTATAGATTCTTGGCACTTGTGCAAACAGCTGCTGTTTTTGATCCCAGAAACAGCTGTGTGTCAGTGGGGAGGGAGGCAGGTCTGGTCAAAGGTTGATACCTTCCTAATACTCTGTTAAATTATTTTGATGATCTTAACTCAGAAGGTGCTTGATATGAGCTACTCTGAGCCCCTTAAATGCACTGTGAGTTCTGGGGAAGAGCTCTGTGAGCCCTGAGTGACTGGGGAATCTGTCCCTGGGGAAGGCTAAATCTCCCATGGCAGTAACTATTCTGAAGGTTTGAAAGCTCAAAATCCTAAGAGCTCAACCAGAGCCTTCTGGGAATCAGACCCTCTGAGGAATTTGCTTGGAAAGGATGGATGGCAATATTCTATACTTCTTCGCCTGATGGCTGCCCTGTCTTCTAAATTTACTTAGCATGATTGTCTAATATCCCATCTAGGACTATTTCCCTAACTGCCCTCTAGGTAGGGTCGTCAGAAAGTTGTTGATTACTTTTCTTTTGGGTTCCAGGAATAACTTTGAGGGTAGCGGGGATTTCTAGTACTGCCACTCATGAACCCCCACTGGTGGACTTCCTATTGATAATCAGCCAGTAGCCTCAATTAACTTTTATAAAGGGTTTTTAATAAGCAGTATAGCAAGGGTAGTTATAAAAAACACTTACCCTTAAATCAGGGGTGCACTATTCCCTGACACACATAAAGTTCTTAGGGAAAATAAGCTTAAAACTTTGAGAGCACCTGTGGCTACAGAATAAACTCACAGCTCCTGGTTACCAGAAGTCCTTTGCTCCCTTTGTGGAACACTCATGAAGGTCCCCTTAGATGTAGCTCTCTGCTGGGCTCCAGGGCTGGTGGGAAGAGTCCTGAATCTTCCTTTTCTCAGTATGTCTTATTTGTTATCAGCGTGTCTCTCAGCTCCCAATACAGCCAATGCCATCAGCCGCTGATGCCCCAAGGACTCTGTCTCCAGTGTGCACCATCACCAATGGTGATGGGATCTCCAGGTGTTTTGACTTTTGGCTGGGTTAAACCTCATCAATTCCATCTTGGCATACTCGATTGCCTTTTCTTAGAAGACCTATTTGCCTTTGTCACGTATCTCTCTACTCCTGGCTAGATGTGTTGACTTCTATTAGTCCAGTCTCTCTGGTAACCTGGTCAATGAGGAGGGAGGAGAAAGGGGGGTGAGGTACATTCTTCCCCCAACAGCAATTCCCTGTCAGAATCCTTAGATTCCAAATTTAGAGTCCACTCTCACTCAACTGATTGGGTCCAAACTAGCTTACTGTTTTTATACGTAGCCCAAGAATGGGGAGTTGTGACTTGATCTTCAACCAATCATAAACCATTTCCTAGATGGCATCCTCTGTCTTTATCCAAGGACCCTTATCCCTATGAGCTTTTCAAATTAAGAATTCATTCACATAGTTTACTTTTGATTAGTTTGTTCAATTGTGATGACCAAGTATTCTGTGATTAACTGAAGCATGAGTGGATCCCCATGATTGAAATAAGATCACAGATGTAAGGCTGAATGGGACCTGAGAAGACAGCTGGTTGAACTAATTTTACAGTGGAGACAACTGAGGTCCAGAGAAGTCATAGAAGGGTCCTCGGGGGCTATCTAATCCCTTCATTTTACACATGAAGAATGGGCCCTGGTGGGCAGGGCAGGTTAAGTGACTTGCCCAACGCCCTGCTCTGACTCCAGAGCTCTGACTTCCATCATATCACAACTATTGTGAAAAACCTCCTTCTATTCACTCAGGTACAAAGCCTTGAACTCAGCTTTGACCCTTCTGTCTCCTGGAGTCCCCATTTCTAATAACTCCTTAAGTCTTATGGATTTTACCTCCACAGTCTCTCACAGTCTCTTTCCACCCAGGTGGCTGCCACCCAAGTCTAGGCCATTATCCTGTGCTTGGACTATTCAACAACAACTCCCCCCATTAGATTATAAACTCCTTGAGAGCAGCAACTGTCTTTTGCCTCTTTTTGTAATCCCCGGCACTCAGCACAGTGCCTGGCACATAGTAGGCACTAAATAAATGTTGATTTAATTGAATTGAGTATCTTAATTACCTACTACGTGCCTGGTACTGTGCCAGGCATCAGGAATACAAAGAGACAGAACAGTCCTTGCCCCCACAAGGAGCTCAGATTCTTGACCCAGATACTCTGGATTTGTGATCTTATCCATTTGAATAATTCCCTCCAGTGAGGCAGCTGAAGGCAACTAGGTGGTATAGTGTTTAGATCATTGAGCCTAGAGTCAAGAATCCAACCTCAGACACTTACTAGTTGTGTGACCCTGGAAAAGTCCCTTAACCGCTGCCTGCCTCAGTTTCCTCATCTGTAAAATGGGAATAATAATAATAATAACCCCAACTTAAAAGTGTTATTTCGAGGATTATATGAGATAACATTTGTAAAGGGCACTCAGCACGGTGCCTGGAACACAGTCAGCACTATATAAATGCTTTATGCTCTTCTTCTTTCCCTCTTCTGATGATTCAAATTACAACCTGTTTATACTTACCCTTCCTGTGCAACCCTGGGTCACACCCTTCTATATGTCCGTTCATTCAGGATACCAGGCCTGAGGTGTCAAATACATGCAGGCTGCGTGCAGCCTGAACTAGATCAAAGCATAGGTACTGTCTGATTTTAATGTGCTGATGTATTAATAAAAATATATTAATTAATAATGATGACAGTATTCATTGATACTATCTATATATTAGTATATATTAATAGTAACAATATTAATCAACCATGTTGACATATATTAATATTAATTATATAACAAATATAGTGATAATATTAATTAAGATATATTAATGTTTTAATCAGCATGGTATATTTAATTAATAATTAATATATTATATAATAGATATAATATATAATATAATATATTAATTGATAATTAATATAGTATATGTTAATATAAATAATACACATGTCTCACCTGAAGGTGAGACAACCCACCCATTATATTTATAATGAGGTCGTTACCATTTGACAGCTGAGCAGATGGGCTCAGAGAGTCACCCCACTAATGAAGTGTCGCAGTCTGGATTCCATCTCAGAATGCCTAACTCCAAATCCACTTGGGTTTCCCCCATACTACACTTTTCTGACCTATTGGGCCATAAGTAGGCCACAGGTAGAAGCCTCTGTCTTCCTGAAGCAATAAAAAGAAAAAGCCCACTAGGAAAAAACTCCTCACCATGTTATTCATTCAGCTGAATCATTGAAAGTAGAAATGATCCAACCTAAGTCCGGGAAAAGTTAATCTTTCTGGATATCTAAGGCAGTGAATGGATTATCTGAGCTTAGGGCAGCTGAAACCTCAGCCTACAGCCAAACCCTGCTCTGAAGAGGGCCTGTGGTACAGATGATGTCTGGGAGAGGACAAAGGCCCTGTTTCTTTTCTTTTCTTTTAATTTTATTAATTTATTTTGATTTATCAACAATCACCTCCATATGCTTTTGGGTTGAAAATTTTTCTCTCCCTTCCTCCCCCCACCCTCCCCAAGATGGTGCACAATCTGATATAGGCTTTACATTTACATACCCACTAAACATATTTTCACATTAGTGAAGTTGCAAGTAAAAATTAAAACCAATAGGAGGAACCATCAGAAAAACGAAACAAAACTCAACAGAAGGTAAAAATAAGTGATGGCGATTCGACTTCCATAGTTCTTTCTTTGGATGTGGACAGCATTTTCCATCCCGAGGCCTCTGGAGATGTCTTAGATCCTCGTAATGCTGAGAAGGGTTCAGTTTAACAATATTAGTCATTGCATAACGTGGCTGCTATTGTGTACAAAGTCCTCTTGGTTCTGCTCACTTCACTCAGCATCAGACCATATAAGTCTTTCCGGATTTTTCTGAAGTCAGCCTGTTCATCATTTCTTATAGCACAATAGTATTCCATTACATTCATATGCCACAACTTGCTCAGCCATTCCCCAATTGATGGGCATCCTCTCAATTTCCAATTCTTTGCCACCACAAAAAGAGCTGCTATGAATATTTTTGTACATGTGGGTCCTTTTCCCATTTGTTTGATCTCTTTGGGATATAGCCCTAGAAGTGCTATTGCTGGATCAAAGGGTATGCATATTTTTGTAGCCCTTTCAGAGGCCCTGTTTCTTAAAGCCCCTCTGGGAGTGCCCCCCCTGCCCTTTGGAGAAGGCTAGAGCCTCTCCAGGCGCTGAGGCCTCAATGTCTGCTTTTTGGGTGCTCTGGATTTGGCATTCCTCTTTTCCAGGAGGCTGAGACCTTGGCAACTGTTGAGCCTGTATTCATTTAGCACAGTCCGTGATATTCTTCTCCTCCCTCGGCTTTGCTGTTACAGCTCTCAGCCTGCCAAGGGCCAGATAGAAAGCACAAGATAAATTGGATGGCCAGAAACTTAGCAGAAGGTTCAGTTAATTTATTTGACACAAATAAGCCCATTGGCCTGATTTAGCACAGGGAGACGCTGTGTGGAAGGTAGCTAAATTTGATCTTAAAACTCGTTCTCCATGCACTGTATAAACCAGAGGTCAGCAACTCCTTCAGACAGGAGCAGCACTATGGGCTGGGTCGTGCCTGTGATTGCTGGCAAACTTAAGGCCTGGGGAGGCAGAAGGAGGACCAGAGGCAGGAGGAAGGAAAGAAGGGAGGGAGGTGAAAGGAAATAAAGGGAGAAAGGCAGCATGGAGGGAAGGAGAAAGAGGGAGAGGAGAGGGACAGGAAAGAGGTGACATGTAGCTAAGGTTTCCTTGCCATATGTCATCTCTCCCCAGAGAAACTTGATCGAGGGATTGAGGCATTGCTGGGGTGACGTGCCAAGGTTATTTTATAGGCTTAGAACACTCTCTGGAGTACAACAAGTCAGAGATCTTCTAAGGTCTGTGCTTCAGGGGCTGAGGTTAGTAGTCAGTGACTTAAGGAGGCAGCTTTCTGGGAAGAAGAAATCACAGAAAGGGTGTGAGAGCAGGGAGGGGCCTTAGAACATTGAAAGTTGGGGCTGAACGGGGCCTTAGAACAGGGAATGTCAGGGCTGGGAGGGGCCCTCAGAACAGGGAATGTCAGGGCTGGGAGGGGTCTCAGAACAGGGAATGTCAGGGCTGGGAGGGGCCTTAGAACAGGGGATGTCAGAACTGGTAGGGCCTTAGAATAGGGAATGTCAGAAGAAACTTCAGAACGTAGAATGTCAGAACTTGGAGAGATTTTAGAACATGGAATGCCAGAGCTTGGAGGGACTTTGGAACAGGGAATGTCAAGGCTGTAGAGCGAGGGGTGGGGAATCTTAGAAAATGGAATATCAGAGCTGGGAGGGGCCAAATCGAAGGTTCTGGCTGGAAGTGACTTCAGAGACACCATCATTCAACCACCTCATCTTTCAGATGGGGACAGTAAAGCCTCCACAGGTAAGTGGTTATAATTCCAGTAAGTGGTAGGGCTAGGCCTAGAACCCAGGTTTCCCGACTCATGATCCAGCATCCACTTTGCTCCCAAACTGCCCATCTCAGCAGGTAAGATCAAAGCATAGGCAAATGTAACTTCCCACTGAGGATTTTTTAAAATAGTCCAGCAAAACCATGTGACACACCAACCAAGTTTGACATTAAATGTAGTATTCCATACCCATAGTCGCCCACCTTGGCAAAGAAGGGAAGGGAGGTGTGGTCTCACGTCTCTTCTTGGCCAACATAATGTCAGAAACTTCAGCCTCTACTGTTTTGTTGTTAATGTTGTTTCCATATACATTGGGTGGAATGTAAACTCCTTGAAGGCAGGGATTGTTTCATTTTTGTGCCTGATACAAAGTAGATCCTTTTGTAAATATCCTTGACTGATTGTACATGTCATTTCCTTGTTTCTGCTTACTCCACTTTGCATCAGCTCATAGAAGTCTTCCCAGGCCACCTGTATTCTTTCCATATACCTATTCTTTCAGTAATATTCCATCACAATCATATATCACGATTTGTTTAGTTATTCCCAAGTTGATGGGCATCTACTTCCTTTCCAGTTCTTTGCTATGGCAAAGTATTGCTGTCAATATTTTTGGTGCCTATGAGACTTTCGGTCTTTGATTTTCTTGGTGGGGTGGAGAGGGTGAGGAGCGGGAGGGGAACAGATGGAGAGGGTCAGTGCTTAGCAATGGGATACCTGGATGAAAGGTTATTGACATTTCGGTCCCTTTCTTGGCATAATTTCAAATTTCAGCTGGCTTTTTTCATGTACTTTACTTTCTGATAAGCTAGATTCAGCTTTGATTCCCACAAGCATTTAAGTGCCTACTGTATGCTGGGCACTATACTAAGAACTAGAGCCATGATGTTTTTTGAAAAAGTGAATTCTGTAAGCATTTGTGCATTGATTTCCTTTCCTTCCTTTTCTGAGAGAAATAAACTTTAATAAAATAAAATAATATTATAATAAATAAAATAATAAATGACCTTTGTTTTGATCAACTTTCCCTGTATCTTAGCAATCTGTGAAGGTTTTATTTCATTATGATAATTGATAATCATATGTACTGACTTGTTTTTATATATTAAAGCACTTTCACATAATCAGATTTGAATCTCACAATCTGACAATCTTTTGGGGGTACTTAATGCAAGGAGGAACTACTTCTTGACACTGAGAGTGGTCCCACAGGGGACAGGCTGACTCTCAAGGTGATGGGTTCCTCCTTCAAGGAGATGTTGTTGAGAGGATTACCTGTGTGCTGGTAAAATTTAACAACTGGCTCTCCAGAAAAAAAAAGTGTATTCACAACAGATGTCTAAGTTTGTTCTGCATTATTAACGTTTTCTCCATCACTTTCTTCAGTCTAGACAATCAACAAAACAACAAATCAATCCCTGATTTGTAGCCTTGGACGATTTTTTTGTGTTGTAGATACTCATGCTGACAATTTAACACTCATCTCTCCCAAGCCAGTTGGAGCTGGCTGTAGCATGCCCTTGCCTGTTAAGATCTGGGTTCGAAATCTGAATTCTATGAAATTCTGTGTAGCCACACCTCCTGGCTGCCCTTGAATCCCACCTTTTGCAGGTCTTTCTCAGTCCCTCCCCTGCTGCTGGTACCTTCTCATCTGAAGTGATCTCCCATTTACATGGCATAGATTGTATATATACCTAGCTAGTCACATGTCATCTTGCCATTAGAATGTAAGCTCTTTGAGGGCAGAGATTATTTTAAACTTTTTTTCCCTAAATTTGTAGCACCTAGCACTATGCTTTGTTGGACTGCCAAAGGGGTCCATGACACACGAAAAACTTTATATATTCAACATCCTGCTGTCTGTTGCTTTTCCTTTGTGCACTCTCCTTTCTAAGGACCTGCTGGGAAATGGTTACGCTGGCAAATGCTGGTAAAAAAAAAAACTTCTCAGGGTGTGGGGAAAATATATACATAACACACTTTTATCTTGAGTCTTAATATTTTCTGGCATATAGTAAGCACTTAATAAGCATTGCTTGACTGAGTGACTATGGCCAGACAATCCCAATAGTGAATATTTACTTCCATTTGGTTCAATTCATTTTATTTACTTCAATTCAACTAGCATTTATTCAGCCACTATGTTGTGGCTGGGTGGCCTAATAGATAGAGCTCTGGACCCGGAGTCAGGAAGACCTGAATTCAAATCCAGCTTCAGACAGTTACTAGCTGCAAGATAAGCTGGGAAAGTCACTTAACCCTGTATCCCTCAGTTACTTCATCTGTAAAATGAGAATAATAATAGCGCCTACCTCCTAGGTCACTCTGAAGATAAAGTGAGATATTTGTGTTATATAAATGCTAGCTCTTACTTTATGCAAGACCTTGTATATTAGACATGGGAATAAAAAGGGTAAAGAACTTTGAACAAATGATCCAAAGGGACCTGCCCTCAAGGAGCTTCTATTCTACTAGGAAGAGTCCTTGTGTAAATAGTTAAGTAAATACAAAGAGATACAAAGTAACCTCAAAATGAAGAATGAAAGCATGGAGGAGGGCTCAGGAAAGTGAGCTGAGCCTTGGCAAGACCTAGAGATTCCAGGATGCTGAGTGTATTCTAGGCATGGCAGATGGTCCATGGAAAGTAATGGAGATAGAAGGTGGCATTGGGCACACCTTTGGGAGAGTGACTTTGTTTTCTTTACAATTCTTTTGCTACTCAGAGAGTAGGGCTACCTGAGGCATTGTAGGGCTTGATGGGGTGGGGGGGAAGCCAGTTCTAAATCTTCCACTAACTAGTTGCATAACTTTGGGTCCCAGCTCTTTCTGTGCCTCAGTTTCTTCATCTGTTAAATATGGGGGTGGATAAGATGACCTCTCACATTGCTTTCAGCTATTATTCTATGATCTCTCTCTCTCCCCCATAGCATGGTATTATGAATAGAAAGCCTTTCTCAGAGCCTGGGAGATCTGGGTTCAAATTCTGCCTCTAACACAGGCTGTGTGACTCTAGACAGGTCACTTAATCCCTAAGTGTCCCTGACAACTCTTTAGGACTATAAGTTGCAGAATAGCACTGAATTGCTTTGGTAGAGAATTTCCTCACCTCGGAGTTCCTTACACCAATGGGGGTGGGTGGGTGGGTGGGGAACAGGTCCCAGGGCTCTGATTTCCAAATACAGTGTTCTTTTCGAGGAGAACATGCAAATCTTGTGCCCAGCTCCAGCTCTGCCCTATGATAGACAGGGCAAACATCTGCTTCTCACTTCATTGCTGAGGGAGTCCAGCTCTCTGTGTCTCAATTTCATCATATGCCCATCCAAGAGCATCAGACAAGGCATCCCAGACATTAGCCACCTGTGTAACTTTGGGTGAGTCCCTTCCCTTCTCTGGACCTCAGTTTACCTCCTTTGTAAAACTACTGGGCTGACTGACTAGTTATCTCCTTCCATCTCCAATCCCAAGATCCTTTATGAGGTGTAGCAACCAAAACCAGCCAGCAGAGGTTATCCTAAGACCTGCAGACATGCTCTTGCCTTGATGAGCTTGGACAGCTTGTATCCTTTCCAGGCGGGTGCTGTTCAGAAGGAAAACAATGCAAGGATAAGGAGAGGTGAGAGCTCACGTTCTGTCGGGAGGGGTCCCCGTTCCTGGCTCTCTGCCTCCAGCCCCGGCTGCATCTTAGCCTACGAAAGCGTCTTCTCCAATCATTGACCATGAAAATCCAGATCACTGGTTTGGGTCTTGCCTGTGTTTTAGAATTCCTCAGCCCCTTTTCAAACTGCAGCCTGGGTTAGATTAAGAGAAAATAAGCCATTCTTTGGAGGGTGGGATTCACGAAGGACAGCTGGCTTGCAGTCCCAGTTCAGACATTCGCTAGCAGTGGGACAGCCACCTTCTGCAAGAGGACTTTCCCCATCCCCTCAGTTACTAGTGCTTGCCCCTTTCAGAACACCTCTCATGTCCTCTAGGAAGTCATGTATGTATTTACATATTGTCTCCCCCATTAGAAGGCGAGGTCCTTAAAGGTGAGGACACTCTGCCTTTTTTTGTTTTTTGTATCTCCAGCATAGCACAATACCTGGCACATGGCAAAGCACTTAAGTTTGTTTACTTGTTGACTCCACTGAATTCCCCTCTACGACCCTCAGTTTCCCCATCTGTAAAGTGAAAGGGTTGGACTAAATGTCTAGGGCATCTTCTACATCTGACATTCTGTGTTCTTTGTTCTAAGGCCCCTCCCAGCTCTGACATCCCCTGTTCCGAGGCCCCTCCCAGCTCTGACATCCCCTGTTCCGAGGCCCCTCCCACCTCTGACATCCCCTGTTCCGAGGCCCCTCCCACCTCTGACATCCCCTGTTCCGAGGCCCCTCCCACCTCTGACATCCCCTGTTCCGAGGCCCCTCCCACCTCTGACATCCCCTGTTCTGAGGCCTCTCCCACCCCTGAAGAGGGGTGACTCTAACTTCAGGCTAGCGTCATCTCCATCTCTGTCATTCTTTCATTTTCTTCCCCCAGCATACACGCAGGAGGAGCCAATTGCAGTGTGGCCCTTGGACAGTTGGGAGGAAGCTCAGCCCAACTTAGACTGAGAGAAAAGTCTCGCTCTTCCTGTGTGTTTGCTCTTTTGTTCAGTGAGTGCTGGCATAGCCAACATGATTGATGCCAGAGTGTCCCGGGGATGGACAGGTGAAATGAGCTGGGGACAAGCACATCTGCAGGCAGAATTTGGCCTGCCACCGAGGAAGATGGACCACTATCTTGTCATCCGAAAGGATAACTTAGTGTTGGGATGACTCTGTCTGGCACTCCATGGGAGAAGGAAAAAGTGCCTTACTGTTGAACGACAAGGTGCTGGATGCTTCCCCTGAAGAAGAGAAAGAACGGGATTTCAATCCCTCTTCTAACACTTGTACTAGCCATAGTGTCAGGTTACTTGCATCTATTGCCTCAGTTTCTAACTTTGCAAAATGGGCATAATAGTACTTTGTATAGTGAGGGAGAACTGATCAGGTTAACTTCCTGATTGATTTCTTGCCCTAGTTCCCCCTCCCTTCCCCCCACCCACCTCAGTTGATGAAATCAAAGAAAGTAAGGAGCAGATAACAGAGGTAACGTGTTATTAATTTGTCAAAATTCATGCTGAAAATGTGTCAATACTCCCTTATCCTTTTACAAAATATGAAAAAGGTTACTTGATTGAATTTGAAGGGGAATTTGGCATTGGCTGGGTAGAGATTGGCCGTGCCCTAGGTGTACCTTAAAAGAAGCAAGCTTGCCAGCCCTGTCTCCTAATGGAGGAGGAACTGATCCCAACATGAGGAATAGAAGATACACAGAGCTGGAGGAGAGGAAGAGTCAGGAGTCAAGAGGTGAAGGCAGCCTTCATGGGGAGGGGGCACCGGGCCTTTAAGAGCAAGGCTTGGGTGGACGATCTGGCATAAGGCATGATCACTGATCCCGCCTAACTGAAGTACCCAAAGTGATAAATCTTTATTTCCTTTCTTCCTACTTCAAGCTTCCTCACAGGAGTCTGAAGCCTTTTCCTCTGGGTACAGGGAAAGTATGTTTCTTAAAAATTTGTTTACCTTTCTTTATTTTAAACATTTACTTTGTCCTTTAAACTGACAGCTGACATGAATGGTGTTAACCACAGACATTTTGCTAATCTGAGTGTATTTGCAGGGAATGTAGTTAGGAGGTGATTGAAAGGAATATAATTGGAGAGGAGATAGAGATTTAAACCGGTAGTGTTTTGCCAGAGTATTGTCTCCAGATCGGGTGTTGGAGCTAAACACCCCTCCCTACACACACACCACCACCACCACCACCATCATTACCACCTACTACTACTACCACCACTACTACCACAAGTGCCACTACTACTACTACTACTACTACTACTACTTCTGCTGATGCAGCTTCTGCTGCTACTACTACTATAAAACAAGAATAATAGATTTATTTGTTATAACTTCCCAGAGCAGAGAGAGAATGTTTGTATCAAGAAACTGTTCTAAACAATAATTCAGTAGTAGTAGGGACAATTTAGAATTGATTGCGTGACATGGAAGACATGGGCAAAGGACTGACCAGCATGGCATGCCCACATCAAAAAAGGTGCTGTGCTCTATGAGAATTGCAGTAGCTCAAAAGAAATTCGAGATGCAAGAATTTAGAGAGATCTCCACTCCAAATGTTCAAATGAACTATTTGTGCCCAACCTGTGGTAGAGCATTCTGAGCTTCTATTGGTCTGATCAGCCGCGTGGTTGGACAAACTCTACCTTGACTCTAACATAACGATGTCATTTGGATCCTCTTCGAGAATAAAAGGCAATAACCAGGGGATAAATAAGAGTAGCTGAATTATACTTTTCACCACCCTACCCTACCACTACTACAGTAGCTACTTTGCAAAGTTGTGAGAAGCAGAAGAGGAAGACATGTACATAATAAATATTTATAAATCACCTTAAAACTTTACTAATCTTCCCTGATTATACCATTATGTCTGCTTTCCATCTCTCTCTCTCTCTCTCTCTCTCTCTCTCTCTCTTCTCTCTCTCTCTCTCTCTTGGGTTAGGCAATAGGGTTAAGTGACTTGCCCAGGGTCACACAGCTAGTAAGTGTTATATGTCTGAGGCCAGATTTGAACTCAGGTCCTCCTGAATCCAGGGCTGGTGCTCTACCCACTGTGCCACCTAGCTGCCCCTGTGCTTTCCATCTCTTGAAATTATTTAATATAATTTTGTATAGGTAGCACCCTTTCTGAGCCCAGGCCCTCAGTCAAAACTAAAAGGTTAAGTAACCAAAGGGCCAACTGCTACCTTAGGATCTAGGAAGTAACAGAATGGTAATTGCATCTAACACCAGAGATTCCCTGCCTGTAGGTTTCACCTTAATGACAAGCCAATAGACTTCATTATCATTTAGAAAGGGCATTTATTCAAATGGCCTGGCAAAACAGAAGCTAAAGAGGACTTCCTCGATAATCTGGGGCATACTCTCCCACAAATAATCAGAGTTAGTGGGGAGGAGAGTAGGAAATAATTTAAAATACAATGGTAATGGTGAACACATTTAGGAGATACAGGAGCCAAAATAATTCACAACTCTAAACAATAGGGCCTCACCAGAGCCCTTTCGACATTCAGAGAATTCTCTTGGAGTTCACTATGGGACAAGATATCAGTGAGGCACAAGTCATTTTGCTACTAAGCTGGGCTGACTCCTCACTGAGCACAGCCTCTCTTCTGGACAGGTGGCCCAGCCAGCCTTTTTCTCTTCCTAGTCTATCCTGGCCAGATGGATTGATTCACTGCTGGGCTTGGGTTATGCTTGACTGCTGAGGCCTCTCCTGATAGTGATTGGTGCTGGGCTGGTCTAGGCTTCTGGGTCACTCAGCTGCTGGACTGCTTGTAAAGTAGGTCAGGCAGCCACTCACCTGCTGGGCTCTTCATAGAATGCAGCTGGAAAGTTGATGTGTTCGATGCCCTCCTCCCCTGTCTTTCTGGATCCTCAATGTATTGCTCTTATCTCCAGTATCTCTGACTTCTGGTTCAGCTGGGTGTAACTATGCCCTTTTCAATCGGAGTGTTATCATGCTATTTTCATCAGAAGCACTACTGTGCTCTAGGACCTTAGCCTAGGATAGACAGAAGTCTTTGAATTCTTCGGGGCCTTGGCTCTTGTCACTTCCAGGCAGGTGCTGAGAGATCTCTAGTCTTTCCTGTTCCATGATTCTTCCTGGTTCAGACCATCTTCCCTCAGTGAGTGACACTACTTTGATTTTATGACCAGCTAATTTCATTTCCCAGGTTTCTTTTAGGATCTTATTTGGATGAGTGGCTGGAGAAGAAAGGTCTAAAGACCATTTGTGCCTTGGGACAAGTTCACTGTCTTTGCTGACCTTTTCGTATGTAGTTGAATTATTCGAGCCTCAGATTTCTTCCAAAGTGTGGAATGCTTCCTTTATATCTGTGTAAAGGTGTAGATGATTGAGTTGATCAACCAGTAACCCATAATGCACTTAAAATAAGTCTAAGATGCTATGCCTTGATACTTTAATGAAAGAGAACATGTCTCAATCCATCCATCTATCGAAGTCTTTAGTCTTAGTATGAAAAGTTTTTCATCAGTTTAAATGTCTTTGAAAGCCATTGGATAAAGTGAAATGATGCCAAATGGGAAGTCTGGTTGGATTAAGTGAGGAACTTGGGCATGCCCAGTGGGTCTTCTATAAAATAGCAGATCAGTTCAGAATTGGAGAGAATTAGTGGGCAAACTCCTGAAGAAGAATTGCTTCAGGGGAAGAAACAAGTGAACCTTGGGATCCTCTTCCCCTATCCCCTTTGCCCTTGACTAGAGGAGGATTTTGTGAATTTAAGAGGTCCTCAGGACTTCCTATCTCCCATCACCATCTGAGCAGTGTCCCAGAATCATCTGATAGCAATGTTGGCATCGGAAGCCAAGGACAGTCTGGACAAAGATTCAAGGTGCTACAAAAAACTCCTCAAAAACTTCACCACAGGGGGCAGCTAGGTGGTGCAGTGGATAGAGCCCTGCCCCTGAAGTCAGGAGGACCTGAGTGCAAATCTGGCCTCAGACCAAACACTTGTCACTTACTAGCTGAGTGACCCTGGGCAAGTCACTTAACCCAATTGCCTAAAAAACAAACAAACAAAAAACACTTCACCACAGATGCCCATCCATTGGGGAATGGCTGAACGAGTTGTGGTATATGAATGTAATGCAATACTATCGTGCTATAAGAAATGACGAGCAGGCAGACTTCAGAAAAACCTGGAGAGACTTGTACGCACTGATGCTGAGTAAAGTGAGCAGAACCAGGAGAATGGTGTACACAGTAATAGACACATTGTGTGATGAGTAACTCTGATAGACTTAGCTCTTCTCCACAATGCAAAGATCTCCAAAAGTCTCATGAAGGAGAAGTTTGAATGCAAACTGAAGCATACTATTTGCCTTTTTTTTCTTGTGTTTCCTCTTTCTTGTGGTTCTTCCTATTGGTTCTAATTCTTCCTTAAAACATGACTAATGTGGGACAGCTAGATGGCGCAGTGGATTCAGGAGGATCTGGCCTCAGAAGCATAACACTTACTAGCTGTGTGACCCTGGGCAAGTCACTTAACCCCATTGCCTAGCCAAAACAAAACAAAAACTTGACTAATGTGAAATTTTTAAAAAAGAACAACTTCACCACACCAAAGGAGAACATTTTTAGTGCTCCAGTAAAGGGATTTCCAGGAGATGTAAGATACCTCTTTGTAACAAGTGCCCTCTAAGCTTGAGCCCATTTTCCCAAAGACTCTGTATATACCTGTGAGAGGCTGGGTCACAGATTCTTAGGAGGACATTTTGTACCAACTATACCATTGCTGTAAAATATCCCTTACTTAAACCTGATTGTCTGGCTAGGTGATATTAACAAATAATCATGATGGCAAGCACACTAGTGGGGGCTTATAAGTGATAGTATTAAAGAAGGCAACATCTAGACCTTCAAGGTTAACCCTTGAAACCTGAATGGATATAGAAGTCATGCTCTGATACTCTCACTTGCAGAAATTGACAAAATAGTTTCAGAGTCTATATATGCTACAGCTGAAAGGGCATTTACCTTTCAGTGTCTCTGTCTTTGCTCTTTAGGACCTTTAACTTTGCTAACGTTTAAATGAGGTTGTTGCAATTGCATTTTAATAAAAGGGTAAACTGATGAAGGTCTTTGAGGAAGATGACATTTTATTAGCAGGGGCATGCTACCTGTCAATAAATGAGTCAATGGATTGCCTCCATTAGTGCCAAAAACCCCAAGCAAAAGGCTATTTCCCCTTTGTGGTTTTGGGCCATACAGAACAAAGAACAGAGGAGGATAGATGACATCACGGAATTAAGGACAACATGATTGATGAAAGAGCTAAGGAACAGAAACAACATGATTGGTTGGAAGTTTGGTAATGGGGGCTAGAAATGACCACCCTTCTCTCATGAGACTAAGAGGTGTTTAAGTCCAGGTGTGACTAGCATCTGGAATACCATGGAATAGTGTGAATAGCAGCCCAGACTTTGAATTTTAACTTTTTTATTAATTTATTTTGATTCATCAACAATCACCTCCATATACTTTTGAGTTTAAAATTTTTCTCCCCCTTCCTCCTCACCACCCTCTCCAAGATGGCGCACAATCTGATATAGGCTTTACATTTACATTCCTATTAAACGTATTTTCACATTAGTGATGTAAGTAAAAATTAAAACCAATAGGAGGAACCATCAGAAAGAAGAAACAAAACTCAACAGAAGAGAAAAAAAATTAGCAATTCAACTTCCATAGTTCTTTCTTTGGATGGGGATAGCATTTTCCATCTCGAGGCCTCTAGAGATGTCTTAGATCCTTGTATTGCTGGGTAGGGTTAAGTTTATCAGTATTAGTCATCGCACAACGTGGCTGTTATTGTGTACAACATTCTCTTGGTTCTGCTCACTTCACTCAGCATCAGACCATACAAGTCTTTCCAGGTTTTTGTGAAGTCGGCCTGTTCATCATTTCTTATAACTCAATAGTTATTCCATTACATTCATATGCCACAACTTGCTCAGCCATTCCCCAGTTGATGGGCATCCTCTCAATTTCCAATTCTTTGCCACCACAAAAAGAGCTGCTATGAATATTTTTGTACATGTGGGTCCTTTTCCCATTTGTATGATCTCTTTGGGATGTAGCCCTAGAAGTGCTGTTGCTGGGTCAAAGGATATGCACATTTTTGTAGCTTTTTGGGCATCAGCCCAGACTTTTGGACAACAGACTAGACATCCTTGAAAGACAGATTGGTGGAGTGAAGATATCAGGCCTGACTCCCTTTCTGTTCACTTGCATTTTCCAAGGTCGGTGAAATTCCCTGAGGCAAGAAGAGCTGGATTTCAAAACTGAACTAAGTTCAGAGACAAAGCATCATGACTTAAGCAGATACAGGACAAAATCAATCATTTATAATAGGACCAATAAGAAAATGATACAGGATCAATCTTCATCTTCTCAAAGAACAACCTCACATGTATACTTTGAATTTAATTATCAGTGAATTTAATAATCACATGCATTTATCTCTTCCCCCTTCCATTTCCATAGATGCAAGCACCTTAAGCAGAGGGATTAATTCATTTTTTTTCTCTGTATTCCCAATGTTGAATGCAGTGTCTGTCACGTAGTAGGTATGCTGCATGTTTGCTGAATTGCTTTATTAAAATGTCCATCATTCTTGTTGTTACTGAGAAGCAGTGTGGAGTGATGGGATAAAGAGCTGGTCTCAGAGTCAGGAAAGCCTGGGTTCAAGTCTTACCTCTGAAACATAGTGAGTGGCTCTAGGACCCTGGACAAGTCACTCAGAGTCTCAGAGAAGGTGCTAGTCTGCATTAATAGAGAATTGCTCTCACCCAAAGGGCCTTTCTCCAATTCCTCACACAATGGCACTCTATCTCTTATCTCTCTGCCATTGTACTGGCATGGCATTCTCCATGCTTGGCATGCCCTCTCATTTTATCCTCTTGGAATTTCTAGTTTCCTTAAAGACTCAGTTCAAGAACTACATTCTTCATGAAGCCATTTTTGGTCTACCTCCCTCTCTCCAAGGTTACTTTGTTTCTGTTTTGTATAGACCTTGATATATACAGGTTCTTTCCCTTTTTAGAATGTAAGCTTCTTGAGGGCAAGAGTTTTATTACTTCCCACCAATCTTCCCACTACTGATAGCATTTCCTGACACATACTTAAATACTCGGATCTGAGATCTCATCAATTCAGGTGTTCCCTCCAATGGCATAGATTACAAGTCACCTATGCCTGCCTATCGTGTGTGTTTTTCATTTGTGTTCTCCCCAAAATTTACCACTGGAGGTCCACCCAATGTACAGGAAGCCTTCCTTGCTCTTTCCCACCAGCACAAGGGGTGCAGTGGAAGACTGGCTATCTGCTTGTCATCCCTTGCTCTTGCCAGCTGACCAATCTTTACTCTTCCCATCATATAATTTCTTGGTGACACATAGCAGGTGCTTAACAAATACTTTTTGATTGTCCATTAGATTGTGAGTTCCTTGAGAACAGGAACTGTCTTTTGCCTTTCTTTCCACTCCCTAGTGCATAGCAGTGTCTGAATCATAGTAGGTGCCTAATAAAGGTTTGTTGATTATCCATTAGATTGTGAGTTCCTTGAGAACAGGAACTGTCTTTTGCCTTTCTTTGCATCCCTAGCATTTAACACTGTGCTTAACACATAGTAGGTGCTTAGTAAATGCTTATTGATCATCCTTTATATTGTGAGTTCCTTGAAGAGCAGAAACTGTCTTTTGCCTTTCCTTGTATCCCTGGTACATAGCAGTGCCAGACACATAGTAGGTGCTTAATAAATGCTGGATTGTGGTCTCCTTGAGAATTGGGACTGTTTTTTTTTCTTTTTACATTTCTTTGAATCCCCAGCACTTAGCACAATGTCTGACACATAGTAGGTCCTTAATTAAGATTAGTCGACTATGATTATGATTGGTGGGTTGATTGGTCACAGCAGTGAAATCACTGGTAAGGTCTTCATGCTGGGCATACCCTCCCCTCTCACTTTATACTCTTGGAATTTCTAGTTTCCTTAAGTAGAAGTCTACCACTATTAGCAATAATAGTAATAGATAGATAATTAAGTACTTGCATAGACTTCTGCTCAGCTTTAGAGCAGAGGAGGTAGAATAGTAGGCAATTCTTCTAGAATACATCCTAGTGAAGGAGCTAAGAATTCTACCGTATTCAATTCAACCACTATGTATTAAGCATTTACCTACACGGGTATTCAGTACCCTACTAGGTGCTAGGAATGCAGAGAGGAAAGTGAAACAGGTTGTGCCCTAAGGAGCTCACCCTGGGGAGTGTTTGCAGTGAATGCATTCTTTCCATATACAAATAAATACCAAGTCATGGGCCAGAGCATGGAATAGTGGATGGATAGAGCTGCTGTTTCAAAACCAGAAAGATCTGAGTTCATGTTCCACCTCTCACTCTTCCGGCAGGCTATATGGCTCTGGGCAGGTCATTTAACTATTCACTGTCCCTGGCAAGTCTGTGAGACTCTAAATGATAGAGCTGTAGCTGATCCGCATTGGTAGAGGGAGTTTCCACACTGGGAGTCCCTTACATGGATCTGGGCCAAAAAACAAAAGCAAAGTAATTTCAAGAGGGAGAAAAATCATCATGAACAATAGGAGGAATCAGGAAAGCCTGTGTAGATAGCTGATAGCGCCTGAGCTGTGCCTAGAAGGAAGCTAAGGATTCTTTTAAGCAAAGGTAAAGAAGAGAATTGGAGGGTGGGGGTGGAGAGGAGTTCAGGGTCTTCTTCAGAGAAGGAGCCAGGTTAAATATGAGTGATGAAAGACTTAGTTTTAATTCTTACAGTGAATGCTGGGGAGGGGAGATCATACTCTCTGCCTGTTGTTCCTCAGTGGAGTGTTGGGAGGATTAATTAGTTAATGTTAGCAAAGTGCTTTGGAAAAAAAATGCTAAGATGCCGCACAGTGTGAGTGCCAAGAATTCTAACTAGTTCTCTTAAAGACACCACCTGGAAGCATGCTATGTTGTGGTGCCAGACCCAGGCTCAAAATAACAAAGTGCAGGGGGAAAAAACCAAACACAAATGACGAGTATTTCTGCCCTAAGATCTTGGCTCCTACCATCCTGCTGCATCTGATTCCCAACAGCTGGGCTGTTGGATCCCGAAAGGGGTTTTGTGGGAGAGCCAGCTAGCTAGAGACAAGGGGACATCCTTCCCCATGGACCCATCTGTTTGCGGGGCCTCTGAAGCCCTTTGGATCTTTTGCTCATGACCATGAAGTGCTGCCCGGTCAAAGTTACTTACAAGAATAAGAAATGGTGACTTGGCAGCGGCTTAATCACCCCACCCTGGTAATTCTCAGGTAACCCAGGTGGCGGAGATGTGTGCCAGCTCAGTAGCTCAGAACAGCTGGATAGTGAATATATTCTCTGCTGGCCTTGTTTCCCAGGTAGCTGTTGCTAATGGTGGCGGTGGTAGCATCTGATCTGTATCACTGTCAAAGGCAAGTGAGATGAGGTTAATATGGACCTTAGCCACTAAGATGTATCCACCAAGGATCTCTGCTCCAGCTAGGTCCCAGTTGAGCTAGAGCTGGAAATAGAGGGTGGGGAGGATGGGAAAGGACAGGGCTATGACAGCCAAAGACCCACTTTTTCCAGGGATGTATTTGAACCAGGCCTCTCATCCCAGAGCCAACCAGCTGGGGAGACTCAGCTTTCCTTTTTCCTTAAGAGAAAAGCAGATCCAAAGAGAAACACAGCGTCCTGTGGGTAGACTCCAGAATGTTTGCTGTAAAATCCAGGATTGTGATTCAGCCACGGGTGAAGGGCAGAATGACACCATTAGGCTATTTTGGTTAATCACAAACCTTTGAATTTTGTGCCTTTTTTGAATGAATAAGTGAATGGATGAACTGAATGGTTGGTTGGTTAGTTTTCCTTCGTACTCTGAGGACCAAAAGACATCAAGGGTCAAGGTACAGTGTGTCCGACTGTGGCTGACCCAGCCAACGAGAGCTCAGAAGGCTCTACCACAGGTGGGGCACAAATAGTCCACATGAGCATTTGGAGTGGAGATGACTCGAAATTTGTGCATCTCCCATTTCTTTTGAGCTACTGCATTTCTGCTTTGTTCACAGAGTATGGAGTCTTCTTTGATGTCTTTGCCAAAATCTCCCCTGTCACGCAATCAATTCCAAAGTTCTTCAAACAGACCTTGAGAGTGTCCTTATCTCACTTCTTCTGACCTCCGTGTGAGTGCTTGCCTTGTGTGAATTCTCTGTAAAACAGTCTTTTAGGCAAACATATTTTTGGCATTCAAACAATGTGGTCAGCCCATTGGAAAGAGTTGGGCTCCCTGTAGTAGAGTTTGAATGCTTGACAGTTTAGCTCGAGTGTCGGGTACCTTATCTTGCCAGGTGATCTTCAGAATCTTCCTAAGAAAATTCAAATGGAAGCGATCTAGTTTTCTGACATGGCACTGGTATGCTGCCCAGGTTTCATAGGCATACAACAGTGAAGTTTGGTTGTACTCAACTTTCTTTCAGCTTGATAGGCAGCCTAATACCTCTTCTCTCCCACACACTTTCCTTCAGAGCCTCCCAAGCACTAGCTCTGGAAATTCATGCATCAACCTCTTCATCTATGTGTACATCCCTTGAAAGTATACTGCCAAAGTAAGCGAACTTATACATAGCATTCAATATTTCTCCACTTGAATTGAATGAGTGAATAAACAAATGAACTCATGGAGTGAGTGAGTGAATGAATGAATGAATGAATGCAAAAAGATTTAAGTGCTGAGCACTGTTCTAAACTCAAGAACACAAATAAAACAGTGAGAGTGATACCCTTAGGGAGCTTACATTCTGAAAGAAAGGGACTACACAAGGAAGGGAATTTTTTATCTGGAGAGTCACAGGGAGGGAGAGTCAATCCATAAGACAGTCAATTGACTGTTTGAATTGAATGGTAACTTTCACTGCAGAATCATAGAGCTAGATCTGGAAAGCTCCTCAGAAGCCATCTAATCCAACCATGTTTACAGATGAGGAAACTGAGGTCCAGAGAGGTGAACTGAATTTGGCCAGACCCCATTTGATGAATTGTGTCCAGTTGTGGGCACTGAAAATTGTGATCATAGAGTCATAGCATTCTGATCTGGAAGGGACCTAAGAAGCCATCTAGTCCATTTTTACAGGTGAGAAAATTGAGACCTAGAGAAATCTAGTGACTTAACCAAGCCCACACAGGTAGCAAGTGTCAGAGCCAGAATTTGAACCTGAGTCCTATTATTCTCAGAGCAAGAGGTAGAAAGCAGGTAGGAGAGGGATGCATACACAGACAGTACAGTGGTGAGATGCCCATGGGGAACGGCTACATGGGACATAAGGCATGGTTGAATTTGGGGCCAGGTAATATATGGATAGTGGGCTAGGTGACTCTGCACTCATTTACTCACCAATCAATACAGCTCAGCCCTAGGGCAAGACCTTTGTCTGTCATTAATCCTTAGAAACAGAAGCAGCTTTAAGGAGAGAGGCCACATTCTCATTACCTGTGTACATTGTTAATCAGCTCTGTTAGGTTATAAAGTCCTGGAGGAGAGAGATTGGATCTTATTTATACTTGTGTGTTCCCTGCTGTCCACCAATATCTGCTGGCCCTTTGGTGCCTACGACAGGACTCTGCTTGTAGCAGGATCTTAAGAAATATTGTTAAATTAAAAAAATGGATTTGATATCAGCGACAAGTTAGAACTCACTGTGGCCCAAATTCATTCTTTTCTTCTCATATGATACAGGCTAGCAGAACTGGGGATGTTTAGCTTGGAGAAGATTTAGAGAGTGATATTTAATAATAATCATGATAGCTAGCGTTTATAATGGGGCATCTGGGGGGTGCAGTGGATAGAGTGCCAAGCCTAGAGTCAGGAAGACTCATCTTCCTGAGTTCAAATCTGGCCTCAGACACCTTGGGCAAGTCACTTCACCCTGTTTACCTCAGTTTCCTCATCTGTAAAATAAGCCGGAGAAGGAAGTGACAAAGTACTCCAGTCTCCCTGCCAAGAAAACCCCCAATGAAGTTATAAAGAGTTGGCCATGACTGAAGAAATGACTCAACACCAAAAGTATTTATAAAGTACTCTGAGGTTAGCTAGACACTTTGATATGTTATCTTATGTGATCCTCAGAACAACCCTGGGAGGTAGGTGCTATCATACCCTCATTTTACAGATGAGGAAACTGAGGCAGAAAGCACTGCCTCCAAAGACTGGAGTTGACAGGTCTTCCTGACCCCAGGTCTAGCCCTCCATCCACTTGGTGATTCCAGGTTCAGCACTTTATCTACAATACCACTTACAAGCTTGTTGAGTGGAGGATTGGATTGAATTGAATTTGGTAGATTTGTTCTTCCCGGAACACAGAACCAGGCCTAGAGGGCAGGACAACCCTGGCTCCTTCAGCTGATTCTCATTCTCACCTGATCTCGAGATGCTTTGCCCTCATGGTGGCCCTCGTCTGGACACTGTCTAGCTTCTCAATACCCTTCCACAATGGGGTGCACAGAACTTAGCACAATGCACCAAATGTGGTCTGGCCCTTTCCCTCCCCACTCTGAGCCTCAACTTCCTCATCTGTAAATCAGAGACGAGAATGCTGGAGTTACCTAAATCAGAAGCTGTTATAACACTCGAGTGAGAATTGATTTAACTGTGAATCATGATTTTAGTCACTAGGGCTAAAACTTAGGGCACTGTCCCTTTTGTTACAACTTCCCTGACCTTCAGTTTCCTCATCTATAAAATGAGGGGGGATGGTCTAGATGACCCCATGTGACTTAACCTCTCCGGGCTTCAGTTTCATGAATTGTAAAACGAAGGGGGTTAGTTTAAATGGCCTTTGAGGGCTCTTCCTGTTTGAAGGGGTTTGTCTACAGATCCTAGGAATTCTATTCCAGCCCCATCCTTTTGCCTCTCTACACTTCCAACTTAATTAAAAATCGTGAATCTGCTTATTAATACCTATTCACTAAGAGAGACTCTAGGCAACTCATGTTACTTTTCTCAGTCTTGATTTCCTTTCTGCTGGGACTGGATGAGACGTGTTCTAAAGGAACACGCAGCTTATTTTATGAGCTTATAGCCTGCATTGCCTATAGCTGGGGGCACGCCAACTTTTACTCCTCCCCAACTTTTTTGAGTTTTACCTATGCCTTCTGTTTATGTCATTGCCCCCAAAATAACCCTCTACCCACTCCTAGAAGCCTTTCCTGTCTCAAAAGAAAAACATTTAAGTAAAACCAACTGACACAGGAACCCATGTCTAAGAGTGTATACCACATTCAGTACTCAGAGTCCCCCACCTGTCTACTGAGACAGTGGGTTTCATCATCAGGTGTCTAGGACCAAGATTAGTCCTGATAATTACAGATCATGGGACCACAGGATCATATCTTTAGACCTGGACTCTACTGAGTCCAACCCATTCATTTTACAGATAAGGAAACTGAGGCTGACAGGTTAAGTGACTTGCTCCAAGTCAGACAGCTAGTGAATGTCTGAGATAGGATTTGAACTCAGGCCTCCCAGATTCCAGTCCAGCACTCTATCCACAACTCTTGTCTCTCCTTAATTGGTCAATTAATTAATTAATTAATTAGGGTTGATAGTTTCTTTTTAGTAGTCTTTGCACTGACATGTTTTAGCCAACACTTCAGCACCTCATTGTTTTCCTGATTCTGATTTCTTTATTTTGCATCAGTTGGTGCCCTTTTCCTCATTTTCTTTGAATTTATCATATTTCCCATTTCTATTGCTCAGTAACATTCTGTAACATTTATTTACTGTAATTTTCTCAGGTATTTTCCAGTAGATCGACAGTTAATTTGCTTCCGGTTTTATTTTATTTTATTTTATTTTTTGCTATTGCTAAAAAATACTTTTATGAATATTTTGCTGTTTGTGGGACCTTTCTGTTTTTTGACATCCCCAGAGCATATGTCATCTAGCTGGACCTCAGTACCACCAACAGCGTATGAGTGTGTCGGGTTTCCTATAGCTTCTCCAACATGGATCATTCTGTCTCTTATCTCTCTGGTCTTGGAGGCCGCCCCAATTTTTTGTCCATAGTTTTACGCCCTCTGCTTTTCTCTCTTTCTTGTTCCATGTGATCTTTCACATGGAGAAGAGGCATCCTCTCCTAACTATTATTCCTCTCTCCCTCCCTTCGCAGCAGGCTGGTTTCATCACTGTGATTACACTGTATTAGCTCCTGTGACTGTTCCCTACCTCAGCACCTCATTACTGAAATAAAGTTAACATTAATGGGAGGCCTGCAGCTAATCCCCCTGCTTGCTTCTCCTGAAAATGTATTCTGGTGATTAGAGAGAGAGACACATGCATATATATCCATGTGAAAACAGATCCTCTTCTTGCCTCCCACTGAGGCTGGCTGGAGTCAGCTTGACTGGCGGCTCTCAGTAGAGATTATGCCAATAGGTATGCCAAAAACATAGAGCAGCCAATCCATTCTGGACTGGGGCATTTGGGTCTTTAAGGCAGTAGGTCTCTTTAAGGGAAAATGCATCATTTTCAGGAGGTAGCACCCAGTGGGAAGAGTGAGAGATTTGGAGTCTGAGGTCCTGGGTTCAAATCCTGATTCTGCCACTTACAACTTGAGTGATTTTATGCAAGCTCCTTCACCTTACTGGGCCTCAGTTTCCTGACCTGTAAAGTGAGGGGTCTAGACTAGATGGCTTCGATGGTTGTGTCCAGCTCTAGAGCTGTGATTCTATAAACTTCTTTGGCCTCAGTTTACCCCTCTGTATGATGAGATGTTATCCGGGATGGCCCCTGAGGACCCTAGCATTTCTGAATCTAGGGTGTTCTAATCTCTGCCCTGATGCCCATAGAGGTGATGCGGACCTCCAGAATCCCTTTCCTGACTCACTCCCACTTACATAATGACAGCCCCTATTTCCATAGTATTTTAATAATAGCTAGTATTTAAACAGTGCTTTTAAAGTTAACAAAACTCTTCACAAATAGCATTGCATTTTATCCTCACGACAACTCTGGGAGGTAGGTGCCATTTTATCTCCATTTTACAGATGGGGAAAACAGAGGCAGATAGAGGTTAAATGATTTCATATACATAAGTGTCTGAGGTTGGATTTTAACTCAGGCCTGTTTCCTTATATTTAAAATGAGGGAGTTAAATTAGTTCAGATGTCAGTCACAGGCTTGCAACACTCCTGAATGCTGAACAAGATCATAATATCATTCAGAAATATTTTAACAATATAAATAAAAATAAAAATACGATAGAACATGGTTAATGTTAATATGTTGTTTTCCAAGTCAACATTTAATTCAATTCAACAAACATTTATTAGGGTAGCTGGTGGTGCAGTGAATAGAGTGCCAGGTGTGAAGTCTGGAAGATTCATCTTCCTGAGTTCAAATATGGCCTCAGTCTAGCCGAGTGACCCTGGGCAAGTCACTTAACCTTGTTTGCCTCAGTTTCCTCATCTGTAAAATGAGCTGGAGAAGGAAATAACAAACCACTCCAGTATCTTTGCCAAGGAAATCCCAAATGGGGTCACGGAGAGCCAGACATAACTAAAAAAAAAAGACTCAGTAACATTTATTAAGCATCTGCCATGTGCTAAGTGCTGGGGATACAAAAAGAGGCCAAAGACAGTTCCTGACCTCAGGGAGCTTACAATCTAAGGGGTGTGGGGGGGAGACAACAGGCAAATATGTACAAAGAATGTACGGAAAGGATAAATAGGAAATAATTAACAGAGGGAAGGCACTGGAATGAAGAGGGGTTAGGGAAGACTGCCTGTAGAATATGCTGCCAAATTTCTATTTGAGGTTGACACCACTGGCCTAGATGTTCAGTATTCAGGATCCTATGGCCTACTAACTTTATGACCCTGGGCAAGTCACTTTACTTTTCTGTGCTTCAGTTTTCTTATATGTAAAATTGGGGGGTTTGGATTCAATGACCTCTAAGGTTCCTTCTAGCCCTAAATCTATATTTCTATGAAGAAGTAAAGTCAGGATTTGAACCAAGGTTCTGTGATCTTTCTACAGTTTTAAGACTATTTAGTATCACTCAGCCTAGAGGACAATTCAGAAGTGCTAAGTGTGCTTTAGTAGTTAGTATTAAAATGTACTAAGAGCATGTTACACTTGGTAAGGACTGATCTGAAGCTGTACCAGCAGTGAGGGTGGAGGGGCAGCCCTGTCCAGCCCAGTTCTACAGAAACGCAAACTTGACTTTTATGTACCAGGAAACGGTCTCAACAAAGGGACAATCTCTTAATTATTTCCTATTTGTTCTGTATATGGTTTGCACATATTTGTACAATTTTTGCTGTCTCCTCCATTAGATTGTGAGCTCTAGGAGGGCAGGGACTGTCTTTTGCCCTTTTTTTGTATCCCTAGCATTCACACAGTACCTGGCATGTAATAGACTCTTAATAAAAGTTATTGCTAGATTGACAGGCCCCAGGACATGTATAGGTAAAATAATCAAGCAGAGCCTATAAGGAGAAATTTGGGGAAGAGCAGGCCTTTGAGTACAGCCAATGGTAGCTTCAGTCTCATGGCCTACCTCCATCTCTCTCTCCCTTCTCTGCCATGGCTCTGATCTCCTTTTTGTTTTTCATTTTATGCGTTGCCCCATCTCGCTTCCTTTCTAGCTTGGCTTATACATTTTTAGGTGGCGCAAGAGATACCATATTTCTGATCCTTCTTCTCAATCTGTTTTCTCTGTGTGTTCATCTCTTTTTGGAACTTCTGGGCATGGTTCAATTCCCCCTTCCAGCTCAAAAATCATGATAGTCCAAATAATTCTCAGGGCTGAGAGGAAATATTTGTCTGTTTTTTTCTTTTTTTTGGAGGCAATCTGGATTAAATGACTTGCCCAGGGTAACATAGCTAGTACGGGACTGAAGCTGGATTTGAACTCAGGTCCTCCTGACTCCGTGGCTGGTGATCTATCCACTGCACCCACCTAGTTGCTCCTGAGTGCTTGTCTTTCTAAACTACAAATTCCCCCAAAGCCAGTTAGCTTCTAAACCTTATTACATTTTTCCTTGGGATTCGGAATTTTGTAGTCTCTCACAACACACTTGATATTTGGAATCATTCAGCATAACATCAACTGCCCCCCCCAAATAAAAAGCCAATACATCAGCACTTAACGGAACAGAGATGATTAATCCAGGGTCCCAGGTAATCACCTTAGAGTGCCATTCATAGTAAATAAGCCTCAACAATACATTCAGTAGACCTAGTACACTGCAGAGCATTATTTGACAGGCTGATTCGGAGACTACAGGTCTAAATTACACAAAGAAAATACTGCATGCATGTGTCTCAGTGGTAGATGTATGTATTCATATAACACAAACAAATATGCATAGCAGTGAGGGAAAAATCAAAGTGGGAAATACATCAGCAGACCGATGGAAAATATCACACCTGTAAGAAGAGATTGCAGCCCAGCCCCACTCCCTTTATTGATGTTTCCTGCCTTGGCTTAGTCCTTCTTTTGATTGGTTTTCTGGCACCTCCTCTGGGAAGTCCCCAGCAATTCTAACACTTCAGTCAATCAAAGCTTTCCCCCAATATACATTATGTATCACTTGGTTTACTCACTGTTCCAGGCCACTGATGGTACTTACTAGTTATGTTCCAGAGGAAGCATGGTCTGGTGGCTACGAAGATTGGAGTAAAGGCAGAATGGGGTTCAAATCCCACCCTGTCGCTTAGTAGCTGTAGGACCAAGGAAAAGTCACTTAACGTTTTAGGAGCAGCAAGGTGGTGCAATGGATAGAACGCTGTGTCTGGAGTCAGGAAGACCTGAACCAGATCACGCCTCTGACACTCACTAGCTATGTGACCTCTGAAAGTCACTTAACCTCCAACCTGCTTCTGTTTCCTCATCTCTTAAATGAGGATAATAATAGCATCTACTTCTTAGGGCTGCTGTGAAGATCAAATGAGATAATATTTATAAAGAGCTTAGCATAGTATGTATATAGTATACATTATGCACATATACACATATATGTAAATGTATATGTATATATGTGTACACAAGTATATGTAGATTGTGTATGTATATAATGTACATATATGTACAATACATGTACATAGTAGGCATTTAGTGAAGACTTGTTTCCTTCTCCCACATCTCCTTTCTTTCTGAGCCTCAGTTTCCCCAGCTGTTAAATAGAGATAACAATATCCATCTTACAGGGTTAGCATGAGGCTCAGATGAGATAATACATGTAAAGATAATACATGCAAGCTTTAAGGGACCAAGCATATAAATGTTAGTTATGATTGCTCCTCTAATAATATTTTGCTTTATAGAGAGGCAGCAGTGGATGAAATGATGGACTTGGAGTTAAGAAACACTGGATTCAAATCCTACTACCCTAGATGCTTTGGACAAATCAATGAACAACCTTTGGTTTTAGCTCCTTATCTAAAAATACAAGTGATGGCAAGAATGTCCTCTGAGGTCTCTTCTAACTATAAATTTCTAATTAATTTACTTATTTTGCTAGGCAATGAGGTTAAGTGACTTGCCCAGGGTCACACAGCTAGTAAGTGTCAAGTGTCTGAGTCTGGATTTGAAAAGAAGTTTATTTTTACACCTATTTTTACAGATGAAGAAATTGAGACTGAGAGAGAATAAATGACTTGCTCAAGGTCACATAGTAAGTGTCTGGGATGGGATTTGAATTTAAGTCTTCCGGACTCTAAGACCGTGTTCTTCACTCTGCCGTTTAGCTACTCAGTGTTTATTAACTGACTGACTTCGCAAACCATTCGAAGGATTGTCATTTTGGATGGACTAGATTTACTCTTCTTGGCCCTAGAAAGCAAAACTAAGAGTAGAGGGTTGTAGTTGCAGGCTTTGTGTAAGGAAAAGCTTCCTAACCAATAGAGTTCTCCAAAAATGGAATGTGCTCTTTTGGAGTTAGTGAGGTGCTGCTCACTGGACATCTTAAAGCAAAAGCTAGGGGACTATTTTCTGTGTGTGCTCCAGGATGGGGATGGACAAACTCTGGCGCGTTGGCTTTTTTCTGTAGTCTTCAAGTGAAAAGTTGTTTTTACATTTTAAAATAAAGCTTTATTATATTTAAAAATATATTTAAAAAAAACATTCTTAGCTCATAGCCCTAAAAAAACCAGGTAGCCAAATTCCCTGATAGTTTGCCAACTGCTGCCCTAGAACAGTAGTTACCATTTAGTGCTCTGAAAACCACTTAGATCTGAAACATTAGTACTGACAAGTTTTAATGGCTCTTTAAGAAGTAAATGATTGCTCAATTACGTTACAAAAATAGGTTTCCTCTATGACAAGAAGCTGATGCATATTTGGAGCATTTTAGTTTTGTTTTGCAATGATTCAAAACCATCTTGATCATGAACACAATAATTCTGGTGTTTGTTCAGTGAATACACTAAACTCTGGCTGCTTCTAAGTGCAACGTGTTCTTGCAGTTTCTCGATTTGGCATCAAATTGTTGCCAAACCGTTGCGAAGGTTCAACATTGAACCATAACCTGATTCCTGATGGCTTATCTGACACATGCACAGACTCTCACTGACATTCTGTACACTTAACCAGAGTAGCTCCCTAATTCCACCATTTTACAATAATTGTGCTTCATCAGCTGTGTAATCATGTGATTAAGAATTTTAAGAACACAAGTATTAGGCTGTTTGAGAGCCGTGGCCTCTAAGAATGTGTATTACAAGCCGTCTTGAAACCATCAAGGACCATCATGAAAATCCAGTAGAAATAAACCTTATATTGCCTCTCCTTGTTGTATTAGGGCTTTTCCCCAATTTAGACTTATCCCCTGTTTATGTTACTATTTTTCTACCTGGCAGACTTTCTTATTTTTTTAATCAAATAAACCAATGATTTATCTAGTTTATTTTTTAAAATAAAACCAGCTCCTAGTTTTATTTATTATTTCAATGATTTTCCTACTTTCAATTTTTTTATTCTGTCCTTTGATTGATTTTTAGGATACTATTCTGGTGTTTAATTGGAGATTTGCCATTTGTTCTTTTTCTAGGGTTTTTTTTTTTAATTCCATGCCTAATTCATCGATCGGCTCTTTTTTTTTTTTTTTAAATTGATGTAGGCATTTAGAGGTACAAATTGCTTCCTAAGTACAGCTTTGGATGCATCCCACTAATTTTGGTATGTTATCTCTTGTCATTCTCTTTAATGAAATTACTGATTGTTTTTATTATTTGTTCTTTTACCCACTCATTCTTTAGGATTAGATTATTTAGTTTTCAATTAATTTTTAATCTAAGCTTCCAAGGCTCTTTATTGAATGTAATTTTTATTGCATTATGGTCTGAAAAGGGTGCATTTAGTAGGTCTGCTTTTCTGCATTTGTTTGTGAGGTTTTTATGCCTTGGTACATGGTCAATTTTTGTGAAAGTGCCATATACAACTGAGAAAAAGATATACTCTTTTCTATTTCCATTCAATTTTCTCCAGTAGCCTACCTAAAATTCTGTTCATCTCCTTAACTTATTTTCTTATCCACTTCATGGTTAGATTAATCCATTTCTGAGAGGGGAAAGTTGAGGTCCCCCCCAGTATACTTTTACTGTCTATTTCCTCCTGTAACTCACTTAACTTTTCCTTAAAAATTTGGATGCTCTGCCATTTGGTACATATACATTCAGCATTGATATTACTTCATTATCTATGGTATTTTTTTAAAAATAGCAATACCCAGCTTATCTCTTCTAATTAGGCCTGTTTTCCTTCACTTTATCTAAGTTCATGATTGCTACCCCCTGCCTTTTCCCCCCTCAGCTGAAGCATAACAGATTCTGCTTCAGCCCTTTATTTTAACACTGTGTGCATCTTTCTGTTTGGAGTGTATTTCTTATATTGGATATTGTTGGATTCTGGTTTCTAATCCATTCTGCTACCCGCTTCCATTTTATGGGGTAAGTTCATCCCATTCACATTTACAGTTATGATTACTAACTGTGTATTTCCCTCTATCCTATTCTCTCTCTCTCTCTCTCTCTCTCCCTCTCTCTCTCTCTCTCTCTCTCTCTCTCTCTCTCTCTCTCTCTCTCTCTCTCTCTCTTTCTCTCTTTCTCTCTCTGTCTCTGTCTCTCTGCCCTGTCCCTCCTCAAAGATCTGTTTTGCTTCTGACCACTGCCTCCCTTCCTGCTTTCCTATTGGGTAAAATAGATTTCTATACCCAAGTCCTCTCCCCATTTTCATTTCCACTATAAAATCTCTTCCTTATGTGCTTCTTTTATGTGAGCTAATTTCCCCCGTTCTTCCTCCCCCCATCTCCCTGTGCACCCCTCTTTCTCACTCTATTTTTTGAGATCATCCCAACATAATTGGCTCATATCCATTTCCTTTGTATATGTAGCCTCCTTCTAACTGCCCTAATAATGATAAAGTTTTTAGAAGTTACAAGGATCACCTTCCCATATAGGAATATAAAGAGATTTACTGTATTAAGTTGCTTGTGATTTCTCTTTCATGTTTATGCTTCTCTTGAGTCTTGGATTTGAATGTCAAATTTTCTATTCAGCTCTGGTCTTTTCATCAGGAATGCTTTTTCCCTGAAGGATTATACTCGGTTTTGCAGAGTAGATTATTCTTGGTGGTAATCCTTGCTCCTTTGCCTTCTGGAAAATCATATTCCGAGCCCTCCACTTATTTTTTTAACATGGAAGCTGTTAAATCTTTCATGATCCTGACTATGGCTTCATAATATTTGAATGGTTTCTTCCTGGCTGCATGTAACATTTTTTTCCTTGACCTAGGAGCTCTGGAATTTGGCTGTGAAATTCTTGGGAATTTTAATTTTGGGATCTCTTTCCAAAGGTGATCAGCAGATTCTTTCAATTTATATTTTGCCCTCTGATTCTAAGACATAGGAGCAGTTTTCCCTTATAATCTCTTGAAATATGGGGCCCAGGCTCTTTTTTGTATCATGCCTTTCAGGTAGCCCAATAATTCTTAAATTATCTCTCCCTGATCTATTTTCCAGGTCAGTTGTTTTTCTGCATTATAACATATTTTCTTCTATTTTTTTCCATTCTTTTGACTTTGTTTTATTGTTTCTGGATGTCTCAGGAAGTAATTCACTCCCACTTGCCCAATTCTAAATCTTAAGGAATTATTTTCTTCAGTAAGTTTTTGTACCCCTTTTTTGATTTGGCCAATTCTCCTTTTTAAGGAATTATTTTCTGCAGTGAATTTGTATGCCTCTTTTACCACTCGACCAATTATGTTTTTAAGGTGTTACTTTCTTCAGTATTTTTGTGCCTCTTTTACCAAGCTATTAATTCTCTTTTCATAATTTTCTTGCATCATTCTCATTTTTTCCCCAATTTTTCCTTGCCACTCTTATTTGATTTCTAAAAAATTTTTTTTTACCTTTTCTTTAGCTCTTTCAAAAATTCTTGTTTGGGTTTTGTCCAGTTTTCATTTTTTCTTTGAGGTTTTGGTTATAGCTGTTTTCATGCTGTCTTTTGAGTTTATGTCTTGTTCTTCCTTATGGTCAGGTTCCTTTTTTGTTCCTTGCTCATTTTTCAGCTTTGAACTTGAGTTCAAGTTTGACTCTGCTCGCTTGGGAGTAGGGAGTGGAATTACCCCAAGCTTCAGGCTTTTTCACAGCTAGTTCTGGGGGTTTGTAAGTTTTTGTTACTTCCAAGGTGGTGTGAGACAAGGAGAGATGTGGTGACTGTTCTCCTGGTCTGTACTCTGGTCTTTATCCAAGAAGGGCCCTTCTCCCCCTGTAGCCACAAGTGTTAGCACTCCTCTCCACCCTAGAACTGTGACCGGGAACTGAATATGGGTAATGGAGTTGCCAAACAGTGCCCTGTTCTGTGCCCAGTGCCAGCACAGGGGGACCCTGTTCAATCCCCTTACCATCTCTGGGCTGAGAGTTGTCAAAGCTGCTGTTGCCGCTGTTGCCATTTCTAAGGCTCACAACTGGTATTGCCAGTGCATATGCTTTGGACCACCCCAGTGTCACAGACCTCTCTTTTCCACTTTCGAGGTTGTCTTGGGCTGGAAAAAAAATGTCTTATTTTGACCTTTTGTTGGCTGTGCTGCTCCAGAATTCAATTTGACACATGATTTTAAAGATATTTGGAGAGAAATTTCGGGAGAGCTCAAGTAGGTTGCTGCTTCTACTCTACCATCTTGGCTCCACCTCCCTGGCAGATTTTCAAATGAACTAATTGGCAACAATAATCAGTCTTTCAGTAGATTTTCTATGAAAGCGCAGCTGGTGTGCTGATGATAGAAGAGAAGAAAGTCACATCTGAAGAGATGATTCTTTAGTGTGTGAGCGTACATATATTTACACATATATATGCTCACATAATACACGTGTGTATGTATAGATATATACTATATATAGTTATACATAAATGTATAATATATACACATACGTATATATTATACTCACACATTGTTAAAAGTAAAGCAATATGTGCAATTGAACTTTGAGTAGAGCTATCATTTAATACAGCAGTTGTCATTAACCAGTAGAAAAGTAAATATTTCATGTCATAACTATTGACTATTTTTATTGATTGGTTAAGTGGTTAAAATAAAAAATTAATTTCCATATCTCAAAAAAAGAGCTCGCAAAATTCTCCTACCATTTTCTACCTTATATCTGCATGAGCGAGCATTTTCACTTTATATTTGTTTCAAATTAAAATACAGAAATAAACTCAACACAGAACCACATTTCAGACTCTGATGTCTGGTGTTGAGCCAAGCATCGAAAACCTTTGTTCAAATAAAAGAGTTGATATAAAAATTCAGTTTATATGTAACTATTATGTTATGTTAACTATATTCTAGTTGTAAGCCATTTCATTAAGAATGTTATTTTTATTCAACAAAATTTGTAAAATAATATTAAGTCTTGCAAAGGATCCTAAGCATATGAGGTCTTACCAGATTATTTTTTTCAATTCTTACAGAATGCCCCATATAAAAGTTCATAACTATTTTGTAATTAGGATTTATAATTTTATATTTAAATTTTTCATAATTATATCAGAATAAAATTTTATATTTTATAATTATACTCCCATAATGTAAATTTTAATTTGGGGCTTTTGGGGGCAAATTTTTAATTGTTGTTATTATAAGGACTTAATGAGCAAATCTGAAAGAATATTATGAGTAGTATATTAAATTACTCTGGAGGTTCACACACCTCATTTTGTTTTTGAGAGAGTTCTGAGGAACACAAACAAGCTAGAAACTACTACTCTAGAGGAATTCTTACTCAGATGATGACCTCTGAGGCCCAGAGAAAGTAGCATTATACAGTGGAACACGTCTTTACTGAATTTTGAGTCAGAAGACCTGGCTTTTAATTCCAGGGCCAGACCTTGGGTAAGTCACATACATTTTCAAAACCTCAGTTTCCTGTCCTGCAAAATGAGGGCGTTGGACTTGACGACTTCTATGGTCCCTTCCAACTCTAAATCTATGATGAATTATCCCTCTGGCTGTGTGATTCACTTAGAATTCTGAGGGCATGATTACAATGTGCTCTGGGCTATCAGCCAGAACTTTCCAGTAGAATCCCACAGGATAATCTAATAAGGGGGAGGGGAAAGGAGATGGATCCTCCAAAACTTGTGTGTGTGTGGGGAGACCATTTCAGGTTTGGGTTTTATATGAACTTTTATGAAGAACTGTTCAGTTTTTTCCTGCCGTGATGATATCACATTCAACAACTCCGCTTATACTGTGAACTAGTCTTTTGAGGCTCTTTGATAAAAAGAGGAATCCTTCCAAATATAGGTGTCTTTCCCTTGTTCTTATTCTCCTCTCCTCCTCTACCAGTCACTCTCATCTTTGCTTTAGGTCAGAGAAGCTCTGTGCAAGGTTAGAAGGTGGGAGGAACAGTCCTGCAGAGGAGAGTGGAAAACCGACCTGGAAAAAGCTGAGCTGATCTTTCCCCAGACCTCAGAAGTCTCCCAGTTTCTCTCCAGAGCCTAAGAAGGGTTCTCTGTGTTCTGAAACTGATCCCTCCCCTCCCCATCCCTGACAGCTCAAGAGACTCTTAGCCTGAAAGAGATGCTCAGTCTTTTCTCTCTTGGACAAGTTCCTTCCCCCTGAAGCTCGCACAGCAGGTGCCTCCGTTTTAACGACCAGGTCACCTTCTTTTTAAGTTCACAAGTCCCCCAGCTTCCAACCACGGCCACTTGGGTTCTTCCTCCCTCCATGTACAAGAAATGCTGCTGTCTGGTTGAGTGAGCTCTGCTATAAATCAAAGTGTCGCCACTTAGCCAGTCGGAGTGATTTAATTAATCCCCCTCGCTGTCCCCTGAGCATCGCTCCACCTGACTGCTAATCAACCTCCATCAGTAGGAGGAAGATGCAAGGCCCCCTTTCTCTCAACTGCCCTGGATGAGATGAAGGAGAAGGGGGGTGGGCTAGGGAGAAGTTAATTGCAGCAGGCAAGCTTGAGCTGTCATGGAGAAAAAGTCTCCTGGCTGGAATCTACTGGGGCCGCCTCTTTATGCGCCGTCGTCCTCCTCATCTCGGGCGAACTGCGGGAAATGCCACTTTTCCGTGGGATTAATATAGACATTATCTATTGTCCATATCTATTTATCAGAAATCATCTCTCGCTTGGAAGCCCGTGACAGCTGCCGTGCCCCAGAAAGGGAACCATCCTGCTCTCATGCAAATAGTATTTAGACCCGGTTATTCGAAAGCTGCCGGGGTAGTCAGGTGAGATGGAATGTCTATGTATCCATGTCCTAATCACTGGGGCATTTCTGACACCTGATTCCCCAGTTTCCCATCACATTCATGCAAAATAAGTGCTAACAGTGTTTTACCTTTTTCTCCCCCAAGTATAATGAGATGAGATTTGCTGCTTATGTGGGAGGGGGTTTGAAGGTGAAATTCTTCAGGCAGATATGATGCCAAGGAGTAATTGGGTATTCTTATAGCTCTTCTAAAGGGTCCAACGTGCTTTTATCTCACCCAAGGCACGGGAGGTAGGCACTAACTGTATTCTTGGCCCTAATTTACAGAGGAGGATCATTGGCTCATCTGTTTACGACTGGAAGGGACCTAGTTGGTTTTCTAGTCCAATTCCCTAATGTGACAGGTGAGGAACCTGAGACCTTGAGAGATCAAGTGACTTGCCCAAGGTCACACATCTAGTAAGTGTCTGAGGTGGGAATCGAAGCTAGGTCCGCACAGGTCATAAGTGACAGGGAGTGAAATTTGTACATTGTCCTGCCATCTGTCTTGTAACAAAGGGATAGCCCTGAATTATAGGCCTGACCACAAATGCATGAATGATAAAAAATTTATTAAGGACATGCTGAACACTGTGCTAACAGCTGGTGATACAAATACAAAAGCAAATGCAGAACCTACCCCCAAGGAGCTTACCTCATCCCTTTTCTGCTCAAAAAACCCCACGGGTGGAGCAGCTAGGTGGCACAGTGGATAGAGCACCAGCCTTGGAGTCAGGAGGACCTGATTTCAGTTCTGGCTTCAGATGCTTGACACTTACTGGCTGTGTGACCCTGGGCAAGTCACTGAACCCCACTGCGTAGCCAAAACAAACAAACAAAAGAAGCTGCAGGGGCTCCCTATGGTTTGGGGGGATCTCCTAAGTCCTTCTGAATCTATGTTCAGGCTTGTCATGCATTACTTTCCTTGGTTCAGTCAAACTGACCATTTTGCTGTTTGTCACACCCAATATTCCATCTCCTGTGTCTGGCACAGGCTGTGCCCGAAGCCTTGGAATGCTCCCTGTCCTCACTAGAATCCCTAGTTTCCCTCAAAGCACAGGTCAAGTACTGACTCCCACAGAAAGCTTTTGCTCCCCACCCCGCCCCCGCTACTCATGGCCCACACCCCGATACTCTGTCTTTAGTTTGCATATACTTGGGCATTAATGCCACACATGCTTAAACATACTGTCTGCCTGGAAAAACGTTTTCATAAGATTCTAGATTGAGAGACACAAAAGGACCTCAGACACCCTAAGTCTAACTCCCTCATTTTACAAATGAGGAAACTGAGGCCCAGAGAATTACGTGACTTGGGATGATAGGATCCTGGATCTGGATCTGGAAGAGGCCTTAGGAGGCATCTAATTTACGCCTTATTTTACAGATGAGGAAACTTGGCCCCGGGGTGGTTAAGTGACTGCCCAAGGTCACACAAGTTGTAGATATTACAGAATTTGAACTCAGGTCCTCTCACACCAGCACAGGGCTCTTTCCGTTGTACCTAAAATCTTTGAGGACAGGAACCATTTCTTTTTTGTATTCTTAACTCCTAGCACATAGGAGATATTTAGTAAATTAATAAATAATTAATAATAATTGTTGTTTGATTGAGGCTGAGAGAAGTAAATCCTCTTGCCTAGGCTCACACAGCTGGTAAGTCAAGGTAGGGTGAAATGACAGCTAAACTTGGAGACCTGAGTTTGAATGCTGGCTTTCTCACTTAACTACCCAGGTGACACTGGGCAAGCCCCCTCATGTTCCTGGGCCTCCATTTCCCTGTCCTAAAATGATGGGTTGTTCTCAATGGCCTGCAGCTCTTTTCTGTCTCTAGGTCTGTGATGGTATGAAGGAATATTGGAGGTGGGGTTTGAGCCAAGCATTTCCTGAGTCCAAAACCAGCTTTTCTATCTCCTTACACCAGATGGCACAGAGTTAGACATGGAGTCAGGAAGACCTGGGTTCAAATCTTGCTTCAGAAACTAGCTGTTCCAAGATTCCCTGTTCTAATGCACCTTCCAGCTCTGACATCCTTTGTTCTAAGGCCCCTCCCACTCTGACATCCTTTGTTCTAAGGCCCCTCCCAGCTCTGACATCCCCTGGTCTAAGGCCCCTCCCAGCTCTGACATCCTTTGTTCTAAGGTCCTTCCCAGCTCTGACATCCCCTGGTCTAAGGCCCCTCCCAGCTCTGACATCCTTTGTTCTAAGGCCCCTCCCAGCTCTGACATCCCCTGTTCTAAGGACCCTGCCAGTGGTGATATTCCCTGTGATTCTGGGCAAGTCACTCAATGCCTCAGCTTCAGTTTTCTCATCTGTGGAATAGGGATAACAACAGCACCCTACCTCCTAAAGTTGTTGTGAGGCCCCAGTGAGGTAACATATACCTTAGGGCACTAAGTAAATGTTAGTTATTATTATTATCATATCTTTCCTTCTCTGAGAGAAAGTACAGAGAAGCCTGAATTGATTAATACCTTGGCAGGGAGGGGGTTAGGTCGTTGGATGGCACCATTTTACAGATGAGAAAAAACCGAGGCGTCCAGGCAGCATAGCCTCTTTTTGAGGCTGAATCAGCGACAGGTCCAGGAATGGAAACATGAAACTAATATCCCTTATTCTCACGAGCAGACACGCTAAGCTCAGCTACATCCCTTGGTAAGGGCGTCTGTTGGAAGGTAAACAGCTCACAAGACTTTCCTCATGGGGCTTTATCTGGAATTGAATCTTTCTGCTGATCAGTGAGCAGCACATGCTTTTTAAAACTTTGGGAAAGCCTGTTTATTTAGTAACATAAGGACCAATAAATCCTTGGCTTAATCTGAGAACGCCCGGCTAGGCTCCCATATACCATAAGCTGTGGCGTCTCCCTGTGGGGGATGGGAAGAAGAGAGAACAAAGAATCAACCAGACCTCCTGCTCCAGCGATGTCTCAAGGCCAGCTGAATTGCCAGATCGCCTGCCCAGTGTGCCCAAGTACCAGGCCCTGATTCTGCGAGTTCTGCCCAATGCACGCCTGGGCGCCTGGGCAGAGCCTTCTCTTCTCCGAGCACAGTCGGAGGCTTTTCATCATCAGGCAGTCATAGGAGAGGCTGTCTGTCACTAGGGGCTGTGGGCCCCAGAGCAATTCGCACAGGACTGCTCCTTCTTCCCAACATTCTTTCTGCACATAAATGTAGTTAAAAATGAACATTAAGGAAAGCCTTGGAGGGGCAAAAAAAGTAAGAAATCTATAAAAGTGTTTTTTTTTGATTCTACAAATTAAGGGGGCCAGACCAGAACTAGATGACCTCAAAGGTATATTTGTTTGTATATGCACATGTGTGTATATACACATATGTGTATATACATGTGGCTACGTACAGGTATATAAATACATGGGTATACATATATACACATATGTCTCTATATGTATATGCATAAACATGCATGTGTGTACATATACATATCTATTCCTGTATCTACTGCTCTCTGGCTCTCTGGCTCTCTCTCTCTCTCTCTCTCTCTCTCTCTCTCTCTCTCTCTCTCTCTCTCTCTCTCTCTCTCTCTCTCTCTCTCCCTCTATCCCTCTCTCTCTGTCTCTTTTTTCTCTCTCTCTCTCCTCCTTCCTCCCCCCACCAATACATAAATATACATGTTGTCTCCCCTCGATAGAATATAACCTGACTCCCTACCAAAGTGGATTGGGAAGGAACAGTACAATAAATGTCAGCTTCCAGAAAGCAGGGACTATTTCTTTTTTAGCCTTTATCCTCACTACCTGGTACATAGTAGAAGCTTAATTAGTTCTTGTTAATTGATTGGATGATTGGTTAAGGTCCCTTCCAGGGGCATTTTGGTATAATGGATCCAGTTCTAGATGTGGAGTCAGAAAGACCTGAGTTCAAGCTTTGCCTGCAACAGCAAGAGCAAATCATTGACTGAATCACAGAATTTGAGAGTTGGAAGGGCTTAGCCTTAGCAGCCACTTAGTCCAATCCATGAAAGTCCAACCTAAGAGGAATCTAGAGATCCCTCTTCTAAGGCCCCTCCTAGCTCTGACATCCCCTGTTCTCAGGTCCCTCCCAGCTCTGATATTCTCCTTTCTAAGGTCCTTCCCAGCTCTGACATCCTCTGTTCTAAGGCCAGTTCTGACATTTCCTATTCTCAGTTCCCCACCCAGCTCTGATATTCTCCTTTCTGAGGTCCTTCCCAGCTCTCACATTCTCTGTTCTAAGGTCACTTCTACCTCTGTCATGGTGATTCTATAATCCATGAAGTAGCAGAACACTTCTTGAGATGTGTGGAGACAGAGAGGGGAGCCTTGTTGCTGGGTACTCAGCCCTGGTGTCTTGGTGACCTACAGCCTACATGCCCATGAATCTTAAGAATTTCAAAGAATAGCCACCATCTTTACAAACAGCCTTGTTCTTCTTGACCCTAGAGGGCAGAACTAGAAGCAATGGGTGGAAATTGTAAAGAGACAGACTTTGGCCTAGTGTCAGGAAGGAATTTGCTAGCAATTAGAACTGTCTCCAGTTGGAACAACAATGGTGATGATGATGATGGATGATCATGAAGATGATAGCCAGCACTTTTGGAGCACTTTAAGGTTTAAAAGCTCTTTCCATATGTTATCTGATTTGGTCCTCCCAAATGAGTTAGGTCTCATTATCCTCATTTTACAGATGAGGAAACTGAGGCACAGAAAGTTTAAGGGACTTGGCCAGGGTCAAACAGCTAGTAAGTATCTGATGCAGGCCACAAATGTAGGTCTCCTTGACTTTGTGTCCAACGCCCTTTCCACTGGATCACCTACGTGTTTAGCTTGCCCAGCGCCACAAATCTTGCGTTCTGTGATCTCCCAGGGACCTTCAGAAAGTAAGTGAGTTGTCCTTGATCTCAGCCTTGAAGCAGATGCTGGATGAGCCCTCAGGGCTTGGGCTTTGATGATTCTAGAACCAGAATGTGGGCCCAATTGTTGTCCCTGAGGCAAACCTTGCAAAGATCAAGTAAGCTGCACCCTGAAAGGGGGAAGGGGGAAATTGAATCCAGCAATCAGTGATGGAGAGACCCTGTCCTGAAGCCCAGTCCTCTGGACTCTCCCCTTATGGGTGGAGATGGATGCCCTGTCGTTTGTGAGGGCTTCAGCTGGGAGAAGGGGGCTTTGGGATTACAACCCAGAATCCCCCTTCAGGAATCATCGAGTGAATCTTCAAGCATATCATCCTAGTTGACTTCCAGCTTCCAGAGAGAATATGGAATGGGCCAGCCCCTCTCCAGCCTGTTGAAGCAAACAATTGGGAAGACATGAGAGGTTTGGGTCCGATGCCCTCTGCTAAGTGTCTCAGATACAAATGCAAAAATGAAATAGCTTCTGCCCTCAAGGAGTTTATATTCTACCGGGGGAAAACAACATGTACACACAGGACAAATACCAATTTAGTGGATGGGGGAGAATATTAACCACTGGGAGGATCAGAAAGAGCCTCATGAGGCAGGAGGCCCCTGAGCTGAGCTTTGGAGGTAGCCGGGGATTCCAAGAGATGGCAGTAAGAAAAAAAAAAAAACCAATTCCAGGCATGAGGAGGAATGACTTGGCCAAAGGCACAGGATGAAATGGAATGTTGTCTACAGAGCGCAAGAAGCACACCATATTGGCTGGAGCTGAGAGTGTAGGGAAGTGATGTGAAATGCGTTTGGAAAGATTGTCTGCAGCCAGATGGTGGAGGGCTCCAAATATTCATCTGAGGAGTTTTTATCCTAGAGGAAATAAGGGAATGCTGAAGCTTCTTGTGGGGGACTGGGGAAGGGAAAGAGGGATCTGGTCAGACTTTTGCTAAGAAAATTTTAGATGGCTAGATGGGGAAGTGCATAGATTGCTGGGCTTGGAGTCAGGAAGCCCTGAGTTCAAATACAGCCTCAAACACTTATTAGCTGTTCAACCCTGGGTAAGTCATCTGACCTCAATTTTCTCAACTGTAAAATGGGGAAGATAAGAGCATCTCAAGTTGCTGTGAAGCACACACTAGGTGATTAATAAATGCTTTCCCCCCCCTTCCTTCCATCATTTTAGCAGTTGAAGGGAGGCTGGATCAGAGAAGGGAGAGATAGGAGGCAGGGAGCCCAATCAGGAAGGTGATTGCTGCTGTTCAGTCCTGTCCCACTCTTGGTGACCTCATTTGGGTTTTTTTTTGGCAAAGATACTACCATTTCCTTCTCCGGCTCATTTTACAGATGAGGAAACTGAGGCAAGCAGGATGAAGTGGCTGGCCCAGGGTCACACAGCTAGTAAGTAAGATGAGTCTTCCTGATTCCAAGGCCAGGACTCTATCCCCTGCACCACCCAGCTGCCCAATCAGAGAGGAGGCCATTGCAATAGTGTAGGGAAGAAGGAAAGATGTGTTACTGCAAATGCTCTCACTGCTTCTTACCTAGTTTGATGGTCAGTCTTCAAGGCTGTGGGTTTGGCTGGGCACAGGAGGCCAGATCCCCAAGGACAGATTCGAGGAAAGGCAGACAAAGGCGGCAATTCTGCTGGCTGAAGATCCACACCCCCTCATTAGGCCGAGTGAGTTTCACCGAGTTGGAATCCCCCAGTCCATGCTATCTAGAATTGTAACCCATTATGGAGAAGCAGCTGTCTCCATTGTAAGCCCCCTCATTTCAAGGGTTTACAACGTGGCCATAAAAATGCACTCCAGGCTGAAATTTGGCATGTGGGGTCCAGCCAGGGAGCCATTTATTTATTTGTTTGTTTATTTTTATACACAATTTGGAAACATCTGTTCTGTCATTTTTCCGGGTCGCAGGCAGGAGGAGTAAAAAAGGTTGTTTTCTCTCTGCTGTGGGTGCCTGCCTTGAGTGCAGCTGTGATGGAAAAAACAAACGGTTAGCCTCATTTCTCCACGTCATTAGAAACATTTCATTTGAGGAAGAAGGTCACCCCACTGTACCCAGGGGTTACTTGGAATGCAAACAGGTCTGCATTCAACTGAAACCTCCTAAGCTGTCAATGGAGAAAGGGAGCACTACCAGGGATGACTGACCTTGGAGTCAGAAGACCTGGGCTGGACGACTTTCTTCTGCCAGCTGCTAGCTGTTTGACCTGGGGCAAGTTGCTTTAACTCTGAACCTCCGAGTACTCCTCTGGGAAATGTGAGGGGATTCAACTCAATCATCTCTAAAGACCCTTTAGTTTTAACATTCTGCAAAGGAGCTAAGTTGCAAAGGGACATGGGACTGTCTTCCATTAGCCAAAATGGCAGTCATAGGACACACGTAATATCTCTTCTGCATATCTCTTTCAATTCAGCCCCCCACTCTCGCATCTCCACTGGGATCAATCTTGATGGATTCCCCTTTATGACAGAGATATAAAACAAAGTTGATTTCCCAGTGGCATCACTTAACAAAAATCATTTACTAAGCATTAAAAGTATTTTTGATTATTAACTAACATTTAGTAAGCACTTACTGTATGCAAATGGGGTGTGCTAGGCATTGGGGAAAGACATTCAGGGATGGGGAACTTGCTGCCTTGAGGCCACATGTGGCCCTCTAAGTCCTCAAGTGCGGCCCTTTGACTGAATCCAAATTTCACAGAACAAACCCCCCTGGGGATTCACTGGGAGGTCACTGAGTCCGAATCTCAGGAAAAAATGGAGACTCAGAGCAATAAAGTAACCTGCCCAAGGTCATACAACTAGTAAGTGACAGAGATGGGATTCAAACCCAGATAGTCTGACCCCAAAACATAGGAGTCTAGCTCAAAAGCTAGAAGGTGTTTTATTTATTTATCAAAATAGAAGGTCCTTTGGAGATCAACTCTTCCAACTTTCATTTTACAGATAAAGAAGCTGAGGCAGACAGAGGTGAAGTGACTTGACCATGGTCACACAGCTGGTAAGTATCTGAGACTGGATTTGAACTCAAGCCCAATACTCTGGGTACCAAGGTATCCCAGAGCTACCTGAAGATCCCAGAACCTGACCAATCCATATGTGAGCAACTTATCCCAAGAGTGGCCATCTAGGTCCTGCTTAAAGACCTCCAATGATGGGGATCCCCACCCCACCGCTGTCATCATCAGAAAGTCTTACTTGACACCAAGCTCCAGCCTGCCTCTTGATGACCCCTACTCACTGAATGGCAGAATCCTGAGACCTGGAGTAGACAGAAGGCTAGTCTAGTCCCTGCCCTCTTATTGCTTTTCCTCCTGTCTGGGGCAGACCAGATGGTCCAACCCCCTTATATTATGCAGAGGAAAAAACTGAAACCCAAAGTAGGTGCCATCTTAGTTTTGAATGGGAGAGAATGGCATAGGAGAGATATCTTAGAGGTGGGAACCCAAAGTCCTTGGTATTGAGCAAAGGTAAGAAAAATCTTGGGCAGTAAAGTGTCCCAGTGGATAGAATTGGGAGCCTGGAGACAGGAAGATCTGAGTTCAAATCCAGCCTCAGACACTTACTAGCTGTGTGACCCTGGGCAAGACATTTAACCTCTGTCTGCCTCAGTTTCTTCACCTGTAAAATGAAAGTTGGATGAGATGACCTCTAAAGGACCTTTTATTACAAAAAACAAATTAATTAATTAAGCAACCACTTCAGTATCTTTGCCAAGAAAACCCGAGAAGGCATCATGAAGGATTGGACAAGACTGAAAATGACTTAATAATGACAACAACAAAAGAAATGTTTATTGATTGATTAAATGGCTCATTACTACATACATAACAGATGGTCAACCAGCCTTTCTCTTGAAGACCTCCACTTCCCCCCAGTACCACTAGATTAGGGTTGGGGAACTGGCCATAAGGCCACATGGCCTTCTAGGTCCTTAAGTGCAGCCATTGTAAATTTGGATTCAGACATAAGGCTGCACTTAAGGGCCTAGAAAGCCTTAAGGCTGCAGGTTCTCCACCTTTGATTTAGATAGTTTTCATGGATTGAAGCAGGGGAAAAAAGATATCACCTCCTGGTTAGACAATAGGTCATGAGTTTCTCTGAACTTAGCAAGGCTGGGTCTTGGACAAGGGGTGTTGGGGAGGGTCAGTGAAAGAATGTATCAAGCACTGCCTTTGGAGCCAAAGGCTTGGGTTCAAATCTTCCCTCTGCTATTTATATAACCTCTGTGGCCCTGAGAATATGACTTAACTTCTCTGGTCCTCAGTTTCCTCATCCATAAAATGAAGAAGTTAGACTAAAGACAACTCTGGTGTCCTTCCCAGCTCTAAATATTTTATATAGTCCATTGCTGACTTGTATTTGAAGCCCTCCCAAGGGTGGTCATCCTTGCCACAGCCCATACTTTTCGGACAAAGCCTTGGCAATCCCAGGGTCACCTAAGCAACATGAAGAAGCCCTGGAGTGGATCTCTGGGGAGGCCCATGCCTTCACACTGCACTTTTCATGTTATTATAAGCCATAATTTAACCAAGCTCTTTGGAAGAAACAGCTTCCAGACAATTTCATCTGTTACTAACATTTCTCACTGAAGTGAAGGCTGAGAAGACGCGTTTCTCCCAAGAACACACAATATATTAGTAGCAAAATATTCCTTCCTCCAATCATTTTGTCCTTGTGAATTCTCATTGGGCTTTAATCTTATCAGGGAAGCCGCATATCATAGTGGATGGAGAACCAGCCTTGAAACCAGGAAGACCTGGGTTCAAATCCTGCCTCAGACACAGAAGACTCTGGGTGAGCCTCTTTAATATCTCAGTTTTCCAGGCAAGTATCTAAGGCTATAAGTCAAAGAGAAGGCAGCAACCTGTGTCAGTAGAGGGATTTTCCTCAACTGTGAATTTACTACATCAATGCAAGTATTGGTCCAATTCCTATTGCCATCCCTTGTAGATAAGGAAACTGGGATTCACATGGATTAAATGACCTGGCTAAGGACATGCAGTTAGTAAGCATCACAAGGGAGTTTTGAACTCAGGTCTTCCTGACTCCAAGTCCACTGTGCTATACTCTGCTCTGAACACAGAGCCTTGCATACAGTAGGTACTCAAGATGTGCTTGCTAAATGAAAGCACAGTTTAGTGACCACCTCCCATGTGGAAACTGATCTTGAGCTGAAAGGGACCTCACAGGCCATCCAGTCTAACTCCTTCATTTTACAGATGGGGAAGCTGAGGCCCAGGAAGTAAGCGATTTTCTCTTGTTGTTATTCAGTCATTTCAGTAATGCCCAATTCTTCATGACCCCAATTAGGGTTTTCTTGGCAAAGATATTTTCTATTTTTTTTTTTTGTGAGGCAATTGGGGTAAAGTGACTTGCCCAGGGTCACACAGCTAGTAAGTGTCAAGTGTCTGGTCTGAGACAGAATTTGAACTCAGGTCCTCCTGACTCCAGGGCCAGTGCTCTATCCACTGTGACACCTAGCTGCCCCTATTTTTTTTTTATTTTTTTTGGTTTTTTTTTTGCAAAGATATTTTCTAGAGGATATTTTATAGACGAGGAAACAAGCGCAGAGATGTTAAGTGATTTGCCTAGAGTCACCCAGCTATTAAGTGTCTAAAGCAATATTTGAATTCAGGTTTTTCTGAGATCCAGCACTCCATCTACATGCCTTGTAATTGTCTTTTATTCGTGAGGACGTTGTGTCCCTCATAGAACATAAGGCTGCTGTTCAGTCATTTCAGTCCTGTCAGACTCTTCTTGACCTCTTTTGGGGTTTTCTTGGCAGAGGTACTAGACTGGTTTGCCATTTCCTTCTCCAGCTCATTTTACAGATGAGGAAACTGAGGCAAACAGGGTTGAGTGACTTGCCCAGGGTCACACAGCTAATAAGTGTCTGAGGCCAGATTTGAACTCAGGAAGATGTTTCATCCTGACTCTAGGCAAGGCACTCTATCCACTGTGCCCATAAGCTTGTGGAGACAAAGACAATTTCTCTTTCATTTTTGTATCCCTGGCGTCTTAGTTTCATAGTTTCATGCTTAATAAAGGCTTGCGGATGGATTGGTTAATTGATCAAAATGACACCTTTTTCATCCTCAGCTTTTTCCCTCTGAAAAATGAGGTGCATCACATGCCCCCTCTCCCTTGTTGTAAGGCTCGAGGCAGATGAAGGACATGGATACTTGTAAACTGCAAAGCACCGTAGTGATGCAAGATGTTTTTTTGTATCAGAGATCCCCTCCCCCAGAGGTGATTCATTTGCTGAGGCACATCCCATTCACTGATGGTCTTTGCAAAGGGTTTACCAATACTGACCAGCAGGGGTCAGGCAACATCTCTACCTGATGCTGGGGGAAAAAAAAATCAGTTTCTGCTCTAAATGGTCTTTCTAGCTTCATGCATGTGAAGGGGCAATGTTGTTGTCAGCCTCATTCCTATATATGAAAGCCAGCTACAGAGTAACCATGGCAATCATTTGTAGCTATCTTTTTAATTTACAGAGGAGCAGCAGGATATGGCTTATAGCCTGCTGGACCTGGTGTCAGGAAGGTGAGTTCAGACCTCACCTCTGACTCTTCCTAGCTAGGTGACCCTGGAAGTCGCTTAACCTCTCTGAAAGGAACACAGTTCTCTAAGATTTTAAAATTATAGATGGATTGAGGTTGGGGCGAGTCACCACCCACAGGTCCTTGATGTTTTTAAATTTAATAATGAGAGACAAAATACTTTTTATAATGTCTGTCCAATACGTAGTAGAGAATTCCTGTAATGTCTAACAGGAGTTAGTCAACTAGCATTTATTAAGCAGTGGATAGAGCACCAGGCCTGGAGTCAGGAATACTCATCTTCCTAAGTTCAAATCCAGCCTCAGATACTTACTGGTTATGTGACCCTGAGCAAGTCACTTAACCTTGCTTGCCTCAATTTCCTCATCTGTAAAATGAGCTGGAGAAGGAAATGGCAAGTCACTTCACCCAGTTTGCTTCAGTTTCCTCATCTGTAAAATGAGCTGGAGAAGGAAATGACACACCTCTCCAGCCACCTTTTCCAAGAAAACTCCAAATAGGGTCATGAACAGTTGGACACAGCTGAGCGACAACAGCGTTCCTGCTTCCTGCCTCCTATCTCTCCCCCTTGCTATCAGTCAGACACAACTGAAATGACTTAACAACAACATGTCTCCAACACCTAGCACAGTGTCTGGCAATAGTAAGTTATTAATAAGTGCTTGCTGGCTTGATTTGACTTGCTGCGCTATGTGCCGAGCACTGTGCTAAATGCTGGCAGATGAAGAGAAAGGCAAAACCCAGTCCCTGTTCCCACGGAGCCCAGGCTAATGAGAGAGCCAATGGGCGAGCAACCAGGCAAAATCAAGCTACATATAGGATAAATTGGATAATTAAAAGAGGGAAGATGCTCAGATTAAGGAAGCCTGGGAAGAATCCTTGCAGAAGATGGGACTTTAGTTGAGGCTTGAAGGAAGCCAGGAGGAGGGGATGAGGAGGGAGAGTTTCAGGCACAGCCAGTTAGGGTTTGAGGCTGGATTTGAACTCAGGTCTCGCTGACTTCAGACACTGAAGAGCTCCAGCTATGGAGGTAAGGAACAGTTAGAATCCCAGTTCTTCCCCTTATTCCTTGGATGACTTCTTTTCAATGGACCTCAGTTCCTCAACTATAAAATAAGTGGCTTGGAATAAATAACCTCTAAATTTCCTTTTATCTTCAGATTTATGATCCACTGAGAAAGCCTTATTTCTTCCTTTTACAAAGGAGGAAACTGAGGCTCAGAGGAGAAACATGTATGATTTATTGACTTGTGGGACTTTAGGGGCCATCTAGTCCAAATTCTTCCTTTTACAGAGGGGAAAACTGAGGCACAGGGAAGTGATGTGATCTGACCAAAGTTACACAAGCGTTGGGGGTGAGATCTGAACTCGATTCCCCTGCTTCTGCCTTTAGAGCCAATGCCCTATGTTGAAATGACTTGCCCAAGGTCACATGGGCAAAGCCTGGATTTCCTCCCATGATCTGGCCTAATTTCCCAGAAAGGGGAGCTCCCTGCTAGCCTGCCACCAGTCAGTCAAGATGTGAAACCCAAGCCCCCCTGGCTTGCCACCAGCTGGTCCATCCTGTTTGCCAGGTATCTGGATTTTTATTTTTATTTTGTGTTTTGTTTCCAGCACGTCTGTTGGTGACTCAGCCCAGGTGATGTGGGTGAACTGAGAAGTCCCCCAGCCATCCTTGCACAAGGAAAATGAGAGGGCCAGTTGGCAGCGTGGAAGCCTGACATCTGGCATCGAGCCCTGTCTGCCTGTTCTTAATGGTCTTCGGTTATTTTCCTTCTAACTGGCTTGACAACTTTTCCCTCTCCGGAGGATGTGATCAGTACTTTAGAATGTCAGATACAAAAATGGGGGCCCATCCCCCTAGTCCTCCCTTCCCTTCCTCCCGAGGCCTGCAATGACCCTCCTGCTCTGCAGACCGGACAATCCCAGCCTCCAGCCTCCAGCCTCCAGCCTCCTGCCGGCTGCCTGCCTGGCGCTGGGCTAATTTCCTGGGCTGATGTGTGTGTTTTGTTTGAGGCCTCTTCTCTGATCTCTGAGGTCAGATTACCTTCCTATGGTTCCCTAGCCTGTCTTGTTATTTCACACTGTACTGTCACTTAGCAAATTTCCTGCACTCCCAATGAAAGTTCCCCCTTCCCTCTGAGGCCCTTGGGCCTGAATTGCCTTTGGAAACACAGATTGTCTGACTTCCGGAGACATAAAGAACTTGACCTGAACATAATTATGAAATGACCTATCAGACAAGGAATTATTTGTTTGCTCTAACTCTGGGCTGGCCTTCCCCTCAGCTTTTCCCCAAGGGGAGAAGTTTGGCACCAGCTGGCTATTCCATGTCATTGTGATTGTCCAGGTTTCTGACACTTCCCTCCCTCCAACAACCTCCCTTCCCCACCTTTAGGGTCCCTCTGCAGGTGGCTGAGGAAACTTGGTTGGGGGGGCGGAGTGGGTGCCTTTCAGGGAGAAGGGAGCATTGTGAAGAAAGGGGTGCAAAGCGAGAAAAGTAACTCTGGGGAGTCATCTTAGGGAAGGCTGATCAGAAAACCGGAGTGTGCATTTTACTATCTCTTCTATCAGCTCAGCCTGTCAGGTGCCAGTAGGTCTGGCTGGTGTAGACTGAGCCACTGGGCTTCAGAAACTGGAAAATCGGATTGAAGTTTGGTTTTCATTGGCCAAAGGACAGGTCACCCCTAAAGCCCTCTGCTAGCTCTAAGTCCTATGACCCTCCCCCTCCCTCCACTGCATCCCCTTCCACTTAAGCTAAGTATTTTTAAGGAATGTTAAGGGGCCCCTTGAACTCATCCTTTTGAGTTTCCTTATTTTCCATAAATACTGGACCCAGAGTTAGGAATAGAAGTAATCTTTCCCAAGTTTTAGTCTTTCTCAGGCTCTTCTCTTAGACAATCATCATGGTATGTGCAGTGGGTTGGTACTTCATAGTGCATCCTGGACCTCTCCCGATGTCTGGAGAAACATATAGGCCCCTTCTCAGAATCAAGTTTTTAAACGCACAAAATAAAATACACAGGATTACAAAGGAAACAAATCCGATTGAGATGGTTTTCAAAATATTAAACATATGTAAATTCACAGACCCCAGAGTAAGACCCTTGGATTGCAAGACTTGGAGTGAAGTCCCTGATGCCTCCCCTCCCATACCCTTTTCCAGCTTCCTTTCACCCATTAGATAGTAAGCTCCTGGAGGGCAGGAACTGTCTTGATTTATTATATTCCCATCACTTAGCACAGTGCCAGGCACTTACTAGGCGCTCAATATACATTGATGGAATGACTCCCTATGGGACCCTGGGCCAAGCACTGAATCTGGGGTTCAGTTTCCTCATTGATCTTCTCAACAGTTATTTTGTTTTCAGTTTTGTCTTTTATTTTTAAGGTTTCTATTTCTGTGCTTAAATTGAAAATTTGTTGATTTTCTCGTGTGTGTGTGTGTGTGTGTGTGTGTGTGTTAGTTGTTTACTTGCTTGATTCATTAATCATTTTTTTGTTGATATAAATGTTTCAATATATATTTATATTATAATACATAATGATATAGATATAGATATAGACATAGACATAGACATAGACGTGGACGTGGACGTGGACATGGACGTGGACGTGGGCGTAGACATGGACATAGACATGGACATAGACATAGACATAGACATAGATATAGATATAGATATAGATATAGATATAGATATAGATATAGATATAGATATAGATATAGATATAGACATAGACATAGACATAGACATAGACATAGACATAGACATAGACATAGACATAGACATAGACATAGACATAGATATAGATATAGATATAGATATAGATATAGATATAGATATAGATATAGATATAGATATAGATATAGATATAGATATAGATATAGATATATTCCTCCAAGGGATGCTTTACTTGTATCCCAGACATTCTGGTATGCTTTAATTTCCTTATCAGTAAACAAGAACATGGGAAGCATAAAAAGAGGGTGCCGCAGCTTCCGCAGCATAAGGAATTCCCGGTATGGAGTCCCCCTTCACCTACAGATTGCAACTACCCTTTCATATGGGAGATAATTCCTAGGGAGTTGCCTCAGAGGGGCATGGCCTTTAAGTAAATTGCACGGGGCCATGCAGCTAATAAGGATCAGAGGTGGGCTTTGAACCCAGATCTTCCAGACTCCTCAGCAAGCATGCTATCTAATACACTACAACACCTACATTATCAGCAAGATGAGGATGATAATATTAGAGGCAGCTATGGAAGAATAGATTGCTGGAGAAGGGAAGTTGTTATTCTGTCTTTCCAGCTGAATAATCGACTTGGTGACCCCTTTTGGGGTTTTTGTGGTAAAGACACTGGAGTGGTTTTCCATTTCCTTCTCCAATTCATTTTACATATGGGGAAACTGAAGCAAACAGGGTGAAGTGACTTGGCCAAGGTCACCCCTCTAGTGAGTGTCTGAGGACGCATTAGAACTCAGGTCTTCCTGATTCCAGACTTGGCACTCTATCCACTTCACTACTTATCTGCCCAGACACAAGAAGACCCGAGTTCAAATCTAGCCTCAAACATTTACAAGCTGGGTGATGATGGGCAAGTCAGTTAACCTCTGTTTGCTTCAGTTTCCTCAACTGTAAAATGGGATAATAATAGACCCTACCTCCTAGTGTTGTTGTGAAGATCAAATGAGATGTTTGTGAAGTGCTTGGCACATAGTAGGTGCTTAATAAATATTTGTTTGCCTCCTCCATATACCACTATTCCAAAGATCTGGTGCGAGAATCACATAGATCAAGAGTGGGGAACCTCCAACCTCTAGGCCACGAGAACATGTGGCCCTCTAGGTCTTCAAGTATGGTCAAAAAGTCAAAGGGCTGCACTTGAGGACCTAGAGGGTCACATGTGACCTCGAGGCCACTAGAGGAAGGAGGACCTTAGGTATAGGACTGGAAGGGAACTTAAGGGTCATCTCGTCCAACCCTTTCATTTTACAGATGAGGAAACTGAGACCCAGAGAGATCAAGTGACTCACCTGTGGTCACACAGGTGGTTAAGAGCCAAGGTTCAAACACTATTGCACTTCCTCTAAATCTAGGATTCTTTCCACCAGACTGAGCTAGGCTCCCTTTTAAGAAAAGCATTTTCCAGGGGCAGCTAGGTGGCATAGTGGATAGAGCACCAGCCCTGCAAATCCGGCCTCAGACCAAACACTTGACACTTACTAGCTGTGTGACCCTGGGCAAGTCACTTAACCCCAATTGCCTTTAAAAAAAAAAGCCGTTTTCCAATCCCAAAATGTTAGACAAATGTGACCTATTATTATCACTTCAAAATATTGTCATCAGCAAAATCAAAGGATTTAGGGCTGAAAGGAACCTCAGAGACCATCTAGTCCAGCTCCATTTTACAAATGAGGAAACTGAGAGCCCGGAAGGTTAAGGACTTGTTCAATGTTGGATCACGGTGTCAGCTGAGTTCTAGGAGTCTAGGACCTGAAGATGAATGTGCCCCGTAGGGGAGAACCTGAAACCTCATGATAGGAGAAATGAGCTTCATTTCAGAATCTTTCCAAGTCTGCCACCCCTGCTGCCCCCACCCTGTGTGAATTTCATTTCAAACCCAAACCAAGTCAAACATTCCCTTTCCTGTCCTTATTTCCAGAAAATTCAGAGGTGTTGTTTCCCCCCTACTCCTCCCCTTCTCCTGCCCCTGTCTCATTTTTTTCTACATGTATTAAGTGGCCCATGCTGAGTTCTGCCTTGCAGGGTGGCAGAATGATGAATCATGTTTTGTGGGGTTGTGCTTCCCTTGACCAGAACTGCCTGGAAGACACATTCTAATCCGTGTAGGCCCCACTGGCTCCCTCCCTGTCTTCAACAAATCCTGGGAATAATTAGAAAGTACCTAATGTTTAGGAGTCAAAGAATCCTGTGCTTTGGATTTGTGACACCCCCACAAAATTCCAAGATGGAACTTCGTGCCTGCCAGCTCTGAATTTAACCCTTGCTCTCTGAGTGTTTCTCCTACAATGATATTCTTTCTTTCAATAAATATTTATTATCATTAATGGGCTTACTATGGGCAAATGGTGGGCAGCTGGGTGGTACAGTGGATAAAGAGCCAGGCCTGGAATCAGGAAGACCTGAGTTCAAATCTGGCCTCAGACACATACTAGCTGTGTGACCCTGGGCAAGTCATTTAACCTTGTTTGCCTCAGTTTCCTCATCTGTCAAAATGAGCTGGAGAAGGAAAGGGCAAACCACTCCAGAAAGCCCCAAATGGGGTCGTGAAAAGTCTGACACAACTGAACAACAGATATAATGTGCAAATGGACTGTGAGAAGCGCTGGGAGAAAGAGAGATAAGGTGGAAATTCTGTTCTCAAAGAGCTTACAACTTAACTCGTATGATAGAATTGAGTACACCCTGGGGTGTAACTAGGCTGGGGCAAGGGGGCTTTTTATCTCCACAGGACTGAAATGTACAGGAAACCCACAGAACTTTGAACAATCAATAATGTATTAAGCACCTACTAAGTGCCAGGCACTCTGCTAGGTACTGGACTTGTGTTCCTTTCAGTAGGCAGAAAAAAGCAAGCTTAGCTGCTCATTGGCAGACTAGGAATAGGTGATAGAGATTAGAGCTGGGATTTCATTGGAATAAGAAGGTCCCAGATGACTAAACTTCCAGCAGTGTAGGTGAGCACCCCCTCTGCAATTTAGAGTCTTACAGAGTTGCTAAGGGCTGTGACTTGCCCAAGGTCATACAGCCAGCATGGGTCAGAGCTCATTCTTGCATCCAGGTATTTCTCTAAGATCAGCTTGCTTTTATCCAACATGCAATGATGCTTCTCCTGCGGCATAATTAGTTACCGGAGTAATGGTTTAAAACTAATTAGAACTAATAATTAATAAAAATGGGAAGCTAAGGCATATATCTCAAGGAGATCAAAGACAGAATATTTATAGCAGCCTTTTTTGTGGTAAGATAGAACAGGAAACAAAGAAGGTGCTCATAGAGCCAATGGGCTATTGCTCCATTGAGAGAATTGGTGAAGAAGAATTCAGAGAACCTTGGAAAGACTTCTATGAACTGATGCAGAGTGAAGTGAGCAGACCCAGGAGGACAAGGTGCACAATGACTATAAGAATGGAAATGGAAAGAATCCAAATGTATTGAACTGAAATGGTTACATAACATAATATAAACATAATGATGATGGTACTATAAGATATGAGAAAACAAGCCTCATTTTCATTTTTAGAAATGAAAAGTAGAGGACAGCTAGGTGGCTCAGTGGATAGGGCTCCAGCCTTGGAGTCAGGAGGACTTGAGTTCAAATCTGACCTCAGACACATGACATCTACTAGCTGTGTGACCTTGGGCAAGTCACTTAACCCTGATTGCCTCACCACAAAACCAAACAGAAATGAAAGGTAGAGGTGGGAAATCACAGGCACAGAAAATTTAATAGGATCATAGGATATAAAGATGCAAGGGATCTGAGAGGCCACCTTGTCCAAAGCTCTCATTTTATAAATGGGGAAACTGAGGCTTGCTGAGGATAAATGAGGTGCCCAAGATCACACACGTAATAAAGATCAGAGGTGGTATCTGAAGCCAGGTCCTCTGACTCTACAGCTAATGTTCAAATACGGATTAGGGAGAATACATTTGGAGATGAATGTTATGTAAGAACAAAAGATATTAGTACAAGGTAAAAAAAAATTTAGAGAAGGAAAATTTAAAATAAGAAGCTATTAGAGGACTCACTTTCTCTCTTGGGCATCAAATTCCTAAGTGAGTTCCTCTCAGGCTTGGGCTTACTCTGTTCCCATTGCCAGGTGATAGCTTCTTCAGTAGCCCGCCGTCTCTCTTCCAAAGGTGTTGTAAGACCTGAGGTCTCTCCCAAAGGACTCTCCTTTACTAACATAAAGGCAACAAGGTGGTGCAGTGGACAGAATTTTGGACTTAGAATCAGGAACATCTGAGTTCAAATCTGACCTCAGACATTGGGGATGATAATAATGGCACTTACCTCCCAGGGTTATTGAGAGGATAAAATGAGATAATATTTGTAAAATGCTTTGCAAACCTTAAAGCAGTATTTAAATGCTCACTATTATTATTATCATTATCCCAGAATAAATCATTCTCTCTTCATCTTCTCCTTAGAGAATCCTTCTCTTCCTTCAAGACGCAGTTCTAACACATCTTCCCCAAGAAATCTTTCCTGAACCCTCCAATGACTAGTGCCCTCTCTCCCGAACTACCTTGTACTGAAACACCTTGAATTTATTTTCGTTATATAGATTCTCTATGTAATTCTATATGCATTTGTCGTCTCCCCATATGCTCTTTGAGAGTGGTGAACCTTTGCATTTTCAGCCCCAGCACTTGGCACATAGTAAGGATTTTATAAACACTTGTTAGATTTCTAGGTGCTGAGGCTACAAGGACAAATATAAAATGGTCCCTGCCCTCAAGGAACTTACATTCTATGAAAGGATCTCTGTGTCTATGTATGCAGAGCAATATGTTCAAAATATATTTAAGATCACTTCAGGGGGAGATATTTGAAATTGGGCAGACTAGAAAAGGCTTCCTGCGGAAGGTCGTGTTGGAGCTGAGTCTGGAAGGAAGCCGTCTTTCTTCCTTTCTTTCTAAGAGGTAGAAGTCGGAGCATTCCAGGCATGGGGGCAGCCAGTGCTGAGAGATGGAGACAGAAAGGGAAGTATCTGGTGGGAGCAACAGCCCCTTCCGGCTGGAGGCAAATAAACCTTCATGGAAAGAGTGGTGTTGAGTTGGGCCTTGGAAATTGGCACAATGTCAAGAGGGGAGGATGACAGTGTGAGTGGAAGAGGGGATGTTAGACATAGGGGATAGATTGAGTAAAGTGGGAGGGGGTGATGGTGTAGGGTCCAGACTCTGTCATTGGAACAGTGGTAGATGTATCATTCAGCTCATGTCATTTTAGAAAACTGCTGCCTTTGGAGAGGCTGAGTTAGGTGGGATCGAAGATCTAGGATGTGTCAGAGCTGGGAGAAGACTTAGAACTGGGAATGTCAGAGCTGGGAGGGACCTCAGAACAGGGGATATCAGAGCTGGGAGGGGCCTCAGAACAGGGGATGTCAGGGCTGGGAGGGGGCCTTAGAACAGGGGATATTAGAGCTGGGAGGGGCCTCAGAACAGGGGATGTCAGGGCTGGGAGGGGGCCTTAGAACAGGGGATGTCAGGGGCCTTAGAACACAGAACATTAGCTGGAATGCACCTCAGAGCATGGCATGGCTGACCTGGGAAGGCCTTAAAGCTCTTCTCTAACCCCATCATAGAGAAAAATAAATAACAGTGTGAGGCTGTCCCTAGTTTGCAAATGTGTTACACCCTTTTAAGACCTTCCTGTTCCAGAGATCATCTCTTTTCTGATTTCCACAGATGGATCCCAGCCTGCATGTCTCCTCTCTTGCTCCCCCTGCCCCCCCCCCATCATGTGCATTGTGTCTTGGAAGCCTATGATTGGCTGCCTGGTGGATTGGTGGGTTTTTTTTTGGTTGCTGTTTTTCTGTTTCCTTCCTTTTATTGTCTTGAGTAATACAGGCATGGAAAAGAAATGATGCACCAGTGCTATCCATCACCCAGTGGTGGCCTCCCTGCAGCTCCCAAATGTATCACATGGCGTGGCAAATAGGCCAGAAGGAAGACGTATTTATTATCTCTCTCTCTTTCCCCAAGCTGTCAGGTGAATCCACAGGACTGGATTTTCGTTTTTTGTTTTAAATGCCAGGATGCTTGTGTTTGTGGAGACACTGATGGGGCCAGAGTCCTGCCAAGGGCATCTTCCCTGGGTGTGTGATAATCATCCAGACCAGAAGCTCCTTGAGGGCAAGCAGCCTCCCATATGGTTCTGTACCCCCGCCCCAGCCCCTAGCCCAGTGCCAGCCTGAACACAGACCCCCCAATGAAGCAGATTCACTGTTAGCCCTCCAGAGACTCCATTAATATATGAGTCAGGTTAGGCCCTGCAGAAAGAAATGGATTGGGCTCAGAATTGAAGTAGAAAAGGAGACTGGGCCGGCTTGGGACTTTGGTTCTTGTCTTTTAAACAGCAGCATTCTTCCTTGGGTTGTCTGACCCTGGCCAAGTGTTTCAACCTCTCAATGCCTTGGGCACCTCCCTAAGACTATAAATACAGAGAATGTATAAATACATTGGTGGAGGAAGTTTCCTCCTCCAGAAGGTCTCTATTTCAATGAAATCAAAGGTCCGGTCTATATCCCTGACCTATTCTCCCTGGGAGGTTGTATGACTATGAATCGTAGAATACAATGATCTCAGAAGAATGGAAATTAGGATGACCCAATGGACAGTGGATAGATATAATGGTTTCCTCCTATCTCTAGGACCAAAATACAAATGCTTCTGTTTGACTTTAAAATCTTTCCCAGCACGTGAGTCGCCTTCACCAAGGCACAACTGGGTGGCACAATGGGTAGAGCTGGGTACTCCTCCCTTACTTCCACAGCTCACAATCCTTAGTCTCTGCAAGATGACTCAAACACCATCTTTTCCACCAAGTCTTTCCTGATCCTCGCAGCCACCAGTGTCTCTTCCTGAGAATGACCTTGTAGAGATCCACATATGCACATGGTGTCTTCCTTAATAGAAGGAAAGAACTTGAGAGGAAGGACTGTTTCACTTTTGTATTTCTATCTCTAATATCTTGCATGCCCACCATCTGGCATTGCTTGTTGCTTATTGCCCTTCATTCTTGAAAACAACCAAAATGACATCACTATGTTATTGTCAAGTGCTCATCAGCTGATCGAGGGTGGGTGAAACTAGGTGGCAGCGTATGATGACTTGACCAAGAGAATCTACCAATCCATTGAAGAGTATTTATTAAGTGCCAAACAGTGTGACTTAGTGCCCAGAGCTGGCCTTGGTGCTAGGAAGATCTGGGCTCAGTTCTTGCCTCTGATACATACCAGTTGTATGACTGTGGGCAGATCACTTAACTTTTATGATCTTGGCAAATCTCTAAGACTATAAATACAGAGAAGGTACCAATCTGTTCTACTTCACAGAGAAGTTCCCTATGCCAGCGAAATATGAGGTCTGGTCCTTATCATATTTGCTGGGCATGCACTATGTGAGGTACAGAGGACATAAAGATAAAAGTCCCTGCCCTCAAGAAGGTTGCATTCTCTACAGGATAGAAGTGGTGTAAAATGTTTCTTTGAGGATCTTGTTGATTGGAAAAGGAATTGGGCCATTTGTATAATGAAAATGGGGACTAATAGATGGACAGCCTCAGTGCCCCATTGGTACCCACGGAATGTTAAGAGACCTCTTGCACTTTGGGAAAATCTTCTATGAAGGGTATAGACTAGGTTTTCGCAAGGTGAGATAGGGAGTAGTTTTGACTTCCACCGATGGAGGGGGGTGGAATCATATCTGTATGATCTCAGGTCCATTAAAGAATCCATAAAGAACTAATAAATAGAAGTATCAGAAGTATGCATGGTATGGTTTTACACACACACACACACACACACACACACACATATGTATATGTATGTGTGCAAAATGGTAGACTCCTCTACTGTGGGGTGGGGGAGAGGGAAAGAGGGGACAGTTTGGAACTTGAAATGTAACAAAAATAAATTAAATTTTTAAAAAGAATCTCAGAAGCAAATACAAGCTGGAAGAGGGGAATCTAGAAGCAGGGCTGAAAGGACTTGACCTTTCTGGACCTCAGTTTCTTTCTCTGTAAAATGAGGGGATTGGATGGGTACAAGGGAAAGTATTCTGACCTTGGAGTCACCTGACCTGAGTTTCAATCCTGGCTCAGCCATTTACTGCCTCTGTGGCTTTAGGCACATCACTTTGCCTGAGAAACAACATGGCGGATCAGTTAGAGTACTGGGCCCTGAGTCAGGAAGACACATCTTGAAATTCTGTTTTTGGATTCTTACTAGTTGTGTGACCCTAAACAAGTCACTTAACATCTCTTAACCTCATATTTCTGATCTGTAAAATAAAGAATTAGGCTAGATGACTTTTAAGGTCTCTTCCAGCTCTAAATCTATGGTCCAACTCATCAATCTCTAAGAATATTTCCGGCTCTAAAATCCTATGAGTCCATGACAACCAATGGTGGCTTTGGAGGTATTTGTAATGTTAATATTCAAATGTATGTGTAAATGCAATGTTAATATACAAATAAACCTTATCCTCTGCAATAATAGCTACATTCCCGCTCTGCTTAAACTTGAGAAAGTCACATCCTTTCTCCAGCTTCTGTTTCCATTTCTATGAAATTGGTGATGAGACGAAGTATTAAGACTTTGCCTAGGGGCAGCTAGGTGACACAGTGGATAGAGTACTGGCACGGAAGTCAGGAGGACCTGAGTTCAAATCCAGCCTCAGCCCAAATACTTGACACCTACTAGCTGTGTGACCCTAGGCAAGTCACTTAACCCTAATTGCTTAAAAAAAAACTGCCTACCTTTCAACTTGGGGTTCTTGAACTTGATGTAAAAAAATGGTTCTGATGACTGTATTTCAATGTAATTGGCTTCTTTTCTGTGTATTTTGTTCTGTGCGTTTAAAACTGTGATTCTCAGAAAGGGTCCATTTGGATTCCCCAGACTGGGGTCCAAGACACATAAAAAAGGTGAAAAAGTCTTGCACTATATCTGAGACTACCGAAATATGTCATTTTATTCATTGAATTAGACATGCCACTCTAACTTACATTTTAATCATAAAGACATTTTATCTTCATTTCTAGGAAATCTTTGATGACCATGTTGGCATTAATGATAATTAAGTAATGGTTTAAATTATTAATGACAGGTCAGCCTTCAGTCTCTCTCAAGCACTTTTGTTTTGTTTTGTTTTAAATCAGACCTGATTTTATTGGTATATTGACCTTCCATCAAGGAAACTCTCCCAATGCAGATTGGGGCTTTACCTGCAACTTCCAGTCTTAAAGAGCAGTCGGGGTCACCAAGAGCTCAGTAAGGCACTTGCTCACAACAATATGTGTGAGAGACAGGACCTGAACCCAGATCTTCCCAACTCCAAGGCCAGTGCTCTATCCACTATGACAAGCTTCTTCCCAGGTAATTAATGATTTGTCAAAAGCAGTAGCATAGTAGGAAAATATTTGGAGTCAGAGGGCCTGAGTTCTACCTCTTATTGCTTATGTGACCATGGGCAAGTCTCAGTTTCCTCATCTGTCTGCAAAAGTGAGTTGAGTTGGAGCCTAGCCTATGGAACATCTCTATGAAATTATAGGTCAGCACCATACAGCACTGGCACCTCCCTCCTAGAACCCAGCTTAGGTAGCTGGTGGTACCATGGATAGAGGGCTGGACCTGGAGTGAGGAAAGAGGGAGTAAGGAAGAGAATAAGCATTTATATGGCACCTGCTATGTGTTGCACACTGTGCTAAGCACTTTACAAATATTACCTCATTTCATCCTCACAACAATCCTAGGAAGTAGGTGCTACTATCATCCCCATTTGACTGTTGGGAAACTGAGGCAGACAGAAGTGATGTGACTTGCTCAGGGTCACACAGGTAGGAAGTATCTAAGGTTGGATTTGAATTCAAGTCTTCTTGTACTGAGCACCACCTCTCTTTTTTCAAACTTAACAGTATTTTATTTTTTTTCCCAATTACATGTAAAGATAGTTTTCAACATTTATTTCTGTAAAATTTTGAGTTCCAAATTTTTCTTCCTCCCTCCCTTCCCTCCCCTCTCCCCAAGACAGCAAGCAATCTGATATAGATTATACATGTACAATCATGTTAAACATATTTCCACATTAGTCATGCTGTGAAAGAAGAATCCAAACAAAAGGCAAAAACCACAAGAAAGAAAAAAAGAGCAAATAGTCTGCTTCGATCTGCATTCAGACTCCATAGTTCTTTCTCTGGATGTGGATAGCATTTTCCATCATGAGTCTTGGAATTATCTTAGATCAATTGTATTGCTGAAAAGAGCTAAGTCTAAGAAAGTTGATCATTGCACAATGTTGCTGTTGCTGTCCTTCCCAGCACATTGCAGCGCCCACCTGCCACACAGGCTGGATGAGAGAATTTCAGAGGCAAAAGGATTTCTGAGACCATGGAGTCCCATCCATACCTGAAAAGGAATCCCCTTTCTAACATCCAGGAAACATGGCCATTCTGTCTTTGCTCAGAGACCTGCAACGAGGGGAAACCCATCACATCCCCTGGTTCTTGAGTACCACCTTTTAAGAAGGACAAGGACATGCTAGAACTCATAGAAGAAAGGGAGAAATAAGGAGGAGAAAATGGCAAGAAGATAGAGACTGTGGCATATAAGGGGAGGTCATAGGAATTGGAGTCATCTAGGCTGGAAAAAGGGAAGAAGTGGCAGCTGTCTTCAAGGATTTGAAAGGCTATTACATGTGAGAGGGATTAGCCATGTTCGGTTTGTCCCTCAAGGGCAGAACCATGACCAATGGATGGAAGTTAGAGAGGGGCTAATTTCACCTTGCTGTGATGTTAGCTACCCAACAATGACACAGCCTGGTCCCAAATCCCATTGCTATGGGACTCACTCCTCTCTGGTGGAGATCAATGCCTGGGGATTGCACATGGGGTCAGGTGAAATTGGCAAGGGGTGAAAGAGGAGAGCTCCACTCTCTTCAAGTCTTTGGATTTTCTTGAGTTTCTTCACTTTCTTTGGCAATGGTGTCAGATGCTTGAGTCTTCCAGTTTGGAGAAAGAAGATGGAAGATGTCAACCGCACTTCAGGTGGCTGAAAGATATGCCTTTGAGAAGGAGCTGACATGAGGGGAGCCAGCAGTGGTCCTCATGATCCTATCCCCAGCTCCCTACATTAAAGACCTGGGGAGTTTCCCTTTGGGTGAGGTCTAGGATTTTCTCTCTTGGCTAACTTGAGTGACCTCCATCCCAATGGGAGAGCTCCTTCAGCCCTGTATTGACTCGTGTATACTTTCATATTGTGCCTTCTCTGATTTCTGTTTTGCTATTGAATTGGATAAATGGGGATTTTTTGGTTTATTTTTGGTTTTTTGTTGTGCTTTGCTACATGCTATATGCATGCATTGTGGAACTGGTATTTGGTGGGAAAGAGGCTAAGCTTTGGATATAAAGTTTGGGCTCCTGCTTCTCCCATTAATGAAACGGTGATCATCATTAGGTTAAACTTGAAAACCACATCCCCTAACCATACTTAAGGTAGAAGACAGACATAATTCTATCCCAGTACCCACTGTCTCTGAGACCAGAGTGGTCTTTACCCCAGCCTTCTGCTTCCCTTCCTGTCAGGAATTAAGGTCTCTCTTAGAGCTGGGGTAGGAGGAGATGCTAGGTGTCTATTCTGCTTTCCTTCAAGCTATACAATGACACCCCCAAGCTACATGTTGGGGACAGCCTTCATACTACTGATAATAACCTAGCATTTTTATAGTACCTACTATGTGCCAGGCACTGTGCTGAACACCTTCCAATCTCACTTGATCCTCACAACACTCCTGGGAGGTAGATGCTATTATTATCCTCATTTCACAGGTAAGGAAACTGAGACAAACCCAAGTGACTTTCCCAGTATCTCCCCCCTAGTAAGTGTCTAATGTGGGATTTGAACTGTCCCTAAGTGGAATGGGCTATCTTGGGATGTGATGGGTTTTCCCTCATTGCAGGTCTCTGAGCAAAGACAGAATGGCCATGTTTCCTGGGTGTTAGAGAGGGGATTCCTTTTCAGGTATGGATGGGACTCCATGGCCTCAGAAATCCTTTTGCCTCTGAAATTCTCTCATCCAGCCTGTGTGGCAGGCGGGCACTGCAGTGTGCTGGGAAGGACGTAAGAATAGAGTCCTCAGGATTCAGAAGTCTTTTCCCAGAGCCCACACAGGACTTCATTCAAGTATTCAAGTCATGATGGCTTTCTGGGATTCAGTTTCTTCTCCTCTGTGAAGACTAATTAGAGAAAGACAGAAACAGAGAGAGAGAGACAGAGACGGAAAGACAGAGACAGAAAGACAGACAGACAGATAGAGACAGAGACATACAGAGAAGAGAGAGATGAGAGAGGTAGGAAAGGGAGAGGCAGAGAGAATGAGAGAGAGGGGGGTAGGAGAGGAGAAGGGAATAGGGAGAGGGAGAAAAAAAAAGCAAACCAGCCACTTCATTCCAAAACGTTTCCGACCAAATCTGGCACTCCTGGTTCTAATCAAAACACTGGATTTTGGAAGAAATTCCCATTCCCTAGCCATTGGGGGGAAGGGGGAGTTGAGATGAGTCAATTCAGCTCCCCAACCATAACATAAAACCCCCCCAAACCCCGGGCTCCTGCGGGAGGCGACACATGACGTTAACAAGGTCACTTTTGTTGCAGTCGTCTCGCCATCTGTGAGCGAGGCATCGCGGCCTGGATTCAGCACCAGAGCATTCCAAGGAGGGTGGCTGGGAGCCGGGTGGCACTGCAGAAGGCTTCTCAGTCTTCTGGTGGAGGGTACCAGCCAAAGCTACCTTCAAACATGCCCTGAAGGAGAGCTGACAGATGGAGCCCTAATTTCAGCGGGCCGTGCGCTGCTCTGAGCCGCCGTCGTGCGCAGAAGGTGTGACACCAGCAGACAGCAACAAGCAGGTGGGGCTGGGGAAGAGCCCCGACCGAACGGGACGAAACTCTCTGCGGCTTGGGAGGGAGGTGGGGGAGGGGAGGGCGGCCTGGGACTAGAGCTCCAACCCAACAGAATGTTCTCTGGGAAATTAGTGAGCCTTGGTTTTAGAAAGGGAACGAAGAAAGAGCCTGATTTGTGGCTCCGCTCAGAAACACAACGTGGCTTTTGGAAAGCAGAGGTACTCCGAGGTCCCTTCCTACTCTATAAAATATCAGAGAATCAAAGCTGAAAGGGGTTTAGAGGTCTTCTTGTCCCATCTCCTAATTTTACCAATGAGAAAATAGGCACCCAGAGAGGTCAAGGGACTTGACCAAAGTCACATGGATAGTAAACATCCAAGTCAGAATTTGAATTCGTGCCCTCTGACTATAGACCCAGTGCTCTTTCTACCATATTACCTTGATGATAGAGATTATAGTGGAGTAGACTGAGGATTATAGGTCAAGTTCTGCAAGGGACCTCAGAGACCACTTAGTCCAATCACTTCATGTTCTGTTGAGGAAATCGAAGCACGGTAAGATTAAGGAAGGAAACAAACATTTATTAAGCACCTACTAAGAGTCGGGCAGGACAGCTACATGGTGAAGTGGATAGAGTGCTGAGCCTGGGGTCAAGGACACCTGAGTTCAAATTCCACCTCAGACCCTAGCCGTGTGACCCTGGGCAAGTCACTTAACCTTGTTTGCCTCAGTTTCCTCATCTATAAAATGAGCTGGAGAAGGAAATGGCAAACCATTCTAGTGGCTTTGCCAAGATCACCTGAAATGGAGTCATGAAGAGTCAGATACAACTGAAAAGAACTGAACAACCAAAGGTGCCAGTCACTGTATTATTGCACCACCTTGCTGCCCAAGGCCACTTGGGTAATAGGCATCAGAGGGGATATTGGAACCCAGGTCCTCTGACTTCAGGCTAGTGGTCTTTCCACTCTACCAGTAGACTCCAGTAAAGTCTAGAAGGCCTAGGTTCAAATCCTTCCTCTGATCATGGCCAAAGAATTAGCTTCACAGAACTTCAGTTCTCTTATCTGTAAAATGGGGATAATAATACCCTTAGTTCTCATTTCATAAAGTTATTATGAAGCTCAAATGAGAAAGTATATGCAAAGCCCTTTGAAAATGTTAAAAAACATATAACTCCCAGTTATTGTGAAAAATAAATGACACTCTACTTCCAGAAAGGAAAATGAGTATATTAAAGAATATTTCAGCAACACTTTTTTTTCCTTTTGGAGAGGAAATCAGGATTCTAAGGGGAAGTGATCTCAAGTGACCTCACATATGTATGTGTGTGTGTGGGGGGAATGGTAGTGGGTTGGAGGAGGAGAGAAGGATCACAGGATCACAGATTTAGAGTGAGAAGGAATCATAGGATGATAGTGTAAGTGCCTGGGTTTCCACCTTTACCCCAATCAACTACATCCCAGAAGGCACAGATAACATAATTAAATAATCAATCAATCCACAAAGTAAATACCTTTCCTAAGAACTGATTAAGGTCTTATTGGCTAATTGTCAATGGAAAGCACACTGGTTGGGGCTCATGAGCTATAGTACTAGAAACGTCCATTTCTGTGGGTTACCCCTAGAGCCTTGAGATTAAATAGTAATATGGTGCTCAGCCCACAAGTATGAGATGTCCAGTTGGAGGAATGGCCTCAGAAGGGTTGCTCAAGTAGGATCACAGATTTAAATACGAAAGATGTCACCTAGTCCAAATATCTCAATTTACAGATGAAGAAAGCAAGGCCTAAAGAGATTAGAGGATTGTCCAAGGTCACATAAATTGCAAGCAGCAGAGTGAGGATTACAAGCCAGAGCTTTCCACTGAACCTGTCTACAATCTCAGTAAATGACATGTCTATCATGGGAGAGTAGGAGAGGGGCAGAATTGGAAGGCTGTGGTCCCAGGGCATGCTTTGGAAGAAGCATTAGATCCCAGGGTTAAGACTAAGAATATGCTGCTGCCAGGGGATTGGCAAAGGTAGAGACAGCCCTGTGGGGCATTTGGAAACACTAACAGGTAGAAGAATCCTTTGGAAGCTTTAGCTCTTTACTCATGATGTAATCAGAACCTGTGAGGCACCTGTGAGCCTCTAGGCCTGGGTGATTGCCAATGTGTCCTCTGCAAGCCCTTGCCTGTTCCCATTCTGCAACGAACGGAAAATCTGGACAGAGTGCAAATAGTGCCCTGGAACGGAGGGCAAGACCTGATTTTCTAGGGCCATTTCTGTGCGATGGCTTCTTCTTCCCTGATCTCCTCCTGCAGGAGCCCCACCTTGGGCTCATCTTGCCATCCGGGAATTAACAGTACTCATCTGTTCCTCCAGACCACTCTGATCGTCCTGGACCACAGACTTTGCTTCCTGCCAGATTCATCCTGGGCTCCTAATTCTGATCCAGACTTGCTCTATCTTGTGGCCCCAATGTGAAAATGGGGCTGATGTGAATGAATGAATGAATGAGTGAATGAATGAATGAATGAATGCATTAATGAATACAAAATCATTTAAGTACTTACAGGCACTTCAGACCTTAGATTATCCATATCTCAATTCAGTTTTCAGTTACCTGATGTAAAAAGAACACCTTACCTGATGACCTTGGATCCTGGAATAGTGGCCAAGAGAATCTCCCTCCTAGGACTGCAAGGATAAGACTTCAGGGTGATTTAGATGTTTATGTGCTCAAGGAGAGGGGGACAGATGTGATGACCTCTCAAACTCTCTTCTAACCTTCTAACTCAAGTTCAACTCCCAGCACCATCCAGGCTGAAGCGTCCCTTGCCAGCCACCCTGCCTCTTTGTGGGTTGTCTCCTCTATTAAAACATGAGCTCTTTGAGGGCAGGGACTGTCTTTGTTTTTGCATCGGTAACCCCAGCAGTTGGACCTTAGAAAGTACCTAACAGAAGCCTTTTTATTGATTTATTTATTCATTCATATTGATATTTAGAACTAGAAGACCATGGGCAGCTAGGGGGCACCATAGTGCATAGAGTGCCAGGAAGTCTCATCTATCTGAGTTCAAATCTGGCCTCAGACACTGTGTGACCCTGGGCAAGTCACTTCACCCTGTTTGCCTCAGTTTCCTCATCTGTAAAATGAGCTGGAGAAGGAAATGGCAAACCTCTAGCATCTCTCCCAAGAAAACCCCACACGGGGTCATGGGGAATCAAACACGATTGAAACAACTGACCAACAGCAAAGTTCATGACCAGTAAGTGGCAGATCTGAGATGTGAACGCAGCTTCTCTTATTCTGAATCCAGCTACCTTGCCTCCAGGCCCAATAATAATGACTCACGGTCACATAAGGCTTTAAGGTTTGCAAAGCACTTTCTTTAAAACAACCCTGTAAGGATGTAGAACAGATATTGATCTCACTACTTTACAGATGTGGAAATCTCATAGGGGTTAGATGGACTTGTCTGACATCTCAGAGTTAAATGTTGGGGCCAATATTCAATTCCATCTCTTTTGACTTCTGGTCTGGTGGTCTTCCCATTAAACCACACTGTCCTTCATTATGACTCTATTAATCACAGGATCTCACAATTGAAGGACTCAGGAGCTATCCAGTCATACCTGTGCTTAAACAAGACTGTTCCATGCCATACCTGACAAGTGGCCACCCATCCCTTCCTTAAAGAACTCTAGTGACACAGGGAACCCTGGGAATAATATGTAAGCTCCCTGAGGGCAGGGATTGTTTTTCTGATTGCATTTGTATTCAAGTGCTTAGCACAGTGCCTGGCACATAATAAGCATTTAATAAATGCATGTGGACTTGACTTGGAGGCAGAAAGACCTAAGTTCAAATCCTGCTTCAGATACTTACAAGTTAGGTGACCCTGGGCAAGTCACCTAACCTCTATGGGCCCTAGTTTTCTCATCTGTAAAATGGGGAGATTGGACTATGTAGCCTCCAAACTCCCTTCTAATCCTAAATCTAAAGAGCTCTTGAGACAGTCCATGTCACTTTGGGACTTTGGGATAACTCTATTCCTTTGAAAGGATATACACACATTCACATACATACATGTACATGCAGGTATGTATATATGTTGGAATGATATATGTGTATATAGGTATGTATAGATATAGATACTCTAAATCTGTGTCTTACCAATGTCTACCTCTTAATTTCCTTCTCTAGGGCTAAGCAGAGCAAATTTAAGCCTCTTCCCCATCACACCCCTTTGAGTACTCAAAGACAGATGACCTATCTCCCCCCCCTCCCACCCTGAGGCCTCTTTCCTCCAGACTAAGATTCCCAGTTCCCCCAGACTAGCCTCAGATGGCATCATCACCCATCCTGCCTGCTCCCCTCTGGACACCGTCAGCTTACCAATGTCCTTCCTAAAATACAATGGCTGGAATATTACTCTAGGTGTGTTTACTTCAGGTGAAAGGTCAATGATAATGTCAACAGCCAAGGTACAGACATACCTGCCCCCTTTTTATTGTGTCATCTCAGTCACGTCCTACTCTCCATGACCCTGTTTGGGGTTTTCTTGGCAAAGATCCTGGAGCGATTTGCCATTTCCTTCTCCAGCTCATTTTACAGATGGGGAAACTGAGGCTAACAGGGTGAAGTGACTTGCCCAGGGTCATGCAATGAGGAAGTATCTAAGGCCAGATATGAACTTGGGTCTCAGAGTTGACTCCAACCTTGGCTCTCTATGCACTATGGCATCCCCTAGCTGCACTATCTGGGCTATGCATGCCTATTCCTTCAGAGCTGTTCTTACCTTGTATCTTGACTTCTCAAAGTTCTGTTGTATGGAACCCACCAAGGTGAGAGCCTAGTTTTCCACTATCTATAAATGAAACTTGTACTGCATCTCCCCTAGATTAGAGAGCATAAGGACCAGTTCTCTGATTTCATTGTTACAGGATGGATGATGAAAATCTCCCCACCAATGTAGATGGACCACTTCTCTGCCAAAGATAATAAAGACGATAATAATAATAATGATAAAAACTGGCATTTACATAGTACCTACTGTATGCCAGGCACCGTGCTCTAAGTACTTCTATTTTTCATAAATATGATCTCAATGTATTCTTACAATAATCCTGGGAGGTCAGTTCTATTATTATCTTTATTTTACAATTCAGGAAACTGAAGCAAACAAGTTAAATGACTTGCCTAGGGTCACACAGCCAGTAAGTGTCTGAGGTTGAGTTTGAAGTCAGGTTTCCCCTATTTCATGGGCAGCTAGATAATTCAGTGGATAGAGTGCTAGGTCGGAAATACTTCCTGAGTTAAAGTCTCACCTCAGACACTTACTAGCTGTGTGACCTTGGGCAAGTCATTTCACCCTATTTGCCTCCAAGTCTCTTAATCCTGCTTGCCTCAGTTTCCCCTTCTGTAAAATGAGCTGGAGAAAGAAATGGCAAACCACTCCAGTATTTTTGCCAAAAAGACCCCAAATGGGGTCACAGAGAGTCAGACATGACTGAAAAATAATTAAACTTCCTGCCTCCTGGTCCAGTGCTCTATCCACTGTGCCAGCTAGCTTAGTGGCCATGGGACACTAACGGAAAGGACATGACTTGCCTAGAATCCGAAGCTGGTAAATGTCAGAGATAGGACTTGAACCCAGGTCTTGCAAGAGCCTCTCTTTACCCATGATGTCACATTGTCTCTCCCTAAAGCAGAGGCTGACCTACATAGATCTGGATCCAGGCACCACTAGCTGGCTTCTCCTGCCCCAGCAAAGTCAGAATTTCTTAGTGTCTTTAGGTTTCGAAATAGTAGCTTCCTGATGACTTAGTGGATGTCTTACCCTCACGAATCAGCATTAGAGATTCCTGTGGGAGAGCAGGAGAGATAAGTATTGATCCAGACCTTTTATTATCATTATTTACTGAGTGCTGTGAACCAGCATCTCAGCCAAGGAGTGGAAGGAGGCAGAGCCTTAGCCTTGGGCTGTGAGCAGCTAAGAAGCCAAGGAAGACAGAGAGGCAACTGGGATACAGACCAATGCTAAGGCTGATGATTGTGGATCATTCTTCTGTCAGTATACCCAGCATTCTCTGGATTAGCTTGAAAGCTCTTAGAGGGTGGATATGAAATTATTTTTCACCTTTCCATTCTCAGTGCCAGAGTTCTAGGTTCACAGTTCTAGAGCTGGAAAGGATCTTAAAGACCATCTATTTTAGTCCAACCATTTTCATTCTCCAGATGGGGAAACCGAGGTCTATAAAGGTAAAGAAATTTCCCTAAGGTCACAGTCATAAAAATTCAAAAAGATGGGATTCAAACCCAGGTCTACTGACTCCAAATTTAGTATGCTTTCCTCTGTATGTGACTCATTTTACCGAGGAGGAATCTGAAGCCAGGGAAGGTGTATAGTTTGCCCAAGATCACATTGGTAGGATTTAAACTCAAGTCCTCTAGAACAGCAATCTCTACTTTACCACTAGGTGGCGATACAGTGCATAGAGCACCAGGTATAGCATTAGGAAGACTCATTTTCTTGGTTCAAATCTGGCCTCGGACACTTACCATCTGTGTGACCCTGGGCAAGTCACTTAACCCTGTTTGCCTCACTTTCCTCATCGATAAAATGAGCCAGAGAAGGCAATGACAAACCACTCCAGTATCTTTGTCAAGAAAACCCCCACATGACAGCAACAGCAACAATTAGACAGCACTGCCTTGTCTGAATTTCTCTGATTTCATTGATCGAGGAACTTCTAGATAATGAACATCTCTCCCAGAATTCTTCCCACTAGACCCCTAGGACTGTAAATTCCTTTCGGGCAGAGATTCTGTCTTATCTTCCTCAGTGGCTGGCCCAGTGCTCACTATAGAAAAGGAGCTAAATTAATATTTGTTCACATTACAGGATTGAGATCTGAATAGGACCTCAGAAGGTATGCAGCCCAACCCCATCATTATACAGAGGAGGAAACTGAGGCCCAGAAGGTCATAGGACCATAGAATTACAGCTGGAAGGAACCTTGGAAGCTATCAAATCCACCCTCACCCCCTTCCATTTTATAGATGAAGATCCCAGGTCCAGGGAAACCAAACAACGTTGCCAAGGTCACACAGGTAATAAAATGCAGAGTTGAGTTTTGAGCCCAGTTTGTCTGATTCCAAATCCAGGGCTCTTGACCAAATCCGTATTTCTCTTTTATACAGTCGAAATAAAGGCTAGCTAGAAAGCATTCCATCTTAGGAGAGTTAAAATAACACCATGAGCTAATGTTGTTTAATTCCCCATTGCAGTCAATTTTTCACCAGCAACAACCCTGGAAAAGAATTCTTGGCCCAAAGTGAAAGTCTCCCCTTGAGGGGGGCTTGGTTTTTATAAATTGTGTCCTAGATGCTTGGAACCTAAAATGAAAATAATGTTTCAGTGTAAATACAAAAAGGGGATGGGGAGGGGGGTGGAAAGGAAATCCTCACATCTCAGCCATAAAAAAGACCGGAATGTGTTTTTCCTTTCTCTTCAGATACTCCCCTTCCCTAAGCTGTTGTGGCTGCATGGGTATGGGACCCTTTTAATACCACCCGGCAAGGGCTTGCTCTTATCCCAGTACATCTGGGAACTGTGGGTGGCCCTTCATGCAGAGGGGAAAAATGAAGGCTGCCATTTATTATAAACATGCAAAGACTGGAGGAGTTGGGAAAACAAAAACGAGGGCCTTGACTCATGGAGGAGTGGTAACTTTTGCTCCCAACATGACAGAATCTGCTTCGCCCTTTCCTGATCCATGGAACTGCAGGGGAATCTGACTGTGGTTTCTAGATTGTGCCAAGAAGCAAGGGTGGAAATCCCTGGGAAGCCATTAGAGAACAGTATGGTGGAGTTGGACTTGGGGCAGCAACATGGGGCTGTCCCCAGTAAAACCGCTTAGAGCACAGGAGGAGTCATGGGTTGTACTTTCCCAATTACTTTCAGATGCCTTCAGATTAGGGGCTGCCTCAATTACTGTTCTTTGCAAAAAAAAAAAAGACCTCTATGACAGTGATCCATTTCATTCAGTAAGGAAACAGGAAGGAAAAGGGAAAAGACATTTTACTACAGAGGAGTCAAAACATGCATTCTCCTTCTGGATCTTCTACCTACTAGCTGCATGACCTTGATCAAGTCACATATCCTCGGTTTCAGCTTTTTTCATCTGTAAAAGGAGAGAGTTGGACTTGATAATGTCTAAGTTCATCGAAGCTCTGAATCTATGATCTTATGATCTGTGAAATGGGGATGGCAATGCTTGAGGTGGGATAATGGATAGAGCACCAGGCTTAGAATCAGGAAGACTCATCTTCCTGAGTTCAAATCTAGCATCAGACATTTTATAGCTGTGCAGCCCAGGGCAAGTCACTTCACCCTGCTTGCCTCAGCTTCCTCATCTGTAAAATGAGCTGGAGAAGGAAATGGCAAACTACTCCAGTATCTTTGCCAAGAAAACCCCAAATCAGGCCATGGAGAGTCAGACATGACTGAAACCACTGAACACACACACCTACCTACCTTTAGCAAAGTATCAGATAAGCTCACAGGACCATAGATTTAGATCTAGCTGTGAGTTGTCTAGAGACAGCTGGGTGGGGCAGTGGCTCGAAGGTTAGTGTGGAAGTTAGGAAAATCTGAGTTCAAATCTGACCTCGGCTGTTCACTAGCTATTTCATCCTGGGCAAGTACCTTAACCCCTGCCTGCCTTAGTTTCCTAACCTGTAAAAGAAAGATAATAATAACACCTACCTCCCAGGGTTGTGGTGGGGATCAATGAGATATTTGTAAAAATACTTTGCAAACCTTAAAGTGCCATATATATGCTAGATATTATTAAATAGAAAATGGCATTAAAAATTTTTTTGAGAAATTTAAAGCCTATATTGTTCAGTTGTTTCAGTCATGTCTGACTCTTGGTGAATCTATTTGGGGTTTTCTTGGCAAAGATATTGGAATGGTTTGCTGTTTTCTTCTCCAGCTCATTTTACTGATGAGGAAACTGAGGCAAACAGGGTGAAGTGACTTGCCCAGGGTCACATAACTAGTAAGTGTATGAGGCTGGATTTGAACTCAGGAAGATGAGTCTTCCTGATTCCAGGTAGAGCCTATACAAATGCTAATTAATTATTCTTATTATTACTATCTTGTTCAATTCCTTCATTTGTTAGATGAGGAACCCAAGGACTATAGAGGTAATACATCTTATCCATGAGAACATAGCTCATAAATATCAATATCAGGATGAAAAGATCATAGACTCAGAGCTAGAAGGAACCTTAGAGGTCATCTACTCCGATTCCTTTGTCCTCGCATTTTACAGATGTTGAAACTGAGACCCAGAGAAGTTAAGTCACTTGCCCAAAGTTCCACAGATTGTACATAGTAGAGCTCGGATTTGAGGCCAGATTCTCTGGCTATAGATCCAGTGCTTCTTCTATAGCACCTGAGTGTCTCTGACAGTGCTAAGGCAGCTTCCATGACTTCTCACAGAGACTTTGTTACTTAGAGGGCAAGATTAATTCTGCTTGCTCAGCTGCATGTATTTCTTACTTTTTGCCCTGAGTACCCAAATTCCTAGCTGTGGCTTCACACAACTGTAAGACTGATTTGAATCTTGCTTCATACATTTACTTGCTATGAATTAATTCTTTATATTTTATATATAAATTTATATATATATATATATATATATGTTATATTATATTTTATATATAAATTTATATTTATTTAATTTAAATTTATATAAATTATATATATATATATATTTATGTAATTGCTATGAATTAATATAATGCTATTATATTCTTCCCCCTCTTCCTACCTCCCTCCATCATTTTAGACCCATTCATTCTTTAGGATTAAGTGATTTGGTCTCCAACTAATTTTTAATTTTTTTTCAGTGAGCATTGAATAGAATTTTTGTTTAATTGTAGTCTGTAATAGGTGTGTTTATTTCTGCTTTTCTATATTTGTGAGGTTTTTATGTCCAAATATATAGTCAATTTTTATATAGGTGTCATATATAGATGAGAAACATGTATACTCCTTTGTATTACCATTCAGTAATCTCCAAACAGCTCTTGTATCTAACTTCTCTAAAATTCTCTTCAGGTCCTTAACTTCTTTCTCGATTTTGTCTTCTTTCTGCTTAGGTTTTTCTAGGTCTGAAATGGCGGTATCCCATTATTATAATTTTGCTATCTATTTTTCCCTGTAATTAATTCAACTTTTCTTTTAAGTATTTAGATGCTGTGCCATTCGGTATACGCATGCTTAGTTTTTATATGAATCCATTGTTTATGGTTCTGTTCATTCAAATATAGTTTCCCTGTTTGTCTCTTTTATTAAATATATTTTTGATGTTCTGTTGTCTAAAATCATAATCATAACCCCCTTTACTTCAGCAGAAGAATAATAGATTTTGCTCTAGCCCCACTCTGTGAGGAATCTTTTGATTTGTGAAGATCAAATAGGATAATACCTGTAAAGGGCTAGCGCATGGTGCACACTTAATACATGCTTCTTCCCTTCCCTTCATGTTTCAAGCGTGCTTCTTGCAAACAATATATTGTTGGATTCCACTTTCTAATCCATTCTGCTATCCTTTTCCATTTTATGGGTGAGTCTATCCCATTCACAACCATGGTAATTTTAATTATGAATTTTCCACAATCCTCTTCTATTTGCTTCTCACCCCATCCTTACAAAGAAGAAGAAAGGAGTTTGCTTAGCCATAGTGCTTTAAGTTTAGCGCAGTCTGGTTATGCTTCCCTGTCCCTCTTCTCTTTCTCTCACCCCCACACTCAATCATTGGTTCTTAACCTTCTCTTTCAAACTCCCCTTTAAGAGTTCCCTCCTTAGTTTGTTTTGCTTATGACTAATCTCTCCCTCACTTTGTCTTCTCTCTTATTACTCCCTCTCTCTTCCCCTCCTCTTTTGCTCTTATTTTCCAGTTGAAGGAAATGTCACACGGTTGTTATGAGGATCAAATGTGATAATATTTGTAAAGTGCACAATGCATGGCACATACAATTGACTTTTCCCTTCCCTGCCCCCTTCTGAATCCAGTTTGTGTATTTGTCCCTCCCCTGACCAGTTTAGCTGAGGCTGAGGTTCAAATAGCAATTGCTTCTCCCACCTCTTCTTCCTTGTTTGCATAATCTTCTACTTGCACACTCTAATTATGTGAAATAATTTTTTCACTTTTCCTTTTTCTCTTTTCTCCTAATATATTTCATTTCCCCTCCCTTTCCATTATTCTTTAAGGTCATCTAAATATAACAAAGTCAATCCCAGGTCCTCTGTCTTATTCCATTCCCTTGGTGACCCCTGCTGAAAATAGGGTTCTAAGAGGACACTCAGTCTGGTCCCAGGAAACAAAATTTCCTAGCTTTGACTTTGCCAAATAAGGGCTACACTTTTCTCCAAAATCTTACTGGTACAAGGTTTGTATGGTAGGGGTTAGTTTTTGTGATTCCATATAAATGTGTGTATGCATATGTGTACATGTAGGTAGGTATATATGTAAGGCAGCTAAGTGGTGCCATGGATAGAGCCCAATTTCAAATGTAAACAGTTCATTCTTATTCATCCCATTTTGATTTTTCACTCATGTTTGCCTTTTTATGTTTCTCTTGACTCTTATATTTGTACTTCAAAATTTCTATGCAGTTCTGGTCTTTTCAACAGGAATACTTTGATGTTCTCTTATTCTCTTATTTCATTAAAAATCCATTCCCCCCCCCCCGTAGTATTATACTTTGTTTTGCTGGGGACATTATTCTTAGCTGTTAACTTATATCTTTTGCCTTCTAATATATCAGTGGGGGAGTCGTCTGGGGAAAAGAAGATGGAGAAAGGGGTAGAGAAGGGAACGTTTATTTAGTGTCTACTATGTGCCAGGCACTGTGCTAACTACTTTTTCTTTGCAAATATTATCCTATTTGGTCTTCACCACAACCTAGTGAAATAGATACTGTTATTATTCCTATTTTATAGTTGAGTAAACTGAGGCAGACAGGGGTTAAGTGCCTTTCTCAGGGTCACACAGCTATAAGCATCTAAGGCTGGATTTAAACTCAGGCGTTCCTGGTTCCAGGCTCAGCCCTTTATCCACTTAGCTATCTTACATACATGTACATAGATACACACACATATATGCACACATATATACTCACAAAAAATAGCACCTACAATACTAGTCTCATAAAGGGTAGATTTTAAGGAAAAGGATAATATTTATTTGGCAAAGTCAAAACTCAGAATTTTTGTTATCTGTGGCAAGCGTCATAGCAAGCAATGAGCTCTAGGGATTGAGTCTGCCCCAGCTTGTGGTGGGGGGAAGAGGAGTGTGGGGTTCAGTCCACGCAATCATTGCTCTCCTTTCCTCCTTCTCCTCCCTCCCCATCCTGTTCTATCTTTCAAGAGCCCGGGCTATCAAGGGCTGCTGACATCCCTGAGGGGCCTCCTTTCCAGGCCCAGGGCCCTGGCCTGCCTCACGCAATTCTATCATATGGTCTGCTGTGCCTTCTTTTCTCAGGAGCAGAAGTGCTCTTAAATTTCCCACCCTAGGGCAAAGCTCTGATCACCCCACCCTTGTCACAGCTCTACTATCTAGAACAATATGTTGTTATTTTGGTCACAGTTTGGAAATTGTGGCATTGGAGCATAATGCTGGGATACCAGCAGAGCTAAAAATTGGTTATTCTGGTGGTCTGGGCAAATACTAGTAAAGATTTCTTGGGGAGCACAAAATGTACCTTCAAATCAACCTTTAAGACACACTGATTTGGAGTATAAGAGGACATGAAGATCTCAGGACACAAAGCCTTATGAGTAGAGAGACACCCCCCCCCCCCAAGACACCATTCCATGGAGGAGAGACAAAGACCCTGGAACTCTCCATCCTGATGATATAGACCCAAGAACACAAGTAGCCTACTATTGAAGACCCTGTCATCTGGAGGAGATAGCAGGTCATGGCCTGGACAAGGGAGAGAAAGAATATCATCTGATAGCTTCCTATCTTAACTAATTATTGTTGCTAAGTAGGTACTAGGCTTAGTTATATGTCCCTGCTGAAGGAATCCCAGCAGGGTCAGCACCCTCTGCGTTTTGGTACCTTGTGATAATACTCCAGTTACCTTGCCGTAGTTACAGCTCTGGATAACAGCCTCCTTGACTTAATGGACAATCCAGAGGAAGGAAAGTGTGAATGCTAAGGTACAAACGGAGACCTGGCCTGGGATATGATGTTCCACTGTTTGGCATAAACCTCAGGTCTTGCAGAACAGACATTAGCTTGGCAGGAATGTTTCTTTCTCAGAGTCTTCTACAAAGCCCTAAATGGAGATACTATCCAAGATGGTGGTAAGTTCACTTCTCCCTCCCAGATAGATATACTGCGTTGTGTTTGAAAAACACAGTACATTGGGGTTATCCTGAGTGAAAAATTCCTAAAGACAGCTTAGCCCCCTGAGAAAGGGAACAAAGCCTTTTTCCATTGTGTGAGCTGGGCTGACTCTTGGACTGTGAGCCTCTCATGGCCCCCAGTTAGAAGACAGACTTGGAGATTTGCACCAGAGAGAACACTTTCCCCAGACAGGGGAAGGGAGAAGGAGAGCCTCAGAGACAGATAAGCAGCAGAGATATCCACTGTCCAGGAAGGGGGATGACCACAGCTTAGTAGGTTCATAGAAAAAAAATCAAAAGTGTCCACAGGGGAGGGAAAGGGTAGGTGAGTGACTGTGAGTGAGGGACAGACCCTAATATATGTCTTGGGGAAAATTCTCAGAGTTCATTTTTATCAAACAAAAACGATGATGTAATGGAAATTAGATGGAGTCAGGAACATTATTAGAATGAATGTTCCCATTGATTAAATGAGCTGCTGACAAGCAGAAGCAAAAATGTTACTGGGCTATCGGCCTCCAATTCTCCCTTTGACATTTTAAAAGAAAGTGATGAATGTCATTTAGGTCAGGTTTTTTTCCCCCTCTCTCTGTTGTTATTTGTATGAGGTAAGTGATTCTGCCTGATGCGTTTTAAATTTCCTAATTTAATGGGCTCCTGACCATTTCAAAATGTCTGCTGAGTAAAACCATCTCATTTGGATGCATGTTTTGGTCCTTTCTCACTCATGTTCAATAAAAGTAAAACAGACCTGTTTGGAGGAATTGTTTTTCCCCTTTTTCTGATTGATGAGGCTAGTGTATAAGGATTTTCATGAGCTCTGCGGCCAACACAGGAAAGCTTCAGGAGAACCTGGCCCTGCTGGATGTGTGTAGCCATGGTAATACTGGCTTTGTATCTCCTTCACTCTCTGGACCCTGCTTCTTGTGACCTATGTGACCTGTTAGCCTCCTTGGGCCTTAGTTTACTTATCTGTAAAATGAGAGGGGAGTATGAAGAGGGAGAGAGAAAGAAACAGAGAAAGAGAGACATAGACAGACAGACTGGAGTGAGGGGATGGGGAGGGAGAGTGGGAGAGAGAGAGAGAGAGAGAGAGAGAGAGAGAGAGAGAGAGAGACAGAAGAAGAAGGGAGGGGGAGAAAGAGAGACAGAGAAGGAGAAAGAAGAAAGAGAGAAGAGTGAGAAGGAGAGGGCAGAGAGACAGAGAGAGAGAGAGAGAGAGAGGAAGAGACAGACAGACAGACAGACAGACAGACAGACAGACTAGGGGATGAGGAGAGAGAGACAGACACAGAGGGCTAATAGAAGGCTTGATTTGGAGTAAGGAATATCTGTCTGGGTTTCCATTCTGTCTCTGATAACTTCCACCCAGTGTGAATTGTCCTGTTCTCTGGGGCCATCTATTTCCTCTCCCAAGTGATAGTCCTTCAAATATTTGAGGATTGCTATTAGGTCCCCACCAAGTTTTCTTTTTTCCATGCTAAACATTCTTACTTCCTTCAACCGGACCTCCTGGGGCATGATCACAAGGGCCTTCACCTTCCAGGTTGCCCTCCTTTGGACACTCTGCGGGGGAAAAACTGTTACTGACTGGAGGAATGAGAGAAGGCTTCCTGGAGGAGGTGATGTTTGAATTTTTAAGGGGTAGGAATGGAATAGGCAAAGTGAGACGGTGTTCTAGAAACAGGAGTCATTTTGAACAAAAGCTTGGAATCAGGAAAACACAAGATGTATTTAATGTCCTTTTTTCACGTAGCATTCAGGAAGCCATATATACTGGAAGATTATTTTGTTTTATTACTATACCTAACATTTCTAGAACTCTATTAAATAAGTGGTGATAACATCCTTACCTTGCCCCTGATCTTATTGGAAAAACCTCCAATGTTTTTCTAGTATTTTTGCATATATATTAATTCAGAGTATAAATCTATAATTTTCTTCCTTTGATTTGTTTCTTCTTGGTTTATGTATCAAGACCATTTTTTTAAATCATAAGATGAATTTGGCAGTTTCTCTTTATTTTTGTATTTTGTAAACAATGTAATATTAGAATTATTATTAGAATTATGTAATATTAGAATTAATTGTTTTCTGAATGCTTGATAAGTTTCTGGTAAATCCATCTGGTACTAGGATTTTTTTCCTTTGGAATTTAAATGGCTTGTTTTGCAACATTGGATTATTTAAATTCTCTATTTTTTATTCTGTTAATTTGAATGTCTTATTTTTGTAAATATTTATTCATTTCATCTAAGTGACCAATTTTGTTGGGATATAAATTGGGTAAAATAATTTCCTTTATTCTCTCTTCATTGGTTATAAATTTTCCTTTTTCAATTTTGACATAGGACATTTAATTTCCCTCATTTTTAATCAGATTAATTAATGGTTTATCTATTTTGATGTCTTTTAAACCAACTCTTAACTTTATTCTTTCAATTTTGCTAGTCTCCTTTTTTATTTTAATAATTTATGTTTTTGTGTTTTGTTCATGTTTTTAGGCTATTTTTCTAGGTTTTTTTTAGTTGCATGCCCCAATTCATTAATCTATTCTTTCTCTCTTTTGTTTATGAAAGTAGGAAGCAATATAAATTTGCTCTTAAGAACTTCTTTGATTGCATTCCAAAAGTTTTGGTGTGTTGTCTCATTATTGTCATCCTCTTTGATGGAGTTATCTATTGTTTCTGTGACTTGTTCTTTGACCCACTAGTTCTTTTTTTTTTAAAAGCTTCTTTATTTTCATTTCCAAATTCTCTGTCTCTAACCACCCCTCGCCCATTCATTGAGAAGATAAGAAATAAAAGCCCCATTATGTATATATGACATCATCTAAAGCATATTTCCATGTTAGCCATATTCTGGGAGGTGGGGGAAGCAAGAAAAATACAGGAAAATATGTGCTTCAATCTGGATTCTGAGTCCCTCAATTCTCTATCAGGAGGTGGATAGCATTTTACATCATGTGGCCTTTGGAGTTGTGGTAGATCATTGTGTTGATCAGAGTTGCCAAGCCTTTCACAATTGGTTATCTTTACAATTGTGGTTACTGTGTAGATTGTTCTCCATGTTCTGCTCACTTCATTTTCTATCAGTTCATATGAGTCTTCCTGGATCTTTCTGAAACCCTCATCATTTCTCATAGCACAATAGTATTCCATTACATTTATATGCCACAGATTGTTCAGCCATTCCCCAACTGATGGACACCCCTCAATTTCCATTTTTCTTTTTGCCACCACAAAAAGCTGCTATAATTATTTTTGTACATATGAGTCCTTTTCCTTTTTTCTTTGATCTCCTTGGGGTATAGACCTAGAAGTGGTATTGCTGGGTATGACTCAGCATTCTTTAAGATTGAGTTATTTAGCTTCATTTAAGTTTGAGTCTTTTCTTAAAGGCCTTTTATTGAGTATAATTTTATTAGAAAGTGAGCACATATGGGTTTGTTGAATATTAATTTTTTTTGTGTTCATTTATGAGGTTTTTATGTCCTAGAATATAGTCATTTTTTAAAACAAAGATGCCACAAATAACTTGAAAATATGCATGCTCCTTTTTGTTTCCATTCAGTAACACCCAGGTATCAATTATGTAAATGAATCAAAAGACACTTATGTGTTTATTATGTCTAAGCACTGTGCTGAGCTCTAGGAATATAGACAAGTAAAACGTTTGCTGTACACAAAAACTCATGCTCTAATGGAAAAGGCAAAATATAGGAAGTTTCAGTTGCAATTCAATGAAAAGCTCCCATAGTCCTTAGGATACAACATCAAATTAGATGGTCTTAATGTCCTTTTACCAATAAACATATTCATTTATGAATCTGAACCATTTGAAAATGCCACAGACTTTAGTGGCAAGAATTTTATTTTCTGGGTCTTTAGTACCTACAGTTGTTGAGGAGTCAAGGACTCCAGCACCCACAGAAGCAGTTTATCAGGTCACACCTCCACAGAGGTTGTTCCTAGGAATAATGGCTGTAAGTGTTGGGCTGGGAATCAGGATGAGGTGAGGATCACTGCCATTCCCAAGGCTCTTGGCTTACCTGCTTGATGGTGGCAATTGGTCAGCAGTTAGTGTTGCTGGTGATGAGAAAAGTGAATTCTTCTTAATTTTTCTAAAGTTCTATTGAGGTCCTTAACTTCCTTTTTCTTTATCTTTTGTCAGATTTGTTTAGATCTGAGAGGAGAATACTGAAGTAGCTATTACAATTTTGTTTTCTATTTCTCTAGTTTGATTAACTTTTCCTTTAAGCACATGGATGCTATGCCATTCAGGTACTGATATTTCATTGTCTACAATGCCTTTGAGTTTAAGGTAATGTTATCATTTATCTCTTTTAATCATGTCTATTTTTGTCATTGCCTTGTCTGAGATCATGGTTGCTACCTTTGATTTCTTGTGTTCAAAAGAGGCATAATAGATTTTACTACAGTTTCTTACTTTGCTCTGTGTTAATTTTTGTCTAAAGTGTGTTTATTGCTGGGCCATCTCCAATTGTCCTGATCTATATCTGGCCACTGGGCCCAGATGGCTCCAGAGGAGAAAGTGAGGCTGGTAACTTTGCACAGCCCTCCCTCACTTAAATCCAATTCATGTGCAAGTCATGGCATTATCTTCCTGATGTCACCATCCTCTTTGAGAGCAAAGGACAAACCACACAAGTGTACTTATTGTAAAATAAAACAAAAATAACCCCCCCCTTATTTTTAGATTCTGCTATTGTCTTCCATTTTATGGGTGAATTCATTTCATTCACATTCATGATTACAATTGTTAACTTTCCATTTCTCTTCTTCATACCCTCTTATACTTTTTCCTCCTTTTGTACCCTGCTCCTTCTTTATAAAGATATACATCATGAAAAAGAAGGAATCAATGCTAGTGATATGTATTTACAATGATATATTTCCACTCCTCCACACTTCCTCTTTTGCCCTCACCCAGACTCCTGTCACTTTAATTACCTTTTTCAGCTTGGTGGCATGTTTCAAATATGGAATTTTCCATGTGAATGTAAAGTACTTTTTTGTCCTCATTAAAATTGGGTCTATTTTATACATGTGTAGTATATAAATAGGAAACCATTTCAAAAGAATAACTAGTAATAATGATAGCTACCATTTATATGGGGATTTAAGGTTTGCAAAATGCTTTACAAATATTATCTTATTTGATCCTTATGCTCAATGAGGCAGGTGCTATTATTGTGCCCATTTTACAGATGAGGAAACTGTGGCTGACATATGTTATATGACTTGGCTAGGATCATCCTGCTATTAAGTGTCTGGGATCAGATTTGAACCCAGGTCTTCCTGACTGTAAGTCCAGCGCTCTATCCACTGAGCAAAACTGAATCAAAGGCTGTGTGATGATCAACAGTGGCAGTATGCATATGATGGTGCTTTGGGGAAACTTGTTCAGCCATTACTTAATTGACAATACATTGTTCTTTCTGCCCCCTGGGACTTTCTAATGTGATTGTTTTGCTCCATAGCCAATATATTGTTTTATTATAAAGATTTATAGATTTTTTAGTGATACAAGCTGTGAATGCTTTTAGAAAACAAAGAAACATGTAATTGGTCTATATTTGGAAGAGTTGCTAGTGTTCTCATCCTCTGGTACTAGTAATAGTAGTATTCATACCAATAATTATTATTCAATTATCTCACTTTTCTATAGCACTATAAAGTTTACAAAGCACTTTACAAATATTGTTTCATTTGATTATTACGGCAACCTTGGGAGGCAGATGCTGTAATCATCCTCATTTTACAGATGAGGGAAAAAAGGTTGAGAAAAGTCAAATGACTTATTCAGGGTCACACAGCTAGTAAGTGTCTCAGGCAGGATTTGAATACAAGTCTTCCCAATTCCAAGTCTAGTATTCTTACCCACAGTGCCACCTAATCATGTCATATGTCAAGAAAGGTGAGATCAGGCTAATACCTGAGAGCCAGTTGGCACGAAGGAAGGAGACAAGTATTTATTAAGTGCCTACTTTTTGCCAGGCATTATGCTCAGAGCTTTACAAATATTTTCCTCACAACAACCCTGATTATCCCTATATTACAGATTAGAAAAATGAGGCAGACAATGGTTAAAGTGAGTTGCTCAAAGTCTAGCAAGTATCTGAGGCTAGATTTGAACTCACATCTTCCTGACTCTGCTCCCATGTCTATATCTACTGCCCCACCAGTTGCATCTAGTAGAGTGCCTCATCAGTAACTCAGGCATCCCCAGAGAGTGTTGAAATGTGATAATTATGTACCTTATCTTGCCCCATTGCCTTATGTATGCCCTTTGTAGAGAGGTCAGAGTTTCTGACATTTTCCTTGACATAACTATTGTGTTGCTCATTAAACTACTAGCATACATTCATTAATTTAATGGTCTGTTTCTCATTTAATCCAGCTTGCATTTTCATTGTGCTGCATTTCTTGGGACCAGAACCAGAAATTTTCCACATCTTCCTCCTTTGGGGTTTCTTTTTACCACTGAGTTCTTTACTTCTTAAGCCTCTGCAATAAGTTTTCGGTTGATATTGAGCTCTTTCTTTTGCTTTCCATCCTATTTTGGCTCCTTTTATCACCTCAACCTTTTAACTTTTGCTTTAAATCACTGACTAAAGGAATCTAGAATTTCTAATATGCTTTTGCTCTCTTGATCTCTTTCTGCATTTTTGGGGGTTGTCTTTAATTGGGCAATGTGATGTGCTCACGTTGTCTGTAAGTTATTTTTCTCTTGTTTTGAATATATTTTATTTTATTTTAAATTTAATTTGGGGGGGCGGAGCCAAGATGGCAGAGTGAAAGCAGTGACTTGCTTGAGCTCTCCCCCAAACCCCTCCAAATACTCATAAAAAATGGCTCTAAACAAATTCTGAAGCAGCAGAATCCACAAAAAGACAGAGTGAAACAAATTTCCAGCCCAAGACAACCTGGATGATTGATCAGTAAGGTGTATTGTGCCAGGCTGGGAGTACAACGTGAGCGCGCAGGCCACAGCAAACCAGGAGCAGGCCTCAGAGGACTGCATAGCGGGCAGCTGTGGAGGTTTCCAGACTCCTCAATCCACGAATGCCAAAGACGATTTAGAAGGTCAGTGGGAAAAGTCTGTTTCTGTCAGTGGTCAGAGAGGAAGGCGGGGTCTCAGCTCCATTCCCCAAGAGCCTGGCCCTGGGCCGGGCAGCTGCTTCCTGAGCTTCCGGCCCACTGACTGAGGAGGAATCCAGTGGCTGATCAGAGAGGGACTGCAGGGATCTCTTTGCCAGTGCTGAGGCAGGAATCTCTTGCTTTGCCCGTGTGTGGATCTGGGTCACAGTTCTGGGCGGCAGTGCTGGGGTGAGGAGGAGCACTGGCGTGGTGGAGCTTGTAGTGGCTGTGGAGAGAAACCCCTTCTCACAGTTACAGGACAGAAAGGAATACTTGTGGTCACAGGCCAGGAAAGGAGTAAACACCTCACCCCTTATCATACCACCTTGGAAGAACTGAAAATTTACAGGTCCCTACAAGTATCTCTGAAAACAGCTACACAAACCCCTGAAGCTTGGGACAGTACACTCTCCACATTGGAAGCAGACTCTTACCTTAACAAAGAGTTTAAAACTCAAGTAATTGGCTGGGATCATGAGCAAGCAGCGCAAAAAGAGTCAGACTATATTATCTTACTTTGGTGAAAAAGAAGATCAAAAATACAACCAGAAGAAGACAACAAAGTCAAAGCTCCTACATCCAAAGCCTCCAAGAAAAATATGAATCAGTCCCAGGCCTTGGAAGAGCTCAAAAGGGAGTTTGAGAAACAAGTAAGGGAAGCAGAGGAAAAACTGGGAAGAGAAATGAGAGTGATGCAAGAAAATCATGAAAAACAAGTCAACAGCTTGCTAAAGGAGACCCAAAAAATACTGAAGAAAATAACACCTTAAAAAAAGCCTAACCCAAATGGCAAAAGAGGTCCAAAAAGCCAATGAGGAGAAAAATGCCCTAAAAAGAAAAATTGGCCAAATGGAAAAGGAAGTCCAAAAGATTACTGAAGAAAATGCTTCCTTAAAAATTAGAATAGAGCAATTGGAAGACAGTGACTTTATGAGAAATCAAGACACTGTAAAACAAATCAAAAAGAATGAAAAATTAGAAAACAATGTGAAATATCTCATTGGAAAAACAACTGACCTGGAAAATAGATCCAGGAGAGAGAATTTAAAAATTATTGGACTATCTGAAAGCCATGATCAAAAAAAGAGCCTAGACATCATCTTTCAAGAAATTATCAAGGAAAACTGCCCTGATATTTAGAACCAGAGGGCAAAATAGAAATTGAAAGAATCCACAGATCTCCTCCTGAAAGAGATCCCCAAAGGAAAACTCCTAGGAATATTGTAGCCAAATTCCAGAGTTCCCAGGTCAAGGAGAAAATATTACAAGCTGCCAGAAGGAAACAATTCAAGTACTGTGGAAACACAATCAGGATAACACAAGATTTAGCAGCTTCTACATTAAAGGACCGCAGGGCATGGAATATAATATTCCAGAGGGCAAAGGAGATAGGATTACAACCAAGAATCACCTACCCAGCAAAACTGAGTATAATCCTTCAGGGGAAAAAATGGTCATTCAGTGAAATAGAGGACTTTCAAGCATTCCTGATGAAAAGACCAGAGCTAAACAGAAAATTTGACTTTCAAATACAGGACTCCAGTGGAACATGAAGAGGTAAACAGGAAAGAGAAATCATAAGACACTGATTAAGATTGAACTGTTTACATTCCTGCATGGAAAGATGATATTTGTAACTCATGAGAACTTTGTCAGTATTAGGGTAGTTGAAGGAAAAAAATTGCATGTATGTATATATAGATAGATAGAGGGCACAGGGTGAGTTGAAGATTAAGGGGTCATATCTGGAGAATAAAATTAAGGGATGAGAGAGGATGATACTCGGAGAAGAAAGGGAGAGGTAGAATGGGGTAAATTATCTCACAAAAAAAAAACAGAAAAGAAAAGTCTCTCACAGTGGAGGGGAAAAGGGGAAGGTGAGAGGGAATGAGGGAATCTTATTCTCATAGGATTTGGCTTAAGGAGGAATAACACACATTCAATTTGGTATGGAAATCTGTCTTACCCTACAGGAAAATAGGGGGAGAAGGGGACAAGAGAGCAGGGGGATGATAGAGAGGAGGACAGATTGGGAAAGAGGGTAATCAGAAGCAAATACTTGTGAGGAGGGACAGGGTCAAAAGAAAGAATAGAATAAATGGGAGGGCAGGATAGGATTAAGGGAAATAGAATTAGTTTTTCACAACATGTCTACTAAGGAAGTGTTTTGCATAACTGCACATGTACAACTTATGTTGAGTTGCTTACCTTTTCAATGAGGGTGGGTGGGGAGAGAGGAAGGGAGAAAATTTGGAACTCAAAGTTTTAAAAACACATGTTTTAAAAAAATGTTTTCACATGCAACTGGGAAATGAGAAATACAGGAAATGGGGTACAGAAGTCTATCCTGCTCTACAGGAAAATAGAAGGGGAAGAGGATAAGAGAAGGAAGTGGGGAGAGATAGAAGAGAAGGCAGACCAGGGGAAGGGGTATTCAGAATGCATGCCATCTTGGGGTGGAGGGAGGGGTGAGAAATTTGGAACTCAAAAACTTGTGGAAGTGAATATTGAAAACTAAAAATAAATAAATTTATATTAAAAAATTTTTAATTTAATTTTATTTCATCAAATATTAATTTACATGTAAACATTTTTTAACATTCATTTTTTAAAAAATTTTGGCTTTCAAATTCTCTCCTGCCCCTCAGTGATTTTTTTTCTTTTTTAGATGTATTTTCTTTTTTGTTTCTATTTTAATTTAATTTTTATTTATTTCATCAAATATTAAATTACATGTCAAATTTTTTTCAACATGCGTATTTTAAAATTTTGGGTTCCAAATTCTCTCCTGCCCCTGCCCTACCCCTTGAAAAGGCAAGGGATGTGATATTTATTATCTATGTGAAGTCATTCAAAACATATTTCCATATTAGCCATGTTGCAAAAGAAAACACACACACACCAAGAAAAAGAAAATTTAAAAAAGGATGCTTCGATCTGCACTCAGGGTTCATCCATTCTCTCTCTGGAGGTGGATGGCATTTTTCACCACGAGTCCTTTGGAATTGTCTTGCTTCATTGTCTTGATCAGAATATCAGTTAACTATTGCTGCAATTTTTCTAGTGACTGTTCACAATTCTCCAAAAACTCCAATCACTTCTGCCCTTGTAGTGTTTGACATTTACCATTCTTCTTATGGTTCTTTCCATGGCAACAGGTGCCATATATACCATAGGAGAATGCATCTATTTGTGATGGTTATAACACACATCCACTTTTTCAAATTGTGTACAGGGAAAGTGTGCTGTATTTGGAATCAGACGACCTGAGTACAAATCCCAGACCTGCCCCTCTCCCTGGGTAACCATGGGAATGGCATTTCATCTCCCTGGGCCTCAGTTTCTCCATCTGTAAAGGGAGGTGATTTTATAAGCTGGCCTCTAAGGTCTCTTTGAGCTTTGAATCTACAATCCTCTGACCTGTTTGAGTATAATTGATGTCCTGGTTAGATTCATGCCATCAAACTCAAATGAGGCTTTTTGGATTTCGATCTAAGTATACCCGTCTCTTTTTCAAAACCATTTGTGACTCCCTGCCTGTTTTTGTCACTTGTTTCCTTGTTAAGTATAATTTTTGGACTTTGAATTAGATGGGCTTTTGTTAGCCTCAGGGGTCTTCAAAGTTCCCCTCTTCAGATTTTTGTATGACTGATTTCATCTCTTATTTCACCTAATTTAGGCTTAGAGATGAAGTTATTTTTTGTGATTGTCCCATACTGGGCAGCATTGTATTGCGTGATTTGGGGTTGAGAGTATCTGTGATAAAAAGCAGTATAAAGCCTTTGACTATAATGGATGAAAAGTGTCCAATTTTGCTATAATAAAGTAAAGAAGCCATTTGGAATTGCACCTGGTTTGATCACTGATGGCTGTCATCTTGTACCCACCTGGTGGGTACAGGTGTACTGTACCTGAAAGCCTTTTGGCCAGGCTCTCAGATTTTCATCAGGAGCATCTATAGCACCAAGAGGCCCTTTCTCACTGTGTGTGGAAACAGTTTGGAAGGTGTCCACAATTCTATAACTGCACCCAAGGGCTACTCCGAAGACCAGCAGAAAGGATATCTGCTCTGGTCCAAACATATTGAGAGTGTGATGTACCTCTCCCAAGCCGAGGGTGGTGGGGACCCCACTTTCTTAGAAAGGGGAAGAGATATTGGGGAGTCCTTTATGGAAATCAGCAAGGTGGACTGTGGACTTGTGATGAGAGCGTGAGGTGCAGGTAGCTCAGTGGATAGAGCAACTGGCCTGCAGTCAGGTAGACTTGAGTTCACTTAATTAGCTGTGTGACCCTGGGCAAGATACTTAACCCCTATCTGCCTCAGTTTCCCCATTTGTAATTTTGTTGTTGTTGTCATTTTCAGTCCTGTCCAATACTTCATGACCCCATTTGGATTTTCTTGGCAAAGATGCTGGAATGATTTGCCGTTTCCTTCTGTAGCTCATTTGTTTTACAGGTGAGGAACTGAGGCAGACAGGATTAAGTGACTTGCCTAGGATCACCTACCTATTAAGTATCAGAGGCTGGATTTGAACTCAGGAAGATGAGTCTTCCCAGCACTCCATCCACTGTACCACCCACTTGACCATTTGTAAAATTGATAATAGCACCTATCTCCTAGGGTTGTTAGGATCGAATGAGATCTCTGTAAAGTGCTTAGCACGGGGGCAGGTACATACAAGGTGCTATAAAAATTTAACTATTATTATTATTATTATTACATTATCTCTCTCTTTTTTTAACCAAGATTGTAAAGTATTTCTTGGCCCGCCTTGTTCATTTACAACAATGACCACACCTTTGACTCAACATTCATATCATGTGGGAAGGTATCCCGAGGGCTGGGAACTTTTAATTCAACACAAAAGTTCATTCCATTGACCTTTCAGCCTTTTACTCTCGTAAATGAAACAGAAAATCCACAGTAAGGAAAATGCCTATAGGCTCTGGTCAGTGGGAAATCCCAACCTCAGAAACAGGAAATAGAGATGAATGGTAAGAGCTTACCATCTTTGTCTTCAGGTCAATCAATCAACAAACATTTATTAAGTGCCTGCTATTGCCAGGAACTGTGCTAAAGATACAAAAAGAGGTAAAAGACAGTCCCTGCCTTCCTGGAGCTTATAATCTAATAATCAATGTTCCGTTTGACTCTTCATGCCCAAGTTGGCATTGCTCTCATCTTTTCTGAGACTCAGTATAATCAAATGATGATTTTTATTTCAAAGGTGAACTTTAATAAACCTGTCATTCTATCATTATTAATAATAAGTATAGTATATAAGATCCTATAATAATAATTACAATTGTTAAAGTAATAGATAATAATGATAGAAATGTTCCTGAAAAGTTGCAGGCATATCAAATGTTTATCAGTCAAATTTGATTTTCCCACCAAATCACATTAGGATTTCAGATCTGCTAATTCTCCCTGTCAGATCCATGATCCTTTCCTAGTGGCTGTTATTACTTTAGTATTAAGTTTCTCTGTATCTTCCCCCCACCCTGCACCAGTTTCTCTAAGAAAAAAAAAAGATCTGTAAATAAGTATTTCTGTGTATGAGCAAAGCTTGCTATGTGAAGAAATCCTTTGTCATCACCCCATAACTTACCTATTCTGTAAAAGCAAATCTACATACATCGGATTTTCCGAAAGTACACTACAACTCTGCTTTCATATTCATTATCACTTTTTTGCCTGAAGGAAGGGTGGACTAGTCAAAACCATTTCATGGGCTGCTTACATTTTCCCCATTTATTTACGTAGCTATAATCAAGTCCTACTGGGGCTTAGTGATGGGAGGTTGAGTCTAAAATGGAAGCTTCAAGGTCATATTAAATATTTCTTCAATAGTTTAAGGATCTGTAATTTCATTGGTGTGACTCCTCCCTCCACTGATCTCAAACCATCTCTGGCTTAGTAGAGACAGCTCTTAGGGAGTTGCTGTGGCCAAAAATGAAATCCCTGTACATTCCATCTCCTGCCTTTGTACCCATAGATCCCCGTTTGTAGAATGTACTCCCTTCTCAGTCCCCCCCTAGGAAAATCCTGCTTTGCTCCAAAGTACAGCTCAGCCACTCCCTTCTCCAAGAGACCTGTCCTATGTCGTTTAGTTGTGTGGAGAGCACGGGATCTGGAGTCCGAAAGACCTGAGTTCAAATCCCGCCTTGGATACTTTCTAGCTGTGTGACTCTGGGCAAGTCACTTAACTTCTGTCTGCCTCACTTTTCTCAATCATCAAATGGGGATAATAATACACCTACCTCCCACGGGTGTCGTAAAAGATAAAATGAGAGAATATTTGTAAAGTGCTGAACACAGTTCCTGCCATATAGTAGGTGCTACAAAACAATACTAGCTATTATTGTCAATATCATTGTTGTTGGGGCAGCTAGGTGGTTCAGTGGATAGAGTTCTGGCCTTGGAGTCAGGAGGACTTGAGTTCAAATGTGGCCTCACTTGACACTTAACTAGCTGTGTGACCCTGGGCAAGTCACTTAACCTCAACTGCCTCACCAAAAAGCTATGTGTGTGCTATGTGTGTATATATATATATATATATATATATATATATATATATATATATATATATATATATATATATATATATATATATATATATATGTAAATATACAAAATTGTATATATGTATATATAAATATACATATACATGTGTATATATACATATGCAAATGTATATATATATAAATATACATAAAATTATTTATATGTATATATATAAAATTGCTGTTACTTTGTAACTTGTAATACTTGTAAATTCATATATGCTTAGTACTTACATGTGTACATGTGTCCCCCCAATAGATTATGAGTTGTTCAAGGGTAGGGACTGACTGATTTAATTTGGGGGGGGGTGTATAATCAGTCCTACCCTAGCAAAGTGCTTTGCACACACTAGGTACTTAAAAATGTTTGTTGAAGTGAAGTGAATCCCATAGTTAGATCTGAGTTAATGAGCCTCTCAGATGGTGCTTGAATGATAGAACCATAGTCTACCCTCAGGATGGTACTTGAAGCCTTTCCCACTTGGTAGCAGGTGTCAGAGCTTGTGCTCTGCCAGCATAGCCTTTGAGAATTCAGTTCCCTCCATCCCATGATGAACGTCAAGAAAGGACTTTAGTGAAGGGTTATGCTACAGAGCCAGTCATGATATAGTGAGCAGAGACCGTCCTTGGAGCCAGGAAGACCTGGGTTCAAATCCCACTTCTGACATATCCTAGCTGTGTGACCACGGGCAAACTACCTAGCTTTTCTGTACTCTAGGGAAATCTTTAAGCCTCTAAGTTATAGAGAAGGTGCCCATCTATATTAGCAGAGGGAGTTACTTTTTCTCGGAGTTTGTTCCCTATTCTCAGCGAAATCACAGATCTATTCCCTATCCTTATCCTACGTCCCACAGAAAATAGTCAACAAAATGAAAGCTTGCATCCTCGTCTTGGGCGGTCTGCTTTGCATCCTGTTATTGGCAACCCATCAATCTTCAAGCAATAAACTCGAGCCATTGTTCTTATCAAGCCTGCTTGCGACTAGCTCATTTTAGCCACTTGGCACCCTGGGACCTATAATTGAAAATGTAAGTAAATACTAACACACATTAATATTAACCAAAGAGCAAATATTTGTGAAACTTCCCTGGCCATCTTGTTTACATTCACACTGCAGAACCTGGGCAATGGAATGAACACCCTTCATGAGAGAACCAGTTTGGACTTTTAGAGAAAGGCGTTCCTGGTACTTACTCAGTACTCCCCAGCTGTCCTCATTTGGAAAAGACATGGCTCAGAAATGCTTAGAACTGAAAGGAACCTTAGAGAGCATTCAGATCATCCTCTTCTTTTTACAGATGAGAAAACTGAGGGTCAATGACTGTCCAAGGACACCTAGGCCAAGAGACAGGGCTCAGGTTTAGACATGGGAGGGTAGGGAAAGGATGCTTTCCTTCACTGAGGGCAGTCTGTTAAAATGATCTCCAACACCCAAAGAGATAGATGAGTTTTCTTTTGACGCTGAAAATAGTTTGGCTCCTGGAAAACATTTTCCAAGAAGCCAGAAAGAATAAGTGCCTCCCTTGTTAGAAATAAATGAGTCAAGCCCTAAGTCCAATCTAGTATTTGCTGCCCACACCTATGAAATATATGTGGTTGATCTCCCTCCTGAGAAGAGCTAAGTGGGAAGAAAGGCAGTGGGGGTAGAGCAGAAAGAGGCTGGGGACCTGTATTCAAGTCTGGGGTTGGTACAAACTTGCTGTGTGATCTTGGGTAAATCATTTTCCCTTTCTCGTTTGTTGTTGCTACTGGTTAGTTGTTTCAGGCATGTCTGGCACTCCGTACAAGACCCCACTTGGGGTTTTCTTGGCAGAGATACTGGAGGGGTTTGTCACCTTCCTCTCCAGCTCATTTGACAGTCCCTTATCTAGGTAACTTTATTTTGAATCTGTCCCCACTGTCTCAGGGCCAGGCCTATTGCATTTCATCCCCTCCCCTACCAAAATGGGTTGTCTGATACCTTGAGGGGGCTGAGGATTCTCTTTTCTCTGCCAAGACCTAGACCCCCCCACACCAGCTGCACTCCCCACATTTTTATGTGCCTAGTGACTGGCCCTGAATCTCCATTGAGCCACTTCTTATTGGCTTAGATTTTACAAAAGGGAGTTTACCTCAAAGATATAGAAACATTTTCCCAAGCACAACCCTCCCAGTGCCACCTGCTCTCTGGGGAGTTTGGGGTGGGGAAGAAGACTAGACTCACAGTTAGTTCAGTTTCTACAAAACATTGGTCCCACCAAGTTCAAGTCCAAAGCTAAGTGGGGTGGGGGGGTGGTGATGGGATGTGTGTGTGCATGAGTGCCCATGAGCTCCCACCCAGCCCCTAGTCCCCGACCTGTCTTCCTCAGCGCTTCTCTATGGGGCTGATTGCCACATCCAGTCCAGATGCCTGGACTCCAGAATCCTTGAGTGCTCCTAGGCCAGCTGGGAGGCACCACTCCCTGCATTTGGAATGAAAAAAGAAGGAATGAAAAGGCCAAACAACCATGCCTGTAGCATAAAGCAGTGGGGATAGAGGTGACCCTCAGGCCCTCCTCCCTTACCAAGTGAAGGAGCACTTTCCCCAGATGATCTCTAAGGCCTTTACCAGCCCTGATATTCCCTGTTCTAAGGCCCTCCCAGCTCTGGAACTCTCTGTTCTAAGGCCACTCCCAGTTCTGACATCCCCTGTTCTAAAGGCCCCTCCTAGGGGACAGTTAGGTGGTGCAGTGGATAGAGCACAGGTCCTGGATTCAGGAGGACCTGAGTTCAAATATGACCTCAGACACTTAACACTTATTAGCTGTGTGACCCTGAGCAAGTCACTTAACCCCCATTGCCCAACCCAAAAACAAATTAATAAAGGCCCTTCTATCTCTGATAATCTTATCTTTTATAGAGTCTCCCAGCTTTAACATCATGCATTCCAAAGCTCCTAAAGCTCCTTTCCACACTGACATTGAGATAACGATCCTCCTCACATTGATACCCTAGGTTCCGACTCTAACAACCTCTCCATGCTTTCAGTTTTCCAGTACAATGGCAGATTGTCTTTCCTCCCAAGTGCTACTTTGAACCTGGACCCTGAGACCTTCCCTGTCTGCCCTTCCACATATCTCTCTCCCACCTCCTTCCACCCAAGCGACCCAGACGCTCTCCCAGTCTCCTGACACCCCCGCCCCCACCCGATGGAGTGCATAAGGCTTGCTAGAGGAATCCAGAAAACTCTGTCCCCTTCCCACCCTGTTAATTGATTCCATATCCATTGTGTACACACTTCACGACTCATTAAAGCCTGCTCCTCCAGGCTTCTTCAGAGTATCTCCTAATCACTAATGAGGGCCAGATTCACCCCGTGTGCATACTGGAGCATTAAGATTTTTCAATCTTTCACTCGATTGCTTTTACGAGTCCTCTGGCACGCCATTCTCTGGATCGTATAGATTAACCCCATTTATTTCAAGTCCTATTCACAGGCCTGGGAAGGGGGGGGGGGCCTCGGCACTGCACATAGCCTCCTAGGAAGTGCTTTGCATAAAGCCCATTAAGAAAGTGACATCTGAGCCTCCTTCTAATAACGAGCACTGGCAGATTGGAACAAATTGTTCTTCGTTTTCATATTTGGAGGAGCTAGGCAGGGTCTTTTGGGGGGGGTGACGTGGAAGGGCACATGAGAGAATCTCTCCCCACCTTTTTTTTTTTTTTTTGCTAATAGGCGATTTAAAAATAGGACCTCGAGAAATCGTGGCGAAGCAGAGACCAAGGGGACATGGGAGAGACGCACACGCGCGCGCACACACACAAAGAGAGGATGTTGCTATTTCTGTTCGGTTGGTGCAATGAGGAGTAAAGGGGGGGCTGGGGAGGAGAAGGAGAAAAGGTTCTAACATCAGCACTTTCTAAAGCTCTTGCAAATCACCAGGGTTTCTCAAGGCCAGCCTCATTCCTTTCTCAGGATAGGTCCAAGGGTGTTGATTCATTTGCCTTCCTCATTGTGCCCTGGGCATGGGGAGATCGCGGAGAAGCGACCCCGCAGCAGGCTTAAGAAGGCAAATGAGGGAACCCAGGCAGAGACATTGCTCTTTCTTATGTCCCGTTCGAGCTCTCCCCTTCTTCCTTGAGCTAGTGATTCCTGTGGACAATGGGCTAGTAGATAGAACACAGGCTTACAAGGCCAGCAGATACGGCCCCGGGCTGTAGCTCCCTCCCACCTTCCTCTGGGGGATGCTTTGGGTGCCTCCAGCTGGTAGTCTGACATGTTTTGGCACCTAAGGGATTCTATTGGAGAACACATCTAGGGGAGAGAATGGGGTTTGGGGGGTAAAGGTGAAGTTAGAGGGATTTTTGGAAGGGGCAAAATGAGGTATTGGAGAGACTGGGAGGGACAGATAACCATTTGTCACCGGTATTCTTAACCTGGGAGATGGAAAATTGTTTTTAAAAGATATTTTGATTATTGTATTTCAATATAATTGGTTTCCCTCCTAATACACCTATTTTACTTGATGACTTAGAAACCTTATATATACTAATGAGGGGTCCGTATGTTTTACAAATTTCCAAAAGAGCTCATGATACTCAAAAAGGCTAATTAAGAACCTCTGATATGAGGCATAGGGACTGGACTAGGATTTCATTGCTATAAGGAATTTCCAGATGAGGAAATTCCCTCTGCCAATACAGTTCAGTACCTTTTCCACAATTTATAATCTTGAGAATTGCCTAAAGCATTGAGAAGTTAAGTGAGTGTCACACAGCCCATACATGTCAGAGACAGGATTTGAACTCAGCTCTCTACTTAGTAGGCTATGCTGTCTTTCATACATACAAATAGGATATGGATGGGGACTGGACCTGGTGATTTCATCAGTATAGAGATCTCCCATGAGAAGAAAGTCCTTCTGCCAATGCAGGTTGGTAGCTCCTTTGCAACTCAGAGGGCTGCCCAGAGCATTGAAGTGAAGTGCCCAGAGTCACATGGTCAGAATGTGGCAGGACTTGAACTGGCTTTTGAGGCCTCTTTTAAAGCACATTTATACAGCACTTGAAAGTTTACAAGGCATTTTGAATACCTGTGATCATTGATCCTCACAACCTGGCTAGAAGGTGCTCTTATTATCTTCATTTTACAGATGAGGAAACTGAGGCAGACAGAGACTAAGTGACTTGCCTAATGTCACACAGCTAGGAAGTGTCTAAAACTGGATAATAGTCATAATCATAATAGCTATGGACAGCTAGATGGTGCCAGAGTGCATAGAATGTGGGGTCTGGAGTCAGGAAAACTCATCTTCCTGAGTTCAAATCCAGCCTCAGACACTTACTAGCTGGGTGACCCTTGGCAAGTCACTTAATTTCCTCACCTGTAAAATGATCTAGAAAAGGAAATGACAAACCACTCCAGTATTTTTGCCAAGAAAACCCCAAATAGGGCCATGGAGAGTTGGACATGACTGAAAACAACTGAACAACAATAAAAAAAAAGTATTGTACAAAGTAGGAGTGTATCATACCAGCCGCAGCTGCCACAATGTGGCACCAGTGCCCTGGTGTGTTTGCTACTGTTACAAAGGAATCGGGCCAAAGAGAGAGCCTTGCCAGACCTGAGGCTCATGGGACACTAGATCTTAGAGGCCAGTCCTGTCATTTTGCAAATGAGGAAATGAGACCAAGGAGGGGGGAGGGGAATGACTAGTTCTAGGTCACATAGGCAGTAAGCATCAGAGGCAAGACCTGAACTGAAGTCCTCTGATTCTAGCTACAGCGATTCTTTCTACTATACTGTACTAGTTCTAGCTGGCAGAAGGGGTGGTATTGGGAGAAACAAAGGTGTTGGGCTGAATGGGTCTAAGTCCACTTCAACTCTGAAGCCATTGCTTCTGACCTGTAAAGACCATTTAAGTCTTAAGGGGGCAGGGGGTGGCAGCTGTCTTTTGCAGAGCAGGCACACACATGGATGAAATCTCATAACCCAAAAATAGTGCCATATCAAACTATTGCAATCAATCACATAATAGCAAGAAAGAAAAGAGGTATCATGCCTATAGCCCTCTAGGCTTATGAAGAGCTTTATACACATCATTTCATTTGAGCCTTACATGATTCCTCAGGGACCAGAGACTTAGAAAGGATGTTGTGACTAAGGGTCAGATATATTCATTCATTTCTCCCTTTCCCCCAATTATCTATTTATTTACAAATTTATATTTATGTCTTTTGTTTTTATATTGCCTTCTTTTCCCTAAGCATCCCTCCCCCGCCCCCACCTAAAGAGTCATCCCTTATAACAAAGAAAGAGAAAAAGGCCCTTCAGCAAAAGTCATTTTCCTCCAGGACCAGCATTCTTGCTGCTATGCCATGCTGTCTCTAGGTAGCAGATGGGGTGATATTGGGAGGAAAGAGGACATCACTAAGTTTGACATTAAAAAAACAACAACTAACTTTTAAACATTCCCTACATTTCCCAATGTATCCTTCCCAAAGGGTCATTTGTTATTTAAAAAAAAATTAAAAAGAAAAAAAGGTTAGTGAAACTAATAAAATCCATCGTTATATGCAGTGGTCCACACCCCTAGTCCTCCACCTCTACTAAGAAGAGAAACAGGCACATTCTTGTATCTCTTCTTCAAGGTCAGTTTTTGTCATTATAAATATACATCATTTTATCTGATTTTGTTTTGTTTTTATTGTTTACGGGGGTCATAGGATCATAGATTTAGATCAGAAAAGGACTTTAAAGTTCATTGAATTCAACCCCTAATTTTACAGATGAGACAACTCAGAGATGTTGACTGACTTGTCCAGTGACACAGGACTTGTAAGTTTCCTAGGCGGGATTGCAATCCAGGTCTTCCTGACTCTAGGTCTGACCCTTTATCCACTAAGCCCATTTGCACTACTAGAGTCATTGTGTAGATTTTTCTGGTTCTACTTTGCATCTGTTTCCATAAATCTTCCTATTCATCATTTTTCATTGCATAGTAGTATTTTATCACATGCATGGATCACAAATTGTTTAGTCAGTCTCCAGTCAATAAGCATCTACTTTCAAGAAGCATGTATTAAGTGCCTACTGTGCCTAGGCACAGTGCTAAGTGCTGGGGACCCAAAGACAAAAGTGAAGCAGTTTCTGCCCTGAGGGAGCTTCCATTATGATATTACCAAATGGATGGGTTCTCAATTAATTAGGCTATGTCAGGAATCCGCAAATGATATTTATCAATCGCCCACATGGTCTGGAGTACTATACCAGGTCAAAAGAATAAAATGTAGGACAAAGGAGGGTTTGAGCCTGAGTGAACTTCAAGTTAGTTCAATGAAGAAATCAATCTATAAGCATTTAAGTGCCTGCGCTGCTAAGTTCTAGGGATACAAAAAGAGGCAAAAGACAGTGCCTACTCTCAAGGAGCTCACAATCTAAGAAGGGCAACAAGATACAAACAAAAGCATAAGAACAAGCTATAGACAGGATAAATGAGAAAGAATTAATGAGGGAAAGCACTTGAATTAAGAGGGGTTGAGGAAGGCTTCCCATAGAAGGTGGGATCTTAGGACTTAAAGATAACTTCAATAATACAAATATGACAGAGCCTGAATATTATATTATTATTATTATTATTGCACCTTCTACTCCAAATAGTAAACCAAAGTGAACTTAGAAGAAGCAGCAATGTTTGGCAAATCAAGTCAACAAGCACTTATTAGGCACCTATGTGTGCCAGGCACTGTGCTAGGAGCTGAGCATACAAAAAAGGCAATGAACCAGTTCCTGCTCTCAAGAGTTCACAGTCTAGTAATGAAGAAGACAGCAAATAGAGGCAATTCTAGATTCTAACAGATTAGAGGCTCACCAAGCACAGATGGGGCAGCTAGGTGGCACAGTGAATAGAGCACTGGGCTTGGAATTGTCTTCCTGAGTTCAAATCCAGCCTCAGACACTTACTAGTTGTGTGACTGTAGGTGAGTCTCTTAACTTTGTTTCCTCAGTTTCCTCATCTGTAAAATGAACTGGAGAAGGAAATGGCAAACCACTGCAGTATCTTTGCCAAGAAAACCCAAATGGGGTCATGAAGAGTCAGACACACCTGAAATGACTGAACAGCCACCAGCATAGATAACAGATCAAGAGATGAGACAGTGTTTCAAGGACATAAGACTCTAAGCAAATAAAAAAGCAATAATCCCAGTCATTGAAATGGAAAAGACAAGGTTTCTTCCAGCTGTGGATGCCCTCAGGGTCTTTCTCACAGAGAGATGGGAACCCTTTCCTCTGGGTTAAAAATGTTAGGTGAGACCAAATCGCTCTCCTAGTCCTCCAGTGGCTCTCTGTTTGTTACTTCTAGCAGAATCCCTCTCTTTGGCATTAAAAGCCCCTTATAACATGGTCCCTATCTGCCTAATCATTACTGTGTTTAGTCACTTTAGTTGTGTTCAACTCTCTGTGACCCCATTTGGGGTTTTCTTGGCAAAGATAACTGACATGGTTTGCCATTTCCTTCTCCAGCTCATTTTACAGATGAGGAAACTGAGGCAAACAGGCTAAGTGACTTGCCCAGGGTCACCCAGTTAGTAAGTATCTGAAGTTGGATTTGAACTGGTGAACATGACTCTTGCTGACTCCACATCTGGCGCTCTATGCACTGGGGCGCTCTCTAGCTGCCTCCACCTACCTTATTACTACTCCCCTTTGAACAGTCTTTGTTCCCTCCAAACTTTTCTTCAAATCTTGCCTCCGATGCACAAGTTGTGTCTGGGTGCAACCTCCTTTATCTGTGAATGCTTTTGGACAGTTCTCTAATAGGTTGCAGAGAAAGTTCTGACCTACATTGGTAGACCATTGGTATCAATGACATAACCGATCTTGTATCAATAAGCATTCTTGAGTTCCTCCTAAGCACCAGGCACTGAATTAGGCACTCTGGATCTAAAATGAAAAGGTCCCTGGCCTCCAGAAACTTAGACTCTCTCAGGGAAGACTTGTTTGTGTAGTCTAAGCTCCTCCAGGGACTTTGGTATTTGGATGCCAAGTGCCTAACACAGTTTCAGGAGCTCCAGAAATAATGCTTGCTGATTGGTGGGCAGGAAAACCTACCAGGTAAGATCTCTTATCACCTTCAGGGAAGCTGGCTAGCTCACCGTTGTGCCCTCCAAATTTCCCTGACCACAGAATTCACCCTCGCTCAGAAGATGGGTCTGCTGTCCATCCCCAGAATCCCATTCCTCCTTAGGTCACCCTTGAGCAAACATCACTTATTGGCCTCATAGGCAACTCCTTGGCTTCCGGAGAGGGTGGGTTGCCTCAATTATAGACAAAATAGATGAGTAGCCTCATACCAATTAACCTTGCTTTAATTGATTATTAATTTTAAAACCTATTTAGTCTCCCTGGAACAGCTGAGACTTTAGGAAGACCACTGTGAAAACAAATGGAGAATGAAAAAACCCCTAGGGAAATAAGGAGAAGGCAGGAGAGAAAGCCGGGAGAAGGAGGGAGAGGCTTGGGTGAATTATTTTATTCTGGTGTTTTGGAGTGCTTTGGGGGAAGGTGGAAGACCAAAGCCACGGTATGTCAGGAAGGAGTTGCTGTGAAACATCGGCTTCCTTGCCAGACTCTCTGCCCTCTCTACCTTCATCCCATCTGTGCTGACAAGCAACTGCTCTGAGGAGGAGAGAGCCATGGATCTGGAGGGAGAAGAGGACTGGCTTTGAATTTTGGCTCTGACACTTACTAGCTTTGCTACATCAGAGGCATCAACTAGAGCAAAGGCAGCGGGGCTTTGACCCAGGTTTCAGAATTGGGTGGGGGGAAGGGACTCACGCATCCTTTCTGTGGACTATTGAAGGTGGAGTAACTGAGGAAGGTTCTAGGTTCCCCCTGAGCTGTTTCCGGGATAAGGAACTGAAGGAGACAGGGCCCTCAGGAGAGATGCTGCTCTTCTAGACCCAGAGAGGTTCAGGCAGAGGGGCTCTAGAACTTCCTGGATCCCTTGGGACTTGTGGCAGGCAAGGGTGTAGACCCCAGTTGACATTCTGGCCAAGAAGAGGAAGCCTTTTGGTGGCCTCCCTTCTCTGGAGAGGGCATATAGATCCTTCCATGAATCTCATTCTACCTGGGAAGCGAGGACATTTCAGGCATCCTTCCCCCACCCCCAGCCTCTTTTAGAAAGACAGTAGCTAGGTGCTGCAGCCTGAAGTCTCATCTTTGTGAGCTCAGATCCAGCCTCAGGTACTTTCTAGCTGTGTGACCCTGGGCAAGTCACTGAACCCTGTATTCCTCAGTTTCTGCATCTGAAAAATGAACTGGAGAAGGAAATGGCCAACCTCTCCATCATTTCTGCCAAGAAAACCCAAATGGAGTTGTAGAGTCAGACACAACTGAAACGACTGAACATCCTTGTGTTTAGGAGGCAGCTAGGAGACCCGGAGTTAGGAAGACCTGACTTCAAATCCAGCCTGAGGCACTTACTAGCTGTGTGACCCTAGGCAAGTCACTTAACCCTGTTTGCCTCAGTTTCCTCATCTGTAAAATGGTCTGGAGGAGGAAATGACAAAACCACTCTATCTTTGCCAAGAAAACCTCAAATGGGGTCAGGAAGAGCTGGACATGACTTAACAATAACAGCAAAGCAGTCCCCTAAACGAAAAGTCCTTTGTAGAGGGCACTTTAGAGCCCTGGGTTTTCCAGAGACAGGTTCCAGCTAGGCTGTGTGTGTGCCTTTATTTCTCATTCTGGTGAGAAGAGTGAGGCAATGTGCTAGGAATTGTCCCCAGCACCAGAATCTGCTCCCTCCCTCCTCTGCCAAGCCCCCCACCCCCGCCAAGAAACAACATATCAGAAAACAAATATCCCTCTGGTTATGGCTCACTTCAACTCAACCAACATCAATTAAATTGGTTGTGGCAGTGTGTTACAGTGATTAGAACCCCAGAGGTGACAGCAAGAAGTTCAGATTAAAATACCACTTTTTTTTTTTTGCTTTTAGGCAATTGGGGTTAAGTGACATGCCCAGAGTCACACAGCTAGTAAGTATCAAGTGTTTGGTCTGTGGTCAGACTTGAACTCAGGTCCTCCTGACTTCAGGGCCGGTGCTCTATCCACTGCACCACCTAGCTGCCCCCTAAAATACCACTTTTGACACGTTCCATGTGAGTTTCCTCATTTTTAAACTGGGAGCAATAATAGTGCCTATCCCAAAGAGTTTGCAGGAGTTCAGATCCATTTGGCTGAAGGTATTGGGGTCAGGCGAGGTCAACCAAATGATCCCAAATCTTGGAGTATTACTCAAGTGCCTGCTCTGTGCTGAGGACCTCACTAGGTGCTGAGAATACATAGATGAAAACGAAAACAGGCCCTCCTCTCATGGACCTTAAGGGCAGGTGGAGGATTCGGGAAGTCTGGGCCACTTATATATAAGTAGATGATGGGTCTAGACGCCTTCTTGTCTTAATTCATGTACCTTGGGAGAGACTTGAGCTTTGTAGAATGTAAGCTCCTTGAGGTCAGGGATTGTCTTATTTTCTAGCTTTGTTTCCCCAGCAAGGTACTTTGCACATAGTTGTGTCCTCTCTTTGTGACCCCATTTGGGGTTTTCTTGGTAAAGATGTTGGAGTGGAGGTCAGGTAGGTGGTGCAGTGGATAGAGCACTGGTCCTGATGTCAGGAGCACCTGAGTTCAAATCCAGTCTCAGACCAGACACTTGACACTTACTAGCTGTGTGACCCTGGGCATATCACTTAACCCCAGTTGTCTCAGGAAAAAAAAAGATGCTGGAGTGGTTTGCCATTTCCTTCTCCAGCTCATTTTACAGATGAGGAAACTGAGGCAAATGGGGTGAAGTGACTTGTTCAGGGTCACACAGATGGTGTCTGAGGCCAGCTTTGAACTCAGATCTTTCTGACTCCAGGGCTGGCTGGCATTCTATTCAATTTATTTTTTTTTTTTTGTTTAATGATCTGTATATATGTTGTTTCTAGCCAGATGAATTACAATTCACTGAGTTGCATAAACTCAACAGACATTTATTAAGTTCCTGTGTTATTTGTCTCAGGTGCTGTGCTAAGTGGGTGGGTGGAGGGGGGTTATTGGGGAAACAAAGGCAAAAAGCACAATCCTTGCACTTGAGGAATTTATAGTGTGATGGGGGAGAGCCAGGACTGTTACATTTCTGTTTTCTCATCTCTGGCACTCAGCACAACTGCATCATAAAGAAGGGGGGGGGATAAGCATTTATTAAACACCTAGTGTGTTCTAGACATTGTGCTAAGTGCTTTATAAACATTACTTCATTTGATCCTGAGTGGTAGGTATTATTATTATCTCCATTTTATAATTGAGAAAACTGAGGCAGACAGAAGTTAAATGACTTGCCCAGGGTCACACAGCTAGAGTCAAAACCTGGATTTGAACTCAGATCTTCCTGACTCTAGCACTCTATCCACTGTGCCACCTAGCTGCCTCAAGGAAAGCTCCCAGACCTTGTGTGTTCGCTCTTTCATTCCTCTCTGGGCTCTGTTCCTTACTCTCTGAACTTGTGTTTTTCCTCCCCCATGACCCAAAAGTCTTCTCACCCTGGAAGGTCCCTCTGCTTTTCCACCTTTAATACTTTAATTCCTCTGGGAAGCTCATTTTAAGGACAGTGAGCAGGACATCGGTGATCACTCCTCCCTTCCTCTCTGGACTTCTTTCTCTACCTAATATTTCCACTCAGCTGGAGTACCTTCTGCATTTTTTTCAGCATCCTTTTATGTTGTCTTTCCCCATTAGAATGTAAACTCCCTGAAGACAAGAACCACCTTGCTTTTTTGCTTGTATGTGTATCCCCAGTGCCCGGCACATAGTAAGTGCTTAATAAATGCTCGCTGCCTTGGCATAATAAGCATGTAAGTGTTCATTGTTTGATCAATAGAACGCAAGCTCCTTGAGGGCAGGGACTATTTTATTTTGGTTTTTATACCCTCCTCCTCCTTGCTTCCCTCTCTCCTACCAGTTCCCTGCACAAGTGCCTGGCACAAGCTTTAAGCTGATCAATTTGCTTCTATGTTAACCTGTTGTCTCTCTCTTTGTATTCCCAGTGCCAAACACAAGCCCCAGAACACAGTAGGTATTTAATACATGCTTTCTGAATTGAGCCATCCATGTCAGTTTCATTTCATGATCACTAATGAGACACTAATTTTGACCTGTTAGAGATTTGGCCTCCGGAGTCATCCTAGAGGGTCAGAAGTGAGCCAGGCACCAAGTGTAACATCCCTGGCCTCGGGTCTTGTCAGGTAGCTTACTCCTCACTGCTCTTTATGAGGTCCTGAGGGGCTCTCCCTGGTCCCAGTCTAGACCTATTGACCAGCTCAGGTTATTTCTGTATCATTAAAATGTGGTAAACCAGAGCCTCTTTTTCTTTCTCTCTTTTTATCTCTCAGGTGCTCATAATTCAGCAGAAAACAAAGTGATTCAGCACACGATAAAAGGTCCTCAATGTTAGATTGCAAAACCCCCAATTCCCTTGCGAGATGTAGATGTAATAATATTTACCAATGTCTGCTGGGGGAATCATTACAGTACTCTTTGTAGGTAAGGACTCCAGGAATGCTATTATACATCACGGCTTCCCTCTCCCTCTCAACTGACCACTTGGTAGAAAGTCAGAGTGGGAAGGGACCTCTAAAGGTCATTAGACCTTTCCCCTGCCTCTAACAAAGATCCTTAAATGGGGGTCTGTGAATTTTTAAACATATACATGTGTGTGCGTGTGTATACATATACATAGTTTCATAACTATATTTCAACTGAACTAGCTTCCTTTGCAATCTTATATATTTTATTTTATGTCTTTAAACACAATTCTGAGAAGGGGTCCCTAGTTTTTACCAGGCTGCCAAAGCTGTTCCTCCCCCCCCCAATCTAGTAAAATTGTGGTGAAAACCCAGTGGGTAACTATGTATCCTTTTCTCTCTGATTTCTAGGGAAGTTGATTTCCTTCTATCCTGAAAACATTACAGGATATCCAGGACGTCCTAAGCTTTACTAGTTTAACATTGCACTAAGACTTTGGGGATGACACCTTGGGTTACAGAATAGGAGAGTTGCAAGGTCCCACAAGCAGAGAGTCCCAGAGACAAGAGTTTCAAAAGTCCTCTCTCTGAATCCAAATCCACACTGGGCTTTTTTGCACTCCACTCCATTGTTTATTTCTCACAGTGCCTAGCACCATAATGGATGCTTGATAAGGCTTGACAATCATAATCTTCAAGCTTTTGATGTGATCAGTTATATCATGGAGGAGGTGGTAGGGACGAGCATAAAAAATGTTGGATTTGGGGGCAGCTCAGTGGTGTAGTGGATAGAGCGCTGACCTTGGAGTCAGGAGGACCTGAGTTCAAATTTGGCCTCACACACTTGACACTATCTGTGTGACCCTAGGCAAGTCACTTAACCCTAATTGCCTAGCCAAAAGGAAAAAAAATGTTAAGTTTGTAGAGAACCTGGGTTGATATCCTGGTCATTTGCTACCTGTGTGACCTTGAGCAAGTCATCTAACTACCCTGGGCCTCAGCTTCCTCATTTGTAAAAGGAGGGGATTAGATTAGATGGCTTTAAAGTCCCTTCCAGCTCTAAATCCTTGGATCTTCTGATTTTGGGGGGGGGGTCCCTTGAGTTTTTTCAGTTTCCTGAGCCTCTTTCCCATTCCTTCCTCTCTCCTTTCTAGTGAAAAACAGCTCAGAACATGACATTGAATTTTAAGATTTATGAAGCATTTTATGTGCATTATCCCATTTGAGCTTCATGATCCTTGGAGATAGAGTCTTCATTATCCCCATTTCACAGATGAGAAAGCTGAGGTCAAAAGGGAAGTGATTTGTTCAGAGTTCAGCTAGTAAACTGTAGACCTGGGATTTCAAGGCACTTCTTTTGGCAACAAATCTAGTTTTCTTTCTGCATTAAGCCTCTTCTAGTCCCTCTAGCTTCCAGAATCTTCCTCTCCCCATTCCACCCACAAATTTACCTTGCATTTATTTCATATCTAACTTTGAGGGGCAGTGGATAGCCAACACCAGGCTAGGGGTACTGACCCTAATCTCTGTTCTATACATAGGCATGAAGTGTAGACTGGGTTTAGATCTCAGCAGTAGACCCTCCAATGAGATGGAGGCCAGGCTTTCAGTTCCCACTTTCATTGGCTTGAGTCCCTTACCTCATCTTAGGAAAATTGCTTAAGACTTAGGTTCTGGCTCACAAGTCTAAGATATCCCCTCAGGAGGGGGAGGGGAATATAAAGGCACTCAATGTACAACATGAATAAGGCATGGGACAGCTAATTTATTCCCACACTGCCCCCCTCCCCAAAAAAAAGGAATGCTAAACTCAGGACACTCATAAGTGCATATTAAAAGGACAGAATTCAGGAACTGAACTTGCATCACTATTGCAATTTGCTGGTTGACTGGATAAATAAACCTCACCAGAACATAATTCAGTTTGTGGAATTGCTGATCAGGCATTTTAAATTTTCCTTCAGCTCTTCACTAGCCTTCCACTCCAAACTCAAACCTCTTCTGATCAGTTTGCCCAGCTGCTACCAACTGCTTTATGCATCTGTCACTATCAACCACTTCTCCATCTGACACAACCGTCCACTTCCCTCATTAGGCCTAGGACCTTCAAACCTTTCAGACTCAAATTGTTCCTAAGCCTGTACATGACCATCTCTAGGTCGTCGATCCATCACCTACTCAGAAAAGAAACCTAAAAGAAGCAACAGAATCCCAAGCTTATGCTTGCATTGCCTAGGTAGGACATGTACTTTCACTGCCATGTACTTGCAGCCTCATGGAGGCTGGTGTGGGAGGCTGGCAGAATGGGGCTAGCCATCTGTCCTCATCTGACTCTTGGTATTCAGGTTGAAAAAGCCCCAGCTGGAAAAGTAGAGAGGGTGAGGGGGTTGCTCTCTTTTGCACATCTACTAAGCTGTCAGCTTTTCTAGTTTTTCAGGCAATAAGGGGACTCTTGGTCATTTTACAGTACCAGCCCTTCAGTAATGAGTCATCTATGGATCCCCAAAGGGGAGGACCATGTGGTCACTTGGAACCAGGAATGGCTACTGACTATGCTCTATGTTAGGGGGAGGGGAAAAGGGCCCCTGATTCATGCATTTGCTCATTTGTATTCATGAAGTCTCTCTGATAAGATAACAATGATAACAAATAGTTAGCTCTTTAAGGTTTCTAAAGCACTTTGCAAACATTATTTCATTCGATCCTCACAAAAAGCTTGGAAATTGGGTGCTATTATTATCCTCATTTTACAGATGAGGAAACTGAGGCACAGAGAGGCAATGTAAGCTCTTCCAGAGTAGAGAATGTTTCATTCTTTATATTTGTCAGCCTAGCATGGTGTCTGGTGTGTAATAAACCATTAATAAATGCTTGTTGACTGAATATGTCACCTCTACCTCTAAGGAGAAGTCCAGATGTGGAACTGAAAGGGACCAAACCTTCATTTTATAATGAGGGAAACTGAGACCCCAAAAAGGGAAGTGACATACCCAAGGTCACTGAACAATGTCAGAATTTGAACCTGGGACTCATGCCCCTACAGCAGTCTGTCTGCTCCTCCACACTGTCTCTATATTGGCTCTTTTTCTCCCTGAGGAAAGAGAGACAGAGGCAAGAACAAGGGCTGTTCTTTGCCTCAGGCTGCTCAGACGGCTGGATATTTTTAGCTGCTTAGGAAGTCTCCGAGTAACACAGACACAGGCTTAGAACATGCTTTGTCAGCTCGGCCTCCACAATCCCACGCGAGAGGTTGATGGCCGACTTTCAACAGCTTTGCTGATGCAGCCTGGAATGTTTATATCCATAATCAAGCACTCATGGGTGCCTGGCCCTGAATTTCTACCCTCCTATTTGGAAAAACACAGCACAGACAAAGCGATTTTTCAGTCTTTCTGGTTTTCCTCACGTAGGACATGAGTACAGTGTCCTTTTCCTTCCTCAGACTTTTCCTAGATTACCTTGTCTGGTTATGTCCTTTGTCCCCATCACTGCCTACTTTGCATTACACTTATCTGTGTATACGTAGTTCCTCCACTCCCACCTCCAAAAATAGAGCACTCACCCTGCTTATTGAGGGCATGAGCCAGATGCTTTTTGAATAGAAAAAAAATTAGAAAGATTTGATATCACTTAGTTATGCATCCTCCTCCTAAGATCAGAGATATAGCTCTGGAAGGATCCATTGAGCTCTATTTTGTAGAAGACAATTAAAGTACTGAGCCATTAGCTAGTAAGTAGTGTCTTGTGTGGGATTTGAACCCAAGGCTTCCTGATTCCAAGTTTAAAGCTCTTTCCATGCCTCCATGACCTTGGTAGATTTTATAATTGAACTCTTCCACTCAGAGAACAATCCCTTGTGAGAAAGAATTAAAAAGAAAGAAGAAAAAAATATCACTTTAGGGAAACTAATCAATACATTAATGGAGTTCCACTGTGTACACAATGCTTCACACTGATGGCCCCCTAACTCTACAAAGAAAGGAGGGAAATGTATTTTCTCAGCTTTTTGGGGAATAGAGGTAGGGGCAAACTTGGTGATTATACTTATATGAATTTTTAAAATTATAGGTTTTAAAAAATTTCTTTCCATTTCCATTGTCATAGTCATTGAGAATATTGTTTTCTTTTCAAGAGTTCATATAGATGTGCCAAGTTTTGGGTATTATATTGCCAGTGTTGAGCCCATTACCATAGTTCTCCAGTAGATGCCTGATAGACATTTGTTGAATGATTGACAATTTTCCATGCCCGGTACATAGTAGGCACTTATTAAGTATTTATTGACTCACTGACTGATAAGCAATGCTTGCCTTGTTCTGAGGGCAGAGTAAGTGAAAGATCGTGAAACAAAATTTGGATTTTAGATCAGAAAAGTACAATTATTTTCCCTGTATCTTTCACCTTTCTTGAGGAATTTCAGTATAGCTAGGTCCTGATTAGAGTGAATAAAAAAGCTTATAAAGTAGTTGCATGTATTCAAATTCTCACTATTTGAAGTTGTAATTGTGTGAAATATTGTGATCGGTTCCAGCCCAGTAGAAATATGAAGTGTAAATCCAAATAATGCAACCACTTCATGAAACTCATTATTGGTACTCATAGGGACCTAGCTGCATATTTGAATCAACAAGTATTTATTAAGTGCCTACTACGTGCCAGGTGGCAGTTAGGTGGCACAGTGGATAGAGCACTGGTCCTAGAGTCAAGAGGACCTGAGTGCAAATCTGACCTCAGACACTTACTAGCTATGAGACACTGGGCGAGTCACTTGTCCCTGTTTGCCTCGGTTTTCTCTTCTGTAAAATGAACTGGAGAAGGAAATGGCAAACCACTTCAGTGTCTTTGCCAAGAAAATCCCAAATGGGTTCACAACGTATTAGATGTGACTGAAATGACTCAAGGACTACATGCCAGGCACTCTGTTAAGCAACAGGAATGCTGGAATAGACACACAATATCTGGGTATCCAAAAAAAGCATTCAAGGGGCTTACATTCTACTAGGGAGAGATGAGATGGATCCAGATAAATAAATTCAAAATATCTACAAATTAATCAGTCAAGAAACAAACATTTATCAAGTGCTTACTGTGTGCCAAGGACCGTGCTAGGTGCTAGGGACATGAAGACACAAGTGAAAACAATCCCTACCCTCTAGGGGCTTACAATCTAATGAATTTAGGTAAATTGGTGCTGAAAAATATGAATAAAATCTGCCACCAGCTCTTATCACGATGTCTTGAGTGTAGTAGGCCCCCAATAAATAAATAAATACCTTTTCAACTAGATTGGGTTAGATTGAATTGGAATGATTACCCCTGACCACCTTCTAGATATCTCAGAGTGGGTCCTCAGCCTTCTGCTTGTTAATTGAATGCACTGTAATTAAGGCCTCCTACTTTAGGCATCATTGAGCTGTCTGCCTTGTGGGTACCAACCTCCCTAAGTCCCAAGACTGGTGAAGTGGTTGGGGACAACTTCCCAGTTTGACCTCCCTGAGATGTGTGTCCAGGTCAAACCATTCCATTGCTCTTTCCGGTTGAGCCTGAAGATGGGTGGGTCTAGCAGCTGGATCAACAGAGCTAAAGAGTTTAATCGGCAAGTCAACGAGCATTTATTAAGTATCCACTGTGTGCCAGGCACTGTGCTAAGCTCTGGAAACAAAAAGATAGACAAAAACAGTCCCTGCCTTCAAGAAGTTTACACTCTACAAGGAGAAAACAACACATAAATAAAAGAAAAATAAAAACCATACAAATTAATCAATCAACAAATTTTTATTATGTTCTTATTATGTGCTTCCTGACCTGACGAACAGCAATGACTAACACTCATCTAGTCAGAGGTTCCCAAACTTATTTGGCCTACTGACCCTTTAAAAAAAAATTACTCAGAGCCCCCTGGAAATCTACTTTCTTGAACCTTTTAATTTTTTTTTAAATTTGCATCATTTCAAAAAAATATAAAACATTTTTAAAAGAATGATGCAGCTTAAATCTAATAATTTATTGTAAATTTGTGGGTTTTTCCCTGCATTGAAATTTTGATGACACAATATTGCATCATGTAACTGTATAATATCATATTATAAATGCATTACACTTACATATTCCTGCCGATGCATGCTGGACTTCCAGACAATACACAGGACACCTGCCAACACTTGCTTGTTAAGACCTGTTCGTGGGGGCAGCTAGGTGGTACAGTGGATAGGGCACTGGCCCTGGAGTCAGAAGGACCTGAGTTCAAATTTGATCTCAGACCAAACACTTGACACTTACTAGCTGTATGACCCTGGGCAAGTCACAACCCTAATTGCCTTAAAGAAAAAAAAGGCTTGTTGGTGGAATTGACCACTGATTGGTTATAACTTCCATTTTGTGTGTTTATTTGGAAAATAATGTAATCACAATAATGTAATCACAAGACTTTAACTCTGTTACACATCAGATGAAAAATGTATAAACTTTTTTCAAATGTTTCTGCTCTTCTCTTCTTTCCTTATGCTTCCACCACCCCCTCGTTTTTATTTAACACCCCCCAGTTGCACCTGAAGCTACTCCCACCCCCCTGAATCATTCTAGCACCCTCCAGGGGGCGGTATCACCCACTTTGGGAACCTACACTTAGCAGCTTGCAAAGTGCTTTTTGGACACAATACCATTTGTTCTCCAAGGACGACAAAGCCAAGACTCCCACAGTGACTGATGCTGTAAGGACAACACAGAAGTCCCAGCTAAAGCCTCCTCGTCACCAGGACACCAGACTGGCAGATACTTGCCCTTTTAAAAAGCCTAGTAGGGACAAAAGCTGTCCTTACAAGGAACAGTCAGTGTCCTTGAATGAAAGGGAGCAGGCTAACCCCAGCACTAAGAATAATGACCGAGCTTCAGAGGAATCATTTTTCCCCTCATCTCCCAAGTTTCCTATCCTCTTGTGAACCTCAGCCAAATGATCCCAGTCTCTGTCTGAACAACTCAGCTGAAAAACGTCTCTCTGGGAAGCAGTTTTGGTGTCCTTTTTTTCTCTTTCCTTCTTTCTTTCTCTCTTCCTTCCTTCCTTTCTCTCTTTCTTGTCTTTAGTTCTTCCTCCTTTCTTCCTTTTTCTTCCTTCCCCTTCCTTCCTTTTTTCTCTCTTTTTCTTTTTCTTTCCTTCTTCCCTTCCTCCTTTCCTTTCTCCCTCCCTCCCTCTTTCCTTCCTTCCTCCTTCCTTCTTTCCTTCTTTCTTCTTTCCTTCCCCCTTCTTTTCTCCTCCCTCCCTCTCTCCCTTCCTTCCTTTCCTCTTTCTCTCTGTATTCCTTCTTTTTTTCTTCCTATCTTTCTCTTTCTTTCTCTCTTGTTCTTTCTTTCTCTCTCTCTCTTTCTTTCTCTCCCTTCCTTCCTTCCTTCCTTCCTTCCTTCCTTCCTTCCTTCCTTCCTTCCTTCCTTCCTTCCTTCCTTCCTTCCTTTCTCTCTCTCTCTCTCTCTCTCTCTCTCTCTCTCTCTCTCTCTCTCTCTCTTTCTTTCTTTCTTTCTTTCTTCTCAAGGAGTAGTATGATACAGTGGAAGGGTGTACAATTTGGCATTAGATCTGTTAGCTTCAATTCCCTGAACAACCACTGATTCACTTAGCGACCTTGGGCAAATCACTTAACATTTTAATGCCTCAGTTCCCACATCTGTAAAATAGGGATAATAATACTTAGCCAGCTCACAGGGGTGTTGTAAGAATTAATTAATGCTTATAAAGCACTTCAAGAAGCATGGGATGAAAGGTTTTAAATGCAAAACAGGGATGATTTGAAGGAGTTTCCTGCTGCCAGTCAGGCTGAGCAGGCTAGGACAGAATCCTAGAGAAGTTTTCAGCCCCTCCCCCAATAGCCCTGGAAAGCAACTGAGAATCATTTTCAGACTTCAAAACATTGTTGGATTTGGGCCTGTTGAAGAATTCTTCTGTTTTCCCTATTTCCCCAAATTTGATTAAGTTTTCCTTAAACTCCTTTATAATTAAGTTCAATTTTAAAATATTATTATGGGGGCAGCTAGGAGATGCAGTAGATAGAGCTCCAGCCTTGGAGTCAGGAGGACCTGAGTTCAAATCCAGCCTAAGACACTTGACACTAGCTGTGTGACCCTGAGCAAGTCACTTAACCCTGATTGCCTCACCAAAAAGCAAAAAAAAAATTATTATGGAAAACGTACTATGTGCCAGGGATATGAGGGCAAAGACATCCCTGCCCTTAAGGAGCTTACATTCTGTTTCATTTTGAAGTAGATCTGGTAAATGTGATGATGATCAGCTCAATCAATCAATAAATGTGTAGTGTCCACTATATTCAAGGCACTGGAGATACAAAGACAGAAATGAAATAGCATCTGGCCTCAAGGGGCTTCTGGAAAATAACAACATAGGAGTACCATAGGATCACAGAGTTGGACCTGGAAATGATCTTGGGAGAGTCATTGAGTCCAACCACCTCATTTTTCAGAGAAGGAAACTGAGGCCCAGTAAAACAAATTGATTTGCCCAAGATCACAGGGACAGTGTTTCAGAGGTGGGCTTTGGTTCTTGGGTTCCTCAGGTTCTCAGATTCCAAATCCAGAAGATACAGATAATACAAGTTAATTTGAACATTCAATGAAAATACTAACTGGGGAACAAAAATCAGGGAAGGCTTTGTGAATTTCCCAACTTTGTAAACTTAAAATCTTTTGAGGATGGCTTGCGTGTGAAGGAAAGTACATCCCTTTCCCCCAAACAAACTCAAAACACAAAGGCTTATAAATTTAAAGCTGCAACAGACTCTAGAAGTCATTCAGTTCAATACAATACAATAATCCAATCCAATAAACATTTCTTAAGCACCTACTATGTGCCAGGCACTGTGCTAAGGAAATAATTAATGAAGAGAAAGACATTCCTTGCCATCAAGGAGCTTACAATCTAAGGAGGGAGACAAAATACAAAAAGACCAGGAAAGAGTACCAAGGAGTACTAGCTGTGGGGCCATCTGGTTACATGAAGCTGAAACCAGGTAGGACAACAGCAACTATGGAGAGTAATAATCTGACAATCCAGTTTCTGCCTTCTATGAACAAAGGCATTGGGACTCTGGCCTCCATCTAACAGAGGCAAAACTGACAGAGTTAGCAGCCTGGTGGTGAGCTTAGAAGTGATAAGCTTGTCCTGGGAGGGATATCTTGTTCTGTGGTGTTGAAACTAGGCAGAGCAGCAGATACTAAGTGAAACTTTTACAGAAGAGGAAATTGAGGCACAAGGTGGTTGTATTATTTTCTGAGTCTTACAGAAAGTAAATGAAGATGGGATTTTGACCCAGGTCCTTTGACTTCAGAACCAGGATCTCTTCTATTATACCATGTTTCCTTTATAAGGCAAAAAATGTCAGTCCCAGCCCTCAAGGGGCTTATGTTGTGTTGGCAGGAATGGAAGTAGTTGGGAAGATAAGTACCTATGATGAAAGGAGTGGTGGGAGCAAAGGAGAGATCCCTTTCTTCCTTTTTTTTTTTTGGTTGGGCAATGGGGGTTAAGTGACTTGCCCAGGGTCACACAGCTAGTAAGTGTTATGTGTCTGAGGCAAGATTTGAACTCAGGTCCTCCTGAATTCAGGGCTGGTGCTCTATCCACTGTACCACCTAGCTGCCCCAGAGATCCCTTTCTTCCTGCAAGACAACTCAAGGCACCACCTTCAAAGTGAAGCCTTTTCTGATCCTCCCAACTATTCATGTTCTCCTTCCCTGACTATCTTCTATTTAACTGCCTTGTATTTATTTTTATGTAGCATGCCCTCTAGGTCCACTCTGCCAACCTATACTCACTTTGTGGTTTGGGCTCCCCAGAACAATCTACTTACTCTTCTCAGGTTTATAGGGATAACTCCAAGGGGCTGAGTGATAGTGATACTTATGGGCCCCCACCAATGTGCTCCCTCTTAATAATAAGCCAGTAGACATTAACTAGCTTTTAGGAAAGGGATTTATTAAAATGGTATATAGTAAGTACAATTGATATAAAACATTCCCCCCCAGTACACTCTCCCACTAACTGAGAGATGTGGGCTCAAACTTAAAGTACAGGTTTGTGAGGCACATGTATGGAAAGCACATGTGGAAAAAGTATACCTCCTGACTCCTGGCTCTGGAAGACTTATTCTCCTTTAATGTAGTTCTCACAAAGCTCACTTCCAGGCATTATGTCTATAATGGGTAAGTTGCTTTACTGCTCAACTGGCTTCTCATAAGGCATGACATCTCCCCTGGATAGACAACTTGGCTGTGCTTATTCCTTATAGGGTACAGTGCCTCAGTGAATTGGTAAGTCTGCTGTTGGACTGGGTCAAACAGGTTGCTTAGCTGCTGGTGAGTTAGGCTATTCAACTTTTGTCCTGTGATCTCTGTAGTCTTTTCATTCTGGCCTGTTCAACTCAAAGGTTGCTGATCCATCACCTCCCAATTGCTTTGTCTATTGCTACAAGTTCCGGTGAACTTTATTGCTCATTCCAGGTGCAGGTAGGACCTCTGCATCTCCCAAACTCACAAAATCTTTACCTAGATACATCCACCTGAGTCAAATTTATAAAAATACAAGTCATTCCCCAATTGATAAATGGTCAAAAGACAGGCACAGGCAGTTTTTAGACAAAGAAATCAAACCTATTGGCTAATATGACAAAAAGAAAAAATGATGGATGTTGGAGGAGATGTGGGAAAGCTGGGGCACTAATGCGCTATGGCTGGAGCTGTGAACTGATCCAACCATTCTGGAGAGCAATTTGGAATTATGCCCAAAGGGCTATAAAACTGTTTATACCCTTTATATCCTAAAAAACATCAAAAAAAGGCAAAAGACCTATTTGTATAAAAATATTCATAGCAGCTCTTTTTTTCTGGTGGCTAAGAATTGGAAATTGAAGGGATGCCCATCAATTGCGGAATGGCTAAGCAAGCTGTGGTAGATGACTCTAATGGAATATTATTGTCCTATAAGAATGGCAAGCAGGATGATTTCAGAAAAATCTGGAAAGACTTACTGGACTGATTCAAAGTACAGTGAACAGAATCAGGAGAACACTGTACACAACAACAGCAATATTGTCTAGTGAATAACTTAGCTGTTCTCAGCAATAAAATGATCCAAGACAATCCCATAGGACTAATGTTGAAGAATACTATCTGCCTCCAGAGAAAGAACTGGATACAAACTGAAATACGCTATTTTCACTTTCTGTCTTTCATTCTTTTTTCTTTTATTGGAGTCTTCTTGTACATAATGACAATATGGGGATGTTTTACCTGATTGCACACGTATCACCTATATCTGATTGTTTACCATCTCAGGGAAAGGGCAGGGGAGAGGAAGAAGGGAGGAATAGAATTTGGAACTCAAATTTAAAAAAAAAAACAAATGTTAAAAATTGTTTTAACATGTAATTGGGGGAAAATTTAAAAAAAAGAAACACTAAGTACAAAGAGATGGAGATAATCCTGTGGTCACCACCACCATGACCTGCTGGGGAACAGGGCTGACCTTCCTCTCCCATTGACTCTCTGGACCACCTACTCAACACATTCTCTCCCACTGATTCTGCTGGGAGGTAAGGCATCAGAAGACTGGAAAGGTAGAAGGGAGCTAGGTTATGAAGAGCTTTGAATGCCAAACAGAGGTATTCTGGAGGTGATAGGGAGCCACTGGAGTTTATAGAGTAGGGGATGGGGTGGGGATGTATATATGATATGATCAGGCCTGTACTTTAGGAAAATCACTTTATTGGCTACATGGAAAATGGATTGGAGTGGAGTGGGGAGAAAGCCCTATGTGCTTAATGGGCATCTAAATGGTACAGTGGATAAAGCACCAACCCTAGAGTAAGGAAGAACTGAGTTCAAATAACTGTGACCCTGGGCAAGTCACTTAACCCTGTTTGCCTCAGTTTCTTCATCTGTAAAATGAACTGGAGAAGGAAATGGCAAACCACTCCAGCATCTTGGCCAGGAAGACTCCAGTTGGGGTCACCAAGAGTCAGACATGACTGAAAATGATGGAGCTGCAACATGTTCCAGACACTGTGCTAGGCTCTTGAGAAACAAAGACAGAAGTAAGATAGTCTGTTCCCTAAAGGATCTCACATTGGAGGGTGGACATGATGTGTGTGTGTGTGTGTGTGTGTGTGTGTGTATTTACACACACATACACATATATATATTATATATACACACACACACACACACACACACACATATATATATTATATATATATATATATATATATATACATATACACACACACATATATGGAAAAGGCACTGAGGAAGTGAATTGATATTTAAAATAAAATGTAGTATTATCTAGGGCAAGGATTCCCAGCTGGAGTTTTATATATCACCAAGGGGTCTGAGGTTATCAGGGAGTTATGAGGAATATTTTGATTTTATTCTTTTAATTGATTTCCAATCAATAAAATTACAAAATTGTCCTTAAGCTGGTTTATAAAGCCTGGTGCTCCAGTGAGTGCTTAAAGAAAAAAACAAGGGATCTCTTTATTTTATTTCTTATGTGCCTAAGAATCTTAAGCTTTGGAATTTTTCTCTTTTTGTATTGGATAGGGAATACAGAAAAGTTTTCTAAAAACCCAAGGACACCAGTACCGAAAACGTTTGGGAACCCGTGATTGAGGAGTATAGATATATTGGTTTTCAACAAGCCAGGGTCACATGGGTACTTAAATGAATTCGCCTAAGGTCACTCAGTCTGTACAACCTGTACTCAGACTCAAGCCTCTCGATTCCTTGTCCAACGCTCTTTCCATTTCGCAATGCTTGTCTCTTCCAGCTATTAATTTAGCCGTGCTGAAAGCAAAAGACCACAGCGAGGGAGTTCTTTTCCCCGCAGCACAACTGGAGAGGTGGATCTGATCTCTGCAAAGCCACTGAAAGTAGAAATAAAAAAAATACTTATGCTTTTTGGTAGATAAGTGCAGTGTATATCTATATACCTATGTGTAGAAATCACCCTGAAGCTGAAAATAATAGCTCTTTGTACCTAAATAGATGCTGGTATCTATCTCCCACATGAGAGATTAAAGAAGCAGAGGTCTGGCCGGGGATCTTAACAACTCAGGTTTTCCCCCTACATTATCCAGGCAACTCAGCCCTCCAAAACTTACTCCTCCTCCCTTTTTTCTTTCAAATACCTAAGGGATAGTGGCTGTGTAGAGATGGCTGATAGGATATCGTTGTGTCAGACACAGGATTTTGAACTGGAGGGCCCTTGGAGGTCATTTAGTACAATCCTTAATTTTACAGATAAGAAATAGAGACCAACAAGACTTCATGACTTATCCACCCTCATTGGCTCATAGGACTGTAGATCTGGAATAGACAGCCTTGGTTTTCTCATCGGTAAAACGAGGGAGTTGGCTTCTGAGGATCCTTCCAATTCCTTCTTTCCTCCTTCTTCCCATTCAATCTTTCCAGTTCTAGTTCATCCTCCAACAAAACTCCCTCCCATTGTTTTAAAATGATGCCCAGAGTGGTTATGACATTTTCCTAAGGTCACATGGGTAGAAAAGCTGGGATTTGAACCAAGGTCTTGTGACTCCATCTTCCCCATGGTTAGTAGATAAACATGTATTACCTGTGTGAACATGGCCCAGTTTGGCCTCAGTTTCTTCATCTGTGAAATGGGGATAATAATAGTACCTACCTCCCAGGGTTGTTGTGAGAATAAAATATTTGTAAAGCTCTTTGGAAATCTTAAAGTCTTCTATAAATGTAAAACTATTATTATTCTCTGGGCAGCTGGTTGACTCAGTGGATAGAGTGCTAGACTGGAGTCAGGAAAACTCATCTTCCTGAGTTCAAGTCTGGCCTCAGACACTTACTAGCTGTGTGACCCTGGACAAGTCAGTTAACCCTGTTGGCCTCAATTTCCTCATCCATCAAATGAGCTGGAGAAGGAAATGGCCAACCACTTCAGCATCTTTGCCAAGAAAACTCCAAATAGGTCTACCTAGCAGTGGTGTGGCACAAAGTAGGAACTTAATAAGCTGAATTGAAACCTGCCTCATTGGAAACTCCCACCATTTTTCTTCAAGGTGAACTTTATCTCAATTGAAATCCAAATCAGCCATGTAAGATAGGTACAGTTGCCTTCATTTTAGAGATGAGGAAACTGAGGCTCAGAATGATTGTGTTCAAGGTCACACAACTAGTAAATGTGTGACATTTGCATCCAGGTCTTTGCTAATTCCAAGTCCAACACTCTGCCCACTGACCTATGCTCTCTCTCCCTATGTGGCATAGATAATCACACCCCCTACATTAGACATGTCAACATAAGATGACTATCAAAGTATTAAAAGGCTTTTCCATCCTGCCATTCATCATTTCATTATCACAGCATCTCCACAAGGTGAGCAAATACCATTATCCCCATTTACAAATGAGGAAACTGGAGAAGGTAAATTATTTCCCTGAAGTCACTCAATGATCCAGCAAGGCAGCTGAGGACAATATTTCATGAGGCCTAAAGCTCAGATACTTCAATGGCATCCAGAGGACCTGGCTCAGACCAACGGAGAATGTTTCCTAGGTTTGATCCTGTGAGAACAGTCTCATTTTCTCTCGATGGTAAAAATCTAGAGTTCGTTGTGATTTTTTCTTTCTAAATGGAGATATTCTCTTAGACCACCCTAAGAAATCAGAGTTCATACCCTGAAAAAAAAAGGATGAGAAGAACTGGGGACGTTTACCTTGGAGAAGAAAAGACTTACAGCCCAGACGGGTCTTGAAGCCTCTCTGGGGTTGAACGGAAGCTCATTGCAGGAGGGATTCTTTCACTCTTTGTATTGGTATCTCTAGGGCTTAGCATAGTTCCTGGCCCTTGATAGATGCTTGATTAAATGACTGATCGAAGTTTTCCTGGAAGAAGAGCACTGTATTATAGTGGATGCTGAACCAGTTCAGTATTGTCTCTCCTACATCCCTCAGTTGCCAGCCAGGATGACTAAAGATAGATTTTCTAGCCGAAAAGGACATTAAAGCCCTCATTTTGCAGTTAAAAAACTATGGCCCCAAAAGTTTAAATGACTAGGACAGGATCGCACAGCTAATAGGTGTCTGGGCTAGGATTTGGACCTAGGCTTACTCCAAGCACAGCACACCGTGTGTATGCTAAGCTGCAAGGGGCCTCAAAGGCCATTAGCACCTCTGGTGTTTCCCCACCTTTGGAGTTCATCTCTCATTCAACGCTCACCTGTGGTGCCAGGAAGCTGCAGCATGCCTAGTGGCCACACCTCAGGAAAACCATCTTGGGGGTGGCCTAAACCAGGGTTAAGGGTAATGATAGGTTTTAAACCCATTGGTGGGTTAGGGGGTGTCTACTCCAAGCATGTGAAGACTTCCCCTGGTGAAATGGGTGGATGAGAACAATTTTCTCCAAGGGCCACGAAGGCGGCTGAAATAGGTGTTGTTGGGTGCTTAGAACTTGGTCAGACATTGAAGACACCAAGGTCATCAACTGCATGCCAATTCACCACCATTCGTCTTGACTTTTATCTTGCCACTGGACTTTGATGACGCTGGAAGAGAGAGTGAAGTTGACCACTTCATGAAATTCTGCCTCACTTAAATCCAATTCATACACAAGTCAAGACATCAGCCCATACCTCCTCAAAAGCAAAGGATGAACAACAGATGAGGAAACTGAGGCTCAGAAAAGATGAATGACTTTCCAAATGTAAATAAGCAGCAGAGTCAGGAGCCAGCCTGGGTTTAAATCTTATCTCTAACATTTACTACCTGAACAAGTCACTTGATCTCTCTAAGACTCGGTTTCCTTCTCCTTAAAATATGGATAAAAATATTGGAGACATAGAGATTACCTCACAGAGCTATTGGGAGACTCAAATGATGCTGTCAGTCAGTCAACATTTATTAAGCACCTACTAAGTGCCAGGCTCTGTGCTAAGAGCTGGGACAGGCCCTGCCCTCAAGTTGCTTACAATGGGAGAAAACTAGATGCAAAAGGAAGCTGAAAAGCAAGAAGGGGAAGACCCAAGCCAGGTAAAGGTGAGAAGAGGGGCATGATGGGGACTTCCAAATAAACCTAAAAGCAGAGGAACTGGTGGGAAATGAAGAGAAGACTGTGCCAGGCCCCCTAATTAAATGGATACTCTGGATGGCCCTGCCCCACCAGGCAGAGGGGCGGAGGGTACTGATGAGAAGGGAGTACCAAGACAGATTCAATCTTATTTCTTTTTGAGGCAATTGGGGTTAAGTGACTTGCCCAGAATCACACAGCTAGTAGACAGATTCAGTCTTGAAGGAGAATGAGATTGCCCAATGATGAGTGCCCTGGGGAAGGAAGCCATGATGGAGAAGTCCAAATGCAACACAGCTGGTTAGAAACAGATATCCGAAAAGTCTTACTGAATTTCAAAGTTTTAATAGCTTGAGCTATTAAAGTTTTAAGATTCAATGGCTTAACAGTTCAGTAAGACTTTCGGACACCCTATATATAAAGGATTATATAAGTAGCCTAGAGGCTATTCAGCAGTTCAGTGGGTAAAGTGCTGGCATCAGGAACACCTGAGTTCATATCCTGAGCCTGGACAAGGGTCACAAACTTTCTCAGTCAGTTTCCTCATCTGTAAAGTGGAGAAAACAATGGCACCTATTTCATAGGTTGTCGTGGGGGATTAAATGAGATAATATTTCTGTAAAAGATTTTATTTGAGAAACCTGCTCAACAGAGCCTAAAGCTTTGCACATCTTGAAGTGGTATATAAATGCTAGTTATAGTTATTAAATGTCATTTATTTGGCTCCCGGGGGAAAACAGCAATAGGCTGATGTCACAAAGAGGTAAATTTAGGCTTGAGGTAAGGAAAGGCTTCGTAATGATTGGAGCTGTTCCCAAAAGTGGGATAGTAGAGGGCTCCTGGTCCCTGGCCAACCAGGAATGACCACAGGTTGTGATTGCTATTGAAGGTATGTTTGTTCAGATGTGGCTTGTACTACATGGCCTCCAGAGGTTCATGGGTTCCAGGACGGAGTCTCTGTTCCCAGGGTAACTCTTCCTACTCCTATCTCTTAAGAGTAGCATCATTTTCCCACCCAAAGGGTCTGAGGTCCAAAAAAATGAGACATAAAGTTTGTCCAAACAGTGGGTTGAAGCTGAGACCACCCCGAAGGTCTTTCTTCTGATGATTCTTTCCAGAATCCTAGCTCAATTTTTTTTTCCCATCCAGAGAAAGACTATGTATTTTGCAGTGGTAAAAAATAACACAAATATTGCCTCACAGGAATGCTTCCAGGGTCACTCTGAGGATGAATGAATTAACATCTGAAAAAGCACTTTGAGTCAGGCTAAAAGACAACCTGAAATGTAGAGCTGTTTTATTGTTATTCATCTTAATAGTATAGCCTAATGACTAGAACCCCTGACTTACAGTTGGGGAGATCTGGATTTGAACCAGTGCCATATTGGATAGACTGTTAGACCTGGAGTCGAGACAACTTGGGGTTAAATTCTGCTTTCTGGCACTTCATAGCTGTGTGACCCTGGATAAGTCCATTCACAAACCTGAACCTCAGTTTCTTTATCTGTAAAATGAAGATAATAATAACTGTGGTTACCTATCTCACAAGGTTGTTGTGAGTCTCAAGACCACAGGATTATTGGTTCATAGACACAGAACTGGAAGGGAACTCAGAAGTCATCCAGTCCAACCCCTTCATTTAACAGATAAGAAAATGGGGCTCAAAAGAGTTAAGGTTGGAGATGATTTTCCTAAGATCACAAGCAAGTCAGAAGTGAGCTTTGAACTTAGGTTCTATGATGCCAACATCAATGTACCAAAGTAGTGTGTGTAAAATATTCTCCAAACCCTAAAACTTTATTTAAGCTTTAAATACAATCTCTTCCTCCTCCTCCTCCTCCTCTTCTTCTTCTTCCTCATCTTCTTTTTCTTCCTCCTCTTCTTTCTTCTTATTCTTCTTCACTTCCTCCTTCTCTCCCTTCTCTTCCTTTCTTCCTCCTTTGTCTTTTCTTTCTTTTCCTTACTCCTCTTTCTTCATCATCATCATCATCATCATCATCATCATCATCATCCTAGCTCAACCAGTAGCTGTGTAACCATAAGCAACTCACCCTATCTTTCTGAGCCTCTATTTCCCTAACTATAAAATGGGGGTGATGATATCTATAGTACCTACCTCATAGGATTATTGGAAGGATCAAAGTTTTTTGCAAACTTTCAATCTCTCTGTAAGAAGAAGCTATTATTATAATAAAAAATAATTTTTGGTAGCGGTGACATTGCTTGATTACCTTCTCCCTACCAAAAACTAATAGGAGAAAACAGGCTGCTTCTTGCTGTGAGCCTAAAGAAAACTTGTAAAACCTGGAAAGACTTACATGAACTCATGCTGAGTGAAGCGAGCAGAACCAGGAGAACATTGTGCACAGTAACAGTAATGTTGTGCTATGACTGACTTCAATAGATTTAGCTCTTCTCAGCAATGCAATGATCTAAGACAATTCCAAAAGAATCATGATGGAAAATGCTATTCACATCCAGAAAAAGAACTATGGAGTCTGAATACAAATCAAAGAATATCATTTTCTCTTTTTTTTCTTTCTCATAGTTTTTTCCCTTTTGTTCTGATTCTTCTTTCACAACATGACTAAAGTGGAAATATGTTTAATATGAACCTGCATCAGATTACATACTGTCTTGGAGAGGGAGGAGAGCAGGGAGGGAGGGAGGGAGGGAAAAAAATTGGAGCTCAAAATCTTATAAAAGTGAATGTTGAAAACTATCGCTGCATGTAGTTGGGGGGAAAATAAAGTATTATTAAGTGGAATAAAAAATTAAAGAAAATTTGTTCTTTGCCTAGCTGTTGCCCTAGTGGTCTTTGCATATCCCCAGGGCTTGATGACCAATACACTTTCCAGAGCCAGAGCACATCCCTTCGAGCCTACTTAGAGCCTGTTGGCTGACAAGGAGAGCTGTCAAAAGACCCACCTGGCTGCCATCAACACTCCTGCTTTCTCCAGCTGTGGAAATGCTTGACCCCACACAGAACCCAGGAACCCCTGTGGTTCAAAGGCAGGATGGTACCTGAGTCAAGCATCCTGCTAGATCTCTCTCAGCACTGAAGGAATCAAGGCTGGCTTGCTGCCTCAGCCGGCCTGCATCTAAAGAGGGCTAATTCCCTCACGATTGTTTCTTAATCGCACTGCAGTCTGTTGGCTGGAATAATAGATGGAAATCACAGAGCCCTGACTCGGATGGGCAGCAGGGGGTGTTTATGTGTTATTTCCCTTACCCAGGGAAAGCTTTGTTCCAAATCAGCATCTGGCCCAGGGAGGATCGAAAAACCCAATTATCCAGCAGTGTTTGATGGGAAAATAAAGAGGTGAGTTAGACTTGTTCACTTTTCTCCACTAGTGCATTTGAATTTGGGGATCTAGGGGTCCTGACCTTTTTCCCTCACTGCATTTTCTCTCAGATTCATGCTAATTTGATTTTGCCTCCTGTTTCGTGGCATTATTGAGGTTGAATTACAATGGGGAAAGCACTGATCAGGCTGACGTCTGATGTATCTTGGAACAAAGGGGCTAGGGCGGGTACCTGGGCTAGCCTCAATGTACACTTGGGGATTCCTTTAATAAATCACCATGTTGACCATCCAGACAGAAGAATGGCAATGGTACATGAGTGAGCATCCCCTGCTGCCTTCTGCCTCCCTAGGTAGGAGAAAAAGTCCAGGCAAAAGGACTTCCAGTGGCTAATTTTCTGAGTGCCCCTTCTCAGGAGCCTAACTAGGCAGTTAGGGCAATGGCTTTAAGTCAGGATGAATTGAATCTCATTCAGCCTTCAATAGTTGCTAGCTATGTCACCAGGCAAGTCCCTTAGCCATTCTGCTCCTCACTTACTTCATTTCTAAAATGGGGCAATTGGACATTATGGCATAGAAAGCCCCTTCCAGCTCTAGGGCTTAGGTTGCCCGGTGGCTACAATACTGAACTTGGAACACTTCCATTCAAATCCTTCTGCATTGTAGTTCAACCATTTTAGTTGTGTCTGACTCTTCATGACTCCATCTTGGGGTTTTCTTGGCAAAGATGTTGAAGTGGTTTGCCATTTTCTTCTCCAGCTCATTTTATAGATAAGGGAACCGAGGTAAACACGGTTAAGTGACTGCCACTGTGCCACCTAGCTGCTGGTCATTTTCAGTTATATCTGACTCTCTGTGACCCTATTTGGGGTTTTCCAAAGCAAAGAAACTGGAGTAGTTTGCCATTTCCCTCTTCAGCTCATTTGACAGATGAGGAAACTGAAGCAAACAAGGTTGAGTGACTTGCCCAGGGTCACCCAGCTGGTAAGTGCTTGAGGCCAGCTTTGAACTCACGAAATGCGTCTTCCTGACACTTCATCCATTGTGCCACATAGGAAAATAAATCCTCCCTTAGTCATTTACTAGCTGTGTGATCTTGGGCAAGGCACTCAGACTCAGTTTCCTCATTTGTTAAATGGGGGTAATAATATCATCTAACTCATGGTGTTGTTGTGAGGATCAAATAGTAATAATAATGAATAACATTTTTCTAATGCTTGAAGGTTTACAGAACACTTTACAAATATTAACTCATTCTTGATCCTCACGAAAAACCTGGGATGTGGTGATATCATTCCCACTTTATGGGGAGGGGGGAAGGGACTGAGACAGGAAGAGGTTAAGTGACTTGTCCAGGATCATGGAGTTGGAAAATACCTCAGAGGCTCCTGGTCCAACTCGTGCCCACTGGGAATCCTTTTCACAGCATCCCCTAAAATAGGCATTGGGCCTCTTCTCCATGACCTCAAGCAATGGGAAAATCCCTGGGGAACCTCTTTGGGGATGCCTATTCAGCTCTGAGGAAGTTATTCCTTACACTGAGCTCAAATCTACGTTTCTGCGATTCCTAGAATCACAGATTTGTTCCCCCAGTGCATCTGGAGGGGTCTTCAATACTCACCTTATTCAAGCCATAATCAAAAGGATTACATACACTGCTGTGTATCTGACAAGTGGGCCTCCACCCTCTGCTTGAAGGCCCCCAAGGAGGGAGAGCCCACCACCTCCCCTGGGAGCCTATTCCACTTTGGGACAGCTGGGATTATTAGGCAGTTTCTCCTGACATCAAGTCAAAATTTGCATTCTGCCCATTGGTCCAAGTTTCACCCTCTAGGGTGAAAGACTAAATCATCTTCCTCGTTTTACCTGGCACTCCTGGATCTGCTCTCTGGAGCCAGGCAGAAGGAGCTTAATCCCCCTTCCACTGGACAGTCTTTTAGATACTTAAAGACAGCTCTCTGGCTTCTCCTGAATCCCCTCTTCTCCAGGCCATACATCCCCTGCTCCCTCAACCAATCCACACATACATATGGCATGGCCTCTGGTCCCCTCACTATCCTTATCACCCTCCCCTAGAGATCCTCTAGGTTATCAAAGTTTTTTCATAAGTGTGGTACTGGGACCTGATCTCAGTATTCCCAATGTGTTCTGACCAGGGCAGAGACCACCATCCCCATTCTGGATGTCACGGTTAAGCTGTGCCTTATCAACAAGCTTGCAGTCCACAGAGATTCCCAGAGTTCTATTGACAAAAAAAAATGTCATGGAAAAAGGTTGGTAGAAAGAACTCAGTCCTAAGCACTGAGAGAGCTGGTCTCCAGACCTGGCCCTGACAGTAACAAGTGGAGTTAGTCAACAAACATTTAAGTGCCTACTGCAGGCCAGGTACTGTGCTAAGAGCTAGGGATACAAAGAAGGGCAAAAGATAGTCCCTGCCCTCAAGGAGCTCCCAGTCTAACAGGAGAGACAACATGCAAACAGCTATGGAGAAACAAGATAAAGACAGGATATTAAATTGGAGACAGGCAGCAGCAGTTAGCATTAAAGGGGAACAGAAAAAGCTTCTTGAAGAAGGAAGCTCACCAAGATGAGGAGGGAGGGAATCCACGGAGGGAGGGGTGCCTTTGGCCCCAGAGGGCGGCATAGGAACTGTGCAGAATGGGGAGAAATGGCAAAGAACCAAATTCAGGCTTCAGGTCGGGCAAATCCTGCAAACAATTAAGCTGTGTGTAAAGTGGAGTGAGCTGCTCTGGAAGTGGCCATGATAAGTCCCAAGCTTTCCCATCACCTGTCTGCTGCTGCTGCTCTTCGTCCTTTGTTCTCAAAGAGGACCATGACATCAGGGAGGTGATGCCATGACTTGCAAGTGAATTGGATTTAAGTGAGACAGGCTGTGCAAGGTCACCAGCCTCACCTTCTCCTCCAGAGCCATCTGGATCCAGTGGCCAGATAGAGATCAGGACTGGAGATGGCCCTGGATGCAGTGAGGGACCTTGGCCCTTTTAAGCTAAGGTCTTTAACAGGTCTCAATTTGGTTGAGACAATGCCCATTCAGTGACTAAAGATAGGTAAGAAATGAGGCAAAAAATGGCCTCTTTTACCTAGTCAAAAAAAAAATCAGTCTAGAAGGGGAAGAGCCTCAGAGTTTCTGGGCAAAACAGAAACAATTACTATTTACATTCATTGCTAGAATTGTCCCGAAGAAGGCTTTCAGTGAGTCCACAGAAAATGAGCTCACATCCCCATACTCTTATTAACCCTTTAAAAACAAAAATAAAAGCAGGCATTCTGTTCACCCATTCAAGGTCTCCAGAATGTGAAATACCAAAGAATAATAGCAGGGTGGTGACTTGTACCAGGACTATGTCTAACTGAACTACTTGGAACCATCATGAGAAGAGCAATAATAGCAATAATAATTATATCCACTTTTCGTTGCTCTTTAATCGTGTCTGACTCTTAGTGACCCCATTTGGGGGTTTTCTTGGCAGAGACACTGGCGAGGGTTGCCATTTCCTTCTCCAGCTCATTTTACAGATGAATAAATGGAGGCAAATGAGGTAAAGTGACTTGCCCAGGGTCACACAGCTAGTCTAAGGCTAGATTTGAACTCAGGTCTTCCTGACTCCAGACCTGGTGCTCTATCTGCTGAGCCACCTAGCTGCCCTATTATATCCACTACTGACATTTTAAAATGGCTTGAAAATTTGCAAACACTTTATTGCCCTAGGACTTCTCACAACTTTTTGTTGTTATGTGATTTCACTAGGCATTTATTATCTCCATTTTAGGAGGAAACTGAGGGCTCAGTGAGTTGCCACATTGATAATGAGGTTGACGCACGCATTGCCAGAGCTAGCTCAGTGTTTGGGAGGCTCCGAAGGAAAGTGTGGGAGAGAAGAGGTATTAGACTGACTACCAAACTGAAGGTCTACAGAGCCATTACGCTGACCTCATTGTTGTATTCCTATGAAACCTGGACAATCTACCAGTGCCATGCCAGGAAACTGAATCGCTTCCACTTGAATTGTCTTAGGAAGATTCTGAAGATCACCTGGCAGGATAAGATACTGGACACTGAGGTCCTTTCTTGAACTAAACTGCCAAGCATTCAAACTCTACTGTACAGAGAGCAACTCTGATAGGCTGGCCATGTTGTGTGAATGCGAGGCATACACTTGCCAAAAAGACTATTTATGGAGAAGTCGCACAAGGCAAGCATTCACATGGTGGTCCGAAGAAGTGATACAAGGACACTCTCAGGGTCTCTTAACTTTGGAATTGATTGTGTGACATGGGAGACACTGGCGCAGGGCTGCCCAGCATAACGTGCCATAGCAGAGAAGGTGCCGTGCCCTATGAGCAAAGCAGAATTGAGGTAGCGTAAGAGAAATGCAAGACACGCAAACTTAGAGAATCCAACCTAAAGGTTCACAAGGACTGTTTGTGCCTGACCTGCAGTAGACCATTCCAAATTCGTAGTGGTTAAACCTAAAACTTGTCTCTGGAATGGTGATGTCGTTTTGGTTCTCCTAGAAAACAAAAGATGCAACAAAATGCTCATGATTACATAGCAATTAAGTGCCAGACGTAGGATTTTAAAGGTCTCTTCTCATGCATTTTAGGGTTCTCTACATAGTCCAGGAATCAGAAACTACTCCCACTCTTTGGTGGTCACTGGGGGCTAGTAGATAGATAATGAGAGTGTTGAGCGGGATTGGTCTGTAAATAATCCATTTTAAATGTCTTCATGACTCTGAATTCAGCACAAAAGCCACAATGTCTCTAGACTAGCAGGCAGTGGATTCTCCTTATGGGAGGCTGAGTGAGAGATACAAGAGACAGATATAAGCTTGATGTCAGAAGAAAAAAAAACCCTTCTCAACAACGAATGCTTCCTAACAAAGTAGAATCGGCAGCTAGGTGGTACAGAGGATAGAACACCAGACCTGGAGTCAGGAAGACCTGAGTTCCAATCTGTCCTCAGACACTTACTAGTTGTATGACCCTGGCCAAGTCACTTAACACTGTATGCCTCAGTTTCCTCATCTGTAAAATGAGCTGGAGAAGGAAATGCCAAACTACTCCAGTGTCTTTGCCAAGCACAACAGCAAGGAGGTAGATTAAATTACCTTTTTTATTAAGTGTTTATTAAGCTGTTTTAGTGTGCCCAGCATTATGCTAAGTGGGGAGAATAAAAATACAGCTAAAAAGGAAGCCAGTCCCTTCCCTCAAGGAGCTTACATTCTAAAGGGAGAAGGCAACACATAAAAGGGCTGATACTTCCTCCAAAGAGGTTCCCAAGAGAACTCACCAGTGGGAGGAGGAGGCAGAAAGAGCAAGGTTGTAGATTTCCTTCAATGGAGGCTTTCACACCCAGGCTGGATGATCATTTTGGGAGGATATCATAGGAGTTCCTGTTTTGGCGATGGGTTGAACAAGAGGTCCTCTGGGCTCCCTTTCCAATTTGAGATTCGGTGAGTCTATGAAGCCACATACACCCCACTCTGGGCCTCAGTTTTTCCTTTTGTGAAACCAAGGAGTCTCCCTAGTTGGTGCCTGAGGTCCCTAATTTTCTAGGATTCTACGTGCAGCAGCAGGAAGCTGAGTTAGCACCTGCTACAATGCTTGGCAGTTGTCTAGGGTTAGTAGATATTAGATTACTAGGGTGTTGAGCAGGATTGGTCTGCACTGTAAATAATCAATTTAAAATGGATATGAAGGGATTTCTGACCATTCTCTTGGCAGGGCAGTTTCTGAACTGTGGGGAATTGGGGTGGCATTTAGGCCTTTCTTGTGAGTCTCTTCAATCTTTCCAACAATGGTAGAAAGAGCTCTGGGCTTAAATTCTGCCTCAGACACATACTAGGTATGTGACTCTGGGCAAGTCACTAAATCTCTATGTGCCTCAGTTTCCCCTTCTGAAAAATGAGGATGTTGGCTTCAATGACCTCCAATGTCCCTCCCAGCTCTAAATCTATAATGCTATGATCCCAGACACACTAATCCCAATATATCTTGATCCTTCATCACAAGAGATCATTGGTTTCCATTACTTTGAGTCTCTATGGAAATGTTCTCAGGAGCGCTCTAAATCAAGTGAGTTGTCATCAGCGAGAAAATTAAAGGTGAAGCAGTCTCCCATTCACCCCACAAAGATTCATGGAGCACCCACACTACAAGGTGAAGGCACCTGCCGTGCTGCCCTCAGGAGCCAGGAAAACCAAGGTTCAAATCCCACTTCTGAGTCTTACTGGCTGTGTGACCATGGATGAGTCATTTACCTTCTCTGGGTCTCAGGCTCCTCACATGGACATGAGCAGGTTGGACCAGATGATTTCTAAGGTCCCTTCCAGCTCTAAATCTCTGTTCCTGTGATAGTAAAGACTTCTCTGCTGAGTTATAGGCAGTTTATGAGCTGCTCTGGTGAAAAGAACTGGTGTTTTAAATCAGTATCTGACCCAGGGAGGACTGAAAGACCCAATTATCCAGCAGAGATTTGATGGGAAAATAAGAGACAAGCTAGATTTATTCAGGGTAGCTGAGTGGCACTGTAGTGGATAAAGGGCCAGGCTTGGAGTCAGGGACACCCATCTTCCTGAGTTCAAATCTGGCATCAGACACTTACTAGCTGAGTGACCCTGGGCAAGTTACTTCACCCTGTTTACCTCAATTTCCTCATCTGTAAAATGAGCTGGAGAAGGAAATGGCAAACCTCTGCAGTATCTCTGCCAAGAAAACCAGATGGGGTCACGAGGAGTCAGAAGTAACTGAACAAAACAACAGCTATTATTATTATTGAAACACAGATCAGGCACTACCTGCCTCACTCAGCCTTTCCAGTCCACCCCGCTTCTCCTCGTTGATAGTTCTCCTTTGCCTAATTGCTTCACATGTATTTTGTATTCACTTGTACAGGTCCGCATGGTTTTCTGCAACCTAGTGTAGGATCCTTGAAGGCAGAGACTGTTGGGGTTTTGTATCTAGCCAGGTAGTGGGCGCACAGTAGGAGCTCTCTAAATGCACTCCCTTGCAGGGGCAGGTCTCCAAGCTTTCCATGATCATTCTTGCTGAGCCTGGAACCTCCCTGATTTATTTTTAATTTTGCTAATGAGGCTATGGTAAGAAGAACCTTCTGAGAATACAAGTGGCTGAGCCAGGGAATAAGTTAACAAAGGAAATCTCTGTCACTCTTTAAGAATGGGATTGTTCTTGGCTTGAGATGACTGGGAATCAGGGATATTGACTGGTGGGATGGTGGAAAGATCACGTATTTGAGTCAAAGAACCTGGGTTTGAATCCCAGCTATGAAACCTCAAATCCCTTAAGCCCTCTGGGCCTCAGTTTTCTCCCTTGTACAACAAGAGGGCTAGATTATTTATTTATTTATTTTTAGATTTTGGAGGCGATGGGGGTTGCCCAGGGTCACACAGCTAACTAGGAAGTGTCTGAGGCTGGATTTGAACTCAGGTCCTCCTGACTCCAGGGCCCATGCTCTATCGACTATGCTACCTGGCTGCCCCTTGTATTTTTTATTTATTTATTTCTGGGGAGCTGGATTAAAGGACCTCCAAATTCCCTTCTAGACTCACTTCTCCTCCACTGGGTGCCCTTCCAATGCTGTCTTCAAGATGGCTCTTGGCTCTCATGCCCCCCCCCGGTCATCTTTTCTCTAGACTAAACATTCCCAGTTCCTTCACACAATCTTTATACATCATAACCTCCCTTCATCAGAATGATCGCTTTCTTCTGAACATTCTCTAGCTCACACATTCTCTTTGATCTCAAGACCCCTTAACATTTTTTTAAAAATGATTGGGAACTGCCAAAGGGTTTTGTTTTATATGAGTTTTATCTATCAATATTTATCGTATGAGAAATCTAAATGCCTTTATTATCATGATAAATAATAATAATAAATTTCATAATAATGAAAATAGTTTTCACCTCACAGACCCCCTGAAAAGCTCTTGGGGACCCCTAGGGATCCCTAAACCATACTCTGAGAACTGCTGCTCTTGCTTACCAATGTTCTTCTTAAAATGTGGTCACCTCCAGCCAAATACTCCACCTCATTTTATAGAAACAGGGCCAGGGAGAGGAAGGGATTTGCTGGTGGTCATGAAACTGATTTGCAGGACAGCTGGGATTTGAACTGAGATCAGCTGATGACATTTACCAGGGTTCTTACCACAGGTACCTTTATAATGGGATCATGGCTTAAGAGCTGGGAGGGGCCTCGGAGTCCAACCCCTTCATTTTAAGGATAAGGAAACAGAGGCTCAGGGTCAGCAAGGACAGTAATGCTCAGTGGTCAGTGCTTCCTCTAATCACTTGGTAGCTGTTTTGTATTTGCTTACCTGTTTCCATATTGTTGCTTCTCAATCAATCTTAAGCCCCTCCAGGGCATAGATCATTTAGTTTTCATCTTGGTATATCCAACTTCCAACACAACGCCTGTCACGTATTAGATACTTAATAATGCTTGTTGAATTTAATTGAGCACCATACTGCTGCCATACTGATGAGATGGATTCAGATCCTGTCTCTGATGCTTTATGGACCCTGGGTCTATTTTGAATTGTAATCAACTATATGTGTCTATCTGTTATTGTGGGTAGTGGGGTACAGAGGAAAGGGAAGGGGGGGAGGAAAGAGAAAGAGGAAAGAAGGAAGGAAGGAAGGAAGGAAGGAAGGAAGGAAGGAAGGAAGGAAGGAAGGAAGGAAGGAAGGAAGGAAGGAAGGAGGGAAGGAAAAGGAGGGAGAGAAGAAGGAATGGAGGGAGGAAGGGAAGGGAGGGAAGGAAGAAGGTAGGGAGGAAGGAAAGAAAGAGGGAAGGGAAGGAGGGAAGAAAGAATGGAGGAAGGCAGGGAAGGAGGCAGGAATGGAGGAAGGAAATAAGAATTTATTAAGCTCTTTTATTAAGGGCAGCTAGGTGATGCAGCAGATAGAATGCTAGCTCTAGAGTCAGGAGGACCTCAAATGTGACCTCAGACACTTACTAGCTATGTGACCTTGAGCAAGTCAAGTAACCCTGTTTGCCTCAGTTTCTTCATCTGTAAAATGAACTGGAGAAGGAAATGGTAAACCACTCCAGTATCTCCGCCAAGACCCCAAATGGAGTCACAAAGAGTCAGACAGACTGAAAAAAAGACTACATAACAACATCAAAGCTCCTTTATTAAGCACTTACTATGTATCAGGTGCTAAGTGCTTTTTACAAGTATCTCCTTCAGTCTTCACAAGAACTCTAGGAGGTAGGGCTATTATTATCTCCATTTTACAGTTGAGGAAACTGTGGCAGACAAAGGTAAAGTGACTTGCCCAGAGTCACACAGCCAGTAAGTGTCTCAGGCTGGATTTGAATTCAGATCTTTCTGACTCTAGGCCCAGCAGAAGGGAAAAGTGCTGGGTTTGGAGTTAGAGGCTCTGGAGGTTCAATCCTTTTTTTCTCCTTGCTGCCTGTGGAACTTTGGGTGAGTCATGTAACTTCTCTGGGCCTCAGTTTTTTCCTCTGTAAAATGAGATAATTGGACTCAAGAGGCTTCAAGCCAGGCTTCTAGCTCTAAACCTATGATCCTACCACCCTCAAAAGCAGGAGTTATGCCTTTCCCTTCTCTATTCCACTTTCTCTCTCTGTACCTAGTTTCCTCATCTGTAAAATGGGTGATAATATCCTTTCCCAGCCAGTCCCACAGCAACATGAATTATTGTTGTTAGCCATCCCTCCCCTCTCCCCCAAGCCTACAGCTCCCCCATCTCTGGAGACCCCTCTCTCCAGAAGGCCAGACCTACCCTGGTTCCCTGCTAACTGGTTTCTGAGAACACTGAATGCTTTTAGCCGTCCAGCGCCCAGCAGGGGGCTAGACCTCAAGGCACTTAATGAAGTCTGGTTGGTTTATTGATTGCCCACCTTGTCCTAGGCTGGGGAGCGTGGAGGATGTGGCTGTTTGAAAGGATGAGGAGGTCTTTAGCAGAGAGTTTTTTGAAATAGCTAAAGAATCCCTGGAAAGGGTTGAGTGCTTTGCCTGGCCCACTCTCTGTTTTCCCCAAACCCCCAGGGGATCTTGTACAAATAACTTTTTTTTTCTTCTTGGCTTTGCCTACAACCTTGGCAACGTGACTTTCTCATTTGCAGTCCCAGACTGAACCAGTGTTTTCCTTTAAAAAAAAAAAAGCACACACATTATCGGGTTACAGCAGGACAATAAACTGGGCTCAGATTTGAATAGGAGGAGAAAATCTGGCTGGGTTGCCTTTGGAAAACTGTTCAGTCCTTTCATGGAAAGGAGGGAGGGCATAATGGAGAAGGAGTGTGAAGGGCCTTGGGTTTGAATTCTGTCTGTGACACTTGTTAAAATGTGGGGGAGTTGTTTGAATGAATGAATGAATGATGGATGAATTAATGCTTAATGAATACATTAATGAATGTGTGCATTAATGAATGCATACATGAATGCATAAATGAATGACTGAATGAATGCATATGTGGATGAATTAATGCGTGAATACATTAATGAATGCATGAATGAATGCAAAAATGAATGAATGTATGTTTGAATTAATGAATGCATGAATGGATGAATTAATGTATGAATGATGTATTTATTAAGCAGTTGCTGTGCTTTGACAGGTTGCACTATGCTAGGCCCTTAGGATACAGATGAAAAATGAGACAGTCCCACTCTGAGGAGGTGCATTCTGTCAGGAGAGGTGGAAGTGAAGGGGGTTGTTTTGATCCAGGGTGTCATAGGGAGGGTGCAAGGAGTTGATTCTCACATCTTTTCTATAAGCAAGGTAGTAATAACTTGATTACTATCCCCAGAGCAAGAGATGGAAAGCCAGAATGGGGACTGGGGGAGGAGGCCACATGGTGTGTGGGGTGGCAAGCAGGGTCTAGGAAAAGGTAGACATTGTAGGTTAGAAGATTTTTCACTCACACAACCAGTCAGGACAGCTCAGCCTAGGGTGGAGCTCAGACCTCCACACACTCAATCCCCCAGTGAAGAAGGGTATGGACTCTGGAGGTCTTGTGCAGAAGGGAGAAGAGAGAACCACAGAAAAACAGATGGTGAGGATGATTGGATCAGAAGCAAAGTAATAATGAGGGACACCCTCTAAGCCTCAGTTTCCTTATTTGCAAAGTGATCTAATGTCCATGGTGTTGTGTCCCAAGACATTTTCATTTCTGATGTGGTAAGTAATGTTAACTATCAGCGGCATAAACAAACGCTCTTTGATAAGGGTCCTCGATAATTTTGAAGAGTATGAGGGGGTCCTGAGACCCTGCTGTACTACATCACACTGCCTGGAACATTTGCTGTTGCTGTCTGGTTATGTCCAACTTTTCATGACCCTATTTGGGGTTGTCTTGGCAGAGATATTTGAGCTGTTTGCCATTTACTTCTCCAGCTGACATTGCAGATGAAGAAACTGAGGGAAATAGGATTAAGTGACTTGGCACATAGTAGGGGGTTAATAAATGCTAGTTGAGTTGAATCCGTAAACCTTGAAGTGTTCTAGAGAGGTCAATTATGAATAATCCCAAATTTGCTACCCACCTCCTATTCTCCAGGTAATTTTTCCAGCACCAATATTCTCTTGGGGTTGCTACATTTGGACAAATCACGAAGCACCATGATGTACAAAGCATGGACATTGTTGATGATTCTAAGAACAATGCTAGGTGTGGATGAGGCTGTGGCAAGTTGTCAATGAGGATTTGCACTTAAGCATTGAGTGACTTAGAAACAGATAACATCCTGAAGCTATAGCCAGAGCTGGAGGTGGGCAGTCACATGGCAAGAGCAGGAGATAACAGATGGAGCGGCCCAGGTGATGTGCTGGCACCCACTGGAAATGCTAGAAAGCCCAAGAGGAAGGTCCCTACTTTCTGGAGAGTTCCTGAGAGTTCATGGCCAAGAATGGAACAGAATGGGAAGGTATGACTGGGTGTGATCTCATTGATGAGATCACAGCTTTAACTCAGTGCAATTATCGGGAAGCTATGATCCTGTCATTTCCATTTTCTTTCTTTCCTTTTTTTCTTTTTCGTGTAGACCAAGAAGCCATTCTCAAACTGGCCTTCTGCCATCCATATGCTAGTGGCAGCTTCTATCTGATTTCAGAGAGTGCCAGGCAAGGATGCTTAGGATCCTTCAATGAAAAATGACATCCTGGCTTTTATTATTTATTACCTTTTATCACAGGCAGGCTAGTTAAGAAGGGGAAGAGAAAACATTAGCTTTTTTTGTGAGCACATCACAGGAATTCTGTTCCACCAAAGACCCCTGCATATCCATCTAAGGTCCCTGCTAGCTCTCCTTTCTATGGTCCGTGATCTATGAGCTAATTAGTTTCCAAGACGGTGCCGAGCAATGCATCCTTGGAAATAATTCGAGCCTCTTACTATAGATTCATACATTCAACATTAGTTTATATTTATGAAGTCCCTGCTCCCTGAACTGTACTGGGCTGGAAGCTAAGGGGAAGATAAAGAAGGAAAAGATGCAGCTTTTGCATTGGAAGAGCTTATAATACTCCCAAGGAAAGCAGGCTTGGGCAGCTGATTTCAATTCAATTGAATGTTTAAAAAAAAAGCATTTATTGATCACCTATTCTTTTCATCTGAACCAAGTGTCCTGGGTACAAAAAATGAAAATGAAACCCAGACCTTGTCCTCAAGGAGCGCACATTCTATTGGGGTTATCACAGGTACACAGATAAATAAACCTAAGATTTGAGGAGGGAGAAAATACTAACTGCTTGGGAGATCAAAGAAAGGTTTCCTGAAGTAAGTAGCTCATGAGCTGAGCCATAAGGGAAGCTAAGGAAGGAAGAGATTATAAGAAGGGATGATGAGGAGGGAGTGCATTCCAGACATCATGGTGGTGGTGGTGGAGAAGGAGGAGGAGAACACAGCCTGTGCAAAGGTGTGGAAGTGGGAGATATATTGCCAAATTAAGGGATGAGGGCCAGATTGGCTGGAATGGAGAATACTTGAAGAAGACTAATATAAAATAAGGCTAGAAAGGCAATGTGGTTAGATTTTGAAAAGCCTCAAATTCCAAAAAGGGGAATTTGCATTTTATCCTAAAGGCAATAGGGAATCACTGAAGATTATGGAGCAGAGGACTGACATGGTTAGACTGGTGATTTAGGTTGTTGGTAGCTATGTAGAGGATGGATAGGAGAAGGAAGAGTCTGAAATTAAATAACAACACATGAAAAGTATTTCTTGATAGCCATTTCCATTGATGTAGCACTTTAAACACTTTTCTTACAACTATGAGGTGGTCAGAATTGATGCTTGTGTGATATTAGTGCCCTCCTCCCTTGCCCCTAAAAGAAATTACTTTGCATTTTTTATTTACTTTCAGTCAGTTAACAAACATTTATTGTTGTCCTTGAGTCATTTCAGTGTCCAACTCTATGTGACCCCATTTGGGGTTTTCTTGGCAAAGATCCAGGAGTGGTTTACCATTTCCTTCTCCAACTCATTTTACAGAGGAGGAAACGGAGGCAAACAGGGTCAAGTGACTTGCCCAGGGTCACACAACTAGTAAGTGTCTGAGACCAGATTTGAACTCAAGTCCTCCTGACTCCAGGCCTGGCATTCTATCCACTGTACCACCTAGCTACTCCTTAAACGTTTATCAAGCACCTACTATGTGCCAGGCATTGTGCTAAACACTGGGAATACATAAAAGCAAAAGACGCTCCCTGCCCTTGAGAACTTTACAGTCTAATGGAGAAGTCAAGAAACCAACCTCAAACAAGCTATAGAAAGGAGAAACTTATCTGTATACATACTTTCTTCTTTCCTCCCCCGGTTGAATGCAAACTCATTTAGAGCAAGGAATTGTTTCATTCTTGTCTCCATATCAGGAGGCTTAACACATTTCATAGCTGAGTAGTTGCCATTTGATAAATACTTGAATTGAATCAAGATCTGCTGACCCCAGACTGTAAGCTCCATGAGGTCAGGGACTGTGTCTTCTCTAAAAGTTATATCTCAGGGGTAGCTAGGGGGCAAAGCAGATAGAGCACCAGCCCTGAAGCCAGGAGGACCTGAGTTCAAATCTGACCTCAGACTAAATACTTGACAATTACTAGCTGTGTGACCCTGGGCAAGTCACTTAACTCCAATTGCCTAAAATAATAATAATAATAAAAAGTTATATCTCCTCCAGCAATAAGCACAGTAAGTCTTATATAGAGTAGGTACTTTTCGAGCTTTGATTCGTGATTTCACTTCCCCGGGCTTCAATTTCCTCATTTATAAAACAAGAGTGTGGGCCTCAGGGGCAGTTAAACTCCTATCTAGTACTAAACCTATGCTCTGTTTCCTTGCACTCTTTCCCTCTCCTAGGTCTTTTTCTCCTTTGCCAGAATGAGACCTGGACTTTGGAAGGGGGCTAACAGACATTTGGGGGATTATGTAGTATTGAAGCTGGGCCAAATGACCTCTAGGATGCCATGACCTTGAAGAGAAAGCTATTTCAGGTCACAGAAGATGGTCAATTTGGGTTACTGTACCCTGAAAGTACTTAATCATAGGTTCCGAAATCTAGAGCCAGAAGGGACCTCAGAATCAAGTGACTTGGGCACCTATTGCTAGAAGGGACCTCAGAGGCCATCTTTTCCAACTTCATTTTCTGGGGGAGAAAACTGAGACCTAGAGATTTGAAATGAAGAAGCGATTAAATTACCCAAGGTCAGAGAGCTACTAACTTGGCAAAGCCAGAATTGGAACTCAGATCCCCTTGACTTCAGCTCCAGAGCTCTCATCACTGTGTGTGGCATTCTGGTTTGGAATCAGAAAGGGTGTTTTCTTTGCGTGAGCCTGGGCCTGCAGAAGCTGTGGGGCCGCTATTTCTGCATTTAGTATCTTTATTGAGAGCGATGCCCGCAGCCCAAGTGAGTCTATAAATAAACCCATCACGGTGGCTTTGTTCCTTTAATGTTTCTCTCATAGAAACAAAGAAAAGCAACCTATTCCTGGAGCTGAGTTCCTGCCTGACCACTCTGGGGCTGTGACAGCGTGATCCTCTCCAGAAAGAGATTCTCCCTCGTGGTTATGGTAGAGAAATCCTCAAAAGTCATTTTCAGCTCTAGTCCTTGGCCATGGTGGAAGGCAAGAAGCCAGCCAACCATTAGGAAGCTGTCTGGGCTGGGGGAGGGAACAGTGAAGAGATTTTTCAGCTGGGATCAATAGTGCCAGACTAGGAGGGGATGCTTTCCCATAGGATCACAGATCCAGCATTCCAATCACTTCATTTTATACATGAGGAAACTGAGGCCCAGAGAGGTCCCCAGGCTCTTAGCTTCAGAGTTGGCAAGGACCCCATAGACTAGAGGTGTCAGTACACTCCCAAGTGATACTAAAATCAGATTACAGTGTAATTGGGAAATATTTAACAACATGAATAGAATAAAATACAATACAGCACAGATAATGTTAATATGTGGTTTTTGAAGTCAGCATGCTGCTGAAGGAATCCTTATGCACTGTATAGTTTAGTGAACCTGTTTCTATTTACGTTTGATGACTCTGATTTTCCTAATTTGTCTAGACCTTGCATTTGGCCCTGTTTGATGCTCCCTAGCTGTGTGACTTTGGGTAAGTGACGTAAACTCTCCCAGCCTCAGTTCCCTCATCTGTAAAGGAAGTGATTGGACAAGCTGGCCTCTGAGGTCCCTTCTGGCTCTGATTTTCAGATTCAGCATAAATTTGCTTCTTTCCCACTCAGTCCTCCTGGGGCTGAGCCCTGAGACCAACAAATGTAATCCTTCTCCCATAGGCCAGGCCTTGAGGCTAACTGAACATGGTCATTCCAGACCCCCACAGCCTAGATCCTTTACGGCCCCTCCTAAGAATTTCAGACTGAGGCAGCCAGAGTGCTGTGGGTTGGGAGGAGGCAGCCTTTGTCTGAGTCAGGAAGACCTGAATGCAAACAATGGAGAAAAAGAAGTCTAAGGATCTGGGTTCAAACCCTACCTCTATCATTGAGTGACCTTGGGCAAGTCTCTCACCTCTCTGGGTCTGTCCTCCTCTGAGAAAGGTCACAGTTAATACTGAGTGACCTCTCAGGTCCCTTCCCAGCTTAAAAGTTTTTGATTTTAGGATCCTGTGGTCCTAGGGGGCCTCTGGTACCCATCAGCTGTATACCCCTGAACAAGTCACTGACTCTCTCTGTCTCTCTGTCTCTGCCTCTGTCTCTCTGTCTCTCCTCTCTGCTTCTCTCTGTCTCTGTCTCCCTCTGCCCTGTCTCTTTCTTCTCTGTCTCTGATTCTGTTTCTTCCCCCCCATCTTTTTGTCTGTCTGTCTGTGTGTTTCCTCTCTGTCTTTCTCTTTGCCCATCTCATCTCTCTTTCTCTGTCTCTGTGTGTGTGTGTGTGTGTGTGTGTTCCTCTCTCTCTCTCCCTTCCTCCCTCCCTCCTCTTTTCTCCTCTCCTCTCTCCTTCCTCTCTGTCTGTTTCCCCTCTGCTTCCCTACCTTCTCTTCTCTTTTCCTCTCCTCCCCTCTTCTCTTCCCTTCTCATTCTCCTTCTCTCTCTCTCCCCCATCTTTCTGTCTCTCTGTCTGTGTGTTTTTCTGTCTGTCTCTTCTCTGTCTCTCTCTCCCTCTCTCATCTCTCTTTCTGTCTGTCTGTCTCTCTGCCTGTCTGTCTCTCTCTTCTTCCTCTCCTCTTCTCTCCTCTCTCCTTCCTCTCTATCTGTCTCCCCTCTCCTCTCCTCTTCTCTTCCCTTCTCTTCTCACTCTCCTTCTTTCTCTCCCCTTTCTTCTTTGTCTCTCTGTCTGTCTGTCCTTGTGTCTCCCTCCTCCTCCTCCTCCTCCTACTTCTTCTTCTTCTCTCTCCCCCTAAGTTGAAAATTAGTGGACAACCTATACTGGTAGATGGAGTTTTCTATGCCAATAAAAACCACAAGCCTTCTCCTTCCCCCAATAATCCTTCATATCTAATAAGGTACCTTATTTGCTCTATATTTGTTGAGTTGAATTGAAAATAAAATTAATTGTATTTCCTGTGACTTCAAGTTGCCATCAAATCCTGGCAAAGGATACAAGATTCAGAGAATAGGTGTTCTCCTTGACACCATTCATGAAAAGCTAAACTTAGAAAATGGAGATAAAGGGAGGAGAGAAGAAGGAGTAAGGAGGAGAATGAAGGATTTTTATTTGCCAAAGACTTCTCTGCAGTTTTAAAAATAAATGATGGACTCCCTGAGTACCTCAAAAATACTATTTGATTTGAGAAATTTTCATTTATACTGAACTTTTCAGGAGTAGCATGGTATTACTAGCAATTTTTGTACCCAAGTCAAATAGTCTAAAACTTGCCTTCAGAAGTAGCATGAAATACATTCTTAAATTAACTTTCCCCCCGTGAAATATGGGTAATGGGCTACATTGAGAACTGTGGGGTCATCCTGTGGAGCATGTGGAGTATGCTCCTCTGGCCACTTCTAGAAAGACATGTGCTCTGGCTCAGCCAGACCAGGGGTTCTATCACCTCTTCACTGATCCCTGTGGTCCCCCTGATGGGGACTCTGCCAAAGAGGAGTGGCCACTGAGTCAGAAGAGCTGTGTCTTCAGCAGGTTTTAAAAGGTACATACAAAATACATACAGAAAAGATGAAAGGTCACTTTGTATGTGGTGGGGAAGGAAATAGAGGCTGGGGTTGGGGGGAGCAGGAAGACCTCCTACAAGAGGCAGCATTTGAACATCTGTCTTTTCACAGCCTGTCTGTCCTCTGGCCCTGGAATTCTTACACTCTGCACTGCTGCCTTCTAGAATCCCTGGTTTCCTTTAAGATTGAACTTGAGGGGCAGCTAGGTGGTGCAGTAGATAGAGCGCCAGCCTTGGAGTCAGGAGGACCTGAGTTCAAATCCGGCTTCAGACACTTGACACTTACTAGCTCTGTGACCCTGGGCAAGTCACTTAACCCCATTGCCTAGCCAAAAGAAAAAAGAAAGACTCAATTCAAACAAGGTTTCCCACTGCATCCTGAGCCATCTCCAGTTGTCTTGATCTATATCTATACCCAGATGGCTCTGGAGGAGAAAGTGAGGCTGGTGACTTTGCACAGTGCTCTCCCACTCAAATCCAATTCACTTGCAAGTCATGACATTACCTTCTTGAAGTCATGGTCCTCTTAGAGAACAAAGGACATATACCACTCAAGCACCATTTTCTTCATGAAGTCTTTGCTGATCCCCTCAGTTGCCAGCATAAAGAAAGGGTTGTGGAGCAGTGAAGGAGGTGAGCCCCACGTGTAGAGAGGGACCCCCCTATGTCAAGGGTCTGTTCTTGTGGAGGGGCAGTAGAAACATCTCTAGCCTCTTCTCCTCCCCACCCACTTCTTTGAGGGAGACTTTCATTCTGGCCAGGAGAGAAAGCAGGAGGTTGGGGTCGAGGCCACTACTCTGCTCTCCTCAGAGAGGGAACTTACCAGGCTAAGATTATATCTACCTGCTCCCTGAAACATTGTTTGCCTAGGGGATATGATCAGGTTCTGTCCAACTTTTGAATACTTTGTCATTTGGGGGCAGAGCACATTTTGGGGCAAGTTCTATGTCCAAAGCTTAATCCCTTCTTTACTTAATATGTCTCACAAATGAATACACACAGAGAATAGCAAAGAAGTCCATTTATCCAAATCATAGTAAAAGAGGAATCAGAAAAGATATATATAGAGAGAGATAGATAGATAGATATAGATATATTATATATATATATATATATATGTGTGTGTAGTATATATGTATGTATGTGTATGTGTGTAGGCACAGATGAACACACACACACACACACACACACACACACACACACCCCAGATAATAGAGAGTGAAGCAGCCCTCTCATTGAGGGCAAAATAACTCAGTTCAACCAAGAGAGGGTCCTGGATCTCATCTGGGGGAAAACTCTTTAAAGTCTCTAGAATAGCAGGCTGGGAATAGGGACACGATGGAAACCATCTGCCCCCTCAAGTCTTCCCAGAATCTTTGCCTTTAGTGACCTAAAGTGGGATTGGACTCTTCCATCGGCCCTGTTGAAGCTATGCTCAAAGAAGACTCTTACTTGGAGAGTCCCAAGGGGGTACTCCCACTTGAAGTCTCCCCCAAAGGGGGACTGGCTGAGAACTAAAACTTTCTCCCTTTCATGCTGGGCAGGGCGTTCATCTCCATACGAATGGGCCTTGGGAAAGAGCATAAGTTAGTGATCTTTCCCTATCTATCTTGTATTTGGTTTGTCCGTAGCTGTAAATATACATGTCATCACCTCCCAATAAAATGTAATTTCCTTCAGTGACTGTTTCATTTTTGCCATTGTATCCCTAGTGTCTGGTATTCAGTAGGTACTTAACAAATTCCTGCTGATAGACTGCTTCCTCTTTTGTAATTGGGTGCGTAATATTTAGTATAGAGCCTGGCATACAGTAAGTACTTAATAAATATTCCCTGATTGGTAGACTATTCCATTTTTTTTTTGTGCTTGTAAGCCAAGCACTTAGCACAGGGCCTGGTACACAGTAAATGCTTACTAAATACATATGGATTGATAGGTTGTTCCATTTTCGGTACCTGTATGCCTGGCATTTAACACAGGTCTTGGCACACAGTAAGTGTTCAATAATTTCTTATTGATTGATACATTCCATGTTTTTGTATTTGTATCTCTAGTCCCTATCACCAGGCCTGGCACACAGTAGGTGCTTAATAAATGGTTGCTGATTGATTGATATAATAGGCACATTGAATAGTTCATTGCTTGTTATTCAGTGCACTAGAAGGCTATGTAAAATACTCCCATGGTTAATATCCTCTAAAAGCAAATAACACTCTCCCCCAATTAATTATTTGTGTATTTTCTATGCATCTTCATATACTGAGTTTACTTAAAGTGGAGAAATCCTATAATTGGTTGGTAAACCTACCTATGGAGGGGAAAGCTGGAAAAAAAACAAACAACAGATCCCAGCCAGCTGCCCAGAGGGATTAGCCAAGCTGTAGAAATGAAGCTGCCTTAGAGATGCTGAGATTCCCTGAGACAAGGTCTCTTCCAAGTCTATCTGTCCTTGGCAAACGAGCTCCAACGAGGAGCCTCCTCTCTCTCTCCTGTGCCCTCCCTCTTCTCCCCCGCCCGCCCGTCTTCTCTAAGTGTTACATCCAATTTTCTCTTGAATACATGTAGTGAAGAAGCCCCAATGACTTCCCAAGAGAGATTATTTATAGGTAAGGAGCGCTCCAGGAAGATTTATGGAACGTCTGTAAAATACGTGTGTTGGAACTCTCGACATTTTGATCACAGCCGATGAGAAAAATGGACAGTCTCTCACTCGTTGGCTTCGGGAGCATTTTTATGGGCTTTTTAAAATTAATTAATTTTTCCTTTGTTAAGAATTTCTGGCACAGGCTTAAGCCCTGGAGAAGGGAAGCATCAGCCACAGGCTATGTGTCCAAACTGTCAGGTATTCAATCCTGAGTCTCCAGGGGCCAGCCCAGATTGCCTCTACTTTCCCTGAAGTGCTGAGAGCCTTGTCAAGCATTCTCAAGATGTGTGCTATTAGGAGATTGGCAGAGGTTGCCACTAAGTGCCAACCTGCACCCCGAGACCAGGGCCAGGCTGCTCTGATCTGCCGTCAGTCCCCCTGAAGCTTCCCCCCTAAACTCTCCGGCTCCATCTTCCTCAGTGCACTAGACCAAATAGATGGATTCCTGGGACTGAGAGCTGGAAGGGGCCTTGAAGATCATTTCTAATCAATCCAACAAGCATATATTAAGCCCTTCCTATGTGCCCACCATCGTGCTGGACACTGGGGGATATTGTCTCTGCCCTTAAGATGCTAACATTCTATTGGGGAGAAGCAACATGTTTGCAGATGATAGATATAAAATAAACTGAAAGTAAATACAATGTTGTTGTCTGTTGTTGGGGGAAGGCACTAGGAACTGGGGGAGGGGAGGGACGAAATCAGGAACCTTTTTGTGTGGTAGGAGGTTCTTCAGCTGAGTCTTGAAGAGAGCTAGGAATTCATCCAGCCAACCTTTCAGTTTATAGATAGGGAAACTGAGGCTCAGAAAAGATGCCCCAAATCACACATTTAATAATAATAGCTGGCCCAGTCATAATAATACCACTTAAAGTGATCTGCATTCACAATCTCATTTGAGCGTGACAGTGACCCTGGGAAGTATGAACTATGAGTATCATTATCCCCGTGTTATAGATGAGGAAACTGAGGCCAAGGATATGAGGCTCATAGTTTCATGGATTTAGAGCTGAAAGGAACCTCAAAGTTTAAATGATCATGGATTTGGAGCTGGAAAGGTTCTGAGAGATCATTTAAACCAGCATTACAGATGAGGAAACTGAGGCCTGAAGAGGTCAGCCCATTTTACAGTTGAGGAAACTGAGGCCTGAAGCAGTCAGCCCATTTTACAGATGAGGAAATTGAGGCCCAGAGAGTTGAGGTGACTTGCCTGGGGTCACACAGCTAGTAAATGGAGGAGGTAGATTTGAACTCAGGTCATCCCGGCTCCTCAGTGGCTTAAATAGGAAGTCATAGAGCCAAGAGATGAATCGTGAAGGCCTCTGCCTTTAGAACCACTCTTCTTTCTATTTCACTAGGCTCACGAAGAGGGTACTTAATGGCTAATAAACATGACCCCCTACCTTCTGGGAACTCATGCCAAGCTCTAAACAGAAATGAGCAGAAGCACATGGGCAAACTTGGTTCAAGTCCTGGCAGTGGTATCATTAATGCACTGGGTGACCTTGGTCTTGTCACTTCCCCTGATCAGTATTTCATGCCTGTCCTCTGTAAGAAGATGGCTTAGACCAGATCATCTCAAAGGTCCTTTTCCTCAATGGCATCCTAGGATCCTTAGCTCTGTGATTCTCTAGCCAGCCACTTTGGCGATATCCTTAAGCTGCCCAGGTTCTTGCCAACACGTTTGGCAGGCGCTGGAGCCCAGAACTGGGCAGAAAGCACTGGCCCTATGCCTGGGCAGACAAGACAGCTGCCCACATGGTATGATTTGAGGGGTGCTGGCCCTGCTATATTCCCCCAACAAGCCTGTCACACTGCCTTAGAATCTTGCCATTTGTTTCCGGAAAGCCCATATTAAAAAGTGCCTAGCTTACCCTGGAGGACAGACACATACACACACACACACACACACACACACACACACACAGTAATCTGAGCTTTACCTGCATGACCTGGACAAGTCACTGAACCTGTGCCTCAGTCCTTTATCTATAAAAAGCAAGAGTTGGACTAGATGCCCTCGAATGTCCCTTCTCATTTAAAATCTCAGATTCTAATGCAGTAAATCAGATTAGCTAGCTATCACCTGGCAGAGAACAGGAACCTCAGGAAATGGGGACTAAGACAGATAGATACATTTTGATAGGAAAGGAGGGTGCAGAGAGCTGTACAAAGCACAGAGCAGACAGGATGAGGGATGAGCTGGCATGGGTCCAAACCCTGCCTCGGAGACTTACTAGCTTTGTGGCCCAGGCATGAGTTGATATAGTACCACAGGTGGAGGGTTTTAGAGCAGGAAGGGAATTTAGGGGTCATCTAACTCTCGTTTCACAGATAAGGGAACTGAGACTCAGAAAGGTCGGGCAAATGACTTGCCCAACATAATTAAGCTAGCTAGCATAGTCAGGCTTTGAACAGGTGATCTGGCCCTGAAACAGTCCTTTTTTCCCCCACTGTTCCATCCATAGCTGCCATCCCAAAGCATGGATATTGGAACTCTTCCCAGTAGAGTGGGATGAGTGATATGGGGGAATAGATGTCAAGAGCTATGATGGGTGAACTCTGAGCTGTAACTGTGCCTGGGGCTGACCCCATAAGCACATAGGTTTCTCTGTCAGTCATTTGGGATAATGGTAAGAGAGCTGGTGAGACAGACTGGGGGGCAAAGCCCTGATGGTCAAAGGGGCTATTAGAGAAAATCAAGCCCTCTTCTGGCTTAGTGAATCAGAGTGTGAAGATTGAAAGAGGCCTTCCAGACAATCTATTTCATCCACCCCTCCTTCCTTAATTTAATAAGAGAAGAAATTAAGACCCAAGGAAGAAGGGGACTTGTGCAAAAGATAATAAGTGGATTTAAAGTTAGAAGGCACCCCAGAGGCAAGCTAGTCCAACTCTTATTTTACAGATGGGGAAACTGAGTCCCAGAAAGGGGAAGTGATTTGGCCAAAGATATATAGTTAGTTAGTGGCAGAGTTAGGATTCCAACCCCAGGCTTCCTGACTCCCAAATTCTGAAAAAATATGTCATATCATTTTCCTGGGAGTACACAGGGTGTGTGTGTGTGTGTGTGTGTGTGTGTGTGTGTGTGTGTGTGTGTATCTGTCTGTCTAGGAACCAAAAGTCCTGAACTCTGATCAGGGTACAGCCTCTTTCTAGCCAAGCATCCATGGGCAATTCACATAACCTCTCCATGATCCTCAGTCTTTTCTTCTTTGAAATGGGGAAAAGTGCTGTACTTTGTGTTAGAAAGCTGTGAGTTTGAATTCTGCCTCTGATACTTAACATACGTTATGTCACCTCCTCAGGCCTCAGTTTCCTAACTTAAAGTGTTCGATATGGTAGTCATCTCATGGAGGTGTTTTAATGCTTCATTGAGATCAGGTCTCTGAAATGGCTTGCAAATTCTAAAGTTTGCCCTACAAATGTAAAGAATTATTAAACATTTAATGAGAGCTTGTTAATTTATTGATTGATCCATGAGAAACAACACTAAAGTCAGCAGTGGGGCTGAAGGTTGCTGGGGGCAGGAGGTGGGAGTTCTGTCTAGGCAAGGGCTCTTAACCCACTGTCCCTGACCCTGAATTGTTAAGGTTGTGATAATTGTATTTTAATATAATTGGTTTCCTTTATCATCCTATGGATTTTACATTAGGCATTTAAAAACATGATTCTGAGAAGGGCTCCGTAAGATTCACAAAATGCCAGAGGGGTCCACGCCACAAAGAATGAGTGAGAGCCCTGACCTAGACTTAGTGTGTTCATCGGTAAAATGAAATAACGACATTCATTCTTCCTTCCTTCCTCACAAGGTGGTTGTGGAGAAAACCCTTTGCAAGCCTTAGATAGCCTGGGAATGAAAGCTCCACTCATGATAGCTTGGCAATCAAGAATCATTTATTAAGCATCCATAATGTGCTGGTGAGGGCCCCTCCCCACCCGCAGGAATACAACGTTATTTTGGGGTCTCTTTAACAAAAAAGCCTGCAGGTGGGAGCAGGAGTGGAAAGAGTCCTGGATCCCATCGGCTTAGATTTGAATCCAGGCAGTGACCATTAAGGGGCAAAGTGTGACCTTAGCCAAGTCATTTCCCTTCCTCTGGGCCTCTGTTTTCTCCTCAGTAAAGTGAGGGAATTGGACTAGATGACCCCTAAGGTCTTTTCCAGCTGTGAGTCACCGTGGATGGATCTTGAAAAGGAGAGAAGACTGTGGTGGGGATGGGGGCAGGGGAGAAGAGGAGAGCTGGGGAGGGACCACAGGGCAAGTCCTAGGTTAGCCAGCCTCGCTGTTGCCTGTAGCCAGTAGGTGGCGCCACGGACCCGGTTTACCCAGGCCAGTGAGAAGGGGGTGGGAGGGAAGCCAAGGAGAAAAACTAGTGGAAAACAGGCATTGAAAAGAACACTTTGTTCCAAAACATTTGCCTTGTAACGGGGTCATCTATAAATTCTGGGATTTCCTGTTGGCCGCATGGCAGGCTGTGCTCTCCCGGCTGCAGCCTGGCAGCCTTGTCACATCCCAGGTCACTGGGAGGGAGGGAGGCTAGCGCTCTGTCTCCCAGCCTTCCTCATGCTCTGTCTCTGTCTCTTTGTCTCTGACGTCTCTCTCTCAGTCTCTTCTCATTGTCTCTGTCTCCCCCTCCTTCCCTCCTGCCTGTCTGTCTCCTCTCCTCTTTCTCTCTGTCTCTTCTTTCTCTCTCTTTGACTTCTCTATGTGTGTGTCACTCTCCTTTTCGCCCTCTGTTTCTTTCTGTCTTTATCTCTCATTCTTCCTGTCTTTATCTCTCTCTGTCTCATTCTTTCTTTCTATCTCACTGTCTTCTCTTTCTATCTCTGAGAGAAGGAAGAAAGAGGAGGGAGGGAAAGAAGGGGAGGCAGAGACAGAGACACGGATGGAAAGAACAGAGAAAAGAAAGACAGAGAAGGAGGAAGAGGGAGGGGGAAGAGAGAGGAGGGGGAAAGAGGGAAGAAAGAGAAAGGAGGAGGATGTGGGAGGGAAAAGGGAGAGAAAAAGAGGAGGAGGGAGAGAAGAATGAGGGAGGTGAGAAGGGAGGGAAAGAGAAAAGGAAGAGAAGCAGGAGGAGGGAGGAGAGAGACAGAGACAGAGAGAGAGAGAGAGAGAGAGAGAGAGAGAGAGAGAGAGAGAGAGAGAAGGCTATGAACAGCCTCATTTCTGGCTCTTTCCCCCTGGGTTTTCAGGGGGGTGAGATCATGGTTTTTTTAAAGGCGACAAAGGATTGGCTGTGTGACAGGTCTCCCTGGGCTGGGTTGGGCGGTTCATCCTGGATCTAAAATATATGGGGGAAAAAAAATTAAGAAGATAATCATTGCCTTCCCCTCCCCCCAACCTGTTCTCAAAGATCAGGAAGAAATTGTAGTCAAGATGGCGCAAAATTGTGCAGGTCAAAGGGAGGGGAATCTTTTCCCATTTGAGCCCTCGCCTGGAGTTAGAGAACCCCATGTTCTGTCTCTGCTACTTACTAGCTGTGTATCTATGGGCAAGCCACTATTCTGTGTGCGTGTGTGTGTGTGTGTGTTGTGTGTGTATGTGTGTCTATTTCACTGTCTCTGTCTCTCTCTTAGTCTCTCTGCCTCTGTATCTCTGTCTCTCTTTACCTTTCTCTTGCCCCCAGCCTCAGTTACCCTTTCTGTAAAAAAAAGTGAAGGGGTTGAATTATCAAAGTCCCTTCCAGTTCTCAATCTTATGAAGTTGAAAACTTGTCTTGAAGGTGTGGCAATCATCACAAAATATCCTTTCCCTTCCAAGGCTAGCCTTCAACCCTCTGTCTCTTTTCTACAGAAGTCCCCTTTCAAAGCAAAATGAGTTTTGAGCACTTGAGTCCAAGAGGGGTCAGTTTGTATGTGTGAGGGATAGAATTAAGTTCCTTACAAACAGAGGAGAGAGAGAGAGAGAGAGAGAGAGAGAGAGAGAGAGAGAGAGAGAGAGAGAGAGAGAGAGAGAGAGAGAGAAAGGGAAAGAGAGGGAGAGAGGTCTTTCAGAAGAAGTCCTGGATTCAAATCCCAGCTCTCACTAGCTGAGGAATCTTGGGCAGATCAGCTCTCCTCAGTTGCCTCCTCTGTAAATGTAACAACAGGTAGCCAATTGACCTTACAGACCTCACCCAGCTATTGTGGAGATAAAATAAGATAATGGATTTTGAAAGTGTTCTACAAACTTAAAACTATGTACTGTAACCTATTATTATTTGTTAATCATCTTTATAAGGAATTTAAAGTGTTATTTTTAAAAGGCAGTGAACTGTTTAGTCTCAGAAGCTGAGTGGAGTCCCTTGGACTCGAGAAGACCTGGGTCCAAGTGCAGGCTCTAACTGGTACTGGCTGTATGACCCTGGTCTAGTCATTGAACCCCTTACTCCTTCCAGGCATTTCTGTCTAAGGCTTTAAGTTGTAAAGTAGGTGTTTACCTGGTAAAGGGGGTTTCCTCACCCAGAGTTCTCACAGGTCCAGTCTTGTTTTGTTTTAAAAATTTGGTTTGGCCAGAGTGGACAGTCAGCATAATGGTGAAGAAAAAAGCTGCAACTCAATTTGAAATGAAGAGAGCTTTGAAAAAGAATTCAATCCCTATGCAATCCAGCCCAAATAGGATTTCTCTTCTCAGGGGTCTCCTGGTCTCCCTGTCCAACCCCAGGCAGTTTGAAAGCATCCAAAGAATAATGAGATCTCATCAGGAGGGTGTGTTGAGGAGGAAGGGAGGGGGAAATAGTCTTCTTTCCCTTGGGGTCTGAGTCTGAAGGGAAGCAGGCTGTGAGGATCGGTCAGGGTCTTGCCCAATCCAGTGGCTTAGAGAGGCATTTAATGACCCAGCACTCAGCCTGTTATGGTTTTAGCCTAGGAGCCACAAGACCTGGGCCCCCAGCTCACAGTGCTACCACGGATTGCTTTATCTCTGCACCTTCAGTGGTCTTGCTTGTAAATTGGAAGAATCAGACCGGTTCCAGTACTTTAATGTAAGGCAAGGAAAGTTGACAAGCATTTTTAAGTCCTTAGCACATGCCAAGCACTGTGCCTTAGCACAGAGGGGGGACACAAAGGAAGGCAAAAGAACAGTCCCAGCCCTCAGGGAGCCTACATTCTAATGGGAGAGACTACGTCCGTATGAATAGGCATCTATGGGACAAATGCAGCCGCTAGGAGGCACCATAGTGCACAGAGTACTAGGCCTGGAGTCAGGGAGACTCCCCAAGTTCAAATCCAGCCCCAGACACTTCCTAGCTGTGTGATCCTGGGCAAGTCACTTAACCCTGTTTGCCTCAGTTTCCCCATCTATCAATATATCTGCCGAGAAAACCCCAAATGGGGTCATGAAGAGTTGGACATAACTGAAATGACTCAACAACAACAGGTTCACTCAGGAGGCACACAAAGTAGACAGCAGGCCATCTCAGCAGGGAAGGCACTAAACACCTCAGGAAGGTGGGAATCTTGAAAGAAGCCAACGAAATTAAGAGACAATGATCATAAGGGAGATTAGGTGAATGCCTGGGAGAAAAAGAACAGAGAATGATGGCCCCTCCCAGCTCTGACATCCCCTGTTCTGAGGCCCCTCCCAGCCCTGACATCCCCTGTTCTAAGCTCCCTCCCAGCCCTGACATCCCCTGTTCTGAGGCCCCTCCCAGCTCTGACATCCCCTGTTCTAAGCCTCTCCCAGCTCTAAAAGTCTGTGATCCCATAGGATGTTCTAGTTTGCTGGCCTTTTGGTCTATCTGGCAAGGTTTCCAGAGCCAGGTTTTCCAGCTTGTCTAGGCCCCTTTGTGCGGAACGCTCTCTCTCCTCTTTCCTGCTGTTCCCGTTCCCAGGTGCCGTTATGTGAGCCGTGTTTAGCTCAGCCTCTTTCAGAGACTGGAAAGCACTCAGGACGCTCTTGTCACTTCTGTCGGGGGCTAATAAAACTTTGTACTTCTGCTGTGGCTTCTGTCCAAGGTTCTTGGAGCTTTTTATAAACATTAACTAAGTAAACAGTGAGCAGTGTTTGCCTGGGGGCAGGTCAGCAGTCACTGAAGCAACATGGCTCCCGTGGAGGCCGACCGTGCTGCGGCTGCCCAAAGGGCATTGGGGCATCTGCCTCCCTGCCCGTGGCTCAGCTCAGGCTTTCCGGAACTGGCAGAAGGCCTGAAGTCTCCTGTTCCTATTCAGTCCTTAACCCAGCCCCTGGAGGGCGCCATCTTGGGAGTCAGAGAAGTCCCTGGAAACTCTGAAGTCCCCTGAGAATTCAGAAATTCTCCCTTACTGCTGAAAAAAAGGGGTCATTCTCTTAGCCTGTCAAGCAGATGAATACAACTGGATAGGACCATCTATTATTAACTATCAACTATTATTTTTACAGCTGAGGAAACAGACCCAGAGGAAATAGATTTGCCCAAGGTCAACCCTGTTTGCCTCAGTTTCTTCATCTGTACAAGAGCTGGAGAAGGAGACTGTGAACCACTCTATTGTTTTGGCCAAGAAAACCCCATGGACAGTACTGACGTGCTAAGGCCATGACCATGACCTTGGGGTCATGAAGAGTTGAACATGGCTAAATAACTGAATGACCACAACCTCTGAAGCCAAAAAATACACCTTTTTTTTTTTTAATTCACCGATGTTCTTCGTCCGTTTTATCTTGCTGTCACTACCTAATGATTCCACCTCCCAGGCCCGACCCCCCTGACAAACTTTCCCTAGATCACTAGGTAATGAAGTGGATAGAGTGCTGGGCCGAGAGTCAGGAAGACCTCTGTTCAAATCCAGTCCCACACATTTACTCACTGGTGGACCTTGGGCAAGTCATTTAATCCCTCTTTGCCTCAATTTCCTCAATTGTAAAGTAGGGATAATAATAGTACCTACTTCCTAGGGTTATCATGAGGATCAAATGAGATAATAATGGCAAAGTGCTTGGTATATAGTAGGTGCAATATAAATGCCCATTCCCTCTCTTTCCTTGTATCAAGTATACACATGGGCCATGTTGAACAACGTATGCTGTATTCTGTACCTACAGTCCACCACCTCTTTCTTGAGAGGCTTCCCCACCATTTCACCTCTTAAATCTGTATCAATTACTACATTGATCTGAATCCTGACCTTTTGTTTTCTTTTGCATTATTGGGGTCATCATGCAAATTGGTTACCTTGCTCTGCATCAGTTCTTACACTCTTCCCTAGTTTCTCTGAATTCTTCATATTTGTCATTTCTTACAATGCTCCAGCACCATCCATCTATCTGGAGCCACAGGAGGCCAGCCAGCCCAAACCTTCCATTTTACAGATAAAGACACTGAAGCTCAGGGAAGTCAAGCAACTAGAACTGTCAGAGGTGGGATTTGAACTCAGGTCCTCTGCCTCCACAGTCACTGCTCTCTCCATTCTACCATACTGCCTCAATACAATAATATCTCATTACATTAATGTGCCACAATTACTGAGTCATTTCTCAACTGGCAGGCATCCATTTCCCTTTCAAATCACATGATTTCCATTATACCAGAGCTACCTTTCAAGTTCTTTGATATCTGATTAAGAGATGGTGATGATGATGGTGATGGTGATGATGATGATGGTGATGGTGATGGTGATGATGGTGATGGTGATGGTGATGATGATGGTGATGGTGATGATGATGATGATGATGATGATATCAGATGATGATGATGGTGGTGGTGGTGGTGATATGGAAAGCTCCACTGCTGGGTAAATTTCAAAGAATTAGAAAATGAGTCAAGGGACCTGAGACATTGTTCTATCCAATTCTACCAAAAACAGGAATCCTGACTATAGCATCCCAGATAAGTGGTCAGATAGTCTCTACTTCAGTACCATCAGTGATGGGGAGCTCATTACCAGGAAAGGCAGCGAGAGTCCACTTTGTATGCATTTCCTTCTTCCTCTCATTCTCTCTGCAAATTCAACCCATTGCCAAGACTTGTCCATTTTACTGCCCACAGCATGTCTCATATTTGCCCTCTGCTTTGCCCCATGCCTCAATGCCCCCAACCTTGGCCTCCATCATGTCTCACCTGACATATTTTCTTTCTTTCTTCCCCCCCCCCCGAGGCAATCCGGGTTAAGTGACTTGCCCAGGGTCATAAAGCTAGTAAGTGCCTGAGGTTGGATTTGAACTCAGGTCCTCCTGACTCCAGGGCCAGCACTCTATCCACGGCACCACCTAGCTGCCCCTCCCAACCTATCACAATAGCCTCTTAATTGGCTTCCTTGTCCTAAGTCCAATCTCTTGCCAATGCATCCTCCTTCTAGGTCTGACCATGTCAGCCCCTTTTAATTAATCCCTGTGGCTCCCTATTACCTCTGGGATCAAATACAATCTCCTTCCTTTGGGAATTTCACACCATTTATAACCTGCCTCCAACTTACTCAAATCAAATCAAATGAGTTCGTATATACAAAGCATTTTGCAAACTTTAAAGCATCATTATATAAATGCAAAGAGATCTGTCCTTCCAGCCTGATTAGACATTGCTTCTTTTTGCACACAGCAAATTCCAGCCAGCCTGGTCTTGCTATTTCTCACATATAACCCACCACCTCCACCTTTACACTGGCTGTCCCGCATTCCTGGAGAGCAGCCTCTTCCCCTCTGCCTCTTAGAATTCCTAGTTTCCTTCAAAGCTCAGCCCAAGAACCACGTTCTACACATGGTGTTTTCTGAATCTCCAACCCACTGCCACCAAACTGTCTTGGATTTATTTTGTATATTTTTGTTTGTTATACACACACACACACACATAAGAGGCAGCATGAGATATTAGATAGAAGACCCATATGAGCTGTGTGATCCTGAGCAATCTCTTCCATGCCCACGAGGCATATCTTAGTAAGTTGCAGAAAAGGTGTGACCTGCATTAGTAGGGAGAGTTTCCTCACCTGTGAATTCCCTATTATACCAATGAAATCACAGGTCCCTATCCCCCATCCTATATAGGTATATATTGATATGTCATGTCCCCCTCTCTCCTGACTGTGAGTTCCTTGACATCACGGACTCTTTTCTCTTCTCTCCCTCTCTTCCTTCCCTTCTCTCTCGTCTTTCATTCTTTCTCTCTCTCTCTCTCTCTCTCTCTCTCTCTCTCTCTCTCTCTTCCTTCCTTTGTTTCTTCCCTTCTCCCTTCCTTCCCTCCTTCCTTCCTTTTTTCCTTCCTTCCTCCCTTTCTTCTTTCCTTCCCTCCTTCCTAACTCCCTCCCTTCCTTCTTTTCTCTTTTTTCTTTCTTTCTCCCTTCCTTTTTCTTTCTTTCTTCCTTCTCTCCTCCCTTCCTTCCTTCCCTCCTCCTTTCCTTCCTTCCTTCCTTTCTCTCTCTTCTTTCTTTCTCTTTTTCCCTCCCTCCCTCCTTTCCTTCCTTCTTTTCTTCCTTTCTCTCGCACAGAGTAGGTGCTTTAAAAATGCTTAGTGTATGATTGAGGTTAGTTCCTTGGGCCATATAATACCCAACACATTTTTAGCACTCAGGGTGGAACTACTTCTCTAAACCTGGCTGAGTGAATCCTTATACTGAGAAGTTTCTGGGGCCTTCCAGACTCTTCCCTTATCTTCTGCACCTATATGCTTGTATAAAGTGCAATTTACTCCATAGGCCACTGAGAAAAGGCTTATCTGTCCCCTGGGATCATCCATGGCTGCCAGGTCTTGGGAAACAGTTATTGGCAGCCTTGCAAATGGGTTATAAAAATCACCGGTGCCCACAAAAATGTTCAACTGCCCATTACAGTGTCATTCACACCACCCACAAGTACTCCCTGATCCCATTACTGCTAGGTTCACTGCCTCCCCCTTCCCTCCACCTCCTAATGCTAGGTGAAGAAAACACTGTTGTTGGCTCCTAACCGACAGGAGATGAGAGCTCTGGCAAGAAGAGCCAGTGTATTGTGATGGAAAGAGCATTGCATCTGGAATGCAGAGAGTTGGGTTCAAATCCCAGCTGTGCTTCTTCTTGTTCAATATTGGACTGGTCGCATCATTTCCATGGGCCTCCTTGCCTTATCTGTCACAGGAGTGCTAGCTGACATTTATATAGCACTTTGTATTTTCCAAGTTCTCCATTCTAAGATTCCCATGGGTGCTCAGCGAATACATCATGGAGTCATTCCAGCATGGAATAAATTAGATTTGTTCTGTTCTCCAGTTGGAGACTAGACACCACCCATGATACAAATGTGTGTAGTTATTCAGAAAGGGGGAGTAGGAATGGTTCAGGGAAAATCCATCCCCTCTGCTGGAAAAAACAAGTCATGCCCTGTGGAAAGGAAACCAGTTACATCATCTCTGGGTATAAAAGATGGCTCCTGTAAAGGAGAGACTAAGTTTTGTGAGCCCTTCTTACTTAACATCGCTTTCTCTGAGCCCTCTTGCATGGCCTCTTGTAGGACACACAGGTGGGTGGGTGACAGTTTCTTTCATGGGTTTCAGCTGAGTTATTATTATTAATCACTGAAGACCATGAGTAATGCTGTTGGTGCTGAGTGCCTGGATGTTGGCTCAGACTTAAGGAAGGCTATTACAGAATCCCCAAACTTCAAAGCTAGAAGGGGGATTGTACGCCACACAGCCCAATCTGGATGGGAAAAAGCTTCTCCTCTCCATCTGACCTGGCAAGTGGTCGCTCAATGTCTCTGTAAAACTCTCAAATTAAAGGGAACCTGCTACCTAATGAGGCATCCCATTCCAGCTCAGACAGGTATCAGTTTTAGGAAGTTTTGTTTTCTTCTGAATCAAGTCTAAATTCTTCTCTTTTCCACTTCTCCCCATTGCACCTGGCATAGCTCTTTGGTAAAAGAAGAAAAGAAGGAAGGAAAGAAGGAAGCAAGCATTTATCAAATATTTAATACGAGCCAAGCACTATGCTAAGTGCTTCATAAATATTATCACAATTGACATAACAATCTTGGGAGGTAGACGCTATTATCCCCATTTTACGGTTGAGGAAACTGAGGCAAACAGGTGCATCATAAAGTAGTAAGTGTCCGAGGCTGGATTTGAATTCGGGTCTTCCTGACTCAGGGTCCAACACTTTATCCATTGTATTGCCCAGCTACCCTAATTTGGGTCAAACGGAACAAGACTAACTCTTTTCCCCTCTGTTAATTATCTCTATTTTCTCCTCTATTTCTCTTGTTTGTATACTGTTGCTTGCTTGTTATCTCCTCCATTAGATTGTGACTCCCTTGAGAGCTGGGGCTGCTTTTTACCTTTCCTTGTGTTCCCAGTGCTTAACATGGCACATAGTAGGTGCTTAATAAATGCTTTTTGGGTGATTGGTTGACAGATTGACAGATAAGAGCTTTTCCAAAACTCCAAGACAGCTCTCACATCCTCCCAAAGTCTTCTCTGCTCCAGACTGCATGTCCTGAGTTCCTTCAGCTGAATTCTTTTGTATACACTGTGGGCTGTTATCCCTAAATGTGTCGCAACCTCTTGGTAGAATGTAGGTTCCCTGAGGGCAGGGACTATTTCTGCTTTGTATTTGTATCTTTAACACTAATGCAGTGCCTGGCACATAGTAGGTGATTAACAAGTCAAATCAACAAGCATTTATTAGATTCCTATTATTAGCATACATTGCATCTGGGTACAAAGAAAGTCCTGAATCTCCACTCCCTGGGACCTTACAATTCAACATACAAATGACTATGCACAAACTAGTTAGACATGGGATAAATTAAGGGCAGTCTCCTAGGGAAGGCATAAAGATGAAGGAAGATTGGGAAAGGCTTCTTGCAGAAAGTAAAACTTTCACTGAGATGTAACAGAAGTCAGGGAAGCCAGGAAGGAAAGATGAGCTAGGAGAGAGTTTCAGGCATGAGGAATCACAAGCAAAAAGTCTGGTTATCAAAGCTCATTTAAAGAATAATGAATAATAACAATGATAGCTAGCATTGATATATCCCCTTATAGTTTGCAAAGCCCCATACATATGTTAACTCATTTCATCCCCACAACAACCCTGGGTAGTAGGTGCTATTATTATCCTCATTTTACACGTGAAGAAACTGAGGCAAGCAGAGGTGAAGTGGCTTGTCCAGACTAGCACAGCTAATAGGTGTATGAGATCAGATTTGAACTCAGGAAGATGAGTCCTCCTGACTCTATGCCCAGGGCTCTATCCACTGCAGCGGCCACCTAGCTTCACTAAACAAAAATAAGAAGTGGGACAGATTTGCCCCATGGGCCATAGTTTGCTGACGGTTGCTCTAACTTGTCAAAACCTCTTTAGATCCTGGCTTGGATACCCAGTGTATTATCTATCCCTTCTAGCTCTGAGTCATCTGCAAATTTAACAGGCATGTTTCTAGGTCTTTATCCAAGTCAGTGATAAAAATGTTCAACAACCTAGGGCCAGATGACTTGAAACCATTAATGACTTCTCTTGAGTCTGTCCATTTAACCCATTCTGAATCCAAATAAGCTATTGCCTGACTCACCTCTCTTTGTGAAATCCCCCCACAAATATGGGGAAATTTGCTATGTGTCCATCACTGTAATATCTTAGGTTCATAAATTTAGAGCTTGAAGATTTCCTAGAGGTCTTCTAGTGCAGAGGTGTCAAGCTCATGGAAATGAAATTGAAAAATGATTAACAAAACAAATAAAAATATAAAACAATGCTTTCGTTGTTCAGTCATTTTTCAGTTGTATCTGACTCTTTGTGACCCCATCTTGGGATTTTCTTGGCAAAGATATGGAGTGACTTGCCATTTCCTTCTCCAGCTTATTTTACAGATAAGGAAGCTAAGGCCAACAGAGTTAAGTGACTTGCCCAGGGTCACACAGCTAGTAAGTATCTAAAGCCAGATTTGAACTCAGCTTCCTGACTCCAGGGCCAGCACTTTATCTACTCAGCCACTTAGCTGCCCCTATAATACAATATAGATAATGCTAATTTGTGGTTTTCTAAGTCAATATGTGGCCTGCAAGGATCAGTTTCTATTTGAGTTTGGAACCATTGATATTCCAAACTTCTCATTTCACGGAGGAGGGAAATGAAAGTGAGGACCACACAAGAAGACCACCAAGACTGAGTCCAAAGTAGAGCCCAGATCTGTTTCTTAGCTCACTGCAATGCAGTTAAAGTTAGAATGTGGGTTCAGATCCTGACACTGCCATTTCTGAACTATGAGATTTTGTACAAATCATTTTCTCTCTCTAGAGCTTAGTTTCTTCATCTATAAAATCAGGAAAATTCTAGGTGTCATAATAAATAGAGTGCTAGACCTCCCCTCCAGGAAAGACCTGAGTTCAAATCTGGCCCCAGACACTTACTAGCCATGTGACCTTGGGCAAGTCACTTACCATCTGCATCAGACAGGTGTCTCTCTCAGGGTTCTTTTCAGGATAAAATAAGGTAGTATTTGTAAAAAGAGCTTAGCACAGTGCCTGGCACCTAGTAGATGCTTAATGCTTGCCTGTAAAAATAAGGGGTATGAACTAATTAGATTCTGAGGACCTTTCCAGCTCTAAAATCTATGATCCTAAATGATTTTTCTCTCTGTGCCTCAGTTTCATGCTCTATAAAATGAGGAGGTTGGACTATATGACCTCTAAAGTCCCTTCCTGTTCTGAATCTACGAACCTGGAATCCCAAGCCATCTTATTCCCCTTGGGACTGAGTTTTTGGAAATAGATGGAGTTTGAAATAGATGGCCTCAAGTGTCTTTGGATTCTTAATCTATGATCTTGTGATCCTAAATAATTTCATTTTCTCTGGGCCTCAGTTTCCTTTTCTATAAAATGAGGGAGTCAAATTAAGTCAAGTTTTATAAAGTCAACTCAATGAATAAGCATTTAATTGGTTCTTACTATATGCCAGGCACTGTGCTAAGTACTGGAGACACAAAGGCAAAAAATAGTCTCAAGAAGCATTTATTAAGTACCTGCTATATGCCAAGCACTATGCTAAGTGCTGAGGATACAAAGAAAGGCAAAAGACAGTCTCAGTTCTCAAGGATCTCCCAGTCTAATGGAGGAGACAACATGCAGACAACTATGGATAAACAAGACATAGGATAAAAATGGAGCTATTCCAAAGAGGGGGAGGCATTACCATTAAGGGGCATGAGCAGAGGCTAGATGGTGCAGCTTAAGTTGATAAATGCAGGCAGTCAGGGATTCTAGAGGCAGAGGTGAGGAGGGAGTTGCCATTCCGAGGGACCCTGAAGGTTCCTCCCAGCTCTCCAGCTCTATGCCTTTGCTATCACCTCTCCATAGCATTAGGTCTCTTATTGCCAATGGAGCGGTCAAAGGCCTGTGCCTCTTCCACAGGGATTTATGCCTCCAATAGCTTCTCTTGTCCTTTTGCTCCATGAGGGTCTACAGGCCAATGGCTCTGCTAAGGAGGTTTGGCATCCTTTGCCCTGCCTGCCCCCAGGGAAAGAGGCCAGCTCAGAAGTAGGTCTCTCAGGGAAATACGCCTGGGAAGTGAGCCCAGAGGGAGCCACCTGCCTGAACTGCCAGGCACCAGGCATTGTTGGCAGCCAGCCTGCCTGGTGTTGCAGTGCTCTGGAGGCCAGAAAGCTAAGAAAGACAGACAGACAGACACCCACACACCCACACCCACACCCACCCACCCACACACACACACACACACACACACACACACATACAGACAGAAAGAAGGGAGAGAGAGTGAGAGAGAGGGAAGGAGAGAGACAGAGAGAGAGAGGGAGAGAGACAAAGACAGAGAGAGAGTCAAAAAGAGAGAGAAAGGAAAGGGAGAGAGAGAGAGAGAGAGAGAGAGAGAGAGAGAGAGAGAGAGAGAGAGAGAGAGAGAGAGAGAGAGAGAGAGAACAAGCCAGAATCAGGGCTTAGAGCATCTGCACAAACAAATCCCCAGGGGGAGGTCAACTGTCTAAAAAAGTAAAGGATACCAGTCCAGTGGGGTCTCAAATGCCAAGGACCACATTCACCTACTGTCTCATTTCTGGGATGCCATGAGTCAATCAAGCAGCATCTATTAAGAACCTGCTAAGTGTCAAGCACTGTACTAGGTGCTGGGAATATAAAAACAAAAATGAAATAGCTCCTGCCTTCAAGTGGCTTACATTCTAATGGTGGAGACAATGTTTGCTGTGTACAAAATACACTCAGAGTAGATATAAAGTAACCGGAGAGGGTAAGATCTCCAGGAAGAAGCAGACACTTGAGCTGAATTGTGCAGGAACTGAAGGTGCAGTCAAGTGGTAGTTGAGGGAATTGCTCTGGGTGCAGTAGGGGGAAGGGAAAGGGAACAGGGGGATTGAGCTCTGTTTCCTCCCTATCCCACTTCTCTCACTAACTTTTTTTTTTCTGGTGAGGCAGTTGGGGTTAAGTGACTTGCCTAGGGTCACAGACCTAGTAAGTGTCAAGTGTCTGAGATCAGATTTGAACTCAGGTCCTCCTGACTCCAGGGGCCGGGGCTTTATCCTCTGCACCACCTACCCATCTCTCTCCATTAACTATTGACCAGGGGACAACCTTGTGAATTTCAAAAGTTAAGGTCAGATTCGAGCTTCCCAATGATGTCAGAACAGTAAATCGTCATCCAGAAAATGTGGCTTCAGGATTCTACAAGGGTGCCTACCCTTACAGTCCAGCAGAAAGCCACAGCTAAGCCAAGGTTCTTAACCTGTGGTACCTGGATGCTCCCATTGCCCCCATCCCCAGGGAATCTGTGAATAGATTTCAAGGGATTTGTAAACTTGAATGGGGGAAAAATACATTTTTATTTATATTAACTTCTAACTGAAATTTAACATTTTCTTCAATTCTTTAAAAATACAATTCTGAAAATGTTTCCATGGGTTTTATTAAAGGGGTCTGAGACAAACCTAGAAAGGTTAACATTCCCTGATCTAAGGGCAGCTTCATGAGGATTCCACAAAAAGAGAAAAGGACATTCTCCTAACAGGGAGACGAGAGGCATCATACCTTTGGCGTGTGTGATCTGTAAGCCAGAGCCCACTTTCCTCATGGAACCCAAGTGGAATTCTGGAAGAATTCCAGACTTTATGTGAATTGTTCTTTTGTATCTGCTATACATAACCTCCTTCTAAAAGCTCATTGAAAGCTGTCCAACAAAGAGGCACACACCAGATTGGGTGTCGTAAGCAACTGTATAGAATCCATAACCCCTAGAATCCTGAGAGAAAAAGTAGTCATTGCCTTCTGGGAAAAGAAATTTCCAGTTAGAGTGAGCCCAGAAGACATGGTACATATAAATCTGAAAGTCATCTGCATAATTGAACCCATGGGGGATGCTGAGATCACCAAGTGAGACACTACATAAAGAGAATAATAATAATAGCTAGCATTTAAATCATGCTTTAACATTTGCAAACCGCTTTACAAATATTATCTCATTTGATCTTTACAACAGCCCCATAGCAGTAAGTGCTATTATCAGCCCCATTTTACAGAAGAGGAAAATGAGGCAGGGGTTAAATGACTTGCCCAGGGTCACACAGCTAGTATCAGAAGTGGGATTTGAATGCAGGTCTTCCTGACTCTACTGTACCACCTATCAGCCTCTGAGGGAAGAGAAGGGGGCTCAGGACAAAGCTTTGGGAAAAGCCCTGGCTGGTTTTGGGCCATGGCCAATTCAGGATCAGGGAACATTGGCATGGATGCTCCTCGGCCATCTCCTGTTGGATGTTAAGTGACATTTCTACAGTGTGTTAGAGTTTGCAAGTGCCTTTTCCTCACATCAGCCCTTGGAAATAAAGGGTGTAAGCCAGAAGTGGCCCTCTAGGTCCTCAAGTGTGTCCCTTTGACTGGATCCAAATGTCACAGAACAAGGTTTTCCACTTGTGGTAAGTCTTGTGAACCTCATTTTGCAAATGAGGATTCAGAAGGCCAAAGAGACAGAGACCCTTTCAAAGCTATGTAGTTGGTTACCATCAGAGCCAGGATCCGAACTTAGATTTTCTCTTCAGTCCAGTGTTCTTTTAATTTCAAGGGGCTTACAAACAAACAAACAAACAAAAAACCCCAAACCCCTGAAACATTAATATTTGATGAGATCTAGTCAGTCACAGTATAGGAACAAAGATTTCAAGCTGTAAGGGACCTTAGGGCAGACTTAGTCTGACCCAACCATTTTACATATGAAGAGACTGAGGTTCAGAATGGATAAATGACCTATTCAGGCACATGCAAACAGCAAATGGCAGAGGCCAAATTTGAACCTGGGTCCTCTGATGCCATGTCCTGCATGCTTTCTGTTGCTCCACAGTGTAGAATCCTCCTGGAGGTCTGGACTTGGCCAGTTCCATAAAGGATGTCGAAAGAGTAGGACCTGAAAGGCCTTCGGGGACCCCACAAATCTCAGCTGTAATTTGAAGCCCGACATGAGAAATCAATGCCCCCTACTATAGAGCCAGAAGAGGCAGCCTGCAATGGTGGATGGGAGCCAGCCATGAGGTCAGGAAAACCTAGTTTCAAGTCCCACCTGGGACACTTATTGTCTCCTTGACCCAGGGCAAGTCACTTAGCAGTGCTCCAGAGTTTATAAACTAAGTCTATAAACTGCAGAGAAAGCACAAATCTGCATCTGTAAAAGTATCATTCTCATTTGGACTTCCAGCAACCATGCAAACCAGTGTAACAGTGTTACTTACAGATTTCACTGTGGAAAGCAAAGTTTGGTGGAGGAGGGCAATCATTTGAGCATTGTCACTTATTTGGGCAAATCACTCAACATCTATGGGCTTCGGTTTCCTCTTCTGTAAAATGAAGGGGGGTGGACTACAGTGAATAATAGCCTTTGAGGTCTCCCTGCCTCTCTAGGTCTGTGATTCTAAGCTTGTCTTATGGGTTCTAGGAGGCAGAGGTGTGGACAGGAGCTATTCCAGAGATGAGGGAAAGCCTTTGGAAAGTTTTGGAGACAGGTAATGGGCTGTCTATTTTGACAATCTTCTGGTCCTTGGTTTCTTAGATAAAGAGCCTTCTGTCCCTTTAAGACCACAGAAACCTCTGGTATGGGTGGGGATCCTGCAAGTTTTCATGGGTAGTCCTCTGAATGACAAAAAGGGCCACTTTAATTGAAACAGAGTTATAACTAGTGCTAGATTTAAGAAGATGGTCCCTCATTTGTCAAAGTGAGAAAGCTGAGGGATTATATACGTGTATGTATGTGTGTAGCATACATACACATATATCTATAATATATATATTTATGTATAATTTATGCAGTATTTTTCTGATTCATGCATCCTACTTAAGCTATCCATTATGGTCCCTCACATTAATTTAATTGAAAAATTCTGAGGGAATTGTATTAGATTTTTTCCCATTAAATTAACATTACTGCCTTTAAATAGATGTGCTGGGTGCCCATTGTTGCTAACAAAATTATTATGCAAATTGAAATTTGGCCTTTCTGGATTTGGCCACCAGTTCCCAGGCCCCTCCTCTTTCCCCCCCAAACCCTTTTCATTTAATTGTCCCCTATCCCTGAGTTCCCAGGCCATTGGGAAGAGAAGGGAGCTCCCTGGCACAGCAGGGTCTCCCTCCATATGCCCCACTCCTCATGCCCAATCTGGCCTCATCTTCCTCCTGGAATCACCTTGAATAGTGCTTCATACATAAGAAAAATGTTTATTGAATGAAGTAGAGGTCGATCTTAGCTGATCTCCAGGAGGACTTGGGCTTGAGTCCAGCAGAGGAAGGGTTAAGTGAACAAGGATGTAGCTGGACCCCCATCTCCCCCACAACAACTAAGGATAGGGGAAGTGATTCACAAGGAAGTCATTTAATTATTCTTGTATGTGCCTAAGTGTGGCCAAAAGAGAAACAGATGGTGGGTGAGGGCACATGGATTGTTTTGTTTTTGTCTCTACGGACCCTGTACCTAGCACAGTGCCTGGGATATAGTGTTTAATAAATGCTTGTTGATCGAGTGACTGATGTTCTATGCTCTGGGGTCCCCTCCCAGCATGGGTATCTGGTGCTTTATATAAGCTTTCTTTTTGAGACTGGGTTATCCTATCTTGCCCAGACTGGCTGCTGGTTGCAGCGGCTCATTCTCACTGCTGATCAATAGCTCTGTCTGCAGACTGGGCTACTTAACCCTTCTTTTTTTTTTTTACAATTTTTAATTAATTTATTTTGAATTATCAACAATCACTTCCATAAGCTTCTGAGTTTTAATAGTTCACCCTTCTTTAAGCAGCCTCGTGGCCCCAGCTATTGGGGGACTCTCCATATTAGCATGGGACTTGGTACCCAGACTTTTGCAGCCTAAAACTCCAGAGCTCAGGTGATCCCCGACAGGCAGTTTTATGTGATCCTAAGGGCTCTGGGTGTTATCGAGGCCCTTTCCTTGAAATCAACTTACATGATGCTCATAGAGTCCTTTTAATAAAGGACTCTAATTTAATTTAATAAAATCGGTTGGTCGACTTGATGCTTTTCACCCTCAACTGCCTGGAATGCCTTCTGCCTCTATCGGGGAGGAGGGGCCTTCCCTGAGACTGAGAGCAGCCCGAGGTACTTCATTTTCTCTCTTCTGGGGCTGCCCACTTGGTTTGCTGTAGGAAGATGAGTAGGAAGCAGCTCAGACTCAGAGTTCGTGGAATGTTCCTTATCTAATCTTTCCCTCCTCCATAAGTATACCTGGGCCTGCATTTTTAGGTTGAAGATTCTCACGTGTCCTCCCATCTCCTATTCACTCTCCCCCTCCACCCCCCTCTGATTTTATCTCCCAGTCAGCCAGGAGTGAAGTCATTCACTGCTAATCCTTTTGGTTAAGCACTGAGGTTTCACTAACCAGAAAGAGTCCAAGGAGAAGCCCTTGTCTTTCTTATTTTCTCGGCCTTATCTTATCTCTCTATCTCTTGTTGAATGTTTCCCTTTGGTGAATGTGCTAAGCCTACCTATGATTCAAATCTGGCGACTATTCCTGGGGAAAGTCTAGACTTTCCCTTCTGCTGGCTTTTAAAAATTGAAATGCAAAAATATAAATTAGAGGGGGATTAGGCTGCACTGATTTTTTGCTGTTGTTCAGTCGTGTCCACCTCTTTGTGACCCCATCTGGGGTTTTCTTGGCAGAGATTCTGGAGTGGTTTGCCATTTCCTTCTCCAGCTCATTTTACAGATGAAAAAAAAATGAGGCAAACAGGGCTAAGTGACTTAGCCAGGGTCACACAGCTAGCTAGTAAGTATCTGAGGCTAGATTGGAACTCAAGGAGATGAGTCTTCCTGACTCCAGGTTCAGTGCTCTATCCTTTTGCCACCAAGGACGCCGTTTTCCCAAAGTGAAAAAATTTCTCCAGCTGTCGGTGGGGTTGATGTGAAACTTTTAGGCTTTTTTTTTTGTCTACCTAGGGGAGTGAAGTAGAGATCATAGACTCTGGGAAGATCAAAATCTCAGACCTGGAAGAGAGCTCAGAACTGATCTAGTCCAACCCAAGAATCTTCTCTACAACAATAAAACACCAGGACTGGAGTCAGGAAGACTCATTTCCTTGAGTTCAGATCTGGCCTCATGCACTTACAGTTTGTGTGACCTTGGGCCAGTCACTTAATCCTATTTGCCTCTGTTTTCTCATCTATAAAATGAGCTGTAGAAGGAGCTGGCAAACCACTCCAGTATCTTTGCCAAGAAAACCCCAAATGGGGTCATGGAGGGCTGGACATGACTGGAAAAAGATTCAACAAGAGGAACCCAAAGTCCCTAAGGCACTTTGGGCAGCTCTTATGTTAGAAAGTTGCTTTTTTTTTTTTTATCAAGCCATTGAGAACAAAAATGATTCCTGTTCTTCTTTACATTCCTTCAAATACTTGGAGACAGTTAGGATTTCACCCCTGAGCATTCTAGTCCCCAGGCTAAACACCCCCAGTTCCTTCAACTGACCTGACATTCAATGCCCTCGACATCTTCCTTAAAGGGAGGCCCCTTTATAGATAGTTATTTCTCAAATGCTTCCTTCGCCAGGAAAAAAAAAAAGATTTTAACTCATATTCAAAAGGAAATTCCACAATGGCATTTGCCAAATTAATCATTTTTTATTAATTAACCCTACAGCATAGATCTAGAGCCAGAAGAGGCTTATTTCATAGGCCAATAGTCTATCCCCCTCATAGATGTGGAAATTGAGGCTGAAGGGAGGTCAAGTCGCCTGCCCAAGGTCACACAGGCAGTGAGAGCCATGAGCAGAAATCGACCCAGATCATGCAGCTACTGAGCCTAAGGTTCATTTGACTTACAACTCTTTCCTACTCAATCAACAACCACTTATTAAATATCTAATTAAGTCAGATAAGGTGCCTAGTCTGTGCTGACTGAAAATGGAAGCTCCCTCAGGGAAGGGCTCTTCTGAATTTTGCTCTTTCTATCCACAGTCTCAGAATGAATGCAAATAGTAACTGTTTTTCTTTTGGCCAGCAGTCCCTAAGGGTCTTCCCTTCTCAGTTTGATTTTTTTTTTTTTTATAATTAAAGGGGCCATCCCTTGATTCACTTCTTAAAGAAGCCTATTCACTGAACTGGCATTGACACACAAAAAGAGAACCTGACAAGACCTCAGCTTAAAAGGGCCAGGGTCTCCCACTGCATCCGGAGCTATCTCCAGTCTTCCTGATGATTATCTGGCCGCTGGACCCAGATGGCTCTAGAGGAGAAAGTGAGGCTGGTGACCTTACACAGCCTTCCCTCACTCAAATCAAAGTCAACTGCAAGTCATGTCATCATCTCTCTGATGTCATGGTCCTCTTCAAGAATGAAGGACAAACACAACGACAATCCTCAGTCTCCAATTGAATTGGATGGAAAATTCTTTGGTAGGTTCTGGAGGAGATACTAAGATGAAGAAAACATTCTGGCTGCTGACTTCAAGGAACTTACAGTTTACTAGTGGGGGTGCCTTCCTTCATTCAAAAAGCATTGTTAAGCATCTACTAGTCAGTCAACTGCATTTATTAAGCCTCCGCTGTGTTCAATTCAATAAACATTTGATTTTGTTCATTGTTCAGTTATTTCAGTCGTATCTGACTCTTCATGACCTCGTTGGGGGTTTTCTTGGCAGAAATACTGGAGTGGTTTGCCATTTCCTTCTCCAGCTTACTTTACAGATGAGGAAACTGAGGTAAACAAGGTAAAGTGACTTGCCCAGGGTCATATAGATAGTAAGTGTCTGAGGCTAGATTTGAACTCAAGAAGGTGAATGAGTCTTCCTGGCTTCAGACCCATCACTCTATGCACCATGGTGCCCCCTAGCTGCTCATCTGTACTTTAGGAAGGTCCGTTTGACAGGTGAATAGAAGATGAATTGTAAGTGAATAAAGATCAATTAGCAGATTATATTGCAATAGTCCAGCCAGGAGATGATAAGGGAATAAACCACTAATTCTTTGGCAAGGTAAAAGGAGAGAAGGGGGTGCATAGGAAAGATGCTGCGAAAGGAAAAAAAGAGTTAGCAGCCAATTAGATGTGTGGGGTGGGTGCTGGTGATGAGTCCGGGATGAGGCCTAGATTTCAAGCTTGGGTGTTGGGCAGCGTGGCGGTTTCCATGATAGTATGGGCAGCTAGGTGGCGCCATAGTGCACAGAGCGCCAGGCCTGGAGCCAGGAAGACTCAACTTCGTGACTACAAATCTGGCCTCAGACACTTGCTAGCTAGCTGTGTGACCCTGGCCAAGTCACTTAACCCCGATTGCCTCAGTTTCCTCATATGTCAAATGAGCCGAGAAGGAAATGGCAAACCACTACAGTATCGTTGCCAAGAAAACCCTAAACAGGGTCACAAAGAATCAACTGGATTGAACAACAAATATGACAGGCATGGTGCTGAGAATACAAAGAAATTGGATGGAACAATCCCTACTCACAAAGGGCTTACATTCCAGTTTATTAAGAACTCACTTAGACAAAAAGAAAGGGAGGCATAAAGAGACAAGGCTGGACAGGTAGGTTGGGACCAGCTTGTGGGGGGCCCCGGGTGCTAGAGGCAGGCGTTTCTATTTGATTGGCTGGGCAAAGAGGCCACGGAAGGTTTTAGAGCAGAGGAATGACAGGATGACATGTGCACAGATAAATATAGCACAAAATGTAATATGCTAAGTGCAGATGAGGAGGACAGAATGACTGGCTTTGAATGTGTAAAAAGCAACCCAGGAACTAAAGGAACTTTCACAAAGTAAAAATATCTCTTTGGAGGTTGCTGGGGGGGATGGGAGAGGGCGCTAACTTTGCATTAGGATTAGGGCTGGAAGAGATCTCACTGCTGCTCTCAGGCTTTCTCTCTCTCTCTCTCTCTCTCTCTCTCTCTCTCTCTCTCTCTCTCTCTCTCTCTCTCTCTCTTTCTCTCCTTTATCTATCTTTCTATCCCTCAACCTATCTATCCATCAATCTATCCCCATATCTATCTTTGTATCCCTAAATCTACGTATCCATCTATCTATCTATCCATCCATCCATCTATTCCTAAACCAATCTATCTATCCCTCTATCTATCCATCCACCCATCTATGTATCTATCTATCTATCTATCTATCTATCTATCTATCTATCTATCTAATGTATACATCCATCCATCTATTCCTAAATCAGTCTATCTATCCCTATATCTATCTATCCTTCTATCTATCCCCATATCTATCTTTCTATCCCTAAATCAATCTATCCATCTATCCACCCATCCTCTATCTATTGGCATACACACACACACACACACACACACACACACACACACACACACACACACACATCTATCTCACAGTCTACAGATTAAGAATCCTTAATGTGACCCCAATCCTTCATTTAACAGACTGAAGAAGTTAAGGCCCTGAGAAATTCAGTGATTTGTTCAAAGTCATGTAGATAGTAAGGGATTTTATCAGCATCTCGGATTGCAGACCTAACAATGGAGAGTCTTTCCATGGCCCCCCTTTTGAAAGATGGGGTCAAGACAGACTTATGGGCCATTATGAATCTGCTGTGACTTTCTGGAGCCCACACCCTCCAGGGGCTTCCTTTCCCTTGGATATTGCCTCCCACCCACTCAGTATGGATCTTACCTGCATCTGGGTTTTTGTTTGTTGTCTCTTCCTTTGGAATGTAAGCTCCTTGAGGGCAGGGACAGCTTTTGCTTTTTCTCGACATCCCCAGCACTTAGCACAGTGCTTGACACACTGTAAGTGATTAATAAATGCTGATTGATTGATTGTGATGGAAAAGACCCCACAGGAGAGCTTCCACACTCTCTAAGCCTCTTCCCCTCTGGCACTTTTCCAAAATTCCAAAGTAATTTCAAGATCCATTCTTTTGGATTAATCAGGTTCTCCCCTAATTTCTCTTCCAGGCTTCTCATCTCAGGGACTTTGTATGCCTCACCCCAACCAATTCCTGGAATATTCTCCTTTCTCTTAGCATCCCTGACTTTCTTTGAGGCTTCTCCTACGTAGGATCAGTGATCGAGTGCTAGGAGAAGCTTAAAAGATTATCGAATCTACCCTCCTCATTTTACAGTTGAGGAAACTGAGGTCCAAGAATGTGGCAGTGCCGTAAGTTGAGCCCACATCTCCTGACTCCAAAGCCACATTAGTTGAACTGAACTACATTGATTCCTTACCTCTGACCTTTCCCCATCCTCCCTATTGTTACTGCTCTCTTCCTCCTCAAATTATTTAGTTAATATCTACTTAACTGGGTCTGTGTGGTACCTTCTCAGTTGAATGAAAGTATCTTGTATCTCTAATGCCTAAAATTGTGCTGTGTGTGGTTTGTTTGGGTTTTTTTTGGGGGGGAGCAGAGTGCAGTTGAGGAAATTACAGCCATTGAGGAGATCTCTCCACCGCTCCCCATGAGCTCCAGCTCTGCTAATGAACCTCTTAGGTTAGCATGGAGAGAATGAAGGATTTGCCCAGGGTCAAACAGCCAATATATGTCAGAGGCAGGTCTTAAACCAGGACATGGCTTAGTGGATACAGGGGACTCAAATCCCAACTGTTGGCACCTACTAGCTGCCTGCCCCTGGGCAAATCATTCAACCTTTGTGAGCCTTGGTTTAATAATTTATAAAATGATTAGATGAACTCTAAGGTCCCTCCCAGCTCTCAATCAACGAGTCTGGCAGGACTTCAGAAACCAGCCTAGCCAACACTTAGCATTTTACAGATGAGGAAACTGAGGCCCAGAGCCAGCTATCATGTGTCCCAGGCAGGATGGAATCCCAGATCCATCTTCTGAGTCCAAAGTCAGCCTCCTTGATGCTGGGGCCAGCTTTCCATCTTCTCTTCTGTGGCGGCCTGTCTGCCTACTCACACTCAATAAATGTTCCAGGAATTTGATTGGATCAAACCGTTTCTTAGAGTAAGGAGAAAGCTCCCGGCAGAGGTGACACATGTCAGGGCATGATTCACGTAGACAGTGTATTTTCCCGCAAGACATTCCAGACCAGAGAGGGATACTATAATCTCCTTGCGGGTAGGGGCTGTTTCAGTTTTATTTATGGATTCTCAGCACCTACCACAGTGTCTGACACATAGTAAATGTTTCAGAAATGCTTGTGATTGGCACTTAGGTAGCTCCATAGCATGTAGAATGCTGGGCTTGGAGTCAGGAAGACCTGAGTTCAAATCCTGTCTCAGAAACTTACCATGACCCCTGGGCAAGCCACTTAACTGCTGTTTGCCTCAGTTTCCCCATCTGTAAAATGGGAATAATAACAGCAGGTTCTTGTGAAGCTCAAATGAGATCAGCATTGTAAGGCACTTAGCACAGGGCCCAACACACAGTAGGCACTATATAAATGTTAGTTATTGTTGTTGTCCAGGGCAGTTAGGGTGGCACCATGGCCCGTAGAATGCTGGAAGACCTGAGTTCAAATCTAGCCTCAGACACTTACTAGCTGTGTGATCCTAGGAAGGTCATTTAATCCTGTTTACCTCAGTTTCCTCATCTGTAAAATGGCAAACCACTCTAGTATCTCTGCCAAGAAAACCCCAAATGGGGTCACTAAGAGTCAGACATGGCTGAAAAAACAACTGAACAACACCAAATTGTTGTTATATCCTTCCAGAAGAACACAAGCTGTATGAAGGCAGGAACTGATCCATGTTTGTTTCTGTATGCCTGGTACAAACCTAGTGTTCAACAAATAGTTGATTAATTTATTTAATTAAATATTTAATTTATTTATTAAATGGTAGGCGTTCAATAAACGTTTGCTGACTGATTATCGCTATTATATCCCCTAGAAGAACCAGAGCTCTAAAAGGACAGGAATTATTTCCTTTTTGTTTTCATATCTACAGGAAGTGAATGGAGCCCGGGGCTTAAAGTCAGGAAGACCAGAATTCAGCCATTCACTATTAGCTGTGTGACCCAGGCAAATGACTTAACCTCACTGGTCTTCAAGTCTTTGACTTGTGAAAATGATGGCGTTGGAAATGGGAAAAGGACCCACATGTACAAAAATATTCATAGCAGCTCTTTTTGTGGTGGCAAAGAATTGGAAATTGAGAGGATGCCCATCAATTGGGGAATGGATGAACAAGTTGTGGTATATGAATGTAATGGAATCCTATTGTGCTATAAGAAATGATGAACAGGCTGACTTCAGAAAAACCTGGAAAGACTTATATGGACTGATGCTGAGTGAAGTGAGCAGAACCAAGAGGACTTTGTACACAATAACAGCCACATTATGCGATGACTAATATTGTTAAACTGAACCTTTCTCAGCATTACGAGGATCTAAGACATCTCCAGAGGTCTTGGGTTGGAAAATGCTGTCGACATCCAAAGAAAGAACTATGGAAGTCGAATTGCTATCACTTATTTTTACCTTCTGTTGAGTTTTGTTTCCTCTTTCTGATGGTTCCTCGTATTGGTTTTAATTTTTACTTATTTTTACTTACAACTTCACTAATGTGAAAATATATTTAATAGGAATGTAAATGTAAAGCCTATATCAGATTGTGCACCGTCTTGGGGAGTGTGGGGGGGAGGAAGGGAGAGAAAAATTTTCAACTCAAAAGTATATGGAAGTGATTATTGATAACTCAAATTAATAAAATTTTTTTTTAAAATGATGGAGTTGGACTCAAGGTTCCTTCCAGCTTTTAATCTACAATCCTATGAACAGAGGCTGAATAAAAGCTTGATGTGGGAGTTAGAACTCAGGCCAAGGGGCCTGGGCTTTCTGCCTTCCCCACCCCATCCCCCAGGCTACTTCTCTGTAGCTCAGACTCCCCAGCTCCCCAAGGATTGTAATGCTTCTCATAGATAATGGGGGCTGACGACCCTAAGGTCCTCCAGTGAATAACTGTACGGAAAAAGGAAAAAACAACCTTATCTGATCCCCCTCCAGGGAGAGCGAGGAGCAGAGGAATGGGTGAAGAAGCCAATGGAGGGAAGGCTCCCTGTCTCTCCTCCTGGTGCTTACCTTTAGGTGAATCACACTATTTACCAACCTGGCCTCCAGCCTCCTCACGCTCTCCAAACCCTGAGATTTCCTCCGGAGGCTACGGGCACCCAGCTCCACTTGCTGGGAGCTGAAGAATGGGGCACGGGCCAAGCCCAGCTCCATGTCCCATTCCTGGAAAGGCAGGCCCAGTCTTGCCTTTCACCTCCAACAACGGAGAGTTCTTTTCTCTGAATTCTCTTGGGAATATTGGCAATCCTAGAAGAGACTTTGTGGCAGGGACTCCTTTTCAACCAGGGCCAATGGCTTGAGGGGAAATTCCAGTCCTTGGGAGGGCGGGATTCAAATTTTAGAGCTGAAAAGGGCCTCCCCGGCAAACGAATCCAACCCCTTTGTTTGCCAGATATGGGAGGAATAAGGGGTTCCAAGAATTTAGGTGGATGGCTAAAAGTCACCCTGACTGAGATTTGAACCCAGATCCTCTGACCTCCAAATCTAGGCTCATTTTGCTGGCCAAAAACTAAAAGTGGGTTAGGAAGGAAGCAGCAGCAGCAAGATAATATGTAAAAGGGACGCAAAAATTGCATGCTTCATCTTTTTTTTTTGTGAGGCGATCAGGGTTAAGTGACTTGCCCGGGGTCACACAGCTAGTAAGTGTCAAGCGTCTGAGGCTGGACTTGAACTCAGGTCCTCTTCACTCCATGCATGCTGCATCTTGAAGGAGAGAAAGCAAATATGAACTCCAAGGCCCTTTGAAATACCTGAGTTTAAATCCTACTTACACTTGACCTTGAACCTTCAGATGCCCTGGGACCTTGAACAAATTACCTCCATTCCATTCACTCTCTGAGATAGATAAATGTAGCCCATATTCTGAAGCTCCTGTCCAATTTCTGATTCTACTAATGAGCCTTTCAGGCTCTAGGATTAGGCCTGAGGGGGTGGGGCTTGTCTTTCTAATTTGATATACCTCATGAGCCCCCACTAGTCTACTTTCTTCTCAAAATGACCAGTTGATCTCAATAAGTCAGGCAGGCAGCTGAGCCAGAAGACCTGACTTCAAATTCAGCCTCAGACACTTACTAGCTTCATGACCCTGGGCAAGTCACTTAACCTCTGTCAGCCTCAGTTTTCTCATCTATAAAATGAGGATAATAATCATAATACCGGGGCAGCTAGGTGGCACAGTGGGTAGAGCACCGGCCCTGGATTCAGGAGGACTGAGTTCAAATCCGACCTCAGACACATAACACTTACTAGCTGTGTGACCTTTGACAAGTCACTTAACCCCATTGCCTAGCCAAAAAAAAAAAAAAAGAATAATCATAATACCGACCTCCCGGGGTTGTTGTGAAGATCAAGTGAGAATATTTATAGAGTACTTTAAAGAACGATATAAATGCAAGCTAAAAAACACCCCTGCCCCCCCAAAAAAACCTTAATTAGCTTTTAGAAGTAGGTATAGTTCTAGAGTTGGTACAAAAAAAATCTTTCCAAAGTTTGAGACACTTGAGGAAACGGAGGCAGTTGGGGTTAAGTGATTCTCCTAGGGTCTCGCAGCTAGTAAGTGTCAGATTTGAACTCGGGTCCTCGGCTCTACCTGCTGCACCACCTAGCTGCCCCTCAAAGATGAGAAGACCAAAACTATCTAGAGCCTTCAAAGCTCTGGCCAAAGGGACAAGAAGAGAGCAAAGCCTGGGGGCTCACCTGCCCCCCCACCCTGAGAAAACGGAGCCTAGAAAGGTTGAATGACTTTTCTGAAGCGACATAGATTGCAAACAGCAGCAGGCAGGACCTGAACTCAGACCCACGACTGAAAGTTCATTTGTTCTGTTTCCACTCTCTTTCCTCCATGTGATGCTAGAGATGGGAAGGTCCGTGAAACAGAGTAAGGGAGCAGGAAGAGGCAATCCTGTCTAGCCTCTCTGGCCACAAAGCAGGGGCCTGAGACCCATCAAGGAGTCAGCAGAGCCAGGCCTAGAAACCAGGCTTGCAACATCCGTCCTTGTGCTCTCTCCCCCTCCCTTCCCGCTTGAACAGCTGACCGCCTCCCAACAGCAATGAAGACCCCAGCTCAAATCAGTGCCCACAAATTAGTCCATGGGTCACTAAGCACTCACAAGTACCTACTATGTGCCAGGCAAAGAAAGGCAAAAGACAGCCCCCTGCCCTCAAGGAGCTCACAATCCGATGGAAGAAACGTGCAAACCCCCACATAAGAGCAAGCTACATATAGGATAAATGGGAGATACAGCAAAGGGACGGACTGGACCGGAGAGGGATGGGGAAAGTCCTGCAGAGATAAGCATGAATCAGGGCAAAGGGAATGAGCATTTGGGGAAATACAGCTCAGAGAAAGGGACAGGCTTACAGGGTCATTGATCTAGACTCAGGAGGGACCTTAGAGCCCATTTTACAGAAGAAGAGATTGAGGCCTGGAAGGGTAAAGTGAGCCGTCCCTCACTGGGGTGTTCTGAGGTGCATGGGGTGGGGGGGACAAATGGTGATTCCTCCATTGGGGTGGGAAAGAAACTTGTTTGGAAAAGGAACGTGGCCTTCATTCAGCACTGCCACAGCAAACACACACACACATACACACACACACACACAAATACCCACACATGCACACATGTGCACACACATACATATACACAATACACACATACACAAATACACACAAATCCAAGCACAAATGCACATATGCACATACACACATATGTTTTATACACACACACACACACACACACACACACCCCCTGCCAACTTGTGGGTAGGTTTGGGGTATGAAGGTTTCTCTCTCTCGTTTTCTGGGAGGCATTCAGTGCTGGGCTCAGTGCTTATTTCTGCCTAACAACTGGGTTCCGGCAGCAGCTAGGGGATTCTTTTGACTCAGCAAAACTGTAATGCTAACTGTCAGAAGGCATCCAAGCAAGACTGGAGGTAAAGAGACTGTTTCCTACTCCCCACCCCCAACACTCACGTACCCCTCCCCCCACCCCAGTCTCTCCCTCCACCTTTCATTTCCCAGCCGGTTGCCACCTTCCCAAGTCCCCCACAGGCATCAAACACATACACACACACACACACACACACACACACACACACACTCTCCACCCTATGCCCCTGTGGCTGAGATTTTCTCATTGTCCATCCTCATTGGAGCCCATCTTGTCATTGTAGACCACAAAAAGAACACCGCCCTTCAGTCCAGTCCAGCCTGGTCTGGCTGGGTCTCTTGAAGACACCTGTGGGAGACCCCAATCACCCCAAATGTGTTGTATCATCTCCCAGTCTCAGACCAGTCTGAGGGGGTGAAAGAGGCAGCTGCCAGACTCCTGTGGTTTCCAGGGTGTGGTAGCAATTTGCCTACACTAGGACTTTGCACTGATATTGTAGGCTCTTCCGTATGTGTGTGTTTTAAAGGTAATGATTTCACCCCAGGTTTGGGAGGTGCTCTACCTATTGGCACAGAATTCCACACCTGATTCACAGGACAGCCACCGGAGGTGCCCGGCAGTCCCGCAGCTGGGACCAGAGGGGCCTGGGCCAACTCCAGCCAGCACACTGCTGCCTGCAGAAGGCCTCGATACAAAGTGAACCAGCTGGGTAGGGAGCAGGGAGAAAGCAAAGAGCTGGTTGGGGCCTAGCCCACGCAGCTTCCACAGCTGTTCACTGACCGCCCTGAGTGAGGGCTCTGCCTCAACTTGACTCCATGCAGCTCACTCTGTTATTCCCTTTGGAAGAAGTTGGTTGGCTGGGGGCATCCTTGGCACATGACTGAAGGTAGATCAGGGTATGCCCTCCCTACAGATTTGTGGTGTGGTGTGCCATCTTGGGGGGAAAACCAGAACCGTGGCTGTCACAGAGAGGTTCCAGATGAGGAGACTGCCTGTCATTTGGGTGGATTTCATCTGAACTTCATACACCAGGGAAAGTTACAGTGACTTGGCTCAATAATGATCTTTTTATTAAATTTTTTTAAACATTTTTAAACTCTGAACTTTACAAACATCATATAAAACGAGCATTTCCCTTGACAAAGTAGAACAGAAAAAGAGGATTGTACAAGAAACTGTGAATCTCTGTCCTATGCATCTTGCCTTTCCTTTTAAGTAGATAATAAATTCAACATGTAACTTTTAAAGCTGTCCTGCTCAACAAACATTTTTTAAAGTGCTAACTGTGTTCTGGGCATTGTGCCAGATGCTAGAGATACAAAGGTAATCCATCAATCAGAAGCCTTACTTAGCACCTACTATGTTCCAGGCACTATGCCAGGGGCTAAGCATACAAGTACAAATCCCTACTCAGTGCAGTGGGACACAAAATAATAAAATAACAAATAAAATAAGAATAAAATATAAAAAAAAGAATAAAAAGATGATAATAACTTTTATCCCTGATAATTCTATCCTAGTAAAGGAGGAAGAAACAATTCCAGGGAAATCAAGAGCAATGGCTCCCAACTCGTTACGTCCTCCTGCACTGTTCCCCAAAGATGCTCAGAGTTGGGGGGACTTCAAAATCCGTGTGGTCCAGCTAATACCCAAGCAAGAATTCTTTCTACAGCAGATACGATGAGTGGTCCTTCGACAGTGGCTTGAAGACCTCCAGGGGGAGGAATCCCACTCCATCCTGGGGCAGCACATTCCACTTTTGGAGAGGTCTGACCCCTAGGAAGGTTTTCCTGAGATCAAGTCAAAATATGCTTCTCTAGAACTTCTACCTGCTGTTCCATGTTGTGCCCTCTGGGGCCAAGCAGAACAAGTGTAATCCTTCCACACGACTGCCCTCCACATACTTGAAGAGAGCTATCATGTCCTGAATAAGCATTTTCCTCTCTAGTTCCTTCAAGGCAAACCACTTATCCCAAGTAGAATATAGTCTCCTCTTTCTGTCTTCAATGCTTAGCACAGTGACTGGCACATAGTAGACACTTACGTACTTGGCTCTTATGAACTGACTACTGATTCTACAATCCACTGTGGAGTACTAGAGTCACCCGATGACTCTGTGCTTCAGTTTACTTCTTGCAAAATGAGGATAACAAGATCTAACTCTTACTTGTCCAACTTTGTATATATTTTGTATTCACTCATCTTTATTCAAATTCGATAATATTTATAAGGTATTTAGCCTAGTGCCTAGCACATAATAAATGTTACATAAATGCTTTATTGTTGTTCTGTTGTTTTCAGGTGTGTCCGACTCTTTGTGACCTCATTTGGAGTTTTCTTGGCAGAGATACTGGAGTGGTTTGCCATTCCTTCTTCAGGTCATTTTTACAAATGAGGAAACTTAGGCAAACAGGGTTAAATGACTTGTCCAGGGTCACACAGCTAGTAAGTGTCTGAGGCTCGATTTGAACTCAAGTCTTTCTGATGCCAGACCTGGCGCTCTACCGAGGGTTCCACCTCACTACCCAATAGAAGATAAGCTCCCTGAGGGCAAAAACTCACGTTTTTGTCTTCGAATCCCTCTTATGTAGAGCAGTTCTTGGCACATAGCAGACCCTTAATGACTGTTTAATGAATGAGTGAATAATGAAGAATAAATGAAATGCTTTAGGAAATGCTTGAGGTTCCTTGAAAAGAAGGCAGGATGTACACGCATGGTTTCATTATAGTTTTATCCAAAAAAAAAATTGCCTTTAAGGGGGCAGCTAGGTAGTGCAGTGGATAAAGCACTGGCCCTACAGTCAGGAGGACCTGAGTTCAAATTGGACCTTAGACATTTAGTATCTGTGTGATCCTGAGCAAGTCACTTAACCCCAACTGCCTTGAAAAAAAAATGCCTCTAAGTCAGCTCTTCTGAACCTGGGATCAGTAAACTTATATCCTAAAATATTTAGAGAATTTGTTTTGATATAATTGGTTTCCTTTTTAATCTTGTTTTATGTATTTAAAAACACCATTCTGGGAGGGGTTCTGTGGGTTTCATCTGCCTGAAAAAGGGGTCCAGGACATACAAGAAGGTGAAAAGCCCCTATTCTAAGTGAAGATTCTACATTCATTAAAATGCAAGTTAAATAATAATAATAGCAATAATAATAATAATATAATTGCATTTAGGACATAGCTATCAAGTGTGTACAAGACAAGGCAGTCTTAACTCTAGCTATGGAGATGACATACATATATAGACTATATGTACATTTATTCTACTTACCTAATTCCTTTCCGAGAAACTCAAAGAGACAGAGGGACATTATCTCATATGTCCTCATTCTAGTCCTCTGTGAGTATTATTACAGATGAGGAAGCAAAGACACAGAGAGGTCATATAATGAGTCGGAAAAAGATGTAAGGACAAAATATGGCTTTCCTAACTCTTGGAATAGCTCCAAACCCATTAAAGGCAGTGAGAGGAGAAATTACTTTTCTTTATAATTGGGAAGGCCACAGAGGCAAACTCCATCTTCCCTTCCCCCCTTCCACCAGTCCAATGGGTTAGGAAGGTGGGGAAGGAGAGTCGGACTTGTGGGAGTATCAGAGGATGGTCTTTCTTGTCGATTGTGAAAATGACTGAAAGGCTGTCGGAATTTTTTTGTTGGATACCTGACTTGGTCCAATGGACCTGGTCCAAGCAGAAAGAGATAGATATGCTGAAATATACTTGTTGAGAGCATTAGGAGTTGGCTTTTTCCCCTCCTACAACATTTGGGATTCAGAAGCAATAGATCAATGCTTCTCCATTGATTGAATTCTCATTCAGGGACCATAGCTCATGGCCAGAAACAAGCTAACCCAACCCAGCATGATGATCCTTTTCCTTCTTATTTAGGACACTCCATCCCATTAGGAGAACCAATCAACTTAGACCGAGAGGTTGATGGATGAGCTTGGAGTTACCTTCTCACGGAACAGTCGCGGGGCTATCCTATTGAAAGAGACAGCCCAACAAGCTGAGAAGATTCAGTCGATAGGATTGGCTGTGCTCATGGGAAGACGAAAAAGAGATGACATTGAGCGAGCAAACCCAGGTGTCCAGTCCTCTGGCGAGCATTACAAATGAATTTGGGAATTCAAGAGAACTGTGTTTCAGAGACCAAGCTTTTCCCCCTCCTTGTTTCTAGGTGAAAGTTTCCTCTAGGTGGCCAGGCTGATGAGTAATCGACAAATATTAAATGAGACAAAGGCAAAGTGGCTATGGGGACCCCACTACTTGGGACCTTCACCTCTTTGGCCCAGCCCACTCACAGCCACCCATATTCCAGTGGGCTCCTGAGGGCACAGAAGGAACAGACTGTGGGAAATCCTTCCCATCTCCCACCCCGTCCACCATTTCAGTTGTGTCTGACTATGACCCCATTTGGGGTTTTTTTTGGCAAAGATGCTGGAGTGGTTTGCCATTTCCTTCTCCAGCCCATTTTATAGATGAGGAAACTAAGGCAAAAAGGGTTAATCAACTTGTCCAGGGTCACACAGCTAGTGTCTGAGGCCAGATTTGAAATCAGGAAGATAAGTCTTTCTAATTCTAATCCTAGTGTCTACCCACTACCCTAGCTGCCCAGCCACCACGGCCAATGTAATAATAATTTGTTGTTGTTGCCAGGTCCTGTGCTAAGCACTTGTACAAATATTTACAGATATTCTTTGATCCTCACAAGAACTGTGGGAAGCAAGTGCTATTATTATTCCCATTTTACTGATGAGGACATTGAGGCAAATAGAGGCCAAGTGACTTGCCCAGACTCACACAGCTAATTAAGTTCCTGAGGCTAGATTTGAACTCAGGTCTTCCTGATTCCAGGCGCAGTGCTCCATTCATTCACTATACCACCTCACTGTTCTCACCAGGCATTGGAAATATTCATGGTTTCATGTTGAACCCTTGACAGAAGGAATCCGGAACCCTGTTCCACCCAAATCCTCAGGTCCTTCCATTCCTGGCAATCATTGTCCAGGGACATCTACTCACTTGGCTTGGATGAACAAGGAATCATCAACTGCTATCCTTTTGGTAAGATGGTAGACCACTGGGCTTTCGATCTGCTCTGCCTTTACTACACAAGTTCCATCTGCTCTACTGATATGCTCTCTGGATCTTTAGGCATGGTCACCTCACCTAGCATTGTATCTTAAGGATTCCTGGACTGTATCCTCCACCCTGCAGCCAAACTGTCCTCTATTTGTATTTTCTGCATTTAGCACAGTGTTGGGGACATAGTAGGTGTTTAATAGACGCTTTCCCACTCTATTCCAGAGTGGACAAAAATCCAGCTTTGGAATCAGGAAGACCTGGGTTCAGGTCCTGCTCCTGATACATATTGGTTATGACCTGCTGAATTCACATCTTAGGGCCCAGCGCAGCTCTCTAAGACCTGATGCAGAGCAGGAGCCAGTCTCATTGGCGAAGGGAGCTTCCTCACCAAGAGTTCCCTATGCTGATGAAATTACAAGTCCAGGCAAAAACTAAAAGGGAATACCCACCATGTGGAGGTTATTGTACTAGCCACTGTCATATGATACCCAAGGAAGTAAAAACAGGGTAATAATACTTGTAGCCAGAGATGGAGCGAGGAAGGAGACACTAGATCTTGGTCTCAGGGCAAAAAATTGCTATGTGCACTTATTTTTTTAGCATCTCAGAAATACTTAGTTACTAACTAGCTTAGCATTTAGAAAGAATAATTGGTTAAAATATGAAGCTAGGGGGCAGCTAGGTAGCGCAGTGGATAGAGCACCAGCCCTGGATTCAGGAGGACCTGAGTTCAAATCCGGCCTGAAACACTTAACACTTACTAGCTGTATGACCTTGGGCAAGTCACTTAACCCCATTGCCTAGCCAAAAAGAAAGAAAAAATTAGGAAGTTAGCAGATCACGTACCAGATCATGGACATTCTTCATAACACGTTAGTCGTTATCATAACTAAATCACCCTCCAGCTTAGCTGCATTTGTCTTAATTCTTATATTTGTAAGCATTACATATTATTTTCACATCTGGAATTATGAGCTCAAGGATGCATTTCACGTTATTTGCCCCTGGTGTCCAAACTGGTAGCTATGGATCTACTTGTAACGCCTACCTCACAGCATCACCACATCACAGTGTGGTACAAAGGAGATCATGTGTTTAAAGTACTTTGCAAGACTCCATATGTTTCGTTATCATTACCCACAATCTTTGTCCTGAAAATCAAACTCTTGTTCATAATTCCTTAAAGTCCACCAAACATTATCCTCACAATAAGTCCATGTAGGTATTATTATCCCCATTTTACAGAGGAGGAGACTGAGGTTGAGTAAGATAGTTTAATAGCAGCAATATACTCTAAGGTCCTACCCCATCTAGGGTAGAGTCCTACTCTAGATGGGGTTAATTTTTAATTAATCTGGTTAATTAACCTGGAAGTTAACTGGGATTAATTAACCTGAAAGGTTAATTTCTCCTTAAAATCGCCCTTGAAATTTAATTGACTCAGAAGTCTAAAGCTCAGGTATTTGTTGTGGTATTTGATGTGACTTCTTGGTAGCTTAAACAGAAAAGGAGCACACTAGAAGTCTGCAGTTCCAATCTCAAGACTCTGACCAGCAGACCATCATGGCTAATATAGAGGAAGGGAAGCAATGTCTAAGAAAGCCAGTATTGTGTCCTTGCTCAATATCTTCCTTACTCTGTAGATTTCCCCATCTCCTCACCAGCAGCCTTCTCACCCTGGAGATGCCCCTACTCTGGGGCCAGCTCTCTTAATTTGTGAGTCCCTAGCCCTGGGGATACAGGCACAAGCAAGCAAGACAATCCCTACCCTCAAAGAGCTTACATTCTAATGGGGGGAGATAACAAAGAAATGGAGAAATCTGCAGAGTGAAGAGAGAATAGAATGATGATCCAGCCTTAGGAATGGTGAAAAAGAGGGTAGTGGAAAGGGTCAGATGCTGCAGAGAGGTCAAGAAGGATGATGGAGAAAAGAGCTTAACACTGGTACTTTGGAGAGAAAGGTTTCAGTGAAAAGGTAGGTTCAGAAGCAAGACTGAAAGGAGCTAATCAGTGAGTAGGAGGGGGCAGCTAGGTAGCACAGTGGATAAACAATGGCCCTGGAGTCAGTAGGAACTGAGTTCAAATCCAGCCTCAGACACATAACACTCACTAGCTGTGTGACTCTGAGCAAGTCACTTAACCCAAGTGCCTCACAAAAAAAAATGAGTAGGAAATGAGAAATGGGGGACTATGAATGTAGACAGTTTTTCCCCCTCTAGGAGTTTCATTGTAAAGGGGAGAAAAAGATATAGGATAATAGTTTGTGGGGATGGTAGGCTCAAGTGATTTTTTTTTTTTTTGCTTTTAGGCAATTGGAGTTAAGTGACTTGCCCAGGGTCACACAGCTAGTAAGTGTCAAGTGTTTGGTATGAGGCTGGATTTGAACTCACATCCTCCTGACTTCAGGGCAGGTGCTCTATCCACTGCTCCACCTAGCTGCCCCCTCAAGTGATTTTTTTTAAGGATGGGGGACAAGTGGGCAAAATTATGGAAAGGGAGAGCATGACTGAAAGGGCAAGATCTGCAGGAACCCCGGGGATGAAGTGAGGCTAGGATCAAGGGCACAAGTAGAGGAGAAAGCCTTAGCAAAGAGACTGGAGCAAACAAGGAGAGAGTGGGGTAAGGGGTAACAGTGAGAGCATTTGGGAATCAGGAGACCTGGCAGTGCTAGCTTGTAGACACTGGTGAGGTCACTCCCAGGAGAGTGACTGTGGTAGCATGTTCTCTATAGACCCATGCAAGGGCATACATGTGTAGGCACACACACATACACACACGTACCCAAGGAAGCACATCTATATTCCAGGCTTGCTTGTTAACATCTCACTCCAATCAAGCCCAATATTCGCATCTCAAATACCAAATACTGCAGGGTGTACACTGTCTATAAGCATCCACCAAAAATAGTTCTGGGTAAGTAAACATGCGAGCCAGGAGGCTGGTTAATTGCAATTTGAGTAGAGTGAAGTCATAGCCGGCTGGGTCTCTAGATGTCATGCAGCTGATGTAGGAGGACAAGGTATCAATAAATAACTGAGTGAGGCTGTCTCGGAAGAAGGAATGCAGCTGGCTGGTTTTAGGAGGAATAAGTAGGTGGCGTCATTCAAGTGGAGCCAGAAGAGTGGCCACAGGTCAAAGGGCTTAGGATGAGAGGACGGATGGATGGGTGGATGGGTGAGTGTGCGGATGGATGGGTGGATGGATGGATGGATAGCTGGGGAGACAGAGAGAGAGAGACAGATGGATGGATGGATAGATAGATGAGAGATAGAGATGGATAAATATACATAGACAAAGAGATGTTATAGCCAAAATCAGAGTAAACTGAGTCACAAAGTTCTGAGCATGATTAATTTATTGACAAAGTGCAGATTTGCCAATAAACAGGGTCTCAATCCCCTCAGAAAAGTTAAGACTCCAAATGAGGGGCACAGCTCTCATTTGTGGACAAAAGGAGGACTATTCAGAATACAAGGCAGCCTTGCAGATGGGAAAACAAGTCGGTTACAAGATCTATAGCATCATAGGTGTGAGGAATGATATGACCACCTGCAAGGACAGTTTTATGATAGTGGCCCAGACTGCCTTAGATAACAGACCAGGCCAGACTAGACTCCCTGGTGTCCACCTGCATCCCTCAAGGATAACAGATTTCCTTGAGGCAAGAATAGAATAACGATTAGCAGGGGCCCTGAACTTCCAAACTTAACTCAGAGACAATGTGTGATTTACACAAAAGCTGGATTTCCAAACTTAATTCTGAGACAAATGAAACATGACTTTGGCAGTTATAAAAATGCTGTCCGTGATACAGAACAGAATCAATAACAAAAGAGAATCAATTTGATTTGCCCAGTTTTCGGAGATAGATGTTTAGGTGATAAATGGATGGCTAGCTAGAGATGGATAGAGATACGTAGGCAGATGGATAGAAAACTGTATAGATCATAGATGGATGGATAGGTAGATAGGTGAACAGATAGATGGATAGATGGATGGATAGATTGATAGACAGATAGCATTTGTTAAGTATTTACTATGTGCCAAGTGCTAGGGACATAAACACAGGTAAAAGGGTCCCCATCTTCAAGGAGCTAACATCTTACTGGAAGAAACCACACATAAAGAGGAGTTACAAAGGGAAAGGGGGGAAAGGGGCAAGCTATTTGTCAAAGAGGAGGAGGAGGAGAAGTCCAGAAAGACAAGTTGTAAGTGAAATAGTAGGGGCCCCTCTTGAAATAGCAGTTGGGGGAAATAGTCACCAATTGGGAGAGTGGGAATATATGGCCTCAGGCAAGCTAGACAGCTGGTGATGTAGTGGACAGAACTTCCTGGGCCTGGACTCGGGAAGATCTGAACTCAAATCTGGTTTCAGACATTTGGTCGCTGTATGACCCTGAGCAGGTCACTTCAACTCTGTCTCAGTGCTTTCATCTGTAAAATGGGGATAATAATAGCACCCGTTGTGTGGATAAAATGAGATAATATATGTAAAACACTTTGCAAAACTCAAAGTGCTATGTAAAATTGAACTATTATTAGATCTAATTCTGATGTCAGTAGATTTGGAGTCAGAGGACTTGGGTTCAAATGATGACTTTGCCACTTGCTGCCTGTGTGGCCTTGGACAAATCTCTTAACTTCTCTGGGCTGCAGTTCTCTCGTCTTTAAAATGAGGGCTTTGTTGGCGCAGCTAGGTGGCACAGTGGATAGAGCTCTGGCCTTGGACTCAGGAGGACCTGAGTTCAAATCCAGACTCAGACACTTGATACTTACTAGCTGTGTGACCCTGGGCAAATCACTTAACCCCGATTGCCTCACCAAAAAGCAAAAAATAAAATAAAATAAAATAATAAAACTGGGGGGTTGGATTAGACCTTTAAGGTGCCATCCTAGTTCTAAACTTTGTTTCACTAGAATCTTGGAGTCAAAGGACATGGATTTGAATTACAATTCTGCTACAATGTAAAATCAGAGGAGGTGGAGGGGACCCTGTTAGACAATGGGGCCAGTCCCATCACTGTACAGAGGAGGAAACAGGCCTGCGGTCCTTAATGGGGTCTAACTTGAAGCAAGCAAAACTTTCTGTCTGAGATGCGGGCTTCTGCTGCTGCCTTTTCTGTGCCTCAGCCCCTGAACACCTACTACATGTAGATATTTCTGGCAGCTATGTTTCCTCTCAGTGGCCATTGCAGCTTCGTGGAAAATGGCATCAGTGTCTTCGGCTTTCGATACCACTATGAATCATGAAAGGGGCCTTAGAGGTCAGCCTCCAAACCCTGCATTTTAAGGAGTAGGAAACTGAGGTACAAAGAATAAAAATGTCTAGCTCAAACTCCCCCTAAAGAAGAGAGCTAGGACCTTCAGCTGTAAAGCAAAAGAACCAGGAGTTAAAAGTAGGTCTCCTGGCTTTCTATCCAGGGCTGTCCCCATGACCCGTCACCACCTGTCAGAGAACTCAGATGGTCAGAGCCAGGAAGGACCAGCGAGGTCTTCTAGGCCAGGGCTTCCGATTGTCTTTGTGGGTCATGGACCGCTTTGATGGTTGTTGAAGGCTATGGACCTCTTCTCAGAATTACGTCTTTGAACACATGAAATAAAATTAATAGGATTTTAAAGGAAACCAATTCTATTGAAATGTGTGTGTGTGCGCGTGCGTGCGTGTGTGCTGTGTGTGTGTGTGTGTGTGCGTGTGGAGAGGGAGAGAGAGAGAGAGAGAGAGAGAGAGAGAGAGAGAGAGAGAGAGAGAGAGAGAGTTAGAGAGTTTCTGGCTACCTGAAAGGTAAATCTATTATCTGCTAATTTTGCACCTAAGGCAAGAATCCAGAACCGTATGTGGCCCCTACCTCCACTGAGCCATAAACATCTAAGAACACTCATGGAATGAGAAGTTCTCAAGTACAGGGACTCAGTAGAACACATCCAAATGCTCTGGAAGCAGGAGGACATACATACCGTCTGTGCCATGCTTTCTGCTATTGGAATGGTCCCAATGGTGTTTGCAATGAGCCCGCAGAGGATGGGCTTGTATCCCAGTATTTTTATTGAATTACAAAAAGTAGTAATTTCATGCATCTGAGCAATGAGTGTAGCACATTGCATATAGCACAGGACTTGTATTTCGAGTTCAAATGCTGCCACTGACATTTCTTAACTGTGGGACCCTGGACAAGTCACTTCACATCCTAAGCCTCAGTTTCCTTGTCTGTCAAATGGGGATTATAATAGCACCTACCTTACAGGATTTTGGTGAAGATTAAATGAGTTAACATCATAAAATGCCTTAAAGAGCTATATATAGAATACTAGTTATTATTATTGTCTGCTGAACATCGAACATATAGGAATAAGAAGAGGCTAGGCTCTTGTCTTAAGATTGTTTCAATCTGAACTCCATTGAATATAAAGGTGAGAAAAAACAATATTAAGCACTGCAGAGAGCTTTAAACTTTGCGAAGTGCTTTCCATGTGTATATACATATATAAAATCTCATCTGATCCTCACAACAATTCTGTGAAATAGGAGCTACTAGTATCATACCCATTTTATAGATGAGGTAGCTGAGGCTCAGAAAATGTAAGTGACTTCCCCAGAGTCACACAGTTAGTTTATGTGTGAAGCAGGGGTTTGAATTCAGGTCTCCTTCACCCCCAATGCAGAACCCATCCATCACACACAGCTGCCTTATGGCAGGATGCAGACTTTGTAGTATGTTTCACTTCTCCTTTGGCTATCCCCTGATCTGTTGGGTTTCTCTCTACCCCAAAATCCCCAGTGCCTTTACGTTGCCCCCTCCCCTCTGTTTCAGGTACTCCTACACACACACACACACACACACACACACACACACACACACACACACGCCATGCTACCCCTTAAATCTGTCTCTTCAATAGCATCCTTCCTTCCAGAAGGTCCTAACCACTGTCTTCTAGAAGAAATGATCCAATCTGTCATCTGTTCTCCTGGGGCCCTATTTATGAACTATTGGCTAAAACAGCCAGCAGAATGTTTTAAAGGGTGTGAGTGAGGATCATTACCCTCCCAAGGTAGCCCATGAATCTTAATACTTGCAGCTTGTGATGTGGTGACTTTGCCCAGAGGAATGAGTACAGATGGGAATTCCAGGCAACATGGCCGGAAGGTGTGGGTGACATTCTGGGATGTGTGTGGGAGGGCCTTTCAGCACCCCTCCAATGAAACTAAACTGGGAACCACCTACTCCGCTGGGTCAGAGTTGGCTCTGGGGTTTCCGGATGGAATTATCTTGGAACGTACAGAAGGAGGCTCACCATGACATTTGCTCACACATTTTTCCCCACTGGCCAACTGGGCAGGTTGTCTGTCACGCTTTGGGGCCTTTATATGGAAGAATTACAGCTTGGTGAAAACTAAAGTGGGATTATGTAGGGAGGGACTGTTTCCAATCTGGGCCTCCTTCTCTAACTAACTGTGTGGAGTAGAACCCTAGATTTGGAGTAAGAAGACTGAGGTTTGAACTAGTACTCTGCTCTTTACTACCTGGACGTCTTGGGGCAAGTCACTCAACTTGACCGAGCCTCAGTTTCTTTATCTGACCCCCAAGGCCCGTTACAGCTTAAAGTATAATCCATACCATCTACAAGGTTCAGCTATCCTTTTACTTGATGAAGGGAATGAGATAACCTGGTGAGCTTGATTCTTGCCTGGGCTACTGGCACAAATACCAGTACTGGTGGCATGGAAGCCAGCGTTCTTCTTAAATATTCACGTACTGCAGGGTTGCTGTGGGGAGGTCATGATTATCTTCTGCTAGACATCACCAATTCCTTTTGTTCCTCTGTTCTACTCTGCACGTATCCAGAATGTGCCTGCTAATAGATTGCATACCTACATACATATATATATACTCATATATGTATATATAAATTGGTAATATGTAAAAATTAGCACTTATATGTATGAAAATACATATATGTATACAGATGTAGAAAGAGAGGGAGGGGGGAGACGAGGAGAGGAGGGAGAGGAGGAGAGAAGGAAGGAGGAGGAGGAGGAGGAAGAAATGGAGGAAGGGAAGAAGAGGGGAGAGAGAGAGACAGAGAAAGACAGAGAGGCAAATAGACAGAGACAGAGAAAGAGAGAGACAGAGACAGAGAGACAGAGACGGATAGAAAGAGGAGAGAGAGACAGACAGAGACAGAGAACCAATTTATATGTATAGGTTGTATCTCCTGTTAGAGGGCAGCTAGGTGCTGTAGTGGCTACAGTGCCCACCTGGAGTCAGTAAGACTCATTGCCCTAAGTTCAAATCTCTTACTAGCTTCAGGTACTTACCAACTGTGTGACCCTGGGCAAGTCACTTCACCTTATTTGTCTCAGTTTCCTCATCTGTAAAATGAGCTGGAGAAAGAAATGGCCAACCCACTTCAGTGTCTCTGCCAAGGAAACCCCAAATGGGTTTCACAAATAGTCGAACACAACTGAAATGATTGAACATAACAAGAAGTCAAGGTTTAAATATTCTGTAACCATGGAACAGAGTTCACCTAGGTGACCCACCTGGGGATGGATCCTCAGGTTTCATTAACTTTGTGGTGGACAAAACATCTGACTAGCTGCACCGAGGCCCCTCTTGAAATTGTCACTAGTTGTGTGGCCTCACTGTGGCTTTCACTCCTGCTCTCTAACTCCTGCGGGGGAGGAAGACACAAAAGGGGTGCCCCTACGTTGGGAGCAGCAGGCTCTGAGGTCTGGAGCTGGTGGCCGGTTTGCTGACCCCTCCCAGAAGTCTCGTAGGCACTGCCAAATCTTCCCCAGACTGATCACTGTCTTTGGGCAGTTAGCTGTCAAACAGCCCCAAGCAGCCGGGCCATCTAATCCCACCATGAAAGCCCTTGAAATCGGTAATCCTGGGCTGAGAGATCCTCAGGCCACAGAGTCAGGAATAGCCCCGGGGAATTTTCCCAAGGAATTTTTTTAACCACTCAAATGTCTCACTTTCATTGCTTACCAACCCCTCTTGGAGTATGAACTGTTATAACAGCAACAAATGCCCTCAGCTTCCTCTCCGGGATTCAAACGGACCTGCTCAGGATTCACCTCTCTGTTAGCTTGTTGGCATCAGGCACCTTGGATAATGTGCTGAATTGAAAGTGGAGAAGACCTGGGTTCAAATTCTGCCTCCTACGTGTTTTAGCTATATGTCTGTGGACAAGTCACTGTACCCTTCTCATTTATAAAATAATGATTTTTTTTTTAAAAAAAAGCCTTATAATCAGTCAATCAACAAGTATTTCGTGAATGCCTGCTATGTACCTGGCATTGCTAAACTACAGAATACAGCATCAAACCACCTCTGCTCAGGAGCTCTCCACCTCAGGGCTGTGGCGGGCTCAAACGAGAACTTGTGTATAGAGTTATTTCTAAAGACGGTTAATGATTCCCAGGGGGCAGAGGGGCCTAGGTCTCAAGTCTGGAGTATTCTTCCTCACCTCTGTCTCTTAGAATTCTTGTTTCCTCTTTCTCTAGAAATTACTTTGTTTATTTTGCATTTACTCATAGGATCCTAGCCCGAGAGCTGGAAAGAACCCTAGGATCCAGTTAGTGAAATCCTCTCATTTTACATGTGAGGTTATGAGGCCCAAGTAGGCTGGTGACTTTCCGAGGTCACACAGGCAAAAAGTGTCAGAGATAGGATTTGAACCCGGGTCGTCTGACTCCAGGACCTGTGTTCTCTATCAAGTCGCTTTCCACAAACCAAGCTTATTTGTCTCCATTTATTTTGTATTTCTCATGCCATAGCCCCAGTAAACAGGCTGTATGGGGTGCTCAGAAGGAGGAGCATCTCTGGGTGTGGGGGCTTGGTGCGTGCTTCTCAGGGCTGCCTTTGGTGTCCACCTGGCATCATTCATTCGTTCTCCAGAGAACCAGTTGATCAACTGGTGAGCCCAAGATAACCAAGGGAATTCACCAGTGTAAGGTCTGGTCTTTGTTTAGATAGCATGGTATAATCCAGAGAACACTGGACCTGGGTGAGGAGTGCCTGGGTTTGAATCCCAGCCCTCCCACTTTCTCTGACTTTGGGCACATTCCTTTACCTCTCTGAGACTCCCTAAAATGGCAGGGTTAAAAGTAGTCATCCCTAAAGTCTGTTCTGGCTCTAAATCTCTCTGCTCCTCTGATTTATGATCCTTGGACATGCACCATGGCCTTCTCTACCAAAGAGAGCAAATGCCTTATTTCATCATCCAGGTCATTATGAGGAAGAGTAAGGAATAGGAAGAGAAGAAGGAAGAGTAGGGAGGAGGAAGGAAAATGGAGGAAGGAGGAAGAATAAAGAGGAAGACAAAGGAAGGGGAGGAAGAAGAGGGAAGAAAAAGGAGGAAGGAGGAGGAAGGCAGAAGATAGACAACTAATACATGATTGGAGTCAACTCTCTATCACTAAATCCCTTGCACTTAACCCCAATATCAACCCAGGAATTCCCTGCTCTGTATTCTACAATCTTCTCCTGGGCTTGAGTGTTTCTATGCAGTTCTGAGTTCTCACCCCTTTTGCTTCCTTCAGGCTAGTGTCCAATTAGTTAGGGCTGTCATCAATTAAGATTAATTGAGTACTCAGAGAGTGTGTGACCCTGTAAGAGGCAGGATAAATGAAGAGACTTTTAAGAGTAAATGTACAATGGGATGTAGCTAAAAGAACCTTAGCCTGGGCATCCTGGGTTTAGAGTTGGAAGGGACCTCCCAGGACATGAAATCTAACTCATTATTTTACAGATAAAGAAACTGGGGCCCAGGGGGTTTAAATCATCTGCCCAAGGTTATAGGAGTCTAGATCCAGAGCTAAAAGGAGCCTCACGCATCATGACATCTGACCCCTTTATTTTGCATATGAGGAAACTGAGACCCAGAGAAATTAAGTCATCTGTCAAGGGTCACATAGGCAAAATGCAAATCAGAGGTAGGCTTTAGGTCCTCCTCATCTGTCCCTCTTGCCACTGTAGTACCCATGAGCTTCACAACAACCCAGTGAGGTAGATACGAGGAGTGTCCCCTGTTCCCATTTTACAGATGAGAATTCTGAAACCTGGAAAGGTAAGGGGATGGGTCCCATAGGGAATAAAGTGCCAAGGACTGAGTTTGAGCCTAGGTCTCTCTGGATCCCCCAGTCCAGAGTATGTGCCATGACACTGCACTGTCCATCTGAAATAATTAAGATGCACAATGATACAAATCTTTGGATCCATACCCAGATAACCCAGTCTGAGGTCAAATTGCCCTCTTTCCCTCCCCCCAGTAGGAGACATACAGAGAAAGTCTCTCTCTGTGGAGAGATTTTCCTTTGGGTGAGCTGGCATACTAGAACCTCTCTTTCCAGGATATAGTTAATCCCAGAATCCCTCAGCCCCGATGGGAGTGTGGAGTAGGGATGGAAGAGAGCCTCCCTGCACTCTGCAAGCTTAAACTGAACCTGGGCAACCTCTAACTCAGTTCAGCAAAAGCAATGTATGATCAAAACCTGGATTTCTGATCATAGAATGTCAGAAGTTAGGACCTTAGGGACCACTGAGTCCACCCCCTTAATTTTACAGATGGGGACAATGAGGTCCAGTCAGTCAGTCAACAGACATTTATCATGTGTATACCTGATGTCAGGCACTGGGCTAAGCACTGAAGATACAAAAAAAAAAAAGGCAAAAATCATCTCTGCCTGCAGGGAGCTCACAGTCTAATGGGAGAGATTACATGCCAACAGTACAAACTAGTAATGGATGACAGGATAAATTGGAGATAATCAATGGGGGGAAGGCACTAAAATTAAGAGGGATCAGAAAAGGCTTTCTGTAGAAGGAGGGACTTTAAAGCCAGAAGAACCAGGAGACAAGAAAGAGCATTCTCAGCATGAGAGATACAAAGTGCCTTGACCAAAGTCACAAAGCTGGTGGCCTTAGACACTGGACGATTGAAGGTATACTGAGCCTGTATCCTACTGATGGGGTGGAAAGTGGGCTAAACCAGGGAGTAACAGAAACCGAGGTTCAGATGAGGGCAGCTAAGTGGCACCATAGTGCACAGAGCATTGGGCTTAGAATTGGGAAGATTCATCTTCGTGAGTTCAAATCCGACCTCAGACACTTACTAGCACATAATGACTCTGGCCAAGTCACTTAACCCTGTTTACCTCAGTTTTCTTAGTTGAAAAATGAGCTGGAGAAGGAAATGGCAAACCATTCCAGTACCCTCACTGAGAACCACCCACCCTGTCCCCTCCCCACCAGGATCACAGAGAGTTGGACATGACTGAACAACAAAATATAGATTTCAACATTTACTAGCTGTTTGACCCTTGGCAAGTCAATTAACTTCTCTGACACTATCTTTTCTGTAAAATAATATTTGTAGGGACTACCTCACAACATTTTTTAGTTTTCAAACTAGAGTGTGCAGTAATGGCATGTCTTAGAATCAGAGGACCCAAGTTTGGATCCCAGCTCTTGGGATGACTTTAGGCAAGTCAGTTAACTTCCCTGGGACTCAGTTTCCTCATCTGTAAAGTGGGAGGGGAGGTTGAACTAGATGAAGTCCAAGATTCCTTTCAGTTCAAGATCTGTGATATTCAAATTACATATGTAGGGTTGAAAGCCTTAAATCTCTCTCTAAATGTCAGCTACTGTTATTACCCTTGGTGTCTGAGACCAACACCCTAGGCTTAGTGGATTCTGACAAAAAAGAGATCTACAGTCTAGTGGCAAATGTAAGAGAAACACAGGACAGCAAAGGGGATTTGCGAGCTGCTGTTTGAGGCACCTCATGTCTTATTCGGGTCATCTTCTCTACTGGGTTTTCAGGTAAGCAATTTTTTCCTGGTTAGGAACACACTAAGGTCTACTTGTCCTGATATGAAAGACAGTCCAAGAAGTTACTGAAATTCTAAGCATTCCAGATTTGTTCCATCATTATTATATATTAGTAAATGCATTCATATCGATTACTTGATTATTTAAAGCAACATTTCATGTTTACAGGGGGTGTGGAAGCTTACAAAGTGCTTTCATATTTATGAGTTCATTTGACTGTCACAACTACCCTCTGAGGTAGGCAGTACAGAGATGTTTATCTCTTTTCTACAGTTGAAGAAATTGAGGCCAGAAGAAGCTAAGTGACTGGCCCAAGATCACATAGTTCATAAGTGATGAACATGAGATCAAAACCCAGATTTTTTTTTTATTCCAAGAGATAAGTGACTTGGGCAGGGTCACAGAATCTCAGCTTTAGATGGGACCTCAGAAGAGTTCAGCCTCTTCATTGTACAGATGAGGAGGCTGAGGCCCAGAGAGGTGATATAACTTGGCCAGGATCACATTCCCCAAAAGTCTCCTCTAATGAAGGGGAACCCATTACCTCTCCAGAGCAGCTCTCTCCACTTTTAATTATTGGGAAGACACTCATTCCTCTTCAGCATGTGGCTACCTTAGTGGCAGAGCTGGGGCTGTTATCCAGGATTCTTCATTCTCAGAATTGTGTTAAATGGTCCTTGGAGAACACGTGAACATCTCCTCTTGCTCCCACACACACCTTGCTCCCACACTCCCCCAGGAAGATGAGGTTAAGTGGTTCAACATCAGAAACTGATATCATGTTATCAGTGCAAATGACATTCACGGAGAGCCACTAACATCTGCTTTGCTACTGCACCCTAAGGACCATATGGACTTTTCCATCTGACTTGCAGCAAAAACCTTTCCCATGTGTTTGTCTCCCTCAGTAGAATGTGAGCTTCTTAAGAGCAGAGACTGTCATCATTTTCTAACTGTATCCCTATTATTTAGCACAGTGCTTTGCACATAGGAGAAGCTTAATAAATGCCTTTTTTCCTTGCCTCCTTCTTTTTTCCTTCCTTCTCTTCTTTCTTCCTTCTCTCTCTTTTTCTTTCTTTCTCCCTTCCTGCCTTCTTTCTTTCTCTCCTTCCTTCTTTCTATTTTCCTTTCTTTTTTCTCTCTCTCCCTTCTTTCTTTTGTTTCTTCCTTCTCTCTCTTCTTTCTTTCTCTCTTTCCTCCTTCCTTCCTTCCTTCCTTCCTTCCTTCCTTCCTTCCTTCCTTCCTTCCTTCCTTCCTTCCTTCCTTCCTTCCTTTATTTCTCCTACGTAGAAGCTGAAAAAGCAAATACCAAACAGGAGGATCCTAGAATGTTAGAGCTGAAAGGGACCTTCAAGCTAGGGGGCAGGATGCCACAGTGGCCATGGGCTCTGAGTGCTAATAATGTTTTTGCCATTTACCACCTATGTGGCCTTAAGCAGTCATTTTACTTCCTTGGGCCTCAGTTTCCCTGTCTATAAAATGAGGGACGTGGGCTAGATGGCTTCTAATGTACCTTCCAGATCTAAATCTATGATTCTATGACAGGATGGTTTCTAAGATTTTTCCAGCTCCAAATCTACTATACCATGATCCTTTGATCTAATCCAATTGTTTCGTTTTTACAGATGGAGAAATTGACATCCAGATAAATGAAGAGACTTGCCCATCATCCTAGAGGGTAACTAAAGTTTCATCTCTTTTCTCTTCCTTCCTAGCTTCTCTTGTTCATTCTCTCTTCCTTATCTTAATCCTCTTTGAACCTCAGTTTCCTCATGTGTAAAATGGGAACATAATCCTCACCCTGTCCTCACAGATTCTTAGCAAGGAGATCATTTTGCAGATCTGAAAGGATCGCATATAGTTAACTCATTACCATTTTTTTTCTCCTTTCCCTCCACCAATTCTTCTCCTGTTCCATCTCACCGCCCCCACCCCACCCCCCAAATTTGAGGCCAGCTCAGCCTGACCAGAAGGCAGTTTGAACATGAAGGAGGCCCACCCCCATAGTTGTGATGTTGGTGGTTGTTATGGTAAAGGGGAAAGGTAATAGAGGATGTGGAGTCTGGTCCTTTGAAACCCTGCTGGGCTGGTCCCTTCCAAGCCTTGGTCCAACCCTAAGACAATAAATACAGCCTTGGTTACATGGCCTGTGCCAGGCAGTAAATGATGACACCATCAGCTGTACATGACTGTTGAAACAAACACACGCTGCAATCATCAGGCTGGACTGGGAAGAGAAGCATTTGGCAAATGAGACTGTATTTTCACATTGGTTTGTGCTGAGCATGTAAATTTCCTGGGGGCCAGCCTGGTGCTGGAGATGTGTAATTGATTGTCTGAATTATAATAAACAAAGTGTGACGGGTGATCATCCATCATATTCCCACTGAATGTTCCAGACTAGCTGAAAAGGGAGGAAAAGCCAGGGAGAGGGGGGAGAGAAAGAGAGGGAGGGAGGAAGAGAGGGAGAGACAGAGAAAGAGAGAGAGAGGAAAGAAGAAGAAGAAGAAGAAGAAGAAGAAGAAGAAGAAGAAGAAGAAGAAGAAGAAGAAGAAGAAGAAGAAGAAGAAGAAAGAAGGGAGGGATGAGAAGAGACTGAGAAAGAGAAAGAGAGAAGGAAAGGGAAGGAAGAAGGGAGGGGGAGGGAAAGGGAGAAGGGAGGGAAGGAAAGAGAGACAGAGACAGAGAGAGAATGGGAAAGAGGGGAGGAAGAAAGGGGACTCTGGGGGAGGGAAGGAGAATATATAAGAGTATTCCCTACAGAGAAAGCTAGGGAAGAAAGGGGGGGGAGGGGAGGAAGCAGTCCACAGAGTGGGACAAGGAAAAGGAGAAAGCAATTACTGTAATTCTTTTGATTATCTCATTTGCTGTTTCTGGGTTTTCCTTGTCTCCTGTGCCTTCTGACACTGAGTTCCCAGGAGACTTCCTTGGAGGGGGACAGTGAATTCTCCTTCAAGGACTGAGCTGGGGAAAGGTAAAAAGGGGAGGTGGGGGAGGGGCTGGGCAGCTCCTTGTAATTGGAGTAGATATGTTTGAAAGAAGCCAAAGAAAGGATGTGTGAGTGTGTGTGTGTGTATGTGAGTGTGTGTGGGGGGAAGGGGTTGGCAGTCACACTCAGATGTCACTGATCTGCATCTTCAGATGGGCAGAAATCAATCTCTAACCAAAAGAAGGGAAATGTAGTTGAAAATGTAAACCCAAAAGGGGCTTTTTTGGGAGAAAGGGAGGGGATAGAGGGAGAACAGCCAAATGATATAAGCTTACACTGGTATTAGGGCCAAGCCTTATGTAAACATCTGTGGGGTGTAGAAAGAGCTGTGGGTTTGGAGTTCAAAGGCTGGAGTTCAAATCTGCTACTTACTCCATTGGAAAAGTCATTCAATCTTCCTAGACCTCAGTTTCCTCACTTGTAGAGGGAGGAGCTATTTGAGATATTGGTTACTACACTGGACTTGGACTCCGGAAGACCTGAGTTCAAATCCAGCCTCAGACATTTACTAGCTGCATGACCCTGGGCAAGTCACTTCACCCTGTTTGCCTCAGTTTCCTCATCTGTAAAATGAGCTGGAGAAAGAAATGGCAAACCACTCCAGTATCTTTGCCAAGAAAACCCCAAATGGGGTCATGAAGAGTCAGACAAGACTGAAATAACTGAACAACAATAAACCCTGGACAAGACACTTCACCTCTGACTGCCTCAGTTTCCTCATCTGGAAAAAAAAAGAGGGTTAGACTTAATGACCTTTATGGACCTTTTCTGCTATAGATTTATCATCCTAAAATCTTTTGGCAAATTCCCCTTGACCCTCCCAGAACCCCTGCTGCCTAGAGTAATGGGAGCTTAGGGCTACAGAAGGTAGTCACAGGAAGAGGTAGAGCCCAAATTTGGAAAGAAGAGGGAGGGGTGGCCACCCTCAATGTCAGGGTCAGAGAGGGACCCTTGTAGACAGTGATGGTAGCAGGCCTCTCACTGATTTCTCTCACCTTACCCTGAGATGGGCCAGTAGACACCAGAGGGGGTCAGAGGTCCTGACTAGTGACCAGTCAGCTGAGACCAGTGAAATCTCCTGTTCTAGTTCACATCAAATACCGATTCCACTTCTTAGGCTGAGCTGAAACCGCATTTTCACGCTTTTTGCATCTCTGTCTGATGACCACTCCTGCAGAATTCAGACTTCCTAAGGAAAGTATATTGCTTATACTCTATCCACGTAAGGGAAGACTCAAACTTTACACTTCCTAGACCTCCTGTGATAAAATAAAGTCTGTCTGGGGTAACTTCCCTCTGGAGCTGGAAGGGACCAGAGAAAGAAAGGAAAAAGGAATGAGCATTTATTAAGCACCTACTATGTGCCATAATATAGTGACATTATCTCATTTGATCTACAGAGTTCATTTAGTCCAACTGGATCATTTTACAAAAGGAGGAAACTGAGGCTGATACAGGCCGTGACTTACACAAGGTCATACTGGTAGGAAGTAGCAGAACTGGGATTTCAACTTGGGTCCTGTGACCCCAAGTTCTGGGCTCTTTCTTCTGTCCCATATTGTCTCCATGAAAATGAGGCCAATGATGGATGAACAAGGGCAGCATCACATTCTGAGCCTTGTTCTCTAGAAGCTTCCAGTCCAGACAGACAGCACTGATGCCTCTTGGCATATTAAGGACATAAAGACGAATGAACAGATATTTAGCCAGCACATACATTAAATAAGAATTTACATTATGCAAAAGCTAAGGCCCTTGCAGAGGTGGTGAGTGAGGAGTCGTGGGAATTGTCGTTCTGAGAGAAGAGTTATCTTGTTTTGCTTCTCTTGGCACTGTACCATCTGACCTCTCTTCCTCACCTCCCTCTTCACAAGAGCCAAATACAGGAATCTGGAATAGCTGGGGCCCCTAGAAACAGTTAGGATGCACATAAAATATAGGGGGGAGCAAGGTTCCCTCTTCTCCTTTCTGTCCAGGTCCCCTGCTGTATCACTATAGGCTTACTTGACGTTGATTGACAATACAGCTGATCAATACACTGAAATATTAAGGAAATGCCCTATCCCTCCTGTGTGATAATACAGCATAAGGAGAAGGTCCCAGGCAACAGCAGTCTGATGATGCAAAGTCTATTGAACTGCTGTGGAAATGTCAGAACGACAGGACACACGACGGGATTTTCAGAATGGTGTTTGTCTCTCTATCTAGCAAAATAGCATGTGTATGTCTATATGTATGTATGTATGCTCATGTATCTGTGGAGACGGAGGAGAGAGAAAGGTGGGGTGAGAGGAAAGAGGAAGAGAAAGAAAGGGGGGGAGAGAGAATGAGAGAGGAGGAGGGGGGAGGAGGAGAAGGAAGAAGAGGATTTTAAGGTAAATATGATTATATAATTTATTATTAATATTAATATTGATTATTAATAATAGTAGTATTTATATAGTGCCTCCTATATGCCAGGCACTGGGATAAGTACTTTATCATAACTGATCTTCACAATAAACCGGGGAGGGAGGTGTTATATTATTATCCCCATTTCACAGTTGAGGAAACCAAGGCAAACAGAAGTTAAGTGACTTGCCCAAGGTCACACAACTAGTAAGTGTCTGAGACTGGATTGGAACTTAAGTCTCCCTGGCTCCAGGACCAGTTTCCTCAACTGTAAAGCAGGGATAATAACAGCACCAATCTCCTGGTTGCTGTGAGGGTCAAATGAGATAACATTTGCAAAGCACCTGGCACAGAATAGGTACTTAAATGTTTGTTCCCTTCTCTTCGCCTTATCAAATACTGGCTGCTGCTCAGTTTGCATATGTTAACCAAAAAACACTCCAATGCAGAGACTCCTGAGAACTGGGAACACACCAACTCCATACTCATATTGGTGAAGTGCAAAGTGTGCTACATTTGGAGACAGAGGTCCTGGGTTCAAATCCTTATTCTGCCACTTACTTTGAGTAAATTCCTTTACTTCCCTAGGCTGAATTCTTCCTCTGTGAAGTAATGATCTTTTGGCTTTGCACTGAACTTTTGGTCATAATTGAGGCCCCACAGCCAGACCAATCCACAGGGTAATCAGAATGCATCTTCCTTTGAAACTGTCTAGATGAAAGAAGACTCAGCCCCTCCACTATATGCTCATTTTGTTCTGAAGATCATAATGGAATAATTCCACCCCACCAGCTGTTCTCTTGATGGGGGAGGAATTTTCACCCACTCACCTCCGTGAGAGATTGGCAATGCCAGCAAGAGGCAGGCCTGCAAGTATAGTCCAGCTCAGGGTCAGGGAAATCTGAAAGCTCATCTTGCTGTGGGCTCTGTCCTCAGGTCACTGGCTCTGCTGATTGATGGGGAGTGACAACGTCTCCTTAGACCTCAGATGAGCTCCTTGTAAGTCGGCTGAAGGAAGAGTGGATATCTTCAGCTAAGGGTAGGGAGGGAGAGTGGAAGGAGAATAAGCATTTACTAATTGTCTGCTACGTACCAGGCACTATGCTAAGTTCTTTTACAAACACTGTCTTATTTAATCCTCACAATAACCTTGTGAAGTAGATATTATTATCCTCATTTTGCAGTTGAGGAAACTGAGGCAGACAGAGATTTAAGGGACTTTCCCTGGGTCACCCAGCTAGTAAATATTTCAGGTTGAATTTGAACTCAGGTCTTCCTAATTCCAGCACTGCATAGAACACTGGGCTTGGAATCAGGAAGACATCTTCCTGAGACCAAAACTGGACTCAGACATTTCCTAGTTATGTGACCCTGGGCAAGTCACTTAACCCTATTTGCCTTAGTTTCTCATTTATAAAAATGGGCTGAAGAAGGAAATGGCAAACCACTCCAGGATCTCTGCCAAGAAAACCCCAAAATGGAGTCATGAACAGTCAGACACGACTGTACAACCACAACTTTCTAATTCCAGGCTCAGCACACTATCCATTGAGTCACCAGTCAAATGTTGGCTGTGGATGGACTCAGATTTAGATTATTCATTATCATTACTGGTAGGATGGAAAGAAACCACTGGACTTGAGTTTGAATCCTGCTTATTATTTGATATAAATTTTGTATAAATTTTGAGGAAGTCATTCAATGTTTCCAGACCTCATATATAAAATAAAAGGGTTTGGAGTAGAATCATAGATTTAAAACTAAAAGGAACCTTAGAGGTCATTGAATTCAATTTCCTCATTTTAAAGATAAAGAAATCAAGATCAAGAGAAGCTAAGTGACTTGTCCAGGGTCACAAAGCTGGTCAGTATCTGGAGGTCTTGAATGGAGGTCTTCCTGACTCCTAGTGCAGTAGCTGTTGGACTTGGATGATAATGAAACATCTTGAGATGCCCAAAGGGCTATAAAACCATGCATAGCTTTTGACCTAGCAATACCACTACTAGGTCTATATCCCAAAAGAGATTTAAAAAAAAAAAAAGAAAAGGACATACATGTACAAAAGTATTTATAGCAGCTCATTTCTGGGGGCAAAGAATTAGAAACTGAGGGGGTGTCCATCCATTGGAGAATGGCTGAGCAAGTTGTGGTATGTGATTATGGTGGAATACTGTTGTACTGTAGGAAATGATGAGCAGGGTGCTCTCAGAGAAACCTGGAAAGACTTGCATGGGCTAATGCAAAGGGAAATGTACTGTGTACAAAGTCACAGAAAAATTGTAAGATAATCAGCTGTGAATGACTTAGCTATTCTCAGCAATACAACGATCCAAGACAGCTCTGAAAGACTTAGGATGAAAAATGCTATCCATCTCCAGAGAAAGAACTGATGGTGTCTGAATACAGATCGAAGCATATTTTCTTTAGGTTTTTTTCTATGTTTTTCTTTCACAACATGGCTATTGTGGGTATGTTTTGCATGACTATACATGTATAACTGCTTGCCTTCTCAATGGGGAGGAAGGAAGGGAGAGAATTTGGAACTCAAAGTTTTAAAAATGAATGTTAAAATTGCTTTTACACATAACTGGGGGAAAATAAAATACTAAATTAAAAAAAAAAACCCTTGAGAGCCTGGGCTTCAAATCAGAACTCCACTGATGGCCTCTGAGGTTCCTTTCAGCTCAGGGGCCATGATCCCATGATCCCAAAGTATAACTCACATTTATGGAATCCCCTCAACATGTGTGCTGTGCACTCAATATGTTTCCTGAGTGTAGGGCCATTTTCCCTGCCTTAATGGGTTTTATGCTTATTAGTGATGAATCAATGGGATCATAAATTTAAAGTTGGAAGGAGGCTCAGAGCTCAATCCCCTCATTTTACAGATGAGGAAACTGAGGCCCAGGAAGGTAGTGACTTAGGATCATAGCATCATTGATTTAGAGCTGGAAGGGACCTTGAAAGTCATTTCCCATCATTATCCAGGTAAGAAAAATGAGGCCCAGGAAGTTTTTATAATTTGCCAACAGTCTCATAAACAAACAGATGAATTTTTGTCTGTGAAAAGAGGAGAATGGGCTGGGTCGTGCTTGGCAACATACACAGAATTACTGTTTGGGACCTGTGTCTGTGTCCTTTTCCCCCATTATTCAGCAGAGGGAGCTGATTCCAATTACCTGGGAGCACAGAGACCCGGTCATTCCAAAAGAAATATGGACTTAAGGCTTATCTGTGCCAGTGGACCCAGTGACCTTGTTGGGGCTTTGAAATTTTTTTTTATCTCTCACAATGAAACAATAGAGGGGAAGGAATAAGCATTTATATAATGCGTACTATGTGCTGGACACTTTTTACAAATATTATCTCATTTGATCTTTACAACAACCCTGCTAGGAAGGTGCTATTATCCCCATTTTACTGTTGAGGAAACTAAGACAAACAGAAAAATTAAGTAACTTGTCCAAGGTCACGCAGCTATTAAGTGCCTGAGGCTGAATTTGAACCCAGGTCTTTCTGAGACCTTGCTCTATCCACCGCTGCCCGTAATAACCCTCTCCCATACGATTCAGCTGAGAATTTAGTCATCTTGACACGTACTACTTTATCTGAACCTTGTGACTTAAATGTGATTGTGATCCCCATTTTATAGGTAAGGAAACTGAGGCAAACAAATTAAGTGACTTGCTCAAGATCATACATCTAGTAAGTGTCAGAGGAGAATTTGAACACAGGTCCTTCTGATGCTGAGTCTAGTGATCTTCCCACTCACATACCATACCACCAAGGTGAAACAACTTCGGCATGATTGCATAAGGCAATCCTTTTCCCACAGCCCTATCAAAGACCATTTCCCCTATGTTGAAAACACCATTGTGTGAGGTTCAAAGCATTCTCCTAGAATGTAGTGGTAATTCCTTGGTGTTTACAGGGCTGCTGCCAACATGCATTACCCTGAATCGAACTTACCTTTCAAATGAGGGATGAATAATTTATATGGCAACTTCTTTCCACTGAACCAGCCAAGTGCTTCTGATGATCTTTTTGCTGTGAGGTCACTAAGGAGTAGGTATTATTCCTTCCATTTTAGAGACAGGGGAAGCACAACCACAGAGAAATTCCATTTCGGGTTCCAGGTACCATGCCAGGTGTTGGTCAGGTCGAAAGGGCAAAAACAGAGCAGTCGATTCTCTCAAGCAGTTTAGTTTCCTGGGGGGATACAAGGTGAGCACAGGTAATTACCAAGTATCCTCAGATATTCAAATGGGTCTGTGATCTCACCCAAGTGCACACTCCCTCCCACATTGCAGATGGCAACCCATCCACGTCTGCCCATCTTGTGCGACTCTTGTCTGTCAGTTCTCCACAGAAGAGGAAGACGTGCTAGGGACCTCCTTCCATTTCTCCTGGCATTTGGAGGATACCATTGGAGTAGCATGATTCAAAGCTGGGCTGGTTGTGGGGCTGGCTAGGTACTACGTGCAGGGTGATTACCTGAACGAAGACATTGACCAAGCCCTCACTGCTACTGGTTCATTTCTTTGCTAAGTCTCTCTCCAGGTTCAAAAGCATTCTGGGTATGAATAGATTCAGAAATTGTTAAACCTCTGCAAGAACTTTCTGTTTAATTGGTTTGCCCCCAATGCAGCCTAGGCTTAGAAAACTCTTGTTTCCCTTTTGAGTTAGCTTTCCCTCCCTCAAGCTTGAACCACACACTTAGTGCCCTGGACTAAAAAAAAATTATAAATGGCATTATTATTTAATAGCAGTTTTAAGTAACAAAGAAATGTAAATAAGCATTTAAAGGAACAGGTTTCCACTTGCAGGTCATAGTGGCTAGAGCTGAAGGGTTGAATTTCTTCCCCCCCACCCAAATCCTTCTCTTCCCACCTGTTGGAGGGAAAATGGGAGGTGAACTTGTTGGATGAGTGAAGGAGAACTAAAATTCTTCTTGGGCCTGCTTCAGATAAGAGTGGGGTGTAGAGAGGAGAAGAGGCTCTGTGGTCTAGACTCCAGTCATCTTACCAATCCCGTGGATTCTGATCAAATTTCCTCTCATCTTTCTTCACCTCCATGCCTGCTCCACCATGCAATGGGATCTCTGTGTTGCCTACTTTTCCTGCCTTCTGTTGTGAGGAGAAGCACTCAGTCTCTCTGTTACCTGTTGACTCAGCAGGAAAGAAATGGGGTGGGGCAGGAAATGTGGCTCACAGTCTTTCTCTCCCTAAGGAGACGAGAGTAGCCAGGTGGTGCCATAAATGAAGAAGACTCATCTTCGTGAGTTCAAATCCAGCCTCAGAAACTTACCAGTTGTGTAACCCTGGGTGAATTATTTAACCCTGTTTGCCTCAGTTTCCTCATCTGTAAAGTGAGCTTGGAGAAGGAAATGACAAACGACTCCAGTATCTCTGCCAAGAAAACCCCAAATGGGATCACAGAGAATTGGACATGATTGAAATGAATGAAGAACAACAAAAGGTAGAGATGCTTCTTATATTCATGTTTGGGGCTTCCTTCTCAGCCATGTGGCTTCCTTTAAGGAAGACACTTCCTTTCAAAAAGGGATCAAAAGCCCCCTAGAAACTTGGGGAACCCTGGGTAAATGCTTATATACCATCAGCAGACACCATCCAGTCAAATCAAATCATATCAAATCTCTATGGCAACGTACCTGGTGGGGGAGGGGAGGAGTCACCAAAGTGATATAAAATGACTTTGAGATGGAGAGAATGTTAATAACTGGGTGGGGGGCGGAGATCAGGAAAGGCCTCCTGTAGGAGGAGACACCTGAAGGAAGCTGGGGGATGGAAGGAAGAGAAGGTTGAGTGGGGAGAGCACAAGGGGACCATTTGTGTAAAAATGCTGCAATTTGGTGAAAGCCGCAGCCAGCCCTGGAATGGACGTCAGCTCGCTCATTATCCTAGCTAGGCTTCTCTCCATTAGCCTGATTAGGACCATTGATTTATCCCTTTTTTGGTGGCAGAGAGAGGAGAAAACCATGCCATTTATGGGATATAAATATCTCAGAAAAAGCTCGAAAACATTGTGTCACATGTATTTTCTTAGCACTTCTGCAAACAGTCAGTCACTCTACAAAGTACACCCATCATTCACCAGCTGGGGGGGCAGGGGTGGAAAGGAGAAGGGAGAGAAATCCTCAAGGAATGCATTCTCCAGAAAGCCTTCACCCAGCAACATCATAGTCTTACAACCAGTTACAAACAGCGTCCTCCGTGTGTTGTCTGAAGCTTAACACTTGGACCGTGCCCAACCTTCCAGGAGTTTCTAAAGCATAATAGAAACACAAGGCACCTTTGATCCTAAGTGACATCAAGACTAAAGGAGGCAGGAAGGTAGAAGTCATCCCATAAAGCTGCCATACTTTACAGAGGGGGAAACTGAGGCCCTAGATGGTTTACCTAAAAATCACCCAGCTAGTTTATGGCAAAACTGGTATTTGAGCCTAGGTCTTCTGACTACAGGGCAGCTAGGTGGGTAGAATGCCAGGCCTGGAGTCAAGAAGACCTGGGTTCAAATCCAACCTCACTAGCTGTGTGACCCTGAGCAAGTCACTTCATCTTATTTTCCTTAGTTTCCTCACTTGTAAAATGATCTAGAGAAGGCAATGGCCAACCACTGCAGTATCTTTGTCAAGAAAACCCCAAATGGGGTCACGTAGAGTTGGACAAGACTGAAAACAGCTGAAAAACTTCTGACTACAAATTTCTAAATTTTATGCATTTAAAAACATTATTTGAAGGGGCAGCTAGGTGGCTTAATGAATAGAGCTCTGGTCTTGGAGTCGGGAGGGCCTGAGTTCAAATCCAGCCTCAGACACTTAACACTTACTAGCTGTGTGATACTGAGCAAGTCATTTAACCCTAATCGCCTCACCAAAAAGCGCAAAAAAATTATAATAATAATAATAACTATTATTATTATTATGTGGAGAAAGGGCCCACAAGCTTCATTAGACTCCCAAGGACATCTAGCACAAAAAAAAAGGTTAAGAATTCCTGTAGACTTTGGGAGTTTGGTTAGAACGAAGAGAGGTTGCTGTCCCCCCAAGATGGGCTGGGAAAGAAGGGATATCTGAACTGGGACTAGAAGAATGATGAGGATTTAAATGAGGAAAGAGGGGGGCAGCTAGGTGGTGCACGAGCCCTGGATTCAGGAGGACCTGAGTTCAAATATGATCTCAGACACATAACACTTACTAGTGGGCAAGTCACTTAACCCTATTGCCTAGCCAAAACAAATAAATAAATGAGGGAAGAGAGAGGAGACCATTCTACTGGGGGTGGGGATGGGGATGAAGAGGAAAGTAACCTGAGTACAGACAGAGAGAGAATAGAGAAAGAAGGTCAGCTCTGCAGAATCAAGAGTCTTCCCTAGTTGGAGTAAGAAAGCAAGGATGTATCGGGCAGCTAGGTGGCACCATGGTGCACAGAGCACAGGGCTTGGAATCAGGAAGACTCATCTTCATGAGTTCAAATCCAGCCTCAGACACTTACTAGCTGTGTAATCTTGGGCAAGTCACTTCACGTTGTCTGCCTCAGTTTCCTCATCTGTAAAATGAGCTGGAGAAGGAAATGGCAAACTACTCTAGTATCTTTGCCACGAAAACCCCAAATAGAGTCACCACGAGTTGGACATGACTGAACCACAATATGTATTGGAAAGAATACTGGTGTGGGAGTCAGAGGACCTGGGTTTGCATTCAAGATCTGTCCCTTTATTACCTGTGTGACCTTAACCGAGTTATTTACTTTGGCTCGACTCCTAGGTTCTTCATCATAAATGAAGAGATTGAATTGGAAGATGTCTCTAGTTTTTTTAAGTCTGACATTCAATGACTGATTCACACTGGGAAGTAATGGGGAATAAAGGTCTAGGAGTGCCCAGCTGGACCCTGGCAGGGCCTCTTTGTACGCCTCTTGAATCTCCTGAAGAAAGTGTCGAATTCCTCCACAAAGTTGATACCAGGTGATACACTGTGATATTCTTTGTTACAGTGTCAACTCCCCTGGCTCTGGGGATTGCCTTTGGCCCTGAACACCTCATTGAGGATGATTTACTGGTTAATGTTCAGTTCTTACACCTGGGCTATGTACACACAAGCACTCAGTGCACAGCCTTTGAAAGGGAAGGGATAAGAATCAAAAAGAAAGAGAGATGCAGAGATGAGAGCCCCTCCTCTGCCCCAACTGGACTTATTGCTCTGAGGAAGGGCCCATGCACATAAAGGATCCTTCCAGGATACCACATAGCCCCAGAAACGGCAGTGCGTAGAATGGCAAGGAGTTCCCCAGCCAAGCTGGGAGGCTGCTGCCAGCAGCAGACTGGCAGCTGCTAATTTATGAAGGAATTTTTGGATCAAGCCTCCGGGACCCAGCAAAGGAGGTCCTGACACTTGCCAACAAATAGAGAAGTCCCTGGACCAAGCCTCTCCAATCCAACAGAGGAGTTTCTAGACTAGATAATCCAGGTCCATGAGACCAGAAACCGTCTGCCTTTCTTTGTACCCCTGATGCTTAGCAGTGTCTGGCACATAGGAGGTGCTTCATAAATGCTAAACTGATTCACTGCTCACCAGACACATTGCTTAGGGACACATAGAAAGGCAAAATCAGTCCCTGCCCTCAAGAAGCTTGCATTCTAAAGGGGTAGACTATGCAAAGAATGTCCTACAAGCATGATATATACATACAGGATAAACTGGAGATGATCAATAGAGGGAAGGCTTAAGGGGAGTTAGAAAAGTCTTCTTACGTTGCAGAAGGTACACTTGTAGCTGGGACCTGAAGGAAGTCAGCAAGTCAGGAGATGGACATGAAAAGAGAGAGAATGCCAGGCATGGTGAACAGCTCATAAAATGGACGGGGTTCGGAGAGAACATCTTGTAGGCTGGTGTCACTAGATCACAGAATTTTGGGGGGAGAGGGATAAGGTGTAAGAATACTGGAAAGGTAGGAAGTGGCCAGGATACGTTGTTGTTGAGTCATTTCTGTAGCATCCAACTCTTCGTGACTCCCTTTGGGGTTTTCTTGGCAAAGATACTGGGGTGGTTTGCCATTTCCTTCTCCAGCTTATTTTACAGATGAAGAAACTGAGGCAGACAGGGTTAAGTGACCTGCCCAGGATCACACAGCTAGTAAGTGTCTGAGGCTGGATCTGAACTCATGAAGAGTCTTCCTCCTTCCAAACCTGCTGCTCTATCCACTGTGCTATCTAGCTGTCTTTGCTTTAAAAGCCAAAAGTTTTCACATTTCATCCTATAGCCACTAGGGAGTCACTAAAGTTTACTGAATGGGAGTAGATAGCTTTAGGAAGATCAGTCCAAAAGCTGAGAGGAGGATGGTTTGGAATGGGAGAAGATGAAGCAAGGAACAAATCAGTAGGCTGTCATAATTATCTAGGCTGAGGTGATAAGTACTTGGAGCTGGGTAATGACAATGTCAGAGGAGAGAAGATGTTGAGAAAATAGAATTGACAGGGAAGAAGAGGGAGCTCTCTGTGAATTACTACCTTTTTTTTCCCTTCTTCAGTGAAATATGAAGCCAATGATCTCAGCTGAGAAGGGAGTAGAGGGTAAGCTGTGGGGAAGTTTGAAGGGAATGAAAAGATTCAGAAAAGCTGCTGAGTGAACAGGACAGCCAATCTATTAGGGAGTTGTAAAAAAGATTGCCTTGCAGCAGTGAGGGCCCAGTTGAGATCATGTGACACAAATTTGTAGTGGATGCCATAGTGCAGTTTCATGATTTTCCCTAGCTTCATGGCACGTGAATAGGAATGAAGGCAGCAGATGGTGGGAGCTGTATTGTAGAAGTTCAGGGAGAATGTGTGCTGGACCCGCTAAGCAACTGGGAACCATCGAACCATTGACTGACACAAGACAGGGCTTGAGTGTTGGAAGGGACCTTGGCATCCGTCTAGACCAATCCATACCCAAAAGAATTCCCCATCATAACATACCCCATCAGTGGTCAGCCAGGACTGCCTGAAGACCTCTGAGGAGGGGAAGCTCACCACCTTTTGAGGCAGCCCAGGCCTCTCATAGTCTGGATGTTTTTCCTGATTTCTAGCCAAAATTGGCCTCTTTGAAGCTCCCATCATCATTCCTAGTTTTGTCTTCTGGGGCCAGACAGAAAAAGCCTAAGCATTCCTTTATATAACAGTCCTTCTGATACCTAAAGACAGCCAGCACGCCCTTCCTTGGTCTTTGTTCCAGGCTCAACCTCCCCAATTCCTTCAACTGAGCCTTACACAGTGCTCAGGCAGACCAGACCAGATGCAGACTGGAGGATTCCCCAAAAGTCAGATCTGACTTGGGAGGTGTTTGCCTTCTCCAGGAGCCCTTTGTTTAGCATGATTGTTTTAGGGTGGGTCATGGTAAATAGGGCTCTAAACCTGGAATCAAGGAACACACAGGTTCAAATCTCCCCTCTCCTGGTATTTAAAACTAGGTTTTCTGCCTCTAAATGCAGAGGGTTTTTTTTCCCCCTCACTGCCCCACAGCTGTCTGGACTAATTCCCATGACAATAGTATGTAAACATTTATGTTCCATTCAAGCTTTAGTGTTTGGCTTGGGCTGAAGTGGTGTAGGGCTGGAAACAAGCTGTGCATAAGTCATTCCCATCAGCCCTGGCCTGGCTTCCAACTCTGCCTGCCCAAGTCTTCAGGCCTCCAGGCTATTTCACTCCCCCACCTTCTCAAAGGCACAGAGACCAATCGAAAGGATCCCTCTCCTGACTTTTATGGATGGCCCTTGTTTTTTTAGGGACTTTGCAGGGGGCAGAGGGAAGGAAGGGAAGAGAGGAGAAAGCAGAAAAACGGGGATTGAGAGAATGGGAAAGAGGGGAGGAAGAAGGAAGGAAGGAGAGAAGAGAAAGAGAGGAGAAAGAGAAAAGTGAGGAGAGGGAATGGGAAAGAGGGGAGAAAGAAGGAAGGAAGGAAGGAGAGGAAAGAGAGAGAGAGAGGAGAGAAAAGGAAAGAGAGAGTTCACAAGGAGGAGGAGGAGGAGGAGGAGGAGAGGGGCCAGCCAGCAGCGCTAGGCAGCTAAGGCCTGAGTTTGCCTCTCTAAGTCACTGATCCTGGCAGCCTGGAGGTTTGTTTTGGCTAAGACCTGTCCTGGGAACCACAGTGAAGCTCACGCTCTTGGAATTTGCTCCCTTTACGATTCACTCAACAACTTGGCTTCGATGGACGGTTTAGGGGAAGGAGAAAGAAAAGAAAAGAGAAAAAAGGCCTCTCAGTGCTGTTGATAAAGTGTGCAAAAGTGTGAGGCCAGGATCCCTGCTTCCATTTTGCATGATCCTTTGCCTGGGGTGGGGTGAAAATGGAGAGGTGGGGTTGGGTGGGGTGTGGGTAGGGGAAGGGGACCTGGGCAAAGGGACAGTCTCCAGAGAGGTTTGGTGACCCTAAGAAGAGATCCAGGACCTGGAAGGCCTGTCTTTGGCTGCTGAAAGGGCCCTGTAGAGAGGTGTTCTGTAAACAGTGTTAGCACTGGGTGGGTGGGTGGGACCAGTTGTGGCTTCAAATCCCCATGGCTCCCTGGGAACTTGGCAACTGGCCACCTCCTCCTTTCCTCATAGGCTTAGTGCAGGAAGGCAATCATCTAGTGCAATCCCTTCACCTTGCAAGGCGGGAAACTGAGGCTGAGAGTGCAAGTAATTGCCCAAGTGGCAAAGTAAGGGTTTGAATCCAGGTCTTTCAACTCCAAGATGTATTATTATGCCTCCTTAGGGAAAACAAATCAATGGTCTCTCACTCTGCTTCTTGGAATCCCTAAATTTCTGCAAAAGTTAGCTCAGGCCCTGACCCCAGTACATGAGGCTTTTCCTCCCCCCTCAGCTGTTAGTGCCTTCCCCTGGAGAGGTTGTCTTGTATCAACAAGCAAGGGAAGGGAAAAGGAATAAACTTTATTAAGTGCCTACTATGGACCAGACCCTCTGCCAAACGCTTTGGGATGAGAGGAAGAAACAATCCCCACTCTTGAGAAGCAGGTGGTATCCTATCTGCCTACATGTTTCTTATGTGCATCGTCTCCCTCCCCATTAGAATGTAAGCTTTTTGAGGGCAGAAAGTCTTCCTTCCCTTTCCTCTGCTCCCCCTCCCTCTCCTCTCATTCCTCCTCTTTTCTTTTTCTTTCCTTATCTCTTTTTGTCTTTGTATTCCTAGCACCTGGCACATGGGATGACCACAATCAGCGTTTGTTGATTGCTGGACAGAATTGGACCTGGGATCAGGGAAGGGAAGCAGAATGCCCCGTTTCCCAAACCCACTGAGCAACCATGATGAGTCAGCTCTCTGGGAAATGATGTGACTTAGGAGAGCTGATAGAGACAAATGCTGAAGTCCCTGACTGGGCCCTCAAAGAGCTTATAGTTTAATTGTAGACACAAGCCAGGTAGGTGTCAAATATGCATCTCACACACACACACACACACACACACACACACACACACAGGTAGAAGTACTCCTTAGCCTATGCTTCCCTAGAGAAGAGTCAGACAAGCAGAGTAGAGAGACTGTTAAACTTGGAATCAGAACAAGCCCAAGTTCAAATCTCATCCATCTCTGGAACTTACTAGCTATGTGACCCTGGACAAGTCACTTAACCCTATTGGCCTCAGCTTCCTCATCTGCAAAATGAGCCAAAGAAGGAAATGGCAAATCACTCCAGTATCTTTGGAGAAAACACTAAATGGGAGCACAAGTGAAACCGCTCAGCAATAGCATGTAGTTATACTGGTAAATTTTCATTTTTTTCAATAAGTTTTTATTGATGTCTTTTTTATATGATTATAATTTTCCCTTCCCCTTCCCAGAGAGCCATACTATATAACAAATAGTATTTTTAAGACAAAATGAAAAATGAGAGGAAAAATCAGCACATCCAATCAATACATTGAAAAAGTCTAAAAATATATGCAATGTGTAATCTCCCACCTCTGTAAAGAGTTATATTAGGACTCTTCTCTGACACTTCTTTCTTTGAACTATGTTTGATCTTTATAATCTTGCTACATTCATGTGTGTGTGTGTGTGGGAGGGTGTCTTTCCAGTTATATTGTTGTAGTCATGTGTATCATTTCTTGGTTCTCCTTGCTTCATTCTGCATCAGTTCATATAGATCTGCCTATGCTTCTTGTATTCATCTCTTTAATAATTTCTTACCGGGGCAGCTAGGTGGCACAGTGGATAGAGCACTGGCCCTGGATTCAGGAGGATGTGAGTTAAAATCTGGCCTCAGACACATAACACTTACTAGACGTGAGACCTTGGGCAAATCACTTAACCCCATTGCCTAGCCCCCCCAAAAAATTTCTTACAGCACAATGATATTTCATTATATTCACATATCACCATTTGTTTAGCCATTCCCTAATCAATGGGCATCTACTTTGTTTCCAGTTCCTTGCTGTCCCCAAAAATGCCGCTACAAATATTTTCATGTGTATGGGGGCTTTTTTCATATCATTGGCCTCCTTAGGGTATAAGCTCAGTGATGAAGTCTCTGGGTCAAAGGGTGTGGACATTTTAATTATTTAATTTATTTACCTAATTCCAAATTACTTTCCAAAATGGTTGTAGCAATTCATAGTTTCACCACAATGCATCAGTTTGACTGTCTTCCCACAGCCCCGCCAAGATTGACTATTGCCATGACTGGTAACTTTTCATTCTCTTCTTCCCCCTCTTCCAGCTGACCATCTCCCAAGTGGACAGAAGAGGGGAGACAAGAGAGGCTTTCCACCCCACATCTATCAGGCCTTCCCACAGAGACCGAAGCCCATCATTTTACTTACCCTTTGTGTGGAGGACTGGGGAGCAGTCCTGAGGTAGCTAGGTGGTACAATGGATCAGTCATTAGGCCTGGAGTCAGGAAGACCTATGTTCAAATCTGGCCTCAGACACTTATTAGCTGTGTTGTTGTGGTTAATGTTATTCAGTTGTTTTTCAGTCATGTCTAACTCCTTCTGGCTCCATTTAGGATTTTCTTGGCAGACATACTGGAGTGATTTGCCATTTCCTTCTCTAGCTCATTTTACATATGAGGAAACTGAGACAAACAGGATTAAGTGATTTGCCCAGGTTCACACAGCTAGTGTCTGAAGCCAGATTTGCACTCAGGAAGATGAGTCTTCCTGAAGTCAAGCCTGGTACTCTATCCACTGCAGCACCTAGTTGCCTCAGGATTGATCCCCAGTTTGGGTGACACTACGCAAGTCACTTGACCTCTCTCTGCCTCAGTTTCCTCAACTGTAAAAAGGGGATAATAATATCATCTCTCTCCCAGCATTATTGTGAGGATCAAATGAGATCACATTTGTCAACAGCTTAGCACAGTACCTGACACACAGTAGGTGCTCCACAAAGGTTTGTTTTCTTCCTTTTTGTGTGACTTTGAGCAAGTCACTTTCCCTCCTTATCATTCACAGTTCTAAGTGATCCTGTGAGTTACTAGTAACTGGGCAAGTTATGTGTCTGTGTCTCAGTTTTCTCATGTGGGAGATGACGAGGTTGGACTCAATGACCTCCATGTTTCCTTCCAGTTAATGCCATGGAAATGGCCCATAGTGTCAAGCTTACAGGATTTTTGACCGATGAGCTCTTTCCAAGAACTATGAAGTCACAATGGAGGCATGGGCAGTTTTTCCCACTTTTTAAATCTCCTTCTGTGCTTTAGGCTGGTATTGGAGGGCTTGGATTTCCCGAGTGCTGATGTGAGCCCTGGAACACTTCTCCCGTGGGAGAACTGGGTCACTGGAGAAACCTGCCCTTACAGACTCCACCCACAGAGTTGGCTGAGGATGAGTCATGGCCCTGGGAGCCTCTCCCAGCCATCACTGGGCTGCTGAAGCCCAGACAGAGAAATCAATTTCCATAGGTCTGTCACTTTCGTTCATCTAGTCAAATGTGGCTCTACCTTCTTAGCTCTTGCCCCATCGTACCCTTTGAGCTCGGCAGAGAAGAGGGGCTGAGCATACACATACATCCCTTGGCCTCCTGCCTTGCCTCCTGCCTCCGAACACACCCAGACTGTATGATTGGGAACTGAAGAATGCCTGTCTTATCTTGCCAGCCGCTGCCTAAATGCTCTCACTCACACATTTGTGCAAGGAAGATGCCGGCATCTGTGAGGGCTGGTGGTGACCTGGAACAGTCTTTGAAAGGATCCAGCCAACTGAATTTAATTAAGCTACAGTTCCAGAAGCCAAAACTATTTTCCTAAGAAAGTGAGAGAACTGGGGGAAAAGTCCCCTGCTGAGGGAGCCCCACACACTCAACTGAGCAGCATTTCCTGTGTCAGAGACTGTCCTGAAGCTGCCAATGGGGCCCTTTTCTCTGAGAGCTGATCTGATTGAGAAAGCATTGATCCCAACTCGAAAGGATGATAATATGGCAATGATGATGATGAGGCCCATGGTGAATTCTTGCCTCTGGCTATACTGCTTAGTGACCCTAGGCGAGTTACTTAACTCCTTAGTGGATGAAGCACCAGGGGTATGGTATTATGGAAATCTGGAAGACTGTATATTGCAGACAAGGTGCTAAACTGCATTGGGAGAGGGAGTTTTCTCATCCAGGAATTGTCTATACCAATTAATTTACCAGACTAAGTCCATGTCCCTATTTATTTCTGTCTCTCTTTCTATATCTATCTATCTATCTATCTATCTATCTATCTATCTATCTATCTATCTATCTATCTATCTATCTATCCATCCATTCCTCTATTCCTTCTACCTATCCATTCTTCTATCCATTCATCCCTTTATCATTCATCTATTTATCCATCCATCCATCTATCTATCTATCTATCTATCTATCTATCTATCTATCTATCTATCTATTCCTTCATCTATCTACCTACTTACTTATCTATCTATACATCTATCCATCTACCTACCTATCCATCTGTTCCTCTATCTATCCATTCATTCCTTTATCTGTCTTTCTTCATCTATCTATCCACCCATCCATTTATCCATCCATTCATTTATCTATCTATCCATCCATCTATCAATCTATCTAGTTACTTATTTACCTATTCATCTTTATTGTTGTTTTGTGACTATGTGACCCAGGTAAGTCACTTAAACCCTCAGTTTGAGTAACTGAAGGCAACTAGGTGGTGCAATGGATAGAGTACTGAGTCTGGAATCAAGCCCAAGTTAAAACCCAGCCTCATACACTTACTAGGTGACTTTGGGCAAGTCACGGCGCCTCTGTATGCCTCAGTTTTCCCATCTGTAAAATGGGGATAAAAATAGCACCCTACCTCCCAGGGTTGTTGTGAGGCTCAAACAAGCTAATATTTGTACTGCACTTAGCACAGTCTCCGCTGCAAAGTAGGTTCTGCATAAATGCTTATTCCCTTCTTCTCTTCAGTTCCCCAGGCAACTCTCAGCCACGGTCTAAAGGTACAGAGAAGGTACTGACTTGTATAGGCAGAGAAAGTTTCCTCCCCCAGGAAGTCCCCACTCAATCGATGAAGTCCCCAGGTCTTGGTTCTATCCCTTGTTATTATTAGAGCCATAAATATCACTTGCTCTCCCATTGAGAAGCATGGCTATTCCAAAGCATCAGGAAAGACATCTTTGTGGTACTAGAACTGGAGAGTGATTTGGGCCTTTCCTTTCCTTAGATTTTCCAACTCTCCAAAACAGATAGGATAAGGGTATATGGTTCCTTTTCTTATTTATTTTAAACTATTTTTTTTAACATCGAAATAAATCCCTTAGAACAGAGAATGCCAGGGCTGGAGAGGGGCCTTAGAACAAAGGATGTCAGAGCCGGGAGGCACTCTGCTTAGAGGATATCGCATCTTACCTCCTCTTTTTACTGATTCAGCAAATGAGGTCCAGAGAGAAGAAGGGAAATGGAAGAGGAGCAAGGATTTATTAAGAGCCAGACACTGTACTAAATCTTTGACAAATATGATTTTAATTGATTCTCACAAACAACCCTTTGAGACAGGTATTGTTATGATGGCTAGAACAAAGGTTTTCCTGATCCAAGCCCAGTGCTGTATCCACTGGGCCCCCAGCCACCTCTAAGTGGCCTGCCTGTGTATGAGAAACTCCACGCTTCCCTGACCTCTGTCACAATATAAAAAGTAACTAAATATGTAATAAGAGCAGTCAAACACCCATATCATACCTGTCTTAGAGAGTTAGAAAATATAAGAAAAGGCAAGGTCCAAATCTGAAGCTGTTGGAATAGCCCCACTTCTCAATGGGAAAGTAATTGATTTATATTATGTTATATTATACTATGTTACATTATGTTATGTTCTATTGTGTTGTAATGTGATATATATTACATTATATTGATTATATATTATGATATGATATATTACATGATATATGATATTACATGATATGATATGATATGATATGATATGATATGATACGATATGATATTAATTATATTGCATCACATTAAAAATAATCATAGAGGATAGGGACAGGACCTGGGAATTCATTGATGTAGGGAACTACAGGGCAAGTAAACAATCTCTGCCAATGCCAGATTGGCACCTTCTCTCACCTGCTGCTCCAAGAAGCTCTAGCCTTTACCTGGTAAAGCTGTCTTGGCAGATGGGCTAAGCCATGTTGAGGGTAAGCAACAGGTCTTAGATCCATCAGTGAGTTGGGGAGGGGAAGGGGGCACGTCTACCCCGTGTATGTGGAGGCTTCACCTGGTGGAATGGGTAGATGAGAACACTTTGTTCCAATGGCCCCAAAGGCGGCAGAAGCCCACACTGTGGAGTGCTCAGAGCTTGGTTAAACATGGAAGACACCAAGGTTATCCACTGTATCCGGGGCCATCGCAGGTCACCTTGACCTTTGTTCTGCTACTGGACTTGGATGACTCTGGGAGAATGAGGCCGATAACTTTGTGCACTCTGCCTCACTTAAATCCAGTTAATGCAGGAGTCAAGATATCATCCCCGATGTCATTGACCCTCTTCAAAAAAATGAAAGATGAACGTCAAACAAACGCCTTCTCAGTAACTCATAGAATCTTAGAGAATTGCCTAACTCTAATCCCGATCTGGGGGAATTGAGGGTTTAAGTGACTTCCCCAGGACCATAAATCAGTATTGTAAGAGGTGAGAGTCCACCTTCAGGCCCGATCTAGGTAAACTCCTTCATTTTACTGATAAGGAAATCTCCCTGTGGTCACGCAGCTGGTAGTTTTTCAGCTGTGTTCAGTCATGTCCAATCCTTCGTGACTCCATTTGGACACTGTTGTTGAGTCGTTTCAGTCATGTCTGACTCTCTGTGACCCCATCGAGGGATTTTTTGGGCAAAGATACTGGCCTGGTTTGCCATTTCCTTCTCTAAACCATTTTACAAATGAGGAAACTGAGGTAGACAAGGTGAAGTGACTTGCCCAGGGTCACACAACTAATAAGTGTCTGAGGTTAGATATGACCTCAGGAAGATAGGTCTTCCCCCTGGAAGACAACACACAGGCGGTGAGTGGCAGAGCTGGAATTTGAACTCAAGTCCTAGGACTCCAAATTCAGAGGTCTTTCTATTGGACCATTCTGCCTCAGGTCAAGTCACTGTACAAAACAGACATTTAATAAATGCTTGTTTTTGTTGCTATTGTTGATGATCAAGCACTTATTAAGTGCCTACTATGTGCCAGACGCTGATGACATAGCATGATACAGAATTTAGTGTACAATTATATACTCAGCAGTGCTCCATTTAGCCACCAGGGAAAGAGGGCTGGATGACCCGGTTTCAAATTCTGACCATCTCAGCTAAGGTGTCATAAGAGAGGAGGTGGAAAAGATTTGGCACAGAAGGCAATTCCGTGGGTGTGGGCGCTTCAGGATCAAGGTCCCCAGCCTTTGCCCCCCGAGACATCGGGGGTAAAAGTGGGCCCTTGGAGGGATGCCAGAAATCTGGACATGGCAGTCAGGGGTAGCTCACCCTTCTGGTGAGATGGTCTGATTTTCTATAGCCAGAAGGAAGAATATTATTTGGGGAGGAAATGCACCCATCCTTTTGGATGTCAGCACGCTGCGGTAAATAAAGCCTTGTTCACTTCCTCCCGGTCACTGCTTAGGGAACCCTAGCTCTGCCTGCTCCTCCTCATCATTATAATTATAGCTAGCATTTATATGGCGCCTACTACGCACCAGGCTCTATGTTAAACACTTTACCAATATTATCTCATTTAATCCTCACAACAGTTCTGGGAGGCAAATGCTGTTATTATCCCCATTTTACAGATGAGAAAACTAAGGCAAACAGAGGTTAAAGGAGATTAAGGCAAACATAAACTTATCCAGGGTCATAGAGCTAATCAGAATCTGAGACCAGATTTGAACTCAGGTCTTCCCAACTCCTGGGCAGCTAGGTGGCACGGGAAATAGAGTGCTGGGCCTAGAGTCAAAAAGACTTATCTTCCTGAGTTCCAATGTGGCTTCAGACACTTACTAGCTGTGTGGCAAGTCAAGTCTGAAGCAACTCATTTAATGCTTTCTGCCTCAGTTTGCTCATCTGTCAAATGAACTGGAGAAGGAAATGGCAAACCACTCCAGTATCTTTGCCAAGAAAACCCCAGTGGGAGGGAGGCGGAGAAAATTTAAAGCTCAAAAACTTATGAGGGTCAGCTAGGTGGCACAGTGGATAGAGCACCAACCCTGAATTCAGGAGGACCTGAGTTCAAATCCGGCTTCAGACACAAAACACTTAACTAGCTGTGTGACCCTGGGCAAGTCACTTAACCCCATTGCCTAGCCAAAAAAAAAAAACTTATGGAAGTGAATGTTGAAAACTCAAAATAAATAAATTATTTTTTAAAAATTAAAAGAAAGAAAACCCCAATGGGGTTATAAAGAGTCCGACATGACTGAAAACGCCTGACCCATAAACTTCCTGACTCCAGGCCCAGCACTGTATCCACTGCACTGCTTACACTTCTGTGGATGAAGAGGCATTTGCTATGCTCCAAAGCAACCCACTCCCCTTTGGGACATCTCTCTTTGTTCAGAAGCCTTTTTATTACTTAGGACTTCATTCACTGGGTCTGGGATTTCCCTGAGGGGGATAACCCACCCAACAACACTAGTTGCAACTCAGCTGCCCCTTCTTAGTCCTCATAGCTCTTGTCCGGGTCCTTCCCTTATCCTTCAAAAGGGTTTAGCAAGCCTTCGATTTACTTTCTTTTTGATCTTTTAATATGCCGTGGGTACCAGCCGGCTATTACTTCTCTGTCTTCAGCGATCACTGAATGATTGCACCTTCCAGTGATATGCTTTCAGAAGGACACCTTCAACCATGCTCCCCAAATATGGGCCATTATTAGAAAGTTGCTGCAGGTCTGCTTTCACTTACAAGTCGCCGTTCTGTTGTCCTTTGCATCTCCTGTTACTTCAGACCTTGACAGAGCATGGTGTTCCTTTGATTAGTCAGCAAGCATTTCCCTCCTCTCTTTGTCTCTGACCCTATAGACCTGCATACTATTCCTCTGTGGCTTCCTCACACTGAAATGTCCTTTTGCCCTTCCCCCATGGGCGAGGTCCTCCATTTTGTCCAGGAGCCCAGACTGGCCATCCCCCATTCCCCTACTGCCTCTGTTGTTAACTCTCAGAACTTTGCCCCTTCCCTCTTGCAGCCACCGCCACTCCCCCTGCTTTTCATCTCCCTTGTTGGATTCTCCTCCTTTCCCTATTACAATATAAGCTTTTTGCTTTTCTTTGCATCCATATCACTTAGGGCTGTGTCCAGTACACAGTGAGCACTCAATAAATGCATGGTGCTTGGCATTAAACACCTACTGTGTGCCAGGCACTCTGCTAGTCACTGGAGATACGATTCACAACCTTACAGCATTACCAGAAAACCATAGATTATTTTTTTAATGGACTGGATATCTTCAAGAGCAGCCTTAGATTTTTGGATACAATTTTTCTTTTGGGATGCATTTTTTCTTAGACTGAGACAAAATCTTCCTCTCAGCAATTTCTTCCACCTCATTGTTCTATCCTCTGGGGACAAGCAAGACAAGCTTAATTCTTGCTCGGCCTGACAATCCTTCAGATGCTGGCCAGAGTCAAAACATGGCTCTTGCCCCTGTCTCCGCTCTGTAGTCTTCTGTATTCCACACTAAATATCCCTAGCTCCTTCCATTAATGCCTACATGGCTCGGTCTTCATTCCTCTAAAAAGTCAGGTTGCCCTTCACTGGGGGCTCCTAGCTCATCAATGTCCTTTCTAAAATGGGTTGCCCAAAGCTTAATGGGGTATTCCTGATGTATGTCTTTTTTTTTTCCTTTGGCGAGGCAGTCGGGGTTAAGTGACTTGCCCAGGGTCACACAGCTGGTGAATATCATGTGTCTGAGGCCAGATTTGAACTCAGGTCCTCCCGACTTCAGGGCCAGTGCTCTATCCACCTAGCTGCCCCCCTCATGTATGTCTTATTCACCAGGGTAGAATACACAGCAGAATAGAAGGGAAGCTCCCTAAGGGCAAACACTATTTCGTTTATTTACTTTGTATCACCAACATCTAGCACAAAACCTAGTATACAGTAAGTGCTCCATAAATGCTTGCTTATTGATTGTTCATCATTTTGAGCATTCTACTTCTCTGAATTCAGCTCAAGATCACATTAAGTTTCAGGGGCTGTTGTATTACACCCTGAAAGTTAAAATGGTGGGCAGATAGAGGCAGCCGCAGGATCAAAAAGACTTGGAGTCTTGCCTCTAACACCCACTGGTTGTGTGACTCTAGGTAAATCACTTAACCAGTGACCTAGGAAACTCTCCAGGCCTTTAAGTGGTAGAGCAGGTCCCAACCTGCACTGGTAAAGGGAGTTTCCTTCCTGTCAGTTGCCTACACCAATGAAATCATAGTTTTGGTACCAAAAAAAAATTCACAGTTTTACCTCCCAGGTAACTATATGCCTTAACCCAATTAAAATGCACAACTTCTTAAAGAAGTCCTTGATATTACATGGAAATTTGGCATGCTGGGTGGGGACAGGAGGTATTTTTCTTTGGGGATGGGGATGGGAAGGGAATTGGGGTTGAGGGTTGGAAAGAGAATTTTGTTTAAGAGGTAGAGATGGGAGCAAGGGCTTCTGGCCTACCTTAACAGCCAAAGGCAGGATGGAAGAGTGGAAAGACCACTGGATTTGGTGTTAGAAGACCTGGGTTCTTAATCCCACCTGTGACACTTGCTACCTCTGTGACCTTAGACTGGCCAGGCTTCAGTTTTCCCATCTGTAAAAGGAGAGAACTGGAGGAGATGGCGTCTGAAGTCTCTTCTAACTCCCAATCCAGAATCCTAGCATCCTAAGTCACTCCTCCTCTCTGGGCCTCAGTTTCCCCCTCTGTAAAAGCAGGGACTTGTTTGAAGTGACCTCTGAGGTCCAGGCCAGCTCCCAAGCCATGACTGGATAACATATGCCTGGGTAGGACAGGTACTTAGGGCACCATGGGCATTTATCAAATGCAACAACCAATCTGGTGATCTTTGGCTCCATGTGCCCACTGCCCGCTGGGGATCAGAGTCCAGGCCAGCCCTTCTTCTCTCAGATCCCCTAACCAGTTTTCCCACCTCTTCCTAGCTGCCAGGTAATGATGTAATCATACTCAGAATTGATTTTGCAGTTCTCAGGAACTTTGAGCACTTCACAGAGATTATCTCATCCATTCTCACCCCTGAGGATGTCCCGCCCAGGACTGCCTTGCATTGATGGTCTAACATTCCATGCTCCAAGAAGCTCACTGGCTTGGACCGGCTTCCATGTTTTAATGTCCATTCCAGTTTTGAATTGATGTTCTAATGTCCATGTGAGCTCTGGCATCTCTGTTCTAAAACCTCTCCCTCCCCACTGCTGCTATTCTGTATTCTGAAGGGCTGAGCACAGCACCTGGCACACAGTAGGCACTATATAACTGCTTATTCTCTCTATGTGAGCTAAGGCTCCTCCTGTCTAAGGCTTAGTGGATAGAGTTCTGGGCCTGGAGTCAGGAAGCTGTTGTTAAGTCGTTTCAGTCATGTCTGACTCTTGGTGACCGCACTTGGGGTTTTCTTGGCAGAGATACTGGAGTAGTTTGCCATTTCCTTCTCTAGCTCACTTTACAGATGAGGAAACCAAGGCAAACAGGATTAAATGACTTGCCCAAGGTCATACAGCTAGGAAATGTCTGAGGCCAGATTTGAGCTCATGAAGATGAGTCTTCCTGATTCCAAGCCCAGTGCTTTATCCACTGCACTACCTAGCTGTCCTCCGAGTCAGGAAGACCTGAGTTCAAATCCAGCCTCAGACACTTCCTAGCAGTATGATCCCAAGCCAGTCACTTTATCTCTGTCTGCTGCAGTTTCCTCAACTGTAAAATGGGGATAATTAATCCAGGGTTGTTGTGGAGATCAAATTACATAGCATTATACCTGGCACACAGTAGGTGTTTAATAAATTCTGATTTCCTTCCTTCCTTTGTCCTAGACCTGGCATTCTGGGTTGTTAGGTCCTCTTCCAGCTGTGGCATTCCATGTTCTAATGTTCCTCCCAATTCTGACATTCTCTTTTGAGGTCAGGGAGTGATGAATAGGGAGAGGTTGGGACATCTAGGTGGCACAGTGGATAGAGCACCGGCCCTGAATTCAGGAGGCCCTGAGTTCAAATCCGGCCTCAGACACATAACACTCACTGGCTGTGTGACTCTGAGCAAATCACTTAATCCCAATTGCCTCATAAAAAAAAAAAACACCCTATTAATAGGGAAAGGTAATTCAATTTGCTCAGGGACAATCTGCCAGCCAGAGGCAGAAAAGCCTGGACCTAAAACCTACACCACTGGACACTCAGTTCTACATTTTGTCGCTCTTTGGACACTCTGAGCCTCTTCTTGCTAGAAGTCCAAGGGCACCCCTTGCTTGCTGGGGCCGGGGTTTTTTTCCAAGCTTACCTTGCTCAGTGACAGGCTTCCTCAGTAACTTAGCCTTTGACCTGCAGCTAATTCACAGAAAATTCTCTGAACAGATGCTCCCTGAGAGGGGTGAGTCAGAGAGCTCCCAGTGGGCCTGAAGCTGCCTCAACTTGTCCTTTTGCCTTGGGCTCTGGATCAAAGATAAAGGTGACTGGAGGCTGCCCAGCAGAAGGCAGTGGGTCTACACAGGACACAATCAGACCTCATACCTGGAGACCTGGCTTCTAATCCCAGCCTGAAGGAGCTAACTGTGCAGCCTCTGGGGCCCTTTCCACCTCTGTAAAATCTGGCTAATGACAGCTGTCCTCCTCCCCCCCCCCCCAGAAAGGCTGGAAGGATAAAGGGAGACAGCCTATCTCACCATAAAAAAGTAAAAGTTTAAACCTTCATCCCACAATTAAATTTTATTACTAAGAAGGCTTCACCAGAGAGGGACAGAGGCTTATCTTGATTGAGAAAGGAGGAATAAATCAGGGGACTTGATCCTTATAATGAGTTAGCATGGTACTGTGAGGAGAATTGATCTGAGTTCAAATCCTGTCTCAGACACTACTAACTTTTTGGCCCTGAACAAATCACTTAAACTCTCCAGGGCTCAGTGTTCTCATCTGTGCCTGGCACATAGTACTGAATTAATTTTAATTAAAAATTTTTAAAATTAATTACAATTAATAAATGCTTTATCTCTCTCTCTCTCCATACACACACACACACACACACACACACACACACACATACGCATATATATGATGAGGGAGTTGGGTTCAATGACCTCTGAGCTCACTTCCAGCTCTAGAGATTTCTGATCTGACAGTTGCTGTCCCTCATGTCTGTTAAAGGTAGGTCAGTCTCTCTTTTCCGCCAGCACTGCCATATTCCAGTGAGTCGCCAAAATGACGAACACAAAAGGAAAAAGGAGAGGGACTTGATATGTGTTTTCTAGGCCCTTTCGAAAACATGGTGCTGTCCCTCTGGCTACGTATATGCGAATATACAAGAAAGGTGATATTGTAGATATCAAGGGTATGGGCACGGTTCAGCAAGGAATGCCCCACAAATGTTACCATGGCAGGACTGGATGGGTCTATAATGTTACTCAACATGCTGTAGGCATTGTTGTAAACAAACAGGTTAAGGGCAAGATTCTAGCCAAGAGAATTAATGTTCGTATTGAGCGTATTAAGCATTCCAAGAGCAGAGATAGCTTCCTGAAGAGGGTAAAGGAAAATGATCAGAAGAAGAAGGAAGCCAAAGAAAAAGGCACTTGGGTTCAACTGAAGTGCCAGCCTGCTCCACCCAGAGAAGCACACTTTGTGAGAACCAATGGCAAGGAACCTGAGCTGTTGGAAACTGATTCCCTACGAATTCGTGGCATAAATGGCTGTAAAATAAAAACAGTAAAAAATTCTTGGGTCTAAAAAAAAAGGTAGGTCAGTCTCTTCATTCCACAAATGTCCATCCTTTAGAGAAAGGGTGGGGGGTGGGGCTGTAGCCTGAGATTGGGAAGATTGGTCACATCCCACCTCCCTGTGACAGCTAATCATGGGCCTTGCCTCCAACGCAATCACACATCCCCTTTTACCTGTTAACCAATACTTGCTCACTCCTCCCCTTCTACACCAGGCATCACTTTCCATGTTGTTGTTGTTGTTGTTGTTACTGTTGAATTGTTTCAGTCCTATCTGACTCTCCGTGACCCCATTTGGGGTTTTCCTGGCAGAGATACTGGAGTGGTTTGCCATTTCCTTCTCCAGATCATTTGACAGATGAGAAAACTGAGGCAACCAGGGTTAAGTGACTTGCCCAAGGTCACATAGCCAGGAAGTGTCTGAGGCTGGATTTGAACTCCAGGTCCAGTGCTTTAACCACTGCACTACATAACTGCTCATAATCTGACTGCAGCCAGAGCACCTTAACCAGCAAAATGCTCTTCCCACAAGGCAGTTGTTTAAAAAACATGTATTAAGCATCTGCTATATGTCAAGCATTATATTAAGCTCTGGAGATACAAAAGAAGACAAAAATAGTTCCTGTCCTCAAGGACCTCACAGTCTAATGGGGAAAGAAAATATATAAACAATTATGTATATACAAGATCTATCCCGGGGAAATACTGTGGGAGGTAATCTTAGAAGCAGGACACAAGCATGGAAGGGGAGTTTTCACACTGAAGGGCTTTTTGTAGAAGGTGAAGTTTTGCCTGAGACTTGAAGGAAGCCAGGGAAGCCCCACCTATAACACCCTGTCCCCCAAATCTCCTCCAAGATGTAGTAGGAACCTGTTGGAAGGAGTGGGCTTCCTGAGCTTTGGACTTGTTCATGCTGCTGTTTTCAGAGCTGGGGGTGGGGGGAAGGCGGGTCTGAAAGTTTTTGATGCTTCCAATGTGATATGATGCAGGGAGAAGTATGGTCACAGCCTAAAGTTTCAGAAGACTGAAGTGCTGTACCTCAATAACAGAGAACAATTTTAATTTAAAGTCAAGAAACAGGCTGGAAAAATGAACAAACAACAGAAAAGAACTTTCCCATAAAAGACTACTATGGTGACAAGGATGACCAAGTCACAGACTCAGAAAAAGACAACAATGTGAAAATAGCTATAAGCAAAGCCTCAAAGGAAAAATAAATGCAAATTGGACACAAGCCCAATAAGAATTCCTGGAAGAGTTAAAGGAAGACATAAAAGTAGTAGGGAAAAATTGGGAAAAGAAATGAGAGTGATACAAGGAAATTAGGAAAAGAGAATTAACAGCTTGGTAAAAGAGGCACAAAAACATTGAAGAAAATAACACCTTTAAAACAGAACAGGACAAGTGATGAAAGAGGCACAAAAGCTCACTGAAGAAAATAATTCCTTAAAAATTAAAATTGGGCAAGTGGAAGCTAATGACTCCATGAGACAACAAGAAACAATAAAATAAAGTCAAAAGAATTAAAAATAGAAGAAAATGTGAAATATCTCATTGGAAAAACAACTGACCTGGAAAATAGATTGAGGAGAGATAATTTAAGAATTATTGGGCTACCTGAAAGCCATAATGAAAAAAAAAGAGCCTAGACATCATATTTCAAGAAATTATAAAGAAAAACTGCCCCAATATCTTAGATCCAGAGGGTAAAATAGAAATTGAAAGAATTCACCAATCATCTCCTGAAAATGAAAACTTCCAGGAATATTTTAGCCAAATTCCAGAGCTCTCAGGTCAAGGAATAAATATTGCAAACCTCCAGAAGGAAACAATTCAAATTCCATGGAGCCATAGTCAGGATCAGTTGAGATTTAGCAGCTTCCACATTAAAGGACCAGAGGGCTTGGAATGTGATATTATAGAAGGTAAAGGAGTGAGGATTACAACCAAGAATAACATATCCAGTAAAATTGAGTATAATCCTTCAGGGGGAAAAATGTGTCTTTAATGAAGTAGAGGACTTTCAAGCCATCCTGATGAAAAGATCAGAACTGAATATAAGTTTGACATTCAAATACAAGACTCAAGGGAAGCATAAAATGAAAGAGAAATCCTAAGGAACTCAATAAGTTTAAACTGTTTACATTCCTATATAAGAAGATACTTATAACTCCTAAGAACTTTATATTATTAGTGTAGTTAGAAAGAATCTATATAGACAGAGGGTGCCAGTAAGTCGACAATGTTGAGGAGATCTAAAAAAAAAAAATGAATGGGTGAGAAAGAGCAATGTGCTGGGAGAGGAGAAGGGAGAGGAAGAATGGGGGAAATTATCTCACATAAAAGAGGCATACAAGAAAGAACTTTTACAGTGGAGGGGAAAATGGGGGAAGGGTAGGCAACATTTACCAGAATTGGTTCAAAGAGGGAAGAACATATATATATACACATTCAGCTGAGTATAGAAATTTATCTTACCCAACAGGGAAATAGGAGGGGAAGAAGATAAGAGGAAGGGAAGCTGATAAAAGGGAGGGCAGATTAAGGCAGGCAGTGGTCAGAAGCAAGCTAAATTTTTGAGGAGGGACAGGATAAAAAGAGAGATAAGAATAAACAGAAGAAAACAGGATGGAGGGAAAAACATAGTTAGTAATCATAACTGTGAATGTGAATGGGATGAATTCACTCATAAAACAGAAGCAGATAGCAGAATGGATTAGAAACCAGAATCCAACACTGTATTGATTATAAGAGACACATTTGAAATGGAAAGATACACACAGAGTTAAAATAAGGGGCTAGAGCAGAATCTATTATATTTTAGCTGAAGTAAAAAAGGCGGGGGTAGCAATCATGATCTCAGACAAAGCAAAAGCAAAAATAGACCTAATTAAAAGAGATAATCAGGGAAGCTACATTTTACTAAAATGTATCATAGACAGTGAAGTAATATAAAAAAAATTTACAGCAAGTTGCTCTGATAAAGGCCTCATTTTTCAAATATATAGGGAGCTATATATTTTATTTTTTATTCAAGCATAAAAATAAGAGCCATTCCCCAGTTGACAAATGTTCAAAGGATATGAACAAGCAGAATTCAAAAGAAGTCAGAGCTATCTATGGTCATATGAAAAAATGTTCTAAATCACCATTGGTTAGAGAAATGCAAATGAAAACAGCTCTGAGGCAGCACCTCACACCTATCAGATTGGCTAATATGGCACCAAAGGAAAATGACAAATTCTGGAGGGATTGTGGGAAAATAAGGACACTTAAGCACAGTTGGTAGCGTTGGCAACTGGTCCAACCATTCTGTAGAACAAACTATACCCAAAGGGCTATAAAAGTGTGCATAGCCTTTGACTCAACAATGCCACCATTAAACTGTATTTCAAAGTGATCAAAGGAAAAGGAAAAGGACCTGTATGTACAAAAATATTTATAACAGGTCTTTTCATGGTGGCAAAGATTTGGACTTTGAGGGAATGCTGTCAATAGAGGAATGGCTGAGCGAGTTGTTGTATATGATTGTGATGGAATACCATTGTACTATAAGAAATGACAAGGGAAACAGTTTCAGGAAAACCTGGAAAGACTTATATGAACTGATGCAAAGTGAAGTGAGCAGAATCAGATCACTGTATGCAGTAACAGCAATATTGTAACACTATTCACCTGTGAAAGACTTAGCTACTCTGATAACTACAATGATCCAAGTTAATTTCAAAAGACTAATCATTAAAAATGCCATCCACCTCCAAAGAAGGAACTGATGAACTCTGAGTGCAAATTGAAGTATAATTTTGTCACTTACTTTATTTTTCTTGCTTTTTTGATGACATGGCTAATATAGAAATATGTTTTACGTGATTTCACATGTAAAATTGATATATCATTTGCCTTCTAAGTAGGTGGAAGAGGGAAAGGGAGGAGGGACAGAATTTGGAACTCAAAATTTTTTTAAAAAATAAAATAATAAAAATTTATTTAAAAATAAAGATTTTTAAATTAAAAATAAAGACAGATAATTGAATAATGAAAAAAAGAAGAAAAATAAATACAAACTAATTAGAAGAGGGAAAAGAGCACTGATCAGAAGAGGGATCAGGAAAACCTTGGTGGCCCCTACACTGAGTCTTGAAGGAAGTTTGGGATTTGAATGAATCTAAGTGAAGAGGAATTATAAACCAGGAAGAGAGTCCAGTTTGTGCAAAAGTCCAGTAGTTGGAGATGGCATGCCAAATTTGGAAGAATTTCTAGTCTCTTCTGTTTGGCTAGAACAGAGGGTATAGGAAGAGCTATAATAGAAAGCAAAATTAGAAAGGTAAGTGGGACAACAGAAACCTTTAAGTGCCTTTCTGCCTGCATTAGTATTTTTTCCTAGGGACAAAAGGGAGGTACAGTAGGTCAGCATTGACATTGGGTGAGCAAATGACTTCTACTTTTTTAAAAATTTAAACATAGAAAGTAAACTTGACTTCTACTTTTAAAAGGGATTTGCATCTCAGACTGGCTACCATCTCCAAGACAAAGGCAAAACAGTCTATAGTTTCCCAAGAATTGCCTTGCAAAACTAAGGGCAGGGGGGGAGGTGTGCAGCTAGGTGGTAGCTAGGTGGCACAGTGGATAGAGCACTGGCCTTGAAGTCAGGAGGACTTGAGTTCAAATCCTGCCTCAGACCCAACACTTGACACTAGCTGTGTGACCCTGTGCAAGTCACTTAACCCCAATTGCCTAAAAACAAAAACAAAAAAACCCTAAAGGAGGGACAGAAGGGAAGGGAAAACTTTAGATTCAAAGGACTGTAGCTTACGCATGAATCAGCTGTTATTGGAACTCACCCATGTCTCAGAGAGCAAGCCAGACTCACAGCAGCATGCCCCAGTGAGGGAGTGATGGATTTTAGCTACCATCTTCCCAGCCTCAGGAGGAACTTTCCATCCCACCGCAGCACTTCATCCCAAGTAGCTGGATGGATATGTGTTCAGAGACGATGCTGGCTGGCAAGGATGCCTACCATTCTCTGTGCCAAAGAGAAAAACTAGATTGTGTTTCATTCTTGTTACACTTAGAGCCCACTGGGTAATGTGTAAGGACAGCCTGCGTTTGGGGACTTGGAAGATTGATTTGTATGTGGCAAAGAGCTGAATTTGCAGGGGACCAACAAAGATGATCCTCTTAGCTCTGGCCTCTCTCAGCAGCTATGAACCAATGGCCCGAAGCATCTGATGGAGGAGCATTCTTGCTGAGGTCTTTGAATCTCCCACCTTAGTCCGAGGCTTCACTGAGAGACAGCCCAGCTTCGAAAGCCCAGAAGCAGTCATGCCTCATCAGAACCGAATGGGACATGGGAGCCACTATTGACCTGATGGGGAATCAGTGTGCTTCTTCTGGGGGCAGGAGGAGAGGAGGAATTCTCACAGCACAGCTGACAGCTTTGACATTGATAGGGGCACCAGAGGGTTCTTTCTCCAGTTGGCTGAAAATAGCAGTCAGCTCTGGACTCACCACAGCTCATGGGAATGAGCTATTCTGTTTATATGAATATAGAATGAGTATGGGGTGGGGGATATAAAATTAGTCTTAGACTTAAGAAGACCTAGGTTGAACGCTGCCCTCACCCTTAGACAGCTTGGACTACAGGGGATAGAACTCTCTAGACTCAGAGGTCAGGACGACCTGAGTTTAAATCCTGGTTCAGACACTTCCTAGTTGTGTAACCCTGAAAAAGTTATTTAACCTCTACTAAACTCCATTTCCTCACCTGTAAAATGGGGATAATAATCCACGTGCCTCACAGGGTGATCAAATGACATAACACATACAATACTTTATAAACCTTACAACCCTATATAAATGCCAGCACCTTTATTATTGTTGTGAGGATCAAATGAGATAATATTTGCTTTGCAAACCTTAAAGCACAATGTGTCTTCTTATTATCTGTGTGACCCTGGGCCAGTCACTTAACAGCCAGTCAGTCAATAAGCACTTATTAAGTGCCTATTATATGCCAGTCACTTTGTTAAGTGCTGGGGGAACTCTGTGGCTCAAGAAACTTTCCAGGGTCATAGATTTACAGCCCGAAGGAGCCTTAGAATCCCCTCATTTTATAGAGGAAAAATTGAGGTTCAATACCTTCAAATAGAGTGTCAGCTCCTTGAAGGCAGGGACTTCTTTGGTTTTTCACCTATATTCTCAGGTGCCTAATACAGTGCTTGGCACATAGTAGGTGCTTAGGACCATACATTCAGAACTAGAAAGATCCTAAAAGACCACCTAGTTCAACTGAATCATTTTGTAACCACGGTCTGGATTTGCCCAAGGTTACATGGATAGTAAACTTCAGAGGCGAGATCTGAAAGCAAGCCTCATGGCTCCAAATTCAGCATTCTTTCTTATCTGTTATGTTTGCATCAGAGAAATGAGTTTCCACCGTAGGAGGTCGCCAAGCTGACAAAATCATGGGTCCTTTGAATATCTAGCTAAAGATGGCACCATGGATGTTCCATCAGTAAGGCAAATGTTTTGTGACATCCCTCCAATAATCTGTGGATCCAATTCTGTCCTTCCTGGTCCCCTTTGTGGCCAATGGCTTTGATCTGTATGTAGGCTGGTCCAAGTTCAGGGTGCAATCTGTGGTAATAGAGCTTACTTATTCAAAGTTGATGGCCTGACCCCTGCTCTCACTCAGCATCTCTGCTGGGCAACAGCCACTACCCATTCATCCTTGGGTCATTGGATCGTGGATGTAGAGCTGGAAAGGACCTCAGATGTCAACTAGCCCAACCCCTTTATTTTGCAGAGGAGGAAACTGAGACCTGGACAGGTTAAGTGATTTGCCCATGGTTGCATAAAGTACCTGAGGTGGAATTTGAATCCAGCTCTTCTTGGCTTTAAGCCAGTATTTTTTCTTCTTAATGGAATTTCCAACCTTCAACAGGACTGGGAGGCAGGTTGTATGGGACAATGAAACCTGCCATATGCCAGGCCCTGAGCTAAGCACTTGAGGATACAAGGACAAAAGCAAAACAGTTCCTGCTCTTGAGGAGCTTACGTTCCAAGGACAACCGAGGCTTATATGGCACTTTGAAGTTTGCACATCACTTTCCATACAAGATCTCTTTTAAGCCTGTTACTGACCATATGAAGTAGATTCTGTCTAGAAGCATTTTATGCTCATTTTACAGATAGGAAACTGTAACCCAGAATGTGAAGTGATTTGTCCAGAGTCATACAGCCACTAACGTTTCAGAGCTGGCCTTTGAACACAGGTTCATTTTAATGGCTATGAGCCTCAGTTTCCTCATCTGTAAGATGGAAGTGAGGTAGATTAGGTGGTCTGTAATGTTCCTTTTAGCTCCAAATCTATGATGCTATGACTTTGGACAAGTCACTCATCCTTTCTGGGCCTCAGTTTCCTCATCTGTAAGATGGCAGGGTAGATAGAGTTGGATTTAATACCCAAAGTATCTAAGGTCCCTTCCACCTCTAAATCTGTGATGCTGTATAAAGCATTTTACAGATTTAAAAGTGGTACACAGATGTGAACTGTTACTAGGTTAAGTACTCTGCACACTTTGGAACTCCATGAATGTCAGCTCACCTCCAGATTACCCAGCCCTGCATGGTTACAATCCATCTGCCTGGTCCACCTTGCCCCTCCCTTTCCTCAGCCCCTGAAGGAATTTCTAGCAGGCCTGGGGGTGGATAGTGCCAGAGGAGACTGGGCCTGCCCTCTGGGAGTGAGCTGGTAGATCAGCTGGCAGTGGATAAGGTGGCACAGACTGTCTCCTGGGGTCCCTGGAAGATGAGAACCCCGAGTAGGGGCACCCGCTGTCACCGCACCCACTAATTACAGCCTGCTCTGCCTCTGCCGCCTGGAAAAATCCTTGGAGGGAGAGCCGTTTCATTTAAAGAAAGCTGTTGGTAATAAGCAGAATTGGGTTTTAATGGGGTTCGTACTGATAGAACAGAAATCAAATTAGAGCCTAATTGGCATGCACAAGACAGCCAGAGCCGCCGACGTGGCAACCTGGCAGCCGATGACTCGTGCTGGGAGCCTCAGCAGCGCCTGCTCTGCAGCCTGCCTCCATTAAGGCCCTATCCATAATGTATGAGGCCTGGAAGCCCAAGGGATTTCCCAGCAGAAGTGGGGGGGCAGCCTCCAAACGGCCCTTCGGAAGCTGATGGGCTCTCTAGCCCGGGAGGGTCCGCTCTGGAGAACACTTTGGCTAAGTAGTGGGGTCCCTTTGGCAGGGGGATGGAGGTGGGAGGGAAAGGGGGTAGGCAGGTTTAATGTACTCCAAAGCCAGGAGTGGCTTCCCTGTCTCAAGGCATTCAGTCGCTGCCCCTGCTATTCAGGAACAGCAGCAGAGGCACAAGGGAATTTTCCTCGAAATAAGCATCTTGCTTGTTGTGAAGGGGTGAGCAGCCGGGTAAGCACGGTGGGGGCTGGCCTGCCTTGCCAGGGAGAATACTAGAGTGTAGAGGCCTGGAAAATAACAATATCTGGCATCTAGATAACATTTGGAAGAAGGAATGAATGAATGAGTGAATGAATGAATGAATGAATGTATGAATGAATGAAAACACATTTGTTCAACACTTACTATATGCCAGGCACTGTGCTAACCACTGAGTTGTTAAAAGTGAGATACCCCCAACCTTCCAAGAGGCCTCTCTCTGATTTGGGGCAACAGTAATCCTTTGCCACCATCACCCCATTGGAGCTTCACGATAGCCTTGGGTGGTAGGGGTTTTTATTACCCTCATTTTACAGAGTAGGAAACTGAGGTTCAGAAAAATACAATGATTCTCCCAAAGGCACAGAGCTAATGAGAGTCAGAGACAGGGTAGGAACTGAGGTCTTCCTGCCTGCAAGTTCAGGTCCCTGCCAATCCACACCAGGCTGCCCAAATTCCAAATCTCCAATTTGGAATTGGTTTTCTATGTGACTGGTTCTCTTATAATAAACTCACATTTTTGAGATTGGACCAGTCTCAAGGTTTTTAACCTGTTTAAGGGTATAACCCCCCTGGGCAGCCTGATAAAGTCTACAGATCCCTTTCTCAAAATTGTGTTTTTTAAATATGTAAAATAAAATACATGAGATTACAAAGAAAATAAATTATGTTGAAATTCAGTCATCAAGCATTTTTTTTAAATGTGTTCGTGGACCTCAAGGTAAGAACTCCTGAATTAAATAATCTTTGAGGTTCTTGTAAGCTCCAAACCTATGGGACCTATGTGATAAAGATTACAAAGTGTGACCTTTTCCAGATGGCAAATGGAGGCTCAGATGCCTCAAGGCCCCTGAGAAATATGGGTGTCAGGGGCATCTAGGTGGTACAGTATGTAGAGCTCCGGCCTTGGAGTCAGGAGAACCTGAGCTCAAATCTGGTCACAACACACAAGGCTTACTAGCTATGTGACCCTGGAGAAGTCACTTAACCCTGATTACCTAGTAAAAAAAAAGAAAAGAAAAGAAATAGAGGTGTCAAGTTATCACTGTCATTTATTATATATGTACCAAATCAGTGGGCTCCTAAACAGTGGTGCCCAAAGTAATACAACACTCCAGTTGTGGGCTCACCAGGGCAGAGCAGGATGAGACCACCAGTATTTATTAAGCATTTGCCATATACCAGGCACTGTGCCAAGCACTAGGAATACAAATACATGCAAAAAAAGATAGCCCCTGCCCTCAAGGAGCTTACATTCTAGTGAGGGAAGACAATACACCAAAGGAAGCCGGGGTTGGGTTGGGGGGCAGAGGTAGAAGGTCCCCTCAAAGGGGCATTGGGTCCAAGTTTAGAAAGTCAAAAACAAAGCTAGGAAAAGAAGCTGGCTGGTCTGAGCCTCTCCTCTAAATGAAGCCTCCATGAAGAGTTCACCAATGGGAGAATGTTCCAGGGTAAGGTGGATGTACCATGGCTGGAGGTATGACGGTCAAGGCCAGGAAAAGGCATCATATAGCAGGACTACCTTCCTCAACATTGATGCTAACTGTATTTGTTGTTGTTCAATCATGTCCAACTCTCCATGACACCATATGAGGTTTTCTCAGCAAAGACACTGGAATGGTTCACCATTTCCTTCTCCAGTTCATTTTACAGATGAGGAAACTGAGGCAAACAGGGTTAAGTGACTTGCTCAGGGTCTGAAGCCAGATTTGAACTCAGAAAATGAGTCTTCTTGACTCTAGACCCACGTTTTATCCATTGCACCATGTAGCTGCCCCTATTAAATATCTATTCTTACCTATATAGGTCAGCTAGCCATGCATTGTTTGCTATTAGCTATGCATTATTTATTTGTCTTCTGCTGTTTTATTCTTAATTGGCATTGTGCTAAGGGTATATGTTTGCAATCACTATTTGTGTTTGTGATCACTAAAGCAGCTGTCAAGTGATGCTTTGCATTGTGTTATGTCTACTGCATGTAATGTCAACATGAAAAAGATAATGACATTAACTATAATGTAGAGATAATCATCTTGAATATACTAAATGCTGTAGTTTATTGTCATATTCAAAAGTGTTGGGGATACAAAAAGAGGCAAAAGATAGTCCCTGCCCTCAGGGAGCTTACAATCTAATGGGGGAGACAACATGTAAACAAATATGTACAAATAAGCTCTATATAGGATGAATAGCAAATCATTAATAGAGGGAAAGCACTAGAATTAGGAGGGGTTGGGAAATCCTATCTTCCTGCAGAAGATGGGACTTTAGTTGGGACTTGAAGGAAGCCAAGAATGCCAGTAGGCAGAGCTGAGAAGGGAGAGCACCCCAGACATAGGAGACAGCCAGAGAAAATGCCTGGAGGAGTGTAAGAATTATCTAGTGGCTGCTGTGGAAGTTTCAGTGGCTGGAGACAAGGCTGGACAGCCAGCCACCTCCTCCTACCCTCCCCAGCCCTGCAACATACTCTTTGATCCAATTCCATTGGCCTCCTTGCTGTACCACAAACCACGACACTCCATTTCTCTTCTCCAGGCTTTTTCTCTGGCTGTCCCTATGTCTAGGGTGCTCTCCCTTCACTTCCCTTACTCTTATTTTCATTCTACTTGAATTATAAAAGCATACTCAGACAGATCCCAGGCATGCAAGCTCTTCACTTAATATTCCCCATGATTTTCCCCAATTGGTGGCCATGTGGCTTTGTAGGAAGGGAGAAAGGGAGGAAAAGAGGGAAGGAGGGAGGGAGGAAGGAAGGAATGGTGGGAGAAATAAAGGGGAGGAGGAAGGAAGGAAGGAAGAAGGAAGGAGGGAAGGAAGGAAGGAAGAAGGAAGGAGGGAAGGAAGGAAGGAAGGAAGGAAAGGAAGGAAGGAAGGAAGGAAGGAAGGAAGGAAGGAAGGAAGGAAGGAAGGAAGGATAGATGGCAATAAGCATTTATTAAAGGCTTACTATGATCCAGTGCCATGCTAAGGACCAGGCATACAAATACAAGAAAAAAGACCTAGTGCCTATGTCACTTTTATACCTGATGTGTCTCTTCTTTCCTCCTTGTAGGTGAAAGAGTATAGGCTACAACTGAATGAACTTCAAAAGGATCAAAGATTGAGCCACCGGAGGTCCAGAAACTGTAGTCTGTGTGAGAGTTTGGCAGCAGCCAGACCCAATACACCTGAGAAGACCTTGAGGAACAGCCTGTTTGACTGAATCCAGGGGCGGATAAATTTCAGAATATATATCCTACATGCAAGGAAACGACCTTGTCCATTGTTTATGCCAAATTTAGAAGTGAATTTTGTGGGGACAAACATTCTGCAGCAACCACTTTGAGCTTGACACCGCTGTCCCTGGGAACTGAGGTAGTAAAGGAGAAAACCCTGGTAAACTTGGGGGTGGGGGTGGGGGAGGAAGGACAGAATGCTTTATTACTTCTGTTATTGCAACTTTGTAAAAGCAATTTGTTGTTACTTGGTTAAAAGATGCTACTGTCATTCAACCAATTAATATCAAATCACTTTTACAAAGTTTTAATAACAGAATTTTGTATTTGATCCTAGAGGTGACAGGAAGCCACAGGAAGTCACAAGGAAGGTGACAGTTTGTTAAGTGGGGGTGACCTGGTTGGACCAGCTCTTTAGAGGAATCACTTTGGTGGCACTGATCAACGATACCAATGATATTAAAGAGATATTAATTAATCATTGATTTTGGAAAAAATATACATGAACAAGGGATTGAGCTGATAGTGTTAGAAAGATGTCCCAACAGGCCCCGTGGAATCTTGAGGGGGAGATGTAGGTAGCTGCTTTCTGGGGATTCAACTTGCCAGTGGGAGTGGAAGTTAAGAAAATCCAGACTCTATTTCAGTACATAAATATAGGCTATCCCAAAAGTCTTAATGCCATTTTAAGCTTTAATAATTTAATTATTTTAAGCTCTAATTTGATTAAGCTTTGTAAGGTTTTAAAAAGCTTAGAACTGCACTAAGACTTTTGGGACACACTCTATGGTTGAGAAGAGGAGGTTTCCCTCATGCCCAGAATTGGGGAATGGAGGTGGCAAATCACAGAGGCTGTCTTAATAGCTTTCCAAAAATTCAGAGCAGTATTCTGTTTTGGGTTCCCCCCCCCCATATGCTTAGAATTCAGAACCCAATCTTTGAAGATTTCCTTCTTATCCAACCTAAGGGTTGGTGGATCTGGGAAACTTATGCATGAGCATAGAAAAGATCTCCGCTATTGGTTAATTAAAATGATGACTTGTTTTCTCCAGGCTTTCAGAAAGTAGGGCAGGAGCCAGTACAACCTGCAGTGACTTCTGAAGCATCTCAATGTCACCTGGGAAACCTACCAAGGACAGCTTCAGTTTGGACCCACCATCCCAGATGAACGAATGATTTCTCAAACCACACAATCTCAAAGCCTTGCACCATCTTGATTGCCCTTTGCATTTTCTTCGGATCATTGTCATCTTCCTAAAACATGGCACTCTAGACACGTCCTGTCTCCCAGCCTCAGTTTCCTCATCTGTAAAGGGAGGATTAATTCTTCTTCTCCTACGCTCCCCAGTGCCTCAGATTCTTTTGAGAATCATTTGAGAGAATGCTTAGGAGAGAGGTTTGCACCAGGTAAAGTTCAATCAAATACAGTACATGCTAGCGATATTAGTCAAGGACAAACAAAAGAAAACTGAAGGGACCTTCCCATGAAATCTCCCTTCCCCAGACCAGCCACCATCAACAACAAAAGGACTAATTAATTAAGTGCTTACCAAAGCCTCACCCAGAGCCCTCCCAGAAGTCCAAGGGAAGGCAGAGGTGACTCCCTGCATTCCGGGGAGGGCTAATCCTACTTGTACAAAATCCCGAACTCCCATTGTGAGAAAACACTTGAAAACTGTTAAAAAAAAAAGTACTTCAGGTATTGGAGCTGAAGCATCTATCTTCTGCTAGAATGTATTGTAGTTATCTGGTTATTGGCCTTGAGATCAAGATCAGGAGCTAGAAGGGACCTCAGAGGCATCAAGCCCAGCTTTGAAAGGCAGCATCACTGGACTTGAAATCCAGAAGACTTGACTTTGAATCCTGCCTCAGACACTCACAGCTGTGTGGGGGACCCTGGACCCAGTTACTTCACCCCCTCCGGGCCTTGGTTTCCTTGTCTGTAAAAATCAAAGTCTAGGGTCTATAATCCTATGATCCATACTCGACTATATAATTTTGCTCAGCCATGTCCACTTCTTCATGACCTCAATTTTTTTTAATTTATGGGATAAAACAAGCATTTCTATAATACAGTATAATAATAAAAAAGGATGATTACACATGAAATTGCAAGTCTATTCTTTTTTTCCTTCCCTCCCTCCCTTCCCCCTTCCCCTAGAGATGGCTACCATTAGTCACAAATAAGTATATGTATATATATATGTAAAATTATTCTACACATGCTTCTATTTATCAGTTCTTTCTCTGGATGCAGATAATATTTTTCTTCATATGTCTTTTATGTTTAATTTGGGTATTTATAATGATGAAAATGACATTCACTGAAACTCATTCTTAAAACAACAATGCTGTTACTGTATACAATATTTTCTTGGTTCTGCTCATTTTGCTCTCTTGGCAAAGATACTGAAGTAGTTTGCCATTTCCTTCTCCAGCTCATTTCACAGATGAGGAAACTGAGGCAAATGGGTTAAGTGACTTGCCCAAGGTCACACAGCTAGTAAGTGTCTAAGGCTGGATTTGAACTTACGAAGGTGAGTCTTCCTGACTTCAGGCCCAGGACTCTGTGGCACCACCTACCTGCCCTAACATTTTAATTTATAATATGGTAAATATCAGTAGATATAACTAAATAAACAAAAGCCCGGGGGTGGGTTGGGGGAGTGTGGAGGAGGGGTCCTAAATAATTCTTAAGAGAAGGGGTCCTAAGACCAAAAATTTGAGGAACATTGCTTTAGTTGCCTTGAGTTCAAACCCAGCTCTGCTACTTAATATCTGTGTGACCTTGGACAAGTTTCTTTCCTTCTCTGTCTCTTGGTTTCCTTCTCTATAAAATGAGAGGATTGGAGGCTTTTAAGTCCATTCCAATTCTTTATAGATGACGCTAAGAACCTATGATATTCAGGGTCCCATGCTGCTCTTGATCTTATGAGCAGGTACACAGGAAATCTTCACTGGGTCAATTTCATAATTCAGCACCTTGTCTCTTTGCCCTGGGACAAGCCAAGGGTACCATTTGCTTAGGAAGACACAGCAGAGTAGCAAATATATGCCGGAAATGAATGACTTAAACATGTTACCAGTCACTTGCCCTATTATTTTATGGACTCAAGAGGTCACTTGGGCCTGCAATTAGCTGGTTAACTAGCATGTGCTAGGCTCTTAATAGATAATAAAACTTAGGAATAGAGATTGTAGTAGCATTAACCATAATTGCAAGGGCAAATATGTGTCCATATGGAGTAGGATGGTGGGTCTGGAGCTCCTTGCAGAGTTTCCTTGGAAGCCAAGAGGTGTTGGAAAGTGATTGAAATTGATCTTCCACATTAACACTCCATTGGAATGAATCAGAGTTTAACTTTATCTTGTTTCTACCCTCAATGCAGATTCAACGTCTCCTAGTTTTGCATTTCAGTGGTTTCCTACAAGGAGGCCTAGAGACGTTATTAAAATAAATCCAAATAACTTAGATTCTTTAGGATCAGCAAAAGTACAAAAAACACCTTCAATTAGCAGAATTGGGATGGAAGTGGGGTGTTTTGTCTGAGTGCCAAGTTCTCTAGGGGAGCGGCCCCACTTTCACAAGTGGATTTTCATAGACTGCATGAAATCTTTCATGTGTCACAGATGTGTTGGGTATTGGGCCCATCAATCATAACTAAATCCTGATAAATCACATAATCTCAGAATGGAACTCATTTGTACAAAAGTCCTCTATGAAAATCATCAAATTCTATCTCTGGAAGGGATCTCAGAGATGATCTTGGCCCCTCTTGTGCTAAATATCTGGATCTGGAAAGATGGAATCAACTGTGGCCCTTCTAGGTCTAAAATTCTGTCTTTCCGTCCCTTCTACTTGAGATGTATAACAATCCATCAGTCAACAAACATATGTTAAGTGCCAATTATGTGCCAGGCCATGGAGACACACAGACCAAAGTGAACTAGTGCCTTCAAGAAGCTTACATCCTACCACTGGAAAACAAAACAAAAAACAAAAAGGACAAACAAAAAATACATGCATATATAAATATTTACCAAAAAAAATAAGGCCGCCTCTAGGGAAGAACTGGAAGGGAACTTGAAGGCTCTTAGGTCCATCGCCCTCATTTTACAGTTATAGAAACTGAGGCTAAGGGACTTGTCCAGGGTCACTCAACTAATAATTGTCTGAAGTAGCATTTGAACTCAACTCTCCCTGACTCCATGCCTAGCACTCTGGTGTGCTGTGCCTCCCTGTTTCCTCTACGTGCCATCACCTGGAGGAGAGGGATGGGGGTTCAGAAATGCTTCTTGTAGGAAGTAGTGTCAGACATGAGCTCTTCAGGGAGAGGGGAATTCTGAGAAGTGATGAAGGCCTGAAACAGAATGGTGGCCTTGTGAGTGAAGAGGAAGGGACATAGGTGCGAGATATTTGGAAGTAATCAGTTTGACATCTGATTAGATACAGGGGTGAGACTGAGGAGGCAAATATGACTCTGACAGTGGTTCTCTGGAATAAATTAAATTATAAAGAATTAAATTATTTTAAGAATTAAATTAACTCATAACATTAAATTAAACGGAAATAAAGGGTTGGGTTTGGGTGAAGGGAAAGAGTTCTGTGGTGGACATGTTGAGTTTGAGATGCTTATATGATATCCAGTTGGAAATGTGCAATATGCAGTTGGCAATGTGGGACTGGAGCTCAGGAGAAAGTTTAGGGCTGGGTGTACATAAATCTGGGAGTCATCTGCTTAGAATTGAGAATTGAACCCGTGGGATTTGATGGGCTCATTGAAAGAGAGACCAGAAGATGACCAACTGGGAGAAACACTCACAGTTGTGGTCTGGGACATGGTTGGTAGTCCAGTAAAGCATGAGACAATTATGTTAGTTCTTCAGGTCATAGACTTGGGTGTACTAACTTAGAAACAGATAAACCCTTGCTACTCCTTCACCCTGCTCCCATTTCTCTGACCTGGCCATTTGTGTTTCCTTTGTTAGATACTATTCCTCTTAGTATTGCCATATAACGGGCATTACTCATGATCCAATTGGACTACATTAATCTCTTTATGCAGAATGAGATGAACATTTCTGGACATGGTTAATATGGGAATTTGTTTGGTTGTTGTGGAGGGCATGAAACTTCCACATGGAGAAGGGGGACAGCCTAGATTACCTCCAGAATAAAAAGTAAAATCCTCTGTTTGTCTTTTATTTATTTTTTTAATTTTCATTTCCAAATTCTTTCCTTCTATCTGCCCCTTCCCCATCTGTTGAGAAGGCAAGAAATACGATACCATTCTCTGATTTTTAAAGCTCTTTATAATCAGTCCCCTTCCTACATTTCCAGTCTTCTTACACTTTGCTCCCTTCTACCTTCTCTTTCATCCAGCTACCCTGGCCTATTCACTGTTCCTTTTGCAGTCAGTGATGCTCTTTCCCTCCTTCTGTGCTTTTTCACAGCTGTCCCCCAAACCTAGAATGCATCCCCCCTCCTCCTCACTTCCCTGGCTTCCTTCAAGAATCAGCTCCAATTCTGACTTCTGCCTTTGCCCGTCTTTGTAACATCAGTCCTTTAGCACAGGGCCTTAGGACATAGTAAACATTTAGTAAATACTAGCTGACTCACTGACTGATCTTATAACCTCAATGCTATGTCAATATGAGTTCTAATTATTCCTTTTTTTTTTTAAGAGAAGCACACAGTCTCACTACTTCCAATCCAATGGGAGTTGCTTTTCAGTATTAAGCACTGCCAGATCTAACAGCATCAGAGGGCAACAGGACATTTGTCTAGTGGCCTGTGGCACATCCTCCAGGGATGGGGGTTTTGCCCCTGTTTTTCTGGGTGGGAAGAAGGGAGAAGCTTCTCGTGCCAGAATTGTTGCATCACAGCATTTGATGCTGCCCACTTTAGGGAGATTAGGGTCCCAACTCAGGGATGTAAGAGGTATCAGAAAACCACAGGACCACGGATTTAGAGGTGGACAAGGCCTCAGAGACCCTCAGATCCAGGCTTCTTGCTTTACAGAGGAGAAATTCAAGACCTGGACGAGTGAAGTGACTTTTGATCATAGATTCAGAACAGGAAGGAATCTTAGAGGCCATTCAGTTCAGCCCCAATCCTCTCGTTTTATAGATGAGGAAATTGCAGTTTAGAGAGGAGAAATAACTTACCCAAGGTCATACAGGGAATAAGTGGCAGAGTCAAGATTTGAATTTGGGTTCTCTGACTCTAGTACCACCCTGGGCAAAGATGGCACATGGAATATTTCTAGCTTTATCCACCACCTTCGGGATGGGCAAGATATTACAACACTGAGTTTCTCCACTTGACTTTTTAGTGACCCTAATTCATTATTATAACATCTCTAAGCAGGGCTTTGGATCTGGTGCTGCCAGGTTACCAATGACTACTGGCAGTTTCAGAATGGTGACTGGATCCAGCTGGAGATAGGGTGCTTCCAGCAGTGCTGGCTATAGGCTGGGCTCTGGAGAGCATGCTTGCCTGTGTTTGAGAGCTGGAGGGAAGGTACACAGACAAGGTCTGCCCCGTAATGCCCGTGACTCTCTTAGAGCCTGTCAGGGTACTACCGGTGCTAGTTGGTTCTCAGCAGCCACTGGCACTACTATCATGAACAAGGCTTTCCCTCTTCTCCTCTTCTTATAATCCACCTATCCTTCTTCTTCCACTGCATCTCCGGGCTTTCAGGGTTTACTGAGCAAGGAGACTGTGCAGGACTATTTATGACCATTTAGATATTAGAACAGCCTCAGAGAAAGGAAGATGTAGATTCAAGAGTATCTCTCACAGGTGACCAGTCTATATATGACCAGTCTATTAACCTCCTTGAGCCCCACTATCTTGGCACAGGATTCAAAGGAGTCCTGTGGCCTGACCTCATACCCAGGATTTTGTTGCTGGAAAGGGCTTTATTGAATGGTATACTGAAAGAGAAAAGTTAGCAGTGTCTCAATGTCCTTAGGGCTCTTGAATTAGGGCTGCATAGAAGAGCAGTAGGGCTTTCCGGTTATCGACATCATCACCTTCATCTCCTTCATAGTCAGCTTCATCATCACTATCTTCATTATCATCATCAACATTACCATCACCTTCATTATTGTCATTACCACCTTCACCTTCATCTTCACTATCACCGTCATCACCATCATTATCCTCATAATCATCTCACCATGCTCACCATCCACATCATCACCATCATCATCTTCATCACTATCACCATTATCACCACCTTCATCATCACCATCATCATCTTCCTCATCACCCAGACTACCATCATCTTCATCACTATCACCATGATCATCACCTTCATCATCGCCATCTTTATCTTCATCATTATCATTATCTTCATCATCACCATCATCATCTTCATCACCATTAAATGTCTAGTTGTCATTAAATACTAAGATGAAGCTGAAAATATGTATGTCTCTGTATATTATACATATATAAGTATTTACATATGTGTACATAAGCATGTATATGCATATATGCACATTTAATTATGTATGTACACACACACATACATCTACATGCTGTTTCTTGCTTATGGCATATTTAGCTTCCACAGCTCATCACTTTAACATTTCTCCTTTTAAAAAATGGCTTGGGGGTTTGAAGTGGACTTTTGTTAGCCACATGGGGAAATGTTTAATGAATCCTTGTGCATATTCATTCAACACTGTTCACATTTTCTGGTAAGGGAGGCAGGCCTGCCCATCTGCAGGATCTCTGTATTATGGAGGAGATACTTTCCTCCACTCTCTATGGGTCTCCTTGGTTGTTCATGAAAATGACCCTATTTCAGGAACTTCTAAATGGTGTTCAGGAACTGCCACCAAGCCTTTGCTGGGAGTATTAGGATGAGCTGAAGCTCCTCTGCCCTCCTCTCCAGATTACTTGGCCCATGGACACTCCTGGTTGTGAGTAGCAATAGGACCTATAGAAAAATAAAGGGAAAACATAACCTAAAAAATCTGTCATGTAAAAACTGGAGAGAATCTTAGGGCTATAAAATCATAGATTTAGAGCTGAAAGGGGCATTAGAAAGTCCTCATTTTACAGAGAAGGAAACTTTCGTTCAGTCATTTCAGTCATGTTGAACTCTTTGTGACACCATTTGGGGTTTTCTTGGCAGAGATACTAGAGTGGTTTGCCATTTCCTTCTCCAGCTCATTTTACAGATGAGGAAAATGAGGAGAACAAGGTAAAGTGACTTGCCCAGGGTCACATAACTAGTAAGTATCTGAGGACAGATTTGAACTCAGGAAGATGAGTCTTCCTGACTCTAGGCCCTAGGCACTATCCACTATATAACCTAGCTGCCTCTCTCGAGAAAAGTGTATCTTCCTAATTCTATGGGTTCAAGGTGACTCTAAAATTATGTGGAATGGGATCTGTGGGTGGTTTCTTGGGAAAAGGTGAGACATGAGCCACACCATGAAAGAGGTTAGAATCAGAGTTTTTGAACTGGGAAGAAGATTAAGGGTCATTTTAAGTCCATCCCCCCTCATTTTACAGAACAGGATGAAAAGATAGAAAGGACGGAAAGATGACATGACTTACCCACAGTCATACAAGTGACAAAGCTAGAAACTGAATCCAGATCCTCTGAGTCCAAATCTCCCATTTTCCCCACTGTGCCTTGCTGCCTAGGATTTGGTAGAAACTCAAGAATTTGAGGACATTACATGAGGAAAGATGTAGAGTCTGGAATACATATGGCATTCCATGGTAATGAATGAATGAATGAGTAAAATAGCATTTATTAAGTGCTTACTATGTTCCTGGCATCATACTAAGAACTAGAGATACAAAACTACACAAGCAAAATGAGCTTGCCCTTCAAAGAGCTTATATGAAATATTATACAAAAGAAAATTAGAAAGAAGGGAAGAGGAACAGGGGGCATACTTTGGAAATGGAACATGGCTTCACCAGGAAGTGAGTGGGGGCTTGGTTCTGGGTGAGATAAGGTCAAAGTTCACCTCTCAGAGCCCAGGGTTCCAGGAGTAGAGTCTGGATTCCAGTGAGAAGAGGTCCAAAAGGATGGCCCAAGTGGAGAAGGAATGATTTGGAAATGCCTGGGAAGTAGGGTCAATGAGACAGATTCCAGTGGAATAGAGCGTTTGCAATGGAGACAAGCGGGAAATGGTAAAATCGTAAGATTTTTAATCTGGAAACGAGCTGAGAAATTGTGCAGTCCAACCCCTTCTTTTTATGGATGTGGAAACTGAGGCTCAGAGTGACTTGTCCGAAGGAGTAAATAGCTGAGCAGAGATTCAAACCCCGGTCCTCTGACTCCAAATCCATCATTCTCATCACTACTCCCTACTCCAATGACCAGATTATAGAGAGCTCTGAGTACTGGACTGAGGAATTGAATTCTCCTATGTGTGTAGGCAATGAGAAGCCTTTGGAGATCTTGGCATTAGGATATATAACAGAACAAAGAACCAACATTAAGATGACTAAGACCCCAAGGGAGGCAGCGAAGGAAAAGAGAAAGAGAAACCTGAGTTCGAATTCCCAGTCTGTCATTTACTAATTGTGTGGCTTTGAGCCAGTCACTTAATCTCCAAGCCTCAATTCTCCCAACCATAAAATGAACAATCAGATGTGATATCTCTCCAATTTCCTGTGCTCCAAGGTCTCTCTCATTTCTGATACTCTATTCTAAGTCTCTTCCCTTCTTTGACATTGTATTCTAAAATCCGTCCCATCTTTGATATTCACTGTTCTAAAGACACTTTGTATTCTAAGGTTTCTCCCAGCTTTGACCTTCTAGGCTCTAAAGGACTCTCTAGCTCAAATGTTTCATATTCTAAGGTTCCTACCAGCTCTGATATTCTCTGGTCTAAGGCTTTTCCCAGCTTTGACATTCTTTGATTCTCTGGAAGTCTTTTCCAAGCTTCCATTGAAAGAGGGTAAACAGTGGTCGATTGGAGGGTGGGGAATCCCCTGGGGTGCATTCCCAGGACCTCTTGCTTTCCAAATCAGGAAGATAATTTAACTGAGAACAAATGATTCAGTCGGGATTCCCAGAGTAAATAATTTCCATCCCTAGCCCTGGCTGTAGCTGAGTTCTTTGGACAGTGATGAAGCTGAGACATCATCCCCAGGAGCCAAGAGGGGGGTGCAAATGATTCCACAGAGTTGCAGCTAAGGACCAGATGTTGCCTCCTGGAAAGGGAGGAATGGACATCCTCCTCTTAATCTTGCTTCCTCCAACAGCAGCTACTCTCCTTTCAAACCCCCAAAGACACCAGTACACACACAAACTGCTCTCCACGCCTAACTGAGATATGTTAACAAGAGCCAATACAAATGAAGGAGGGTCTGGTTTTTGAAAGGTGTTTTGAAGGCAGCACAAACAGCTTAGCTCAACAGTGACTAATGGGAGATGTGGACTAGATAAGTGTCTCCATGGAAGGTGGAAACTGGCAAGATATGGTAGAATCCTATTGGCTGAGTTTCTCCTACACAGTTGACTGGGGCCATTCTGACTAACTGTTCATCCGTGAGCACCCCTCAGGAAAGCGACATTGCCCCATTTTGAATCAGGCCACTGCTAACATTCTGGTGGGTTTCAATCGGCCAGTCTTCACATGGAGGAGCAGAAGGCTGCCAGAATGCCAGCCTGTGGGCAAAACAGTCAGACTCAATCTCCTTTATAGTACTGGGCTTACAGGGAGCGAGTCTGAAAGACTCCTGGATACTGAGAAGGGGTTGTAGAGTGGTTAGGAAGCAGGGAAAAGGAAGTGGGCATAAAGAAGATTCAGCCCAAGGCCACGAATGAATAAATGAAAGGAGGAATAAATAAAAAAGCAAAAAGTTACTGAGCTCTTACCATATGCCAAGTACAGTGCTAAGAGCTGGGAATAAAAACACAAAAGCAAAGACAGTTCTTTCCCTCAAAGAGTTTCCATTTTAATCGAAGAGACAACACTTCTGGGGAAATGGTGACCAAGGAAGGATGTTTTGGTTAGTGAAGTTTTAGGGATGGTGAGTGGAGCCAAAGGGAGACAGATTGACACACACTTTGCAATAGCAATGGAAGTATTGATTTGATTATGATTCCGAAACTGGAGAGAAAAGTGGGGCAGTGGAGGCAAGTCACTTAATCCCAATTGCTTCACACACACAAATATGTATGTATGTATGTATGTGTATATATCTATGTCTATCTATATCTATCTATATCTATAGATTAGATAGATAGATAGATAGATAGATAGATAGATAGATAGATAGATAGATAGATAGATAGATATCTGGCATAAATCACTTTCCTCAAAGTCTGATGTGCCCTCCCACCAGGGCATACAGAGTCTAGGGAAAAGTGGCTCAGGCTTGAAGAGTCCATGTGGCAAAGGTGTAAGTGACTCCAAGTTCCCAAAAGGCCCTTTGCTGGAGTCCTCAAAATGTTCCTCTTACAGTCGTCCCTTCCACATCAACTTTCCTCTTCGAGGTTTTGATATAGTGCAGGTCAGCATAAGAAATAAAATGGGAATTTGGGGGGAGTTTTGTGGCAGCCACAGATGACATGCAGAGGCCAGCAGATGATGCAGAAAAGGTTTAGAAACTCAGAAATGCATAGAATATACGTATAGTGTTGCATGATATCAAACCAAATTGTATAATAAGGTACTATAACCATCCCATAAAGGAAAAAGAAGAAATTCAGACCTTCTCTGATACAGAGAGAGCCAAAAAATTTTACATGGATTTTCCAGATCATGGGGGTGCCATGCCCCTAACTGTCCTCCTGCCTACCCCTCCCTCTCTCCTCCACCCCCACAATGTGGAAGGGATGACTGTAGATATGGCATAGCTTTTTGGCTGGGCTCTTCAGAAAGCCTGGAATCTGCTTTTCTCATCTTGTCTAGTCCACCCTTGGCTCCTGACGGATATGTGGCTGTTGTTGCAAATATGCTACCAGGGCAATGCATGGGAAGTCCCAAATCCTCCAGACCCATCAAAGCTCACAAAGTATTCCTCTGACCAAGGAGTGAGGGAGGTGGCTAAAGCCAAATCACTCTTCTCCTCTTCCCCATCCCATCACCAAGGAGTTCTTTCTCCCGGTTTTGACTGGGAACTTCTTTCCTCACTTGCTACCTCGGAATCTCTTTTGATTCTAACTACCTCCGTGTTTTTTAGTCCCAGAGTACCAAGTTCTTCAGTCAATCTGAATACATTTTCAGTTGTACTGAGGGAGATGCCCAAGTATATTCACATCTAGTGAACAATCAAAACATATTCTCAGCTAATAAGTATATCATGATCTCTTGGGGTAGGGGGATTTAGATATAACCCTTAGAGTAGCATATCCATCTCAGATTAGAAATTTTTAAATGGATGCTGGGTAGAAGATGGAAGTGAAGACTAAGGTTGTTGGAGGAAGCTTCCTTGTCGTAGTTTGCCAATGGTGAAGGAGTCTTTGTTTTGTCTTATTGAAGCAGATAATTGAGTTAGCAGCCATATCCAGCATTGCCTTCATGGAAAGGCTTGATGTGCCTATCCATGACAGCAGTGATGGCTGATTTCGGATCTCTCTCTCCCAACGATCATGAAAGGAGCAGCGTGCATGGCAGAGACACCAGGACAAAACCTCTTCTGTTTTCATCTATGATAAGGCTTATCCCTGGTCCTCTCCTTCCTTCTGCCTCCCTGTATAATGAGGTAGCATAGGGGGGAGTTGGAGCAAAGGATTAGTGACCTGAGTGAGGTTGGATGTGGCAACAAGGGAGGATGGGGATGTGAGATGATACATTGAGACTGTTGGATTTTACATTCTTTATCCTTTAATGTTTTCTTGATACCCCAATGTTTGCTATTTTAAGTAAACTGTTCCTGTCTTGCTACGCTATAATGTTATGTATTTAGGAGAAAAACTCCTTGGCCATACTAGGAGGCAGGACTCATCGTGGGAGTGGGAGCTCAGAGTATGTTTTATGTGCTTTGAACCCAGTCAATTAGATTGGTGGCAGTTTGTCATATATGTGTGCCTGCTTGTAAATGTATGAAGGGGCGAGGGGGATGTTCACCTTCCTTCATCTGGGATTCTGCTCTGTGAGACACAACACATAGTTTGCTCTCACAGTGTAGTGATGGGCAAAAGTAGCTCCATCTCCAGAGACTGAGCAGAAATCTAAATGGCATGTGCATGTATTGAGGCATCCGGCAAGCTCAGGAAGAACAAATACATGATAAGGGCCATTCATGAATGACCAGAACAGAGAGTGGGATAATGTCTGTTGTAGATCTCTCTACCAAAATTCTGTCCATACTGTAAGGTATTGACTCAAGTGCCACTTCTTCCATGTAGACTTCCATGACTACTCCAGGTCTATGCTATGTAACAATCATTTGGAGGAGTTGGAGATGTTACCCTGGAGAAGAGAAGGCTCAAGGGAGGACGTGATGGGATGTCTTCTAGTACTTCCTCTGGAAGAGGTTCAGACTCATTCTGCTTGGTTCCAGAGCAGGGATGTGCTGATGCCAGACCACAAAGAGCTAATCTTTTAATGGGGGGGGGGGACCTACACAGGGATATAAATTCTAAATACATTCAAAGTAAATACAAAGTTATGTGGGGAGTGAGGAGAGGCACTAGCAGCTGGAGAGATCAGGAAAGGCCTCATGGAGGAGGTGGCAGCTAAGTTGAGATTCAATGGGAGCTAGAAATGCTGTCATAAGTCTGTCCTTGAAGAAGCTCCAGGACCCTTTCCAGGCCTATCCAGGTCAGCTTAAGCTAGCCTTGAAACATTGTTAAATTTTTAGTGCAAACATTTATGCCTCAGAAACTAGCAATGCTACAAATCAGGGCTTCGTTTATTGTTTTGTTCATTGTCTAGTCTTAATAAAATATTAATAATATAGATTAAATGTAAAAGTGTAAAAAAAAAAGAAGAAAAAGAAAATACTTAGAGAGAAGCAAAAAATAAATAAATAAAAGTGTGTGTGTACATTCCACCCCCTCCCCCTAAAATCTGATTGTTAAACATTTACCAGCACAGCCCTGGCTCTTTCCACCATGTCCTTCTGCCATCTCGTACTTGTAAAATTGATTTCTTGAACTGAAGTGTAAAACTTTACATTTATCCCTAAAAAAAGTCATGCCCTAGCCTTCAGAGAATCACAAAATCTCAGCATTGTAAAGGATCCCAGAGGCCATTACTCGAACCTGAACTACAAAAAATATGTGTTGAAGTAAATTTTAAGGTACTGACTCATTAGGACTGAATCTAAATAACAGACATCCTTTTCCCTGAACCATCCCTACAATGCCCTGATCAAAATTTCCCTATCAGGCCTCCTTAGTTTCCTCCACCCCCACCTTCATCATACTCAAAATCATTTTTAGGATCATAGGATTAAGAGTTGCAGAAGACCTTGGAGATCTTTCAGTTCAACCCACTTATTTTGCAGAGTATGTAATTAAGGTCCAAAGAATAGACACGAATTGCCTTTAAGATCAAATATAAAATCCTCTATGTGATTTCAAAGTCCTTTATAACCTGATCCCCCTTATTTCTATTGCCTTCCCCCTATTGATTATCTCCAATTTGTTTTGTATATAGCTTGCTTGTACTTAATTGTTTTAATTTTCTCCCCTCTATTAGACTATGAGTTCATTGAGAGCCAGGACTGTCCTTTGCCTTCCTTTGTATCCCTGCAGCTTAGCACAGTGTGTGGCACATAGTAGGTGCTTTATAAATGGTAATTAACTGACTTCTTTATTCTGAAACCAACTCTCATTCTACTTGTCACATGTAGTAGGTGCTTAACAAATATTTGTTCATTCATTCATTCACTCACTCATTCAGTAATGCCTGGAGGTAAGTGGCTAAACAAGATGACCTGTTGCTTCCCATTCAACCCCATGACCTTACAGTATTGTTGGCCTCTTGACCATGCTGGAGCTCTATTAACTCTTTCAGACTAGTAGGGCGACACTGGAAGGGATGTTTCTGCAGCCCCAAAGAGTTAATGGCGTCTCCAATTTAGGGCCACTGTGACCCTGGCAGGCATGGGGTCCCCAGTGAGGAAAAGGAAGCTCCTTGGAAGAAAGGGGCTATAAAAGCAAAAGGTATTATTAGTGTGGAAGGCTACATCCTGTCCCAGTTAAATGAACCACTTAGATGAAATAATGGGAGTTCTCTTTGTCCTCTGGAAATTATATGACGCTCTGAGTCTGCCTCTCATTATGTACCCTTGATGATGATAATAATAATGCTTTCTTCAAGGGACACTTCACAAACTATAATTAACTTTCCTTACAGTCTCCGTGTTAATGAGCCTATGCCCATTTTACAGCTAAGGAGATGAAGGCAAAGAAAGGTCAAGTGATGATTGTCTTACCATTCCTTAGCCGGCTCACAGTATGGTAGAATATCAGAGCTGGATGGGACCTCAGATGGCCTCGAGGCCAGCTCCTTTCTGAATAAGACCCCCTTTCCCCATCACACAGCCCAATGGTCATCTAGCTTCTTCATGAAGCTCTCCTGTGTGGAGAAGCCAACTCCTTCCATAAGCAGCTCATCCATTCCACTCTGAGATACCTATGCCTCCTGGTAAGTATCTATATGTCAAGGCTAAGTTTGCTTCTTAGCAGATTTCCCCCATTGCTCTTCCTTCTCCTCCAGGCAGCCAAGCAGAGCAAGGCGAACCCCTCTTCCAGGGGACAGCCTTTCAAGGAGAGGCCATGTAATGTATGGAGAGAGCACTAGATTTAGAGTCAGAGCCCTTGGGTTCAAATCTATCTCTGCCACTCATTACCTTGTAGGACCCAATTGGAGCAAACTACTGTCACTCTCTGAGCCTCGGTTTCCTCATCTGTGAAATAAGCTGGAGAAGGAAATGGAAAACCACTCTAGTATCTTTGCCACAAAAACCCAGAATGGGGTCACACATGACTGGAATTCAACAACAGCTCCACACTGCCTCTTGAATTGAGCTTAAAATCTGTTGCTTGGCATATGAGGCCCTGCACAGTCTGGTGTCTCCTTACCTTTCCAAGCTTCTCTCAAAGTTATGATATTAGCCTGAAGCTCCAAAACTTCCATCCTGGAGGCCCTGCTATCCTGCTTGGTGAATGCCCACTGTGTATAGGCTAATTCCTATTGAGTCAAATGAAGTCTTCTCTCTCCCAACTTGCCTGATTGATGAACGCCTCAGGGCTAGGTCCAGCCATGCTAGATTTTGTTTCCTGGCCGTCTTCTTACCAGCTGCCTTGCCTCTCAGACCACAGACCATGCCCTAGAGGACTTAACTCTTCCAGCTCTAGAATGCCTACTCTGATTAGTGCCTCACATGGCCCATCACACCTAGACTAGCTTCATTTTATTTCTGACCATCTTCTCACTGGACCTACCATGCTCCTTCCCCCAACTCCAATTTGACAGTCCTGGAATCATAACCAATACTACTATCACTACTGAAAAAGGTATGCCAATCTACTTACCATTTACCATCTCTATAACTGTCTAAACCAAAGTATTTCTCCCTGGCCACCATTACTCTTTATGAGTGGTCTGCCCCTGCTAGAAGGAAACTATATCACAATCTACCAAGTATGTCTCCAGGATGCACAGTTGGGTAATGATGATCTGAATCTTCAATGAGAGATGTTTTTCTTCAATCATAAACACCTCAAGGTTTAGTCCCCAAGGAAAGTCTCTCTCCACTGGATTGTCAAGATTCCATCTCCAATATCCTCCAAAACATCTGTGATCTTGTCAAGTAATTTCCTCAACTAACGCAGATTGAAACACAGCTATACCCACCCATTCACCACAAAGGGTCTACCCAACATGATAGATGTTAATATTCTCTTGGTATTATATGGATACCAATGGAGAGCTTCAGCTGGTACAGAGAACTGCACTGGAGTCAGAGGACTTGAATTGAAAGTCAGCTTCTGCTACATACTATCTGTAAGAGGGGCCCTTGGGCAAGTCTGCTACTTACTATCTCCCTGGGCCTCAATTTCCTCATCTGTAAATTGATAGGATCAGACTAGATAGCTTCTGAGGTCTCTGCCAACTTTAAGTCTAGAATCCTATGGTCCCTCCTCTTGCTTTACTGGACCTATCCTTTCTTCTGGTCATGTTTTTCTGATGACATCATTTGTGCAGACTCTCCATGATAGTAATGCATTTCAGCCTGACGACACCTATCTTGTTTATGGAATTACAACTGAAGTTGCTCCAACCCTAAGTGTATTTAATGTTCATTTAGAACTGGGAACCCCTGCTTCTGTGGATCTAGTGAGCAGTGACCTGAGCCATATGGCAATATCATTCAGCAATGGATAGACTGGCATCTTTAACACAGAAACATGACAATGTATTCTCACTTTAGAAGCCAACCTAGATACAACCCCTAATACAGCCAGTAAAAGAAATAGAGTCATCAGCCATCCAAACTATTTCACTGCTCATGAAGACAGGCACTTTCAATTCTACGATAATAGAACCAAAATGAAGGTGAGTCCTTTGAATGATTCTCAACTTCAATTTGTCAGACACTACAGTGTTCCACACACATATTCCCCAACGGAGGAAGGAAAAATATTTCCAAAAGACACGGGCAACTAACAACCTTCTGGCTCCTAGGTGGCACTGGATAGAGTGCTGGACTTTGAGTTAGGAAGACCCTAGTTCCAGTCTTCCCTCAGATACTTACTAGCTGTGTGACCTCGGACAAGTCACTTAACCTTTGTCTGCCTCCAGTTTCCACATCTGTTAAGTGGAGATAGCACCTGCTTCACAGGGGTTATTGGGAGAATCAAATGACATCATATATGTAAAGCATTTTGCAAATATTAAGGAACTGTAAAAAATGGTAGCAATTACTATTCTCTACCTGCCCCCCAAACTGCAGCTCTGCTCCCACATTGAGCTAACTGCCTGCTCAGTCCCTGGGTGAACCTGACAATTCAATCAGGTTATTTGCAGACAGGGAAGGAATGAAAATTTCAACTTTCCCTAGAAGAAATGTACATCATTGCCTGTTCTTTCATTACTTTTTGATTTAAAAAAAAATCAGACAATCTGAAGAATACCTGCTATTTCTCCTCCATTCTGAAGGAGATGAAGAATTCTTCAAAAAGCCAAATTGAGATGAACCTGTCCCCTTAGAGTAGTTTTGGTGGTTGCATATTATCTTTTGCACAATAAGAAATCATAAGCTTCATTAAGAGTGAAGAAGGCATGAGCGTTTGATGAAAAGCTTTGTGATAGAGCGAAAAAAAGTGTTGAATCAAGAGACTGGAGTAGACATAGGTTCACATCCCACTTTGGGTCTCACTAGCTGTGTGACCTTCTCTGAGCCTCAGTGTCCCCATCTGTAAAATGGCAGGTTGTAATATCTACCTCATGGGGGTGGCTATGAGAAGCAACTGAGAAAGAGTCAGTCAGCCAAGAAGCATTTATTAAGTGTCAGGCATTATCCTAAGGGCTAGAAAAGCAGTTCTCAAAGTGTAATTTAGAGATCCCTGGGGGTATCTAAGTCCCTTTCAAGGGTCCAAAAGGTCGAAACTCTTTTCATAATAAAGCAAATATATTTTAATTTCTTATGCAGTAAATGTTGGCAGATATAACCCACATAAGCAATAGTTCATTGTGGGTAAGGGAGGAGTCCTCAAAGATTTTTTTTCCTTTTTTAAAAAAATTTTATTAATTTATTTTAATTTATCAACAATCACTTCCATATGCTTTTCAGTCGAAAATTTTTCTCCCCCTTCCTCCCCCCACCCTCCCCAAGATGGCACACAATCTGATATAGGCTTTACATTTACATACCCATTAAACATATTTTCACATTAGTGAAGTTGTAAGTAAAAATTAAAACCAATACGAGGAACCATCAGAAAGATGAAACAAAACTCAACAGAAGGTAAAAATAAGTGATAGCGATTCGACTTCCATAGTTCTTTCTTTGGATGTGGACAGCATTATCCATCCCGAGGCCTCTGGAGATGTCTTAGATCCTTGTAATGCTGAGAAGGGTTCAGTTTAACAATCTTAGTCATCGCATAATGTGGCTGTTATTGTGTACAAAGTCCTCTTGGTTCTGCTCACTTCACTCAGCATCAGACCACATAAGTCTTTCCAGGTTTTTCTGAAGTCAGCCTGTTCATCATTTCTTATAGCACAATAGTATTCCATTACATTCATATACCACAACTTGTTCATCCATTCCCCAATTGATGGGCATCCTCTCAATTTCCAATTCTTTGCCACCACAAAAAGAGCTGCTGTGAATATTCTTGTCCATGTGGGTCCTTTTCCCATTTGTTTGATCTCTTTGGGATATAGCCCTAGAAGTGCTATTGCTGGATCAAAGGGTATGCACATTTTTGTAGCCCTTTGGGCATAGTTCCAAATTGTTCTCCAAAATGGTTGGATCATTTCACAACTCCACCAACAATGTATTAGTGCTCCAATTTTCCCACATCCTCTCCAACCTTTATCATTTTCCTGTTTTGTCATGTTGGCCAATCTGATAGGTGTGATGTGGTACCTCAGAGTTGTTTTGATTTGCATTTCTCTAATCAATAACAATTTAGAGCACTTTTTCATATAACTATAGATGGCTTTAATTTCTTCATCTGAGAATTGTCTGTTCACATCCTTTGACCATTTATCAATTGGGGAATGTCTTAATTCTCTATATATTTTAGAAATGGTCCTCAAAGATTTTTGAGTACAAAGAGATCCACTAGGTCTTGTATCCCAAAGAGATCATTAAAAAAGAGAAAAGGATCCACATGTACAAAAATATTTACAGCAGCTCTCTCTGTGGTGGCCAAGAATTGGAAATTGAGGGGATGGCCATCAATTGGGGAATGGCTGAATAAGCTGTGGTATATGAATGCAATGGAATGCTATTGTTCCTTAAGAAATGATGAGCAAGCAGATTTCTGAAAAACCTGGAAAGACTTGCACGGACTGATGCTGAGTGAAGTGAGCAGAATGAGGAGAACATAGTACACAGTAACAGTGACATTGTGCAATGACCAACTTTGATAGACTTAGCTCTTCTCAGCAATACAATAATCTAAGACAATTCCAAAGGATGTGTGATGGAAAATGCTATCCACATCCAAAGAAAAAACTATGGTGTCTGAATGCAGATCGAAGCATACTATTTTCACTTTTTTGTTTTTTCTTTCTCATGGTTTTTTCCCTTTTGTTCTGATTCTTCTTTCACAACATAACTAATGTGGAAATATGTTTAATGTGGTCATACATATATAGCCTATATCAGATTACATGCCATCTTGGGGAGAGGGGAATGGGGAAAATTTAGAATTCAAAATCTTATTATAAAAGTTAATGTTGAAAACTAGAAATTAATTAATTTTTTTTTAAAAAAAGAGTGGTCCCTTATAGAGTACAAAGGAAGATCAAAAAGTTTGAGAGGCAGCTGGGTGGCCCAGTGGATAGAGTGCCTGACCTGAAGTCGGGAAAACTCATCTTTCTGAGTTCAATTCCGGCCTTAGACACTAGCTGTGTGACCCTGGGCAGGTCACTTCCCCTGTTGGCCTCAGTTTCCTCACTTGTAAAATGAGCCAGAGAAGGAAATGGCAAACCACTCCATTATCTTTGCCAAGAAAAGCCCAAATGGGATCCAAAAAGTCAGACACGACTGAAATGACTAAACAATAACAGCAAAAAGCTTGAGAATTGTTGAGTTACAGCTACAAAGAAAGACAAAAATGGTCCCTGTCTTCAAGGAGCCTCCGTTCTAATTGAGGAGACAAACACAAAAATTACTAGGCACATACAAGATGGGGAAAGCACTTTGCATGCCATTACATCAATGGCTCATTGTTCTCATTTCAGGGATGTATATTGAGTGCCTTTTCTGTGCAAAGTTCTACGCTAGGTGCTAGGAAAAGTAAGTTACGATCCTGAGCCTTAAAGCGTTTACAATCCAGCAAGGGATCATGGGATCATAGGAGTACAGATACAGAGGGAGGGAAAAGGGCCATTGGGTCCAATCCACTGATTTTACAGTTGGGGAAACTGAGGCACAGAACTATGACTTGCCCAGAATCACACAGTCTAGCCAGTGTCAGGGGTAAAGTCTTTCTGATCCAAGTCAGATAATTAAAGAGAAGTGAAGTTATGAGAGAGTGAGGTGTCATCCAGTAGAGGAGATGGTAATCAGGGAAGGCTTCATGAGAGAGGCAGCTTTTGAATGAGTCCTTCAAGGATGTGTAGGGAGTATATCCACAGGAGGAACTAGCTCGAGGAGAAGCTTTTAGGATCAGCGGCTCATAGGTGGTTGACAGAGAACAAAATCCTCACCAGGGACTTAAAAGCCAGGCTGCCTTTCACCTGCCTTCCCAGTCTGGTATCTTGGGAGTCACTTTCATTCCCACCAGCCAGAGAGCTGCCCTGCATACATCATTCCAATGTGTGCATCTGGGCCCCTGGACAAGCTAGCTGACCCCCAGGCCTAAGGGTGTCATCTGTAACCCTCACTCTCCTCACCGAATTTAGGGCTGAATCCCCCTTTCGGTCAAGAGTCAGCTCAGATTCCACTTCCTACAGGAAGCCTTTCTCAATTCACTCTCCTCCTCCTCCTCTGAGTGGAGGTCACATCCTTCCTCTTGAAATTAGAGATGAAAGGGGCTTCAGAGGTCGGCTGATGGGTAACCCCGGTAAGTTGCTTCACTCTTGTTTGCCTTAATTTCCAACTGTAAAATGAGGATAATAATAGCACCCACCTGTTGTGAGGCTTAGCACAGTGCTAGCGCATAGTAGGACTTGATAAATATTTAATAATTAATAAATATACATTGACTGATTGATAAAATTAGATATTTATAAACCTCTTAGCACAATGCCTGGCACATAATAGATGTGTTGAAATAGAGGCGGGGAACCTGGGACCTTGAGGCCACATGTGGCCTTCTAGGTCCTCGGGTATGGACTTTTGACTGGGTTCAAGTTTTACCAAATAAATCCTTTTATTAAGGGGATTTGTTCTGTGAAGTCTGGATTCAGTCAAAGGGCTGCACTTGAGGACCTAGAAGGCACATGTGGCCTTGAGGCTGCAGGTTCCCCTCCCATGCTTTAAAATGTTTATCGACTAAGTGAGATATTTGTAAAATGCTTAAGACAGTGCCTAGTACATAGGAGGCACTAATAAATATTTAGTAATTAACAAATGTTTCTTGACTCAGTGACAAAATAGGTAATATTTGTAAAGGGCTTAGCATGGTGCATGGCACACAGTAGGACTTAATAAAAGTATATTGACTGACTGACAAAATGAGATAATATTTGTAAAGCACTTAGCACGGTGCCTGGCACATAGTAGGTACAATACAAATCCTAGCCATTATTATTAATGCAGTAATCAGGAAAAATGCACAAATGAAATCTTCATGGCCTTCAATGAGATTGCCTATTATTGCAGGAGGGGGAAGGAAGAGGGGCACAGACTGTCTCACGGAAGGTGGGAGAGAAGCATAATACAGATCGCAGTTAATGAATAATATAAAGATAGTAACTTGTCCCAAGACTGTTTCAATCTGAATGCTATACAAGAAGATGAGAAGAATAAGGTTAATGATGACAATAGATGAGGTTACATAAGTACTGTTATTCTGTTACAAAGGGCAGTCCTTTAATCTACCTGCTCAACAATCCTCTGTTACGTTAAACATAAAGGATGCTAGACACTGAAGCTTTGGAGCTCAAAGGGCCCATAGGGGAAGCATGCACCCCAAGGTCGCATAGGGAGTGATTACCAGAACTGGGTATTTGAACCCAGGTCCTCTGAGGCCAAATCCAGTGCTGCAAGGTTCATTACTGGCTGGAAATCGGGGAAAACTTTTGAGAGGAAGTGGAATTTGAGCTGGCCTTCAGAGGTAGGGTAGGATTTCACTAGGCAGAAGGTGGGGGAAGGCATTCCAAGCAGAAAGAGCTACTCAGGCACAAACAAAGCATCAGGGGAAATCATGCCCTACATTCAGGACAGGGCTGAGGCCTAAGGAACACGGATGGGACCAGTAGAAGATAATGGGATTGGTGAGGGCCTTGAATACTAAGCCAAGAAGGTGAAACCTTATGTTGTAGGTACTAGGGAGTCATTGGAGGGTTTTGAGTGGAGGAGTGAAATGACTAGATCTCTGCATAAAAATGATCTTTCTGGCAGTAGCATGCAGGATGTATTAGAGGGAACAGAACATAGGTAATTCTGACTGAAGAGGGAAGGGAATGAGCATTTTTAGAGTGCCTACTATGTGCCAGGCATATGTCACTCATTCTTTATAACAACCTTCAAGGTACATACTATTATTATCCCCATTTTACAGTGGAGGAAACTGAGGCAGATAGATTAAATGACTTGCCCAGAGTCATACAACTAATAAGTGTCTGAGGCTAAATATAAACTCAGGTCTTCCTGATTCCGGGCCCAGCATTCCAATTAAACTCCTGTGCCATGCATGATCTGCTTCTGAACTAGAGATAATGGATAGTGACCTCTTAGGTATCCCTATAATAGAAGGCCCATTGGAATAGGAGTTAGGAAATCTGGGTACTATCAATAAATCCGTCAACCAACTGACAAACATTTGTTAAGTTTATTATGTTGGAGGCACTACACTGAATTGTGGGCAAGAACTCCAAAGGAAGGCAAGAACATAAAAGTAGCCCTTGTCCTCAAGGTGCTTACATTCTAATATAAACATGTAAATGAATAGATACATACAGAAGGAGGACAGCTAGGTAGCACAGTAGATAGAGTGCTGGACCTGCAGTCAGAAAGACCTGAGTTCAAATGTGGCCTCCGACACTTACTAGCTGTGTGACTTAATCCTGTTTGCTTCAGTTCTTCACCTGGAAAATGAGCTGGAGAAGGAAATGGCAAACCACCACAGGATCTTTTCCAAGAAAACCCTAAATGGCGTCACAAAGAGTCAGACATGACTGAACAACAATAACAAAAGAGACATTTCTGAGATTATCTGGTCCAACTGCCTCATTTTACAGATGAGGAAACTGAGGCCTAGAGTCACAAAAAGTCAAAAGTCACAAGGCAGTAAGAAGCAATGCAAAGACTCAAACTCATGTAATTGATCATTCCTCTTTCTGCGGCACCTTTGGACCCTTTCATACCTGCCTGTGTTTATTGGTGGTATAATGAGAATTCCTGGAAGGCAGAAACAGGATCAGCCCAGAGCCCTGGATGAGAAGCCAGAAGGTCTGGTTCCAACATTATCAGCTGTGTGACCCAGCCGATAGGTCATTGCACTTTGAGCCTCAGTCTTCTCACCTGCAAATTGGGGAAATAAATCCTTACCCTCAATCAGAGACACATATGTGGACCAAATGACTGAACAGATGTAAAGTGTTCTATAGCCATCCAGGACTGTAAAATGCCAGCTATTGTATCCTGATTATCTCCTCCTCTTGTTTGATGGAGTTCAGAAAGAAATGATCCTGAGACACATAGCTCTCCTCCGATTATTCTTTTATGTTTAACATACCGAAGACTGTTGAGCAGGTGGATTAAAGGACTGCCCTTTGTAATAGAATAAGAGTATTGATGTAAACTCATCTATTACCATCATTAATCTTATTCTTCTCATCTTCTTGTATAGCGTTCAGATTGAAACAGTCTTGGGACAAGTTACTGTCTTTCTGTAATTCATTGATTTTCATCAGTATTATCCTAACTGCTGCTGCTGTGGTTGTCACACCCATATGGGCAATGGCCAGCCCAGATGGAGTAGTAGAATTTCTTTTCTAATGATGAGGGTGAAGACTTTCAGTCTGCACCTTGCCCCGCTTTATTCAATTCTAACTTCCCCAGACCATGATGCCATAGCCAACGCCCTTTATGTGGTAAGACACACATATTTTAAATGATCTCATTAGTCATTCAGTCATGGGCTAAGTTATGATAGCCTTTTTTAACAAACGGCAGTAAAAATTTTATAGCCTCCAACAGCCCCTTCATTTTCTCTCCCCCACCCCATTCCCATATACTGTTATTTACTTGACTCTGACTTGGGTTGGATTTGGGGGCATTTCCCTTTTTCTTGTCTTTTTCCTTCTCCTTGTACTTTCTCTCATGTTAATTACATCGGTTGCCATGGTGATGATGATGTCATGGGCATGGGGAGAGCTCAATGACATCCCCAAAGCACAGTTTATTGCATGGCTTAGAATGTATTCCATGGCTCCCAGAATGGAAGCCGATATGGCCGTTACCGTATGGCCCCGTCCTAGCATTGGCCATAGAAGCAGGAGCTGGGGGAGGCGGGGGAAGCATGGGCTGGGGCTGGGGCTGGTGGGTGCTCCAGTCTCTGCTCAGCCTTTGACACCAGCACCTTCTTTGAAGGTTAAATGATGACAGCATAGAGTTCCTGAGATCACTGAGAGTGATCACCTCCCTCCCCCTCCACCCCTCAGCTGGAACGCCCAAGGGCTAGCAATGCCCTTGCCTGAAACGCTCCCTCCCTCCCCCCCACCCCTAAGATTTCTAGACCTTGTATGCAGTAGGACTGAAAAGGGCTTCATCAGCAGAAGTGTGTGTGTATGTTTACCACTGAAACAGTTTCGTTAGCATGGAAATGTGATCTGCCGCATGCATAGCAGACATTCGTGTGCACACGCACATGCATGCGCACACACACTCACCCATCTGTACATCATCCCATCAAGGCTTGATTGCATCAACACCAGCATTTTTCCCCCCCAGGACTCTTTTTTTTAACCTAAATGTACCCTGCATTGCCTTCCTTAGGTGCATTCAAACCTATCTGGGAGCAGCAGGGAGCTGGGGAGGAAGGTGACTATGGACAAATCATCACCTTTTCATAGTGGTTGAATGAATCTCTCTTTAAGATAGAGATATGCTACTACGGAATGGAGGCAGGTGGGTGAGGAGAGTGCCTACCTTGTGCCTTGACTGTATGGCTTGGTGAGTTGGACTGCGGAAAGATGATGAGCCTCTCTGTGGTGGGCAGCAGACATCCCCCAAGGTAGTAACCACCCAGTGTATTCTTCCTGGGTGTCCACTGGGGTGTTTTCAGTTCCTCCATCAAGGCTGCCATGACCTCAGCAAGGTCACTTGTAGGGGATGTGTTTTTTGGAGCCTCTTGGTACCCCATGCTTTCTTTATCAACTGGAGAACATTTACCTGGGATCAGAAAGTTGATGTAACACCCAAAAGAGCAGGATAGGTTAGAGTCTCTACCCCTGTCCAACAGAAGTCAATAGAGCATGGACATATGGTTATCTTTTTCCATGAATGGAAAAGGGTTGCAGGGTTCTATTCACATTCTTTCCTCTAGTTCTCTACCCATACATTTATGGGGAAATTGATTTGTTTTACAGAACATAGCAAGAAGCAATTTAATATAAAGAGTAATGGCTATGGAATCAGAGGGTTCAAATACCACCTTTGACACTGACTACCTGTGTGACCTTGGGCCAGTCACTGGCTCTCATTTCCCTCAGCTAAAAAATAAAGGAATTAGACCAAAAGGCCACTGAGGTCCCTTCCAGCAATCAATTTATGATCCTAAATCATCAAATGTAAATGAATAAGACTGTAAGTGGTCATAGGATCAGAGATTGAGAGCTGAAAGAGACCATGGACTCTATCTCATCCATGCTTATTTTGTAGCTCATTTTATAACTGAGGCCGCAGAGAGTTTAAATGATTTACTTAAAGTTATATGAGTAGTAAGAGGAGGTCAGAATTTGAAACCGAGTCCTCTGACTCTCCAGGCTAGCTCTTCTTCCAGTGGTCTACCTTGTCCCAAGTTCCTTCCCAAAGGCCACCTTTGGACCTCAGAATCAGAAAACCTCAACATCACACAGGTCACCTTGCCCTAGCCATACATCAAAAACAATTTCATTATAACACTCCCAACAAGTCATCATCCAGTCTTTGTTGGAAATCCTCCAATGACGGGGAACCCACCATTATCCCAAGGCCATCCATTCCACTTATGGACAGCACTCAGTTTTAGGAAGTTTTCCCTCATCCTAAGCCTGACTTTGCTTTTTCACAGCTTCCACCTATTGCTTCTGATTCCCCTCTCCGTGGTGGAACAGAACAATTCCCTTCTTTTCTCACAGAGTGGCCCTTTAAATTCTTGAACGCTCTGCTGTGAATCCTCTCTTCTCCCAAACTAAACATCTCCATTGTCTTCCACTAGTCTTCATATGATACAAAGTCAAGGCATGTTACCATCCTGGTTGACCTTCTCTGGTCATTCTCCAACTTATCAGGGGAAAAGGGAGTATTAAGCACCTACTATGTGCCAAGCACTGTGCTAAGTGCTTTGCAAACATTATCTCATTTGATCTCACTGTTCTATCAATGTTCTTCTTAAACTTTTCTGCCCGCAACTGAACACAACACTCCATATGTGGTCTGGCCAAGGCAGAGGACAGTGGGATTATCACCTCCTGTTCCTGGAAGCTAGGACTCCCTTAGAGCAACTAGGTATTGAAGTGGATAGAGTGTCAGGCCTAGAGTTAGGAAGAGACCTGTGTTCAGATCAGGTCTCAGGTTCTTACTAACTATATGACCCTGGTTAAGTCACTTAATCCTATTTGCCTCAGTTTCCTCATTTGTCAAATGAGCTGAAGAAAGAAATGGCAAACCACTCCAATATCTTTGCCAGAAAAACTGCAAATGGGATCATGAAAAGTCTGATACAACTGAAATGAATGAACAACAAAAAGGACTCTCTTAATGTAACCCAAGATCACATTAGGCTTTTTGACCAACATATCACACTATTGACTCATACTGAGCTTGCAGTCTACTAAGACTTCTGGGTCTTTTTTCTTTTCCATCTAAACATACTTTCTTCATCTAATACTTCTGAAATGTATATTTTTGAATCATTCCCTCTCTCTCTTTCTTGGCTTCAGTTTCTTCTGGTATCCCATGCAAGCAAGGAAGTTACAAGGTATTTGCCTGGTGAGTAGTGGGACAAACAGCATTGACTTCCTGTGCTTTCAGAGGAAGGAGAAGCATCAGCCTGGCCTGAGCCTTGGGCGGCTTTTTCTCATTGCTTAACATTCTAGTAAGGATAGCCAAGAAGCTAGGCTGCAAGTGAGGGCTCTCTAGTGCCTTAGACTAAAGTGGTGATGGCTTTCCTGTCCAGATGTGAGCAGCCCTCATCTGGTTCGGAAGGACACTGAGATAAGCTGGAGGGAGTCCAAAGGGCCTTGAGTCTGTGCCACGGGAAAATTTAGGGGAAGGAACTGTGGGTGTTGAGTTGTAGAAGAGAAGATTCAGGGAGCCAAGAGAGCAGTCTTTCAGTATGTGAAGGGTGGCCATGGAGAAGACAGATTGGACTTTTTCTGGTTGACCACTGAGGGCAGGACAGGGAGTGATTGATGTCTGGAAGTTGCAGAGGGGCAGATTCAGTTTGGGGTAAAGAAAAATTCCTTAGAAATTAATTTCCAATATGGAAACTGGACCATGTCTGGGAATAGTGTATGCACTCTCCTTTACTGGATGGCTCCAAATAGAAGAGAGAGGAACATTTTTTGGAAATGATAATAAGAGCCAGCATTTAAGGTTTGCAAAGCACTTTACAAATATTAACTCATTCTATCCTTATAACAACCCTGAGAGGTAGGTGCAATTATTATCCCATTTTACAGTTGAGGAAACTGAGGCAGGCAAAGGTAAGTGACTTGCTCAGGGTCACGTAATTGGTAAGTGTCTGGGCTAGATTGGAACTCAGGCTTTCTGGACTCCAGGTCTAGAAGCCACAGGTGTGGGGTGACCTGAATGACCCCTGCGCTGACTTCCAACTCTTGAGAGTCTTTGAATTTTTCTGATCTATTTCATATAGGCCATCCCTCCCTTTAGTGGGGTTTACCCACCTGCCCAGAGGAGGAGGCTACTTGAATTCCGAAAGTCAGGAGAGACTCAGTGAGGGCTCAGGATCTCCTCTTTTTAAAGGTTGAAGCGAATCAAAGAATTTTGGGGTTTACATTATTACTTCATCCACCTCTCCTGCCATTTTAGAGATGTAGGAACTAACACCCCAGATGGCAAAATTAGGAGGAAGGAGGGTTCAAATCCTGACTCTACCCCTTGCTCACTTGTGTGACTTTGGGTAAGTCTGTCTCTATCTATGTCTTTCTGTCTCTATCTCCACCTGTCTCTCTGTCTCTATCTCCATCTGTCTCTCTATGTCTGTCTGTCTGTCTGTCTCTGCCTCTGTCTCTGCCTCTGTCTCTGTATCTCTGTCTCTGTCTCTCTATGTCTCTCTGCCTCTTTCTCGGTCTCAGTTTCCTCAATTTTAAAAGGAGGGGGAGTTAAACTAGATTATCTCAAAGACCTCTCCCAACCCTAAAGTTGTAAACCTAAAGTTATGTACAGAAAGTATAATGTAGCTTTGAGAATGGTCAAAACTGTCTGATGATGAGAGCTATCTCAGAGGGGAATGGGTTTCCTTGGAAGGTAGTTGATTCTATCTCTCTAGAGATCTCAGTAACAGTTGGAGAACCACTTACTACTGATGCCATCCAGACATTCATTCATGTTTGGGTATGAGTTGGACTAGATGCCCGTCTGAGATTCTTTGAAAGTCCCAGAGGTTGAATGGCCACCCCCTGTGCCTACATAAGCCCTGGGAAGGCAGGGATGATTTCCTTTTGTCTTTGTATGCCCAAACCTTAGCACTTTGCCTGGCATACAGTAAGTGCTTAATAAATGCTTCTCAAATGATCAATTGTTATCAGTCACCATAGAAAAGTGTCACCACTACTGTCCTCCTAAGATTCCAGGATGTCTGAGGCTGCAGGCAAATCTAGGTGAAGGGTGATTAGCACATTAGCAAAAAGTCTGGCTGACTCCAGAGCAGGATGGGATAGGTGGGGCTGTCTAATCTCCTAGTGGACAATGGCAACTCTCCTGATTAAAATACTGGACTGGAGCCAGGAAGATCAGAGTTCAAATCTGGACTCAGACACTTCCTAGTTGTGTGGCCTTGAGGGAAGTCACTCAACCTCTGTTTCCCTCAGTCTCATCATCTGTAAAATAGGGGGCAATAATAGCCCCTACCTTCCAGGGTTGTTCTGAGGACAAAAGGAGATGATATTTGTAAAACACTGTAGAAATCTTAGAGCTCTATACAAATACTATTATTCAAAACATTTCAGTCTCATCTGACTCTCTGTGACTTCATTTGGGGTTTTCTTGGCAAAGATACTAGAGTGGTTTGCCATTTCCTTCTCCAGCTCATTTGACAGATGAGGAAACTGAGGCAAACAGGGCGAAGTGACTTGTTCAGGGTCGTACAGCTAGTGTGTGTCTTTGCTGGATTTGAACTCAGGTAGACAAGTATTCCTAAAATGTCTCTCTCACCATCCAGTCACCTGCAATACACCTTCTTAGAGTCACCCCTTCAGCCCTACAGGCCTACAGTCAGAAGCTCTAACAACCAGATCATGGGATCAGAGCTTTACAGCTGTCAGATGCTGTCTGGTAGGTAACCACCATCATCTACTCATCCCATTTCACAGACATGGAAACTGATGCCCAGAGGAGGGCAGAAACTTCCTAGAGGTTACCCAGTGGGTTAATAGCAAAACTGGGGCTAGAGCCCAGGTGCCCAGACTCCTAGTCTAGTGACGTTATCGTCAGTCGAAACTTGGGGATGTGTCACACATTATAGATGGAGAGTTGGGAGGGAGGATCTTTGCCCAGAAAACCCCAAATGAAGTCACAGAGAGTCAGAAAAGACTGAAATGACTGAATGATAGCATTTGTATAGAGCTCTAAGATTTCCACAGTGTTTTACAAATATCACAGACTTTGAGTTCAACCCTTCATTTTTACAGAAAAGGAAGCTAATTAGGGTCCAGGAGGTGAAGGGCAGCTAGGTGGCTCAGGATAGAACTCCAAGCCTGGAGTCAGGAAGATCTGAGTTCAAATCCATCTCACACACTTACTAGCCTGCGTGACCCTTGGGCAAGTCACTTAACCTTGTTTGCCTCAGTTTCCTAATCTGTAAAATGAGCTACAGGAGAAAATGGCAAACCGCTCCAGTATCTTTGCTAAGAAAGACCCAAAAGGGGTCACAAAGAACTTCAGACAAGACTGAAAAGATTCAAATCCAGGTTATCTCTCATATCAAGCTGGACTCTTTCCACTATAGTACTCTAAAGATAGCCCCTGTGGTCTCTCCTAGGTTTAAATCTATGACTCAGCACTTTGCACAGTGCCTGGCACACAGTAAGTGATTAATAAATGTTTGTTGATTTGACTCCATGTCTCCATCCAGTTTTCATTCCATCACACCATGCTTTGTCTCAATTTCTTCATTCCTTCAAAGATAGTCCTCATGAAAGGCAGTGGCCACAATCCTGGCACCCACATACCACCCTTTTGGCCTTGCCAGACAGAAATGGGCTCATCCTTAAGGTAGGTACTGGACCTCTATTCAAAGTGGAGATTAATTTGGATTGGAGGGGAAGGAGGAGTAGAAAAGGACCTAGGATCATAGACTAGACCTGAAAGGGGCTTTAGAGATCGTCCCCTCCACCCCCGAACCCCTTTTTCTCAAAGTTAGGGTAATCGTGGCCTTGCCCTAGGTCATATTTCAGCCAAGAAATAGGAGGATGTGGGGAGTTTGTTTGTAACAGGTCTAGGAGGAAATAACATTGTTTGAAATACTGCTGGCATCCTCTGCCTACTGGACATTGGCCAATGGCAAATAACAGGGCCGAGATTCAAACCCAGGTTCTTGGATTCTGGTACTCTTTTCATTACACTGATTGTCTTCAGCAAGAATACTCAAGACCTGGGGGAGGCTGAAGTAGGGGCCTTGGTCAGCCAAGGGCAGTCCAAGCTGACTGCCAAATCCGAGGAAGAGAGGGAGCCATGCCACCAAAGACAAAAGTCTCCTCCAGTCCAGCTTTGCCTGGGGCCAACCACGGCAATGGGTAAGTGCCTGGCAGGGGAGAAGTAATGTATCTCTAGAAATGCAGCCAGAGGGCCCTGGCAGATGGTTGACCACTGTGACCCCTCTCTCCAACCGTGAGGACAAGGACTGGAGTCATTGGCCCAACACGTTCCTAGAATGGATGAGGAGGTCCCACAGCCCAGCTCCATTTGCAGCTCGGAGCCCCCAGCCAGCAAATGAGTCCTTCTCTCCAGTCCAGCTTGGCATCTCAGACTTTGGGCAGTGAGCCTGCCCTTCAGTCCACCCAATCAGAATGTTTATTTTTTCTGAGCAAAGTGAGCACAGCCCACAGAGCCAGCAAAGCAAAGCAAAAGCAGTAGCTTTGGAGTCAGAAATCTTGGGTTCGAATTCCAGCTCTGGCATTTATTGCAGTGTGACCTTGGGCAAACACCAACCTCTGGGGACCTCAGTTTCTTTCTTTGTAAAATGAGGGCTACCAAGATTTCTAAGGTCCTGCTGGAAATCTAGGATCTTGTGATCCTGGATGCCAGGCTAAGTGCTAAGGATATAAAGGTGGAGTGGGGGTAGCAAGGGGGCAAAGGTTAGAGGAGGGACTGAGGAGAGAGATGGAGAAAGAGAGAAGAAAGGAGGGGGAGGGAGAGAGAGAAAGAAAGGAGAGGGGAAGGGGGGAGAAACGGGGGGCACAGAGACAGAGAGAGATGGAGGGAGACAAGAGGGCAAATCAGATATTCCCATGCAGACATCAGGGTCCCAAGCCCAATAACCTCTCCAGAGTCTGTCATCTTTCAGTTAATAAAGAGGGGGATTTGGGAAGTTTCCTTGTAACTCATCCAAGAGGAGCTAACATTGTTCGAAGTACTGCTGGCATCCTCTGCCTACTGGACATTGGCCAACAGGAAATTCCTGGGACAAATCTTTCCACTCAAGAGGTTTCGAAATTATTTATTTATTTATTTTAAATTTTAAAGAGCAAAAAAAAAATTAAAACAAACAAGCTACCTGATTGAACAAAAATCTTTAATAATAGTTATAATAATAACGATGATGACAATAACACTAATAGTGTAGTTTCCAGCTCCCACCCCACTTATTCCATCTCCTTCTCAGCGGCCCTAAGCCAAACCCCGGAAGCTTTGGAATCCATTGTATCCGGGACCGCCTGGACCTTATTCTTCCCTTGGAACGATTTATGACCTCATGGTGCCATGACGTCACAGTGTGTTGCCATAGGTACTGGTTTATTATCCCCCCAACAAAGGGTTGCTGGTCGCTCTCTCTTGGCTCTCAGCAAAGTCTGCAGCACCCAGGCTCAGGGCAGAGGAGGAGGTGCAGCCCCAGGGCCCTTGGAATGGGGGGCTCTAGGGAAAAAATGTGGTTCCCCAAACTCAGACAGGCCCGGCAGAGCAGACGCTGCCTGCGGGCTTTGCAAGAGCAGCTGGCTTGTCTTAAGCAGCTGGATTCCATCTCTGCAAAGGTTTTCTGTGGCCCAGTCATGTTTGAGGGAAGGGCCGGAGATCTTCCACCTCCTACTATTTTTTTTTTGTTAGTAATATTACTTGTGAACAGCTGCTTAAAATAAATTCACTGGGGGGTGGGGACTAAGGGGGGAGAATGTCAGAGATCTTGAATGGATTCAGGGAACTTGGGCCTTTGTCCTGCCCTCAATCCCTCCGCAAGGCATGGGCCCAAGTTGGAGTGGCATCACTCTAACTGGGGAGCAAGCCATTGTGGATACACCTCAGATCAATTCCGGGGGAGCAGAAACACCTGTGAGCTTCTCGGGCCTGAACCGTGCTGGCATTTAAGCACAGAAAGAGATTAGGCACTTAACGGGAGGGGAGGAGAGGAGGCCCAGGTGGGTCAGAGGATCACGGGGTCTTAGAGGCTTAAGGGAACTTAGGGATCACTGAGTCTGACATCCACTTTTAGAGAAGAGAGGTCAGTGAGGGCAAAAGTCAAGCCTGCTCCCCATTTCACATTTCCACTCATGAGAAAGCTGGGAGGAAGAAGAAGCCTTCAAAAGGCTTGCAGGTGGCGCAGCTAGGTGGCACAGTGGATAGAGCACCGGCCCTGGATTCAGGAGGACCTGAGTTCAAATCTCAGACACATCACACTTACTAGCTGTGTGACCCTGGGCAAGTCACTGAACCCCGTTGCCTAACCAAAAAAAAAAAATCAAAAGGCATGTGGGCAGGAGCAGGCAAAGAATTACCAAAATGTCAGGGCTGGGAGGGGCCTCAGAACAGGGGATGTCAGGGCTGGGCCTATAGAATGGAGACCAGCAGTCAATCAATATGTATTAAGCTATTCACAACGTTCCCCCGAACTTTGATAAGTGCTGGAGATACAAGGAAAGACAAGAAACAATCTCTATTCCTCCAGAAGTTTCCAGTCTAACGGAATGGACAACACACACATGGCTAGGAACGTATTAGATACCTACACAGTAGACAGGAAGTAGCCCTGAGGACAGGCCCTGGAGGCTGGGGGTGGGGAGGAGAGAGTTCAGGAATGGCCCCCCAAAGAAGGTGGGCCTGGTGTCCTGAAAAAGGCGGAAGAATCCAGGAGTCAGAGGCGAGGAGGGAGATGAAGAGCAGTCAGCTTAAAGCCCAGAATGTCAGAGCCAGAGGGACTTTTTGAGACCATCCCCATAGTTAGAGACAGGGGAAAATTAAGGCCCGACACAGAGAAAGGATGCACTGAATATGCCTTGGCAGGGGCATGTTAGAGGCGAAGTGGTCCCCCTCTCTCTTAGCCTTCACCTTTTCGTTGAACCAGACAGGATGGATTTTCCTGGGAACGAGTAGGCCACTGTGAGTTACCAGCTTGGCATCTCTCCCATTCTTATCATGATCTAAAGTGGTCTGAGATTCAGATCTTGTGTTTAAAATTAGCATAATGCATGTGATAATAACACTTTGTACTAAGATCAAGTTTCTTTATTTTGCCTAAATGCTTCCCCATACATCACCTCATGCCTGAGCCTTCTCTCCAGGCTGGCCTGTGTGCACTTAGAGGGGCAGGCCAAGAGGTCTGCTGGAGACATCCTTTATTTATGCTCTGGGCTACTATTTCTACAACCCAATTATTACCTTTTGAGGATCACTAAATATTTCAAGGCTTGAAATCAAGGAGTGTAATTAAGAGACCTGGGTTCTAGTCTCTGCTGCTAAGCTAAAAAGTCCTCACCATAAGTCACTTGCCTTCTCAGGGACTCAGTTTCCCCTTCTGTAGGATGAAAGGGTTGAACAGATGTTTTCCAAGGTCCTTTTCAATTCTGATATTCTTTGTACAGAAGGTCATAGATGTAGGCTTGGAGGGACATCAGAGAACACATGGGCCAATGTCTTCAACTTACACACAGTAGGAAATTTCTACCCAAAGTGGTAGGTGCCTGAGGTCATTAAGAGAGTAAGTAGCAGAATCAGGATCTGAATGCAGTTCCTCAAACTCCAAATTCAGCACTTTCCCCCAGATCGTGATTGTATAGGTTGACAATGACATCCTTATGTTGCTTTGTTTTGTTTTTGACTTGCCCAAGGTCACACAGCAAGTAAATGTCAAGTGTTTGGTCTGAGGCCAGATTTGAACTCAGGTCCTCCTGAATCCAGGGCCAGTGCTCTATCCACTGCGCCTCCTAGCTGCCCCGTTATGTTGCTTTAAATACAGCTTTGCCCTAATTTTCACTATAAAACTATTGCATACAAGAAAGGATTCCTCAACATTGAATTCCAAGAATGAATTTTGGATTTAAGATTTATGGCCTCTCCCAGCTCTGACATTCCCTGTTCTAAGGCCCCTTTCAACTCTGACACTCCCTGTTCTAAGGCCCCTCCCAGCCCTGACATTCCATGTTCTAAGGCCCCTCCCAGCCCTGACATCCCATGTTCTAAAGCCCTGTCCAGCTTCGACACACTGTGATTCTGGAATCAATAAAAATCATTATTGACAACCTGAAGCCCTAACTGAAAGCCTGATCCCACTCTTCAGAAGCCAGACTCTGCTAGGACTGAATCCAGCCATCCTAAGTACACAATTGAGGTCCTTTCCTAGGAAAGAGCCTACTGGGGCCATGGATCTACACATCTTCGGGTCTCTGCTTATGAGCTATCTCTTCCAAGGAAGTGTTTTCCCTTCTCCTTCATTTTTTTCAGCAATACTTTGTTTGGATTTATAAATCCATTTCCTGTGTCTCTCCTGAGGGACATTTCAAACTGAATATCCCTTAGGTATCTCCAGCTCTCTCTCCCTCCCTCCCTCCCTCTCTCCCCTTCCCCTCAGTCCTCCCCTCTTCCAGATTCTCCTTATTTCCATTGAGGGCACCACTTGTGTCCCCACTTCACACACTTAGTATTATTCTCAACTTCATCCTTGTCCTCTCTCCTTCCACATTTCTTCTCCAAATCATCCCCTTCTCACTATTTAATTGCTATCCCAGCTTAGGCCCTCAATGCCAGCTGCTAGGGCTAATGCTGAAGTTTTTTCGTGCCTCAAAGCTCTCCCTCCCTTCAGCCAATCCCCTCCACGGTCCATGGATTTTCCTAAAGCACAGGTCACTCTCCCAACTCAATACACATCCCATTAATGGCCTTTGGGATCAAATATCAACACATCTGTTTGGACATTAAAGTTTTTTGCAGCCTACCCCCCACCAGCCTTTCCAACTGTATTACTGATCACATTTCTTTCCACTCTCCAAGGTCCCACCAGCCGGCCCTTATCACTCTTCACACAGGACGCTCCAACTTCTACGGCAGGGGGCTTAACCCTTTTTTGAGTCATGGACCCCTTTGGTAGTAAAGGTCAGAGACCTCTTCTGAGGACAATGTGTTAAAATGCTAAAATACATTGGGTTGCAAAGGAAACCAATTATATTGCAATATCTTTATAAAATGGACTTTAAAATAAGTTAACCCAGGTTAAGTACATCTTGTCTATGTAAAACCTTTTCCTGACGTTCCCTGGCTGCTAGTACTAGCCTCCCTCCCCCATTTCCTTCTACAGTTATCCTTTCCACGCCTCAACATCAAGGTCTTGATATATCTTGGGTTGGCATAAGAAATTAAATGTGAATTTTAGGGGAGTTTTGTGAAAGCTGCAGATGAAACACAAAGGCCAGCAGGTGACATGGAAAAAGTTTAGAAACTCAGAAATGGATCAAATCAAATCACACAGCTAGAAAACATTCAGTTTGAAACCGGGTCTTCTCATGCCACTCCTACTAATATCACTTATCAATCCTTTATCAATCTTTATCAATCCAAACACTAATATCAATCCTTTTTTTTTAGTGTAAACCCTTTGTACCCCCAGCACCTGTACCAGCTCCCTGAAGGCAGGGGCCACTCCCTCCCTTTATGAAAGAGGTGAAATCAAGCTGTTTCTTCAGTGAATGGGCCCAAGTGAGAGTGTGTGGGGAGCAGCCACACAGCAATTCTTGGGACCCAGGATTCCTGAACTTTGGGATCCAGAGCTGCACAGATGACAGGCCACTTCTTACACATGGCTCTTAACAACTCCTGCGTGCTGATTCACCGAGCTGGGTGACTTTCTGCAAGTGTCTTAACTTCCCTGTTCACTGAATCAATGCTTATTGAATTAAGAAGAACAAATCCAAACCTGGGGAGAAAAAACAATCAAAAGAGACAAATGGGCACATTTACACCTCTTTGGAGTTCTTATTGATGTACTGCAGACCTTGTGTGTGTGTGTGTGTGTGTGTGTGTGTGTGTGTGTGTGTGTGTGTGTGCGTGTGTGTGTGCGTGCGTGTGCGTGCTTGTGTTTCTGTCTCTTTCTCTGTCTGTGTCTCTGTCCCTCTCTGTATCTGTCTCTGTCTATCTCTGTGTCTGTGTCTGTCTGTGTCTCTCTGTCTCTCCCTCCCTCCCTCCCTCCTCTCTCTCTCCCTCCTCCCTCCCTCCTTCCCTCTCTCCCTCCCTCCTCCCTTTCTCTCTCTCTCCCTCCCTTCCCTCCTTCCCTCTCTCCCTCCCTCCCCCCTTTCTCTCTCTCTCTCCCTCTCTCTCTTCTTCCTATTAAGAAAAGACCCAGGAGCCAAGGACAAGGAGCAAAGATGATCTACCTTCCAGAGTTTGTCATTGGTTTGCTTCCTGACCTGTGCTGGAGCCAACTCAAAGTGTCTCAAGAGAGAGCTGGTTGTTAAAATTTCAGTGTGAGTATTGATACATCAGAAATCAGAAAAATGTTACAGAGTGAGGTTTGATTCATTGTATCATTTATTGTTTCTAGGCTTAACAAAGTGATGGAGCAAATGTTAGGAACTAAGACTAAACTTCATGTGTCCGTCATACTATACAGAGAGCTGGTTGTTAAACACCGACCAGGGCATGGCTGTTTGCCCTCTTTTGCCAGGCTGCCTGTATGGCACACCCTGGCTGGTGAGGCAGCAGCCAGCTTCTCCTCCCTGGCCTTTGGCATCCTCAATCTCTGCCCAGCCCAGCTCCCTCAGGGGCCCACACACTCACAAAGGTCCGCTGGGTTGTGGGATCCATGCAGAAGGAAAACCAGGCTGCAAAATCGCAGCTGAGTGAATGAGGGAAAGTGCTGATTTATCCGTGGAAGCAAAGCCCAACAGATGTAGCCTCTTTACTCTGGAATGGGCCTGTTGGCACTTGTCAGGGAGCAGTGCGTTTGCAAATGTGGCATTTTCATCAGAGATTTGTGCCATCCCAAGCCCCAGCTCCATTTCAGCACCTTTTTCTTTGCTCCCCTTTCTTTCTCCTCTGCATCTTTCTTTGTCTGCCTCTCCCTCCTCCCTTTGGGGTCTCTGTCCTCTCCCTCCTCCAAGCTCTCTACATTCCTTTATCTCTCCTGCTCACCTCTCTCTCTCTTCTTTCTTTCTCTAGCTCCCTTTTACTCTTTATTTACTTGTTTGTTTGCCTTCCTTCTCCCCCATTTTTTTCTCCTGCCTTTTCTCTTTCTTTTCTTATTTCCTTCTCTTCCTTCTGTCTTCATTTTAATTTATTTCTTCCCTTCTCTCTCTTTCCTTTGCTCCTTTGTCTCCTTTTCTTCCTTCCATCATCTTACTTTCCCTCTCTCCTCCCTCTTTAACTTCCTTCCCTTTTCTCCCTCCCTCCTTCTTTTCTCCTTTCCTCCCCCTTTCTATCTTTCTCTCCTTTATTTCCTTCCTTTCTTTTTTGCATTCTCCCTTCTCTTTCTTAGACTAATGCCCTTTGCCTTTGATCTGCTATCTGTAACCTCAGTGTTTAGTGAAGCACTTGGCTTTCATGTGTATTCCCATCGACCATTTTTTCACTCATTCTAGGGCCAAGAACTCTTCATTCTGCTCCTGCTCCTTTGTCCTCCCCTATCACCCTTTCTCAGCTGACTTGCAAGGATGAGACCTCTCAGAACTACTCTTGTTCAATCAGACATATGAGGCTGATCAGCAGTTCTCCTACACTATGACCGCAGGGCCAGGGCCTCATGGATGCATTGTCTGTCCACACACATCAACTACTTCTAGTCAACGCTGTCCTGCCCAGCTAGCTGCTTCTATCAGCCTCAGCTGCAAAAAGCAAGGGGAGTCCTTGTAATTAACAAAAAGCTTGCCTTCTACAATCCAACTCAAGTGTGGGGTTGAGAAAAGCTAGGAGAAGAGAACCAGGTTTAGCAGAGATAAATGGGAAGATTCAGGAAATTTGGGGAGGAGATGGAGGGAAAGGGAGAGAAAAGAAAGATGGGGAAGGAAGGTGAAAAAGAAAGAAAGGAAAGAAGGAAGAAGAAAGGAAGAAAGAAGAGAAGGAGGAAATGAGGGAGAGAAGGAGGGCTTTAAAGCAGAAGTCTTCAGGGCGATCTAGTTTTGATTTGTTCATTCATTTTCAGTTGTGTTCAACCCTTCATGACCCCATTTTGTGTTTTCTGGCAAAAAATACTGGTGTGGTTGCTTTTCCTTTCTCCAGCTCATTTTACAGATGAGGAAACTGAAGCAAACAGGATAAAGTGACTTGCCTAGGGTCATATAGCTAGTAAGTGTCTGAGGCTGGATTTGAACTCAAGTCTTCCTGACTCCAGGCCCAGCACTCTATCCACTGCACCACCTGGCTGCCCCCATTTCTGACACATATGACTAATAAACATTTGTTGAATTGAATTGAATTAGAGGGAAAGAGCAAGAAAACGGTTCAGGACCTGTATAGGCAACATTTTATCTGGTCTTCAATTGACTTGCACTACCTGCTCTAAGATAGCTGTATGATCCTTCCAGGCCAGGGTCCCTGACCATTCCTCATCCCACCTCCATATCCTGACCTTCCCTTCCCCTAGAAGTTTATTATATATTTGGGTAGACAAGGTGTGCTTCAGACATGCCAAATGTGTGGCTTCTGGGCCACACACAGCCTACCAGATGAAAATAAAATGGGGAAATGTGAAGTAAATAAACACATAAATACATGATAAATAGAAAACCCAAAATAATTACAAAATAAATACAAAATAAAATGCAAGAAAACATAGACAATGTTATATTTTGAAATGAAGTCAATACGTACCCAGCAGGGACCCTTAGGTACAGATTAGTGGCATCTGTTTCTATTTGAGTTGGCTACACCTGGGATAAATACATGGAAAGGTAAATAACAGTGTTCATCGAATAATAGGAGATAATATGATCATGATATAAAATATGAGAACACAAACATCACGCAAAACAACAATTCAGGGGTGTTCTAAGGCAAAAACCATGTATCCCATGACTCACACACAATTAAGGTTTCTCTCCTCTCTGAGGATTCTCATCCCCCAGGCTTAGCGCTGGTGCTGCTTCTTCCATGATGCCTTCTCTGATTCACCCCCCCTTCCCCCTGGCTCTTCTCCCCCCTCAATTTTTTTATTTTATGCTTCTTCATGCACATGTTTATTGCACCCCCTCCAAGAATGGAAGGTCCCTTAGGGTGGGCACTCATTTCTGTTTACTTCTGTCTTTGTCACCCCCATAACTAGTAAAACATTTGCCACACAACCATTGTTGAGTTGTTTCAGTCGTGTCTAACTCTTCATGACCCCGTTTGGGGTTTTCTTGGTAAAGATACTAGAGTAGTTTGCCATTTCCTTCTCCAGCTCATTTTTACAGATGAGGAAACTGAGGCAAATGGGGTGAAGTGACTTGCCCAGGGTCACATAGCTATTAAGTGTCTGAGGCCAGACCTGAACTCAGAAAGATGACTCTTCCTACTTCCAAGCCTAGCGCTCTATGCATTATGCCACCTGCTCGGCCACATAATAGATGTTTAATAAAGATTTGTTGTTTGATTGACTGGTGTTCTTTCCACAGATAAAGAATATGAGCTCCCTGAGGGCAGGCGCTATCTTACTCTTTCTCTTTGTCCCTTCGATGCCTAGCCGAGTGCCTGGCACTGAGCAGGGATTTGAGAAATGCCTGTTGGCTGGAATTCCTTGAAGGCAGCCATGATTAATTGCAAAGTGAGTGTGGAGGCAATCAGCGCTGAGTTCAGAGGGTGTCTGGCTGCGGCAGCAAAGCACATTTGCTAATGAGAAGGAATTCATCTTAGAAAAACTGGCAGCACAGAGGGTTAGCAGACAATTCCCAATTTACAGTCCCTTTCAGGAGAGTTTGTGGCCCTTGGGGATGCTCAGGAGGTCAACGCAACAATCCCCTGCAGCAGCTGTTTTTCCAGAGACGACATTTGTCATTGAACCCAGACTACACCAGATTCATGAGGACAGAATGCCCAGTCTCAAAGCTGAGCTTATCCTGCTTGAGGTGCGAGTTGCACCCAGGCAGAGGCTTCTCCTGGGAGAAACATCCTTTCCCCCAGTACTGAAACTCGATGTTTTTGCCATCAAGATCAGTACCACAAACAGTACCCTGGGGCAAGCAGCTCCTTTTAAAAAGTGCCCTCAATTAAGGGTATAGAGCTCACCCCAGGCCATCTGGTAGCTTTCCATTTTAACTAATTATCCTTGTTAATGAGGTGCTAAGCTTAGTTGGTTCTACCACTTCAGAAGGACGTAAGTGCTCTCTCATTGCCCTCTAAATTTAGCACCCAGGGGCAAAGCCCCAGTTGTCCCACCCTAGGGATGACTCTGGTGGAGAGTACTGGATTTCCCAAGTTTGAAGATTTCTGTTTGAATCTCGGCTCTGGTACTTATTACCTGGGGGACCTTAGATGAGTGGTTTGCCTTCTCTGGGGCCCCTTTCCTCTATAAAATGATGGGGTGAGGTGGGGTGAGGTGGGGAAGGGAGGAGACTAAATATCCTCCAAGGTCCCTTCCACCTCTAATCTATGATCCTGTGCTGAAGGAAGAAAAAAACTGATATCAGAACTGACATCTTTGCAGGGATCTCAGAAATCAGTGAATCGAAAGTCCTCGGACTCTGCCCCGGAATCTCCCTGGGGTCCAGTAGGTGAACTTTTCCTTATTTAGTCCAGCTTTGACATCTCTCAGCACCTGCTCCTACATTCTAGCAGGTCCTTGCTTTTCGTATCCTTCAATGCCAAGTAAAAGACAAATTAACAGCAATAGACTCTCCACTCATTCACGTCGGGCACTCAGGCTGCGATCACAGATGTTAAGCCTTCTCTGTCTTGAGAGACCACGGGATGACAAGTCTGGAGCTGCACTTTAAGGGCTGTCATGTCAGGTCCAACCTCCTCCCCACAGAGATGAGGAAACAGGACCTCGGCCAGGTCACACATGAAGTAAATGGCAGAGGCAAGAACTGAACGTCTGACCCCACTGTACCACACTACCCTGCCCTTCTTGGGACAAGGGGTGGGGGAATCTGCTGGGAGCACTAATAGGTGTAGCGAGGTAACACAGTGGACAGAGTGCTGGGCCTGGAGGCAGGAGGACCTGAGCTCAGTCTCAGACCCTTCCTGGCTGTGTGATCCTGGGCAAGTCATTTAACCTCTGCCTCGGTTTCCCCATCTATAAAATGGGGATAATAACAACACCTACCTCTCAGGGTTGTTGTGAGCATCAAATGAGAATAATTGCAGAGCGCTTAGCACAGCACCTGCTGCACAGTAAGCACTAAATAGGTGTTGGCTACTGTGCTTGGTGGGGTTGTTGCTATAGCAACGTATCCAGCATTGTTCCGTTTGTAAGCTGCAGAGGCTAAATTTGAACCCAAGCCTTCCTGACTCTAAGGTCAGCACTTGATCCATTATGCCCCCCTCCTTTTCTCTCTCCCTCCCCCTTTTCTTTGTTTTCTCTTTGTTTCTCTCTCTCTCTCTTCCTCTCTCTCTCTCTCTCCTTTCCTCTTCTATCTCTATCCCTATATCTTTTCCTCTTTCTCCTCCCTTCTCCCCTTTCTCCTTTCTCTCTTCCATCTCTATCCCTGTATCTTCTCCTTCTTTTCCCTGCTCTTTTCTCTCTCTCCCTCTCTGTCTCTCTGTCTCTGTCTCTCTCACCTTCTCTCTCTCTTTTTCTCTCTCTCCTCTCTTCCTCTCTTTCTCCTTCCTCTCTTTTCTCTTTCTCTAGAAGAAAGATGAAAAAAAACCTCATAAATGTTTTACAATTTACTTTGAAATTTCATAAATTGAATGGACTGCCCAGCACAGAACCTGGCACAGAGTAGATACTTAATAAATGCTTGTTGAATGAATGGGTGAATAGATGTGGGCTCCCCACTCACTAGAGGTCTTTAGGCAAAGGCTAACAACCACTTATTGGGCAGGAGGCAGCAAAGGAGAGCTCATTGAACCTGGAGTCACAGAACCTGATTTTGAATCTTGGCTGTGCCACTGTGCAATTTGGGACAAGTAACTTAACCCCTATAGGTCTCAGTTTTCCCACCTGTAAAATAAAAGACTTGTATTAGATGGGATTTAAAGGCCTTTGCAGTTCTCAGTCTCTGATCCTCTGTCATTTAAACTCTCTGGGCCTCAGTCTCCTCATCTGTAAAATAAGAGGGTTGGATTAGATGACATTTTAGGTCTCTTCCAGCTCTCAAGCTCTGTTCCTGGCACTTTAATTTCTCTGCCCTTGGGCTAGATTAGAAGACCTCTGAGGTCCTTCCTAGCACTTTGTGACCCTCTATCCTAGAAGAGATTTCCTGTCCAAGTACGTCATCAATTCTTCCCCTGGCACTCGGAGAAGACGATGATTTCTGAAACTCCTTCCAACCCTCAGTGTCCTCAGATCCTCAGTCTGGGATCCCTTGACTCTGAGCCTCTGATTCCAAGAGTCTGTGATTCTTTGTAAGCGACTGACGCATTTGGACTTTTGGACCAAATACCTTCATGCCATCTAGGCAAGGGCTTATTGACCTTGTATTCTGACCACAAGCCTGCACTTGGAGATCAATAATCACTACTGTGTTAGAGGACTCCAAAAAGCTCGGCTATGGATTCAACTAAATTAAGGGTAATTACATGTTAGCTTCTGTATTCTTGCCACTATTTACAGAACCGCCATATAATTAACTGTTTATTAGGGTCTTTCCTGGTTTGGATGAGATTCCAGTCGGCTCAAACACCCCAGAGTCACACACGGAGAAAACCACTTGGTTTGCTGTTGTTTCTATGGCTTTCTCCTGGGCACAGAGCTCAGACTGGGAAGGCTCCAGCTTAAACAGTCCTAACGTGGCGAGTGTGGTTGAAAAAATGCTGCCTCTGAAGTCTGAGAATCCGGGGATGAAGCCCAGCTCTGCATCTTATTTATTCCCTGTGTGACTTTGGACAAGTCACTTCCACTTTCTGGGTCTTAACGACCCCATGTGTAAGATGTGAGCATTAGACTAGATGTCCTCTTGGGTCTCTGGCCTGCTCTTATTTTATTGTTGTTTGGTCATGTCCAATTCTTGGTGACCCCAACCCCAAGGGTTTTCTTGGCAAAGATACAGTTGTGTTTTGCCAATTCTTTCTCCAACTCATTTTACAGATGAGCAAACTGAGGAAAACAGTGTGAAGTGACTTGCCCAGGGTCACACAGCTGGTAAGTATCTGAGGCTGGATTTGAATTCAGAAAGAGCAATCTTCCTGACTTCAGGCCCAGCACTTTGTTCACTGTGCCATGCTGAACTGCTCTATGTTTAGGTTCCTTGTATTCTAAATTTGGGGTAACAGGACAGAATAAGATTCTTTTTCTGATTCCTGGATGTGGAAAGTACTCGACAGATCATAATATAGCCCAGAAAACCCTCTCAATATGAGTATAAGTAGAGATTCCAAACACAAAATAAGTCAAACTAAGCTAACATTGGGCAGCTAAGTGGCACCGTAGTAGATAGAGCATCAGGCCTGGCGTCAGGAAGACCTGAGTTCAAATCCAGCTTCAGACACTTACCAGCTATGCGACCCTGGGCAAGTCACTTTACCCTATTTGCCTCCATTTCCTCATCTGTAAAATGAGCTGGAGAAGGAAATGGCAAAAACCACTCCAATATCTTTGCCAAGAAAACCCCAAAAGGGGTCATGAAGAGTCAGACAGGACTAAAAAGTGACTGGGGGCAGCTAGGTGGCACAGTAGATAGAGTACCGGGCCTGGATTCAGGAGGACCTGAGTTCAAATCTGACCTCAGACACATAACACTTACTAGCTGTGTCACCCTGGGCAAGTCACTTAACCCCATTGCCTAGCCAAAAAAAAAGAAAAAAACCCCAAACAAAAGTGACTGAACAACAGCAAAGCTAACACAGTATATGTAATACAGTGGAAAGGGCTATTGGCTATAGAGTTGGAGAACCCAGCATCCGATCGCATCTGATTTGCTGCCTGTGTGACCTTGGGCTCTATGAACCTTAGGTTTTTTTCCTGTATAATGAAGGAGTTGGACTAGGGGACCTGTTCAGTCCCTTCCAGCTCTAAATCTTAGATTCTATGCCTGAGAGTCACGAGTCCTTCATCTGCCTCTAGCCTGTTGTGTGACTCTGGTCAAGTCGCAGCCTCTCTGGGTTATAGTCACATCTATTCACCCATTCATTCAACAAGCATTTATTAAGTATCTACTCTGTGCCAGGTTCTGTGCTGGGCACTAGGGGTTCAGAAATAAAAATGAAGAGTCCCAACTTTCAGACTATCTGTTAAATGAAGAAGTTGGACTCAGTTACCTCTAAGGTTCCATTCCAACCTAAATCTAGTATTCTAGGATAGAGTCCATGCTAATAATTAGGCTTCCTTTCCATTGCTTTTGGCTTTAAAAAAAAATTTTTTTTTTTGCAGGGGTAGGTTCCAGTCCAGTGGAAAATATACTTGGAGCTTTTACTACCACTGACTTCTTTTGTGAGGGAAGAGAATTAATTGTTGGTTTCTGCAGGCAAGCCAGGTTTATATTAACCTAGAATTTTACTTTGCCAACAATCACTGCTTTCTCTGGTCCCAGCCATAGACAGGGTGAACCCCATGGGAAGGATGTGTTCTCAGCTTAATGCTTGTTGACTGGTGAAATTACTATATGGAGAGTTAAGGTAACTTGATTCAAGTTGGGGTAACCTGAGAGCTGGGTGACCTTGGGTAAGTCACTTTCCCAATTTGTATCTCAGTTTTCTCCTCTGAAAAAATAAATGGGTTCATGGTCTCTAAGGTTCATTCCCAACGGTCCTATTCCAGGTGGGCTTCCTCCCTAGCTTTTTGTCTTTATCTGCTCAATATCTAGAGACGCAGTAAGACATAAGCCTTGGACTTCAATCAGGATAACCTGGGTTCAAATCTTGCCTCTGACACTTCTTTGCTGTGTGACCCTGGACAAATCACTTCACTTCTCTGAAATGAGTCTGTAGCAAGTCTCTTAGACGTAGCTACCAAATCACCTGGCATATAGTAAGAACTTCATAAATGCTTGTTGATTGCTAGGTGAGTGGTCATTTGGATTGGTGGAGATAATTTTCATACTGGGAGTTTTCCCCAAGCTAATGATTTCACAGTTCTTTCACTTATTTATATATTTGTATTCCTAACACTCATCATAAAGTAGGCACTTAGGAAATGTTAAATGTTTGTTGAATTGAATTGAATTCCTAGGATTTCGCTATCATTAAAAGGCACAATTCTATAGGACATCTGGACAATTCTGAAACATGGTTTGAACAGTTCATACCCTTTGGCCTTGTGATTCCATGACTAAGCATGCCCTCCACAAAGGCAGAAAGCACTCATATATACCAAAATATTCATAGAAGCAGCTATTTGTGATAACAAAACAATGAAAACAAAAAAGGTGCTCATGAGTTGGGGGATGGCTGGAAAATGGTCATATGTGAATGCAATGCAGTATTCTAGCAATAGCCCTGCTTCTGATTAAACTCGAGTGGTTTTCCTGAGGGAAAGTCGTATGCCCTGTGCTACACATATGGAAGGGGACATGATCCCTGAACGGCTGAAAGAACACCAAGCCACAAGGCTGGATGAATGAAGAAAAGATTTATTTCAATTCGTTTAGACACTCTTTGAGAGAGGACCTTCAGAGAGTATGGGTTGAGAGAGAAGCAGAGTAATGGTAGGAGCCCTGGAGCTGTAGACATGTAGGGAAGTCAGCCCCCCTTGTCTCCTTTGACTTCTAGTGCCTATGGCCCCTGAGAGCAGACTCCCCCTGGGTGAGATCATTCCCTGTCTGTGTGTTTGATCTGAGATCTTATCTCTCTTCCAGCTAAAGAGCTCATTTACCCTTGTGTATTCTTTGGTATAGTCTAATTAGTAAAAGTTCTCCTATTGATCTTTGCCAGCTTTCTTTGATACAGAAGTTTACTAGCTATTCCTGATGGTCTTTTGTGTAATCCCTGTTTGATGAGAAGAGGCTGGTTTTAGCAGGTGGCAAGTGTTAAGCTAAAGGCAACCCTCCCCTTCTTATGATTAGGGGGTGGTTTTCAGATTGAACCCAAACTTTTATCTCTATACCAGAGGTATTTAAGGGGTAGCGGAAACACAAAATTCTACCCTGACATCCTTTTTGGAGACTGTAGGTGATATCACCCAGCCTCAGTGGTCCTGGACCCTTCCTGCCCTCTTTCCCCAGTTAGACTGCTGGAAACCCAGGCTACTCTTGTCCCACTCTCCACAAGGGTGGGACCCAGTGCCAAGCTCCCAATCCATCACTCATCCCCATATCGTGTTTATCTGGGCCACCCACAAACTGCTGCCTATATATTCAGACATCCCCACACAACATGTGTCTTACACTGCTCTATATGAAAAACATTAATATCAAGAGTTTAAAGAAATACAGGAAACTTGTACCCACTGATACAGAGTGAATTGAACAGAACTAAGAGAACGATATACATGATGGCTAAAATAAAATAAACAAAAATGAAACTAAATGGTAGTAGAGTCTGGATGAATTGTAACTACCAATCTTAATTCTTGAAAATGGAAAAGGAGAAAAGAATAACAGCTAACATCTATGTGGGGTTTACTTGGTGCTGATCACTGTACTAAGCACTTTTTATAAATATGATCATATTTGATCCTCACACCAACACTGGGAGGTAGGTGCTGTTATTACCTCCCCCCTCCATTTTACAGATAAGGAAACTGAGGCAAATGGGGTTAAATGATTTGTCCAGGGTTATACAGCTAGTAAACGTAAAATGAGGCCAGATTTGACCTCAGACCTTCCTGATGCCTGGCCCAGGGCTCTATGATGGAGCACTATAGAGGAGAAAGAGGGTATGTGATGTCCAGTGAGGTCAACAAGTCTCTTGGTTGTGCTGAAATTGTGTTTCTTTGTTAAAAGAGAATGATAGGGTGATTAAAGGGAAATGATAGTATAAGACAAAGTGAAAAGATAAAATGAAGAAAAAATTGGATAAGGATCCCCAAATTCAGATCAGCCAAGGAGCAAGAAAGACCCATCTAGGAAGAAACAAGGCATGACCTATGGTCTGGTCTCAATGTCTTGAGGGATAGCTCTGACGGAAAGGACTCGGAGACTTCTCCTGATGAAAAACAAATGCATAAATCAGCCCCTGGAGAACGCTGGGACTGAGCAGCAGAGAGGAGGGGATGAAACGGAGGAGAGATGAGTGTTGAGGTAAAGCTGATCCTTTACAGATGATACACAGCAGGGTTGACTGAACAAGAGACAAGCAGAGTGAGCAAGCAGCTTGACTCTAGTCTGTGACTCTTTTCTCCTACAAATGCCACCAGTTAGGGGGGGAAAAAAGAAGAAGAAAGGTTAATATTTTTCCTTTCAGAATTACAGAACAGATGGGGTGATTCTTAACAGTCTTACCCCTCAGGCTTGCCTGCTACTTCCTCTGTTTGCAAAAACCACCCTCATGCTGCTATACTTTTAGCAGCTGGAATATTGCAGACAGAATCATTGCAGATCTGGCTTCAGATCCTACCTCCAACTCTTCCTATCTATGGTAAAGCACCTCACCTCTTTCAGCACCACTTTCCTCATTATTAAATGAAGGTTGGACCCAGTGACCTCCAAGGTCCCATCCAATTCTAATTCTGTGTTTTTATGATCCTACACATCAACACTTATTAGCCATGTGATCCTCTTTGACACTCTACTTCATGGAGCCTCAGTTGCCCTTTCTTTAGACTGGGGATAATGATGCCTAGAGCCCATTTCTCACAGAGTTGTTGAGGAAGAGAGGACTTAGATGAGATGACACAGATAGAATATAAACCTTTTTCCCCCCCTAGGCAATAGGGTTAAGTGACTTGCTCAGGGTCACACAGCTAGTAAGTGTCAAGTGTCTGAGGCCAGATTTGAACTCAGGTCCTCCTGACTCCAGGGCCAGTGCTCTATCCACTGCTAAATCTTGAAACTGTTATGTTAAAACATGATATGCATACCATTTATTGTAATAGTAATTCTTATTATGTTACTATTATTTGCTTTCTTATACAGATACTCTCTCTAGTGACCCAGATTCCAGCCACTCAGTGACTTAGTATATGGCCTCCCCAAATTGCTATGCTTGAAAAATTCATCATCCCACAGCCAACCTAATGCCGAATTGCTCCAAACTTCTCTCGGCTGGTCCTCAGATGATAGACACACAATCTGTTGCTTAGCCTATTCTAGAAGTCTTTCCAACTTAACAGAACCTGCCAAACCTTCCACTCCTCTGGCAGAGGCTTCAAGGACTCAGGGTTGTCTCCATACCACAATGAGACACAAAGGGAGGACTTCAGGAGAGGAACAATGTTTTTTTAATTATCCCAAATAAAACTCCAAAGTTCCAGTGCCAAGCTCCCACTCCATCACCCATCCCCAAAGTCAGTCTGTGGGTACACAAGAAAAAAGTATTGGAAAACAACTCAGGGTAGGGAGAATACAGAGAGTGTAGAGTCAATTCAATCACAGATTTTCAAAGAATGACCCTGGGAAAGGAAACTGACTACAGTTATCCTTCCACACCACAGGGGTTAGGACCACAGTGCCACCACAACTGGAAAATCCGCAGAAAAATTTTTGACCTTCCTTTCATATGAGAGAAGTCATAATTTTTTTTCTTTTTCCTTTATGGGGTGTTTACAGTACCTTACTGTAAAACTGGAGTCTATATTATACAATATTACACGTAGATTTTATGCATTTCTGAGTTTCTAAACTTTTTTGTGTCATCTGCTAGACTTCATGTATCATGAGTCACAAAACTCCCAAAAAATTCCCATTTCATTTCTTATGCCAACCTGCAATATATCAAAACCACTATGGGGATAACTGTACTGGCCATTGTAATAATTATTCTTTTATTCTGAGATGCCATTTTGATGTGGTAACTATTAAAGCCGCTGCAAAGCCCCCATCTGGTGTGTTACTCCATTGCTAGAAATGTCAATGACACATAAATCCAGTGACAAAAAAAAAAAAAGGATTTAATCAGGACATAAACCAACCTAATTAAAAAGGAAACAAATGACTTGGTCAGTCAGTTAGCATTCATTAAGGACTTCTTATGTGCCAGACACTGTGCTAAGTACTAAGAATGCAAAGAAAGGTAAAACATCCTCCCTATTCTCAAGGAGCTCACAGTCTAATGGAGGAGACAACTCATAAATAACTGTACAAACAAGATCATGGTCAGGATCAATTGCAGATAATCAACAGAGGTGCTAACGTTCAGGGGGATTGGGAAAGGCTTCTTGTGGGAGGTGGAATTTTAGGTGGGACTCAAAGGAAGACCGAGAAGCCAGGAAGCAGAAATGAGGAGAGAGAGCATTCCAGGCATGAAGGAGGAAAATATTCTGAGCACAAAAGGGGGAATACACCTCCAGTCCATGAATAAGTGAATTCCTCTTCATTCTTTTGGAGTCCTAAGCATATCAAAGAATAACATAGTCTTTCAGAGCCCAATAACTCCGGTAGAATATAAAGTCCTCAAGGACAGGAACTTGTATTTCATTTTTGTAATTTTATCTCCAGCACATAACACAACTCCTGACACATAGTAGGTGCTTAAATGCATGCTGGATTGAACTGAGGAAAAGTCATTAACAATGCAATTGTGGGCTTCCAGTATTGGTAGTCTCCACAATATTAATGAATGCTTGTTGGATTAGATTGGGATGATGATGATGATGATGATGATGATGATGATAACAATAATAATAATATAATAATAATAATAATATAATAAGAAGAAGAAGAAGAAGAAGAAGAAGAAGAAGAATGGGATAGCAATAAGTTTTCAGGTCATTTCTATCTCAACTCTACTAAAAATATGAGAATGGGATAGCCATAATGATTATGATGATAAAAAATAATAATAATGATAAATGGACAATGACAGATTTGGAAAATATCCTAATGAAACTCCATACAATATTAACAGAACACTCTAGACATATCAATATAATAAAAATGACAACACCACCAAAGTTGATTTACAGTTTTGAGTCTATACCAATCAAACTATCAAAGGGATAGTTTATAGAACTCAATAAAATAATAACAAAACTCATTTGGAGGAAGAAAAGATCTAGAATATCGAGGGAATTAGTGGGGGGGGCAGTAAGAATGAAGGGGAGTAGCTCTTCCAGATTTCAAATTATGTTACAAAGCATCAATCATCAAAACAAAACATGGTTCCCATCATCCAAAGGCAGTTACAGAAAATTCCCATTTCAAAAAGGAGGAAAAGAATTATTAGATGTCCTCAACAGGAAATGACAAACAGGTTAAAAACTTAGAGAAATATTTTCAGAACAAACAGATATCATTTCTCCTCCTGGCTGCCTTTGCTTCCTTCAAATCCAGCTTAAATCTACTTTCCACAAGAAGGTTTTTCCAATCCTCCTTAATGCTAGCTCCTTTCCTCTGTTAATTATCTGCAATTTATCCTGCATGTATCTTGTTTCTACATAGTTGTTTGCATGCCAACTCCCCCATTACAGTGTAAGTTCCTTGAGGGCAGGGCCTATTTTTCTTCTTTTTTTTGTATCCCCAGCACTTAGCACAATGCCTGGCATACAGTAGGCGCTTGATAAGTATTTATTGACTGAAGAGTGAAGACTGGTAAAGATTGACAGGTGTGTCCCCCCCCTTTACTTCTCTAATAGAAATAAAAGTGCTTAACATTTTGATTGAGCTTATGAGATGGTAAGATCCCAAAGAAGAGTTCAAAGGCCCTCCATGGTCAATAGTCCCATGAACTCAATTGATAATGTGTCAAAAAAGAAACCTCAAACAGATACAACAGATAAACAGAGAAAAAGAAAAGCAGTGTGGCAGGATAGTGACTAGTCCCTGGGACCATTTCTATCTGATCTCCACCCAAAAAAAAGATAAGAAAACCATAATTATGAGAAGGAGGAGGAAGAGGATGATGAAGATAATGATGATAATGATGGTGATGGTGATGTTAATGATGGTGATGGTGATAACACTGGTGATGGTTATGGTGGTGATAATGGTGGTGACTGTGATGGTGATGGTAGTGATGATGGTGATGGTGATAATGGTGGTAATAATGGTGCTGGTGCTGGTGGTGGTGATGGTGATGGTGATGATGGTGATGCTGGTGATATTAATAAAAGCTTATATTTATAAAAGGCTTTACAAGTAGAGTTGCATAGCACATCAAGTTAGCTCAGGATAGATATCTTGGAAAGGTGGATGATGAACTGGGTTTTAGATCAGACAGGAAAAAATTTCGTATCTCATGTAAGAAAATATAAAGTGATCTGAACCACACTAAGTCCCTCCCTAACTCAAAATCCTATCTTTTGAAAAATTCCAATAGTTTTAATGCCATGATATTCTCTCAGTGATGATATTTGGCTGGGAATCATGGAACAGTGCAATCTCAGAAGCGTCATAATTGCAGGTGATGAAGGAGAAATGGAAAGGTAGGCATAAGCAGATGGCCATACACACAAGGCACTCCTTCATGGACTTTCTCTCAGCCAAACGAGCCTTCCTGCTGTTCCTCACACACCACACTCTATCTCCTGTTTCCGCCCTTTGTACAGGGCATCGTGGAATCACAGAATCGAAGAGGCGGAAGGAGTCTCTAGTGTCTTTGTACTAGATGGCTTCTAAGGGCTTTGCTTATTCTATAGTTCATATTCTACTGTCTAAGGTGCCTTCTAGTGAATCATTATATCTCTCCTAGAGATATTATAGAAAGTTAGCTTTAGAAGTTAGCTGGGAAAAAAAGTGCCCATTGCAACATCCCTGGCACGTGACCATCCAGTCCTACCTCATTCCTGGGATATGTTCTCTCTCCACACTTCTGGACTTGTTGAGTGTGATAGACTGGTGGGACTTCTAAGAGAAAATCACCTGTAAACAGTGGGAGCTTTGGGTCTGGAACTCAGGAGAGAGGTTAGGATTGGAGATAGAGATCTGGGAGTCATATGCATATCATCTGAAACCAAAGGAGTAAAAAAGAATGCCAAGGGAAAGAGAGAGCTGGAAGACGAAGGGAGGGAGGGAGGAGAGGAGAGGAGAAAGAGAAGAGATGGGAGGGGGAGAGAGGAAGACAGGGAAGGACAAGAGAGATGAGAAAAGGGCAGGGAAAGAGGAAAGGAGAGGAAAGGAAAGAGGAGAGGGGAGAAGAGAGGAGAGAAGTAGAGAGGAGAAAAGAAAGGAAAGAGTGGAAAAGGGGAAAAGAAGAAGAGAGGAGAGGAGAGGAAAAGAGAGGAATGAAGAGAAAAAATAAGAGAAGGGATGGGAGGAAAAGAGGAGAAGGGAGGGGAGGAGAGGAGAGACTAGGAGAAGTAAAAAGAGAATAGGGGAGGGAAATGAGTCAAAACTTTGAGGAGCATTCACTTTAAGGAGTTAGGGAAAGGATAAAGGAAAACTGAACAAGCAGTTAAGAAAAGCAAGAGGGAACTTGTGGTCTGGGAACCAGAAGTATGTTTCTGAAGCTAAGGGAGAAAAGGATATCCAGGAGGAAGCGATGACGAGTAGGATCAAATGATGTAAGGAATTTTTAATAGGGCAACTAGGTGGTTTGGTGGATAGAGCACCGGGCCTGGAAGCGGGAAGACCTGAGTTCAAATCCAGCCTCAGATACTTCCTAGCCAGGCAACCCTGGGCAAGTCACTTCACCCTGTTGGCCTCAGTTTCCTCATCTGTGAATGAACTGGAGAAGGAAATGGCAAACCACTTCAGTATCTTTGTCAAGAAAACCCCAAATGGGGTCGTGAAGAGTCTGAAATGACTGAACAAGAGCAATTTTAAGATGGCCACCAGATTTGGCAGTTGGGAGACTTGCTATAATGCAGAGGCAGATAGCACCAAAATGCAGCCAAAAATATTTTCATTTTAATGAACAAATTCAACCCTAGAGAAGAGGTGATAGAACACATCTCCCTCCTCTCAGTGGAGAGGTGTGGAACTATGGGGACCGGATGTTACGTACACTGTCACTTGCATTCATTTGTTCCATCAGTTTTATTTAACTATTTCTCTTTGTTACAAGAGAAGGTGTAAAGCCTGAAGGAGTAGGGGGTAGGACTTTGTGAATTTGTGAATTGTGAATCGATTGTAGCATTTAAAAAAAACACTAATCAAACTTACAGAAACAGAAATGTGTATGGTATGTTGCATTAAGAAAGATGTTTTATGAACCTTAGAGGTGGTATTTATAAAATGCTTTAAGATTTGCAAAGTACTTTTGTCATTTTGGCCCTCCCAACAATCTTAGGAGGTAAGTGCTATTATTATCCCCATTTTAAAGGTGAGGAAACTAAGGAAGACAGAGGTTAAATGACTTACCCAGAGTCACACAGCTGGTAAGTGTCTGAGGCTGGATTTGAACTTGGGTCTTCCTGACTGTTACCCCATCAGTAGGACCATAGAACTATCAACTGCCATTATCACTGATCACCTTTGTCTTCCCCATCAGACTTGGTGCCAAACGCCCATCTGCAAAAATCAAATGCAACCACAGTGGATGAACATTTCCAGTCATAGACTGATAGGGATGGTGTCCCATTGGAAGTGAGTTGCAATAAGGAGGTCTACCTGGGAGAACAATGTGTTAAATGCATGCTTAATGTTAAATGCATGAGCTTCCCCAAGCAGGAAATCTAAGAATTGGTAAATATGTGAAGAGACAGAAATGGAAAAATAGGCCATAACAAGAATAAGATTTAGTCCAGGGAGTGTAGACTGAATTGGCATGCACAGAATTTTGTGGCCTGAAGGCAGTTTATGTGAGTGTGTGTGAGTGTGTGTGTATGTGTGAGTGTGTGTATGTGTGTGAGTGTATGTGTGTGAGTGTATGTGTGAATGAGCATTGTGTGAGTGCGTGCATGTGAGTGTGCACGTGTGAGTGTGTATACGTGTGTTTGTGTATGAGTGTGTGTGAGTGCATGTGCGTGTGTGTGTGTGTGTGTGTGTGTGTGTGTGTAGGTGTAGTGGGGGTGGGGGAACTCTTCTCCTGTGCCCATACCCTGCACCTGTGCTGGTAACAAGGCCCAGATAGCTACCACCTCAGAAAACAGTTCTAAAAGGGGATTTCCAAAAATGCTTTGAGGAATAGAAAGATCATTTAAGTAAGTATACAGTATCCTAAGGTGACTGCTTTGAAGAACAAATCCTCATATGATGTATATGTTGTGATATGTTTTTTAAAATCAATTTAAATTTTTAAAAAGTTCCTTTTTAGTATTAATTCATATCGCTTCTTTTGTTATTTTAAGGTCTGGAAAGCTGAAAACAAAGTTTTGTGTTGTACTTGTTAAAAATGTTCTTTTCTTGGGAAAAGGACCCACATGCACAAAAATATATTTATAGCAACTCTTTCTGTGGTGGAAAAGAATTGGAAATTGAGAGGATGCCCATCAACTGGGGAATGGCTGAGCAAGTTGTGGTATATGAATGGAGTGGAATGCTGTTGTGCTATAAGAAATGATGAACAAGCAGACTTCAGAAAAACCTGGGAAGACTTGTGTGGTCTGATGCTGAGTGAAGTGAGCAGAACCAGGAGAACATTGTACACAGTAATAGCCACCTTGTGCAATGACTAATATTAATAGACTTAGCCCTTCTCAGCAATACAAAGATCTAAGACATCTCCAAAGGCCTAATGATGGAAAATGCTATCCACATCCAGAGAAAGAACTGTGGAGTTTGAATGCAGATGGAAGCAGACTATTTGCTCTTTTTTTTCTTCTGTTTTGTTTTGTTTCCTCTTTCTTGTGGTTCCTTCTATTGGTTCTAATTCTTCCTTACAACGTGACTAATGTGAAAATATGTTTAATAGGAATGCATATGTAGAGCCTATATCAGACTGCATGCCATCTTGGGGAGGGAGGCAGAGAAAAATTTAAAACTCAAAAGCTTATGGAAGTGATTGTTGAAAACTAAAAATAAATTAATATTAAAAAATGTTCTCTCCTTCTCAGAGGCAGTTAAAACTGTTGGGACACATCGTTTGTGTTATTTTTCCACTAATGGGAATGGATTTGTGCTGATCCATCCATGGTCTCCACCCCCACCCCAGTGGCCCCTCTTGTAACCGATGTCACCGATTTGTAAGTTGACTGGCCAACACTAGGGATGCCATCTGTGCCCATGTAACAAAGCAAAGCTAACTAGCCCAAGTGGGAATTGAACCCGTGTGAGCTGATCTCATTAGCACTGTGCCCTAATGAGCTACTATATTGTGTTTCAACCCACCTCCTTTTGAACATTTTAATTCTATAGTATTTACTGCTTTACCAAATTTTTGTACTAGATGGTTTCTACGGGCTTTGCTCATTCTGTATTTCATATTTTACTGTGTAAGGTGCCTTCTAGAGCTGACATTCTATAACCTAAGGTCTGTCTTAGTTTTGATATACTCTGTTCTAAGACTCTTTCCAGCTCTGCCTCCCTCTGTTCCAAGGCCCCCTTCCACCTCTGACATTCCCTGTTCCAAGGTCCTTCCCAGCTCTGACATCTTATTTTTCCTACTGGAACTATATGGCATTAGCTAGGTGTTTTACTGGTTCTGACATGGACAGTATATTCAATAATGCTGAAGGTTATCTTTTTTTGAAGATATTTCTTAGCAACAAAATCAAGGCATTTCTAAGTCAGAAACAAGAGAGATGCCCACAGACTAAAATAAGCATTTAAAAACAGGCCTCAAGAATTCACCTGAAGAATGAACAAGGATATCTGTGATCCCTAAACAAGGGATATTTATGGTTCATTAGTCCAGACCCACAATTTCACTGGCATAAGGAACCTCCCCAGAGGAAACTCCCTCGGCCAGTGTAGGTCAGCACTTTCCAGGGACGTGCTGGAGGCAGCTTGAACCAGCTCCCAAGAGCTGTTAAATTTGTTAAATTGTTTAATTTTCAGTATGAGCATTTACAACTTAGAAATCAGCAGTGTTACATATCAGGGCTCGTTTTGATTGTCTAGGCTTAAGGAAATGATGGAGAAAGTATTAATAACAGATTAAACTTAAAAGTGTGTTGTATGTGCTTTGGGGGAGATAATAACAGCACCTACCTGCCAAGGCTGTTGTGAAGATCCCACGATATAATATTTATAAAGGGTTTAGCATGCTGCCTGGCACATAGTAAGAGCTATATAAATGTTTTTTGTTGTTCAGTCAGGTCCTACTCTTTATGAGCCCATTTGGGGTTTTCTTTTTTATTATTTTTTTTAACAGTTTTATTTGATCCAAATTCTATCCCTTCCTCCCTTTCTGAGACAGTAAGCAACCAGGTATAGGTTATACATGTGCAATTATGTAAAACATTTCCATATTAGTCATTTTGTATAAGACTTGAACAAAAGAAAAAAAAAGAAAGTGAAAATAGCCTGCTTCAGTCTGTATTGAATCAATATCAGTTCTTTCTCTGGAGGTGCATAGTATGCGTCATCATGAGTCCTTTGGGATTGTCTTAGCTGAGAATAACTAAGTCATTCATAGTTCTTCACCAAACAATGTTACTGTTACTGTGTGCAATGTTCTCCTGGTTCTGTTCTCTTCACTATGCATCAGTTCATGTAAGTCTTTCCAGGGTTTTTTTTTCTGAAATCATCCTGCTTGTCATTTCTTATAGCCCAATAATATTCCATTACAACCATATACCATAATTTGTTTAGCCATTCCCCAGTAGATGGGGTTTTCTTGGCTAAATACTGAAGTGGTTTTGCCATTTCCTTCTCCAGACTGTTTTATAGATGAGGAAACTGAGGCAAACTAGGTTAAATGGTTTGCCCAGGGTCACACAGCTAGTAAGTATCCGAGGTCAGATTTGAACTTAGGTCTTCCTGACTGCAGGCCCAGCGTTCTGTCTGTTGAACTACTTAGCTCTCAGCTGTTTTTTGTTTTGTTTTGTTTTGTTTTGTTTTTTTCCTGGAGAGCCTGCTGTTATTAAACATTTACCAGCAAATCCCTGGTGCTGTCTCTTCAACTTACAACCTTAGAGAGTTGTCTACAGCATGGAGAGGTTAAATGCCCTGCCAGTTCATGACAGAGGCTGGACTTCACCCCCAGCCCCAAGACTCTATCTACTCCCCCATTCCATGACCACATACATGGATATACTGATCCCAAGAACCAGAGTTAGCAGATAATGTTAACCTTGCTGGCTCTCTCCTTACTGGACCCCGTGCATTGCACAGAGGTGCAGCGGATAGCATGCTTACCACAGAGCCAAAGAGACCTGGGTTTGAATCTTGACTCTGACATTTACTAGCTCTGTGGCACTTGGCAACAAGTCTCTCAACGTCTCTGAGCCTCAGTTGTCCTCATCTATAAAATGAGGATAACAAAATCTGCCTCTAAAGATTATCCTGAGCCTTGGATGAAATAACAGCCAGAAAGTATTTTGTAGCCTTTCAGATATTCTATGAATAACAATATATAAATATCTCAGGAAAAGATTTGCCCATGAGATTACCTTAAAACAAAGATTAGAGGAACAATTCTGAACATTATATATCTAAAGCACTGTGGTACTTCAGATGGAGTGCTGGATTTGGAGTCAGAGGATTTAGGTGCAAATCCTGGCACCACTACCCACTATCTGTGTGATCTTGGGCAAGTCACTTAACCCTTGGGGGTATCAGTTTCCTCTCCTATAAATTAAAAGGTTTGACAAGATGGCTCCTGAGGTCCCTTCCAGTTCTGCATCTGCGATCTTATGAACTTACAGTGCCTCAGTTTCTCTTTCTGTGAAACAAAGGGGATGGATTTCCGAGCTCCCTTCCAGCTCTGCATCTATGTCCTTATGAACTTTCAGGGCCTCAGTTTCCCTGTCTATGAAATGAAGGGGATGGATTTCTGAGATCCCTTCTAGCTTGAAATTAGCAAACCTATGGAACCCTGCAGACTTACTGATCCCATGAACCAAGGCTAAACTATAGTGTTAATTTCTCTGTATGTCAGTTTCCTCATCCACACAATGGGACCACATGGCCTCCAAGGTTCCCTCCAGCTCTAAGCATCTGTTTCTAAAATCCTATGCATAAACCTAGCTGCTTCATAGTGTGACTCATGCCTAGGAGCGTGAGTGTCAGATGTACCCCTAAAAATTCCCTCCATGGTTCCATGGAGGAAACAAACCTTCCTAGGTTTGGATCCGAATGGTTGGCAAAGGCAAGTTGGGGGAGCTGGGGATTGGGGAAAGGCTGACATTCTCACCTTGATAGGAGGAGAGTCGAGGACTTTCACCGTGGGTGCTGACAGATTTACCATTAGCGGGACATGCGGAGAGTCCTCTGCTCCTAGTTTCAAGGAGAGAGATTTATAATGCCTGCACATCTGTTTGAGCTCAATTCCAGCCAGCTCCTTGCCATGTTCCGAGGAGTTAGCTTCCTGTTTTATGGCAGACCCTCAAGTCTCTGCTTCCTCCTCCCATTGTGACCAGCCAACCCAGCTCTCACTGCCTTCCCTTGCAACCCCCTGCACTCTCAGTCTTAGATTCTGGGGCTGATAGGAGAAGAGAGGGAATCATGCAGGCATACCTTGCTGGAATTGGCCACATCTGCTCACTTCTCCTTGAACCTGTTCTTTCCTGGGCCAGCAGTAAATAAGGAAGAGTATCTCTTCCTGCCAGTTTCCTAAAAGATCCACCACTATACCACCAGCCTCAGAGGAGGCTGAGGGCACATGGGATGCTAGGTCATTGCTTCGTATGTGCTCCTCCGCCCCTCCAGAGCTGGAGGCCCTGCTGTTGAGGAGAGGGGCACCCCTAGAGTTCAATGACTTGTTCCTCACAGGTCAGGAGGAGAGACTGGAAAAGGACTTTGTGATGCCTTTGAGGCTTAACTAAGTCATCCAACGTAACAAATGCAGAAAATGACCAAAACAGACCTTGGACCTGGGTCCTTTGTCTTTGGAGGCAGAGGAATGGATTCAAATTCGGCCTCAGGGGCATCTAGGTGGCACTGAATTAGAGCACCGGCCCTGAAGTCAGGAGTATCTGAGTTCAAATCCAGCCTCAGACCAAATACTTGACACTTACTAGCTGTGTGACTCTGAGCAAGTCACTTAACCCCAATTGCCTAAAAAAAAAAATTCAGCCTCAGTCACTTACTGCCTCTGTGACCTTGGGCAATAAGTGAGTGAATGAGTAAAAAGAATTTATTAAGCCCTTATAATACACAAAGCGTTGGGCATACAAATTAAAAAAACAAGACAGCCCCTGCTTTTAAGGAATTTGCATTCTAACAGGGAGAGGCAATTTGTATCAGGACAACTACAAGTCATTTCACCTACCGTGGGACTCAGTTTCCTTTTCTGTAACTTGAGGAGGTTAGACTAGATGGCTTCTGAGGTCTCTTCTGGCTGTAACCCATCAACCGACCAGTATTAATTCAGTATGTAGCCCGTGTCAGGTAGCTTGGTTGGGGAACCTGCAGCCTTGAGACCACATGTGGCCTTCTAGGTGCTTGGGTGCAGCCTTTTGACTGAGTCCAAGTCTTATAGAACAAATAATAATAATAATAGAAATCAATAATAAAAAGTATTAAGGGGATTTGTTCTATGAAGTTTGAATTCAGTCAAAGGGCCGCACTTGAGGACCTAGAGGGCCATACAAAGTATAAGCATGGAACATTGCCTGCCTTCAAGAAGCTTACATCCTGTCAGAAGATAGTTTGCACATAAATAATATCACACACACACACACACACACACACACACACACACACACACACACGCAAAATATATGATGTCCTAAAAGTCTTAGTGCAATTTTAATCTGCACTATGACTTTTGGGATACTTTGTCTACAGCACATACTAATACAAGGTCAATTTGTTTTTACTTCTGATCCTATGATCAATTCAATGTGTTTCCAGACCCATTTGATGAGCACTCCTGTGTGCTAGGCACTATGCTAAGCTCTGGTTATACAAACTGGAAATAAATAGTCCCTGCCCTCCAGCAGCTTTCCATTCAAAGGGAGAGAAAGAGGAAATAACATCTACACAAAGAATGAAATACAAAATGGATACAAAGTCAATCCAAAGTCATTGCCAGTAAGTAACATACGCAGAGAAGACCGGGAGAGGTCTTGTCTTGGGTGGAGACGACATCTGAGCTGAGCCTTGAAAGAAGCTGGGGCAGGCAGGGATGGGGAACCTGAGGCCTTGAGGCCACCTGCACTTAAGGACCTAGGAAGCTGTGTGCTTTCAGGGGTTCCCTACCTCTGAGCTGGGGTCTCAAAGAAGTGGAAGTGGGGAGCTATCCCTTGCACATAGTAGGAGCTTACTAAATGACACTGAATTGAAATGATTCGTGCCCAGGTAGCAGCCTCACCCTGATGCCCTGCAAGGGACTAGGAAGCATCCTTCTTCCTTGGGAGGGATCCCAAGCACTTCCAGTCACCAAACATTTAGTAAGCACACGCCCCAGGCATTGTGGTCGGCGTTGAGGATACAAAACAGCAATGCAAAATCAGGTCCCTGCCTGGGTCCTCCCTGCTTGGGAGCTCTTACGCTGCTGGAGGGATGTGGCATGCCTGACTCCCAAGCTTGGCCCACTGGGTCTTTGAGAATGGATGAGCCTCTGTCCCCGTAAACAACTGGCCATGTTGCAGTGGGGTGTCCTGCCGGCTTCCACTTCCCTTACAGTATCTGCGCTCTCTCTCTCTCCTCTCCCCCTTTTCTTTTGCCAGCTTCAGGCAGCAACGCCTGCCCCAGGCTTCCTCACCAGCCCCAGAAATGGAGCTTACGGGAAAGTTAATTTGTCCTGGACAGCCAAAGTATGAGTGAACAGCTGCTCCCCCTCCCACCACTCCCCCAGCCCCCCTCCCCTTTGGCCTCTGCAGCCTTGTCTACAGGAGTCACTCCATGAACCTCCTTAGTTTGAGGTTAGAGGCAGGAAAAATGGCCCCTTTTGTCAGTAAATAGCACTCCTGAGGGTTTCTCAGCTGGTAACTCCAGGCCCCTGCAGCACCACTATTGATTGGGCACAATGGAAGGAGGGTAATTTTTACCTGGGAGAGGACACAGAGCTACATGTGCTCCTCGGGCACCAAAGGAATCAGTCCTGCTTCAGTCTGGCAAAATCTCCCCCTTTCCAGGGACACTCAGCTCTGCCAAGTTTCCAGGCTGATGGATGATAGAAGTTTTCTTTTTCTTTCTCTCTCATTTTTTAGTTTTCTTTTTCTTTCCTTCTTTCTTTCTCTATCTATACTCCCTTCCTTTTCCCTTTTTTCTCTTTTCTCTCCTCCCTTCCTTCCTTCTTTCTTTTTCATTCTTTTTTCTTTTCTTCCTTCCTTCTTTTTCATTCTTTTCCTCTTTTTTTGTTCTTTTTCTTTCTCTTCCTTCCTTTTTTCCTTCTTTCATCCTCTCCTTTCTTTCCCCTTCCTTCCTTTCTTTTTTCATACTCTCTTTTTCTCTTTCTCCTTTTCCTTCCTTTCTTCTTTCTTCCCTTCCTTCTTTTCTCATTTTTCTTTCTTTTTTCTTTCTTTCTTCCTTTTTCTTCCTCCCTCCCTTCCATTCTCCTTCCTTCCTCTTTCTTTTTCTCCTATTCCTCCTTCATCCTCTTATTTCTCTTCTTCTTCCATGTCATGTGTGTGTGTGTGTGTGTGTGTAAGAACCCATGGATCTGTTTCTACCTGTGCACTTCCAATATGCATTTTTATGGAAGTGAGTGGACCTACTCAGGCCTACCTAGCAGCAGCAGCAGCAACAGCTTTGTCTTACAGTATGCTGGTGGTACCCTCCCCTTGCTCCCCGACACTATGTGTTGTATGATCAGACAGTGTGGAAGAAACAAAAGAAAGTTAGATTTGGAAAAACAAAACCTGGGTTGGAATCCCAACTCACCACTCACTACCTGTGTGAGTCTGGACAAGTCACTTCCCCTCATTGCAAAAGTGACATGAGGGTCCAGGGAACCACGTGGAGCCCTTGAAAGCAAGGCAGAGCTCCTCCGATCAGGGAATAGCACGATTCAGGGCATGGGTGCCAAGAATGTAAGATGGATTCAGGAGAACCTGTGTTCCTGGCCTCTAAGATCCCTTCTACATATAATCTCATGACCCCATGTTCTTTGTCCTGTTTGAAGACACAGATGAAAGGTAGCTTGTAATTGATCAAGTCAACCAATTATTTTGACACTATACATATATATATTTAGCCTTAGATGTATATTGATTCAATGTAAGAGCTCTGGACTTGGAGTCAGGCAGACCTGAGTTCAAATCCAGCCCCAGACACTTACTAGCTGCGTGATCCTAGGCAAGTCACTTAATCTCCATCTGCCTCAGTTTCCTCTTCTGTAAAGTAGAGATGACAATAGCACCTCCCTCCCATGGTTGTTGGGAGGGTCAAAGGAGATAACATGAATACAGTGCTTTGGAAACCTTGAAATGCTATATAATGCTAGCTGGCTGTTATTCAGGCCATGTGGTGTCTGAATGGAAAAATCATAGAATTGGTGTCAGTAAAGAAATGACTAGATTTGAATCCCACCTTTGACATTTACTAGTTGTGTGCTCACATGCAAAGGACTACCTCAGTTTACTCATGTGTTAAATAGGAATACTAATACCAGTAGCAGCCTTTCAAGGGGTTGTTGTGAGAGGATAGAATGAAAGGTCTGCGAAGCAATTCGCAAATGAAGTACTTTGTAAATGCCCACTTTTATTACTCCAAAAGCAGAAAGGTAAAATCAGTCTCTTCACCAGGGAATCCCATGCCCTTGGAAATCTTGATTCATCCTGCCAGCCTTGGAGACCTTGGCCACTAAGGAATAGGCAAGTTAAAGGTAGCCCAGCCTTTCAAGAGCACTCAGCTTCAGGGCTCACCTAGACTCCGATCTTCTTTGCAGAGACAGAGCTATGGTCTGGTAGCAGCCCTAGCTGAACAGGAAGCAAATCTCAAATGTTACTCCACTAGAGCCAATTAGGACTCACCAAATATTAACCTTATTCTCTTTGGCCTCAGGAGCAGAACTAGATGCAAAAGACCAAAGCTATAGGGAGGTAGATTTGGGTTCCTTTGTGAGGAAAACTTCCTAAAACCAAGAGCAATGGAAGAGGCTTCCTTAGGAGGCAGTAATAATAATATCTGAAATGTATTCAGTGCTTTGGGGTTTTGAAAACGCTTGGTATCCGTTATCTCATTTGACCACAACAACCTTATAATGAATACCCTTCCTATACCCATTTTACAGATAAGGATGAGGAAACAGAGGCTGACTGAGTTTAAGAGACTTGCTCCCGGTAAATAACAGAGATGAAATTTAAATTCTGTTCTTCTTAACTCCAAATCCATCTCAATATTCATAAAGTTCCATTACCTGTGGCTTAAGGGCTACCTGCTGCTCACTTGAGATCTTCAAGTGAAGGGTGAGTGACCACTTGCTAGGTATGTTGTAGAAGGGATTTACTGCTCTGCTATGGATTGATCTGAATTCAAAGACTTATAAGAGCATAGATTAAGGGCTGGAGGGACCCCAGAAGTCATCCAGTCTAACCCCATCATTTTTATTTAAAATGTTTTTTTTCAACACCTTCATTTTCGCAAAGTGGGAAACTGAGACCCAGACAGGTTAAATGAACTTGTCCAGGGTCACAGCCCAATATCCGAGACAGGCTTCAAACACTAAGTTTAGTGCTCTAACCATTAGACCATACTGCCTCCCCGATATGTTGCATCTCTCCAGTAGAAGAATATAGGTTTCTCTAATGCAAGCAGTGTTTTTTCTTTTTGTCTTTTTATCCTCAAAGCCTGGCATATAGTAGATATTTTAATAAAGGTTCGTTGACTGATTGATAGCTATTGGTGAGACATAAACAAGGAGCAGACTGGCTTCAGTGAGTAGCCTGTGAAACAGCAAACATTTGACCCTGATTGGATTCCCAGGCTGCCTTTCCAGGGAGGCCCCCAGCTCCCTTTAACTCCCCAGAGAAGTTCCTTAAAGTCATCCTCTGTTTTTCTGTCTCTAAAAAAGAAACTAATCACAGGCTAACAATACCTCTGTGGTTGGAAATGCTAGCTTGAAAAAGCTGGGGGGGCTGGGGGGGGAGGGAGGGTGGCATTTTCAGGGCCTCCCAAAACTATGGGTTTCTCATGCAAATTGGGTTTCAAGAGGCCTGCCAGCATTTCTGGATTTCCCAGTCACCCACAGAGCAAGGCAGACCCCAGGGGGGACTGTTGCCTCTGGCTCAGACTTTCCGCTCATCAAGACAAAACCCAGATACAAGGATTTTTCTTTTCCCCCTTACAGACCCCACCCAATAGAAAGCCCCCACTATCCAGCTGGAATGTGCAGCCAGGACACCAGCCCTAGAAACGTTCCCAGATCCTCACAGCATGTGGGGGCCCTGTCTCTCCTCCCTCTGCCCCCTCCCCTGGTGGGCCTTTTTATCCTCTCTCGGTCAATTTCTAGTTTCCTCAGTTCTCCCCTATTAGTCCTTCCCCCTCCTCCTTCTCTCTCTCTCTCTCTCTCTCTCTCTCTCTCTCTCTCTCTCTCTCTCTCTCTCTCTCTCTCTCTCTCTCTCCCTCACCCCAATTGGTGCCTGTCACTGTCAATCAGCCCATCTTCATTTACCCCTGGGGGCTCTACCTTGGGTCAGAGATTCTCAGCAGAGATGTGGACATACCGCCCGAGTGTAACCCTCAGATAAGAAAGGCTAGACCAAGACGCAGAGAAGCTTCCCTTTCTGAGAAGCCTATCTCACTTTTTCTTCCCAGTAATGGGTCACGTTCCTTTGGGACCAGGATTGGGGCACTTTATTTAGAGAAGGATACAGTAATATGTGGAAAAAAGGCATGAAACCTGTCAACCCTTTCACTCAGTTGCTAGGACTTTATCCTAAAGATATCAGGGGAAAAGGGGGTGGGGGGGAAGACCTATCTCTACAAAGATATTCATAGTTGCTCTATTTATAAAAGCAAAAAAAAAAATTGGAAAGAACCTACATGTCCAACAACTGGAGAATGGCTGAATAAATTATGGTATCTTAGTGCAACAGAATATTATGGTGCCATAAAAAATGACAAACAGGAGACACAGAAATAAATGGGGAAAGATCAGTATGAAGTGATGCAGAGTGATATCAGCAAGAGTGGAATATGTACACATTAAGTACAATTATATGAGAAGGGAAAGGAAGGCAGGAAGGGAAGAAGGAAGAAAGAAAGAAGAGAGAGGAGGGAGAAAGGAAGGAAGGAAAGAAGGAAGGGAGGGAAGGAGGGAGAAAAAAGGAAGGAAGGAAGGAAGGGAGGGAGGGAGGGGGAGGGGGAAAAGGAGGAAGGGAGGGAAGGGACAGAGGGAGGAAGGGAGGGAGAGAGAGAAGGAGGGAAGGTAGAATTTCAGAGAGATCTAGAAGGGGACAAAGGACAAAAGCATTTTTTTTTTACTTCTTTGTTACTTCATTTGGTACTACCTTGTTAAATACAGAGGGATTTATACAGGCATACCTTGTTTTATTGAGCTTTGCTTTATAGCATTTCACAGATATTGCTTTTTAAAAAAAAACAAATTGAAGGTTTGTGGCAACCCTTCACCCAGCAAGTCTTTGAGCACCATTTTCCCAACAGCTTGTGCCCACACTGTGACTCTGGGTCACATGTTGGTAATTCTCACAAGATTTCAAACTTTTCCATTATATCTGTTATGGTGATGTGTGGTCAGTGATCTTTGATATTACTATTGTAACTGTTTCGGCACCAGGAACTGCACCCATATAAGATGCAAACTTAACCAATAAATGTTGTATATGTTGTGACTGCTCGATCTACTGCAGTTCCCCCATCTCTCTCCCTCTCCTTGGGCCTCCCTATTCCTGAGACACAACGATACTGAAATTGGGCCAATTAATAGCCCTACAATGGCCTCTAAGTGTTCAAGTAAAAAGAAGAATCCATCGATGTAGCAAACTTCATTGTTGTCTTATTTTAAGAAATTTCCACAGCCACCCCAAACTTCAGCAACAATCACCTTGATCAGTCAGCAGACAAGACCCTCCACCAGCAAAAAGATGACAACTTCCTGAAGGCACAGGTAATGGTTAGCATTTTTATCACTAAAGTATGTTTAATTAAGGTATTTACATGCTTTTAAGACATAGTATTGTGGCATACTTAATAGACTACAGTATAGTGTAAACAGTTTTTATATGCACTAGGAAACAAAAAAATTCGTGTGACTCTTTATTGCGATATTCACTTTATTGAGGTGGTCTGGAACCAAACCCATATCTCTGAGGTATGCCTGTATTAGATTTTGTTCTATTTTTCATGTTTATTTGGTTATGTGTTTGTGGATGCTAAGTTTTTTACACATATATACATATGTGTAAAAAGGGAGAGGAAGTGGACCTGTTATTTCATAGGTATCGGGAACTCCCAAGGGAAGAAACCCATTCTACCCACTAAGTCAGCATCTACTCTGAAACTTGTAGTCTTAGAGAATTAGAGCACTGAATGGTCCAGGGTCACGCAGTTTGGATGTGTCAGAAGTGGGATTTGAATTCAGGTGTTCCTGGTTCTAAGGTCAGCTCTTTACCATGCAACATTTCATTGCATCATGGGCCAGATACTTAACTTCAGCTTTCACGTCTGTAAAATGGGAATCATAATATTTGCATTTCCTTTCCTCACCAGATTCTTGCGAGGAAGTATTTAGCAAGCCTTAGAGAACTCCAGGAGTTTAAGTGATTATTAGTATTACATAATTACTAGCTATTATTAGCAGCAGTAATTATCCTGACTACATTACTGGTTTAGTGGGTGATCTTGGGCAAATCACATCAACTCTACCTCTCTGTCTCTCCTTGTCTCTGTCTCTCTGTCTCTTTGTCTGTCTTTCTCTTTTTTTCTCTCTATTTTATGATCTGAAAAATGGAACCCTCTCCTTACTTTACAAGAAAAACAGAATCCTCTCACTTACTTAACAGGACTTTAATGAAGAGCAAATGAGATCCTTCTTCATGGAACCAGTTAGAAAAAGCAAGAAGCTGAAAGGGAATAGCTAAATAAATTGTGGTATATGAATATAGTAAAGAGTTTAGAAAAATATGGAAAGATTTATATAGACTGATACAGAATGAAACAAGCAGAAATAGGAAACAACATATTACACTACAACTTCAGTGGAATGAACAATGAAAGTAAGCAAATGTTTTGACTCTAGAGATGAAATAAGAAAATGAAGCCTTTTTTTGTATTGAAGAGGTAGAGGTCTATGGGAATGTAATGTTTCATACACAATGCTTTATTTTGCTAAACTGTTTTGCTTCTGTCTTTATTACAAAGGAAGTCTTGATGGGTAGGGAAGGGAAATGTTCAAAAATGAATGGGATGTAAAATGAAAAGTCAGCAGTATTTTTTTTTAAAGAAAGGAAAGTGTGAAGGATTAGAGAAATATGAGGCAGTAACATAACTCATCTAGACATACCAAGAAACAGGCCAGTGCTTGCCCTCACTGACCACCTTGTGCCAAGCTAATAATAACTGATATTTATAGAGCTTTGTAAAGTTTATAAATTATCTTTGTTAATTTAATTTGTTAACAATATCACTGTGAAGAAAGCACTACAGTTATTAGGAACCTTATTTTATAGATGAGGCAACCTACATGCAGAGGGGTTCAGTGATTGACTATGGACACCCAGCAAGTGATCAGGGGGAACGTTTGGGTTTGGGTCTTCCTGATTCCTGGTCCAGTCTTCTATCCACTCAGAAGCCTAGCACATTTCAGGAATAGATCAGCCAACTAGTGTGTATGTATGTGTGTGTGTGTGTGTGTGTGTGTGTGTGTGTGTGTATACATAGTTTACAATAAATGTCTATTATATGTATATATATATATTATATGTATATATATATATATGTATATAGTTTACAATAAATGGCTATTATATGCCAGACACTGTGGCTAGATTCTGAGCATCCAAAGACAAAAATAGGAAAGTTCTTTTTTTCACTATGTCACCAGGCAGGGAAATCCTCAATCTACCCCCACTGCAATGTCTTACATCGACAATGTCTGTCTCCTGTACCTGAAAACATTTCCTGAAACTCACTCTTAATCACGCCTGAAAGAAACATGCTCTGAATTACCATATTATTAGAAAGAGGCGGGCCTGCCAATAAATCATTCACGACATGTCAATCAAGTGACAGGGGAAAATGACGCGTTGACTTATTTTCCCATTATGTATTTGGCTGGCTTTGTTTCTCCTCTCTCCCTTTTTGGCATTTTTTCACTCTGCTGCTTTCTCTTTGAAGTCTATTAGTTAATATTTTATTCATTTCAGAAAGTAACAAAGCCCGCTTTGTACAAGTATTTGGGTTACTGAATATAATAAGACAGCATACAGATGAGCATTGAGACCCCCATGAGTCTAAGCATTTAGCATTGGAGGAAACCCTGGGCTCTGTTCTGTTAGCCTAATTACTGTGTGTCCCTGGCAAGGTCATTTCATCTCTCTATGCCTCTTTTCTCTGTCTGTCTATAATGGTGTGGGCTTGGAGCAACAGAAAATCATAGAAACACTGGATAGGAATAGAATTCTCTCTGACACATGTTGTCATGGGAAGAAAGAACAATGGGTACAGTCCCATAAGAATCAAATCTTGCCTCTGTCACTAACTACCTGTGTGACCTTGGATAAGTCACTTCCTCCTATTCAGGTTTCAATTTCTTCATTTGTAAAATAAGGTCTAGATGACCTCTAAGGGCCCTTCTGCCTCTAATAGGGAGATTCACGAGTAAATTTCATGGCTAAAATTTTATCCTAAAAAAATACAAGGAAAAGCAGGGTGGAGGGGGGAACTTATCCATGCAAAAATATTCATTGTTGCTCTGTTTAAAAAAAAATGGAAACAAATTCTACATCTAACAGCTGGGGAATGGCAAAGCAAATGATAGTATTTTAATACTGTAAGGAAACTGCTGAATCTATTCTCAATATAAGAAAGCATACAACAGGGGTGACTAACAAGCTGTTATTGACGTGTCTTCTAGAATGTCACAGCTGGAAGGGGTTTTAAACATTCTTTAGGGAGTCCCTGAGACCCTTTCAGGGTATCCATGAGATCGAAACTATTTTAATAATAACGCTAAGATGCTTTAATTTTTAATCTGGTAAACATTGATAGATATCATCCACACAAAGCAAAGCTTTTGAGAGGGGGTCCTCAAAGATTTTGAAGAGTGTAAAGTGATCTTGAGACCAAAGGGTTTGAGAACTACTGCTCTAGACCAGCTGCGTTGATTTACAGATGAGAGAACTGAGGCTCAGAGAGGGTATCTTGTCCAAAGTCGGTCACAGTCAGTCAGAGAGGCAAGAGAATGTAGGAGATAGAGATTTGGTTTCAGAGCCAGGAAGACCTGGGTTCAAATCCTGCCTCAGTTACATACTAGCTGTGTGACCCAAGGCAGATCACTCAGATCCTTATCTGTGAAATGGAGATAATAATAGTTCTCACCTCTTGGGTTATGAGAACCAAGTGAGAAATGGGATGTCAAGGGTTTTGTGGATTTTAAATACTACACAAATGTTTATTATAATAATTATTATTATTTTAAAAGTCCAAAGCACCAGAACACATGTATCACTGGAAATGATGCATACTGTAGCTTCCTCCTTGCTCAAGTCCCCTAATCCTCAAGGTCAAGATGGGGGCAGGCCCTGGAACTTGAGAAGCTGGGTAAGCAGCTGAAAGCCTTCAGGTAAGGTGCATGGGTCTCTCAGGGTTCCTAAGACTTTGCCTCACCATGAGCAAAGCCAAAGATGGTCCTATTGCTCCACTAAGTAGCTGAGATGGAATCGCAACAAAAAAGGAGAACTGTCTAGGTAACTAGAAGTTACCTTTAGTAAACTATTGCTATTGTGATTATTATTAAGTGGAATCATGGAATCTTAGCTGCAAGGAACATGAGGGAACAGTCAGCCCATTTAAATCAGCTGGCGGCCAAATCTCCAAGGATGACGTGACTTCTGCTCTGAATGGGTCACTCCATGTAAGTGCTGAGTAGCATTGCTAAAGGAATCCCTGGCTGGTTCCGAATTGTAAATAAACAGTGTGCTGGCCAATGTGCCGTCCTGTGCCCTACCTAGCTCGTGAAAGAAAGAGGGATGACGCATCTAAGAGTAGCTTGTCTGGGCGACACGTAGTTATTTATCATCCCTGGGTTATTTTTATTAGTTTGCAAAATGAACTCACCTTCCCGGAGCTGGTTATGGCTATAAAGAGTCCTGTGTTCCTAAGCGTCCTTAGAGAGGCAGCATGACGTGGTAGATGAAGCATTGGCTTGAGAGTCAGAGGACCCACTTTCCAGTCCTGCCTGTGTCACCTTGGATAGGTCACACTCCTTCTCTGGCCTCAGTTTCCTCTCTGTAAAATGAGGGGGTTGTACTCAATGACCTCTGAGGTCCCTCCCAGCTCCAGATCCCAAGGGGTGGGGCTGGAAGCCACTGGTGAAGAAGAGGCTAGCATTAGAGGGAGGGTCTGGCCCCTGGGCGTGCTCGTATCTCTGGCACCAAGGAATGGAGAGGATCTTCAGGGTGAACTCTACCTGCTGCACAACCATCCTAGAAATCTATCTAGCCAAGAGGGTGGAAGTCTTCCCATGCAGATCTGAAGAGAAATTAGGGCATCCATCAAAGTCATCTCAGGACAGCTCACAATCCCAGAGCACTTCAGTATACACAGTATTGTCTTTACATTGGCTCTGAGAGAAGGTAAGCACTGATTGGAATGGAAGACAGGAAGATCTGGGTTCAAATCTTACAGGCTATGTGACCTTGGGCAAGTCACTCCACTTCTATCTGCCTCAGTTTCCTTATCTGTAAACCATGGATAATAACAGCACCTACCTCCCACGGTTGTTGTGAGGAACAAGAGAGTTAACATATGCCAAGTACCTCACAACCTTAAAGCACAATATACATGCAAACTATTATTACTATTATTATTAATCTATGATCCTATGGCCTCCTTCTCCTACCATCCTTCTCTTTGATGACATCCTTCACATTGTAAGATTGGCCGTCACTTTTATTCTGATTCTCAGTGTCTTGTCTTCTTTTCATTTATTGTAGTCGCTGGGCAAGCCGGTGGGGCAGTGGATAGAGTGCTGGGCCTGGAGTCAGGAAGACTTGAGTTCAAGTCCAGCCTCAGATAGTTGCTAACTGTGTGACCCTAGGCAAGTCACTTCATCCTGTTTGCCTCAGTTTCTCATCTGTAAAATGAGCTGGAGAAGGAAATGGCAAACCACTCCAATAGCCTTGCCAAGAAAACCCCAAAAGGGGTCATGGAGAGTCAGACGCAACTGACATGACTGGGCCACAAGGCACCGTAAGGGCTCCTGGTTCTGCTCACCCTGCTCTGCATCAATGCATACAAGTCTTCCCTTGGCTCCTCTGGTCTCCTCCTCTTCATTTTTTCCATTTATGTCACAATAATAGTCCATTTGATACATTGACTACAATTTGTAAGCAACATAGGCCAATGAGGGGTTTTGTTTGTGTCTTCGTGAAGTCACTGGCACTCAGCTGGCACTTAATAAATACTTGCCAAATTGATTCATTCAACCATTCTCCATTCCAGGACCATTAGCTTTGTTTCTAATTGTTGTTGTTGTTATTCTTTGGCTACTAAAAAATGTGCTGCTGTAAATATTTTGGGTTTCACAGTTCACAGAATTTAAAGATAAATGGGACCTCAGACTAGGTCAGGGATTCTTCACCTGGGGTCTGTGAATTTTTTTTTTAACCAGAAGACCTCTAAAGCCCCTTTCAGTCATAAACATGTGCTGCTATGCACATTTCCATGTGCGTGGGGAGAGTCTTCTGGGGATTTTAGCCATAGTGGCTGGCCTGTGCCCAAAACAGGCTTTTTGTGTGTCCTTCAACTCATTTCGTACATGGCTTTGCTTCTGAGTCTCTTCAGGACTATTCATTGACCCACCCCAAGTGTGTCCTTTGACAACAACATGATGTATACCAACTGGGCAAGGCATTCGATGCTCTAGTCCACCTGGGAAGACAGACATTCTGGCACAAGGACAAGGCTCACTAGAAGCCAGCATCAGCTTGCAAAAGTCGATTGTGTTAGATAGCTGACAGAAAACTCGTGAGCTCTAAAGCTGGAATAAAAGCCACATAATATCTAGAATCTGAAGTCATGGCCCTCAGACCACATTGGCAATATGGTGTTCAGGTCTGCGCATCATACCTTAGGAAAGACATATAAGCTGGTGAGTGTCCAGAGCAGGACAACCAAAGTGGGGAAGAATCTAGATTTCATACTCTATCAAGATCACTAAAAGAGAGCAAAGATATTTAACCTGGAGAAGAGAAAACACTGGGTTAGGACTTGGATAGAGATTCCCTCCACCCATGTGCCTGGACAATTCCTGGCCAACTTCTGGTCTGAGGATTATTACCTTACGGCCCACAGAGGCTAAAGAGCTCTGTGGATGGATTTCAGGGAGTTAGTGAAATTGGATGAGATGGAAAAGATTCTAACTTCAGAGAGCTGGTTTTCTTTATAATCTTGTGCATTTTGTTTTCTGCTTTTACAAGTATGATTCTGTGAAGAAATATTTAGGCTTCAGCAGACTGCAGGAGGGGTCTCACACACACATACACACACACACACACACTCTCACACATACACATTCTCTCTCATATACACACACTCTCACCCACACTCTCTCTCACACACGCTCATACTCACACACACACTCACACATACTCATACACTCTCACACACACACATACATTCTCTCATACACGCTCACACATTCCCTCACACACTCACACTAAATCACACACATACACACTCTCACTCTCACATACACTCTCACACTCACATACTCACACATTCTCTCACACACACACTCATACTCTCACATATACATACTTTCTCATTTGCACACACTCTCACACATGCTTTTACACTCACATTCACACACACATACACATTCTCACTCTCTCACACACACTCATACTCACATACTCACACATTCTCTCTCACAAACACTCATACTCTCACACACTCACACATACTTTCTCATATGCACACATTCTCACACACTCTTACACACACTCACATTCACACACACATACACATTCTCACTTTCTCACACACACTCATACTCTCTCACTCACACACATATACTCTCTCATACACATACTCACACACACTCTCACACATACACACTCACACATGTTGAGACTCCTTGCTCTGCTCTCAGAGAGTTGCCCAGAGTATTGGGAGGTTAAGCGTCTTACCCAGACGCTTTCAGCCAGGTTCACAGATCACCTGAAGGACAATCACCTGAAGGAGGAGCCAGATGTGTTTTTCTTGGCCCCAGAGGGTAGAACTAGAAGCAATAACAGAGCTGCGAAGATGCAAGCTGGGACTGGTTGTCAGGAAAAACTTCCTAACAAGAGAGCTGTCTCAAAGTGGAGTGGCCTGCCTTGGGAGGTAACTGGTTTCCCTTAGAGTCAGCTAGGTGGCACAGTGGATAGAGAGCTGGGCCTTGAGGCAGGAAGGTTTGAGTTCAAATATGGCCTCAGATACTAGCTACAGAGCCTTGACCAAGTCACTTTACTTCTGTTTATCTCAGTTTCCCCAACTGTAAAATGGATGATAATAGCGCCTATCTCCCAGGGTGGTTGTAAGGATCAACTGAAATAATTTTTCTTTTGGCAAGGCAGTTGGGGTTAAGTGACTTGTCCAGAGTCACACAGCTACTAAGTGTCATGGGTCTCAGGCCAGATTTGAACTCAGATCCTCTTCCATCCACTGTGCCACCTATCTGCCCCTGAAATAATATTTCTAAAAGCACTTAGCACATTGCCTGGCACATCATTGTTGTTCAGTCATTTTCAGTCCTGTCCAACTCTTTGTGACCCTATTTGGAGTATTGTTGGCAAAGATACTGGAGTGGTTTGCCATTTCCTTCTCCAGCTCATTTTACAGATGAGGAAACTGAGGCAGACAGGGCTAAGTGACTTGCACAGGGTCACACAGCTAGTATGTGTCTTTGCTGGATTTGAACTCAGGAAGATGAGTCTTCCTGAAGTCAAGTCTGGTACTCTATCCAGTGCACCACCTAGCTGCCCCGCCTGGCACATAGTAGGTGCTTAATGTTTGTTTCCCTCCTCCTTCACTGAAGACTTTCAAGTAGTGGTTGTCCCACCGCTTGTGGAGGATAGTAGAGAAGGGACTCTTGTCCAAGTCAGGGTCAAGATAGATGGCCTTCTAGGTCCCTTCCTGGTTCTTTAATTCTGTGAAAAATGGATGTCCACAGGTAGCTAATGATGTTCCCATCATGCCCCATGCTCTGGGGTTCCATTGCCTTATATCCTAAAGTGTCTCTAATTCATTTCTCTCATGGAACGAGCTCCTTGCTGAGCCCCTCCCCCTTTCCCAGAGGGCCCTGCTTCTTTCAGGACCCATCAAACAGCCCTGGTGACCAATTAAGGGCAAGGCGCCTCGTTATCATTTACCCTGTTTGCCAGTAAATGATCCTCACAGTTCTCCAGTCCTCCCTTGTTGGCGCTCATTAAAAATAAAACAAAACTTGCTATTCCGGCTCTCACTTCCCAGGGCCACATTCTTCAGGTACCTCAATACAGCACACAGGGCCCCTGTTTCACAATCAGGGCTCCCCAAACACCTCTGTGTGCCAGGGCCTCTTCTTTGGCTGTTTCATCCATCCTTGTTCCATTGGCTGGCCCACCCTAGCTTGGCTGATGCCCTCAGACCTCATCCACTGTGCCAGCTGGAAGTCTAGTCCTTGAGCCCTCTCACTCTCCCCAACACCCACGCCCTCAGACAGAGAGCTAGGAATAATAATAACTCACATTTCTAGAGTGCTTTGGCATTTACAAAGCACTTTACTTGTTTTAAAGTAGATTTTAATTGCTACCTTTGGCTGTGTTGGGTTGTTTTTTTTTAATATCACCTGCCTTTCTGTATCTTTACTCCCCCTCCTTTTCCCAAAGAACCATCCTTAGAATTACAGCGAGGAGTTTAAATGCCCAGAGTCACACGATCAGTGAATTAGGGTAATACAATGCATTAGGGTTAGGGTTTAGGGGCAGCTAGGCGGCTGTGGACAGAGGGCCAGGCCTGGAGTCGAGGAAATTATCATGAGTTCAAATCCAGCCTCAGACACTTTCTAGCTGTGTGATCCTGAGCAAGTCACTTCACCCTGTTTGCCTCAGTTTCCTTATCTGTAAAATGAGCTGGAGAAGAAAATGACAAATCACTCCAGTATCTTTACCAAGAAAACCCCAAATGGGATCACAAAGAGTCAGACACAACTGAAAACAACAAACAATACACTATAATTAGGGTTTTTGATGCAGTTAATGCTTTAAAAAGAAGAGGAAAAGAGTTCAGCAAAACCAGATTATTAAGGAAGAATAACATTGTATGTAGGGTCATACACCCAAAGTCCCCCACCTCAGGAAAGAAGTTAAGACTCAGGTATGGCATCTTTGGGGCCAAGCTACAAAGCATTTTCCTTATACCAGTTTTGTGGAGTAGGTTGCTGTAGATTTTGTTCTTTTGGTCTGGATAATTCATGGGCAGCTTCTAGTCTGAGAGAGTTGCCTGGGGCACTAAGAGGTTAATTAGCTAGCCCAAACTCCTCCACAGTAGTAGGGAACCTGAAGCCTTAAGGCCACCTGTGGCCCTCTAGGTCCTTAAGTGCAGCCTTTTGACTGAATCCAAATTTTACAGAACAAGATTTTGTTCTAACCCTAAATGTGAGCACCTCCGACAAGATTTTGTTCTGTAAAATTTGGATTCAGTCAAAAGGTCGCACTTACGGACGTAGAGGGCCCCGGGTGGCCTTCAGACCAGGGATTACCCACCCCTGTTGCTAGCTAGCCTCCTGGATACAGAGCTGGAAAGGACCTCAGACGCCATCTAGCCTCAATGTTAGGAGTTTGGCAAATAGAATCTGGTTGATCCACTCAGTCCCACTCCCCTTTTATAGAGAATGCGACTGAGTTACTTGCCCAATATCATACAGATAATGACCAACAAAGGCAAGACAGGTCTTTCTGACTCCAAATCGGGTTCTGTATCTATTATACTCCAAAGCAGGTCATAAAACCATTATTACTCCCCATTAGAAGAGGAGACTGAGGCTCAGACAGGGGAAATTGACTATCCCAGAGTCAATGTCTGGTGACCGAAACCAGAACTCAAGCTCAGATCTCTCTGGTGTTCTTTCCAGCACACCAAGGTGGCTGCCTTCAGTGGTGACTTGTAGGAGTAGAGACTGAATGAAGTCATCCAGAGGCAAACCGAGTTTTCCTTGGGCTCCGATTCCCCAGTCAATAGGTGGATTCAATGAATCACCTCTAGGCTGGGTGGGGCCAGTCTGGGTTGTGAAGCAGAAGCCTTGAGCACAAGCCTCCCCAAGCCTCCATACCCATTAGGGTTTTCAGAGGTGAGGGACTATGGGTGTACAGTATTGCATATACTGTATGACGTGATCAATATGCTGGTTGGTTCTGAACCAGTTCTTCTCCCCTCCCCTTCCCCCCATTTTAATTGGGGTTATAAAGACAGGCTTACTGAGTAGTGGAATGAGGATATATTAAGAAAAAGCTACCCAAGGCAGAAAGAAAAAAGAAAGAAAGAAAGAAAGAAAGAAAGAAAGAAAGAAAGAAAGAAAGAAAGAAAGAAAAAGAAGAAAGAAAGAAGAAAGAAAGAAAGAAAGAAAGAAAAGAAAGAAAGAAAGAAGAAAGAAGAAGAAGAAAGAGGAAGAAGGAAGAAGGAAAAGGAAAGGAAGGAAGGAAAGGAAGGAAGGAAGGAAGGAAGGAAGAGGAAGGAAGGAAGGAAGGAGGAAGGAAGAAGAAGAAGGAAGGAGGGAAGAAAGAAAGAAAGAAAGAAAGAAAGAAAGAAAGAAAGAAAGAAAGAAAGAAAGAAAGAAAGAAAGAAAGAAAGAAAGAAAGAAAAAGAAAAAGATGAAGAAAGGAAGGAAGAGAGAAAGAAAGATGAAGAAAGGAAGGAAGAGAGAAAGAAAGGAAGGAAAGAAAGAAGAAAGGAAGGAAGAAAGAAAAAGAGTGAGTAGCTTAAATTAGCTGATCTCTAAGATCCTCTCTGCCCCTAGAGAAACAGCTAGAGATACAAGTAGATGAGAGATAGTAATAATCATTTTTATATGCTTCACAGTTTACAAAGCCCTCTGAAATCTATTATCTTCTTTAATCAACCCTGGGAGCTAAGCTAAGCAAAGGTTATTAGCCTTCATTAACAGATAAGGAAACTGAGGGTCAGAGAGAGATGGCCACACAGCTAGTAAGTGATAGGACTGGAACCCAACCAGGGATGAGTGATTAGTAATCAGAAGGAAAATGCTAATTACTAAATTACTTCTTTTTTTAAAAAAATCTAAATTTCTTTTCTCAAGCTCTCTTTTGCATGGTTGAGCAATTCTCTGCTGGGGACAGAGATTTTCAAGGATAGAAGCTCTTTTGGCTTTATTAAGAGATGTGCGGTCTCCCACCCAAGGGAAGTGACAGGGCCGCTGTCCTCTGCCCTGGTCAGATAACACAGGGAATAGCGTTTTGGGTTCTGGGCATAATAGTTTGGGAAGGATGCTGATAAACTGGAGAGTGTCCAGGATTGTCCAGGGACTTAATGTTCATTTCACGTAAGGATCAGATGAAGGAATATTAGCCTCCTGGCTGTTCCTTGAACAAGACTCCTGACTCTGGGCATTTTTCCTGGCTGTCTCTCAAACCTGAAATGCTCTGCATCTTCATCTCTGCCTCCCAGCTTCCCCAGCTTCCTTCAAGTCCCGGCCAAAATCTCACTCTACAGGAAACACTTCTAGAACCCCCTCCCCCACTTAATTCTGGTGCCTTCCTGCTAGTAATCACTTCCCATTTATCTTGTCTGTATCTTGCTTACACATACTTGTTTTCATGGTGTCTCCCCCATTAAGATGATGAGTTCTTTGAGAACAGGGACTGGCTTTTGCCTGTCTTTGTAGCTTAGCACAGTGCTTGACACAGAGCAGGTTGTTTAAAAAATGTTTGTTGATTGACTGAGTGAGATACTTAGCCCAAGAAAAAAGAAGACTGGAATGAAGAAGGGAGGAGAACCAGGTACTTGTCTTCAAGTATTTCAAGGGCTGAGATGTGGAAGAGGGATTCATTTGTTCTTTTGGTATCTGAGGGTGAGGGCAGGACTAGTAGCAATGAATGGGTAAAAGTTACAAAGAGACAAGTTTAAACTAGATTTAAGGGAGAACTTCTTAATTTCCGGCAGTCCAAAAGTGCGTCAGGAGGCAGCGAGTTCACCTCCAGCTCAATGTCATTGGCAGGTCCTTCCTTCTGGAAGAGAACCAATGACATCATGATGCCTTGACTTGGGAGTGAATCGGGTTTAAGTGAGGCAGACCTGCACCAAGTCGTCACCTGGAGTCTGCAAGACCTGAGTTCAAATTCCACCTAAGAAATATACTAGCCGGGAGAGCACAGATACATCACTTTACTTCTATTTGCCTCTGTTTCGTCATCTATAAAATGTGGATAAGAGTAGCACCTATTTTCCAGGTTTGTCATGGGACAAAATGAGATAATATCTATAAAGTGCTTTGCAAAACTTAAAGTGCATATAAATGCTAGCAATTATTATGATCACTTGACAGGGATGTTCCAAAAGGGAGTCTTGCTCAGGTCTGAGCTGGATAATATGGCCTCTGAGATCCTTCCCAACTCATGACACCCCATGATTCTAAGATTTGGAAGGCTTTATTTTTGTTTCTGCATCTTATTGCAAGCTGGAGAAGGAAATGGCAAACCACTCCAGTCTCTTTGCCAAGAAAATCTCAAATACGGTCATGAAGAGTTGAACACTACTGAAATGACTAAACAACAACATCTTATTACAAGGCAATGAGCATTTATTAAGCGCCCAGTATTTACCAGGCATTGTGCTAAGCGCTGGGGTACAAAGAAAGGCAAAAACATTCCTCGCCTTCAAGGAGCTCCCAGCCTAATAGGAGAGACAACAGACAAGAAGAAGCTAAAAAGTTGGGGTTGGGGGAGGACCAGTTATGGGGTAAGGCATGGTGTCCACATCCAGAAAGTCAACGATCCAGGAGGAGAATAAAAGTTTGGCTGGCCTGGATCTCTCGCCACAATGGAAACCCTGGGATGGGCACTCCAATGGGAGAAGGAGGCTGGTGTGGTATAGGGATATTCCAGGGTAAGAAGGCAGGTGAATAAGTGCGCGCGCGCACACACACACACACACACACACACACACACACACACACACACACACACACAGCTTACACAGTCATATAATGAGCTGCCATTTGTGAAGCACTTTCCATAAATTATCTCATTTAATCCAGCACTTAGCATAGTGGCTAACGCGTGGCAGGTGCTTAATAAAGACTTGCTGCCTTGACTTCATCCTCACAACAACCCTAGGTAGTAGGTGTCATCAACATCATCATCATCATTTTACAGATGAGGAAACTAAGGCTGAAGGACACCTTGCCTAGCCAGGAGGTGTTGGAGGTAGGATTTGAACCCAAGACTTGCTGATTCTGTCCATCACTCTAACCACTGTACCAATCCTGTCTGTACATAAAATCCTTAGGGAGGCTGAATGGGAAGTCCGGATAATGACCACTGATCCCTGTATGGATGAAGGGCAGGTGTGCTGCCCTGGAAGGAAAATCCATCCGCCTTCTCTGAAAACAACTAAATCTTGAGGGCTTCCATGGTTTTGTCACCAACAAAAGCCTGCCTCTGTGCTTTATTTGCTTAGGGTTTAAGAGAGATTCCGAGCTTTGGCAAAGAATAAATTGCAATTTTGAGCAAATCCTTATGTACCAGTTTGTCTCTAGACATCCTAATGTACCACTGGTTGGCTTTCTCCTGATTCTGCTATCCTTTGCGGGTGGATGTAGGTTAGTCTCAGCCATTCTGTTCGGTACATACGCTCCCAGACCCAGAGCTGGAATGGTCTCAGGGTCAGCCTAGGTGCTAGGGGAGCAGCACAGGGAAGGACAAGAGGAAGCTGGTATAAGAAAGGGGACCTGGATGGGCTGGGGAACTTTGGGGAAAACTCCAGGGCATGATGCTTCCCCCTGAATCACAGCTGAAGAAATTTCCCATCGAATCACCTTCAAGGAAGTCACTCAGCTTGGCCTCTGGGAAGTAAGGGGAACTCTTTTCCCAAGCATGCCCAGATCCAAAATCTAATTCTTATCAAAGCTTCATAGACTGCCCTGAAACCATGCCACAAAAACAAAAACAAACAAATCAGAACTGGCTTTGGAGTCAAAATGCCTCAGTTTCCTTACCTACTCAAACATGTCCTCTGCTACTGTGTGACCTAAGCCAAGATACTTCACCTCTCTGGGGATCAATTTCCTTATTTTTAAAACAAGAGTGTTAGACGAGGTGGTCTCTAAGGTCCCCCCAAATTCAACTCTATGATCCTATACCCCCGGTTCACATGATGATCCTGCCACTTACAGCTTACGTGATCATGAGGCAGCTAGGTAATTCAGTAGATAGAAAACTGGGCCTGCAACCAGGAAGACCTGAGTTCAGATCTGGCCTCAGGCATTCACATGACCCTGGCCAAGTCATTTTACTTTGGTTTGCCTCAGTTTCCCCTTATCCATAAAATGGGGCTCATAATAGCACCTACCTTTTTAGGGTCACATGAGAATCAAACAAGATAATATTTATGAAGAACTTTGAATAATATCTTAAACATATTAGGTGCTTAATAAAAGCTTGTTTTCTTCCTTCAAAGACATTTAACCTGGTCAGTGGACAGAGCATAAGGATTTGAAACCAAAGGACCTGAGTTCAAATTTTGGCCACTTAACAGCTGTACAACCTTGGGCAGGTTATTCAGTCTCTCTAGTCCTTAGTCTGTCTGTCTGTCTGTCTGTCTGTCTCTCTCTCTCTCTCTCTCTCTCTCTCTCTCTCTCTCTCTCTCTCTCTCTCTCTCTCTCTCTCTCGGCAATCAGGGTAAAGAGGCCTGCTGAGGTCACACAGCTAATAAGTGTCTGAGGCTGGATTTGAACTCAGGTCTTCCTGACTCCACAGCTGGTGCTCTATCCACTATGGCACCACCTAGCTGCCCCCTTAGTCTCTTATAAGATGAGAGAGTTGGAGTGGATGACCAACCAAATCACTTACAACTTAAAATTTAACAGTCCCTGAACCTTACTGGGCCTCGGTTTCCTTTTCTGTAAAATGAACGCTTTGGACTAGACAACCTTCCAAGTCTAAGTCTATTTTCATAGACCAGACCTCACACAAGCTACTAGGAATCATGGTACAAAGTCTCTACCATCAAGAAAATTATGGACTCATAGAGGACATAGACATACAGATAATCAAGGTACAATAGCACATGTTACCTTAGAGGGTCAGTGTGCCATGATGAATAGTGTGTCATAGGGGAGAGACAACTAGAATCTGGAACAGCAAGTCCTAGGTTTGAATTCTGCCTCTGAACCTGTCATTGAGCAAGTCACTTAACTCTTGTCAGTCTCAAGTTCCTCATCATAAAAATGGGTACAATAATACCTACAATGCCTTCCTCATTGGGCTGTTAAATGGATCACAAGACATAAGGTTTGAAAGGGGCTTTGCAAGTGCTTAGTAAATGTCAGCTATTGTTATGCTAAAGGCTTTTGAACAGTAGAGACCATATGCTTTAAGAATTCAGAGGAGAGGGAGATCAGGATGGACTGAGGAAATCTGGGAAGACATCAATAGAACAAGTAGGCCTTGCGTGATGGGTGGAACTTGGGCAAGTGGAGTGTTGAGAAGATGGGAAGTCTGAGGAGGGGGAAGAAAATGAGCAAAGGGGTCAAAGTGAGAAAAGGCAGGTCACAGAATCATAGACAAAACTGGAAGCCATCTAGTGTAACCTCCTTATTTTATAGATGAGGAAAAGGAGGCCCAGAGAGGTGAAGAGATGTTCAAAGCCATACAGGCAGAAAGCGACACTCAAGATCTGATCCAAGATCCTCTAATGCCAATTCCAATAGTTTCTGTGCTACACTACAATGCAAATGAATGATAGGTCCAGTGGTGGTGATGATGATGGTGATGGTGATGATGATGGTGATGGTGATGGTGACGGTAATGATGATGGTGGTGATTATGGTAATGGTAATGATGATGGCAATGGCGATAGTGATGGTGATGGGAATGATGATGGTGGTGATAATGGTGATGGTGATGGTGATGATGATGGTGATAGTGATGGTTATGATGATGGTGATAGTGATGGTAATGATGATGGTGGTGATAATGGTGATGGTAATGGTGATGGCGATGGCAATAGTGATGGTGATGGTGATGGTGATGATGATGGTTATGATGATGGTGGTGATGATGGTTATGATGATGGTGATAGTGATGGGAATGATGATGGTGGTGATAATGGTGATGGTGATAGTGACGGTAATGATGATGGTGGTGATAATGGTAATGATGATGGCAATGGCGATAGTGATGGTGATGGGAATGATGGTGGTGGCGATAATGGTGATGGTGATGGTGATGGTGATGGTGATGATGATGGTTATGATGATGGTGATAGTGATGGGAATGATGATGGTGGTGATAATGGTAATGATGATGGCAATGGCGATAGTGATGGTGATGGGAATGATGATGGTAGTGATAATGGTGATGGTGATGGTGATGGTGATGGTGATGGTGATGATGGTGATAGTGATGGTAATGATGATGGTGGTGATAATGGTGATGGTAATGGTGATGGCGATAGTGATGGTGATGGTGATGGCGATGGGAATGATGATGGTGGGGATGATGGTGATAATGATAATAGTGATACTGATTGTCACAGCAATGATGAATGAAAAAGCATTAATTAAACATTACGTGCCAGTCATTATGCTAAGCACCACCCATATAAATATATGGGAGAGAGATAGTCTCTGCCCTCGAGGAATTTGCTTTCTCATAGTAGCAGTTCTTAATCTTTTTTGTGTCCTGTAAACCTCTGATAGACTAATAGAGTCTAAGGACCCTTGTTCAGAATCATATTTTTAAATGCACAAAATAAAACACATTGGATTACAATGCAAATCAATTAAAACAAAATATATGATCTTAATAGTTAAATAAATAAAAGGTCTTGGGCCCTAGTTTATAAACTCCTGCAACAGGGGAAGTAACACATATTGGGGAGCTAGGAAGTGGTGAGGGTGGAAGAGCAGGAGAATGGCCAGAATGACGCCTGACGGTGTGAATCTGCCCAAAACAACTGTCATTTTTACAACATTGTAGGTAAAATGAGAGGTCTAGTCATTCAATTAGATGATCTCTAGGGTTCCATGTGGCTTTGACACTCTATAGTAATGTGTCCTAAATTTTCTCTTGGCACTGACATTCCCTGTTCTAAAGCCCTTCCCAGTCGTGACATTCCCTGTTCTAAAGCCCTTTCCAGCTGTGACATTCCCTGTTCTAAGGCCTTTCCTTAGGATCTACCATCCATCAATGGCATTATTGATCTTCTAGCCAGCATCCTTTCCTCTGTTTGTTGAGTTCCCAATACCGGCTCTGAGAGAGAATCAGAATAGGAGTAAACACACACAGAGCCCAAAGAGGCTGCTCAGAGTTAGTAATGCTGGGCCTGCAGAATTCAGGAGGCGCTACAGCTGCCAGCCGGTGATTAATCAGGCTAATTTCCCACAGTACATCATCATTTCGAAAAGAGAGGCCCAGCTTGGGGGGAAAATAGGGCTGCTTTATTCTTGGTACAAATGAAAGATTAATTTTTAAGTCTTATTTAAATAACTCTCAAAGAGAAGCTTGCAGAAGAAATTACTTTTAATTGGCCAACTTAGCACTAGCCGGCGAATGCCCAAGTGAGTGTAATGAGATTTGGGCCTGTTTGTCACTGCGGCGTGTCTTACTTCCCCTTCCTTTCTCCTTCTGAGGTCCAGCTCTCACCCTGTGACCTGAGGCCTTCTGCTCAGCCAGAGACCCAAATTAGCCTCCAGAGCTGACTGCTGCTCATTAGGCAAAAGGAAGCCTGTTTCCTGGGGAATTTCTTATTCTCTCAGGAGTCAGCATCTGACAGGATTTTTTTTCCCTTCCCTACTGAAACACTACTACTAAATTCTCTCCAGTGGTTGAGTAGAATGGGAGCCCCTTGAGGACAGGACCTGTTTCTATTTATATGTTTGCATCCTCACTGCCTAACATGGTTCCTGGGGCACAGCAGGCATTTAATAAATACATGAGAAGTTAGAGTGAATTGAATTGTGGTGTGAATGTTCTGGATGGCCAGGACAATGGAGTATGGGTCTTAGAAAGAACCAGTGGTCTACAGAATGTCAGAGCTAGAAGGATTCTCAGACCAGAGAACGTCAGAGCTAGGAGGAACCTTAGAACAGGGAATGTTAGGGCTGGGAGAGGTCTTAGAACTGGGAATGTCAGAGCCGGTGGAGGTCTTAGAAGGAAGACTTTCAGAAAGGACCCGCTGATAGTTTATGTGTCAATGTCCAAGGACCCAACTAGCTAGGATCTCATCACCAGGTTGGTCCCAGAGATCATAGCAGGAGAGAGGGACACTGAGTTTTCAGGCATAACAACTCTCAGGCAGCTAAGTGACACCATAGTGCACAGAACACCAGGCCTGGAGTCAGAAAGACCTGAGTTCAAATTTGGCCTTAGATACTTACTAACTGTGTGACCCTAGACAAGTCACTTTACCCTGTTTGCCTCAGTTCCTTCATCTGTAAAATGAGCTGGAGAAGGAAATGACAAGCTACTGCAGTATCCCTAACAAGGAAACCCCAAATGGGGGCACGCAGAGTTGGATATGGTTGAAAACAACTGAACAACAAACTACCAAACTGAAGGTCTGCAGAGCCATTGTGCTGACCTCATTGTCATATGCCTGTGAAACCTGGACAGTCTACCAGCACCATGCCAGGACATTGAATCTAAATAATAATAATAATAATAATAATAATATAATAATAATAATAATAATAAAGAAAAAAGAAAATAAATAAAAAAGAAACAAAAAAGAAACTGAATCTCTTCCATTTGAATTGTCTGAGGAAGATTCTGAAGATTACCTGCAGTATAAGGTATGGACGCTGAAGTCATTTCGGGATCCGAACTCCCAAGTATTCAAACTTAGCGCAGAGTGCAACTCTAAAGGGCTGGACATGTTGTTCTAATGCCAAACATACATTTGCCCAAAGACCATTTTACTGAGAACTTACACAAGGCAGATGCTCACATGGAGGTCAGAAGTAAAAGGACACTCCCAAGGTCTCTCTGAAGAACTTTGGAATCATTTGGGGGATGTGGGAGACACTGGCACAGGATTGCCCAGCATGGCGTGCCTGCATCAAAGAAGGTGCTATGCTCTATGAGTGAAGCAGAATCACGGTAGCTCAAAAGAAATGTGAAATGCACAAATTTAGAGCCGTCTCCACTCCAAATATTCGCATGGACAATTTGTGCCCAAACTGTGGTAGAGCCTTCTGAGCTTCTATCGGTCTGATCGGCCACAGTCAGACATATCGTGCCTTGACCCTGACGTAGTGATGCCATTTTGGTCCTCTTCGAGAGCAAAGGACAACTACCAATCAACCAGTCTCTGCAGTTTATAATCTAAGGAATTGAGAGATTTGCCTCAGGTCACACAGTATGCATATCAGAGGCATAAATTGAACCCAGGCTCTCTGGGCTTCAGGGCCAGCCCTTTACCCATTAAGCCACACTGCCTCTCAGGGGAGATACCAGTGCTAGGTCTAGGACCCTGTTCTAAGACCTCTCCCAGCCCTAACATTCCCTGTTCTAAGGCTCCTCCTAGCTCTGACATTCTCTGGTCTGAGAATCCTTCTAGCTCTGACATTCTGTAGACCACTGGTTCTTTCTAAGACCCATACTCCATTGTCCTGGCCATCCAGAACATTCACACCACCTTCCGACTCTGCCATTCTGTGATTAGGAGAAACTGGAAGCAAGGAAACCAGATAGGGGGCTATTAAAATAATCCAGGTGAGGGGTGGTGAGGGTCTATGAGTGGTCCTGTGGACCAGAGTCGAGAAGGACATAGATATTGCAGCTAATGTGGACTGTTGGGATATTGGTGATGGGGGAGAGGGAATTAAAGATGGTTCTGAGATTCCTAATCCAGATGACTGGGAGGGCTGATGATACTATCAATAGAAACACCAAGTTGGGAGGGTGAGTAGGTTCAGGTAGGGCAGGGTGTGGGGGGGGTGGCAATAATGTGCCTAGTTTGAAACAAATTGGTTTTGAGGCACCAGAGGGACATCCAGATGGAGGTACCGAGCAGAGAGTTCATAGAATCCTAGTCATAGAATTGGAAAGGAGTTCAGGGACCATTTATCCCACCACTCTCATTTTATAGAGGAGGAAACTGAGTCCCAGAGAGATTAAGTGACTGGCCTCTATCCTGTAACGTTACCTCTCACTGGTGAGATACTGGGGCCAGCTATGTAAAGTCAGTGAATCTGTGGCACTAAGGGAGGATGTGACGGGGATGTCCCTTCCTACAGGCCCCTTCCGCACCTTGCTATGAAAGAAGAGACTCTTTAGCTCCATTCCCCCCTACCTCTCCTCTTCACTTCTCCAACAATTTTAATCAGAGCTGCCAATCAGAGCAAGCACGTCTTAGGTGAATCCCAGTGGTAGAGGCTCAGTGTTTACAATAAAGCCAAGACTAACAAGAATGCTTCAGGAATGGAAATACCTTCAACTTTGCAAAGAATAGAGTTAAGCACACAAGCACACCCACAAACCCTTTGGATTTCAACCACTGCTATTGAAATCTTTCTAAAATATTTGAGGACTTGTCTGATTTGGTTAATTCAGTCCAGAGAATATCATTGCATCTTCAGGAGGAAAAGAAGTAAAAATGTGAGCTTGGCAAATCAATTAACCTCTCTGAGCTTCAGTTTCCTCATCTGTAAAAGGGGGTATTTGGACTAAATGAACTCTAAGATTCCTCTCAGCTCTGGAACTATGTTCTTCAGTCATTTAACCTCTCCGTTCCTCAGTTTCCCCATCTGTAAAAGGAAGTATTTGTACTAGATGACCTCTAAGGTCCCTCTCAGCTCTAGATCTATGATATTCAGTCACTTAACCTCCATGAACACCAATGTCCCCATCTGTGAAATGAGGGATTTGGAATAAATGACCTTTAAGGTCCTCTCTAGCTCTTAAGAGAGATTAGTTTACAGAAGAGGGCAGACTGGTTCACTTTGGCACGGCTCTCACTGGTGGGATGGTTTTTTCCTGAGGTCCTAAATTGGATTCTTAGAAACTTCCAGGGCAGCTAGGTAGTGCAGTGGATAGAACACCAGCCCTGGATTCGGGAGGACCTGAGTTCAAATCCGGCCTCAGACACATAACGCTTACTAGTTGTGTGACCTTGGGCAAGTCTCTTAACCCCATTGCCTAGCAAAAAAAAAGAAAAAAGAAACTTCCATCTAGTGCTCCCAGACCTGCCCTCCAGGGCCATGCAGACATCACTGGTGGTCTCAAGCAGAGGCTAAAGAAGGGTTGTTGGGTGTGCTGTCCTGGGAGACGTCTGGAAAGCTACACACAGGGCTAGATGGTGGCCAAGGTCCCCTCTGGCTGTGACTTTGGGGATTCTGTGATGCTGGGATTTCTGAATGACTGAATCTCTTCCAGGACCCATGGGAGATCATTCTGGGCACCAGGAATGGAGTGTAGAGTAGTTAGGAGACAGAGCAGAGCCCAGGCCATACACAGTGAGCAGAGTTGTGAGAATAGACCTTTGGTGAGAGGGACGGGGAGTGGCAGAGGCAGAGCATCAAGAGAAGTGGAGGATGCGGACAGATCAGGTTGGGATGCGGCTCTAGTGGTTTTCTAGCACAAGCCTTCTTTCATTCATAGGGCAACAGAGTTGTGCCATATAGAGGGAATATGTGTATTTATTTATATATGTATATATATGTATTCTGTTTATATACATATATGCATATAGAATATATAATACATGCCTTATATACATGTGTATATATGTGTATATATTTAAATAAGCTTTTAATATGCTCGTAGAAACCTGCATGTGTACACCTATCAGATTGGCCAAAATGACAAAACAGGAAAATGATAAAGGTTGGAGAGGATGTGGGAAAATTGGAACACTAATACATTGTTGGTGAAGTTGTGAAATGATCCAACCATTTTGGAGAACAATTTGGAACTATGCCCAAAGGGCTACAAAAATGTGCATACCCTTTGATCCAGCAATAGCACTTCTAAGGCTATATCCCAAAGAGATCAAACAAATGGGAAAAGGACCCATATGTACAAAAATATACATAGCAGCTCTTTTTGTGGTGGCAAAGAATTGGAAATTGAGAGGATGCCCATCAATTGGGGAATGGCTGAGCAAGTTGTGGTATATGAATGTAATGGAATACTATTGTGCTATAAGAAATGATGAACAGGCTGACTTCAGAAAAACCTGGAAAGACGTGTATGGTCTGATGCTGAGTGAAGTGAGCAGAACCAAGAGGACTTTGTACACAATAACAGCCACGTTATACAATGACTAAGATTGTTGAACTGAACCCTTCTCAGCATTATGAGGATCTAAGACATTTCCAGAGGCCTCAGGATGGATAATGCTGTTCACATTCAAAGAAAGAACTATGGAAGTCGAATCGCCATCACTTATTTTTAACTTCTGTTGAGTTTTGTTTCATCTTTCTGGTGGTTCCTCGTATTGGTTTTAATTTTTACTTACAACTTCACTAATGTGAAAATATGTTTAAGTGGGTATGTAAATGTAAAGCCTATATCAGATTGTGCACCATCTTGGGGAGGGGGGGGAGGAAAAGGGAGAAAAATTTTCAACTCAAAAGCATATGGAAAAAATAAAAAAAATTTAAATTAAAAAAAAAAAGAAACCTGCATGTGACTTGGTAACAAGAATGAGTAAATAGAAGAAACACATGTGGTCATTTTAATCATGAGAAAAGAGCTAGTAAAAGACGGGGAAGGTGAAAAAGAATCAAACATTGCTGGCCAAAGTGCATAAAGTACTTGTTAACCACATCCTGGACAACAGAAATATAAAATCCCAGGATGCCAGAGCTGGGAGGGGCCTTGGAACAGGGAATGTCAGAGCTGGGAAGAGCCTGGAGAGAGTCTAGAACAATAAATGTTAGAGCTGGGTGGGAGGGCACTTAGAACAGGGGATGTCCAAACTGGGAGTTGCCTTAGAACAGGGAATGTCAGAGCTGTGGAGAAGCTAGAATAGAGAATGTTCGAGCTGGAGTGGGCATCGGGGGTGGGAGAGGTGGGCAACTTAGAACAGAGATCTGAGGGGCAGCAAGGTGGGGCAGTGGATAGAACACTGGCCTTGGAGTCAGGAGGACCTGAATTCAAATCCAGCCTCAGACACATGATACTAGCTGGCTGTGTGACCCTGGGCAAGTCACTTAACCCTGATTGCCTTGCAAAAAAAAAAAACAGAGATCTGAGAGAGACCTTAAAGGCCAGCTAGCCCAATTCTCACTTTACATGAAAAACTGGAAGCCGTGTGAAGGCGCGAATTTGCCAACAGCACCTCCAGGGTGTTAGTGACCAGAGCCAGGACAGTAATAATACAGAGAATAGACACACAGTACTTGGAGGCTTGCGGAACATTTTGTGTACATTATCTGATCCGATCTTCAGTAACCCTGTAGCTGCTTCTTTAGCTGGTTTCTTTACTTTTTGAGTATTCCCTGGACAACGTCTGGCCATCTAGCTGATCATAACCAGGGCCTGCAAAAGAAAGGTGGCATAAATATGACACATCATTGTGGTCAGAACTTGGGCCACAACTGAGTGTTAACCCAAGATCTGAAGCATAGCTAAGGGGCAGATTCAGCTGCTCAATGCAACCTGCTCTTATCACCCAAGGCCCAGCTCGACAGCCACCCAATAGAGAAGTGAAGTGAGAAGTTTGAAGTGATGTCCCCATCTCCAATCTGGTGTGTGTACATGTGTGTGTGTGTGTGTGTGTGTGTGTGTGTGTGTGTGTGTGTGTGTGTAGGTGTAAAGAGAGAGTGCAAGGAGGGGAAGGGGCTGTTCTCTGCCACACTGATGTACAACTTGGCCAGGGGGCTCCATCCATCAAGGCACTGTGGGAAGAGTGTCAAACATGGTGCTTATTAGCCTAGGTTTGAATCCCAGCATGAACTCTGCCTAGCTGTGTGACCAAAGATAAGTTCCTAGGCTCTCAGAAATAGAGTTGGAAGGGACCACAGGGTCCATCTAACCCAAGGGTTCTTAACCTGGAGTCTGAACTATTTTTTATTATTATTATTATTTGAATGACTATTTCAATAGAATTGGTTTCCTTTATGTATTTCCTGTGTATTTTATTTTATTCATTGATAAGTGTAATTCTGAGGAGTCCATAAGCTTCACCAGACTGCCAAAAGGGTCCAGGACACACACAAGTTAAAAGTCCTTAATCTAATCCAACCCCTTCATTTTACAGATGAGGGAAATTGAGGCTTAGGGAGATTAAATGGCTTTAACCGTAGTCACACAACAACAGGTAAGATTTGAACTCAGGTGCTTTGACCTTAGAACAAGAACTCTTCCCACTACACTACATAGCCCCTCTTTGGGCTTAGTTTCTTCCTGTCTAAAATGGGAGTAATAATACTTGCATAAGGGTAATAATTCTTTTTTTGTTTGTTTTGTTTTTAGGCACTTGGGGTTAAGTGACTTGCCCAGGGTCACACAGCTAGCAAGTGTCAAGCATTTGGTCTGAGGTCGGATTTGAACTCAGGTCCTCCTGATTTCAAGGCTGGTGCTCTATCCACTGCGCCACCTAGCTGCCCCCAGGGTCATAATTCTTACACAACATATATAGCGCTAGGCCTGGAGTCAGAAAGACCTGAGTTCAAATCCAGCCTCAGACACTTATGAGCTAGTGTAAGACACATTTACTAGTGTGACCTTGGGGAAGCCACTTACCCTCTGTCTGCTTCAGTTTCCTTACCTGTAAAATGGGAATAACATTAGCATCTATCTCACAGGGTTGTTATGAGGATCAAATGAGATGATATTTATAAAGTACTTTGCAAACATGAAAGAATTGTCTAAATGCTAGCTGCTGCGTCTTCTGCTTCATCATCATCATCTTCATCTTCTCCTTCCTCTTCTTCTCCTTCTTCCTCTTCCTCCTCCTCCTCCTCCTCCTTCTTCTTCTTCTTCATTATTATTATTATTATTATACTGTAAGATTATCTTGAGGAAAGCACTTAGTAAACCATAAAAGAATAGTGGAGAAGAAGCTGGGATTCTTTCCTTGGGAGGAACATTACCAGCCATATACGTACAAACTTCTCTTCAGTGAATCTTGTGAATCTTTTCTCAACAGGGGAAAACAAGTGAGAGCCTGGGTCCCAGCCAAGTGTTCAAAATCTCCTTCTAAGAGGCTTTGAGAACATAGAGCCAGCCAGACATCCTGGCCCTGCTCTTCCAGTTCTGGGGACTGACTTTCTCTTAAACAAGAAATTCCCGGTTGTCCTCAACCACTAAGATGAACAGAACCAGTTTGTCCACTTAGCCCAAGGCTGGGGTGGGGGGGGATTGGCAACCTTTGATCTGTTGCTTCTCATCCCAGAAACTTACTCGACCCATATGTTCAGCAGGACCAAACTCACCTTTCTCTGAGCCCTGTGCTTAGAGCCAGATAGTGGCAGCTCCATCTGGTTCTCCACCTGGCTGACCTAGAATTTCCCCTGCCATCGTGGTTCCTGAATAAATGACACTGCTTTCCAGGGTTCGAGCTTTGGGGGCTGGTTTGACTCACCCACCTCCCACAAAGAGGCCACCAATACCAGTGACACACCAGTAAGGTCATATTGCTCTCCATCTGCCAGAAAATTTATAGTATCCTCAAATTTCTGAAAAGGCCATTAAAACAGAGAATGTTAGAGTTGAGAAGGGCCCTAGAACAGGGGATGTCAGAGCTGGGAGGGGCCTTAAAATACTGGGAGGGGCCTTAAAATTCAGAATGTCAGTGAGAAAGAGCCTTAGAGTATAAAAAGTTAGAACCTAGGGACTCAGAATATAAAATGTCTGAGCTGAGGGTGGGAGGTGGAGAAAGAGAGGACCCTCCCGTAAGGGAGAACCCACCACCTTCCAAGGTAGTCTGTCCATTTGCAGAATTCTCCACTGGTTAGGAACATTTTTCTGACTTTGAACTTGCGCTCTTCGCTCCTAGGCCTGCCTTTTGGGGCCAAGCAGAACGAAGCCAATCCTTCTTCCATGTGATAACCCCCCAAAAGCTTAACAATCAATCCATATCTTTTTCTCCTCAATCTTCTCTGCTCCCAGCCCAGTTCCTTTATCCTTCCTTGAGGCATGAACTCAAGGTCCTCCGCCATCTTGGTTGGCCCTCTCTGGGCCTTGGAGCCCAGAATTGAATACAGTAGCCCAAGAGCGGTCTGGCCAGGGGAGAGTGCAGCTCAGCTACTACCTCCTGGTATTCCTGGACACTCTGTGTCTCTAAATGCAGTATAATATCACAGTAGTTTTGGGGACTACCACATTCTGCTGATTCATACTTTTGTAGAACCCTGAGGCCTACATCACCGAGCCAAGTCAACCAACCTCACTTGGCTTCACTCTCATCTTTGGCAACAAGGCCAACTCAGTTCCCTTTTGCAGAAAGCAAACATCCCTGTCAGTTCTCTCCTAGCTGCTAATCTCCCCACTGAACATCCCGCTATAAACTCTCCACTGAGATCAATGTCTCGCTATACACCATTTTGTTTTTCGATAGATGAGGAAGATGTTTCAAAGAGAAATCTCATTGGATGTGGCCAGCACCTTTCACTTGTGCCTAATGCCAACGCCCCCTTCATCCAACAGGAATTCTCTGCCATTAAAGTAAGTCAGAGTTGGAAGGGTTCTTTCTCTAAGATCTATGAGAACTCCCCATTGCCAGGATTCACCATCCTGGCAGCCAAATGAATTAACGCCATCTTGAGATATATTAAGAGAGAGAGAAAGGCCAAGTCTAGCAAAATGGTAGTAGTGCTGTACTCAAACAGAGATAAGGATTAGACCCTTAATTTCCACTACTCTCATAAACTCCCAAGTGAGAAAACTCCCTCCACCAGTGCAGGTCACCATCTCCTTTGCAAGTTACAGTCTTAAAGACTTGACTAGTGTCTCTCATTGAGAGATGAAATAACTTGACCAGCTTCACACAGTATGAGTCAGAGGTAGGACTGGAACCCAAGTCTTCCTGGATTTAAGGACAGTTCTCTATCCATCACACTGTTACTTCTCATGTATTCAAATAAGATAATGTCTACACTGAATCTTGTAAATGTCACAGAGGTTAATTTGAAGATATGAGCTATCATTATTGTTGTTGTTATTATGATGAGTTTATGATGACCAGGGGGTCATCTTGAGTATTGCTTGGTCCTGGATGCCACATTTTAAGAATGATGCTGAGAGGGGAAGCTCGGTGGTGAAGTAGATAGAGCACCAGCCCTGAAGTCAGGAGGACCTGAGTTCAAATCCAGCCTCAGACCAAAAACACTTGACATTTACTAGCTGTGTGACTCTGGGCAAGTCACTTAACTGCAATTGCCTATAAATAAATACATAAATGAATGAATAAATGAATAAATAAATAAGTAGATAAATAAATGAATGAATAGGTAGGTAGATAGGTAGATAAATAAATAAATAAGAATGATACTGATAAAGTAGATAATGTCAGAGAAGGGCAACCAGGATGTTGAAGACCTTTGAGTTCGTGACATAGAAGGTCCAGTTGAAGGAAGTAGAAATGCCAACTTAAAGAAGGGAAGACTCAGGGCAGGTAGGTGGCACAGTGGATAGAGTGCCGGCCCTGAAGTCAGGAGGAACTGAGTTCAAATCTGGCCTCAGACCAAAAACACTTGACGCTTACTAGCTGTGTGACCCTGGGCAAGTCACTTAACCCCAACTACCTTAAAAAAAAAAAGAAGGGAAGACTCAGAAAACACTTAACTGTATTAAAGTTTTTGAAGTACATGGAAGAGGCACAGACTTCTGGTTGGTCCTGAAGAGTAGAAATAAGAACAATAGTAGATAAAGCAAATTGGGGTGTGACTTCACTGAAATACTGCCCAACTGTGAGAGCTGTCCCAAGGTGCAATGAAACATCTGAAGAGAGAGACGGTTGCTTCTTACTGGATCCTCAATCAGTGGCTGAAGACTCCTTCAAGTCTTTGTTTGTATTCCTCAATATCTAGCACATACTAGGTCCTTAACCTTTATTTGTTGAATTGAGGCTGGATGACCAGTTGCAGGGGCAGCTACAGGTATAGTGAGTGGGTAGAGTGCTGGAGTCAAGAAGACCTGAATTCAAATTCAGCTTCAGACACTTACTAGCTGTGTGACCCTGGGCAAGTCACTTGACCCTATTTGCCTCAGTTTCCTCATCTGTCAATGAGCTGGAGAAGGAAATGGCAAACCACTCTGGTGTCTTTGCCAAGAAAACCCCAAAAGGGGTCATCAAGAATCAGACACAGATGAAAAACTACTGAAAACAATAAAATGGCCGGTTGTAGAGGATGGTATAGTGGGGAATTCTTATACAGGTTCAGAATGGACCAGGAAGCCTTGAGGTCCCATCTAGGTCTGAAATTGTGGAATTGTGGGATTCCTTCCATTAAACCTTCCCCCCTCCTCACCAGGAAACTGCCTGATTCTTGACGGTGCTACCATTTTGGTTCCAGAATCTCCATCAGTTGGAAACACAAGACTCCACCTCCTTCTTGCCTTTCTCATTCCCGTCTTCCTTTGCTTAAAGAGAGGACCATATGTGGGCCCGAGGAATTTTTCCCAGGCTCTGTGATCTCCAAAATGAAGTGCCTTGGGGAGGGAAACACAAAGGGGGAGGGAGCTGGCGGGGGAGAGCAATGGAATTTGTTATCTGCCCTATCTGCTCTTTGCTCCCCAGGTTGGGAGGGGGGAAGGCTCCCAAGTCTGCTCACAGTGTCCGGAATGCAGAGAATGAGTCGGAGCAATGGTGTGTGGGGAGGGAACATTCCAGTGATGTTTGAAAGTTGGAAATCCACCGTGGAGGAGGTTCAATCCAGGAAATGCTGCCTTGAAAAAAGAGACATTCAGGGCACATGCTCGGGATGTGCTGCCCTCCCCTCAGCCGCCTCCCCTGCCAGCCTCCTGGCTCTGTGTGCCCCTTACCTCTCTTCTTTAGGAGATTTTATTAAAGAAGACTGGGGATGGGAGATGGGGGGAATAAAAGGGAGTGAGGGTGGGTCAGGTTAGATAGCAGGGAGGTCAGACAGGGTTAAGCAGGTCAGGGCACATTTCTCTGTCTTCCTTAGTTCCTGAAGGCTCAGGATTATGACTTAGAATTGTGCTATTTAATCAGCTGTTAGCAATTTAACCATTATGTCCCAGTGAGAAAATCTAAGACATTTCCTAAAAGGGGAGGGGGGGAAGAAAGAGACTAAGATGGAAGGAATGTGAAGAAACAGGAGTGAGAGACACCAAAACCCACATAATTGGAAGTGGATTATCTCTGATTTTTTTTCTTCACTTAAAATGAAGCACCCACTGGGTGACTGAATGAGGTCGGGAACAGCAGATCCCATGGAATTGCTGTTGATGAGCACTTGGTGGTCTAATGGGTAGAGGGGACCCAGAAGGCAGGAGAGCTTGCCTCTGACACTTTCTAATTAAATGACCCTGCTTTAGCCATAGGATCCTAGATCTAAAACTGGAAGTGACCTTAGCGATCATCTCACCTTATCGCCTTATTTTACAGATGAGGAAACTGAGGCCCAGGGATACATTGAGGTTTGTCCAAGATCACACAAGCCAGCATCAGAAGCAGAACTTGAAAGGAGGGCTGAGCCTCCTCTGTCATGTGGGAGACAAGTTAGAGATAAGATTTGTAAAGCTTACTTACAGGATCTCATTTGATTGAAACTTTAGGCTCCCAGGGCTCACAATAAGGTTCACATGAGGCACCCAATTTAGAAGTTCTTTGCAAACCTTAAAGTCTTTCCAAGTGTTAATCCCCGTTATTATTGTTGGCTTAATATGGCGAGCATAATACAGGCAGGTAGGTGTCACAGTGGATAAAGCCCTGGACCTGGAGTCGGGAAGACTTGAGTTGAAATCCAGTTAGCTGGATGACCCTGAACAAGTCACATCACCCCGTTTGCCTCAGTTTCCTCATCTGTCAAATGAGCTGGAGAAGGAAATGGCAAACCACTCCAGTATCTCCATTAAGAAAACCCCAGATGGGGTCACAAAGAGTGGGACACGACTGAAATCACTAGAAGTAACAACTGCTGGGACTGAGGAGATGGGAACAAGGAAAGGGTTGACTGGAAGGCGGGGCCAGGAGTGAGGTTAAGCCCCTGGCACCACTCAGCACCAAGCCTGAGGCTGACAAGTCTTGGGTCTGGGGTGGTTATCCGCACAACTGATAGTGATTCTCAGAGGAAAACCTCCTCACCATGTCCTTTGCTGGTGAGTGACTTCAGCAAGGCAGTTCCACAAGATAACTGGCTCAGAGTCTGTGAGTGCTTGGAAAAGAAAACTGTTTCGAGAGAGCCTTTAGCAAATGAATCTTCGCACATTTTAAAATAAAAACACACGCTAGCCCAGCCTATCTTGGAGCCCCTCAGACTGTCTTTGATGCACTCCCCCTCCAAGTGGGTTGGCTCTCTGGCCATCTGCCCCCCCAACCACAGCTCTGGTTCAGAAGGGTGTTGGGCCAAATGGAGAAAGCAGCTGGGGCTTCCCTTGAGGGGAACGGGCCAGGGACACAAGAGGCAATATGGCCCTTAGTGTCACACTTGGAACTAAAGGATGGATTGGTACTCCCTCTGCCCTTATCTAAGACAGCTAGGTGGTGCAGTGGATAGAGCGCCAGACCTAGAGGCAGGAAGACCTGAGTTCAACTTCAGCCTCAGATGCTAACTATGTGACCCTGGGCAAGTCCCTTCACCTCTGTATGCCTCAGTTTCCCCAGCTGTAAAATGAGGGAGTTCTCTAAGGTCCCAGGCAGCTCGAAATCTATGATTCTATGATTTTACAAGTAGAGATCCTGTATCCCAGAGGAATATGGAAGGAATTGTTTTTGTTCAGTCACGTCCAACTCTTCATGACTCCATTTAAGGTTTTCTTGGCAGAGAAACTGGAGCAGTTTGCCATTTCCTTCTCCAGATCATTTTACAGATGAGAAAATTAAGGCAAAGAGGGTTAAATGACTTGCCCAGGGTCACACAGCTGGTAAGTATTTGAGGCTGGATTTGAACTCAGGTCTTCCTGACTGTAGACCCCAGTAGTCTATCCACTGTACCATCTAGCTGCCCACAGAAAGAATAAGCATTTATTAAGCTCCTTCTGAGTTCCAGACACTGTGCTAAGAACTTTACAAATATTTTCTCCTTTTGTCTTCACAACAGCCCTATGAGATAGGTGCTATCATTACAGTTTAGCAAACTGAGGCAAACAAAGGTTAAGTGATTTCACCACTTTCATATAGTCAGTAAATATCTGAGAACCAAGGTCTCATCTTTGGTTCTTGGCAAGAGCAGGACTAGAATCCACGTCTCTAAGCTGCCAGCCCAAGGTTCTTTCCACTTTTATTCATGGCAATAAGTGGAGATCTGTGAACATGTTTCATATGAGCCTCTGTGAAAGCACCAGAGGGGATAATGAGGAGAGTTAAAGCTAAAAGCAATTCTTAAAAATACATAAAACATGAAATAGCAGAATCCATGGAAACAGCTAAGATGGGATGGTAGAAGAAACCATCCAGATAGATTAAGCTCAAAAAAATTAGAGTTCACATTATGGAAAGAGATCTTAAGATGAGGGACAGCTGGGGGACATCTCCAAAAAGGCACTTGATTTTTGTCAGAAGACCTAGATTCTAATTCTGCTACTGGCTGCAGCTGTGTGACCTTGGGTAAGTCTTTTAACCTCTGTGGGCCTGAACTGTAAAATAAAAGGATTGGGCTAGAGTAGAAGTTAATAACCTGTAGCCCACAGACTCCCCAGGCAGTTCCTGGAGAAAGAAAAATTACATCTTTGTTTTTACTAACCTTTAATACTATGTATTTAATTTTATGCTTTAGAAATATTACTCCGGCAGCAGTTAGGTGGTGCAGTGGATAGGGCACCAGCCCTGGATTCAGGAGGACCTGAGTTCAAATCTGACCTCAGACACACAATAATTACTAGCTGTGTGACCTTGGGCAAGTCACTTAACCCCATTGCCTAGCCAAAAAACAGAAAAGAAATATTACTCTGAGGAGGGATCCATAAATTTCACCTGCCTGCCAAAGGGGTCTAACCCACCCAAAAGGTTAAAAACCCTGGCCTCAATGATTCCTTTTTTTTTTTTATCTCATTCATTTCTTAATTTTTTTTTTCACATTTGCAGTTTTTATTCCATATAAAACATAAAAGAAGTAAGGTCAAGATTTCCCTTTTCTCCTTCCTGGCTATGACTTTGTGCAATATAGTAGTTAATAATGTCACTTACCCCAACTAACCTAATAAAAAAGAAATTTCTAAATTATATACATTAAAATTTCATTTTTTTTTTTTAGTTTTCAATATTCATTTTTATACAATTTTGAGTTCTAAATTCCCCCCTCCCCATGCATGCAATCTGATATAGGCTATACCTGTATGATTATATTAAACATATTTCCACATTAGTCATGTTGTGAAAGAAGAATCAGAACAAAAGAGGAAAACCATGAGAAAGAAAAAACAAAAAACAACCAAAAAGGAAAAAGAAAGAAAGAAAGAAAGAAAGAAAAAAGAGAGAAAGAAGAGAAGAGAAAAAGAAGAGAGAGAGAAAGAGAGAAAGAGAAGAGAAGAGAGAAAGAGAGAAAGAGAGAAAGAGAGAAAGAGAAAGAGAGAAAGAAGGAAAGAAAGAAAAAAGAAAGAAAGAAAGAAAGAAAGAAAGAAAGAAAGAAAGAAAGAAAGAAAGAAAGAAAGAAAGAAAGAAAGAAAGAAAGAAAGAAAGAAAGAGAAAGAAAGAAAATAGCATGCTTCCATCTGTATTCAGACACCATAGTTTTTTCTCTAGATGTGCATAGCATTTTCCATCATGAGTCTTCTGGAATTGTCTTAGATCCTTGCATTGCTGAGAAGAGCTAAGTCTATCAAAGCTGGTCACCACACAATGTGGCAGTTACTGTGTACAATGGTCTCCTGGTTCTGCTCACTTCGTTCAGAATCAGTTCATATACGTCTTTCTAGGTTTTTCTGAAATATGCCTGCTCACCATTTCTTATGGAACAATATTATTCCATTACATTCATATATTGCAACTTGTTCAGTTGTTCTCCAATTGATGAGTGTCCCCTCAATTTCTAATTCTTAGCCACCACAAAAATAGCTGCTATAAATATTTTTGTACATGTGGGTCCTTTTCTCATTTTTATGATCTCTTTGGGATACAGACCTAGTAGTGGTATTGATGGATGAAAAGGTATGTATAGTTTTATAGCCCTTTGGGTATAGTTCCAAATTGCTCTTCAGAATGGTTGGATCAGCTCACAACTCCACCAACAATGCATTAGTGTTCCAATTTTCCCACATCTTCTCCAACATTTATCATTTTCCTGTTTTGGCTTGTTAGCCAATCTGCTAGGTGTGAGCTGGTGCCTCAGAGTTGTTTTAATTTGCATTTCTCTAACCAATAGTGATTTAGAGCATTTTTTCATGTGACTATAGATAGCTTTAATTTTTTAAAACTGAAGAAACTGCCTATTCATATCCTTTGACCATTTATCAATTAGAGAATGACTTGTATTCTTATAAATTTGACTCAATTCTCTATATATTTTAGAAATAAGGCCTTTATCAGAGACACTGGTTATAAAAATTGTTCTCCAGTTTTCTGCTTCCATTCTAATCTTGGTTGCATTGGCTTTGTTTGTGTAAAAATTTTTTAATTTAATGTAATCAAAATCATCCATTTTGCCTTTCATAATGTTCTCTATCTCTTGTTTGGTCATAAATTCTTTCCTTCTCCATAGATCTGACAGGTAAACTATTCCTTGCTCTCCTGATTTGCTTATAGTTTCACCCTTTATGTCTAAATCATGTACCCATTTTGACCTTATCTTGGTATAAGGTATAAGGTGATGTTGGTCTATGCCTGGTTTCTGCCATACTGTTTTCCAGTTTTTCCAGTAGTGTCAAATAGTGAGTTCTCATCCCAGAAGTTGGGATCTTTGGGTTTAGCAAATTGTAGATAACTAATCTATTCCACAGATCTCAATAATCTCTAAGATGCTTCTCAACTCTGACATCCCCTGTTCAAAGGCCCCCCTCCAACCCTGACATTTCATGTTCCAAGCAACCCCCCCCACAACAAGTTCTGAGACTTCTCCCAATCTCTAACATTCTATGTACGTATGTATTTTGTGTGTGTATAGACACAGAAAGCAACAAAAGGAAAGGAAAAAATAATCCAAACATGTAAGATGACCCATGAGCTGTGAAAGTGTATGGCGTAGATGTCTTTGTAGCTGGGATTTGATCAGGGAACAGCTCATCACCTAAGTCCCCTAAGCCCACTGCTGGAATCCCAGGATGGCCAGTGGCCAGAGAGGACCCTCCCATGGTCTGAGCACACGCCTGGAGTGACAGGATCCTAAGATCCTGAGCCTGGAGCTGGGTGTCAGGGGTCAGGGAGCCAAGGCCCAGGGATGTTAAGTGGTTTGCCCACACATGGGATGCACTATGAAGTGTCAGAGGCAAGATTCTCTGTCTCTTAGTCTCTCTCTTCTCTCTGTGTCCATCTGTGTGTGACTCTCTCTGTCTCTGTCTCTTGTCTGTCTCTGTCTCTCTGTCTCTATATGTCTCTTTCCCTTCCCATCCTCCCCAGTCTGAACTTTAAAGAAAATTTTTATATAACTATATTTCACTGTAGTTGGTTACTTTTGTAACCCTAAAGCATTTTATTTTATGCACTTAAGAACATGATTCTAAGAAATGTCCCTAGGCCTCACCAATGTGGTTCTTAACCCACGAAAAGGATTTAGGACCCCTGGTATAGACAGATTTATCTACCGTGGCATGCGTGCATGTATATGTGTATGTATATTGTGAGTGCACATGTCAGTCAATAGACATTTATTAAACACCTACTGTGTGCCAGGGACTACGCTAAGTGCTAGGGATACAAAGAAAGGCAAATGACCATCCCTGCTCTCAAGGAGCCTGAAGTCTGATGAAGGAACCCATACAGATGTTTACAGACACACCTCCATGCATATACAAACAAGCATATACAGTTACATATACATTATACATATACACAGATATGTGCACATGCATATATACCTACAGACACACCTGCATATGCATATGCACCTACAGACACATTCATACACATATATACATGTGCGTACACATGTATGTGCACTGCACACACATACATATACATACAGAAAGTATACATATACATAAACATATACACCTGCCGGCAGGCAGACATACCTATACACACATACACAAATATATGCATACACATACATATACACACAGCGACACGTATGGTATATACATAGCCATACGTATACATATATAGACACATACAGCCACACTTACGGACACATATGCATACTATACATATATGCATGTAGATATACATGCATGGATACACATACATAAATACATATGCATACAAATACATGCAATGCACATGCAAGTATAGACATGCATGTACAGGTACTTGTACATATATGTGTACACATGCATATATACACAGAAACACATGCATATAGATACATATACACATGCATGCGTATGCATATACATATACCTACACATATGTCTATACCATGCCTCTACATATACACATATGTACACACATGTATATGTGTGCATATACATGCCCACACATACACATGCAAGTACACGTGCATATACACATACGCACGTACACATGCATACATATGCATATACATATACCTACACCTATGCCTATACCATGCCTACATATACACATATACATACACGTGTACATACATGTATATGTGCACATATACATACCCACACGCACATACACATGCATAGCCATACACATGCATACATATGCATATACATATATACCTACACCTATGTCCATGCCATGCCTATACATTATATGTACACACATACATACCCACACACAATACACATACGCATACACATACGCATACACATAAACATACACATACACAAACACATACACATACACATGCACATGCACATGCACATACACATACACACATACACACGCATACACATACACATACACATACACATACACATACACATACACATACACATACACATACACATACACATACACATACACATACACATACACATACACATACACATACACATACACATACATATGATAACCCAAAGATCCCAGCACAGACATCTTATCTGGATGCCCACATAACCTTCTGTTCTCCATCGTGAGGCACAGAGATGACCATCCTTTTTTTCTGCCATTCCCTTTGTTCTCCCGCCGGGGTTCTCTCCCAGGTCTAGCAGGGGACTAAAAGGAGGCTGGCCCAGCTCTGATTTCTGTCCCCAGCACATTCGTCATCCCCTCTGCGAGCTCCACTGATCTCCCTGGACCTTTACCTCTGCTTGTGTGGCTCTTGTTCAGGCCCACGTGACAGCACATTCCTTGTGCTAATGAGCTTGCAGTCTGTTTGGCCATATGGGGAAGGTAGGGTGTCATAAAGGAAAGCTGCAGGCAAACTTCTCCCCCCTCCCCAATCCAGACTCGGAGGCGAAGCATCACACTTGTGGCAGAGAGAAACAAATTGACAGCCCCGAGCCAGATGGGATGCTGCAGCTAGCTCTGCTGATGGCCCTGGGTAGACGCACAACTCCAATACCTCTCAGCTCCTTTCACAGAAATCATTAAAGCAAAGGACATACAAGGCCAATTAAGGCACCCCTAGCCAAAGCCAGTCAGCCTGGGCTTCCTCGGAAAGCAGGCAGGCACAGGGCCTTCCCCTGGCCAGGTTTTGGAGGAGAGACATCAGAGCAATCAAAACAGCCAAGAGCTGGGGGAGGGCTGCTGGGGAAGGAGCAGCGGGAGCAGTCTCATTCCATAGCCAGGGCACAAGAAAGATCAATACAATACTATTGGCTGATCAGACATCACCAGCCAATTAGTAGTGCCAGTCTGGGATTGACAAATGACCTAAGTGCCTCCAAAGCTGCTTCTGTTGACAATCATTGTGGCTGCTTTATTAAACTGGTGGCCTCTGTCTTTATTAGGAACTGTTAGAGAAAGGTACTGAACTTGAGGTTTCATTGAGATGGATGGATGCATGGATGCATGGATGCATGGACGGACTAATGGATGAATGAACGGATGGATGGATGGATGGATGGATGGATGGATGGATGGATGGATGGATGGATGGATGGGGATGGATGGTGGGTGAACAGACAGATGGATGGATGGACAGATAGATGGATGGACGGATAGATGGATGGATGGATGGATGGGCAGGTGGGTGAACAGGCAGATGGATGGATGGATGGATGGATACATAGAGAGATGAGGTAAAGGAATAGATAAATATATACAATGTAGGTAGATGCATAGAAACAGAGATAGAGACAGCAAAAACTATAGATGATAGAGAGATAATAAATGATAGCTACATGCTCATATTCATAAACATTCATAGAGACAGATGGAAAGAGATGTGGATGGTAGAGATAGAGAGATGATAGATAAAAAAAAGGAAGAGAAGGGAAGGGAAGGGAAGAGAATGTGAGAGGAGTGCAGAGAAGATAAATGAAAAGAAGAGAGGAAGACAGAGGCAGATGGGGTGAACAAGAAGAAGGGAGAGAAAGGAAGAAAAAGAAAAAAGGAGAGAGACAGAGAGAGCATTTATTAAGTGCTTACTATGTATCAAACACTGGGCTATACAAACAAATCCCGGATGAGGAAACTGTACCTGTGCAGGCACAGTTCAGTCCTTGCTCCAGACCTTACAGTTTTAGTTCCCCAGAGCATTGAGTAATGAAGTGACTGGCCCAGGGTCACACAGCCAAGATGCTCTTCCTGGCTCTGGGGTCAGTTGTCTCTGTTCAGTCCTACAAGCTTTTATCTCATTAAAATGTGTGTTGTGTATGTTACTGTTCTAAAAACTAATCTGCTTTCTCTCTCTCTCTCTCTCTCTCTCTCTCTCTCTCTCTCTCTCTCTCTCTCTCTCACACACACACACACACACACACACACACACACACAGAGACGCACCACCTTTTCGTCTGGGCTAAGAACTGTTAAGAAGTCAGACAGGGTTAGAAGGAAAGTCTCACAAGAACTCTCCTCCAATCATAGCCCATATCTTTGAAGCTTTTCCTGGCACTCGCTCTCTGGAGCCGGTAGAACAAGTGTTTTTATTACAGTCCTTTAATAGATGAAGAAACTGAGGCTCACTGAGTCAGTGACCCACGCAGGTGGAGGTCCGATGACAAGCTGCCTGGGAGTAGAGGCAGCAGCCGGCTGAATGGTCCCAAACGTGGAGACCCAGGAAGGATCTTGGAAGCTGGTTTTCTGCACAAGAAAACCTGAAGTCCAGAGACAGAAAGTGAGTTGCCCAAGGTCACCGATGTATTCTTATTAACAGTCTCCATGTTCCCCTCTAGGAACACAGGGAACTCTGGGGAAGTATAGGGTGGAGACTTGAATTCCTGCTAGAGCTGGCTGTAAATCCAGGTTTCCAGACCTGGCCTCTCACACATTTGTGGTGTGACCCAGACAAGTCATTTAATCCCTCAGTGCCCTCAGGCAACTCTCTAGTCTAGAGCTATCAACTGCAGAAACATCAAACGGCAACAAGCATTTATTAAGCACCTACTATGTGCCAGGTGCCATGCTAAGCACTGGGGATACAAAGAAATTTAAAAGACAGTTCCTGTCCTCAATGAGCTTACTATCTAATGGGGGAGAAAATACACAAGCAACCCTGTACAAACAAGCTATGGACAGGCTAAACTGGAGATACTCAACAGAGGGATGGCACTGAAGTCAAGGGGAATTGGGAGAAGGTGCTAACCTGCCTTGGGAGAGAGAATTTCCTCACCTTAAACTTTCCTATACCAAGGAAACCACAGGTGCATTCCCTGTTCATTTCTGGACACCAGCTCAACGTCTCTTCCCATTTCAGGCATAAAATAAATGTTTATTGAATTGATCCTAGAACTATTTGCTAACTGTGTGACCTTGGGCAAGTCACTTTCTTTGGGTGTCAGTTTCCTTAAGTGTAAAATGAAGCTGTTGGGCCCAAGGGCTTCCAAGGTCCCTCCTAGGTCTAAATCTTTGAGCCTTTCCACCCGGCCTCCACTACTCATTCTCCGATCATTGCTCGACATAATCCTTCTGTGATGAAACACTTCCTAATTACCACAGAATCATTTTCATTAGTTATAATAAAACCTTACACTCATATGTCATTTTTTTTCCTTTCTAAGTGCTCTCTATCTCCTGCCTAATGAATAGTGTTGGAATTAACTTAATGAAGTGTCTGCCCTGCTTGAGTTTCTGGACCAAATGGGGGAAATGTTTTTTTCTCCTGACCGTTGGCGGAGGAGGGGAAAGAAACAAACCAAGAGTCATATGTTAACAATTCACCCGGGTTTCAGTTCTGTTTTTCTCAATGATGCCACTAACTAGAATGCCCCCATTGACACTGACCCTGCCCCCCATCCCAAAGAGACACCATGTGTGGTAGCAGAAAGGACCATTGGCCCTCAGGTTAGAGGCTTACTATCTGAGGGACCTCAAAGGAAACTGAGGCCTAGAGAGGTTAACTGATTTACCCAGGGCCACAGGGGCCCTGTGCTAGAGTCAAACTAGAACTATTGTCCTTTCTGATGCCAAATCCAGTGCTTTATCTCCTCTACTACACTGCCTCTCCTAGCAGACAGACAGACAGAGACAGAGAGACAGAGACACAAAGAGACAGAGACATAGACAGAAACAGAGACACAGACAGACAGAAAAACAGAGAGAAACAGACAGGCAGGCAAGCAGAAACAGACAGACAAACAAAAAGACAGAGACACAGTCACAGACAAACACAAAGAGAGACAGAGACAGAGAGAGGCATAGAGAGATAGAAACAGAGAGAGAGAGAGAGAGAGAGAGAGAGAGAGAGAGAGAGAGAGAGAGAGAGAGAGAGAAAGGGAGGGAAGGAGGGAGGGAGGGAGGGAGAGGAGCCCAGCAAAGGAATGGCACTTCAGAGAAACCTGACAGATGTGTATCATTTCTAGACTCCTTCCAGAGTGCTAGAAGCAGATTTTCACATTACAGGAGCCACAGGATACTTGGAGACCCATGCCAAAAGTGGCACTTTCCCCACCGGGACCCCAGCACGCTTTCTGGGGGGGAATGGTACAGCTGGAGATGCCATCTTGCCAATGGGGGCCCACAGTGGCGGTTCTGACCGCTTGTGTTCATGGTGGATCCCAGAGCACTTTTCGTGGGAGTTGGGTTATTCCACCCACCCTGCATTCTGGCCCAGGTCCAATTCAGGTAATTACTTTCTGCCTCTCTGAATTCCCCCTGCCGTCTGAGTTGGATACAGTACTTTTCCCCCTTCGTTTCATAGCCTGAAAATGCAATATAAGGATGCTCTGCCCTACTTAACAGCTGCTGTGCTTGCCTCCAGAAACACGGGAGCTCAGGGGGAGGAGAAGGAGGAGAATAGAATTCTTGTGGGGGCCAGTGTTCCCAGCAGACAAGGCCATGACCAGGACCTTCTGACTACCTACTGGAGCCTGAAATCCCCGCTTGCTCTCTGCCCAGACAGAGATTGGGCTGGGAAGGAAGAGGTGAGCAAGGCAAAGGGCACTCCTCCCAGCAAAGATTCCAGTGGGATGCCTAGACCACAAGAAGATACTTCTGCCCAGAGTTTTAAAAGCAACATTCAAGGTGTTGAGTTGTTCACAAGTGGGGGTGGAGCGAGAGCTACATGCCTGTGTTCTGTTTTAAGATCCTGACTCTAGAGCTGAAAAGGACCTTTGGAGGTCATTTTACAAAGGAGGAAACTGAGGCATAGAGAAGGAAAGTGGCACTCCAGATCTTAAGAGGTCACCTAGTACAATTCTCTCAAGGGAGTTATACTAGAAACCGAGGCCCAAGTCACCTAACCTCTCTGGGACTCAGTTCCACGTTCTGTAAAATGAGGAAATTGGACGGGATGGCCTCTGAGGTCCCCTCAAGCTCTAGAGGACTTGCCCAAGGTCAATATGTGGCAAAGCTGTGACTTGAACCCAAGTCCTCTGGGCTCCAAAGTCAATGCTCTTCCCACAGTTTCATGCCCATGTATAATTCAAGAATTAGAGGCCAATGTGGCCTGGTCAGTAAAGGGCCAGTCTTTGAGTAAAGGATGCCTGGGTTCAAGATCTGCCTCTGACACAGAATAGCAAATAAGCAGAGACAAGTAACCACTTCTCAGTGATCTCGGTAACTCCTAAAAGGCACCTTTCTGGGCCAATTCCACCCATTGTCTCTTCTCTGCAGCCAATCTGACCTTCTGACTGTCCCTCCCACCCAACATTCCATGTCTCCTCCCTGCTTCCTTCAGAGTTCAATTCAAACGTCACCTGCTCCAGGAAGACCTTTCCCAGTCCCTCCTGCTACCAAATGCTTTATGTATTTATTTATTTATATATACACAGTCCCCTTTCCCCCACCAGAATACAACCCCCTTGAAGGTCATAGATCTAGAGATTTAGAGCTGGAAGAGATCTACAGATGAGGAAACTGAGACCTCAAAAGATGAGGTGACTTACCTAAGGTCACACAAAGAAAGCAAGTATCAGGGGGGAGATTTGAACCCAGGTTCTCTGACTCCATAGCCTAGTACAATGCCTGGAACACAGGGAGTGTTTCATAAATGTTTATTGACTAATTGGTCATTTGGATTATGGAATTACGTCTGTGGAGGGAGTCTACCCACTAGAATTTCCCAGACCAAAGAAATGACAAGTGATGACAAATATATAACAATAATCCCAAAGTGTCTGAATCTGGGAGCAGCAAGCTTGGGTTAGACTTGGATTTCCAAAGATTTTTAAAATCAGCAGATTGTTTAACGTTGTGGGTTTGTGCAGGTGGCGTGGAACAGTTCAGGCATGGCTTGGTTCTGCGCTGTCCCTCCAGGGGCTTCCTCAGTTTAGGTAGAGGAGGGGAAGCTCTGCCCCAGCAGCCCGAGGGCACCCCCAGAGCTCTGCCTCCCTTCTCCTTTGTCCTTTACACAGAAGTGAAAGGTGCCGGGGCCCCAAGTGCCTGCCTCTGTGCTGCCTGAGGCCCCTTCGCTGATCTGCTGCCTGCTGCCAAGGCTCCCAGGACAGGCTGCATGTGGTTGATGACTCAAAAGGGAAGAGGTTCTAAAATAAACAGTCTGACAGTCACAGGCAGGAGCCCCGGCTGTCTGGGTGACAGCCCTCAGGGCTCAGAATCAGGAAATGTGGGATCTAGAACAGGCTCCCAAAGGACCTCCTCTGCCTCTTGGGGCAGGAGGCGACTCTTCTGGGGAAAGGGGCAATGGCCCATGAAACTAGGGCTTAGTCAGCACAAGTTACATGTGCACCCAGCCGAGCTGGAAGGGACCTTAGAACAGAGAATGACAGTGCTGGGAGGCGCCTTAGAACAGAGAATGAGGGCAGCTAGGTGGTGCAGTGGATAGAGCACCGACCCTGAAGTCGGGAGGACCTGAGTTCAAATCCGGCCTCAGACCAAACACTTGACACTAGCTGTGTGACCCTAGGCAAGTCACTTAACCCCAATTGCCTAAAAATTAAAAAAAAATAAAAATAAAAATAAAAAGAACAGAGAATGACAGAGCTGGGAGGGGCCTTCCAGAATGGAACTCTTGAGCTCTAATGGACCTCAGAGACCATCTCGTCCCACCCCCTCATTTACAGACAAAAGCACTTCAGGCTCTCCCACAGCACTGACTGAGAGTCCTCTGTACTTGGTGCTGTGCTAGGCTTAGCTTCAAGGACACTTTACTTTCCATGGTGACACAGACCTAGAAAGTGAAGATGTCAGCACGCACCCAGATCTTAATGTTGTGACACTGGCCGCTGAGCCCCAGGGCTGTGCAGGTGTTTGCGGCTGCTGATTGCCTCTCAGGCAGAGGCTGGGGGCCTCAGGCTTCTGATGCATGCATTGTGTGGGCTCCGGAAGCCGCCGTCCCTCCCCAACCCCTTCTCCAAAGGGCGGCTGGGGTGAAATTGAAAGATCGCTGCCTTCCCTTCAGAGGAGCCAGGTGCAAGCCCCATTTCTGCTGCTAACTACTTGTGTGTTCCTGGGCTAGAAGTCTCAGTCTCCTTATCTGCAAAGTGAGGATGGTGATATTATCTGCCCTCCTTCACTAATGTCTTCTGCTGCCTTACCATGATTTGACCACAAGTTTGGGGTTGTTTATAATGTTTTCAATTGTACTCTTAAAGACTGTTAATGAAAACAAAGAAATAAATACATGAAGTAAGGGATAAAATCTTACACGAACCTTTAACATTCAACGAGATAGAACCAAACACAATAACAAAGGAGGAAAAGTTTGCATTTTCTGTCCTCATTCCAGATCTTTTTTGAATTTCTAGTACATTCTATATTATATTTCTATTATATTCTATATTATATTCTAATATTCTATTATTCCTGGCTTTGTTTTCTTTCTCTTCTTCCTTCCTTGTGTACCTGTCCCTTTTTTTCTTCCTTTCTTTCTCTTCCCTCCCTTCCTTTCTTTCTCCTTCCTTCCTTCTTCCCTTTGTGTTCCCTTCTTTCTCTCTTTCCTTCTTTCCTTTCTTTCTTTTGTCAGGGTGCTCAGGAGGTAGCACCTCTGATATAAGGGTTTGCCAAACCTCTTTCAGGGCTGCTCATCCACCTTGGCATCCACCTGGTTCACCCAACTCTCACCTACAGCTCCAGGAAGCTGTAGCATGTACAGCAGCCACACCCACGTAAAAGTGTCCTGGCAGACGGGCTAAACCGGGTTGAGGGTAACCTAATGGCCTCATACCAGTAAGTGAGGTAGGGAGAAGTCTACCCTAAGCATGTGAAGACTTTTCCTAGAGAAATGGGCAGATGAGAACAACTTGTTCCAAGGCCACGTAGGCTCTGTGGAGCACTTGGAGCTCAGTCAGACATCAAAGACACCAAGGTCATCCACAGCAGCCCAGAACCTAGCCAGTCGTCCTGACCTACGTCTCGCTACTGGACTTCAGTGACTCTGGAAGAGGAAGTGAGGCTGATGACTTGGTGCAGCTCTGCCTCCCTTAAATCTAATCACCCTGTGATGTCATTTGTCCTCTTCAAAAATTTAAGACAAATAACAATATCATCACTCTCAATCTCTCTCTCTCTGTCTCTGTCTCTCTCTCTCTCTCTCTGTCTCTGTCTCTCAAAGCCCATAAGCTGGTAGGTCCTACTGTTAGAAATGTGCTTGACACCAAAAATTTAGCATCAAGAAAGTTTATTACAGAGAAAGTCCAGAGGATTTACACGTTTCTGGCCAGAAGCAGGCTCCACTTCTCTTCAGGAGGGGTGGGCCCTGTGTGTAAGGGCAAGTGTGTTTTTATGCAGTTAAATTCGATGCTAAACCTCCCAGGCCTGGATTGATCAGTTCCTTCCAGGTTACATTTGTTCTGGAATGCCCCCTGTTCCTGCCCTATTGTGCCGACTATTGCACTATTGCCCCCCACCCCCACCCTGGGTGGAGAAGTTACTATGCCTGAGGTTCACTCTCATTTTGATTTTGGGGTCTTCTTGGAACCATCAGCTTTGGGCTAAGCCCAGGCCCACCTGCAGTGTAACTGCTTCCTTGACTTGTTTTTATAACTCTCTGCACTGTTCTACCTGTGGAAACATAAGCAGTCTAACTCTAACGCTACTAAGCTAAAAAGCATGGTCTTTCCACTGCACCAGTGATGAGCTATGCCTATGGCTTAAAGACTAGCTCATCACCTTGCCAGATTGGGGGCTGATTGTTAAATTTTCAGTGTGAGTATTTATACCTCAGAAACTTGCAAATGCTACAAATCAGAGTTTTGTGCATTGTGTGGATTTAAGAAAGTGATGGAAAAAACTTAAAACTGTGTCTTGTCTTTTTTTTTTCCAGGAAAGCCAGTTGTTAAACACATAGCAGCATATCCCTGCCCCAGAGGGCTGAATTGTTCAGCTATAGCAAGTTTCAATGACTACCTATTAGTTAAAGGAGGCATGTATGGAAATAGAAGAAACCTATGCCTACCTGGCATGCAGGGTGTAAACAAAAGCCAGCACAGTGGAGAGTTCCAGGCTTGGAATCTGGAAGATCTGAGTTCAAATTCTGCCTCGGAAACTGACTAACTGTGTGACCCTAGGCAAGCCACCCACCACTATCAGCCTCAGTTTCCTCATCTTAAAATGAGGGGGTTGAATTTGATGGCCTCCAAGTTCCCTTCTAGCTCCAAGTGTACGACTGTATGAAATGCTAGATATCGCTCTGTAATTGCATGGTTGTGGCCACTTTTTCCAACAACTCAGGTCACAAGGCCAGCAGCCTTCTCGGGGATGTCCACCCATCATGCCAGGGGAGGGGGGCATCCTCCATATCTCTTGACTTTTTGTGGATTCTGATGGAGAATGTAGGCTGTCCATCCACCACCTTTCAACAAGTTAATTAAGCACCTATTATGTGCTAAGAGATACAAAGACAAAAGTGAAATAAACCCTCCCCTCCAGGAACTCTTGAGTGTACTCTCTTGGCTCATCGAACCCTCACTCTCACCACGTGACTTGCTTGCCTTCCCCCTCCTCCCCCATCCCATATACCTTTCTCTGCTGGCATTCTCTATGCCACTCCCTCTTGGTCAGTTCTTGACTATGGTATGCTGCATCCTATTCACACTGACATAGGCCTGTCCGTTGTTATTTGAATGCTGCTTAGCTTTGATTCTTTGGAGACTCAAGATTCACAATATCACCAGCAGAATATTGTTGAGGAAGGAAGCAAGGAAGGAGGGAAGGAAAGAAGGAAGGAAGGAAAGAAAGAGGGAAGGAAGGAAAGAGGGAAGGAAGGAAAAAAGGGAGGGAAGAAAAGAAAAAAGAAAAAGGCAAGGGAGAAACAAGAAGGAAGAAAAAAAGAAAATGTGAAAGAAATAAAAAGAAAGGAAAGAATGAAAGAATAAAGAAAAGAAAGCAAAGAAGAAAAGAAAAGAAAAGAAGGAAGGAAAGAAAAAGAAAGAAAGAAAAAAGAAAGGAAGGAGGAAGAAAAAAGAAGGAAAGAAAGAAAAAAAGATAGATCTTTGATTCAGGAAGATTGAGGTCATTAAAAAGGCAAATATAAATCATCATAATTGTTACTAAGGAGCCATTTCCTTCATGTTCCATAGGCCACAAATACTAGCTGTTTGATTCACTCATGGCTCCTGGCATTCCTTCAGCCCTACCTCTCCTTTGGGCTGGGGTGGGATTCTTGTGTTATGAGAACTGGGGAGATTTCTGAAGAGATTTAAAAGATTTTCTCATGGATAGTGAGTGCCCCCAGAGCCGTATTAAGAGTGGATACAAGACAATATCTATTTCCTGAAAAGGGTAACTTTAGTAGAATTTATTTCCTTCAGAAGTAAGTAAATTTCTGATGGTTCTCATATTTCTGGACATATTTTCTTTCAACTGGTGAACTCCAACCTCTTTATTAATGTCAGAAGCATGAAATCCAGATTTGGGGGTAGAAGGTGATTGGTAGTTTGTTAAGAAGTTTAATAGGGAAGCTCGGCTTGTATCCTTCCCTAGGAAGCAGTCTTAGTCAGGAAGAAGGAAGTTCAAATCCCAAGAGAGTTGCTTAGTAACTGTGTGACCCTGAGGAAATCACTTACCCTCTCAACCTCAGTTTCCCCTTCTGTAAAATACCTACCTCAAAAGGTTGTCGTGATCAAACGCGATAATGTGTACAAAACATTATATAAATGTCAGCTGATATTATTATTATTCATGAAACCCACACACATGCATATAAATGCATTATCAGTGGAGCTGCAAACGGTCCAGCTGTTCTGGAAAACAATTTGGAATTATGCAAAGAAAGTGAGTAAAATATTCATACCTTTTGACCTAGAGATCCCACCAATAGACATAAATCTCAAGGAAGTCAAAGACAGGAAGACTCCACATACTGTAAAATATTTACAGTAGCACTTTTTGTTGCAGAACTGGAAACAAAAGAGATGCCTATCTTCCTTGGAGTCAAAGTGTGCTACATTAATGTAACAGAATTGAGGTCTTCAGGCATGATGAATGAAAATGATACACAAGGTACTATGGGAAGATTTATGTAAACTGATGTTAAGCAGAGCTAGGAAAACAATATGTCCAATGAGTACAGCAATGGAAATGGAAAGAACATCAGTGATCAAAAATACTTTGAAATTGAATGCTGTTTAACTATGTAATTATATGTGTGTGTCATATACATACATAACTAATATATACACATATAATTATATAATGACCAAGCCTGTGCTAGAAGGAAAGATATAAGAATACATCTCCCACCCTTCTTTTCAGAGTTGGGAGATTATGCATGCAACAACTTTATATTTTATATTTTATTGGACTATATTGATGTGTTAACTTTACTGAACTGTTTTTTGTTTTTAACTCTTTGTTATAAGGGATGGCTCTTTGGGTGGGGGAGGGGGAGAGAGATATTGGAATATGTGATGTAAAAAACTCCCAAAATAAAGCTATCAATAAAAAAAAATTTTTTTAAAGAAATGAAAATGACATGTCTGGCATGAATAGAGGGGAGGGGGGGACTCCCAAACTAGAAACCTATATTTCACAGATCTACAAAATCTTTAAAGTAAAACAGACCACATTCAGACTGTTTGCCACCAAGGCAGGAATCCATCCTATAATGACTTTAACAAGTCATCATATGCAATGTCTGCTTGAATACTTTAGTGATCTGAAACTCCCTCCCTCCCCCAGGACAGCCCAAATACGGTTCTCCCTCATTTTCAGCTAGAATCTGCCTCTCTGTAACTGACACCCACCCCTCCACCTTTATTCTGCCCGCTGGGATGAATCAGAAACCTCCTTCCTCTTTTTACATGACAGTTGAAGAATTATGACCATGTTTCCTTCTCTCCGCACCCATGCTTTTTCCCTTTTGCAGAATAAAGAACCTCAATTCTTTCATTTCTCTCAGGCTGAGTAGGATTACACTGTCAATAAATAGCAGGGCTACTGTATGGCTTTCCGAGCTAGAAGGAGTTTTTAAAACCATTTAGCAAAATGTTCTCGTCTTTTCAGATAAACTGAGACCTAAAGGAATGAAAAGGATGTGACATACACAAGGTCACCCAGGTAGGAAGGAAGTAACTAATAGAGCAAGAATTTGAACCCGGACCTGATGTTCCTTCCTTTATACCCTGGTCAGCCCTTCTCATTTGAGAGATAAGAAAGATGAGGGTGAGATTGAGAAAATGGCTTGCCAAAGGCACATACAAGCAGCACTAGCAAGTGTGAGAGGCAACATTGGAACCCAGATCCTGGGACTTTTAAATCCTTCGCTCATTTTTAGCCCAGTACGGCAGATGAGTCACTGACTTTTGATGAGCAGCATGTTCATGGAAACGACTCAGGTCCCGTGGTTTCTGACATCAGTCTAACCTTCACTTGGTATTCACAGCTTTTCTGGGTAATTGACGTTCAGGACTTTGGAATCCAGAGTTTTAAAACAGGGAGAAAACAAAATCACACAGGGTACAAAATGCTCTCATTCCCCAAGCCCCTGGGCACATGCTGTCCGCGAATAGCCTTTTCTTTTCTTTTCTTTTCTTTTTCTTTTTTTTTTTTTGGACTAAGACAGGAAACACAGGAAACCAGGACCAGCTGATAAAAATTAAAACACCCCCCCACACACACACTTGAAACTTTGACAAAAAAACTTTCTTGAAGGCCTGGAAAGCAGTTCTGAGATGAGTGGGTGGTAGTGGCAGTTGTGATGTCAGAGGTCTTTTGTCCAATTAATAGGAAACATTAAATGCCCTCCTTTGCATACTGGGCTCTTATTGGTTAAGAGGTGCATTAGGAAGTCTAGATTTCGCCTGTCCGGCTAGCCGTTTAGGGCTACCAAAAGTCTCTGATTTCACCAGACAATCTCTGATTACATTCTCCCGGGCTGAATCTTTGGAATTAAACTCATTTTAAGGGAAACTCCCTCCTGAGACAGCCCAGTTTTAAAGTCTCCCCTACTGAGCCATCCACCTTCAGAAAGTGAATAGCAGAGGTTCTGGCACAATTTCCCTGAGGGGCCATGTTGTTATTTTAAAATATTGGTGATGGTCCTCACTGCGGAGGAATCTAACTTCAGCCTCCAATTCAGCAATCCAAATATCACTCACTGAAGGCAATGGGGAAAACCCTAAATCTTGGGTCAAAAGAGCTAGGTCCAAGTCTCTGTCTGCCCTTTTATTTTTTGCTTGTTTTTATTTTATTTTTAATCCCTGTCTTTTCTTAATATCTAACCAATGCCTGGCACACAGTGGACACAATACCTTTTCTTTAAAATTTTGATTGACTGTGAACAAACCACTTAAAGTCTTTATGCCTCAGTTTCTTTATCTGTAGATTTGAAGAGTTGGACTAGAGGATCTGTAATATTAACTCGAAGTGTACAGTACTTTAAGGCTTACAAAGCATCTGGCTTATTATTACCTACAGAGGTAGACAGCCCAAGTACCATTCTCTCTATTACATAGGTGAAAATTGATGTCCAGAGGATTGAAAGGAGTTGCCCAAGGTCACCAAGCTAGTCAACATCAAAGCTGAGATTAGAACCCAGATCTCCTGACTCTAGGTTCAGTGACCTGGTTCACAAATGACACTGTCTTGCTAAGGGCTCTTCCTAGCTCTAAATCCTATGAATTAATAAAGAATTAATAGTGGAAAGAGCATTGGGAACAGAGGACTAGGGTTTCATTTCTACACTGGCACTACTTGGATAGACAAAATACTTAACCTCCCTGGTCCTCAGTTTCTTCATCTTTAAAATAAGAAGATTGAACTCAATGGCCTCTTCCAACTCGAAATTTATCATTCTGTTCATCAAAGTAGGCAGCTAGATGGTGCAGTGAATAGAGTGCTGCTGACCTGGAATCAGGAAGACTCATCTTCATGAGTTCATATCCTGTCTCAGACACTTATTAACTGGGTGACCCTGGGCAAGTCACTTAACCCTGTTTGCTTCAGTTTCCTTATCTGTAAAATGGACTGGAGGAGGAAATGGCAAACCACTCCAATGTCTTTGCCAAGAAAACCCCAAATGGGGTCACAGAGAGCCACGCACAAGTGAAACAACTGAACAACAACGAATTCATTAAAGTACACCTCTAAAACTTATTGGAGACCATAATTGTCCCAAACACCTAGAGTTTATGTGCCCTCTGAGATCCATAGCCTTTTCCTGCAGCAAGCTGCCTCTGCCCTGGATTTGGGCAGGATTCATTCTTCCTCTTCTTTCCTGGGTAATTCCACATCCTATCTATGTTTCAGCCAGATTTCTCAGGTGTCTTACATTGGCTCATACCTAGCATCCCTCCTGGTGACATCAGAGCTGGAAAACAAAACAAACTCACTTGAGTGAGAACTTAGTCTCCACCTATGAAAAGCCACGGCCTTGGGTTTCCATCACAAGCTACTCTGCTGTGAAGGTGACTCTGACCCGTCATCCAGGCAAAGACCAGGAACAGTGATGGATAGCTCAGAGGAGCTGGATGTGGAGACTCTGGGGTGAGGGATCCCCCTCTTTTCTTGGCCCCTCCTCTTCTCTTCTTCCCGCGATAGCCCAAAGACTACTGGGCCCAGGATACAAGGGACTAAGATGGTTACATCCTCTCCTAGTTGTTCCTCTTTCTTCATGCCTCTGCCTCCAGGAGGCTTCATTGAGGCCTTCTTTGTTGCAATGAAGACCCACAACTAGGTCTCAATTAGTGTGAATAATAAATCCCCTGAAGTGGTCAAATGTATTTGAATTCACACTGCTCTAAGTTATAGTTGTGTAAAATGTGGTCATTGGTTCCAGTCCAATGGAAACATGCAGAGCTTGAATTCAAATAATCCTACCATTTCACAGGATTTCTTGCTCATACTAATCAGGACCCAGCTTCATCACTTCATGTATCCCTGGTCTGTGATTCTTTGGTGAAGCCCTCTTAAAAGTCTAGAAATTCAGTTGAGTCCTGGTAGAAAGACATCTGCTTAACCTACTGCACTAATAATAGACTGTTATTCAGTCTTCTTAGTCATGTCCCACTCTTTGTGACCCCATATGGGGTTTTCTGGCAAACAATATGTATTCAAAATAAATTAAATTGGACTTCTTTTCAAATTTCCTATAATTTGAAACATTCACTAATCAGAATAACTTTTTCTTCAGCTGGTCTAAATCCAACCATTTTTAACGTGACATGCTTTATTTTTTTCCATTTACATAATGACTGTTTTTATTAAAAAAACAACATCGATATGGTAGTTTTTATATCAATTTCATTTCTAAACATATCCTTTCCTGCTTCTTCCCCTCCTTAGATGAACTAACTCTTGCAATAAAGAATTTAAAAGGAAATTTCACAAGCAATCCAACATATCTTAGGATCATAGATTAAAACCTAGGTGGGATCTCAAAGGCCATTGGGTCCAATACCTTCATTTTATGGATGAGGAAACTGAGGCCCAGAAAGATTAAGTGTCTTGCCCAACATCACTGAGGTGTCATCTACTTGAACTCTGACTCTAGTTCCACTGTTCTTTCTACATAGCCCCATCACCAGCCTGGCAGAAATAGACTAAATTCCACATCTTCTGAAAAGGGAGTTTTCTGTTCTCTTTTTTTGGTCCAAGCTTGATCATTATAATTACACAGAATTCAATTTCTGGGATTTATTTTATTGTTGTAATTGTTCTTTTCATTTACACTGGAATACTCATTGAATATATTGTTTTCCTAGTTTTGCTCACTATACTCTTGCATCATTTCACATATCTTCTCATGTTTCCCTTTTTTCTTCATATTAATGATTTCTTAGGGCATTCAGGTTTGAACAAACATCTTATAAAGCTCCTACTTTATGCCAAGGACTTTGTTCTACACTAAGCTAGCCCCCCCCCAAAAAAAGTCCCTGCCTTCAAAAAGCTTATATTCTACTGGGGAGATAATGGACACAGGTAAGTGTATTTCAGGGTAGAGAGTAAAGTAGCCAAAGAGAGATCCAGACAATGTGCTCTGGGAAAATCTGGAGTGGGTTGGGACAGTAGTAGCTGGGAGGAACCAAGGAAGATGTCATAGAGTAGGTAGCACTGTGGAGTGATTAGAGCTTGGTCATATATGGAAGAAACCAAGGTCATCCACTGCATCCCAGGCCATCCATCACCAGTCATCTCAACTTTTGTCTTGCCACTGGACTTCAATGTCTCTGGAAAAGAGTGAGGCTGATGACTTCATTCAACTCTGCCTCACTTAAGTCCACACACGAATCAAGACATCACCCTGTGATGTCATTGGTCCTCTTCCAGAATGAAGGATGAACAGCAATAAACACCTCAACTGAGTCTTGAAGGAAGAGAGAAGCCTTCTGAAAGCAGAGATATAGAGGTAGCGGATACCAGACATAGGGGATTGTCTCTTGGAGGACCTGAGTTCAAATCCAGCCTCAGAATTTACCAGCTGTGTGACCCAGGGCAAGTCACTAAACCTCGATTGACAAGAAAGAAAGAAAGAAAGAAAGAAAGAAAGAAAGAAAGAAAGAAAGAAAGAAAGAAAGAAAGAAAGAAAGAAAGAAAGAAAGAAAGAAAGAAAGAAAGAAAGAAAGAAAGAAAGAAAGAAAGAAAGAAAGAATGTAAGTTTGAGACCCATTTCTGAGACAGGTGAGCTGGGGAAATCACTTAACTTTTCAGTAGTCCTAGGCAATTCTCTAAGAGTGACTTGTGCCAAATTTCTGGTCCACATCAGCTGGAGAGAATTTCCACTCTGTGATTCCTCTCCCCCCCCCCAACCCCCCGCACCATACTAATACTACAAGTCCAATCAATTAACAAACGTTGTTAAGTGTTTATTACTTAAACAGTGCCAGGCCAAATGAAACAGTCCCTGCCCTCAAAGAGAGCAGCATGGGGGCAGCTAGGTGGCACAGTGGATAGACCTGAGTTCAAATCTGACCTCAGACACATAACAAGTACTAGCTGTGTGACCCTGGGCAAGTCATTTAACTCCATTGCTTAGCCAAAAAAAAAAATGTCCATGACCCAAGGAGAGCAGCATAGTCATTTTAGAGGGGAAACACTACAGCAGTACCTGGAGAAAATCAGGAAATGTCTTTTCTAGGGGAGATGGCAAAATGAGCTGACCTTTGAAAGAAACTAGGGATTTTAAAGCCCTAGAATTCTAAACTTTTTTCTTTTTTTCTTTTTTAAGGCAGTTGGGGTTAAGTGACTTGCCCAGGGTCACACAGCTGGTAAGTGTCAAGTGTTTGGTCTGAGACCGGATTTGAACTCAGGTACTCCTGACTTCAGGGCCAGTGCTCTATCCACTGTACCACCTAGCTGCCCCTAGAATTCTAAATTTTAAAGATTCTAAAGCCCTTCATTCCCTTCTCTTCCAAAAAGTAGAAAAAAAAACATTCTTATTCTTCTAAGTTCTAACTGTTGAACCTGAGATTCTGAATTAGTCCGGGCTTGCTCCTGATTTAGAGTATAAGCTCCTTCAGGGCATGGGAGACATCATAGTAGAATGGGGAGAATTTAGGGTCAAAGACCTGAGTTCAAGTCTTGCCCCTTTGTGTGATTTTGGACAAATCTCTTCACCTTCCTGTACCTCTTCTTCCTCATAGATAACATGAGGGGGTTGGTAAAAACCTTCTGGCTGTAAATCTATGATCTTTAAAATTTTCATTTTTAGTGAGCAGAACCAGGAGAACATTGTACACAGTAACAGCCACATTGTGCGGTGACTAACATTGATAGACTTAGTCCTTCTCAGCAATGCAAGGATCTAAGACATCTCCAAAGGTCTTATGATGGAAAATTCTGTCCACATCCAAAGAAAGAACTATAGAGTTTGAATGCAGATCAAAGCATACTATTTGCTTTTTTTTATCCTGCTGTTTTGTTTTGTTTCCTCTTTCTAGTGGTTCCTTCTATTGGCTCTAATTCTTCTTTACAACATCATTAATGTGAAAATATGTTTAATAGGAATGTATATGTATAGCCTATATCAGATTTTGTGCCGTCTTGGGGAGGGAGGTAGAGACGGGGGGGGGGGGGGAGAAAAATTTAAAACTCAAAAGCTTATGGAAGTGACTGTTGATAAATCAAAATAAATTAATAAAAAAAATTTTTAAAGATAATTTTTATTTTTGTCTTTGTGTGGGGAGCACCTAGCCCAATGTCTGGCACAAAGGGTACTAACATCTGCTTGTTGAATTGAATCAAATTCTGCTTTTATTTGAATCAATTATTTTTCTTATAGAGTCTGTTTCTTAATGGCCCTCGTAGAAGGCTGGTGTGGTGGATTTTTTCATGAACCATTTTATTCTCACAGAATTTGTGATCACCTTCTTTTCCACAATCCCCTGACTGTTTCCCATTGGACAAAATAGCCATATTGCCTTTGGGGGAAAGCAGCTTCCTTGTTGAAAGCTCATTAAAGTCAGGCTCAGCCGAGAACACCTCAGGAGTTGCCAGGAAGGCATCAGCTAATGTGGATTTTTTGGCTGTGAGAAATAGGGAAATCCTCTGAGGAAGGGACAGCATGGTATTATGGAGAGTGCTGGAACTAAGGTCAGAAGATCATAGCAGCATTATAGGATCCTAGATATCACTCTACAAGGGACCACAGATGTCATATTGTTCAACCTCCTCATTTTATAGATTGGGAAACTGAGGCACAGGGAAATTAAGTAACTTTGAAGAGGTGGTGAGTGATGGGGATGGGATCTGAACACCTAAAAGGAAAAGACTATGTCTTTGGGATCTGGACCCCCAAAAAGGAAAAACCCTAGATTTCAACCCAAGCCTTCTTTCAGACAAAGACAAGTTTTATTAGAACATCCATCATATTGGCCAGACTCTTAAGGAATCCGAGCATTTGTATTGGTAATGCAAGGAGGCCAGATTTTAAGAATCTGAGCACCTTAATGGAGACAAGATGGAACTTACATACAGAAAGACTGTGGGAAGGATCTAGGAGTGGCCAAGTAGTTTGGGGTGACTGGAGGAGGGATCTAAAGAGGATCTGGATGGGAGTGGCCAGTAAGCTAGGGTGAACAGACCCCTAGGGACCTGGACCAGGAGGCCAACAAGAATGGAGTCTAGATAGGATTAAGGGTGGGAAGTGGCCAGGGGCAATTGGGAGGTAACAGAATGGAATTGGGAGATTAGGCCATAGCCACAATTAAAGGCCAGTTGATAGGATTATAGCCTCAGGTGAATGCCAGAGATTAGGCCAGGTGGGAAAGTCCAGGGTTTTTCCTTTTTAGGGTCCAGATCCCAAAACATAGTCTTTTCCTTTTCAGATCCCACCCCCATCGATAATCAATAATCCACCATCTCTGAGAGAAATGCCACAAAGTACTCAGAGAGACTGTGACTGCTGGGAAGTCTACATCGGGAAAAGCTGAGAGGACAATTTTAGTCTCAGTCTAAGATGGTATCCTCCTGGCTCAATTTCCCCATTATGTTCCTTTGAAAAGGAATGTTACCCACCTGGCTATTCTTGAGTTTGGCTATGAGGTGGATTTGATACTGCATAGTAGGGAAACTGTGAATCATCTGAATCCAAACAGAGCTAAGGATATTTTAACCTGTCATATTTGGGCCCTAAATGTTGTCCCTGTTTTTTTCTTTTATTTCTATAATCAATGCAAGTGTGTGAGATCTTGCTATTTTGACCTGAATGCATAGTCTTTCAATACCCCAAACAACTGAAATTAAATCAGAAACATCTTCAGTTTGGTTTGGAGAAGAGAATTTCAGTGATAATTGAAGTGAAAGTCAGTCTCTTACCAAATTCATTTGTATAACTCTTGAGCCCAGGGGTGGAAAATTTCTACCTGCAAAAGTGTTACTTAAACTTTTGAAAAAGTAATGAGACCAGGTAATCCTGCAGGTCAAATGTAAATGATTTTAATGGGGCTCTTACACTTTTACTTTTCCCTGCATCTGGGCCCTGCAGACTTTTCTGTCAGATTTGTGTCTTCCAGACTACAAGCCATTTACCTATGGTTGGTAGCAAACAGCGGGTACCAGCCAATGTACCCCCCCCATCGTCCCCTGGATAAAGCCTGTGCCCGGTTTCAGTCAACCTCTTTGGGACCCCCTTAAGGCAGGGACAGCTCTATGCCCCTTGCCAGCAGGAAGCAATTTCAGAAGCCAAGACCTTCTCCCCTTACTGCAAAAGAATTTGGGTCCCATTTGTTTGAGGGGGGAATGCTGGGAATGGGATCTATACCCTAAAAGGAAAAGCCCATGTCTTTGGGATCTGGACCCCAAAAAAGGAAAAACCCTGGACTTTCTCACAAGGCCAAATCTCTGGCTTTAGCCTGAGGCTATAATCCAATCAACTGGCCTTTCATTATCGCTTAAACCCAATCTTTCTGTTACCCTTAACCTAACCTAGCCCACCATTGTCTATTACCTCCCGATGGCCCCGGACACTTTCCACCCTTAATTTTATCTAGGCTCCATTCTCCCTTGGCCATGTGGTCCAGGTCCCTGGCATTCCAGTCACTCCAGTCTACTTGGCCACTCCTGGATCCCTCTCACAGTCTTTCTGTATATGATTCATCTTGTCTCCATTAAGGTATTCAGATTCTTGTCTGTGGTGACAAGACTAGTATCTTTAAGAGGCTGGACTGGAATTCAAGTCTTCCTACCTTTGAATTCTTCAATTCAACTTAATAAACATTTCTGAAGCACCTACTATGTGCCTGGCACTGGTGCTGAGGACAGGGGATACAAAAAGAGGCAAAAGGTAGTCCCTTCCCTCAAGGAGTTTACAATGTAATGGGGGGAGGAGGGAGAACAAATATATACAAAATAAGCTATATATAGGAAAGATTTTGTGGTTGTTCAATTGTTTCAGTTGTGTCCTACTCTCTGTGACCCCATCTGGAATTTTCTTGGCAGAGATACTGGAAGGGTTTGCCCATTTCCTTCCCCAGCTTATTTTACAGACCAGGAAACTGAAGCAAACAGGGTTATGTGACTTGTCTAGGGTCACCCAGTTAGTGTCTGAGGCCAGACTTGAACTCAGGAAGAGGAGTCTTCCTGATTCCAGACCTGGCACTTTATCCGCTACAACAAGGAGGAAATAATTATTTAATTATTTAATGTTAATTAATAGAGGGAAGGCACTGGAATTAAGAGGAGTTAAGGAAGGCTTCCTATAAGATTAGTTTTTGCACAGTGCCTGGCACATAGTAGGTGCTTAATAAATGCTCTTTGGACCCCACCCTGCCTCAACAAACATTAGGTAGTGCTTTAAGGTTTGCAATGTGCCTTCCTCATCTGACTCTAGTACTTAGCACAGCATTGTAACACATAGTGGGTGCTTAATAAATGTTAATGGACTATTGAAAAATAGATAAACAAAAATTAAATAAATCATAATTCCTCTGGGAGGTAGGTGGAATTTAGGGTTGGGGTTGGGATTGGGGTGTTTATGTGTGTGTTTTTACCTTTGCACCTGTCTGTTTTGCTTTCAGTTTATTTTAAAGTACATCATTGAAAAGATTAAAAAAAAAACCTGAAAGAAATTCGCAGAACATCATAAGGCATTGTGACAACTTCTTGAGGTTCTCTTGACAAGTACATCTATAGGCTTCCTGATTCCAGGAAGACTTGAGTTCAAATTTGGCTTCGGACACTCATTAGCTGTGTGACCCTGGGCAAGTCACTTCAGCCTGTTTGCCTCAGTTTCCTCATCTGCAAAATGAGCTAGAGAAGGAAATGGCAAATCACTCCAGTGTCTCTGCCAAGAAACCCCCAAATCGAGTCACGGAGAGTCAGGCGTCACTGAAAGGACTGAACAACTACAAGCAAGCCAGGTAAGCCAGGCCCTTAGGGCTCTAATCAGCTTCTCTTCTTCCACTATCTGTGCAGTTCCAGGCTCCAAGGTGACTGAGTTTTCCCAGCCCTCTTTATTCCACCTTTGGCTATCCTGACCTAAGTTTAGCATAAAGCTCAAGGAATTCAATTGTTTGCCTACAGAGAAAAGAGAATAAACTGTGGGGAAGGGGCTGTGAGGCCTTCAGATGATTGAAGACTAGGGGGAGAATGTTATGGACAGAAACTCCCCGGGGGGAGACAGCTCCAAGAAATAAGAGAGGAAAAGGGAGGTAGTCAAGAGAAGGAAGCCTGCCATGAATAAGAAAGTGAATAGTGATAAGGCCTGAGGTCCAAGAGGCTTGCTTGGAGTCTGAGAATTTCCAGCTCTCTCCCCAGGCCAGCCTCCAACCCTATCTGTTTCTGTGTCCCCTCCCCAGTTAATTATTGAAGTCAGGGCCTGATAAGGAAGCCTGCCGTCCTGCCTTGGTTTATCTCCAGTTTTACAGCCCTGTCAAGCAGTCATAACGCAGATAAGCTGCTGGGTGGCGGCAGCTTGGGAGGTAATTAAGGATTCTGTGGAGAAATAGGAGCAAGAAGTGGAAAATATGGATGTCAAATAGAAACCTGATGAATAATTGAAAGGCCAGAGGAGGCCATTGGGGCCTGGCAGCCCCTCAGTGTCCAGACCCAGGAGCGCTCCATTCAATCAGCTTGGGATCACGTGAATAGGACTGGAAAGGGCCTTACGTATCACTCAGCCCAGAGCCCCTTTATATGAGGCACGAGGAAACTGAGGCCCTGAGAGGTGTTGGGATTTGCTCAAAGCTGTGGAAAAAGGATTTGAACCCAAAGCCAACCTTCTTTCCATCCTCTCCTATGTGGCTAAGGCAGAGAAGCTGCAGGGGATTTTGAGGCTCCCCTTTAAGATGAAGAGGTTCAGGGGCTTTCAGCAAATGCTGCCTTGACAATATTCTGAGACTGAGGGGACTTCTTAGGTCCTTCCCAACCAGGGGCTTTTAATCTGAGGTCAGCAAAATTGTTTTCTAAAAAGATTTTGAAAATTACATTTCAATAGAAAGGATTTCTTTTCTAACCCGAGATATATATATATATATATAGATATATATCTATATCTATATATATATATCTATATATATATATATATATTTAAATTTTTTATATTATATACTTTTAAAAACATTAAGAGGTCCAAAGGCTTCACCAGACTGGTCAAGGGGTCTATGACACAAAATAAGGTCAAAATCTTCTGTCTCCAACCCTAAATCTGTGATCCTATGAGAAAGGAACAGCGGTGATTCATTCATTTGATTTAATTCTGTTAAATGTTTAGGTCAGAGGTGGGCCGAAGTTTCCTCACCCCTGCTTTAGATCTTGTAGGCTGGGTGCCAGGCTCTGTGCCTAAAAAGGGAAAAACACAATAGCCCCTTCCCTCAAAAAGCTTACATTCTTTCTACTAGAAAATATGATATGTCCCCAGAGAAGAAGATATACAATACTACCAGGTCCAGATTAGTGCAAATTAGCCTAACCTTAACCCAAATCTGCTGGAAGCCTTCAAATGAATTCAGATACACATATTCCAAGTTATAATTATGTAAAATATGGTCACTAGTTCTAGCACAATGGAAACATGCAGGGCAAATTCGAATAATGTGACCACTTTAAGGGAACTATTTATTCTCACTACTTGGGACCTATATATTTGTGCAAAGTCATTTTAAGGTAGTGATGGGGAGAGATAGCAAGCTATACCTGGTGTCTGTTCTAGTGGTAGCCGAGGAGGGTGGAGGTGAGGATAAGGGTATGCAGGCCTGGGGCAAAAGCATAGAATGGGCGGCAGCAAGCAGTGACTTGAAGTCCACAAGCTTGGCTGGAGCCCAATGATTGATGAAGGGCTAGAAATGCCAAAGGAAGGATTTTGTGTTCCATCCAAATGGCAACAGGGAGCCATTGGACCAGTAGAGCCTTCAGAGATTGGGAGGGAAGGAAGGAAGAAGAAAGGAAAGAAGGAGGGAGGGAAGAAGGGAGAAAGAAAGAAGGATAAAGGGAGGGAGGGAAAGGAAGAAAGGAGGGAAGAAGGAAGGAGAGATGGAGGGAGGAAGAATGAAGGGAAAGAGGGAAAGAAGTATTTATTAACTGCCTACTGTGTTTCAGACACTTTGCTAAATGCTTTGCATACAACAAATAAGGAAATTGAGGCAGTGACTTGTCTAGGGTCACACAGCTCATGTCTAAGGCCATATTTGAACTCAGGTCTTTGACTCCAGGCCCAGTGAGCTATCCACTGAGCCACCTAGCTAGCTCTAGGCAGCTGACTAATTAGGAGGTTGTGGAAATAGTCCAGATACGCAGTGATGGGGGCCTGAAACACGGTGGTGGCCTTGGCAGTTGAACAAAGGGGATGGATCTGAGAGATGGGGGTGGAGGTAGAATACTGTGGCAGGTGTACCTACAGGGGCCCACCCTCCCCGTGCCCCCTGTGCCCCTGGGATAGCCACAATGAATTGCTCCTGGGACTTCTCTCTTTCCCTCTTAGCAGCTGGAGTACAGGCACCAGTCATCAGAGGAGTGAGGAACAGCAAGGCGGCCTTTTGCCCATGGACAGAAGCCCAGGGTGCATTATGTATGTGGTCAGTCACTGTATCTGTGGCTCAGAAGAAATGGACGGGGGGCTGCAGTCAGAGGAGTTGGGCTTGAATCTGGGCCTGTAAGCCCTTGGATGACCCTTCTCTGGGCCTCAGTTTCTTCATCTGTTAAATGAAGAGGGTGGGCTAATCTGCTACTAAGGTCTCTTCCAGCTCTAAACCTTTGATCGCATGAATCTTCCCTCTATCTGTCACCTGAGTGATCTTGTGGAAGTTGTTAAATGCCTCTGGGCCTCAGTTTCCTCCTTTGTGAAACATAGAAGTTGGACTCAGTGATCTGGGAGGTTCCTTCCAGCTCTTAAGCCCCAATTCTCTTTGTCTAGAGGGGATGGCAGGGTTGAATTTCTCTGCCTTTCAGCTGCCTGAGGGCCAGGAGAGTAGAATTGTTCTTTATCTTCCTCCATGCAGGAGGAAGGAGAAGGAAAAGAGGACATAGAGATAAATAAAGCATCATCCCTAACTATAAGTAGCAAACATAGCAGTCATCCCAGATGATTGTAGATTTAAAATTGGAAAGGACCTCAGAGACCATCTTGGCCAACCCCTTCATTTTAACAGCTGAAGAAACTGAGGCATAGCTAGGTTAAACAATTAGGCCAACGTCCCACAGGCAGATTTAGAGTAGATTTGTCTAGAACCCAGATCTGCCCACTCTCACTCCCCAATCTAGCTCTCTTTCCACTGTACTAAACCATTTCCTCATGTTTCTAGGAGGAGGAAATAAAACCCACGTACCTATATATAGGATGAAGATTAACAACAGGCTAAATAAGCATGATGTGGAGGCATGCATAGGATTCAGAATCAGGGAACCTGGGTTCAAATCCTGCCTCTCCTACTTATTACCTGCTATAAATGTGAGCAAATCACTGTCCTCTCTGGACTAGATTCTTCATCTGAAAAATGAGGAGGGTGGGCTAGATGACCTCTAAATTCTCTTCCAGCCCCAAATCCTGGGGTCTTAGGGAACTACAAAGTGCTTTGAGATCAGATGAGGGGAAAAACACTTTAGGGAGACCTGGAAGAGTGTTGGGGAGGAGGTGGCAGTAAGAGAAGCTTTAAAGGATGGGTGGGATGCCAACAGATCAAAAGAGGGATGAAGAGAGAGGATTTAGGAAGAGAGGATGCATTTAGGAACTCTGAGGGAAGCAGGAGCAAGGCAGCTTGACAAAATGTGCAAAGGACCAGACCCAGGGTGTCTGGTCATGGGTGGACTCAGATCCTCCCTCACAGATGCTTACTAACTGTGCAGTCCCAGGGCAAGTTACTATCTCTGGGCCTCAATCTCCTCATCTGGGAAATGGACAGAATGATACCTGCCCTTTATTGTTTTTCAGTCATTTTCAGTCATGTCTGACTCTCCATGACCCCATTTGGGGTTTTCTTGGCAGAGATACTGGAGTGGTTTGCTATTTCCTTCTCAAGCTCATTTTACAGATGAGGAAACTGAGGCAAACTGAAATAATTTGCCCAGAGTCACCTGGCTAGTGTCTGAGGCCAGATTTGAACTCAGGAAGATGAGTCTTCCTGATTCTAAGCCCAATGCTCTATCCACTGAACCACCCAGCTGCTCCAATACCTATACACCTACCTTTTAAGACTGTGGTAAGTTTACCATCAACAGGCTATCTTAGTAGGAATTATTATAATAATTCAGGTAAGGATTGTCCATTACTTCCTCTTTTTTCTATTGATTTTCCCCTCTCTGCTTCTCTGCCCCCTACTTCCCCAGAACTGCAGAAGCCAGAAATGATCTCTCTTTCTGGTCATGGCCATGTGTTTGGACCTCTTTTAGGCACTTATCCCACTCTGCTCATTATTATATTTCTGTGTTTGTATTTCTTATCACCTCCTGGACAAGGAACATGCCTTATCCTTTGTATACTCCGAAGCAGCCAGGACTACGCTAGAAAGCCCTAATAAATGTCGTCAGAATGAATGGATCACTTATTACAACCATGACCTTGGGCAAATCACGATGTCCCTGGGCCTCAGTTTCCTCATCTGTGAAAGAAGACTAGATGGTCTCTGAGGACTCAAACTTCTATAGAGCTGTAAGTCTATGATGCTATGGATGATTGAATGCGAGTGTGAAACTAAAGACCATGAACCATGCATTCGGAGTACTTGTTTTCATTCCCTCAGATGGGGCTGACTGCATTGAACCATACATTTTCACCTGGTCTTCTTCATGACCCTGAGCTCACATCTGTGAGGCGGCTAATCACGCTTCAGGGTGTAGACTGCTGTCTAGTGAGAAAACTGACTCAAATCAGAGACAGGCTCCATATGGGAGGAGATGGAGGTAGGGCCAAATCTGCAGCCATCTGCAATCTGAATGGAGCTGCTCAGAAAAGACCTCCAGGTCTCCCTCTGAAGTTCAAAGCGGCAGCAGATAATGATGGCAGCTTGCATTTTTACAAGGCTTTATGGTAACAAAGTGTTCCCTGGCCAATTACTTAATATTTACTGCACCCCTTACTCTCATAAGCTCCTTGAAAACAGAAATTGTCTCATTTTTGCTCTTTCTAATCTGAGCCTAGTACAATGTCTGGCATATAGTAAGTGCTTAACTATTGATTAACATTTATTAAATGCCTGCTGTGTCTTTAGTGTTTGTGCATGGGAAGGGAGGGAGGAAGGGAGGAAGGGAGGAAAGAAGGAAGGGAGAGAGGCATTTTTGTTTTTGTTTAGTTATTTCAGACTCTTTGTGACCCCTTTTGAGGGCTTTCTTGGCAGAGATACTGGAGTGTCTTGCAATGTCCTTCTCCAGCCTCATTTTACATAGGAGGAAACTGAGGCTGGATTTGAACTCAAGTCTTCCTGACTCCAGGCTCCAGTGTTCTATCTACTGCACCACCTAAGCACTAAGAACTGGGAATACAAAGAAAGAAGGAAAATCCCTGCCCTTTTAAGGGGTTTCTGTTCTAAGGAGGGAGACAACGGTACTATTTAAGATAAATATTGAGCTGAAGGATGGTAACCTTAAGAGAGGAAGGCATTGGCAGATGGGAAAAGTGAGAATGGGCTCCTTTGGATAAAGGTAGTAATTGAAGGAGGCTAGGAATAGCAGGAAGTGAAAGTGAGGTGGGGACAGCAAGCCCAGGCGTGAGAACCAGCCAGTGCAAAGGCACGGAGATGGGAAATAAAGGAACAGTATGTAAGGAACAGCAAGCAGGAGGGTATGGCTGAAGCGCCACGGCCACGGGGAAAGGATTGACTGACTGACTGATTTTGAGACTTGGCAACCTCACTCATAAAGCTATTTGGCGAGACCTAGTCAGCCGCTGAACTGAAAAGCCGTCAGGAGAGCCCCACAGCCCAGCCCCGGCCACACCCAGGTTGGGGTGTCCCCTGCACGCCTCCGCCGCTTTTCCCCCAGCTCTTCATCTGGCAGGTCTGCATTGCAATGACAGCCGAGGGGCTGCCGCAGCCTTATCGCTCTGTGGCAGCAAAAAGTCATGGAAAGTAGGTCGTGGAATTAATCCCGCTGGTTCCAGTAATTAGAGTATACAATGGGGTCGAAAGTTCAGGCTGCGCTGGGGAATGCAGCCTGAGTGTCTCTTCCTGAGGCCCGGACACAAAGCTGAGCTCCGGCTCCCAAGCACAGCGGGGGGGGCGGAGACAAGTGGGGGTGGGCACTAGGTCGGGGCGCGAAGTTCCCAGAATATGTCGGGAAGGAGCTATTGGACCCCTAACTAAGAAAGTGGACGCTCCAGATAGGGGGGGAAAACTAATTCCCGACCCCACCCTCACCCCCATATGTCTCTCATAGTCACTAGAGCTCAAGGGAATTCTCTCTCCGAAGAAAGAGAGGAAAGGGAGTGAGCTGGGAGAGCGCTTAGAACAGAGATAGAGCTTAGAGAAGCCTTAGAACATGGAATGTCCCAGCTGAGAAGGGCCTTAGAACAGAAAAGGTCAGATTTAGGAAATACCTTAATTAAGAGAACGTTAGAACTTCGGGGAACTTTTGAGCAGAGAATATCAGAGATGGAAGGGAGCTTAGAATTCAGAATTTCAGAGCTGAGCCTTACTTTACAGTTGTGGAAATTAAGACCCAGAGATAGTGGAGAAGCTGCCCAAGGTCCCACAGAGACAGAAGGAGAAGCCACAGCTTCTGATTCCAAGTTCCCTCCTCTGCCCATCACACCGAACTGCCTCTCAGATAAAACACTTTCCACTAACGGCAATCCGGTGAGGTGGATGGGGTAGAGATTAGTATCTAAGTCCTCTCTGTTAAGAGCTTTGCCTAAAGTCATACAGTCCTGGATGGGACCCAAAACCAGGCCTCCAGACTCCAAATCCAATTTACTTTTTTTTTCTAATTTTTTAGTTTTTAGGCAATTGGGGTTAAGTGACTTGCCCAGGGTCACACAGCTGCTGAGTATCATGTGTCTGAGGCCGGATTTGCACTCAGGTTCTTCAGGGCTGGTGCTCTATCCACTGCACCACCTAGCTGCCCCTGCAATTTACTTTCAAAAACACAATGTTGTCTCCTAATGTAAAGGGCTCTGAATTCAAACTCCTTGCTGCCTCTATGTGATATAATCTAATCACTTTCTGACTCTCTGCCTCAGTTTCCTCATATATCAATCAAAGGGGTTGGGCTGGACGATCTATAAGGGCCCTTTGACTCTAAATCTGTGATCTTATCATCAGCTCTGCTAACTTGGGCAAAGCACTTAAGTCTCATGTTCCTTATCTGTAAAGTGAAAGGGTTTGTACTGGATGGCCTCCAAGGTCCTAAGTCTATGATATTCTGACATACAATCTAAAAAGCCGCAGCCCCCTCTTCCTTCTCTGTTTTTCACTCCTACCTCAAACCTGGCTGCTCTTTTCCAAAGGTCACTGACATGTGCAATGCCTTCCCCTCCAAATGCCACAAAATCCCCAAATCTCAGAGCTGGAAGGGAAGGGAAGAACTGGAAAGGCTGATAGCCTGAAGCCAGAAGACCCAGGTTCAGATTCTGACTCTGATGCTTACTATCTATGTGACTTTGTGCAAGTCCCTTAAACTCCCTGGGTCTTAGTTTCCTCATCCGTAACATGAGAGGGGGCTGTTAAGTTCTCTTCCACCTTTAGATCTATGAGCCTCAGAGGACATCTAGTTCAATCCAAGAACCCTCCCTATGTCATTACAATGGGTACATTCTTCAACAAGGGTCTTCCTGGGATGTTCTGTGGGCCAGCACTCTCCTGATGACATAATGGTCCCCACCCATCAGGGCTCAGGTTGACAAAATTAAGAACGGGATTTACCAGCAAATATCTTGTTAAGCTTAATAAGTGTGATATTTTCACTGTCATAATCCTAATATCAAATAAGCTTCCACCAGACGGGCAGCTTGCAACTGGGAACTGTACACACACACACACACACACACACACACACACACACACACACACACACCACACACACACAAGCCTCTTCATCTCTCCCACTTACTTACATGATACTCTGTGGAATTGTATTCTATGTTTCACCACAGCACCAGCAAACATGTTATAAATGCTAATTAATTAAGCTTGACAACCCATATGTCAGCTAGGTGAGAAAGGCAGAGGGATTGCTACTCCACCTGGTATGGAAATACAGCCACCTGTGGGCCCTCCAGAGCTCCCAGAGACACGAACGACCACACCACAGAAGCAGGCAGGGCAGGGATGTAATGATGATAATAATGATAGTGATCATGGTAGCAGCTGGCATTTACACAGGGCTTTACAGTTTACAAAACGTTTGATATTTTCGTGTCTTGAGATATCTTGAGAAGGGAGTAGTATGTATTTTATTCCCATTTCCCTGATAAACAAACTGAGGTTAAGAGAAATGACTTGCCCAACATCATGCCACTTGTTAGTGGCAGACTCAGGGCAGAGAATTTCAGACATTGGAAGGGACCTCAGAGGCCACCTGGCCCGATGTACACCTAAACAAAAATTCCTCTATGGTGTCCTGGATATTAGTTGGCTCATCCCACCTTTGTTTAAAGATTACCAATGAGGCCATCACCTCCTAAAGCAGCTCATTCTGTTTTTGAATAGCTCTAATTTATATGAAGATTTTGCTGATGTAGCAAGTATGCACAGGCATCACTCTCACAGAGTGAGGCCCCCTATGTCCCCCCTTGGGTTTCTAGAGATGGTCCCAAGAAACTCATTCTTGGAATAATCTCATCATCCTGAAAGATCCCATCAGTTTTAGTTTTCCACTTCATCGTCATCCTTCTCTGCCTCTCTGATTGGAGGGTGGAGCCATGAACTACAAAACTTCCATTTAAGGAGAGAGCTCAACTCAGACCATGTCCTCATTTCTTATCTGGCTGAATTACTCTGGGATATCTCTGACTTTCCACCACATCCCTGCTTCCTTTTATGGATTGTATTCTCCTGTTAAATTGTAAGCTCCTTGAGGGCAGGGATTATCCTTTCTTTTTTCCTATATGTAGCCCCCAGCCCTTAGCATAGTGCCTGGCTCCTAGCAGATGGTTAATAAATATTTATTGACTATGATAGTGACATTGGTTAAAACTTCTGTTTAAGTGGTGACAGTCTATGTCAATGTCTGTTCTTTTATATTTTTCATTTTTCTGTGTCAATAGTTTTTAAAACTAGATTAGCTTGATGCTAGCTGTTTTAAATACATGCAATATCTTCTCATTTTCATCTTTGTTTCCCCTAATTTGGTGTTGATTTTTACCTTTTATCTAACAAGTTGATGGACTAACTATACAGAAAGCTGATCCCATAAAGATCTCTCAAAGTGCTTCATTCCAGTTGTGGACAGCTTTCTTTGCTAGGAAGCCTTTCCTTGTCAAGGCTAAATTTGCTTCTTTGTAACTTTCATTCATGGTTCCCTATTCTACCCTGTGGCACCAAGCAGAACAAGGCTAATGCTTGTAGCTAGGTGCCCTACTCAGTCTAAACATCCCTGTTTCTTTCAACTGATCCCCACACAGCATGATACAAGACCTTCAACTCTCATGGTTCCCCTTCTCTGGACATGTTATCAATATCCATTCAGGATTCAGGATTGAATGTCCTAATTCCAGATTTAGTCTAAATAATAGCTCATTTCTATCCCTTTCCCAGGGATGTGTTGTAATAGGATTGTAAGGACTGAATTCGTAACTTTGTATGTGTACATAGAATCAGAATGTCGGGACTGGGAGATCATTTGGTCTACTCTTCCTATTTGATAGAGAAGGAAACTTTGATCAAGAAAGGAAGTGAGGTCCAAGGTCATTCAGTGAATTGTCACAGTGATGTGATTGCATCCTTCTCACAGTGTTACCTGAGTGCATATCTACTGCTCTACCTAGACTGTAAGTACCTAAAAGGAAGGGGACTGTGTCACGCATAGTCTGCAGTCCCAGAGTGAATCCATAGCAGAAGCTCAATCTGTTTTTGCTGATTAGATGAATAAACTGGCAAATCAAGAAAACCTAGACTCCCTCCTCAGATGCAGATCCACTCCCACACAAGGGTATATTTTGAGGGGCGCAGGACCAGACTGTCAGCTCAAAGATGTTTCTCATCTCTCTCCACCCCTGTGGTCCATCAACAAGGCTTTATTAAACACTTATGCACAAGGACAAATGTATAAAGACAAAAATGAAACAGTTCCTACCTTCAAGAAGCTTACATTCTAGAAGGCAAAACAACACATACACTACTATATCACACTGCTACCTCCTAGAGATGAGTAGCAGAAAGAGAACCACATTTAGTTACCAACATAATCTTTCTTTCTTTCTCTCCCCCCCCCCGTTAGACAATTGGGGTTAAGTGACTTGCCTAGGGTCACACAGCTAGTAAGTGTCAAGTGTCTGGTCTGAGATTTGAACTCAGGTCCTCCTGGCTCTATGGCCAGTGCTCTATCCACTGCACCACCTAACTGCCCCTAACATAATCTTTCTAAAGCACAAGGTTGACTCATAATACTCTCTTGCTCAAGGATTTTCAATTGTGCCCCTGTTGTCTCAAGGATAAGATACTTGCTTCACATCTTAGCTTGGCAAACCCTTCACACTCTGGCTTCTGGATGCCTTTCCAGATATGTTACACATTGCTTCCTTTCATACACTTTGTATTTGGACAAAATTGACATATTTTTTCTTCACTGAACATAGCATGGCATCTCCCACCTCCATGCCTTTGTCCAGGCTGTTTGGCTTATCTGGAATGCTCTCCCTCCTTACACCTATTAGAATTCTTAGCTCCCTTCCAAACTCAGTTCAGATGCCATCTCCTGTGAGAAACTTTTTCTTATCTGCTTAGTTTGTGCTCTACCCCTTCTCAAATTATCTTGTATTTATTTAATCTGTTTCTATATTGGATATTCTTTGTATCTAGAATGCCTGGAACATAGTAGGCACTGAATAAATGTTTATTCATTTGAACTGAATTGAAATTTGTGTCCCTCTTTCTAGCAGGATGTAAACTTCTAGAGGCCAGGGACTATTTCATTTTCAACTTTGTATGCCTGGCACCCAGTAGTAGTATTAAGCACACAGTAGGTGCTTATTGAATGAGTGAAATAAATCAAACTAATTGCAAAATAACCAGATTCTAGCCCTGCTTCTGACATTAATTAACCTGATGAACTCAGAAAGTTTTACTTAACTTTCCCTCACCTCAGTTTCCTCATTTGTCAAATGGGATATGAATATGTGCCCTGTCTAACCCACAGGCTTGTCATGAGGATCAAATGAGATAATAGAAGAAAATCTACTTTGAAAAAGTACAAAGCAGTAGATGAACAAAAGGTGTTATTATGGAGAGTCAGTATTGCTTTCTTCACTTACCGAGGCCAACACATGAATCCCATTAATAAGCATCCTCTGATGATAAAGTTCTCTTTTTATCTCCATACCCAGAAGCTATTCTGTTGGAGATTGGAGCTGGCTGGCTTAGCTGGCTCTGGCCCATGCTAAGCCAAGGTCACATTCTCCATTCTGCTTGATGGAAGTGCTAAGTGGATGGGTGATTGGGGAGGGGTGGGGAGTAGGAGTAACCAAGGAAGGCTTCCAATTAGCATCAAATTTTGAGTTGGGTCTGGCAGAGAGTAATGGATGTGGATTAGGAAAGAGGGAGAAACCCATTCCCAGAATCCCAGAATCTCAAAAGGGACCCCAGAGGCCATTCGGTGTAATATATACCTCAGTAAGAAGTCACCAATTTATAGCAGCATATGACCAACAGTGCGGGGCCAATTCCAATTGCTCAGAAATTCCTTCTTTTTACAGCTAGCCAGGCATCTTGTGGAGAAAGGTCCAGGATCTAACACAATCATAAGGGGGGAAAAAACCCAAACTTCCTTTGTTTCTTCATTTGGTCTGCTTAGACACTTGTCATCTCAGATTTCAGTTTTCTGGAATCACAGAATCACGGGTTTCTGAGGCCATCTAATCCAAGCCACCCCTGAATGAAGCAAGCACTGAGGCCAGTGGGGCAAAGATGTGGAAAGGGGGTACATGCAACAAAGGTGAAGAACAGGGAGGCAATCTCTTGCCCTTGAGCAGAAGGAAATAAGAGATCATAAGACCATGGATATGGAAATGGAAACCATCTTAGACGCCATCTTGTCCAACCCCTTCATTTTACAAATGAGGAAACTGTGGTCAGGGAGGTTAAGTGATTGGCCTGAAAACATGTGTGGTAGACCTTAGAGGTGGAATTTGAACCCTGGTCCTCTAAATACAAAGCAAAGAAGGAAAGTTGATGATAAAACTTATAAGATCTTTAGGTTGAGTTTAAATTTTATCAGCAATAAAAAGAGAACTAGCTTTCAATATTTTTTGAATGTTAGATTTAGAGGCCATGTAATGAGAAGATCAAGGCTGAGAAAGGGTAAGTGATTTTGGCCAAGGTCACATGGGTAGTGAATGTTAAACTCAGGTCCTCTGATTCTCCACAGCTCCTGCCTTTTGTCTTTACCATGCTGGATCCAAATCCTGGCAAACAAGTCACTTAACTTCTCTTGGCTTGTGTGAAATGGGAGAATTAGATTAAATGATATCTAATTTGCTTTCTCCCTCTGAATCATGTGATCCTATGATCCAAAGTAATAACAACTCATATCCATATAGTATTTTAAGGTTTGCCAAGCATTCTTCTTATTCTACCTTGGGAGGCAAGCAGGGTGAATATTCTTTATTCTTATTCCAGTTTTACAAATGAAGAAAATGATGCTTAGACAGATTAATTTATCCAATGTCACACAAACTAGTATGTATTAGAGTTGGAATGTCAACCCGACTCTCTCCTGCAACAAAGTCCAGTTCGCATTTTTCTGGTGGTCAATACCATGCTCCCTTTATGCCTCTGAAGATAATAGAGAACCAGTACCCATTTAGGGAGCACGAGGAAGAATGCAGCATTTTATTGGGTAGATCTGGCTACCTCTCAAATGCATACTTCTCTACTTTTTGGGAATGGAAATAATTTACTCTTGTTATTTGCAACTGTGATTTATTTTTCTATTTTGTCAATTAAATTTTTTATTAATATTGTTTGTTTTGACATCACCTTCATTTCTGAATATAATCCTCCTATCCGCTAGCCAACAGACCATCCGTCATACAAAGACTAAAAAAGAAGGGAAAATAGAGGCAAAACAACTGCATTTATTTTTTATTTATTTATTTTTGCTTTTAGTCAATTGGGGTTAAGTGACTTGCCCAGGGTCACACAGCTAGTAAGTGTCAAGTGTTTGGTCTGAGGCCGGATTTGAACTCAGGTCCTCCTGACTTCAGGTCTGGTGCTCTATTCACTGAGCCATCTAGCTGCCCCAAAACAACTGTATTTTCAATTCAATCCATCATCAGATCTTACCCTCAGAGCTGGAAGGGATGGAGGAGTGCAATCCCCTCATTTTATAACTAAGGAAACTGAGGCTGCAAAAGGGCTAAATAACTTACCCTGAGGAAACCCGTAGTAATTAGCAAAGCTGGGATTTAGAGCCAGGTCAATCAATTAGGAAGTATTTAATAATTGCCTGCAATGTGCTAGGCACTGGAGATACCAAGATAAGAATGAAATGCTCCCTGCCTCAAGGAGATTATTCTTTTTTTGTTTGTTTTTTGCTGAGGCAATCAGGGTTAAGTGACTTGCCCAGGGTCACACAGCTAGAAAGCTGTCAAGTGTCTGAGGCGTGATTTGAACTCAGGTCCTCCTGTCTCCAAGGCTGCAGCTCTATCCACTGTGTCACCAATACAAGCTCTCCCTGACTACCAATTCACCTGTCTTTCAGTTCAGTTAAATGGAAATGGGAAATTTTGGAGAAGTGGGTTTAGAATGGAAGATAATCCCAGAATAACAAAACCTCCCAGGTGGAAAGGATCTAAAATGTCATCTGGTCTCATCAATACCTGTATGCCAGTGTTAGTCTTGGAGTCAAGAAGATCTAACTTCAAATCCTCACTTATACTTTCGTAAGCTGTCAACCTCCCTGCTCTGGCCTGTTTCTTAAACCGTATTTAACCTAAGTTTCAGACAAGCCTGGAACAATTGTTCATGAGACTCTTCTGATTGGTGGAGAGAATGCTGATGTGTGCCTGCAAGAGGGGCAGAGGTGGCACGAGAGCTTTGGAAAGCAGAAACATTCTTCATTCCTCTTGTGAGAGAGAAACGTATGGTTCCAAGACTCTTGTCAGGGCAGACTCTGAGGAGGAGAAAAGAGAAAACATCTCTTGTAGACATAGATACAAGAAACTGGATTCTTAACATGCCCCTGGTTTCCAGATCGTCTCTTTGGAAATTTTGGGGAATTTCCCCTTGGGTGAGATTGGGGTCTCTCTTAGTTGAGCAGAGATCTCATCTCATTACCATTTTAGGAGCTCATTCACCATTGGGTATTCTCTGGCATAGTCTAACCTGTAGAACTTTTTAAATTTAGGATTACTTTTTGCTCAGATAAATGGATCTACTAGATGGTCAATATCTGTGATGATTTTTTGTGTGAGTGTGTGTAAGTATCATTTGGCTTTGGGCAACTAGGTGGTATATCGAATAGAGTGCCAGTCCTGCAGTCAGGAAGAGTCATCTTCCTGAGTTCAAATTTGTCCTATGACACTTACCAGCTATGTGACCCTGGGCAAGTCACTTCACCCTGTTTGCCTCAGTTTTCTCATCTGTAAAATGAGCTGGAGAAGGAAATGGCAAACCACTCCAGTATGTCTGCCAAGAAAACCCCAAATGGGATCACAAAGTGTCAGAGATGGCTGAAAAACAACTGAATGACAAAAAGCATTTGGTAGGAAGGAGAGTATGGGAATACCTTCCTACTTTTAAAGGATAATAGCTAGGGGAAAGAAGGGGTATCTGAACTGGGACTAGAAGAATGACAAGGATTTAAATGAGGGAAGAGAGGGGCAGTTAGGTGGTACAGTAGATAGAGCACTAGCCCTGGAGTCAGGAGGACCTGAGTTCAAATCCGGCTTTAGACATTTAACACTCACTAGCTGTGTGACCTTGGGCAAGTCACTTAACCCCATTACCTAGTCAAAATGAATAAATAAATAAATGGAGGATGATAGCTAAGAAAGTAACTTTACTCTTAGCTACTGGTGCTCCCTAAAAAAGTAATATTTAGGGGATCAGATTGGTAACATTTTGGTCAGGTACCCCCTCAAAGACTGGAGAACAGAGCTGCACCTTCTCCTGCTCAAGGCAGGAATCACAGTCTCCCTCAGACATGGGTGAGTAAGATTCCAGAGATATCTCTACATCTCCCAGGGTCCACATTTAGATAACCCATGAGGACATATATAATCTACATGGGTGGCAAACACTTTAAGTGTTGAATGAGGAGGCCGGACATTGTGGTCTCTGTGGGTATTTTCAGCTCTAAATCTATGACCCATTAACATCTCTGGGTAAGTCATTATCCAGTCTTTAGGAGAACAGGTTCTGCTAAATGATGGATATTGTTAAAGAAAGCCTTTTCAGATGGACACCAGGGCCACCCCCAACTGCCCCTTATCCCAATTTCCACTCTCTCTGGTGGGTAGTTGAGATGTAGTTGCCTCATTGTCTAGCCATCTCATCAGAAAGGCATGATAGGATAGGGGGCCAGGCCTGACTCAGCCCCAGGAATGTTGTCATCGGAGAGTAGGAATGTCAGCTTTGTTCACATTTGCTCCTCCCCCCTCCCCTGCTCTCAGGACTCTCCAGTTTGTTTGGGATAATTCTGTGGGATGTCAGTTCCCCTTTTTTTCAGGGTCATGTTCAGAGTGTAAGAAGAATCAATACAAGTGGGCAAGAAAAATTCCATGGAAAGGATGCCCACATGATATAGCGAAGGTCAGTCAGTCAGTCAATAAATATTTATTAAGCACCCACTTCTTCATGAGTTCAAATTTGGCCTCGGGTACTTGCTAGATGTGTGATCCTGGGCAAGTCACTTAACCTGAGTTGCCTCAGTTTCCTCATCTGTAAAATGAACTGGAGTAACAAATGTCAAAACACTTCAGTATCTTTGCCAAGAAAACCCCAAATGGGGTCACAAAGAGCTGGACATGACTGAAAAATGACTGAATAACAACAACAAAGCACCTACTATGTGTCAAGCATTGTGCTAAGTGTTAGGAATACAAAGACAAAAAAAAATACAAGTCTCTCTTCCCTCAAGGCACTTACAATCTAATGGGAGAAAGACAACTCACAAAAGGAAGGTGGAAAGTGGAAGTGGGGGGAAGGAAAGTGCCTGAAGCAGGGGCATGGTGAAGACATCTGAGATGCCCTATAGAAGTGCAGCCAGGTGAGAAATGAGGAGATGTTCTGGGCTGAGCTCCCTCCTTAAATGGAGGGTTTGAAGTTCATGGACCCAACCTTTCTATCAGAGGGGCAGGGAGGAGTGATGGCTGTGGATTAACATGGCTGTTGAGGTCTAGCAGCATGATGAAATTATCCAAACGATAAGTTTCCTGGGGCATGCTGGGGAAGTCAGAGATGTCCCAAAGCTGTACAGCCAGATAAAAAATGAGATGTTCTAAGGAAGGCAACATTTGAGACTTCCTGCCATGAAAGTGTCCTTTTGAAATGCATGTAGGTCCAGGTATAGGAACAGCTCACTGCAGAAAAATCATGTGGGCTTGAGTTTTCAAAGTGGGGAGCCTTCCATGGTCTGGCTCCAAGGTGCATGTGATCAGTCAGTCAGAAGGTGAGAACACAGGTCATATCTCACTTTCTGCAGGATAATCAGTAGGAGTATCCTCAAGCTATGGACACCCCCCCTCCAGCTAATCAGGGGTTGGACTGCTTATTATAACTACATCACCAAAAACAAAATGAAACAAACAAAAAAATTTAACCCTGGAAAGACATATAAACTGATACAAAGTGAAGTGAGCAAAGTACAAAGTGACAGCAATATTGTAATGAAAATCACCTGTGAAGACCTAGCTAATCTGATCAATATAATGAAAAGGGTTAGAGTCCAATAGAATCCAATCAAATCCAATGGACAATACTGCTTCCAAACTATTAAAATCAAGATACATCCATCTTTTCTATTAACAAACAATAAATGGAAAATGATAAATGTCAGTTGAAAGTTTTTTTTTTAAATCACCAGACCGCAAATAGGGCACCCACCCACTGAAACCACCCCTCCTCCTTAGGATATCCAGCCTTCCTCCTCTCCCAGAATACCTCCTGGGTATAGTAGACTCTCTCAGAGGGCAGACTATATTCCAGGGAAGTGACCAGTGAGTAGAAACTCTACCTCCCCCCTTTTTATTTGTGTGGGACAGTGAGTCTCACAGTATGAGCAGGATGGTTGCAATAACTCATAGATCTCATTATATCATTCTCCCCCAAACCACTCCTTGTTCCAAACTTCCATATTGCTGCTGAGCATGCGACCATCCTTCCCACCACATAAATTCACAATCTCTGTGTTATCCCTGACCCTTCACTCTCCATCATGCCTGTAATGTCCAGTCAGTTGCCCACTTTGGCCATTTCCATGTCTGCATCTCTCCCACCCATGCATTCCTCTCTATTCCCATGGCCACCACTCTAATTATGGCCCTCCTACCCTCTCGCTCAAACTATTGAAATAACCTCCTGATTGGTCTCCCTGCTTCTAACCTCTTCCCATGCCAACCCATTCTCCATCCAGTTGGCAAAGTGATTTTCCTAAAATGCAAGGCTGCTGTATCAAATTGCTTACCATCTTAGGGAGGAGGAGGAGAAGGAGGGAGGGAGAAATTTTAGGATTTAAAATTTTATTTTAAAAAATGAATGTTAAAAATCATCTTTACATGTAAATGGAAAAAATAAAATACTACTTACAGAAAAAAAAAAAGAAAATGCAAGTCTGAACATGTTACCTCCTCCCCTAACTCAGTAAACTCCAGTGGCTCCCTGGTGACTCTGGGGTCAAATGTTATTTCATCTTTATCTCATCTTTTTTTCATTTCTGTTTTGTATAAGTTATATGACGTACATAATAATCAGCATTGGTACCTGTATATGATTTATAAATAAGTAAATAGGCGTATATTGGGGGATATGCTTAGAATTATTTTAACGAGAGGGGTGCACAATTTTAAAAAATTTGGAGACTACTGTGTTGGAGAAGGCAATTTGAGTTGGTAAAAGTTTGCATGCCAAAATATTTTATAGGAATTATCTCTTCTACTTTTACAATGCTTGATGGTTTGCTCACAACTGAGACTCAGGGAAGATAAATTTCCCAAGGGTGAGCAGGTAGTAACCAGAAGAGGTGAGATTTAAAAACAAGGCCTCTGAGGGCAGCTAGGTGGTGCAGTGGTTAGACCACTGGCCATGGAGTCAGGAGGACCTGAGTTCAAATTCTACCTCAGACACCAGCTGTGTGCCCCTAGGCAAGTCACTTAACCTCAATTATCAAAAGAAAGAAAGAAAGAAAGCAGAGTCTCAGATTCCAGCAGAATGTACTATTTCATTATATCATACTGTCCCCTCATTTTACAGCATACAGCTAGTAAGCATCAGAGAAAGGGTTCAAGCTCAGGTCTTTTTGCCTCCCCGTCCAGAGTTCTATCCACCATAGCAGAATGCTTAGTCACTGGCATTTATAGCACAGACATTATTTTGAAGTAGAGATTCTAAATAGAGAATTAACAAGCATTCGTAGTACTATGTACTAGTCACTGTACTGGGTGCTAGAGATACAAATCCAGAAAGTAAACCAATTCCTGATGATATAATAAAGGGGGAGTGGTGACCAGTGAAGGTCCAGATCTCAGAGCAAGTACACTGTGCTCTGTGTGGTGCTGCCTGCGTTGGTGAGCCTTTTCACAGAAATGCATAATGAAAGGGTCCTTTGCTTGCTGCTCTGCATTCACAGGTATCTTAAAGTGTTTCCTGTTAGTTTACTACATTGTGACAAGAAGACCTTTTAACTGGCTGATGAGTGTGCATACAAAAAGCGTAAGCAGGTGAAATTACTCTCTCTTCTCAGCAATTTTAAGTGAGAAGTGCTGTAGATGGTGGGGGGGGGTGCAGTGGAGGTGAGAAGGCAGTAAAGGCAAAAGTGGTAGCAGTCTGTTCCCTTCTACCAGCAGCCTTCTCACTCCCATCTGGCCACCATGTGGCTGTGAACACATAATGCCTCTATTTCTGTCTCTGTTGTATATAGTAATTCTCGATCATAGGTGAATGAACAGGCCACGTTAGGACCTTGTGAGCTTCAAAAGGTAAGAAGAGCCACCAAGGATCTAGCACCTGGGGTCTATACCAGAGTCTGCCAGTCACTACAGTTGTAGAATCCAGTGAAGAGCCAAAGCAGAGGAACAACCTAATTGGCCCAGCCCAGCCATGGATTGGCCCATCCAGCAAGACCCCACACCGTGTGAGGATCCAATCTAGCTGAGATCTAGTAGATCTCATAGAGATCCTGCATCCAGTGAGGGGCCTGCCCAACTGAACAATGGACCAGCTTAACCATTATCAGTGCCATGCCAGACAGCCAATGTCATGATGACCCTCTGGAGAGAGCAAAGGCACACAATACTGGCAATTTTGGAGCTATCAGTCATCACCACCACACATGTTCCCTGCACTGTGGTCTCACTCCCATTGTACTTTAAGTCCTACCCATTCTTCCCACTAAAATCTTACCTTCTACAGGAAGCCTTTCCCAATCCATCTTAATTCTACTGCTTTCCCTCTTTCAATTATTTCCTATTTATTGTGTCTATACCTTGCTTTGTATGTAGTTGCTTGCATGTTGTCTCCCCCACTAGACTGGAAACTCCTTGAGGGCAGGAACTGTCTTTGGTCTCTTTTCATATTCCTAGTATTTAGTACAATGAAGTAGTCTTTTTTTTTTCGTGGAGAACTCACAGAGAGCAAGCATTTACATGGTGGTCAGAAGAAGCGTTACAAGGATACTCTCAAAGTCTCTCAAGAACTTCAGAATTGATAGTGTGACATGGGAATCACTGGCACAGGACCGCTGAGCATGGTGTGCCCACATCAGAGAAGGTGCTCTGCTTTATGAGCAAAGCAGACTTGAAACAGCTCAACGGAAATGCAGGATGCACACATTTAGAGAAACCACCCCATATGTTCACACGTACTATTTGTGCCCCACCTGTGGTAGAGCATTCTGAGCTTGTATTGGTCTAATCAGCCACAGTCAGAAACCCTGTAACTTGACTCTAGCATAGCGATGCCATTTTGGTCTTCTTTGAGAACAAAGGACAACAACCCATTTAGTACAATGACTGCCACATAGTAGACATTTAATAAATGTTTACTGAATTGAATTTTAACAATATTAATAACTCACATGTCTAAAAATGGGAATAGTCCATATTGAAGAGGTTGTGGAAAGGCTGGCACACTACTGATTTGCAAGTAGATCTTTGAATTGGTATAACCATTCTGGAAAGCAATTTGTAAGTTGAATTGCAAATAAAGTGATTAAAACATCCACACCCTTTGACTAAGAGACTCCACTGTTACTAGCCAAGGAGGTTATTGACAAAAAGAAAGGTCCATATGCACCAAAATATTTAGAGCAGCATTTTTTTTCTAGTAACAAAGAACTAGAAATAAAGTACACGCTCAAAGATAGGAAGCAACTAACCAAATTTTACTACGTGAATGGAAGACAATATTACTATGTTATAAGACACAATGAACATGATGAGCAAAGAGAAGCATGGAAAGACTTCTACAGACTGAAGAAAGTGAAATGAGGGGCAGCCAGGTGGCACAGTAGATAGAGCACTAGCCCTGGAGTCAAGAGGACCTGAGTTCAAATCCGGCCTCAGACACATAACACTCACCAGCTGTGTGACCCTCGCAAGTCATTTAACCCCATTGCCTAACCCCCAAAAAAGTGAAGTGAGAAGAAGCAGCAAAATGATATACAAAATAGTATGTAGAGTGGTATATATAGAGAGAATAGCAGCTATATCAATGGAAAAAGCAACAACCACAAAACAACTTAAATCAAAAGTTGTAGCATTATAGAGAATAAGCTTGACCCCAAAGATAAATCTTGAAAAGAGAGAGACCTTTTTTGCAGACACAGGGCTCCATGGATGTGGATCATTGCATATAACCCCCAGCTTTTGGGGTATGCTCATTGGCTTTGCTGAATTTGTTTCTTTTTAAAGAAAAAAAATTATTATAAGGGATGGAGCCAGGGATGCACTGTGAATGTGTAATAGCTGACTCTCCGAAGAGATCTTTTAAGTTTAATTTGCCTTATTGGCATTTTCTCCATAACATTCTTAAATCCAGACAATTGACAAAACAAAATATTAAGCCCTGATTTGTAGCATTTGCCAGTTTCTTTTTTTTTGTTTTTTTATTAATTTATTTTGATTTATCAACAATCACTTCCATATGCTTTTGAGTTCAAAATTTTTCTTCCCCTTCCTCCCCACTACCATCCCCAAGATGGTGCACTATCTGATATAGGCTATACATATTCCTTTTAAACATATTTTCACATTAGTAATGTTGTAAGTAAACATTTGCTAGTTTCTGAGGTGTAAATGCTCACAGTGGAAATTTAAGATTTGGGGTAGCTAGATGGATAGAACACTGGCCTTGGAGTCAGGAGTTCAAATCTGGCCTCAGACACTTAACACTTACTAGCTGTATGACCCTGGGAAAGTCACTTAACCCTGATTGTCTCACAAAAAAAAAATGACTCTTTCCAGCTGGTGAGCTCAAGTTCACTCCTGGAAGGCTCTGGGAGAAGGCAGGGAAGGACATAAAGAGGTGTAAAGACAAAAAAAAATAAAATAAAATAAATGAAAAATTTAAAATATGTCTATGCTATAGTTGCAGAAGTTCATAATTTGCAGATCATGATTTGCATGCATTTCTAATTTGAATATTTCTAATAAGTACATGCATTATTTGTATGAATTTGTATGAATGCCTTGTAAGTGCTTGGTAAACATCCTTGAAAATGATTGGCTAAACACCTCCCCTGTAATCCTGTTTACAATATTATTTTGGTTAACGAGCATTTCTCAGACAAAACACCTTCCCCTGTTGCAGTACCTTGATGATATCAGAGCACTTTCCTCTCTGCAGTCCTGGGAGGTAGAGAAGGCACAAAATATCTTATGCACAAGGAAACCGTGTATTGGTTCAAAAATGAGGCAACTCACCCAAGGTCACACAGTTGGTAAGCGTTTGATTCAAACCCAAGTGTCTCTTGGTACCAAACTATCTCTACTAAGCCATAAGACCGCAAATATCAATCAAACGATCAATCAGTAAGCATTCAGTAAGTATCTAATGTATTCCAGGCACTGTAATCATCGCTGCCCTCAAGAAGCTTACATTCCACCTGGGGCAGTTTGGGGTGGGGTGGGGCAGGAAGAGGGGGAAGCATGTGTTCATGCAAATTAATACTCGTGTGTGTGTGTGTGTGTGTGTGTGTGTGTGTGTGTGTGTGTGTGTGTAATAATTGGGGGGTGAGGGCATAGAGTTCTAAAAACTAAGAGGATCTGGAAGAAATAGACAAGGGTACCTGAGCTTAGCCTTGAACGGAGCAGGGGATTCTGGGAGGCAGAGGTGAACAGGGAGAGCATTCCATGCATGAACAGCAGCCTATGCAAGGGCACAGGTGGGAAATGGGATGTCATGTATGGGAAATTACAGATAGGTTCCATTAGCTCAGATATAATGTGGCTGAGGGGGAAATATGGAGGATGTAGTTTTGGGCTCCCATAGTTTTTTTGGTTTAATTTCTTGTCAATGCAATTTTAAAAGAGTATCCAACATTCTACTATACTCAGTGGGCAGTGGTGGGTTTGCAGGGGAGGAGGGGGAGGAGAGGGCCAGAGATGTTTTAATCTGAGATGACAGTTAGCTTTGTATCATAACCTCCCTTATCTTATCAAACCATACTTTGGTTGTGGACAGATTATCTCACTCTGGTGCGGAGCTCTAGCAGAATTTTGTAGCCATTGAGAAGAAAGTAATAGGTACCTTGTTGAAAGCTGAGCATGGGTCTTTGCATCTGGGTGTGTAACTCTGGGAAACTCATGTGACCTTTCTGAGCCTCCGTTTCCTTATTTCAAAGAAGGAAATGGTAATACCTGCCTCATAGGGCTGTTTTGAGGAAAGTGATTTGTAAACCTGATTTTGTTTTGTTCTGTTTTAATCTGGTTCCCAAATTTCAGTAGTATAGGGGTTTCTGCTTTAGAAATTCCCTCCACTGATGCAAATGGCAATTTCTCTGTAATTTAGAATCTCAGACTCATCTGAAGCACTGAGGGTTAAGTGACTTGTTCAGGAGTCACAAAGCTAATGTATATCCAAAGTGGGATAATAATAATAATAATAATACATTTTATGGTGCTTTAAGTTTTTCAAAGCATTTTATTTCTATCTTGTTTGATCTTTACAACAACCCTGTGAGGTAGGTACTATTATTATCCCTATCTGACAAAGGAGGAAACTGAGGCTGTAGTGAGACAGTGAGTAAGTATCAGAGGCAAGATTCAAACCCAGGTCTTTCTGCCTCTAACCAGTACACAACCTAGGTGCCTCTCAAGTTATTGGTATGTGGAATTTATAATGGAAATGATCAAGTGAATATTGAAGAAGTTAAATTTAATAATAATAACTGTGTCTCAAGCTTCCCCCTCCACTTCATTCCTATGTTGCCACAACCAAATTATTTGTCACCTAGGGGAAATCTGCTGCTGCTAAACCTTTCTTTGTTTACCATATGCCTACCATCTACCACTGGGGCCATATTGAAAACTCTTCCAGATTGGTGGAACTAGCCAGAGTTTATGGTCCATTGGAATGGACTGTAAGAATCCAATATGGCACAGTGAGACTTCCCAAGCTCCCCCCAACTCCCAAACCCATCTTTTTAATATCAACGCTCTCCCAAAATAATGTGGCAAGGCGGAGAAAGACTTCATTTAGAGTCAAAGGACAGTCTCTGCCTCTGATATATACTGGCTGCCAAGCTCTCAGTGCTCCCAGTGACTTTCTGGGGCTATACATTACAGACCACTTACTGCCTCTCTCCTTGAATCCTCAGTCCCTTTCCCCTCACATCCAATCTAATGCCTGGGTCTATTGATGTCAACTTTTCGGCATCTCTCACATACATCTTATCTCTCTTCTGACATGGCCGCCACCCTAATTCAGAGCCTCATCATCTCACATTGCAATAGCCTGTTGGTTGCTTTGCCTTTCCCAAGTTTCTCCCCACTCCAGTCCATCCTCCACTCAGCTGTTAAAAGTGAGCTTCCTAAAGCACGGGTGCAACCATGCCACCCCTCTCCTCAATGACCTCCTTGCTGTTCCTGGACCAAGACACTCCATCTCCCAGTTCTTAGCATTTTCACTGGCTGTCCTCATGTCTGGAACACTATCCCTCCTCATCTCTGCCTCCTGCCTTCCCTGGCTTCTTTCAAGACCCAACTAAATGTCTACCTTCTACAGGAAGCCTTCCCAATCCCTCTTAATACTAGTGCCTTCTCCTCTGTTGGTTATTTCCTATTTTTTCCTGTAGGTAGCTTGTTTGCATGTAGCTGTTTCCATGTTATCTCTCCCATTAGATGGAGCTCCTCAAGATCAAGGATTATCTTTTGCCTTACTTTATGTTCCCAGCACTTAACATGGTACATAATAATAAAATTTAATTAACAAAAATAAAATTAATTAGTTAGTTAAAATAAATTAATAATAATTACTATTTATATCAATGAAGAAAGTTTTTGCTCTGGAAAACACCCACACCAAAGAACTCATCAGTCCAGGGGGCCCTCCCCATCTCCTTCCTCTCTCCCTCCAGTTTTCCCAATAACGATCTATAGCTTGAAGTCATGGAACGTCGTGATCACCAAGGAACCAAACTTGTACGTCACCCAAGGACACCATCTGGCCACATAGTGGGTATGAGTGAGCTGTAGCTCATGAATGGTCATGATTTAGACATAAGAGGTAAGATGTAGGGTATCAGCCAGGAAATGATTGATCAGAAAAGGAGACAGGCTGGTTATATAACCAGAAGAAGGCAGTGTGGTGTGTTGGATAGAGCACAGCAAAATACCTGGGTTCAGATCCTGCCTCAGACATTTACTGGCTACATGACCCTGAACAAGTGCCTACCCTGTGCCAGGCACTGTGCCAAGTGTGGAGGATACAAAGAAAGGCAAAAGACAGTCCCTGCCCTCAGGGAGCTTACAATCTAATGGGGCAGATAGCATGCGAACAACTATGTACCAACCAGATATACACAGGATAAATTAGAAATAATCAGCAGAGAGAAGGCATTGTTGTTAATAGTAATAGGGAAAGGCTTCTTGCAAAAGGAAGGATTTTAGCTGAGACCTGAAGGAATCCAGAGAATCTAGGAGGTAAAGATGAGGAAGGAAAGAATTCCATTTGTAGAGGATAGCCAGAGGAAAATGTACATAAGCTCTTCACCTCAGTTTCTTCATCTCTAATATGGGTGTAACAATACCACCTGCCTCCCAGAATTGGCCCCAGGACCATAGAACTAAAGCTAGCAAAGACCTTAGATGGCAGCTGGTCCAACTCCTTCACTTTAAAGATTAGCAATTCGAGACCAAGAGAAGGGAAGTGACTTGACCAAGATGTTGTTGCTCAGTCACTTTCAGTCGTGTCTCCCTCTCCATGGCCCTCTTTGGGGTTTTCTTGGTGCAGTGGTTTGCCACTTCCTTCTCCAGCTCATTTTACAGATGAGGAAACTGAGGCAAGCAGGGTAAAGTGACTTGCCCAGGGTCACACAACTAATAAATATCTGAGGCTGGATTTGAACTCAGGAAAATGACTCCAGGCCCAGCACTCCATCCACTGCATCACCTAGCTACCTCTGTTAAAGATAACACAAATAGTAAGCACCAAAGGCAAAATTTAAGCCCAGGGCCTCTGATTCCAGAGTGAGTGTTTTTTTCCCCTGCATCCCACTATCTCCTTATCAAAGAAGATTCATTATCAAATGAGATGAGGGAAATTGTTTTGCAAACCTTAAAGCACACTACAAATGTCAGCTATAATCATTATTGTTCTCATCTCATTCCTCTGATCTTATTCCATAGGGTTCAGATAGAAATAGTCCTGGAACAAGTCCCTATCCTGCTATTGACCTTTTATATTAGTGTTCTTCAGATTATTATTGTACAGGTGGCTTTAAATAACTACTGTTTGTAATTGGAGGGGGAAAAAAAGATATTAGGATGCAAACTCATCTTCCCCAGGCTCCCTGAAAGCATCCGTGGCAGAACTCCGGTAACAGACAGGGCAATGGGAATCAGTATTCCTCTTGTTCCCATGTGATTTTGATTTCTTCTACCAGGTCTCTACAATTTGGATGCATTTTGTTCCATGTAATTTGGAAACGACCAGGATTTTGGTATGTTGTTCTTACGGTTTTATGGATCAACATGATAATCGGGCAATTTTGGGCAGCCGTCAGCTCAGTCTGTGATTCATTTTTGTTCAGTTGTTTCAGTTGTGTTCAGCTCTTCCTGATCCCATTTGGGTTTTATTTTAGTTTTTTTGCAAAGATACTGGAGTGAGTTGCCATTTCCCTCTCCATCTCATTTGACAGGTGAGGAAACTGAGGCAGAGTTAAGTTACTTGCTCAGGGTCATACAGCTAGGAAGTGTCTGAGGCCAGATGTGAACTCAGGAAAATGGGTCTTCCTGACTCGAGGCCCTGCACTCTATCCACTATGCCACCTAAGTCTGTGATAACGAATCAGTTTTAATACAGTTTCTTGCTTGAGTTCTTCAAATATTTCCAGGGCTCTGTAGAAGTATGGAGGTTGCAGTCTGCCCGTCTTGGAAAGATAACAAACTTCTGCCTTATAATTCTAGTCACCATGTTAGACATTCTCCAGGTACTAGATTTTAATGACCAACAACAATGTGTTGCCTGATTTCTGCTGTTTCCCTGCATAATCTACCTTGGTCGCTAAGTCAGGACTCATTAAAGAAAATCCTTCTGTAATTTATGGTATCAGTGATCTGGTCCTGAATCGCTATCATAAATCTCTTCATTTCACAAACAAACCAGCACGGCAGTCTTTGGTTTGATGCTTCTTTGCTGACATTTCATTGACTGAGTTCATGGGGATGTCACCCAGGAAGGACCTTTCAATTCCACTCTTGGGCAGCATTTTCTTAGATTCCATGAGGAAGTAACAAATGCTTGTTGCATTTAAGAAATGCAATGGAATGCCCTATCGCTCAGTGGAGTAGTGTCTCCCTCTTCTCAAAATTTTTCACTAGGTTTTAAAAAAAATATATATTCATCATGTACTCTGAAAAAAGCTTTTATCAACACTCTTCCTCTTTTTGGTAAGAAAGGATTGATTTTTCTATAGCAATAGGCCCTGGGTTTCATTAACATCTAATGGGATTTGCTTGGATACTTTCCGAATCCATTATTGCATGTACTCTAGCTCCAAAAGCATATGTTAAAACCGGTATATGCAGGTGTTTCTTGCTTTAACCATGCTCTTCCCATTCTTCTTTGACCTTAGGGTGCTAGAGCCTACAGATACAAAGATAACTCTTTGATATCTTTATGCGTGGTGTGACTTGCCTTGAGGAGATCTAAGAATGTCCAAATTTTGCATTCAATTATTGTTCTTTTGAGACCTCTGGATTCAAGCTCCTAGCCTTCAGCTTTTCATTGTCCCTGGGTAGCATAGGTTAAGAAATTTCTACTCGAGGCAGCTAGGTAGCACAGTGGATAGAGATCAGGCCTTGGAATCAGGAGGACCTGAGTTCAAATGCGGCCTCAGATACTTGACACTTACTAGCTGTGTGACCCTGGGCAAGTCACTTAACTTCAATTGCCTCACCAAAAAAACAAACAAACAAAAAAGAAAGTTCTACTCAAGTCCAAATGACATTTTGATGTTATTGAAGAGATATTCTAATTAGTCAGTCAATAAACATTTATTAATCACCTATTTTGTGCCAGGCATTGTAATAAGTGTTAGTAAGAAAGGCAAATGATGTCCCTGCACTCAAGGATCTCCTGGTCTAATGGGAGAGACAATATGCAAATGGCTATGTGCAAACAAAACATGGACAGGATAAACTGGTGATAATGCCATATAAATGCTCATCATCATCATCATCATCATCATCACCATCATTTCAGACTGTTGAATGTGGAAGATTTCTTAGGACAGGGAATGTCAGAACTGGGAGGGACCTGAAAATGGAGGGTGTCAGAGCTGGGAGGAAATTTTGAGATCAATCTATAGGAAAGGAAATTGAACCCCGGAGAAAGAAAGTGACTTTCCAAATGTCACATAGCAAGTTAATGGCAGGTCCAAGGCTCTTTCCAGTGGAGGCCAAAGAAGGATATTTATACACACTCCAGTTTGGATTTAGAAGGACTGATCAATCCCTATAGGTCTGAGAAGGTTCTGGCTTTGCAACCATAGAACAACAAATCAGTCAGGCTCATTTGCTTTGTGCCATACTGGCCCTGGAATTGAATTCCTCGAATGTCCAATAAAAGGAGTTATTCAAATAAAAAACACATGTTATGATGACACAAGGAAGAAAATTGTTTTTAAATGAGAGAAGTCTTTCCATTTCATTTCAACCTTTAATGTGTCAGCCATCATATAACATCAATATCATTCCTGGTCAGAATGAAAGTTTCATTTAAGTGTGAAATAAAAAAAAACATTTTGAAGTCATTTTGTCACATTTAAATCTAAGTTTCTCCCATTTTAAGCCTTTTATCTTCTGAGAATGACCACCCTTATAAGGAAAGAATCCTAGGGACCAAAGCCAAAAGGAGCCTGAGAGATTACCCAGACACTGGATCCCAGAACACAGATTCAGAGCAGGAAGGGACCTTAGACATCACTTGGTCCAACCCTCTCATTTTACGGAAGAGGAAACTGAGGTCCAGACAAGTGATTTGCGCACTGTGAAGCTACTACCACAATGGCACCCAGCTCAGTGACAAAACCGACATTTGAGCCTGCATCCTTTGACTGTAAAGCCATGTCTCCTTCTACTGAACTAAATGCCTAAATTTAAAGATGAGGAAACAAAAGTCCGGAGTGTTATGAGTTATCCAAGATCGTGTCAGGAGAGCTGGGATAAATGTTACTGTCTCCTCACTTTGAATCTTGTATTCTTTGCTAGACACCATCCTGACAAACAGACCATATTCTCTCACTACCATCACCTCCCTCCAAACCTAAACTCTTTTCCTTCACTTGGTCTTCTTTCCTCCAATTTCAGGCTCTCGTTTCCTCCCACCTTGACTATTACAATAACCTCTTAATTGAAATCCTAATTTCCAGGCTCTCCCTGCTCCTATCCAACTTTCACACAGCTAACCAAAATGATCTCCCTAGAGAACATGTTACTTCCCTTCTCAAAAACCTGTAACAGCTCACTATTGCCTCTAGGAAAAATACTAATTTCTTAGCTTTGCATATAGAGCCCTTCCCCATCTGATTCCAGCTCACCTTACATGTTACACACACACACACACACACACACACACACACACACACAAAGTTTTCGTGCCTAAATATACTCCTTCTTGTGTTTTTCAGAATTTCTACCGTCCTTCAAAGCTGAGCTCAAGCACCAGCTGCTACAGAAAATCTTTCCCTCTTCAAATTATCTTGTATTTATCATTGTTCAGTTGTGTCTGACTCTTCATGACCCTACTTGAGGTTTTCTTACGAGAGATTTTTTTTTAAAGGCTATTGGGGTTAAGTGACTTGCCCAGGGTCACACAGCTAATAAGTATCAAGTGTTTGGTCTGAGGCCAAATTTGAACTCAGGTCCTCCTGACTTCAGGGCTGGTGCTCTATTCATCATGGCACCTAGCTGCCCCTTGAGGTTTTCTTGGCAGAGATACTGGAGTGGTTTGCCATTACCTTTTCCTGCCGATTTTACAGGTGAGCAAACTGAGGCAAACAGGGTGAAATCACTTGCCCAGAGTCACACAGTTAATAAGTGTCTGAGGTTGAATTTGAACTCAGATCTCCCTGACTCCTGGCCTAGCTATCCATCTACTGCGCCACATAGCTTACCCCAATCTTGTATTTACTCATCTCTACACTTGTTATATATGCTAGTACAGAGGTGTCAAATGTGTGGCCAGTAAGAAAACCTAACTGGGAAATATTTAACCAAATAAGTAAAAATACACTAAAACAGAGATAATATTACATTTTAAATTAATCAATTTAAATTAAATTAAATTTAAATTAAATTTTAAAAAATTAAAATTAAAAAATTAAATTAAAAAATTTTAAATTAAATTAAATCAATATGTGGCCTACAGGGGTCCTTATGTATAGATTAGTGACTCCTCTCCTCCCACATTTCTATTTGAGTTTGACCCCACAGTAGACTGTAATCTCCTTGAGGGGAGGGTCTGTAATTTGTTCCATCTCTGTACAGTGGATACCACTGGACCTGGTACATTAGTAGGTACTTAAAGATAAATGCTTGTTGAAATGAATTTAATTGAATTACCATTTTTCTTAGCTTCAGCTTTAAGCTTTTCCCTCTTTTCTCTGCCTGGTCACTGCTTCCTTCAATCTCTCTTACCGCTTTGTCAGCATCTTACTAATTCTAAGCTTGTCTTTTCAAATCTTTTCATTTCCCTTCATTTAAATATCCTGGCCTACATGTAGCCTAGATATGATGAATGTGATTAAGATCCAGGATTAATAAGTATTATGAAAAACGTTCTTATTCCAGCGAGGGAGAATGTGTTGCATCAGCAGCATATGGTGTCACCATGACAGAATGAAATATACCATAACCTGATGGGAAACTAACATGCTCTGGCCATATTGACACTGGAGGAGAGAAACACACATGACGGCCCATGCAGATATGTCAGGAGAGGGCTGAGCGAGGGATGGTGCTGGCCTGGGGGCTGCTATAGAATCTCACAGCTGACTTGATGCTTCTGTGGGTAGTGAAGCATAACCTAAGCTTCTCCAATCAGCAAGTCCCCTCTGTTTGTAGTTCTCTGGGCAGACTGGGGATAGAAGCAGGAGCCTTGGGCTACCCTTAGAAGGAAGAGGCTAGGGGCCACCACTGCCACCTTCCGAAAAGGCACAAGATCAGAGTGTCTAAGCTGGAAGGGGCCTTAGAACAGGGAATATCAGAGCTGGGAGGGCCTTAGAACAGGGAATACCCTTGTAGCTTACACAGCTTTTAAAGTGATTTAGTTTAGGTTGTAAGTTTCTTGAGATCAGAGACTACATCTTATTTCTTTTTTGTGTCTCAGTTCAATCTAAGAAGCATTTAGTAAATACCTCTCATGTGGAGGACAAAGAGGCAGCCTGTCTGAGGAGACAGAGAGTGGCTTCAGAGTTGTGGAAGACCTCAGACACCATTTGTGTAACCCTAGGCAAGTCTTTTAATGTTGGGCCTCAGTTTCCTTCTCTGTACAATGGGGGGGTTGGATTAGATGTCCTCCAAGGTTTTGTCTAGTTCTAAAGCTGCGATCCTATGAGCTTATGACTCTTTGCTGGTTTGAAAAGAAGTAAGTTAAAAAAAATCCAGTCTTCATGCTCCTTCCTGAGAGATCCGGAGCTTTTTCTTTAAGTGAACGGAAGATCTTGGTTTTCAATAATGTTCTTAAAACAAACTTCTAGCCTGCTTAAAAAAAGAATCCTGGCAGTTATGCGAGCCTTTGAAAAGGATGTTCTTTCCTGTGCAGCCGAGATGCAGTTACGAAGCAGTTTTTAATTCAGTCGGTGATGCCACTTGTTACAGGGCTCAATCTCAATACAGTTTGGAGCCTGCATACTTCAAAATTGGTTCTGCCATTTATAATTTACTCAGTCAGATGCAAAAAAAAAAAAAGAAAAAGTGGAAAGTATATGATTTACAAGTATTTTATTGTACATGAGACTCAAAACAGCATTGAAAAATGTGAATTTCTAGGTGCTTTACATAAGTAGATTTAAATAGCTTGAGATATTTTTAAAAAATTGATCTCAAGCAAGTATCTTCTTTGCATATTTTTAAAAAGGTATTTGCTACTTGAGGAATATGATGCTTGAAAAAACGATGACAAAAAAGCAACTGTTCCTCACTAAACTAAAGTACTTAGATTTTTGTTGCTTTTGAGACAGTGTGTCTAGGTGAATAGAGTGTGTTGGGGTTTGGAATCAGGAGGACCTGGGTGCAAATGTCGTCTCTGACACTTACTGGATGTGTGACCCTGAGCAGCTGTCCATCAGCATTTACTAGGTGCCTACTACATGCTAAGAATTGGGAATTCTAAGAAAATCAAGACAGTCCCTGCTCTCAAGAAACTTCCAGGAGAAGCTCCCACTCTAATGGGGGAGACGACATGCAAACAATTATGTACAAACCAGATACAGACAGAAGAAACTGGAGATGATTCACAAAGGGAAGGCACTGACATTAGGAGGGATCAGGAAAGGCTTCTTGCAGAAGGTAGAATTTTAACTGGGACTTGAAAGAAGCCAAGGTAGGGGCAACTAGGTGGTGTGGTGGATAGGGCACCAGCTTTGGAGTTAAGAATACCTAGGTTCAAATCTGGCCTCAGATGCTTACTTGCTGTGTGACCCTGGGCAAGTAACTTAGCCTCAGCCTCAATTTCCTCATCTGTAAAATAAGGCTAATAATAGCACCTACCTCTCAGGGTTGTGAGGATCAAATGAGATAATAATTGTAATAATGATGAAGATGATGAGAACTCACATTTGTATACACTCTCAAAGTGTGTATATGCATGGAACTTTGTAAGCTTTAGAGTGCTAACACAAATGCCAGTTATTAATTTTACTGTCCCTGGTTACTGGATGTCTGAATGTGGTGCTACTCCCCCACTAGTGCTATTCACTAGAAATTAGCTTTCTATCAATTAATTGATCAACAAGCATTTATTAGGCACATACAGTATGCCAGGCGCTGTGTTGGGTCTTGGAGATCCAAGGACAAAAATGAAACAGTGTTTTCCCTCAAAAAGCTTACAGTTCTGCTGGGGTAAACAATAGGTACATGTGTAAGTATAAGGGAGGAGGTAAGAATGAGTTAATCAATCATTCTGACACCCCAGTTAAAGTAGGTGTAAAATGTTAACCAGACCTTTATCAGGTGAGAACAATCAGTCAGTCAACAAGAGGTGAGAACTAGGTTTGAACATGGTCTAAACACCTCTACTGGATCAATCACAGGCTTTAGACTAGGTGTCCAAAGTAGGATCAATTTTGAGGTCTTTGAGAACTGTTAGATTAACAGAGGGAGGTTGTATAGAAACTGTATCTGGGTCTCACCCTTTGGCTCACCCATAAAATAAAAAACCATTTGAAATACAGGAATTTGAGCCCCTGGCAGCTTAGAGTGGAAGCTGTACAGTCAAGCTCTAGAGAAAGAATTTCTCACAGGTGAAGAGATGAGCCTTGCTCTCAGGTTTCTTCCCCTCTGTCCCTTGCTGCAGGGGAACCTTGTGGGTCTCAAAGGAGGATTTTGAACTACCCATAATCATCCTAGCAATGTCTCCAGAGCAGCTGACAGCAGGGTGTGCCTCAGGAGTATGCAGAGAACAGACCAGGTGAACTGAGGAAAAGCAGATTCAAGGTTTTACAAGGAGCCCAGCAGAAAATCTACCCAGTCCCTGAGGGGAACATCTTCAGGACTCCCCCAAAAGAGCATCCAGGAGCTGAATTATCCCCTTTGCCACATGGGCTCTACCTTTCCTTGGACTCTGTATGTACTTGTGGGAGAGTACGCCACAGGCTTATGGGGGGTTGTTTTGTACCATTGGTACCACAAATGCCATAGGAAAAAATAAAAACAAAACTCAAACTCCAGCTAAAAGCTAATTAAGTCTAGCTGACTAATTTATATCAATTGATAATCTTGGGTGGAAGCACCCAAAGGGCTCCTAAGCTATGAAATTAGAAACGCCCACCCACCCAATTCTCAGGGCTACTGCTAGAATCTTTTTTTTTCTTAAATTAAATTTTATTTTCAGATCCACGTTCTCTTCCTTCCATGTCTACTTCCATGCCCCAATTGGGAAAGGAGGATGAACAAAACCCATTATAACACATGTAGTTGAGTAAAACAAATTCCCACATTGGCCATGTCCCAAAACATAAATATCCCATACCACAGTCTGAAGTGAGAGAGCATAATGGCCATGCTCTCGAGAGGTCAGAGGATCAAATGATCATAAAAGCAAACTGTCACAGAATCTGAGTTAGAAGAGACATAGACATCTAAAGAAGTCTACTCTAGAACACGCTAGACAAGCCTCGAACTGAAGAGCCTCCAAGGAAGGGAACCCACCACCTTTCCATTTGAGGACAGCTCTCATTAGAGAGTCCTTAACTGCTACTGATGCTAAATCTCCCCCTTTCCAAATTCCATGCCCTTCTCCTGGTTCTTCCCTCTAGAGCCAATCAGAACAAGTCCAGAGGGAGAAAACCAGACCATTCACTGTCCTGGTTTTCTCCCTCTGGACACTCTCCAGTTTATCAATGCTCTTGTTAAACCCATGCATCCCAAAATGGAACACAATACTCAGATGAGATCTGATGAGAACAAGGTATTGTGGGACTATCACACTCCTATTCTGAGAAATTATTTGATTTTTTTCACTTCCCCCCCCTTTTTTTGTCAATATGGCTAATATGGAAATATGTTTTGCATGATTTCACATGTATAATTGATATCATATTGCTTGCTTTCTCAATGGGTAGGGGAGGAGCTGGAGGGAGAGAGAGAAAATTTGGAACTCAAAATATTTTTTAAAAATGAATGTTAAAAATAAATAAATGGTTTTTACGAAAAAAAATTATTCTTGGCTGCTATATTATACTACTGACTCATATTGAGCTTACAATCTATTAAACCCCTAGATTTTTTTCTCTCCTTGTCTCCCCCATCTTATACTTGTGAAGCTGATTTGTGTATCTAAATGCAAAATTGTATATTTATCCTTTTTGAATTTGATCTTATTGAGATTCAGCCCACTGCTCTGGCCTGTCAGAACTCCTTTTAATCCTGACTCTGTCATAGATTGTGTTAGATATCTCTTCCAAATTCATGTCATCTGCTAATTTGACAAGCTTATTATCTATGCTTTTATCCAAGTCGTTGATAAAAATTAAACAGAGTATGGCCAGGCTAGACCCTTTGGGTCTTCTATTGGAGGCCTCTTGCCACATCAATATTGAGCCATTAACCCTTTGAGTCCAGTTATCCAACTGATTCTGAGTCCTAATTCTATTACTGTCTCTCTCCATCTTCTCTGAAAGAAGAGAATGAGATGCATGATCCAAAATGTTGCTAAAGTGATAGAATCAGAGCAGGAAGGGAACTCAGAGACCATTTGGTCCAACGTCCTCACTTGATAGATAAAAGAACTGAGGCATTGTTGACTTCCCCATGGTCTGAAACATACTAAGTATCAGAAATACTGAAATATACTAAGTATCAGAAGTGGAATTTGAACCCAGGTCCTCTGACTCCTCATGCTCTATAGCCACATCCAAGCATCCTTGATGTAGCTCTCTGTAAACTACGGGTAAATTGCCGGCATATCAGTCCATGTATATTTTTAACATATTTTTTAGTTTATGACACATTTTGGCAACAGGAAGATGCATTTTCCCTGAGCCAAAATGTAGTACTGTAAACCTAAAACTGTGTACTCCTTGGAAGTCTTAGAAGCTGGCAAGAAACAGACTCCTAATTATAAGTACCATTTCCAACTTCATGGTTCCATTCCCTAAAAAATTAAAAACAAGAACTTTTTTTTTAATGAGGGAATACCAAACTGCTTCCATCATATTAATGGACCCAAATGTCCTCTGAGTACCATGGCTTTGGAGAGCACAAGGAAACACCCTGCTAAGGAACAGAACAGCAGAGTGGGAAACATGTTCCTTCCAGCCAACATCAAGAGATCCATAGGTAACAAACAAACCAAATAGCCATATTCCTCTCCTAAAGTGCATTTGTATGGCACAGCATCCTGTGTGCTACATGCTCCAAACTCATTTGCATTCCTTTTTTAATGTCACTGCCTCTTCCCAACAAACCTTCTCATGGCAAACACTCTTTGTAATAAAGAGACACAGTTAGGTCCAACAGACCAGCCCATCGACCAGGCCTGAAAGCATATCCATCATCCTGCAGCCTTCACCTCCTAGCTCTCTAGGGAGAGAAGGGGAATATGTTTTCTTATCAGTCCCCTGGAGGCAATGTAGCACTTTGGAAAGTGCAATGGAGCTTGATTCCCCAAACCCATATTCAAATCCCACTCCTTCTACCTACTAGATAAGTGACTTTGGTCAAATAATATAATGTCCCTGGCACTTCTTCCCAGTCTCTAAAATGAGAGGGTTGAATAAACTGACCTTTAAGAACTCTTCCAACTGCAAATCTATGATAATCTCTATTCTGATGTCACTTATTACTCTGTAAGTAAAGTTTTGTTTGCTTTTCAGAAATTAACTGTGTTTTGTTTTCTTTTATTTGTTTTGCTGAGACTGGTTCCCCCATCTTACCTCAGCTGAATGTGTGCCCAATGCCATTACTGACTGGCATCAGAGCTTCAACCTACTACATTTCCAACCTGCTTTAGTTCACCCATTCTTAGGAACCCTGGTGATATCCTGCTTTCAGGAACTCACCAAGTTCATGCTGGATTTAGTGTAGACACCAGATTGGCTTAATCCACTGCAGCTCAGAACTCTCAGTTAACCAATCAACCAACTTTTATTAAGCATCTATTATGTGCCAGGAAATGTGCTTAAGTGCTGTGGATACAAAAAGGGGCAAAAAACAGTCCCTGCCCTCAAGGAGCTTACAATCTAAAGCTCAAGCAAATCATTAGCCTTCAACTCTACAATAGCACTCACTACCAAAATTCATACTTTTTTTCCACACTACTGTCATTTCCCAATGACTCCCCCTCTCTCAATTGGACCCTCCCTTGGAAGAAGAAGAAGAAGAAGAAGAAGAAGAAGAAGAAGAAGAAGAAGAAGAAGAAGAAGAAGAAGAAGAAGAAGAAGAAGAAGAAGAAGGAGAAGAAGAGAAGAAGAAGAAGAGAAGAAGAAGAAGAAGAAGGAGAAGAAGAAGAAGGAGAAGAAGTTAAGTAAACTAAGCCAACATACTGGCCATGTCTAAGAATGAATAGCTCATTCTGCTCCTATAGTCCACAACCTCTCTGCTGAGAGGAAAGAACTATGTGTCACCACCAGGCCTCTGAGGTCAATACTGGTCACTGCATTCATCATCTTTCCTATGTTGTTTTCCTTTGCCTTCTTGGGTTCTTGGTGTAAACTGATGTCCCTAATTGTCCATGCATAAAAAATAGAAACATCAGTGCATGTCTTCTCCTCCCTGGCATACTGATGATTTTACAATTCATCCATTATTATCCACTTGGTAACACTGGCAAATGTTACTTGGCCAACGCAGAAGCAGAGGGATGTGGTCCAAGTTAAGAGAAGTGGGAGAAAGAGAGAAGCAATGAAGATGAGCCAGATGCTTTTAAAACCTGTAAGAACATGTTGTATTTCCCAAGATGGGTACGCAAGCCAAACTTTATTCCCGTTGTTTTTCTTCTGGACAAGGCCTGTGTTATGTTCAGAGCAAGCAGGTCAATTTCCCCTCCCGTCCATCTGATGATTGGCGTATTGTTTAAATATGATGAGGAATGATTTTGTGCACTAGAGGAAGTTGGCAATAAAGTTTATTTCTATAAAAAGAAACATGCGGTGAGGATATGGTTTCCTATTCTGACTCAAAGCAGAAGGCAGAGTCAGAAATTCCAACCCAGAGGGTCAGGAAGGATTCCAGGACTTCCTGAATCACATCTGAAGGCATGTTCCCCCTACTCTTTTCTCCTCCCTGTTCTTGCAACTGGCCAACTGGGATTACACAGCTCACACATTCGATTCCACATGTGGCTGTTTCTTATTAAGAATCTGTACGTCCCTTCTTTTTCCTAGGCTATGTCATCTCTCCCAATTCAGGTGGATAATTCCATTTTGTAACAGAAATGAACTACTCATTCTCTCTGTTAGACCTAAGAACGGGCATACAAATAAACCCTTTTCTTGGCACAGTACACTTGTTTTTTTAACCTATGGCCTCACCTTCTTACCCACAGATCACAAAATGCTGAGAACTGCAACTTTCTTAGATCAGGAATGTGAGGCTTTTCCCATCTGAAGTGCTATGCTACAGTGACTTGTGGGAAAGTATGGGGGAAACCAGTTAATCAACACTTTTCCTAACCTAGAGGCTACAAAAGGAACTATTGTTGTTAATAGAACAGAAGCTCCTTGAGGGGAAGGACTGCTTCACTTTTGTCTTTGTATTCTCAGTACCTGACATAGTACCTGGGCACATTAAATACTTGTTACTTTCCTTATTCCTCAAGTCAGTAAGTATTAAGCTAGGAAGGCAGCTAGCTGACCCAGTGGATAGAGTGCCAGGCTTGGAATAAGGAAGACCTGAGTACAAATTTAGCCTCAGACACTTTCTATCTGTGTGACCCTGAGCAAGTCATTTAACCCTATTTGCCTCATTTTCATCATCTGTAAAATGAGCTGGAGAGGGAAATGGAGAATCACTTCAGTATCCTTGCCAAGAAAAACCCAAATGGGGTCATGGAGAGTCAGATATGACTGAAACAACTGAACAATAACAACAAATGTGCCAGGAACTGTGCTAAGTGCTGGGATAAAGAATAAGGCAAAAAAAATAGTGCTTGTCCTCAAGGAGCTTACAATCTAATGGGGAGACAACATAAAAAAAAACACATACAAACATACGGAGGTAATCTACAGAGAAGGCATTACCTTAGTGCTATGAACTGGGAAAGGCTTCTTGTAGATCAGGTTTTAGAAGCCAGAAATCTAGGAGGTAGAAATACAGAGGGAGAGAATTCCAGATATGGGTGGAGGGGACAATCAGTGAAAATGCAGAGTCAGGAGATCCAAGTGTCATGTATGAAGAACAGCAAGGAGGCCATTGTCACTGGATTTTAAATAAATGGAAGGACCTAAAGTGTAAGAAGACTGGTTGATTAGGTTTTTGAGTTGGCAGAATCTTGGACTGAACTGAGCATACGGATTGATGTTAGGCAGACCTGGCCTGCCTTTTTTTTTTCTCCAGTCAATAGACTAGGGATCTAATTCACAAAATGTTTCTGTTCCCCTTATAAACAATGTGACGAATGGTGCTCTTGAGAGAAATGCAAAAGTCTCTTCAGTTGGTTTTGTTTGTTCTTGGTGGCTACCCAGAATCCTTGCCATTGTGGGGGAGAAAGAGTCTTCAGGAAATCTCACTTCCCTTTCAAGGTATACTTTCCTTTTCTAGTTGTCCTTTTCTGGTAATGTGTCACAGGGCTTTCATATTACATGCCCTCATTCATTTTCTCTTCTCTTTGGCATGGAATGGTGACTCTGGAGCTAAGGAGAACTGGCCTTGAATCCTGATTCAGACACTTATTACGTGAAGGAAGTCACATGATCACGGGCAAGCCGTTTGACTTCTCAAAGCCCAGCTGTCCTCATCTGGAAGATGGGGAAGATGATAAGACTTTTGCAAACTTTATTTCATTGACTCCATTTATTCTGTTCATTCGTTCGCTTATGTATTTGCTCGCTTTATCCATCCATTCATTACCATTACACATACACCAACTGATTAGGCAAGCAAGGAAAAAAGCATTTATTTAGAACCTATGTACCAGTCACTTTGTGATAGTATGGTACATTGTAATGTCAAGGGATACAAAGTTATGTATAATTGTGTCAGGAGATACAAGAACAAAAATTGAAACTGTTTCTGTTCTCAAGCGGTTTACGCTCCATTGGGTAAAGATAACAGGGACATGTAAGAGTATATACAGAATATATATAAAACATATTAATGTGTATACTGTTTATTCATGGAAAATGAATTACTGTATGCCAATTTACAAAATGACCACAAAGATGTAAAGAAAAACAATGTAGGGTCACCTTGAGGAAAAGTACTTTGTACACCTTAGAACACTAGAAAAACGTGAGTTATTATTTTTCCTTCATCTATCCTCTTACTCATTCAGTCATTAATTAATACGCTCCTTCTATTCATTCCCTCTACTTACCTATCCATTCATTCACTTATTCATTCATTAATTGACTCACTTCAGGCTTCCATTAATTCACTCCCACCATTTATCTGTTCATTTCTTCACTCACCTACTCATTCATTCATTTTCTGCATCTTGCTACTCTACTCATTCTTCCACCATCTTCATCTATTCAAAGCACCAGGCCTAGAGTCAGGAAGGTCTGAGTTCAAATCCAGCCTTTGACATGTATGAGTTGTGTCAGTTAACCTTTGCCTCAATTTCCTCACCTATAAACTGGGGATCATAAAATCACCTATCTCCCAGAGTCATCATGAAGCTCAAATGAGGTAATAATTGCAAAGCACTTAACCCAGTACCTGGCACATAGTAGGTGCTATATAAATGTTGACTATTACTATTTTTATCTACTCCATTCATTCAATCATTTAGTAATTTTATTTTCTTCTTTGCTCAGGCAATTGGGGTTAAGTGACTTGCCCAGGGTCACACAGCTAGCAAGTGTCAAGTGTCTGAGGCTGGATTTGAACTCAGGTCCTCCTGACCACAAGGCCAGAGCTCTATTCACTTCGCCATCTAGCTGCCCCCCCATTTAGTCATTCTTTCAGTAAACATTTAAGTACCTACTCAATGTGGAGTCCTGGGTCAGGGGCTGAAGTAGAGAGACACAAATACAAGTAAGAGAACTCCAAGGCTCAAGGGGCTTGCAATCTAGTGACAGCTCCATGCACCAGAGATTCAGACCCCTTTCTAGAGGGAACATGAGAAGAAAATACCATGATCAAACTGCATTTTGCCTGGTCTACTGAAATAATGTACCCAGAGATCCCCTATCAGCCTTTATGGCCCATCTCTCCAGATCACACCAGTAAGCCAGAAGGCGACCATGGTTCCCTCTCTCTTCTGACCTTCTTCCTCTTCTGCCTCATGTCCGATTTCACTCTGAACAAAGCATGCTGTGCCATCTCAGAGTCTGCCCGCCCCCAACAGCAAGTGGCACAGAGAGTACATTGAACAGATGGAATGCAACATATATGTAAGGAAATTTAAAAAAAATCTGCAAGGAAAGTTGGCCGCAGTTCTGGAATGCACTAAACAGTGGGGAGGGGGTGGGGAGGAGTGAGACCAAAAGGAGTTAGGATGCCTGCATTGAGTGAGCCGGTCCTTTTACAGCCTCGACCTGTTTTGCCAGTCAAAATAAATATGGCAATAAATGCCCCCTTTTTACTGGCTTCTGATACCTTGGTGATGCAATTTGAAACATGACCTGCCCTAGGGGGTGGGGGGAAAGAAGGGGGCAGGGATTATCCTTTGAACTGAGTGCAAAAGGATATGTGCCTTCTTGCCAAGGAGTAAGAGGGTCATGGATGGTGGCATCTACCCTATGCATGGGCATTCCGGAAATGGGATAATTGCAGCAAGAGAGTGAATAATGCCTGTTTATATGTCATTAAGTTTATCAGAAGAATTTATCAGAAATTCAGAGCTCTGCCTCAGGAACCCTGCACTCCATTTTTGAGCTTTGTCTCAACATTAGATTCAACTGGTGTTGCTCAAGACACAAAACAAAGCAATGTGCTGGCTGGCTTCATCAGCTATTGCAGAAGGCGACCTCCAAAATCCTCTGTGATGGGAAATTGATTGCAGCAGTAAGTCAGCAAGAGCCAGCACTTTGTAAATACCTCCTTTGTGCTGGGCATTGGGCTAGATGCTGGCTACAGAATGCATCAAGGTTCTGCCTTCAAAGAGCTTCCACTGACCCCTAGGAAACTATCATATGCAAGGTTGTTATGTGGGTTAGATGAGATAGCATATCTTAAGTGTTTTGTAAACCTTAAAGCACCATATAAATACTAGCTGTGATGATGATGATGATGACATAAATATCAAGTATATGTATGAGTGTATATTGCTATATGTGTATTATGTATATATGCATCATACACACGTTTGTTGTGATCTATGTATGTCTGTACGTAGGTATATTGTTATGTATGCACACATGTCCTGTGTATATATGTGTGTATATTTGTATACATGATAGATATACATAGATGTCTCTGTGTTATATAGGCATATCGATATGCATATGTGCGTGTTGTGGTATATGCACATTGTGTTTTATATGTATATGTGTGTAGTGTTGTACATTTTATATGAGTGTTATATACACACTGTTGTCCTTGTTTTCAAAGAGGTTCCAGTGATATCACAGCCTGATGTTCTGATTTGCAAACGAATTGGATTTAAGTGAGGCAGAGCTGCACAAAGTCATCAGCCTCATGCTCTCTTCCTGAGTCATTGAAGTCCCATGGGAAGACAAAAATTGGGACTATTGGTGATGGCCTAGGATGCAGTGGATGACCTTGGTGTCTTCAATGTCTGACCAAGCTCTAAGCACTCGACAGCACCTTCTTCCACCACCTTCATGGCCTTTGGAACAAATTGTTCTTATCTGCCCATTCCTCGGAGGGGGGAGAAGTCTTCACATGTTTGGGGTAGACACCCCCCTAACTCACCAATGGGTTTGAGGTCTGTTGGTTACCCTCAACCTGGTTTGGCCCATCAGCCGAGACAGTTTTACTGGGGTGCATGCTACAGTTTATTGGAGCCACAGGTGAGTGGGTGAAAGGTAGACACCAAAGATAGATGAGCAGCCCTGAAAAGAGCTTGGCAAGCCCTCACACCAGGGGTCTAGTTCTCCCTGAACACCCTTTACACTCCAGCTGGGTGGCACAGTGGCTAGAGTGGGGGACCCATATTCTGAGCAAAGGTTCCTCTGCATCTGCAATGCTCTACTTGGCATCATATTCATTGATGTGCGTGTTGCAACCACCACTAGACAAAGCTACTACCATTGTTTACCCTTTAATTTCTAGAGACTAGACACTGTTTTATTTTGTTTTTCAACTGGTCTGTGACTTCTTCCATATAGGGAACTCTTGAGGGAACTCCTTCTAACAATTCAGATTGCTACCTGCTCAGAAACCAATGGTCTTTGAGAGTTTCCTAGAAGGAGTGAGAAGTTAGGTGACTTGCCTAGGATCATACAGCTCTGTGTCCCAGGCAGGACTTGGAGGTAGGCTATCCTAACATGAAGCCAACTCTTTGAGTTGATCAGTCAATAAACATGTATTGGTCCTTTACTCTTAGCCAAACATTGTGCTAAGAGCTGAGAATACAGAAAAAAGCAAAAGCATTCCCTGACCTCAAAGGAGCTTCCATTCAAATGGGGTAGACAACCTGTAATTAACTAAGGACATACAAGATTCATGTAGAGTTCATGGAACACATTCTTGGAGGGTGAGTCTTCAGCACCTAGAAAACAGGAAAAGGCCCCCCGAAGAAGGTGGTCTTTGAGCTGGGTCTTGAAGAAAGGCAGGGATTCTAAGAGGTAGAAGGGAGGGGAGGGTCCTGTATCCACTATGCCGCACTGCCTTACCCGCTACACATAGTGTAAGCTCAGTGTTTGTTGAATTGAATTGAGTTCACTGAATTGACTTGCTGATGGTCAGAATATACTTGGGTAAAAAACTAGAAGCCAGGTTTGGCTTCCAGACCACAGCACAGGTAATAAACAATAGCGTATATTCCTATAGTACTTGGAGATTCCTATAGCTCTTAACAGGCAGTATTTCATTTGAGCCTCATAGCAACCCTCTAAAGCAGGCACTTATAGGTACATAGTTATCTCCATTTTGCAGTTGAGGAAATTGAGGCAGAAGGGGGTAAAGTGACTTGGCCAGGGTCACACAGTAAGTTCCTGAGGCCAGAATTAAACTCAGATCTTCCAAACTAATCCATCACTCTGTCTACTGCTCCTTGTTCAGTCATTTCTGTCATGTCTACTCTTCTTGACCCCATTTGCGGTTTTCTTGGCAAAGATACTGGAGAAGTTTGCCATTTCCTCTTGCAGCTCATTTTACAAATGAGGAAACTGAGGCAAAGAGGATTAAGTGCCTTGCCCAGGGTTACACAGCTAAGTGGCATCTGAGGCTGGATTTGAACTCAGGTCTTCCTGGTCAGGAAGTGTTCTAACCACTGCACCACCTAGCTGCCCCTAAAATATCTCCCCTGAAAGTCTGGAACACAGTCTCCTACCCACACATAGAGTCCAAGGGAAGGTGGGCTCAAGCTTACAAACCGTGCAAGGCAAAAGGTTAATACTCAGCTCCTGGCAGCTATGAGTCCTTTCTCCCCTTTTTGGGGTGCTCAGAAAGTTTCCTTTAGGCATGGCTACTTTATTGGACTCTTTGTAGAGCTATGACTGCCTCCAGTGAGTCCTTGGCTTCCCATTCAATCTACTGTCCCAGGAGAAAACACTAGAACAGCAATGGAAAGATGGAAAATCCAAATCCTCCAGACCTTTTGAAGCTTTCAATGTCCTCTGCTGGCCAAGGGAGGCGGAGAGAAGCCCAAGGCCAAAGCTGAAGTGCTCTGCTCTCCCCTAGGCAACTCATTCTCAGGGGGTTTAGCTGGAATGTTCCCTCTGCCTTCCCTGATCACCGGAATCTCAATCTTTGCCAGATGCAGGAATAACTTGGGCCTGAACTGGTCTTCTATTTTATAGACAACCCACAGGATTTGACTCAATTTTCTCAGCCAATGGGAACACTCCTGTTGTCATAGTTACTCCAGTTTATCCAAAGATATTTCACATTTAATTTAAAGTGTTTGATTGATTGGTTGATTAAAACTTGCTCTCACCTCCTTAAGGTATCTCATCACTTACTTTAAGTGGAGTGGACTGACTTGATTGATTTACTCCATCTTGAATGCAAGTCTAAAAGTGTCTCATTTTCTTCCAATCCAGCATTTAAACATAAACCACTGGATTGATCTGAGTCATGCCTGGACCAGAACAGCTATGGCTGAAGCCAGAAGATCTGGGTTGCAGGGTTGTCTCAGATGCTTACTAGTTTTGTAATCCTGGGCCAGTCCTTTTATTCAGGTCATAGGGGCCTACATCTAGAACTAAAAGAAACCTCAGTGACCATCTAGTCCAACCATCTCATTTTACAAATGAGGAAACTGAGTTCTACAGAGGTCACTCAACTTTCCCAAGGTCACACAGATAGTAAGTGTCAGAGCTAGGATTTAAATCCATGTCCCCTGATTCCATATCTGTTACATTTTCCACTGTACTGAATTATCTCTCTCAGAGCCTCACTTTCCTCATCTGTAATATGGGAGGGAGGGGAATCCTTTTTCTACCTATTTCACAAGACTGTTGTGAGGAATGGGCTGTTGGAAACCTTGAAGTACTCCCAGGAGGCAAATTTCTTAAGATTCTTAATTGTAGCTCAATATTGATCTGCATTGCTGGAGGGAGTTTCCGCACCAAGAGCTCTCTACTCCCAGTAAAATAAATGCTGTGTGGCCAAATGAAATCACGGGTCCAGACCAAAAATAAAGAGAAAACAAAACAAGACAAACAACAAACAAAATACCATAAGCTGATTATGAGTTATTTCTTCATTTCTTCTTCCTGAAGCCATTCCCAAAGATATTGCCACATTTTCCGGCTGCCTGAACTCCTAGCAAGTCTTTACCATCTTTTCTTGGAAAAAGTATTACTCAGTTCAGAGAACATGATTTGGGGGCAATTTATGTCATGTTTAGCTGTAATTTGTCCTTGGCTTGAGCATCTAGAAATGATGAAAACCAAGAGAGCAATGCGATTGGTTAGGAAATAAATCATGTCCTTAGTTCACCTGATGTATTTGTGGACTACTGCCCTTTGGACCAGGCTGTCTCATCTCTGTAATTCTCTGTTTTTAGCAAGGAAAGGGGAGATTTCACAGATACGAAAAAAATACTTTATTTTCATTATCTAACAGATATCAACTCTGAAGCATCTGCCAATAATGAATTTATTCCCATTCTAATGAAATAAGAATAGTAATATAAGCATTACCCTAAGAAATGTAGATGGACCAAAGGAATTTAGATAGACAGGCAGGTGGATAGATAGATAGATAGATAGATAGATAGATAGATAGATAGATAGATAGATAGATAGACAGACAGACAGACAGACAGACAGACAGACAGACAGATAGATAGATAGATAGATAGATAGATAGATAGATAGATAGATAGATAGACAGATATAATAGACAGATAGATACATTAAACAGACAAAACAGACAGAGGGATGTACAAAGAGATTGGCAGATAGATGGGTGGACAGAGATAGATAGATAGATAGATAGATAGATAGATAGATAGATAGATAGATAGACAGACAAGCAGGCAGGCAGATAGATGAAATCAATACTCTGGTAGTATAATTCATTTCAATAAATATTTATTATGTGCCTATTATGTGCCAGGCACTAAATGATACAAATGAGAAAAAGAGAAAGTCTCTGCCCTCAAGGAGATTACAATCTAATAAGGGAATACAATACACAAAAGGAAGCTGTAAAGGGGGGAGATAGGAGAGGAACCCTGTCTGGGGGAGGTGGAGGAATGTTGTTTCATGGAGTTGAATCCAAGCAGAGCAGCTGATGGAAAATGGAGTTACCGGGGAAGGTTGTAAGTCCTCCTTAAAGGCAGGCTTTGGGAAAGGTTTGATGTAAGCTGCAGGCTATAAAGGATGGGCCAAAGGAAGATAGATTCAAGGATACATAAATAGAGAGACAGACAGACAGACAGAAATAGATAAGATAGCCAGGTAGATAGATGGATGAACATAGATAATAGATAATGGATAGACAGATAAAGAAAATTTGTAAATGTTACTTGTGTACTAGACACTTATGGATAAAAAAAAGAACTGCTTCTGTGAGGATCACAGCAGAGATAGTTTTCTTCCTTCCTACTTGGCTTAGAGGACAGAGCACTGGGTTCAAATCCTTACTTACCCTTCTAAGCCTCCATTTTCTCATCTGTAAAAATGAGGGTAATAATGGATTCTATCTCAGAGGGTTGACTTGATCAAATGAAATAATGGATTATGTAAGGCTCTTCGTAAATTTTAAATGTTGTGTAAATGCTAGCTATTGTTATTTTTACCTTTCCCTAATAACCCTAACAACAGATGTGGTGCTCACAATGTGAACAATAGCCACCTTCTGCTATTGGCAGTCTTCCCAAAGCGCCATGTATGCACAGAATTTCCTACCTAACTTGAGTGAAATTGAAGAAGCCAGAAATAAAATGAGGGTTAAAAAAAAAAGATTGAATTCCTCTGATCTTCTTTGTAGAGGTGAAAGTCGGGGTATGAGAGACATTTTGTTTCTTCTACCCTTCCATCCATCCCTCTTCCCACTCATCTACCCATGCTTCTGTCCATCCAATCACTCAACAGTCTTTCATTAAACGAGAAGCAAGGTGGCCTGGTGGATAGAGAGAGGTCCAAGGCCACCTCTAATATATAAGAATATCACTTATTCTTTCAGTCTTCTAGTTCAGAGGTAACAAACATGCCCTGGGGGATCATTGTGGCCTACAATACCACTTGCTGTCTCCTAATCAGAATAAATTGTAATTGGGAAATATTTAACAAAATAAATAAAAATATGACACGATGCAGATGTTAAATATGGATTTTTCTAAGTCAATATGAGGCCTTTAGGAATTGTTATGTATGGTCTAGAGGTGACTGTTTCTAGTTGGATTGGACATCACCACTCTAGGCAATTTGCTAGTACGAAATGCTATTCTAGTGCAAAAGGAGATTTGAAGACAATGAAGACATAATTCTTGCCCTCAGAGGGAGAAGAGATATGTATACATGTAGGCAATAACCACTTAACAACTATCATGCAGAATGAAGGCTTCTTCAAGGGAGGGCCTGTTTGTTCCTTTTTTGGGAGGTAGGGTATTTGTTGAATCTCCAGCACTGAGTACAAGGCCATGCCCATAGCAGACACATAATAAATGTTTGTGGAAGTGAGTTCAATGTGATAAAATCATAAATTACAGAGTGTCATATCAGATCTGAGGAGAGAAACCACACTTCTGATGGGGAAGAGGGGCAGTAATCTAGAAAGACTTTACGATGGGGGACAAATCAGCTGAATCATTCCAATTGGGTAGGATTTCACCAGGCCTGGTTACATGGTACAAATAACTCTATTCACCCATACCAATAACCATAGTGGCGTTAAATCAGTTCCCGAACCGAACACATCAGACACATTGAATACATTAACTTGTAAAAACCAAGTAGACCCAGAAGTGGTAAGTACAAATACAAATAATTAGCCATCAGTTAACTGGTCTTATTATCTACTCATTAACTGCACAATCAGATCTTACAACAGAGCAAAATGAAAAGGGAGAGAGAAAAAGAGAGACCCTTGTCAACTTTTGGAAATGATAATTGGCACAATAAAGAGAGATCCACTCTGATGAGTTTTAATTTGCACTAATGATGAATTCAATCATACTACTGCCACTGACGTCCAAGCCAGAAGTCACTTTGTGCTTGTTTCTACCTGCTGGGTCCGTATGTCCTCTGGGAAGGATTTGGCAGGCACTGTGTAAAAGGAGTGATTACTCCAGGAAGGAGTATGCTATGGAAAGGTTTCCTTCCCCACTGTCCTCCTGGTTGACCTCTTGTCTGCAGAATTTAGTGGGAAAAGAGGACAAGGGTTGGAAGGAATGTAAGGGTCTCCTCAGCAAGCTTTGCTGATTGACTTCATTCTACACTAGGTTATAGAGTTGGCATATTTAATTGACAGCTTAAAAGACTGAGGACCTAGGCTTCGATCTTTGGACAATTAGACATCGCTAACAAATGGTCCTGAGATGGGGCTATTGGAAAGCACACTGTTTCCATTAAAGTGCATTTCTAAAAGCAAAATGGAGTAGAGGGATAGCTGTTAGTTACTGTTCATCTTTCATTTTCAACGAGGACCAATGACATCATGATGTGACGTTGAGACATAGAACAATGCAAGGTTCTGGCTAGCTCTATCAGCCATTGCAGAAGGCAACCTCCAAAGTCCTTTGTAATGGGAAATTGATTGCATCAGCAAGTCAGCAAGAGTCAGCACTTTGTGAATACCTCCTTTGTGCCAGGCATTGGGTTAGATGCTGGCTACAGAATGGCATCAAGGTTCCTGCCTTCAAAGAGCTTTCACTGACCCCTAGGAAACTAGCATATTCAAGGTTGTTGTGCGGATTAATCTAAATTATCTTGTAAATCTTAAAGCACCATATAAATACTAGCTATGATGATGTAAGTACCAAATGTATATGTGTATATATGTGTTGTATATAAACACATTACATTGTGGTACATACACATGTGTGTACATGTATATATGATATGTACATGCATGTCTCTCTATATGTCTGTTGTGTATGTATTATATGTTTGTGTGCTGTGTGTGCACGTGTGATATACATGTATATTACATGCGTCAGAATATGTTATATAGGTATATGAGCCTATTATGTGTTATACATACATTACTGTTTGTCCCTTGTTTTTGAAAAGGACCAGTGACATCATAGGGTGATGTCCTGACTTGCAAATGAATTGGATTTAAGTGAGGCAGAGCTGCACAAAGTCCTCAACCTCACTCCCTCTTTCTGAGTCATCGAAGTCAGTGGCAGGACAAAAGTCAGGACCACTGGCCATGGCCCGGGATGCAGTGGAATCCTTGGCCTCTTTGATGTCTGACCAAGCTCTAAGCCCTCCACTGTGCCTATATCAGTTATATTTGTGGCCCTTGGAACAAATTGTTCTTATCTGCCTACTCCACAGGATGAAGTCTTCACATGTTTGGGGTAGACATTCCCCTAACTCACCAAAGGGGTTTGAGGCCTATCAGTTACCCTCAACCTGGTTTGGCTGTCTGTAGAGAAGATGTGTCCATGGGGCCTGCTACAATTTCTAGGAGCCATAGGTGAGAGTTGGATGATAGGTGGACACCAGAAGTGAATGGGGTATTCATAAAGGACTAGTACTTCTGGTGTATGGGATATTCAGTAGAGAGATATGCATTTATAGGATCACAGGATTTAGAGCTGAGAGGAACGTCAGTAGTTATTTAGTCCATCTTCCCCTCATTTTACATGAAGGGAAATCAAGGGACATGGATGAAGCAGCATGGTCCAATGGAAAAAATGCTGGAGTCAGAGGAACTGGTTTCCTTGGGCAAGTCATTTTGCCCCATGGGACTCAGCTTCCTCATGCGTAATACAAGGAGGTTGGAGTAGACAACTTCTAGGGCAGCTAGCTGGTGGTAGCATAGTTCACAGAGTGCCAGTCCTGGAGTCAGGAAGACTTATCTTCTCACACTCAAATCCATTGTCAGACATTTACTAGCTAATAAGGGAATACAATACACAAAAGGAAGCTGTAAAGGGGGGAGATAGGAGAGGAACCCTGTCTGGGGGAGGTGGAGGAATGTTGTTTCATGGAGTTGAATCCAAGCAGAGCAGTCTGGGCAAGTCACTTAACCCTGTTTGCCTCGGTATCCTCATCTGTAAGACGAGCTGGACGAGGAAATGGCAAAAACCACTCCAGTTCCTTTGCCAAGAAAACCCTAAATAAGGTCATGAAGGGTCAGACATGATTGAAATGACTGAACAACAACAACAAGGCCCTTTTCAATTGTAAAGCAATAATTTTTATAAACACTGCTTTTAGGTGGGCCCTTAGAGCAGAGAATGTAAGAGTTAGGACTGGCCTTAGAACACTGAACATCAGAGGGCATAAACAGATAGCTTTGGACTGGTGCTTCCCTGATGAACTATTCTGGGATTCGCACTTAGATCTTCTGATTCTCATTCAGGAGGGGCTTGGCTCTCCGGTGACATCCTTTTCAGGCCCCTCAAAAAGCAATGTCACTGGGGGAGTAAGCTATGCCTTTCATCCAAGCTAGGCACATTTGGAGATGTTCCTATTCTCTCTCTCTTTGCTTTTGGTGAGCCAATTGGGATTAAGTGACTTGCCCAAGGTCACACAGCTAACAAGGATCTGAGCTTGGATTTGAATTCAGGAGATCTTCCTATTCTCTAAGACTGCAGTATAGTAAAAGGATTTAGCTACCATTAATGAACAGATTGCTTCAGGGCATTAGTTTATACTCTACCTTGGGAGGGAGGAGATCTCCCAGTTGGCAACATTCTATATAAATGCTAACTATTATTATTAATAAATCTAGTCATTGTGTCAGTATATTGTGGTTCATTTCAGAGTTTGTAAACAGAAAACATTGGACTGGTACTCCCCATCCAAACTGTTTACCTGGAGGAGATACCAAGTACCATCTTGGATTCTTTCTCAAAGGGAACTCACTGATTTGGTTACACAGCTAAGACTTGGTTATACTGTTAGAGGCATTGTGGATTGAGTGTTTGTCTTGGAGTCAGGAAGATCTAAACCTGCCTCTGCTGATTACTAGCTATATGACCTTGAAAAGAACATTACTACTGTGCCTGAAGCCCTTCCCTAGGATTTCTCTAATAAGTCATCTGCATTGATGGAAGGAGTTCTCACATTGAAGAAGTCACAGATTATTCAAAGACTCTTCTTGCCAGCAGAGGTTTTAGAAGGGAAACAGGGTGTTACAATTGGCCAGGTAGGAGAAGCGCAGGGTTTGAGCCCCAGCTCTGACTCTAAAAGAGTCAACGAGACTTTATTTTAAAACACAAAGACTACTCTTAGCTTGTAGGCTGGACAAAAGCAGACAACAGAGGGGATTTAGCCTGTAGGCCATAGTTTGCCGACCCCTGACTCTCCTAATTTGCTATGTAACCTCAGGCCAAGACATTTTGCCTCTGTTTCCACTCTACAGTTATCCCTTCCACGTCATGGGAATTAATAGGGCAGCACCCCCAAGATCTGGAAAATCTGGGTAAAAAAATTTGGCCCACCCTTTGTATCAGAGAAGAAGTCTGAATTATCATGGTATAGGAAGGTAAAATATATTGATAATATACAATGTTATACATATATTTTATGCATTTTTGAGTTTCTAAACCTTTTCCATGTCATTTGCTGGCTTTCACCTGTCAGTTGCAGCTTCTGCAAAACTCCCAAAAAATTCCCATTTAGTTTCTTATACCAATCTGTGATATATCAAAACCACAATGGGGAAAGTTGTGATGTGGAAGGCATAACTGTATGTGATTGAGATCAGGAAGAAACTTGAGATATCAGCCAGTCCAGGCCAGATCATATTACAGATGAGGAAACTGGGGCCTGGAAAACTGAAGTGACACATAGAGGTATCAATCAATCAATCAATCAACTAGCATTTATTAAGCACCTACTTTGTGCCAGGCTCTGGGTATATACAAAGAAAGGTAAGAAACAGTCCCTGCTGTCATGGAACTACCAGTCTAATGGAGAAGACAACTGAGTACAAACAAGAAATATGCAGAATAAGGTATATTGTAATATAATATAATGGAATATAAGGCAATATGATATAGGTAATATAATATCATATGGTATACTATAGCATAAAATAAGATAATGTAATAGAATATAGTACAATATAATATGATATGATTATACTATACCACGTTATACCACAATATATAAGGTAATATAATATAATATTGTATAGTATACTGTACTACAACGTAAGGTAATGTAATATAGTATAGTATAGTGTAATATATGATATACTATGCTATAGTATATAATCTAATATAATATTTTATAGTATACTATAGTATAATATAAGGTAATGTAATATAATATACCATCATATAATATAATATGATATGCTCTGTTTTGCTTTGCTATACCATAACATATAAAGTAATATAATGCAATATTGTATAGTATATTATAGTGTAATATAAGGTAATATAACATAATATAGTATAGTATAATGTAATATAATATGTTATTACTATACTATAATATATAAGGTAATATAATATTTTGTACTATACTATAGTGTAATGTAAGGTAATATAATATAATACAGTGTAGTGTAATATATGATATACTATACTATAGTATATAATATAACATAATATTTTATAGTATACTATAGTGTAATATAAGGTAATGTAATATAATATAGCATAGTATGATATAATATAACATGATATGCTCTGCTATACCATAATAGATAATATAATATAATATTGTACAGTATACTATAGTGTAATATAAGGTAATATAATATAATATAGTATAGTATAATGTGATATTACTATAATATATAAGGTAATATAATATTTTATAGTATACTGTAGTATAACATAAGGTAATATAATATGATATTATATAATGTAATACAATCATCTCAGACAAAAGGTACTAGCATTAAAGGGGACTGGGCAAGGCATCTTGTAGAAGGTGAGGCTTTAGCTAAAACTTGAAGGAACCTAGGGAAGCTAGGAGGAGGAGAAGATGAGGAGGGAAAGAGCTCCAGATATGGGGTAAATCTGGTGAAAATGATCGGTATTGGGAGGTAGAGGATCCTATGTCTGAGGACCAGCAAAGAGGTCAGTGTCATGGGATTGATAAGCATGGAGGAGTGGGGAATAAGGCGAAATAAGACTGGAAAGGTCGAAGGGGCCAGCTTAGGAAAGGGCTTCATAGTCAAGCAGAGGATTTTCTATTTGATCCTGGAGAGCATCCCAAGCCCCTGAAGGAAGATCGAGCCATTGTTGGACCTATACTTTAGCAAGGTTGCTTTGACAGTAAGCAGGTTGTTAGTTGGTGAGCATTTACTAAGCACTTGCTGTGTGCCAGGCCCTGTGCCTAGAGACCTAGGATCAAACCTAGATCCTTTGATCATTTGCATACAACATTGCCTCAACTCAGTCTGTCCTTCTCAATCCCTCCCACTTGGGTCCCTGGTTTCTGAGAAGTAAGGTTTTTTTTATTTATCTGACTTGGAATCAGACCTCCATATGACTTTCTGACCATTCCCTCTCTCCCTTCTCTGCTCCCATTAGGATGCAAGCTCCTTGAGGGCAGATACTGTCCTACTTTTGTAATTTTGTATTTGTATCCCCAGAATTCAGTGCAATTTCTGGGGCATAGGGCTAAATGCTTTATCATTTATTCATTCACTCATTCACGTCATTCAAAAACTGGTCAAAAGAGAGGATTGAACTAGATTTTCGATCCCTCCTAGATGCAATGCGCAATTCCCAAGCATGTTAAGGGCTTGCTATGTGAACAGCGCTATGTCAGAGACCTGGGACATGATGGTTACGGGGACTAAGTTTGTGATTTCCATGGTGTAAGGAATTCCCCAAAGGAGGACATTGCTTCTACCAATGCAGGTCAGTATCTTCTCTGAAGCTTGGAAAATTTCCTAGCACGTGGAGAAATTCAATGAGTTGCTCAGGGTCATACTAGCTCAGCTACTATGTATCAGCAGCAGTACTTGAACCCAGATCTCTGTGGCACTGAGCTCAGGGATTGAAAGGCAAAAAACTGAGACAGTCCTGCCTTTAAGGAGCTTACATTCTTGGGGTAGGAAGGCAGAATCAAGCATTTAAGGACAACACTCATTACTGGGAAAACCTCATTATCCTGTAAGATCCCATTTACCTCATCACTGCTCTCTGTCCCTCTAATTAAATGGTGGAGCCATGACTCCCAAATTTCCATTTAAGGAGAGGATTTAGCTCAGGACATCTCTTGTCTGACCTTATTGTATCACTCTGGGTCATCCCTGACTTCCTTTCCCACTCCCCGGACCTTTCTTTCACCTCTTCTGCTTCTTTTTGTAAATTGTCTTTCCCCATTAGATTGTAAGCTCCCTGGGGGCAGAGACTGTCTTTTTTCATATTTGTATCCTCAGCACTTAGCAAAGTGACTGGAACAGAGTAGGTGTTTAACAAATGTTTATTGACTGTTGATTATATGTGATTCTGTGATATAATATACAATATAATATATAATAGTAGCTAACATTAATATAGTGCTTACTATGTGTTAGGTAACATTAAGAACTTTACAACTATTATATCATTTGATCCTCACAACAACCCTGAGAGGTAATTGCTAGTATCTTCCCCTTTTACAGATGGGAAAACTGAGGCAAATGGGTTAAGTGACTTGCCCAGAGTCACTCAACTAGTAAGCATTTGAGGTCAGATTTGAACTCAGGTCTTCCTGAATGCAGTACAGACCTGACAGTATTCACCTTGACACCTGTACTTGACACTTTAGGCATAAAACCTTTTGGTTTTTTGTGAAGGAGGAAACCAAAGCCCAGAGAGGTGAAGTGATTCTCTGAAGGACTTATAAGCAGTAAAAAATAGAGCTGCGATTCAAACCCAGGCCCCTTGGGTCCAAACCCACTACCCTTTCCCTCACACCTTCTTTCCTGTGATCTGAAGCTATTTTTAGTTGTTTTATGAGTTCTCTGTCTTCAGATTGACTCTGGGATGGAAGGGAAGAAATTGATGCCTTCTGTGCCATTCTTCAAACATTAACAGGGAAGTAATTTTCCAGATGGACTCTGCTGGCTGAGGGATGTCCTATCACATAAGCAAAATGCCATTGCTAGCTATTGGAACAATTAAGCTCAACCAAAGTTGAGATATTTTATTAGGGAGCTGTAATTCCTCATCAGGCTAATATCTTAAATTGCCAAAAGCAGCAAGTGGTAATAAAAGAGGATTTCCTCCATAATCCCTTTTAAAAGTAGGCACTTGTAGTGACTTGAAGTCTTGGGGAAAGCAGAGGTTTCATTCCCATGAGTAAGGATGAAGGTCTGCTAGCACTGGAAAAAGAACAGAACTTGTCCCTGCTCCTTTTTGTTTTATTTCCAATATGACATTGGATCTCTCTGCCTCTATCTCTCTGATTCTGTCCTCTTCCATTTCCCTCTTTTCTCTTTTCCATCTCTCTTCTCTCTCTCTCTCTCTCTCTCACTTTATCTTAAAAATCACCATAAACGTATTAAAAGCTGGGTGTGGTCCAGGGGACAGAACCCTGAACTCTACATGAGTCAAGAGACCTGCATCTGAATGTTGGCACCGCTATAAGCATGCTGTGAGATCTTGGCCTAATCACTTCCCTTTTCCAAGGATCACTGATTGAGAGTCAGAAGGAACCTCAGAGCTCATCTAATCCAACCCCTTCATTTTACAGAGATGTCACACACACTGTAAGTGACAGTGGCAGAATCTAAGCCCAGACCCTCTGACACTGAAGCCTATACTTTCTGATACAGCAGCTGCTTGTCTCTAAGAGTCTGGGGATTGGTTTTGCCTTCCTTTATATCCTCCAAATATAGCATCTGCTATGTACTTAATAAATTCATGTTGATTGATTGGAATGACAAAGTATGGCCCGATTTCACTGACCTCTGGATTAAATGATCTGTCTCTCAGGTCTCTTTTAACACCCAAAGTTCCAGAATCCTAACTCATCTAGTAATTTGGTCATAAAGGGGGCTCTTTTTTCAGATTCCTGCTTCAGGACCTAGCTTGCTTATTTTTGAGGTGTTTGTAAGCACCTTTGGGAGAGAGGCAATGTAAATGGAGTATGTTCGTGTATGTGGGGGGGAGGGGTACAGCCTTCACTCCCACCCCAAAGTGATCTAGAGTAAATATGGCTTCAGAGTCTAAGCTTTTAGGCTTTCTCTGGTGGCTTCTAAGGTTCTTAGTTTCCCACTAATGCTTAGAAAATGATAAATAATAACAATAATTACCTCGAAAAATCTAGAATTCCCTTTTTTCTTATCTTAAAAGAGAAACATAATTGCATGTATTTCTGTTTAGCTTTAAGTCCTATTTTTGGTTTTAGCTTTAGGTAATTACCATAGTTGACTCATGAGGAAAGATAAAAGGCTACACTGATAGCTTTGCATACCTGTGCAGCTCCTTACACAAATAGGGTCTGGCAACCAGAGACCAAATGCTCCTTTCCGGAGTGAGCAAAAGCCCCACGTTAAAGAATTTTGAACCAATTCTTCTCTTAAGAGGTGGACCGCGGCTGTGTCTACACAACACCCCAACGATGTAGTAATAACTAAAAAGTTGACCTAGTACTCTGCCCAGAGTGCTCAGTTTCAGTATAACTGAGAATTTGGCTTCATGGAATAAATGCAAACCGTCTAGATGATTAAGTGAATTTTTCTCTTGTTATTCAGATGTTTTGGCATGGCAAAGGTGTTTGGTTAAAGACAAAACACAAGCTAATACCTGCAGCACAGGGGAATGAACAATTAGCACATTCATGAATTGGTGGGGTTTAAAAAAATATTTCTAATGTGAAGTGGAATAGTCTGTTAACTTAAGACCTTATGCCTTGATTACAGACATCATTCAAGAAAGTGTTGACTGAACCCAGGTCCTGGCTATGAAATTGACTTCTTTAATATTGCAGGCATCTAAGATTTCCTACATATGATCATTCTCCCCAATGATACAAATCATTACCTCTCTTTGACTTGGGCGGCAATCTTCCTGAGCTGATGCGACTGAAAATATTCATCATCGTTCTAGCTCCTGCCCTTGTGCAGGTGGTGGCCCATGTCTTCTCACTGTCATTTTTGTAGTTCCCCTAGCTTTCTCCAAAGCATAGCTCGAGCTTGCACCTCTTCTTCAAGGCCTTTCCTGATTCCTTTATTTCCCAGTGTTCTCTCCCTCTTGTAATTTATCTGTATTAAGTTCCTTCCATACTCCTCACCCCCCAACTCCTGCAAGTGCTTGCGGATGGGGCTTGTGTTAGTTTTATCTGGTTACATTCAGGGCCTAGCACAGTGCCTGGCACATAGTAGGCACTTGATAAATGTTTGTTGATTGGTTCAATTGCAGAGGACCTTCTTTGAAACATACTTGTGAATTTCCAAAACATTTTCATTGACTGTTGGGCACTAATGATTTTAATGAAGGCAGGATGCCTCCCTTGAAACCAAATAAATAATTAGTCTTGCCAATTAAATTGTATCGCCTGACACTAACACAGCCTTATACTCCCAATTATCTCTGACTCTTATTGTCATTATAGGGGAAAGGCAGGGAGGGTTCTTGGAAGGCCTTTTTCCTGTCTCCCCAGGAATGACTGAACATGACCCCCTGAAAGCTTTGGATTGCTGTGGTGAGTGCCTGCCTGGAGGTGGGCAGCCTGTTCAGTTTTCACTCCTCTTCATCAAAACCTGGGCTACCTCAGCTCTTTTCTTTCTCTAACCCTGACCCAAAGCTCCATCTCTCTTCTTCTGGTCCCCCTCCTCTTCCCCTCCCCTCCCCTCCCCCGCTTCCCTCCACCTCCACACACCATTAAAATGGCAAAAAAAAAACCAAACCCAGACAAGGGGTCTTTCTTCAAAGCAGTTCCCCTTCATCTCATAAATTCTCAGCCACTGCTGGATTGCTGTGACTAAAGCAGCAACAGCCCCCTCTGCTCTGCAGACACAAAGTGGGGTGTGTGTTGTCTACCCACATGAGGTCGGTCACAGGGGCAGTTTGCCTCCCAGAAATCTCAGACAACAAAATACCCCAGCAAGTAGCAAAAGAAAACTGTCCACGTGGTCACAGAATCCAAATGATCCAAGAAAAGACAAAGGAAAAGAGATAGAGAGAGGACAAAACAATGAAAAGGAGAGGGGAGAGAAATGAGTCTCCTCATTCTTACTTTGAAGAGAAGAAGAAGAAAATGTGACACCTCCTTCCCTAGACCTTCTCACCCCCTGCCCCATCTCCAGCCAGGAAACCTATAGAATTATAGGGACAGGTCATGACAGTTTCAGGGTTTGTGTTTTTAAACATGGATTGTAGTGGAATGAATACATTAAAGCATGATTTCATTCGTGTATTTATTTGCTCATTCATTCATTCATTCATTTTTATACCTGGAAGGGACTTTAGACACAAAAATGAATCTGGAATGTCAGAGCTGGGAGGGGCCTTAGAACAAGGAATGTCAGTGCTCGGAGGGCTTTAAATGAAAAAAAAAACAACTAAAGGAGTTATATGAGTAGTGGTAATAGGGAGCTACTAGAGTTTATGGGGGGAGGGGAGGCAGTAAATGGTCTGACCTTCACTTCAGGAAATCATATTGGCAGCTAGTTGTATGGAGGATGGTTTAGTGGTGAGAAACAATGCAGGGAGAAGACTTGGAAGACAGAACGTCAGATCTGGGAAGGCCTTAGAACAGGGGAATATCAAAGCAAAAATAGATTTTAGAATAAAGAATATCAGAGTTGGGAGGGACCTTGGGATCAAGAATATCAGAGCTGGGGGGAGGCCTTAGAGATCACTTAGAAATGTTCTTATCCCCTTCATTCTACAGATCCCCAAGTTTCCCTTTGCTTTTTTTTTGGGGGGGGGGAAATAGTATTTCCCATTCTACTTTATGGAGAAATTATTCAGTGTTTCACATTTTTAAGCACTAAAATTATTCCAACTGTTCATTCTAATTCTGTAGACACAACTCAGCTTGTACAAATGTCCCTTCCTTTCATTTTTGGGTTGATTTTTACATGTTACAGGCTTCAAATTTCATTGCATTATCTTTTGGGGAAGAGAGAAATTTGAGATCACTTGGTCCTTTGCTACCTACCTCATTAAGCACTATACAACCCCACTTTCAAGACAACACCAATATAGCTCACCACAGTACAGTGAAATAAAGCTTCATACTCAGAAGTCTCTGTCTGTCTGTCTCACTGCCTTTGTGTGACTCTCTGACTCTGTCTCTCTCACTGTCTATGTCTGTCTCTCTGTCTTGGTCTGTCTGTCTGTATTTGTGCATCTCTCTTTCATTGCAAGTAAAAAATTTGTTGTCTAGTAACTGTCTCAGTTTTTCTTTTATGTTCCTACTGCAACAGTAATGAATAGAACCACAGAAATGGTCTCAGAGGTCACTTAGTCTAATCTCTTCATTTTGAAGATCAAGCAATCAACACGTTTGTTTATTAATCACCTACTTAAGCTCCATGCACTATGCCAAATACCCGGGGATACAAAGGCAAAAAAAAAAAGAAATGAAAAAGAAAGAAAGAAAAAAGAAAAAAAGAAACAGTCCCTGCCTTTAAGGGGCTTACATTCTATTAGGGATGGGGGAAGAGGAATAACACATATTATTAGATAGAATTACACAAAGTTAAAAAAAGGTGAAGTGTTTTGTAAACTTTAAAAGGATATATATATATGTATACATGTATATATATATATATAGAGAGAGAGAGAGACAGATATATAAATACACACATATATATATACACACACATATAGGCTATTAAGACTAGTATACATATAGTATGTAAGTATAGTATACATACACACATACATATATGCATATATACATATACACATATAGGCTCTCAAGACTAGTATACATATAGTATGTAAGAATAGTATACATATATACATACATACATATATATTTGTGTGTGTGTGTGTGTGTGTGTGTGTGTGTGTGTGTGTGTGTATGCATGGAGAATCAAGCCATCTAAGCTCACCCACAGTTTGGGCAAATCACTGAATGTCTCTTGAGCCCCTCTTTAGCCTTAAGTTTTCTCATCAGTAAAATGGGCACAACAAGTATCATCCCACAGTTATCTCATGCAAAGGACATTGAAAAGTACCAAGTACTAAAGGAAATGTGAGCTGTTATTGAAAAGCAAAAGGCAATAGAGACTGATTTGAAAACAGGCAAAGAAAAGATGCCATGATTTAAAAATCCCACACCAAGAAGAGTACAACATGTAAAATTCATTTTCATACCTAGAAGTGATACTGTCACCCAATCTCGATTAACCAAAAATATTATGCCAGCACCCATCTAGGTGGGATGAAAGTTAAGAAACAGAACATATGACATTGTGAGAACACTTTAAACTAATGTAAGAAGGATGTGCTTCAAAGGGGCTTAGGAGTATCAGATGGAATGGAAGGAGGAGAGAGAGAGAGAGAGAGAGAGAGAGAGAGAGAGAGAGAGAGAGAGAGAGAGAGAGAGAGAGAGAGAGGAGGAGGAGGAGGAAGAGGAGGAAAAAGAAAGAGAGACAGAGACAGAGAGAGACAGAGAGAGGGAGAGAGGGAGAGTTAAGGCCACATTAATGGAGATAAAGGCCTCCTTTGTGCCACAGTCCTCCAAAGCAATTGGGCTTGCTGTTGGATACAGCTAATTCCAGCTTTATCAAGAAATACCATAGCTGCCAGGGGAGAAGGAGGGGGAAAAAAACACAAAACTTCTGCCTGGCCCCCATAGCCAACCCCTGTGAGTTTGGCAGGAGTGAGTATAGCTGAGTTTGTTCCAGGACTATATTTTTCAATTCCTGTTTTAACAGTCATAAACGCCTCCTGATGCCAAAGCAGAACATGACTTTAATCCAGATAAAATAAAATTCTTAAACCCTGAAAACTATACCGAGATTTACAGGCCAATTTAGAAAGTTGGAGACCTTTTTTTTTTTCCCCAAGGGCTTTGCATTCCACATGGCCCATACTCGGGATTGGTCATTCTCAGGGAGATAGGGTACCATGATCCATCACTTATCACTGGAGCTTCACAATCTTCAGGTCAAAGATAACATTGTTGCCTCTTCTCCTGTTCTCATCTCCCTGCCCTCTGCCTTTAGGAATCTCAATGCTTTCCAGTTTTTCCTTCTTTTCCCCCTCATTCCTTCCTTCTTACCTCCTTGACTCAATCTACTCTACTCCCATCTGACTCAAAAACAAGGCAATGTGGAATAGTGAGTAGAGCACTGGACCTAAAGTCAGGAAAATCTGAGTTTGAATCCTGCCTCAGCTACTTATCAGTTTTGTGACCCTGGGCAAGTCATTTAACAGCCTTGTGCCTCAGTTTCCTCATCTGTAAAATGAAGAGGTTGGACTTGATGGTCTACAAGGTCTCTTCCAGCTCTCTAAATCTATGATCCATATTAAATTAATTTTTTTTTACTGTACCTGGGCAAGTAATTTCTTTCTTAGCCTCAATTTTTCTTCTGTAAAATGGGGCTAGTAATAATACCTGTGAAGATCAATGAGATAATATATCTATAGAGGGTTCCTTATAAGTCATATAGGAATGAATGAAAACACTAATGATGGTGATGATGGGGTATGGACCCAAGTTGAGACCTTTGCCCCTTACCCCAAAAAGAATTTGGGTCCCATTTGTCTAAGGGATTCTCCTTAAATTCTCCCACTTGATCAAGGAGGTCTCTGGTGGTCCCCTGAGGCTATAATCCTATCAACTAGCCTTTTGTTATCACCTAAATCCAATCTCCCAATTCTCTGTAACCCTTAACCTAGCCCAGCCCTCCATTATCTTAACCTCCCCATTGGCCACTTCTCACCCTTAATCCTATCTAGGCTCCACACTCTTTCTTGGCCACGTGGTCCAGGTCCCTGGCATTCTATTACCTCACAGTCCCCTCAGACTACTTGGCCAATCTTAGATCCCTCCTATAGTCTTTCTGTATATAAGGTCCATCTTGTCTCCATTAAGGTGTTCTGATTCTTTAAGGACCTAGCCAATAGCTCACAAATGAGAGTCTGGCCAATATGGCAGATCTTTAATAAACCTTGTCTCTGGCTGAATGAAGGCTTGGATCAAGTTCTTTTGGGCAGCACCTGAGTCTCTTGCTCTTGATATTTTGGGGTCCCAGCACCTCTAGATCTCAACAGTGATGATAATGGTGGTGGTGGTTGATACAGTTGTAAGGATGATATGGTAGAAAATGTGACCAAGATTGCAAAGCAGGCAACTAGTTGTGTGATCCTGTTCAAGGCATTTTACCTCCATACCTAGCTTTCCTTATCTATAACATGACAATGACAGTAATACCTATAAGTGCCTACCATCTTGCCTCCTGCATTTTAATGCCTCTTTTCAGTTCAGATTTCCCACATCCTCTAAACCATCCAAAGTGGTAGAGCAGGTGGGTAGGGCAGTGAATAGGGCACCAGCCCTGGAGTCAGGAGAATCTGAGTTCAAAATCTGGCCTCAGACACAAAAAGAGCTGCTAGAGTTTATAGCTCTTTAAGAAACATTCCTCAAAAGGGCAGCTAGGTGGCATGGTGGTTAGAGCATCAGCCCTGAATTCAGAAGGACCTGAGTTCAAATCTGGCCTCAGACGAATAATACTTACTAGGATCACACAGATCCTAGGCGAGTCACTTAATCTTGACTGTCTGTTTTTTCTTAACTGTTGCAGTCTGTTTTGCTTGCAGATTGTTTGAAATAACATCATTGAAAAGAAAAAAAAGTCCTAGAAGAAATTCCCAGAGTATCATAAGGCATTATCTCAATTTCTTGAGGGTTTCTTGACAAGTAGGGCTATTGGCTCAGGACCTAACAAATAAGAGTTCCGTCTTGCCCACAGGCTACCCAGGGATTGGCTCCAATGCTGTGGCTCCCTGGGACCTATCCGAGGCCACCAAACACTACTACTAGAGTGTCTCATACCCCTCCCACCCTCACCCCCACTCCAGGTATCAGCCTTTTGATAAGTGCCCAGAAGAGATAAAGTAATCCTTGCTAATGAATTAACTAATAATAACACATTTGTCCCAGCTTTGAATCTTGCTGAGTACTTTCTAAATCAGGTAGAAGATCTCATTTGAGCCTCACAAATGTCCTGCCAAGTAGCATTGTTTCCATTTTACAGATAAGGTAACAAAGTCAATCGAGCTAGAATCCAGATAGGAAGTCCCAGTGTGGGAATGCTCTCCACCAGACACCTACGTAAAGCTCTAAGACTACACAGAGTTTATATGTAGGCTTAGATGGTTGCCTGAGGCACAGAGAAGAGAGTGATTTGCTCATAATCACTCAGCCAGTAAGTAAGGAGCAGGGTTTAGACTCAGGTCTTCCTCATTGACTTTTCTATAGCTCCTTTTTTTTTTTGGTATGTTTCTCTTTTGAAAATTTATTTTTAGCTTTCTACACTCATTACTGTAAGATTTTGAGTTTCAAATTTTCTCTCCCCTTTCTCCCCTTCCCTCACCTCAAGACAGCCTGCAATCTGATATAGGCTCTACACATACATGCATATCAAACATACATTTTCACATTAGTCATGTTGTAAAGAAGAGTTAGAACCAATGGGAGGAACCATGAGAAATAAGAAACAAACAAACAAATAAACAAAAAGAGAGAGTGAATACTATGCTTTGATTTGCATCCAAACTCCATAGTTCTTTCTTTGGATGTGGATAGCATTTTCTATCATCTTTGGAGATGTCTTAGATCCTTGCATTGCTGAGAGGAGCTAAGTCTATCATTGCATATTGGTCATTGCACAACATGGCTGTTACTGTGTACAACATTCTCCTGGTTCTGCTCACTTCACTCAGCATCAATCCATAAAAGTTTTTCCAGGTTTTTTTCTGAAGTCTGCCTGCTCATCATTTCTTATAGCACAATAGTAGTCCATCACATTCATATACCACAACTTTTTCAGCCATTCCCCAATTGATGGACATTCCCTCAATTTCCAAATTTTGGCTACCACAAAAAGAGCTGCTAGAGTTTATAGCTCTTTAAGAAAGACTCCTCAAAGGGGCAGCTAGGTGGCACGGGATAGAGCACCAGCCCTGAATTCAGAAGGACCTCAGTCCAAATCTGGCCTCAGACACATAACACTTACTAGCTGTGTGACCATGGGCAAGTCACTTAACCCCATTGCCTAGCCAAAAAAAAAAAAGACTCCTCAAAGGGGCAGCTAGGTGGCATGGTGGATAGAGCACCAGCCCTGTGCTCTGAGTTCAAATCGACCTCAGACCAAACACTTGACACTTACTAGCTGTGTGACCCTGGGCAAGTCACTTAATCCCAATTGCCAAAAAAACAAACAAAAATAGAACAAAGAAAGAAAGACTTCTCAAGCAAGGTGTTTTGGGATTAGGAGTTAGGTTTGAATCTTGCCTCTGATGTTTACTAGTTGTGTGACCTTGGGCAAGTCACTAAACATCTATGAACCTCATTACTCATCTATAAAATGGGAATGAAAATAATACCTAGCACCACAACCAAGAATTTTTGTTGCCTGGCCAAGTACAACACACATCACCCAGAAAAAGTAACATAAAAGGTCCCCCAATTGGGGATTGAGAGTAAGACATTAACCCGTAATGGAAGGAGAAGCCTTGGAATAGGTATGAAGCAATTGCTTAGGAGGCCACCATGTATGAGGGTGGATTTGGAGCTAAATTCAGCCTTCTATCTGGCATCTTCCTATTTTTAATTTATTATCCATGCCAAATGGATGCTAAGCGCTTTTGTTCCTATGCTGAAATACTTCAAGTGTTACCTGTGCCCTTCAAATTCAACACCCTGGAGCAAAGCTCCTATCACTCCACCTTAGTTATATTTCTGATGCTATGTTGCCTTCCTCACAGTTCCATTGTGAGGGTCAAATGAAACAATAGATGTAAAATTTTTCGCAAACCTCAAAGTGCTCTACAAATGCCAATTCTTCTTAATCAATCAACATTTATTAAGCACCTACAATGCCTGCATTGTAGTAAACAGTTTTTAAAGGGTCTAGTCTAAGTTTTAGGCATGGGCAGGCTATAATTTTGGGACAGGCAGACCTTCAATCATACTTTCCCATGTCCTGTTGGAGAAGGAGCTCTGCAGAATCATTGAAAACAGAGAATTGAAAGGGACCTGATATTTATGTAGTCCACCTCCCCCACCCAAGAAAGTAATCCCTTCTCTAGTAAACCTGACAGATGGCTCTCCAGCATCTGGGCCAGTTTCTCCCATTTTCTGGCTATAGACAAGTAGAATATTAACAACAGAACAAAATACCGATTGCATGGCCACCAGTGAGGTACAGCAGAAGTCTTTGGTTTGGGATCAGATAGCTGTGTGTGCTGACCTTTTATGATGCAATTTCCTCTTGAGCCTCAGTTTCCTGATTTGTAAAATGTGGATAATAAACCTACCTGTCCTACTTTCCTCACAGGATAAAATGAGACACTGGGAGTGAAAGTGTTTTGTAACCACAATGAAATATAGAAATGTGACCTAGGATTATCTCTAGTGAGATTTTCATGCATCTATATTTTCAATACCTGGAATGCACTACGTTTTCACCTTTTCTACTTAGAGAATCCTTAGGATCTTTCAAAACCCAGCTCACTTCCCACAGAAGGCCTTGCCTTGTTCCCAAGGTTGTTAATGATTGTTACTGTTGTTCAATCATGTCTGACCCTTCGTGACTCCATTTGGGGTTTTCTTGGTAGAGATACTGGAGTGGTTTGCCATTTTACAGAGGAGGAAACTGAGGTAAGGTTCACACAGCTAGTTAGTGTCTGAGGCTGGATTTGAACTCAGGTCTTCATAACTCCACATCCAATACTCTATCCACTATGCCACCTAGCTGCCCCTTTTAATGATTGTTTCTTCTTTATTTTGTATAACATTGTGTGTATGTGTGTGTGTGTGTGTGTGTGTGTGTGTGCGTGTATGGAGATATATATATATATGTATATATATATATATATATATATATATATATATATATACACACATATATGTGTATATGCAAAACTTTGTATAGATACACATGTGGGCATATATGTATATGTGTGACTTTGTGTATCTATTTGTGTAACTTTGTATACATGTACATATATATGCAGATTTTTATAACTTTGTATATCCATATTTGTATGATTGAATATGTGTGTATATTTGCACAACTTTGTAGATATCCATATATGTATTTGTGTAACTTTGTATAAATGTATTTGTATAACTATGTATATATTAGTATAACTTTGTACATCTGTATTTGTATAACTTTGTATACATGCATATGTGTATTTGTACAACTTTGTATATATATAGATATATTTGTATAACTTTATATGTGTGTATTTATGTAACTTTGTCTACCTATATTTCTATAACTGTATATATGTGTATATTTGTACAACTTTGCATGTTTGTATTTACATAACTTTGTATATATGCATATGTGTATTTGTGTAACTTTATATATATAGACATATTTGTATAACTTTGTATGAGCTGAGCTTAGAAGCAGCCAGCATGATATAGAAACAAGACCATCAGCTATAGAATCAGAGGACCTGGGTTCAAATCCCACTTATAACATTTTTTTTCTTACTTTGCCTTAAATCACTGAATGGGTGTTGCCTTGGACAAACTGAGACCTGGGAAAGACCTTAGCTTAAAAAGGCCAAGGTCTCCCACTGCATCCCAGGCCATCTCTAGTCATCCTGATCTATATCTGTCCACTGGACCCAGATGGCTATAGAGGAGAAAGTGAGGCTGGTGACTATACAGCCCTCCTTCTCTTAAATCCAATTCACTTGCAAGTCAACATATCACCCTGCTGATGTCATTCATCCTCTTCAAGAACAAAGGACAAACAACAATGACATTTACTACCTGCCTGACCCTGGGAAGTCAGTCAACTTCTCTAGTTTCTTTTTCTATGAAATGAGGGGGGTTGGACTAGGTGGGCCCTATGGGCCCTTTTGGTTCTCAATTTATGACTCCATGACCTGAGTTTAGTTTCTTCCTCTTGCACATACTAGGTATGTGATTTTGAGCAAATCGCTTCATCTCTTAATGCCCAAGGCTACTCCTTGAGAGTATAAATTATGGAGAAATTTTCAATCTGTATTAGCAGAGGGAGTCAATTCCCTGGCAGTTTCCCATGCTAATGAAATCATTGGTCAGGAAAATGCAAAACTTTGTATTTCATTAACTATGTGTGAGTCTTACAGTCCCCTCTTCCTCCCTGCCCCCCAGTAAGTAGAAGGGAAGTGCCTTGAGGGCAGGGACTGTTTGGTTTGCATCTTTGGGCTTAATAAATAGTTTATTTTTTTATCTTATTGAGATCGTAATTAAACTCTCTACCACCAATCAAAGGATAAAGACAACCAAATGTAAAAAGGGAAAATAAAACGACCCATAGGCACATGTGTGATTGATGGATTTCAGTGACCAGTTCCTCTTTGCTTTTAATCTCAGGGACCACTGTTTTGGCCCTTTAAAATATTGTTCAGTTTCCCTCTGGCAATGGCTGCCAATGAGAATTGCTAGCTGTGTCCTCGAGCAGCTAGCAGGGGATATGGATTATGATGATAATTACTTTGTGTTCATTTCAACTGATGGTGCTTATAATTATCATTATTTATTATCACTACAGCTAAACCTCACTCATTCAAACCAATTTGTAGAATAATGATAACAACAACTAACATTTATATAGTGTATTCAGATTTGTAGAACACTTCATATGCCTTCCCTTTTTTAATCCTTAAAACAACCCAGTGAGGTACTTGCTATTATTACCCTCAGTCCCATTTCACAGATGGGGTACCTTAAGGCTCAGATTAAATCACCTGTCCTTGATCACCCAGTACCTGAGGCAGAATTTGAATCGAAATCTTCCTAATTCTGATCTAGGATTCTATCTATCCCTTATATCTCCTTCTATTTGGAAGGGAAGCTATGCCTAAAAAGAATTCTTGAAGAGAAATGCTTTTGTATTCCCTTCCATTATATAATTAAAATCATAAAATTTTAAAGCTGGAAGCAATCTTGGAGCTTATCTAATTGTCTCCTTTTAGAGATAAGGAAATTGAGGCCCAGAGAAAGTGATTCACCCAAGGCCACATCGCTCACAAGTAGAAAAGCTAGGATTTGAACCTTAGACTTTTGGACTCCAAATTTAGTACTTTTTCCAGAACACTAGGCTACTTCCCCAACAAGAAGCAGGTTAACTCTATTCAATATGACTCCTTCCCACTAAGATGTCTTAGCACTCCATCCTTCATACATCTTGGATATGTTGAAGTCTAGAGGTTTAGGGGTGCTGGGGCCCCAAAATATCGAGAGCACAAGATGCAGGTCCTGCCCAAAAGAATTCGACCTAAGCCTTCTCCCAGCTAGAGACAAGGTATATTAAAGATCCATCATATTGGCCAGACTCTTAAGGAATCTGAACATTGTGAGCTTAAGGAATCTGAGCACCTTAATGGAGACAAAAGATGGACCTTATATATAGAAAGATTGTGGGAGGGATCTAGGAAGGATCTTGATAGGAGTGACTGGGAGGTCAAGAATGGGGTCTACATAGGATCATGGGTAGGAAGTAGCCAGGGGCTATCTGGAGATAATAGACAATAAAGGGCTGGGCTAGGTTAAAAGTAACAGAGAATTGGGAGATTGAGCATAGGCCAATGAAAGGCAAGTTAATAAGATTATAGCCTCAGGGGAACACCTGAGACCTCCTTAATCAAGTGGGAGAATTCAAGGAGAATCTCTTAGACAAATGGGACCCAAACTCTTTTTAGGATAAGGGGCAAAGGTCTCAGCTCCCACCAGTACTCCATCAGATATCATAGTCCAACCTCATTTTACAGATAAACAAACTGAGGGACAGAAACAGAAAGTGATAAAACACAATTCTATCTCCGGGCTCACTCTCTTCACTCCTACTTAACTGGGCAGTTAGGTCCCTAGAGGGCAGTTGAGCTACTTCCCCCTACCCCCCATCAGAATTCTGGAGGTTAAAACTGCTATGCTTTCTAATACTGTAGCTGGATTCAAATACTGTCTTAATGTTTACTGCCCATTTGACCATGGATAAACTGTGCTTTCTTGAGCCTCAGTTTCTTTATCTGTAAAAATGAGTGAGTTGACTAGATGGCTTCTGAGGTCCTTTATAGCTCCAAATCTAGGACACCAAGTTCCTTACTCTCTCATATCCAGATGCTCATTAACAGGCCCTTGCCTTGGCCTACTCCACCACCATGAAATTAATCCATCTGCTATCCCTATGATTTCAAAATGTGGCTCTGTGGTTATTATAGAGGGCAGAAAAGTTGCTGTTCAGGATTGGGAGATGGAAATTCCTGACTAGGAAAGTCAAAAGGCTCTTCTAAAAAATTGTTTTAAAGAGTATTTTATACCCTGAAGCCCTCATCATGGCATGGAAGTGGCCCTAGTTTCTCAGAGTCTGGCCCATTGATACTTGAGTTCTGGCACATCCTATAAAGAAAGGTTCTGAATGTGGTCCATATGGCAGACATCAAAAGGCCAGCACAGCTCATTTCTGAGATGCTGTCCCAGGTTGCCAGGTGTGACATCACTCAATGGAGCACAGGTGTAGAAGTGAAAGTGACCTTAGAGGACATAAAGTCCAACCCACTTCATTTTATTGATAACAAAAACGAAGACTAGAGGGTTCAAGTGATTTGCCCAAGGTCTCCCAGGCTTATATGTAAGTGGCAGAGAGCCATGTCCTCTAATGCCAAACCCAATGCTCTTTTTCCTACACCACAATACCTAAATAGGAAAAAGATCTTCTAAGGCACGGAAGGGTTTTGATGGCAGAGGGACAGCCCTCACTGATGAAGTAACAGACTTTTGGACCCAGATGCTCATTCATGGGCCCTTGACTAGGCCCACCCTACCAGCACCGAATCAATCAGTATGTTATTATCTATTATCTTTATGATTTTAAAACATGGCTCTATGGCTATTAGAATAAACTCTGGCTCTCATGAGGGCTTCACTTTGGGTTTGAGAGCTGCCTATTAATTTGATACCACATGCCTTTTTTTTTTCTTCCAGGTTTCCAACTTCAAGTTTTATATAACACTTTCTTTTTAAATCTCCAAAACATGGCATCCAAGCTAAGCGGCATTGGATGAATCCATGTATGGCTGAATTTCTTTGTCTAAGTGAAGTCTATTCAGGTAAATGCACCATTAATGGAAAAGACGAGAAGTCAGTGAAAGTTGAAAAGCTTCCCAGCAGGCTATATTTCTGCCTAAGATGCCAAAGGCCACAAAGATACAGATTTTCCTCCCTTGTTTTTTAATCTGTGTTTCAGGGAAGGGTCCAGGAGCCAGAATAAGCCAGTTTGCATAGCATATTGGAAAGAACACCACATCTAGAGCTGGAAAGCTCAAGTGTCATACCCTGGATTTGAGACCTTGGGCAAGTCATTTCCCCTCCATTAAGCCTCTCTTTCCACTTCTGGAAAATAAGGGGTGGGGAAGGAAAAGTTTTGATTTGAAGGTCTCCTGGAGTTCTGCTAGTCATCTCCCAGCTCTAACATTCCCTGTTTTAAGATCTCTCCTAGCTCTGATATCCACTGTTCTAAGGACCTTCCCAGCTCTGACATTCTCTGTTCTAAGGCCCCTCCCAGTTCTGAGATTCTATGTTTCTAAGATTGTTGTTGTCTGTCCTTCATTTTTGAAGAGGATCATGACATCAGGAAGGTGATGTCATGACTTGCAAACATGTTGGATTTAAGTGAGGGAGGGCTCTTCCTAAGATGTGATTTGCCAAGCATCTGCACATGTCTGGGGCCAAATCTCAGGGGCAACATTAGATGGAGCTGACCTGTATCCTTTTAGGGAAGTAGTATTTTAGAAAGAGCCCTGGAATTTGGGTGAGAAGACCTGGATTCAAATCCCAGTAATGCTGTTTACTATGTACCTTAGACAAGTCATTACCTCATTTGCAAAATGTGGGAAACCTTGTGACCTGTCAGGACCCTTGCCAACTCAAAATCTTTTCAATTCAGGTGACTCTCTCTTGCACAATGTGCTCCAATAGCCAAATTAATTTATGAACCGGGCACTCGAGGAAGTTCCTTCCTTTCAATCTTACTTTGTCGTTTTATAGTCTTTTTCTTCTTTCCAAGTAATTTGGATTTGATTGCTTCTTCATGAAATCCCAGTGTCAAGAACGTGTCTAATTTCTGTTTTATGAAGAAGTCTGGAAAGGGTACAAAGGAGTGAATCGAGATGCAGAGTCAAAGAAAATCTGTAATGTGATAACTATCAAGTGTGCCTGGAAAGATCCCGTATTTCAATTAGCTCTGGAGACATGTTCTCCCATAAACTGACAGCATCTGATTGACAGTGTTCATCTTCCTGGAAAATACAATTTACAAGGACAAGGTGGTGGATTGGGGTTTGCTTTCCCTGAAAAGGTATGTTATACTTCCTTCCTTGCTCACCAAAGTCTGAATCATGGTAGGATTTAGGAGACAGGCTGCCCTGAGGCATTAAGTGAGACCCACAAACCCATTAAAACTCCCCACAGAAAATATTTAAAATTTAAAATAATAATAATAATACTTAGCACTTAAAGAGCACTTTACATGTTCAAAGCACTTGATAAACATGGGTTCCAATTCTCCAGGCACCACAGTTTCCTTTGAAGTCAAGGAGAGTTCTGAGCACAGTGGAGAATAAAAAGATACATTGCCAGGAGAAATGGGCCTAATTAGCTAATTGTAACACTTTCATTTAAAAAAAAATACAGTTCAGTTACATTTTTTTCCCCCAATAATCTTTTGTTCTTTCTTCTAGACCTCCCAGGCTCGAATCCAGCAGAAACTGTAGCTGCTGTATACTTCTGATGACTGAGCTCTCTACCCTGACGAGTGAGACTTTAATATTTATTGAAGGCAATGGAGAAGTCATTCTGGATGGACAATGCCCTGCCTGAGATATCCCCACTGTGTTTTCTCTCCAATTTTGGAAGCTGTCTGCAAGGGCAGGCTTCACTGCCTTCTCCCCAGAGGGCTTGTCAATTCTGCCTTTTGGAGACAGACTATGATACAGCTGGCCTCCAGGAGTCTGGGAACCCCATCCTACTTCTGAACCTTGGGACTCCCAGCCTGCAGCAGAGTGGATTCCTCTTCTTAGCAAACCCTTTATGGAATCACTCTTGGAAGAGTCATTGGAGGTCAGACTCAGATCCCTTTTTATTCAAATGGGGTTCATATATTGGGTCCAGATCTGAAGGGGATCTTAGAGATAAATGAGGCAGTATGGTACCTTGGAAAGGGAAGTTTCTCTGGTCAGAGGACCTGGGTTCAAATTCCACTTCTGAGACTTACTGCCAATTTATGTCAAGCCTGGGTCTTGATGCGGGCCTTCCTAAGCATCATTTCCCCTGCATATAAAACAAATGGGTTGAACTAGATGGCCTCTGAGGACCCTTCTAAGACCTCAAATTCTGAGAAAATGATGCCATGAAAAGGGCTTCCTGGAAGTAGCCTGAAGTGAATAAGGTCAGAGGTCAGTCTACTCCCGCTGACAGAGAAATTTGTGGAAGAGTGATGTTGGAGGGCTCCCTGTAGCAGCAGGAGCACTGGATTTGGGAGTGAGAAAGCCTGGGATCTAATCCTAGCCTTGGGCAAGTCATTTCTCTCCTTTCAGATTCTGTTTTCTCATCTGTAAAATTAATTGGTTGAATGAAATATCTCTAAGGTTGCATTTATTCATTCAACAAACATTTATCAGTTGCCTTCTTCCTGCAAGACAGTGGGCTGCTCACTAGAGACATGAGATAAGAAATAATATCATCTATAAGCTTACATTCTGTCAGGGGAAGTTGGGGGATACAGTTCAGTAATTCTATCTCAAAATCCTGTGTTGTACAGACACAACTAGTCATTCCCCCCACACGCACACACTTGGGATGCACAAACTGCAGGGTCAGGGGTGGAGACCCTAGAAGACCCGGAAGTCAATGCTAAGAATGCCTGGGGGGCACACCAGGGAGGAAGTCACCTGGAAGCATCGTCACTGGGGAGGAAGCATCTGACAGCTTCTAACTAATTCTTCTGGTTAAACGAGTGCTGAATGTTGTCCGAGCTTCTGCTCAAGGATTGCAGCTCCTTTTCGCACTTTCAAAATATAAGGCCCTGGATCATAGCCCCATTTACCGTAGCCTGATTAAAGATTTGCTATGATGCAATAACTTGGCAGTAAAGGTTGTAGGTCTCAGGCAGTGGTATTATTGTTGGGTAGTCTAGGGAGAATTCTGCTCTTCTTTCATGTCTACCATCCCCCACTGCTAGGAAACAGTCCTAACCTGAAGGGTTGGCAGTGGTGGGAAGGGATGTGCTTGTGTGTGTTGCTGGGGGCATGTCCTAGCTGGTCCCATTGGAACTGAGAAAAGAGAGTTTTTCTTTTGTTTCATCTGAGAAGTGACTGATTAGATTATAATGAACTGGCTTGTCAGAGATGCACATGTTATGTAAACAGTGACCTCCTCATAAAACCACAAATAAAGAAGCACACAAAATGTGCTTTGAGTTATTGGCACAGTTCACATGAAATAAAGTCTGTTCATTGGAAAATCATTTGAAGGGCTTCTTTTTTCCCTCCACAAGCAAGGGCAATATTTACTGAGGGTTTTCAGTAGAAAGAGAAGGAACTTTTAATGTTCAGTAACCAATGGGAAGAGCCCATAGCAAATCCCCCAAACCCAACTTGCTAACATTTACAGAAGCTGTTTTGATTAAGTGGGAGGCAGGCTACCGAGGACTCTACAATAACAAAAAAATCAGCAAAGTAAGATCAAGAGACTATAAAGTAAACAATATATGAAGAATGAAATGTAATTTATTTCCTTGGGGAATTGATCTGGGTAGACAACAATGGGAGTAGCTCTGTAAGAGGTACTGTATTTCTGTTCCACTCAATCCAACTCAATAAACATTTCTTAAGCACTGGGCACTGTTTATCTATGATCTACCAAAAAATTTCAAAGTTTGAAAACTGTGCTATTTATTTTAAAATCAATTATCACACAGTAGAGTCTTAATAATACTAATGATCATAAAACTATAACTTCTTTCTAGAGTGTTTTAAGGATTATGAAGTGCATCCCTCATCACAACCCTCTGAGCTAGGTAGTGTAAATATTATATCCCTATGTCACAGAAGGGAGTGGTAGCCACAGACTCATTTAAGAAGAGAAACTGATGTGTCTTCCATTGGCTCAGCAGAAAGAGCTCTGGTAAGTTCAGATGTAACAACAAACAGAATTCTTTTAAAGGAAAAAAAAAGCACTATCTCTGGAGTTGGAGGGCCTGGGTTCAAATCTTGCCTGATACCACCTGTGTGACCTTGGACAAGTCCTTTGGCTGATGGATAACTTGAGTTTGGGTGTTCTGAGTTGCTAATCGAGTTAAAGCCAATTGGGTGTCCATACTAAGTCCAGCACAAATATGGTGAAGCCTTGAAGTGGGGGAGCACCGGACTGCTTAGGGAAAAGTGAATTGGATCAGGTAGGAAATAGTTAGGTCAGAGCTTCCATGCTGATTAGGACCACCAATGGCTGCTATGTTTCCACACTGGGTAAGTATTCAAAACCAAACAAAGCGGAAACCAAAAAGAGAAGTCATTTTATATTCCTGAGGCTCAATTTCTACATCTGCAAAAATGAAAAGGTTAGACTAAATGTGCTCTGTGATCCTTTCTAACTAGCTCTAGATGTACAATCTTGTGAATTCAGGTAAAAAATATTTAAAACATAGAACACTTATTAAGTAACTATTATTTGAAGACCAAGATACTGGGCACTAGTTAGACGAAGATAAAAATGACACAGCCTTCAAGCAGCTTATGAGAGAGAGAGAGAGAGAGAGAGAGAGAGAGAGAGAGAGAGAGAGAGAGAAATGTGTGTATGCATGTGTGTGTGTAAGGAGTTTATTGAGTATGCAGGTGACATTGGTTGGAACTATGTTTCCTGGTAATTCACTCTGGTGACCAAATGGAGGATGGACATGTATGTGTGTAAGGAAGTGAGGCAGGGCAGGTATGACACACACATAGGTAAGTATGATAGAAAGGAGGCATGTGATCGAGTAAAGGAGAGATCTAAGGGTAGAGAAAATTTGAGGAAGAGAATTTTAAATGGGAGGGGATCAGAGGATGTTTTGTGGTGAAGGGGGAGGGGACAGGAGTGGCATTTGCCCTTAGCCTTAAAGGAAGCTAAGTATTGAGAGGTACAGAGATGAAGAGGTTAGTATATTTCAGGACCTGTGCTAGATGGAGATGAGGAGATGATGTGCTGAAACAGCTTGCTGTTCAGTGTCTATTAAGGGCTAGTGCTGAGCACTAGTGATATAGAGAGCAAAACAACTAATATTCTCTGCCTTTGAGGAGTTTCCATTCTATCAGGGTAAACAACATATACACAGATAAAGAAATGCTGAATATATACAAAATAAAGAAAACTACAAAGTTATTTTGGGGACAGTCAGTTGGTAAGCATTTATTAAGTCCCTACTGTATTCCAGGTGCTGTGCTAGGGAGTTGAGATAGAAAAAAAACAGTACCTACCCTCAAGGAGCTCACAATCTAATGGGGAAGACAACATATATATACAAAGCAAACTATATATGGGATAAGTAGGAAATAATGAACAGAGGGAAGGCACTAGAATTAAGAGGGATTGGAAAAGGTTTCTGGTAGAAGATGGGATTTTTATTGGGATTTGAAAGAAACCACAGAAGCCAGGAGGGAGATCAATCCAGACATTGAGGACAACCAGAGAAAATGCCCAGACCAGAGAGATGGGGTTGTTAGTGGATGGGCAAGGAGGCTTATGTCACTGACTCTGAGTGTCAGAAGATTGGAAAGGTTTAGGGGAGTGAACGAGGTTATGAAGGGCTTTGAACACCAGAGAGTTTTGTATCTGATCCTGGAGATGATGGGGAGCCACTGCAGTTTATTGAGTATGCAGGTGACACAGGTAGAACTGTGCTTCCTGATAATTTACTTTGGTGGCCCAATGGAGGATGGACCAGAGTGGAGAGAGACTTGAAGCAGGCAGACCCACTAGCAGCTATTGAAATTGTCCAGGCCTGAGGCAATCATACTGTCAGAAGAAAGAAAGGGAGAATTGAGAGATGCAAAAGGAGAAATCAACAGGCTTCAGCAAGTGATTGAATATGGGGAGGTGATGAAGATGACACCTATGTTGGGAGCCTGAAGAATTGGGAGGATGGTGTTGCCCTCAATGGTAATAGAAAGTTTGGAGTGTATGGGGGAGGTGTGTGGAGATTTAGGGGGAAATTGGGTATGGTTTTGGATTTGTTGAATTTAAGATGTGTACTAGACATCCAGTTTGAGTTGTCTGAAAGGCAACTGGACATGGAGATCAGCAGAGAGGTTAGCCAGTATAGGCAGATTAGTCATGAGCAACAGTGGGGGAGAGGCATTAGAATTGGCCTCATTTAGGAGGTGGCACCTCATTTAAGCCTTGAAAAAAGTTGGGGATGATAAGAGGCAGAGGCAAGAAAGGAGTGCATTTCCAGGTTGGACAGCCTGCACAAATACATAGAGATGGAAGACTAGGTACCAGGACCAATGATTAGGCTAGTTTGTCTGGAATGGAGAGTTCAAGGACAGGGACAATGTGCAAAACAGCTAAAACAATAGGCTTTCATTAGATTCTGAAAGGCTTTAAAAGCCAAGCGAGTTTGTATTTTATCTTACAGTCACTTGGGAGCCAATGGAGCTTTTTGAGAGGGGGCTTGACATGGTCAGGTCCACATTTGAGTAATGTTGATTTGGCAGTTTTATGGAGGATGGAGTGGAAAGGAGAGAGATCGGAGGCAGGGAGACCAACCAGAAGGCTACGTGGCAATAATAGTCCAGTCATGACACAGATGAGAGCCTGGATGAGGATGATCATAGTGTGAGTGGCAAGAAGGTATAAAAGGGAATAACGTTAAATAAAACAGATAACACTTTATTAAACATTTACTCAGTGCCAAGTACTGTGTGCTAGGTGCTAGGGATATAGAAATAAGAAAACAAGCTGGTCTCTATTCTAAAGGAGCTATAGTCTAGAGAAGACATAGTAGAGATGGGAAAGGGCAGAGGTATGGAGAGTACATGTAGCAGGGTTAGGTAGCTGGTGGAGTGGTGATCAGTGGTGAACATGAAGTGGACGGTGAGCTGGGCCTTCTCATGATACGGTGGTCAGGTAAGTAATGGGGCTGAAAAGGCAAGTAAGAGCCAGACTGGGGATTAAATACCAGGCTGAGGAGTTTGTAGTTTATTGTAGAGGGAATAGGGAGCCACTGAAGACTTCTGGGGAAAAAAGGGAAAACTAATGGATAATGTAGGGCATTCTGCCAGACCAGCAGGCACTTAAATTTACCCACAGTAAAGAATTTACTCTTCCCAAGTGTTTCTCACTGTGGGTACTTTTAAATAAAATGATTTGTCACAGAACAGTGGGTTTGCAGAGCCTGAGGCTCAGAAGCAATTGAGCTACCTTCCAGAATAACACCTGTGCTCTGGAACAATAAAAGACCTTCTCAGACCTCCAGAGCTCTTGGAGAACCCCCACTGGGAAGGGGTGTTGGATTCTCTCTAGAGGGGGATGATGCCTTTTGGCTAATGTTACTGCATTTGGGTGTCATCTTCCCCAGGAGTATCATCAGCCAGGACTGAAGAGGTGAATCAGTTGCCTTCTCACCTGCAGAGACCTCGATAGAAGTTCCTGATTTAGGCCATGAGTGAAAAGGTACTTGTCTTCATTTAAAAAACAAAACAAAACAAAAAACCAACACTTGAAGATCTGGCTTGGGCTGAGCACACAAAAGACAAAAAAAAAAGAGGGGAAAAAAAGGGAGAGGTGTGTTGGCAGAGCCCTGTGTGGGAAGTTGGCAGTGCCCTTTCTGTGCAGTGCCCAGCTCCAGGCAATATGAGAAGCCTTTCTTTTATGAGCACTAAATTCACACTTAGACACCACTGGAGAGGAAAAGTTATAGAATCCACTCTGTGAACCCTCTTGTTGTCTCTTAAAAGTGGTTTTGTTAAACTATAAAGCCAGAGCTGGTTACAGCAAATCCAAACAGGTTACTCGTTTCTTGGAGTTGAAAGTAAGCAACGGTTTTCGGGGTCATAGCCTCTGAGAAGAGAAATTCATTGTAAGTGACACTTTTTGCCTCTCTGTGGTCCTAAATGATCTAATTTAGACAATACTTCATGAGTAGAGGAATGGGAGCAAGGAAACGTACTCTTATCTACTCAGCACGAATTGATGATATCAAGAGAAAAAATTATTAGAACCTATTTCATTTAGAAAGAAGCAGGATAGGGTAGTGGGTAGAGAGTTGGCTTCTGAAGCTGGAAGACCTCAGTTCACATCCTACAACCTCTCAGTGCCCTAGGCAACCCTCCAAGACTTGGAGTCATAGAGCATGTTTGGCTCTACATTAGTAGAGAAGGAAATTTCTCCCTAGATCCCTACACCAATGAATTTTGGTTATTTCTATATTTTCTTGGTGGGGCTGCCCATGTTACTCATTTCACACTATGGCACATGTATCCAAAATAAGCAATCCATTATTATGTGTGAACAACGGCCAAATAAAATAGCAATGGACCACCTACAGCCAATAGAACTTTTAAACACCCCCCCATACACATGCATACACACATATGCACATGCATGCATGCACATGCACACACACACACACACACACACACACCCCTAAATCACTTGTAGCATTACTTTAATGCATTTTCTTGCAGTTTAGACCCAGTCTTAACCTAACAAAAAGCACCCATGAGTTTCAAGTGACCCTATAATAGGCTTGCAGATAGACACCTGCTCCAGGCCAGCAATAAGATCTATTGGCTTTTATTGTATTATCTGTTTCGCCTTGAGACAGGGGAAGGAGCAATCAGGACATCTCTGGTACTTAAGGAATATGCTGTTACCCAGTGAGCGAGCAACTGAATAAATAGAGCAGAACAGCCTTATTCCTTAACTAGCAGAAGGCCATTCCCTCTGTGGGTGCTCAAAACATACTAATTGAATTAGTAAGGAGAAGGAGTCAAGCAGTTCAAGTCAGAATGAATCATAGAATTTACGAGTTCAGAGCAACTCTGCAAACATGTAGTCGAAGCCCCTTCATTGCTGCTTAACAAAGCTCTTAGGTGCACACCCGATTCCTTGTTTTTGTTTTTTTTTTTAAAGACCAAGCTCAAATGTAACCTGTCTGAGTCATTTCCTGGTCCCTCTCAGGAGTGGGGAACCTGTAGCCTCGAGGCCACTCCTGCTGTAGCCCCTTATGTCTTTCCCATACAAGGTGACCTCACGTTGGCTTTGTATGTGTTTTATATATTAACACCTAGACAGGTACGTTAGAATGTAAGTTCTTTGAGGGCAGGGGCTGTTTTGTACACCCTGTGCTTAGCAAAGTGCCTGGCACATGATGGGAGCTTAAGAAACTCTTCTTGTTAGAATCAGAGCATTTTGTACCTGGTAAAGGTAGTCTTACCTGTTAGTTTCATAGGGGAGAAACTGAAGCCTTAAAGGGGATGTAGGGCTTGTCCAAGGTTGCACACACCACGTCTTTCATACACACAGAGCCAGGACTAGAAAGAAGGCCCTTGACTTTATCATGCCGTCCTTCAGGGAATGATGTTAGAAAATAATCATGAGGACCATAGATTTAGATCTGGGGATGGGATCTCAGAGGCCATCTGGTCCAGACCCCTCATTATAAAGAAGAAAAAACTGAGGTCCAGAGAGGTAAATTGTGCAATTTGTCCACAAAAGGCCTGGAAATCAGGTCTTTGACCTCCTAATCCAACAACATTCCTTTCACTTCGCCAGGCTGTCTCATTTATTTCATAGTTTATCTCATCTGATCTTAACAACAACCTCGTAGGAAAGTAAGTGGAAGAAGCATTAGCTCCATTATTACAGATGGGAAGACTGACAAGCTTCTGGGTCACAAAGTGAGAAAATATCAGAGGCAGGGTTTGCTTTGAACTTGCCTCCTATTTCTAAGCCCAACCAGCTGGCCCTCTCTGCACCCTTGATGCCCAAATACCCTAATACCTTTCTGCTATCCCGCCAGTATCTGTGGCATGTAAGACAAGGACAGCACCTCCATGGAAGCTGCTTCTGTTTTTCCCCTCCCCAGTCTGCCTTTGCCCTCGATCACTGTGGAAAGGCACTCAAAACCAGTTGTTCCCAGAATAAGAAGCAGAGAATGCCCAAGCAGGAGTGCCTGGAATTAGCCAAAGTTTTACAGCCACCTTGAGAACTCTCCTCTTGCTCATCCCACAAGTGTAGAAACTGAGTCATAAAGAGAGTAGATGATTCATTCAAGGTCACCAGGAGGAGAAGAAGGAAGGCCTGGCTTTCAGCTCTTTCTTTCACTGTTTCCTCCAGGATAATGATGATGCGGTTCTACTCCTTGGTTTCCTCCCAGGGGCTCTTTCTGGCAAGTACAAGAACCATAGGGTTTTTATTAGTACACCCCATCTAATTTGGAATCATAGTATCCAAGAATATCTGTGGGGTCATTAGAAATCATCTGGTCCAAGCCCCTTGTTTTACAAATGGGGAAACAAAGTGTGGATGTCTCAGTGCTACCTAGCATGAATTACTCTATTGGAAAAGTGAATATGCATATATTAACAAGGGTTATTAAAAACCAATAAAAGGAAGCAGGCCACTGATTTTTTGGGAGTTGGGGAGTCTGAATTTATATTTCATTCATCCCCCAAATCATAAATGTCAAAACTGAAGGAGACCTTGGAGGTCATTTAATTGAACCACCAAGAATGGTGGGATTTGAAATCAGAAGCACTTTCTAGGTCAGGGGTGGGGAACCCGTGGCCACAGGGCCAACAGATGGCCTTCTAGGTCTTTGGGTGCTGCCTTTTGACTGAGTCCAACTTTCACAGAACAAATCCTTTTATCAAGGGGATTTGTTCTATGAAGTTTGGATTCAGTCAAAAGGCAACCCTTGAGGACCTAGAGGGCCACGTGCGGCCTTGAGGGCCCAGGGTCCCCACCCCGGTCTAGATAAGCTAGTAACTACATGCTGAGTTCTCTCCTCTGCTCACTTTCACTTGTAGCCACTAAGGCCCAGAGAAAGGAAGTGCATTACATGGGGGATCAAATAGTATGGCGCAGTGGATAGGGCACACCACACTTTGTGACCCTAAGCAAGTCACTTTCCCTTTGTGTGCCTCAGTTTCCTTATCTATGTAAAATGAGGGGGCTGGGTCCCTTCTACTTCTAAATCTAGGATCCTACACAATCAATTAATCAATGAGTATTTATTAAGCACCTATGGCCTAGGTAACGGGAATAAAAAAAGAAAAAGGAATCCTTGCCCTCAAAGAACTTGCCTTCTAAATGAAAATATAGAGGTCGATTTGGAAGGGACCCCCGAGACCATGCAGTCCAAAGCGATCATTTTACAGGTAAGGAAACTGAGGCACACCGAGGAGGAAGTTCCCTGATCTAGAGCTAGGAAACAGGCACATAGAGGGGGAAGTTCCTCGATCCAGAGCTGAAGTGGGCCTCGGAGACCATCTAGTCCAATGAGCTCAATTTACAGGTAAGGAAACTGAGGCCTAGGGAGGTGTAACTTGTTCCCTGCAGGTATTTCAGGAACAGAAGTGGGATTCGCACCCAAGTCCTCGGGCTCCCGAGCCACTGCTCCTCCCGCAGCGGTCATTCCAGAGTTTCCTCTCTCCGCCAGTCCCCTGCCCCGCATCCCAGCCCAGTGGCACGGGGGCTGGCCTCACGTACCGCTGGACAGGCTAGCAATAATTTCTTTAGGCAAATGAGGGGGCGGGGGCGCGGCCGTCGCGGTTGGCCCGGGGGTCTCCTCCCCAGTCCTCGGCTGGCAGCAGAGCGCGGGAGGGACGGGGTGCACGCGCTCCCGTGCCCCACGACAGCGAAGCCGGGAGGAGCTGCGAGCGGAGCTCGGCCAGCTCCTGCTCCAGCTCGGCGGCGAGCTCTCCTCCCCCCTTCCTCCATCCATCCCCCCTCCCGCCTCTGCCCCTCCTCTGCCCTCCCCTCGCACCGCCCACGTGACGCCGCGCCGCCCAATGGCGAGGCGAGTCTCGCGGTCGGCGGCCGCCATTGCTGTCAGAGGCGAGAGAGCCAGCGATCCTGGGGAGGAGGGAGGAGGAGGCGGCGGCGGAGCCTGAGCCTGATTGGGGAGGAGGGAGGGAGGGGGGTGGGGGGAGGAAGAGGAAGGAGGGGACGGTGCTGCCGCCGCTGCTGCTGCCGCCGCTGTTTGGTGCTGCTGCTGCTGCTGCCGCTGCGGCTTCACGGCGGCACCCCTGGCGAGTCCACGGCGGCTGAGGACGAGGAGGGCGAGGCGGAGACCCGCGAGCACTGCCCGGAGGGCGGCGGCGCGGCGGCGGCGGCGGCGGCGGGACGGCTCGCCTCCTCACACACTCCAGTCGGAGCCTCAGCCTCAGCCTCAGCTTGAGCCTCAGCCTCGCGCGCGCCCTCGCGGCCCCCTCGGCGCGCGCCCCCGCCGCCCTCCTCCTCCTCCTCCTCGTCGCCCCTCCCCTCCGCTCCGCTCCGCTCCGCTCGCGCTGGGATTCCGTGACTGGAAATAAACAAGGCGGCGGCGGCGGCGGCGGCGGCGGCGGCGGCGGCTGGGGCTGGGGATCCGCCTCGGGGGCGGCCGAGCGCAGCCGGCCCCGCGCAGCGCAGCCAGCCCCGGGAGGGGGCCGGGCCGGGCAGGCGGCCGGGCGGGCGGACAGCGCCCCCCTGCAGCCGCAGCAGCAGCAGCCGCAGCGGCTCCGGCTCCGGCTCCGTCTCCGGCCACCCGCTCCTCCGCCTCCGCCGCGTCCGTCTTTAGCCGGCCCGGCCCGGCCGAGCCTGCGGGACGGCCGACGAGGCCCGGGCGTCCTGCGCGCGAGCCTCGGCCCGCGCTCCCGCGGGGAGTGAGCGCGGGGGTGTCTCGGCTCCCCAGGAGCCCCGCGGGCCGTCGGATCGCTATCGCCTCGGCCCCCCGAGAGGCCGTGCCCGGGAGCCTGGAGCTGCCGCCGTTGTCGTCGTCGTAGCTGTCGCTGCCACCCCGCCCCGGGAGCCGCCGGGACCGAGGCCGATCGGAGCGGGCCATCGGCGGGGGCCGGGACCGAGACGGGAGCCCCCCGCAGCCTCGGCCGCTGCCTCCTAGCCGCCCTCGCCCTCGGAGCTCGCAGCCGCAGCCGCCGCCGCCGCAGCAGCAGCAGCAGCAGCGCCACCCCCGCCGCCGCCGCCGCCGCCTCCTGCCCGGGCGCAGCCGCTTTCCCTGCCGGGGTTGCTTCGAACTCGGTCAGACATGCCCCGCTCTGGCGGCCGGGCTCGGGGAGGATCATGACTGCGGCAGCGAACTGGGTGGCGAACGGGGCGAGCCTGGAGGACTGCCACTCCAACCTCTTCTCGCTGGTGAGTTGGGGCCCCGGGTCCGGGGGTGAGGGGAGGCTCGGGGGCCACCCCCGGCTCCCAGCAACTTTGTCCGCTTGCCCCCGCGGCGGCCCCGGGCTTTCTACGCCTCGGCTGCTGGGACCGGTCGTGGTCGCCCCTCCCCTCCCCTCGTGTCTCTCCCCTTCGGCTTCCCTCGCGACTCTGTTCTCTATCTCTCCCTGTCTCCCGCTTTAATCATCTCCCTGCTTGGATCGCTTCCAGTGTTTATTTTGCTCTTTAAAATCATTTGTCCTGAGCGTGTCTTCCTGAAGCAGCTCCATTGATTTGCATGTGAAAGTCTCGTAGCCAGGGATCCGGGGTCACACTTTCCGGGCGGACCATCCGTTGCACATTTTCCCCCCTTTCTTTATTTTTTTCTTCTTCTAAATTTAAAGCCGTCACCCGTGTCTAGGATAGGCGGCTTTTTTTTTCCGCTTCCTTTTCTGCTGTGTGTGTGTGTGTGTGTGTGTGTGTGTGTGTGTGTTAATTTCATCCCGAATTGCTTCGCAATTTTCAGTGAAAACACTTCATTTGAATGTGATTGTGTCAGTGAGGAATAACCCTCCGAGCGAGCTCTCGTGATTGTAAACATAAACAGCTGGCTCTGGGCTGCTTCCTACTCCTTTTAGATCTCCAAAGCCATTTGCCCCGACCAGTCCGAAAGCGGAGGAAGCCTCCTCCCCCTCCCCTTCCCTTCCTTTAAAAAACGTTTTTTCCCCAGCACCGCCTGAAATCCACAGACATGCCCTCCTGGGCGGTTTGATGACATCGCTTTTATCCTCCTCCTCCTCCTCCCTCCTGGTAATAGACAACTTTTACTTCGAATTCAAATTGCCCTGCTTATTCTAGGAATCGTGATGGAGTCAATTGTTCTCATTGAACCAGGGCCCCCAAATTATAACATTAAATTAATCAAAATAAAAACGTTTACCGCGGCAGCGACTATTTCCTGGCTCTTAATGACATTTGGTGGTAAATGTCATCTTTGCTTTATTGAGCTATATCCCAAAGTCCTGAAAGCGATCACATTATTGAAGCTTACATTTATGCTAATACTTGCAGTGCATGGTTTTTCAATGTGTGCTTTGTGCATGGATTATTATATGTATAGCTATGTGCTTGTGGTGCTAGCGTGAATTTGTTTAAATATTGAGAAAAGCTTTGTAAACAAAGCTGAGAAGGCAGCATTTAATTGTAGAATTAGCTGAACAGTTTATTTCACTGATGTTTTTAAAAAGCTTACTTTAAGTTGTGCAGTTTCTGGGGTTCTGAACGTTGGAAGGCACACATTTTTGGAAATGCTTTTTGTGTGACCTGTGTGCTGCTGATAGAAGCATCATCTCTTAATCCTTGTTTACTCTGGATAAATAATTTAGTGCTTAGAATGTAATTAGTTACATTTAATTATGGGTAGCAGATTTTTTTTTCTTTGAGACTCTAAACTGAGAAATGTACATTCTGATCAGCCTTTTCAAGTGAAGATGCTATTTTGTTTTTAAAAGACAGTTTGTAAATTTATCTTCAAATCAGCACACACAACTCCAGGTAAAGTGTCTCTTTAAATCTATAGCAGCAATGATATGGAAGGATTAGCACCATAGTTCATATTAATTTTAAAAAAATATTCAGTTCTTATTGTAATACATAAATTGAAAATTGCATTTGTAAGAAATTATTATGAAAACTGGATTCAATGTTAATTCCTGCTCTTAGAATTACATCTTAATATAGCTTTCTAAAGTAGTCTATTAAATAGCCCAGAAAATGAAGGTGGTGATTGACAGGAATATACACCTCCATCCCCTCCCTCAGTATATTAATTAGCATCTGTCAGGTAGAGACCTTCATAGATTAGCAAATTTATTGATTAAGTGGGAATTAAAATGTTTTGGTTTACTTCAACTGGTGACCACATTGACACATTTACAGGTAATTAAAATAGCCCAGTAGACCAGTGTCAGTGAATAGTGATCCTACAAACTGCCATGTGTCATGCTGACTGGTTACAGCTTTTGTTTGTGGTGAATTTACAGTGTTACATTGTATTTTGCTAACGTGGACCATGTTGATGCGGCCAATTTTAAAACTGGTATAATCACTAGGATACAGCTAGTTTTCTCTATTTTACAATTTACTCTTTTTAAAAGCCTGATGGAAGAATGATGGTAGCTAAGAGATTATATTCAAGTGCTTGAGAGATATTTTATATAAAACTCTACAATTTTGCAGACTTGAGTACTTTGCTGTAATGATGACAGGTGGCTAAGAGTGTATGTGTGCTCTCCACATTTATCAGGCTTCTTCTTAAAGTTCTTTTAAAAAAATTAAGTAGTTTATATTCTAGTAGAACCTTTCAAATATGAAAATATACTAAATTAATACGATTTATTGCCATATTGCTTTGTGTAGAGAGTGATTGGAATGGGTGCCAAAGCTCTTTAGAAAACAATTGAAATGTACTATTAAGTTTTGTGATTCTAAAAATAGAATTTCTAATTGAATCCTTTATACATTGTCAGTTTACAGTGGTGTAAGCATACTACCACTACATAATGCTTCTAAAGATTGCTGATACATCACACAATCTGTGGACTAAACTTTGCATTTTCATATGCCCCAAAGAAAACTTCTCTTATTGACTAAAACATATAAAACATGCTTCCTCTTTGGGGCAATGTGATTTTTGAATAGTGTTCTGGATGTAAGATTTGTGCATGTCATCAAATTACTGTAGTTGATACTGAAACACAAACCAGAGATTAGAGAGTTAAGATTCTACATTGCAGTATCAACCCGCCCACTCTGCATTAACTATAGGTGTTCATTATGCCTTAGCAAAAGTTTATTATGCAACGTGGGTGGATTAAGGCTTCTACTAGCATTTTAAGGATTTTATTTTCTGATCGTCATGTTTCAACATGTTGCAGTACATCCTATTTCTTAGATTCCTGTCTCTACTTCCTTGGTATTATTTTCTGTATTAAAAAAAACAACATGATTGTCTATTTGATCAGGGTTGTAGCCATGTGTGTTTCTCATAGACCCTGCTGTGAGATTTGTAGCTACTGCATGAAGTTCATGCTTGACTGTGCCTTTGTGACCCAAATAGTTTTCTCATGTGGTCCATCACATTTCTGGGTGAGGATGATAACTCACTTATCATAGTTCAGATTCACTTATCTGTGTGAAAGCGGCCCCTTTGGCAAATGTAACAATTTATGCTTAGGTTGTATGAATTGTGTATCCTGGTACAAGCTTAATTGAGAATATCCAGACCTAAGAGCTGAAGTGCATTTTTAGTATTGTTTTGCATTGCATCAATATTAGATTCCAGTGTATACTCTTTTGAGATGTTCAGAGTGATGCAATTCTTTGGTAGGTGCTCCACCACACACTGAAATTGTTGTTTGCTTACAATTATCTTTCTAAATATGAATGTATGGGTAGCTCAGATTCTTCTTTCCACAATGATTAGTAGACACATTTCTTATTGAGATTCATTAATTCTCCATTTGAAGCTTTTAAAACAATCTGTTGACCCCATGCATATTTACAAATTTTTTTTTAATTAGGGAAAGGTAATTTATATCAGTCTTACAGATTTTGAAAAACATTCCTTTGAACCAAATGTAAATTATCTCAAATGAGTTTGGGGAAAAGGGAATGTTTTCTGCTATTTTATATTGGCCAGGTATATTTTATTCACATTCAAGTGCACATTTGTTGCAGTTTTTAATTTTAACATTTACTTTATAAGTTTTAATTCCATACTAATCCATTCTCCTTCATGCAAACATTCCTAATTTGCTAATGCATGTTTTCTATTTAGCATTTTGTTGTGGTAGTCCAGTGTTATGGTATTTGTATATTTTTAATAGCAATAATTGCCACCCAATAAGAGTACTATATTAACCTCCAATTGCTAGTAAATATTTTTAAGTACATAATAGACAGCAATTTAACAGGCATGGTGTAGCAGTTTACTGGACCATTTTAAAGAGCCATTTGTATGTGTGTCGAGTTCATAATTTAAAGAGAACATGCTATATACAGAGACCCATATGTTGGTACTACAAAATATTCAGCTGTATTGTTATTTGGAAATACTCACTGGGAGAGAATTAGATTTTGTGTGTGTGTGTGTGTGTGTGTGTGTGTGTGTGTGTGTGTGTGTGTGTGTTAGAGGGGGGGGAGAGAATCTGGTGGTAAGGAGCTATTACTGCCATATGTTTTTATTTGTTTATCTTCAGAAGGACTCCATGAGCTTATTTGACTATCTTGAAAAATCTCTTCTTTTCGTATTATTTCAAACTTTCATAAATATATATTATAGTAAATTATAGCAGATTACGTTTTACTTGATACAGAAAACACATCAGTTTTGTTCACTGATTTACTAATTGATTACACGTTAAAATATTGTAAATTAGAGAATATATACCAGAGTACTTTAAAGATTATCCTCTCTCCTCCAGTCTTTAAAGTGTCGTGTCTATATAACAAGAACCCAATTGTTTTCTTTCTCAAGTTTAAAAATAGAGATTAAAAGCTCAATTTTGTACTGAGTATTCTTATGAGCATATTTATCATTACAGTTATTTTTTGAAAGTATCTTGTCATCTTATCTCTAAAACTTTAAGATTCCAAGATTAAATAGTTTTTAAAACATTTTTTTGAGGGACTGGAGGTGAGATAGTGGAAAATATTACTTAACATTCCTTACCTTTAAACTATTTGTGGTATGGATTTCTTTTTCTGGAGGTGGGTGGCCTACTTATCTCACAAAAGACAGCCAATAAGAAAGAAGATCAAGCGAAGCTTGTACATTTCTGTCATGGTTGAAGCCTTCATTGCATCTATTTCTTAGAAATGCTGAAAAAGGATCTCTGGCACATTGCTCTCTTAGTGCTGATCATTTGTTTAAAGTGTGGCATAGATGCAAAGCTCTTTTATCAACTGTTTGCCCTGTGTGGTGTGCCTTCAGCAGCATTGCTACTTAGCCATTGTATAAACATTCCTATTTTCGGAAATTACATTTAGTGTGCTATAGTGAAGTAATCATGTAGCCTTAAAAATGTGCCTCTGGGATATTGTTAAGTGGATATATTTGTTGCCTATAATTTGCTACAGATTTAAAAAACTAATGAATCTAAAAATATTTGTAATGTGCTTTTAGAGTTTAGAAAAAATGTCCTTAGGGTTTTAAAGTTATTTGACTTCACAGTGACGTTCAGATGATGTTCTGAATGATAGTCCATTTTTTTCACTGTTATTTAGAATGTTGCTTCATGTTGATGGGGAAAGCTTAATTATGGAGGGGAGATTCTTTTTCATTCATCTCTGCCAATATTAGCATAAAGTAAAGGTAAATGGGATAATTTGCATACCTGAAATGCGGTCAGTTTGTTCAATTTTTGTTTTGTACCACGGCACCTGGGTGTCACCTTAGTTACCTATCATTGCTTTGGATGCTATAATTTAGTTTAAACTATGCTACATAATTGTTTATGGCATTTTATATGAATATAACATATACTTCTGATTCTTCTACTTTTAGAAGGTATCAGAATAATTGTTTGATAATTGTTTAGTGATTTCATAATTCTTTAGTAAAGTAATAATATAAAGGTTTAGTAAAATGGTTCATTTAAATGCAGGGAAAACATGGGTCGTTCAACATACCTAAAATGTCAAAACTTGAAAAGGTCAGTCTAATCCAGAAGCTTCATTACTCATTTTACAGGGGGTAGGAAACTGAGGTCCGGGGGTGGGGGGGTCATATGATTTCTCCCATTGTTACTTAGTGAATATGGTGGGACTGTCAGGTATCTTGACTCTTATTTAGGTTTTTTTTTTAAATACAAGCTTTTTCCTTTTTTGATTGGTAGAATTGAATATTTGTTTAATTGAACATTTCTGGAAATGTATTTGCTTTATTGTTTTCTGAAAAATTTGCTTATTAATTTTTTGGATGAATATTGGATTGTATTCAGGAACATAAAATGTTCGTTGTTTTTCCACAATTTAGTTTATTTGTGGAATCAAAGTATCTTTCTGAATAATTACTTTCTCACATTAGGGGAATTGTAGGTGGAATCTAGTTAAAACTATCTTTATAATGCTGTGAAGCCTCACAGAGCTCTGGCTGACAGCTGTCTGCATTCTGGACTTATTTCACATGCAGTGAAAGTCTATTGCTGTTAAATAAAAGTGGCACCTTCCAAAATGAATGTATTAACATTTCCTTTCGTTCATATTTACCTTTTCTTTAGCCTAATATTATGGCTTTAATTGTCAATAAAGGCAGGCTATGGAGACTTTATTAACAACTGAAGATTTTAGGTAAACATTTAGTAATTTGTTCTTTATCTGACAGCTTCTTAGTCCTCTTTATTATAACAATTAGAGACTAATTTTGTGTGTTAAAGATTATTGTCTTGGAAGACAATGCCTAACATAGAAAATTTTTAGTGTTCACCGAAAAACTTGAAGGCCTTTTAAATGCATTTGAAAAAATTTAGTAGCACTGAACTCTGACAAAAGTATTTAGAGAACAATTAAAATAACTATTGACACGGGAAGTTATTTATAAGAGCGCACTCAACAGTTTTAATTTATTGTAATCTCTTGTTGCTACACAGAAAACTGTTCAATATAGAGAATGATATTTTTGAATATGGGGATGTTCTGTGGGTTTGAGATCTAGGAAGAGGTGGTTAGGTTCATTAAAGCATCATTTGGGAGCTAGTAATTAAGATGTGTAAGATTGAGATACACAGGCTTTTAAGTTTCTAAACTTTGTGTGGAAAAATATTTCCCCTTGGTACTCCTGGTACAAGTCACTTCTTTCTGGGCTTTGATCTTTTTATCTCTTAAATGAAGGAGTTAGATGAAGTTTTGATTCCCTTCTTCCTCTAAATTCTGTGATCCTTATGTTTACTTGCACATAAATAATATTCCCATTTCACAGACTTAATTTCTCTGGCCTGTGTCAGAGCCTGAATGATTCTGTTTAAATTTAAATGATTTTGTTTTAAGTCTTAGGCATATTAAGTATCATTTCTCTTACTTACATACTTACTATGATTTTTAGATAAATATACTGTGCAATAATATAACATGATAAATATACTTTAGGTAAAATTTTGTGTGTTCTTTTAGTAAATTGTATAAGAGCTTATTAAAGAGAGGGCCTCTTGATCCATAAGTATGCTGACCATAAATTAAAACTTCTCCAGTGTTCAAATTCAATAGACATTTAATTCAGAAAACATTTACTGGATGACCGTGTATAAAGTGCTGTCTTAAACATTGGTTGGGGGAAGGAGCAGAGACTGGTAACTAAAAATGTTCCAAGTCCTTTACTATTTAGTTTGGGTGGGGTACTATGTTTGTGGGATGTGAGCATGCATACACACACACACACACACACACACACACACACACACAACTATGATACAAACTAAATGCGAAAGTAAGGAATAATAAAAGTACTGGTAAAGGTCAGAGGAGGAAGGGATTAAGGAAGAAGACATAGAAGAAGAATTACAGGATGTTAGAAGTACAAAGGATCATTTAAATTCCATTTCCCTCTTTTTATGGATGAGTAAAATGACTTGTGTAAGGTCATGTAGTTCATAAATGACTGAGTCAGAACTTAAGCCAATGTCTCCTGGCAAGTCAACACTCTCTTCACCATACTGTGCCTTCTTGTTGAAAAAATCAGGATTATTCACCATGATAGGAACCATGAAGAAAGTAGTTGAGATTTTTGGATATTTTGGATATTTTGGATATTTGCATCTGTAAAAGAGAGGTAGGGGCAGGTAGGTGGTGTAGTGGATAGTGTGGCAGGCCTGGAGTCCTGGAGACTCCTCTTCCTGAGTTCAAATCTGGCCTTAGGCACTTGCTAGCTGTGTGACCCTGGATGAGTCACTTAACCCTGTTTGCCTCAGTTCCTCCTCTGTCAAATGAGCTGGAGAAGGAAATGGCAAACCACTCCAGTGCCTTTGCCAAAAAAAACCCCAAATGGGGTCACTAAGAATTGGATATGACTGAAATAATTGAACAACAATGATAACAAAAGAGGAGTAGGATTTGTGTTAGGGTTTTTTATTTATTGGATTCTGTTACCTGCTTCGTTCTGCACTCCAGAAGAGGCCTCAAGAATTAATGCATCCTTTTATAGGTTTGATTTTTAAACTTTTAACAAAGTTATTGATATATTTATTTTTTGACACATGGCACTCACCAACAATATTAATCTCTCATTATAAAGTTTCAGACCTACCCTACATCCCTATGGAGGCCAACTTGGAGTTTTGGAGAAGGGAGGTTGAAAGTTTTTATGGGAGGCAGGTTTTAGTTTAATCCATAGTTTAATGTTAGTTTAATGTAAGAAGGCATTTCCTAAGAATAAGTGGTGTCCATCTGTGGAACTTAGGGTCTCTGTAGTAGTGAGTTAGTTCCCTGGTGATATTAGAGAGCTTTGTAAAACTGAAAGTGTGATATAAACGTGTGGCCGTTTTCTGTCACTACTGACTAGTTTAAGAAGAAGATTGCTGACTGTTGTCTATCGGAGGTGTTGTGAGGAGGGTAGTGCCCCTACATCAGTTCCCTCTTGTCTATTTTGAGAGCTTGCCCTATTGACTGTTACTCTTATCTTTTTGTCTTGTTTTTGCCTTTCTTCTGCTACTTCTTGTCATAGTATCTTCACACAAGCTCAAATGTCCCATGAGCTCTCAAAAAAAAAGTTTCAGTGATGCCTTTTGTTTTCATACCAGTCATTTCTGACTGCCCAGTGAACTTTCCTTTACATCTAACAAACTTAAGCATTGACTGCACTTGACAGCATATGTTACTGTTTGGTTTTAGTCTCTTACCAACCCGCTATGCCACCTTGGTCTTCCCCCGTCCAGAGGAGAAAATGCTGTTTTTTTTCTTCTTTGGGGCCATGCAGTTCTCTCCAATTCTTTAAAAACAGGGCAACCAACCAAATGCAAAACTTTTTCTTGACTCTGCTGTCCCCTCTTTATCCAGTACCTTCACAGGATGGATTTCTGAGGCTCACTTCGTAGGAGGTACTTAATCTTCCCTCCCTCCCTCAGCCTTGCTGACAAATACTTTCCCAACTTTTGCTTAAACCTCCATTGTAGGGGGGAAACCAATTATCGGTTTCCTGAAGCGGCTCATACTCCTTTGAGACAGCTCTGATTTGGGGGAAATTCTTCCTTCTTATGATCCAGAGTTTGCTTTTCTGCAACTTCTACTAGACCTGTCCTTTCCCAGACCTGCCCTTTTACCTCTTTCACTGCCAAACACCTAATAATAATACTATTTAGCCTCCTTTTAGTACTATGAGGTTTGTAAAGTTCTTTACAAATGTTATCTTATTTGATTCTCAAAACTACTCTGAGAAGTACGTGCTATTACTATTCCCGTTATACAGATGGGGAAACTGAGGCAAGCAGAGGTTGAAGTGACTTATACAGGGTCATACAGCTTGTAAGTGCCTGAGGCTAGATTTAAACTCAAGTCTTCCTAACTCTAGGCCCAACTCTCCATCTACCACACCACCCAAAGGGTAGTCTACAGTTGCTGCCTCTACTTAATCAACATTTACTTACTTTTCAGCCTATTGAAGTCTGGAATCTAACCTAAATACTCTGAATCTGCTCTGTCAGTGGTCATCAGGGAATTCTTAATTGCTGAATCCTGTGGCCTTTCTCAGGCCTCATGCTACTTGTCCTTTCTGCCTTATTTGATGCTATTCGTCAACTCCTCCTGCATGCCCTCTCTTCCTGTGGCTTTTATGACTGCACTTGCATTTTTGACTTCCTTGGTTCTTTTACTTATCTGTTGACTTTGTCCCTGCTCCTCAGGTTTGAGGATCTGCCATGGGTCTGTCCTGTTCTCTTCTATCTCTAGATTCTTTTGCTCTATTATCTTACCCCACTCCCTTGGGCTCAATTCTCACCTCTCTGCAGTTGACTCACACTATATAGTATGTTCAACCGTAGTATCTCCCCTGAACCCCAGTACAGTCTGCTAGGCGTCACTATTCAGACATTTGATTAGCATCTCAGGCTCACTATTTCCCAAACTGAATTCATCATTAGCTCTAACCCTCATACGTCTTCAACTTCTCTATGTCTGTTAATGATACTGCTGGTCACCCAATACTGAAACCTCTATCATCTTAAATTGATCCCTTTCCCTCACCCTCCATGTCATTTGAGACCTCCTGTCAACTCTATCTCCGCAAGAGTGTAGATGTCCATACCTTTATTCCTACATACACAGCCTTCCCTTGGGTTCAGGCTTTCCTTACCTTTTACGTGTACTGTTGTTATGGACTCCTGAATGGCCTCCTTCCTAAGCCACAGGTTTGACTATGTTCCTGTTGGCTAAAGCAGTGGTTCTCAATCTTTTGAAGTATAAGGATCCCTTCTCAAGGACATTGACAATTGTCATGGTCCCTCATGTGATAGCAGTCATACTGTGTTATTTGAGAAAATACATGACCAGTAGCTATTATGAATTCAATCACATTTTTAAATGAATTTGCATTCTTAATTACAGTAGCACTTATGTATATTTGAAAACTTGTAATACCACATACATGTTAGATTGTTTAGTTTGTAGAAAAGCACGTGTGCTAAATTTTTTTAAGCTTCTACTTGGCTTTTTGGGGCAGGCTTAGTAAAGCTCAACGTCTGAGTGCTTGGTGTGTACGTGGATTTGTTGTCTCCATTCAGAAACCCCTCGTTTCCCCTGTGCTTCTTGGCACCCAGATTGGGAGATGCTGTGGAATAGAATCTAACCTACCTAGGCTGGCATTTAAGGTGCCCCCCCCACCTCAGCTAGCTCTAGCTTACCTTTCTAGCCTGATGTGAATTTACTGCCTTTTATGAACTCTCCAGTGAAGCCCAAATGAATTGCTAGCTCATCCCTCTGCATTTGTTTCAGCTGTTCCCATGTTTGAACGTGAGTTCCTCCTTCTGGCTTTTTATTGACCATCCTTGCCAGGTCTGCTCTGGTGCTTTCCTTTGTCAGAGTTTCCCTCCTGGGACCCTCTGCCGCCAGCGCAAGGGTTCTTTCCCACCTCAGACTCTCCTCAAAGCCCTTTCCTCCTCTTCTAACTGAGGGCCCTGAGGCTGCGCTGGAGGATCCTTTGACCCATCCTGGTTTGGAGAGAAAGAAGACTTTGAAGGAGGTTTGGGCCTGGACTTGGTTTTCTACTACTGGGTTGCTCAGTGGCTAGCACTCAAGTTCTTTTCAGCTTTTAGGTGGAAAGTCGAAAAGTCTGGATCTTCACTGCTTAACAAATTGAATGGCCTCAGGCAAGTCATTTAATTGCTCTGTGCCTCAGTTTCCCATTCTATAAAAGACTGGTCTGTAGTCGTATTATTTGACAGAAATCTTGTGAATAAAATGAAGCACCTGAAATAGTTTTTTTTTCCTGAAATGTCACTGCATCTAGCATCTTTAGACAGCTTCCAGTCTTATTAGATAAGAAGACATGACTTCATTGTTTCTCTGTAGCCACAGGAGTCCCTAGGCTCTTGATTCTCCAAGTCCAGACTAGCACTTCCCCTCTTATCCCATGAACTGAGTCTTGACAGAAGTTGGGAGCCCGAGGCGGAGGTGAGGAAGCAGGGCATCCCGGACATGGGGAACAGCCGGGGCACATTCAGAGCACGGAGGTGCAGTGTCACGTGGGAGGAACATTAGATGGGTCAGTGTATCTGAATTATGCTGAGAATGGAGAGGAAGAAGGTGGAAGAAGGCTGGAGAAGCAGGGAGGGCTCAGGTGATGGAAAAAGGTGAGCTTCTATTTAACTGTAGTGATGACAGGGAGACAGTGGAGTTTTGGGTAGGGTGACATGGCTGGATGCATTTATGCTTTAGGAAAATCGCTTTGGCAGCTCCATGGAGGATGGATTGAAGCAGTAAGAGGCTTGAGGCAAGGGTGCCAATTAGAAGGTGATTCCAATAATAAGTGGGATTGAAGGCCTGATTAGGGTGGCGAGCGTGTGCTTGGAGCAAAGGAGACATATATACATTGTGGAGATGGAAATGACAAGATCTAGCAACCGATTGGATGGAGTAAGTGAGATTGAGGAGTCCTAGATACGAACCTGGGTGACTTGGAGGATAGGAGGGAGCAGTAAAATATTTTGGAAAATATGGTGAGCAGCAAGTAACATCACAAAATCAAAATATCTTGTGGGAAATGAGTGCCCCAAGTCTCTGTGCAGTCAGATCATTTACTTGTTAGAGCAAAGAAAAATCAATACTGCATTAGAAGAGAGAATAAAATGGGAAGACATGACATAGCATCAACAGTTCCAACTTGACCTGCTTAAGAAAGTGATTCCCCAAATTAGGAAGTGGATAGAGGAATAGATATTGACAAAGCTAACACTGTCTCCTGAGGGAATTTAACCGATATAAATCACATGCCACAGTGTGAATCTAAAAGAAGCTAGAAACGACCTCAGCCAGCAAACACTTGATTTCCTTGCCAAGAATAGAGATAGAAACCAACTGTAATGCTGGGTTAGGATACGAACTCATTTGTAAAATCTTATGGAAGAGGATAGTGGAAGATTATGAGCAGTATTACATAAAGCTGCAAGAAGCAGCAGAAGGAAAACAAATTAATCGAAAGCTTGGCAGGAGACCTGAACTGACTCTGAAATTCCTTTATCTGATCGGAAGCTTATTATTTCAACTTTGCCTATGCCTTATAACATCTAGCCCTGTCCTTCATCTTATCTATGACTTCCATTCCTTTTACCCTTTTGTTCTTTCCCAGACCATCATCCCTGTCCTACCTACACTCTTTATTTTCTCTGGAATCATAGGTGTGAATCAAATTAATTCTACACTCTTGTCCTATACTCTTAAATCCCTTCTCTTATCACTGATTTCACCTCACCAAACCCCAGTCTTGGATTACTCTTTTCATTTGCTATGGAGCAGAAGTAGAGGAATTCTTCTCTTCCCCCAAACCCTCTTCCTTCAAACTTTGCTGTTATTGTTGAGGATTCGACCATCCTCCCAGACCCCAGGCTTCTAGCCATAGTTTTCACCCTTGAGTCCTGGCTTTTTCACCTGATATGTCCAGTCCTTTGCCAAAACATGTCATTTCAACCATCACAACATCTCTTGTCCCTCCCTTTCTTTCTACTCCCATAGCCACAAGCCTGGTTCAGGACCTGTTAGTTCACACCTAGACAGTTGCAGTAGCCGCCTAACTTTGCCATATGGTTCTCCCTGCTGCCATTCAGCATTCATTCAGCTGTCAGTGTGATTTTTCAAAAAGGGAGGCCTGACCATGGCATCCTCCCCCCCTTTAATGAATTCTAGTGGTTCCAGGATCAAATAAACTCCTTCCAAAGCCTCTATTTAAAGAGGGCCCCTAGGCCAGCCAACTCTACATTTCCCATTGGCTGCACTCCTTGTACCTAGGTGGCACAGTGGATAAAGTGTGTTGGGCCTAGAGTCAGAAAGACTTATCAACCTGAGTTCAAATCTGGCCTCAGACACTTACTTGCTGTCTGACCTTGGGCAAGTCATTTCACCTTGTTTACCTTGTTTTCTCATCTGTAAAATGGGCTGGAGAAGAAAATGGCAGACCACTCCAGTGTCTCTGCCAAGAAAACCCCACACGGGGTCATGGAGAGTCAGACACGACTGAACTGCACTGCACTCCTTGAATGGACCTCGCTGTGATCATGACTTCAGGAAACCTCATCACTAAGAAACTCATTATCCTTTTATATTCACACCTCATCTCCCATCGAGGACTAGATGGTGGAGCAGAGAGCTCATCAGTTCTTCATTTCTCACTAGTTACGCTCAATGGATTGTGCCTTCTTTCCCTTCCCTCTTTCCTTTTACCTTCCTTTTGTGTGTTGTCTTTATTATTCGTATCCCCAGCATTCAGTATACTGCCTGGCACGTAGTAAGGACTTGATAATTGTTAGTTGACTGACACTGTTTGATGCTTAAAGTTGCCATAAGAACTTTACCTTCCGTCCTCCACACAGTTTAGAAGGTGGTGCAGTAGACAGAGGGTCAAATCTGGTCTTGGATATACGGATACTTACCTGTGTGATCCCGGGCAAGTTACTCAAGCACTGTCTGCCTCAGTTTCCCTGTCTATAAATATACAGGATAACAACAGTACCTACCCCCCAGGGTTGCTGTGAGGATTAAATGAGATAAAAATTGCAAAGCACTTAGAGTGCTGGCACATAGCAAGCACCACGTCAATGTTGGTTGTCATTATCGTTATAAACCAGTCATTTTGGACTGACATTTATAGTTGACAACTCCCTCTTCAGTCTCTATGCCTTTCTACCAGCTGTCTTCCATACCTGGAATACTCTGCCCTTACGTAGTTTTTTTTTTTAATTAAAATTTTTTTTTTTGAGGCAATCAGGGTTAATTGACTTGCTCAGAGTTACATAGCTAGTAAGTGTCAAGTGTCTGAGGTCAGATTTGAACTCAGGTCCTCTTGAGTCCAAGGCCAGAGCTCTATCTACTGTGCCACCTATCTGCCCCTACCTTATGTAGTTTCTTGAATCTCGCTTTCTTTAAGGAGGTATTTCCTGATCTCTCTAGCTGCTGGTACTTTCCTCTCACAGGTTGTCTTCCTTTTGCCCTGTATGCTTTTTGTTTGTATCTCTTTATTTAAATATTGTCTCCCCTATTTGAATGTGAGCTCCTTGAGGGCAGGGACTGTTTTTGCTTTTCTTTGCATCCCTAGGGCTTAGTAGGGTATCAAGTCACTTAGTAAGTACTCAGTAAATGCTATCTCCAGAGCATTTAAGGATGAAATTGGAAGTACAACAACCACAAAAAATGGAAAAGGTCAGCAAAAGCTTTTATAACATGTTTTTTTTTTCCCTGTCAGTAGCAATAGGACCACCGTACGTGCTGCGTGTGATTTTCCTAAAGCGTAAGTTGGTTTGTCCACGTTACTGTCGACACCTGTAGGATCAAGTATAAATGAATGTGTACAGCATTTAAAGCTCTTCATTACCGAATACATTTCTAATTACTCTCTTCTTTGTCCTCTACAGTCACATTGGCTTACTTGCTGTTCCTTGCACATGATGCTTCATCTCTCCTCTCTCTGTCTTTGAATTCCTGTCCTCCTGCCTGAAATGTTCTTCTTCCTTACCTCAGACTTCTGTCTTCCCTGGTTTCTTTGAGACTCAGCTCAAATGCCACCCTCTGGAGGAGGCTTTTCCCAGTTAAAGACACAGTCCAGGCACAGTGCCTAGAATGTAGTAAGTGCTTAATAGATGCTTGTTGATTTTTTGTATGAGGAAATAGACGTGGCACTACAGGACACAGGGGGAAGATGAACAGTGGCCCAGAATAGATAAAGAAAGATGGAAGAATTTGGGGGCTCCTGAGGGATCTAGTCTCCAGGTGTCTGAAAGGTGATAGCACAGATTGGTCACTGTGTGATCCTATGAGGAATTGATTCCCAAAGTAGCTGGGGGGGGAAAAATGAGAGAAGTACCATTATGATTATTATCATTACTAGGGGCTAAAAAATCAATCTCAGAAAAAGGTGACTGAGAAAATGTAAGTGTAATTATTGAACCTTATGCCTATTTTCTCACCTGTATAAAAATCTTTGAGAAAAATCTACGCGTCTTTTGAGGGAACCTTTGATAAAGGTATTAGAAATAACAGACAGGATCTTATGAACTATATTCCACAGCAGTCCACGTCTTTATATCATCTAATTGACTGACAGAGAAAGGGAACACAAGATCCTACTGTGCTGACTATAAATTTGGTAGAGTAAATTTCATGTAGTTTTAGAGGCAACAAGGTATTTCTTAGTTCTGTGTTAAATAAGATTCATTGAAAGATGTAGTAAAGAGCTTTGCTCAACCCCTAATTATTAAATCAAATAAAACATAAAATGTTTGCTACTATCATGGAGGAAATTCAGTAGAGAGCAGAAATGAAAGTGAGATTTCTTATAGAAGAAGTATTACAGATATTGCTGTTAGTGGATGATTGCTGATTGTATCAAGACCTAGAACCTTGGTGAACCTTTGAAATGAATTTATAATCACTCAGAACAGTTTGGCCTAAATATCCGCATAGAAACGATAAATAGGTGATGGTCCATTGAATTGGCCTTTCTGTACATTTGTCTTGGTCAGGTACTACAGGTGGACAGTGAATTGGGCCCAGAATTCAGCAGGAAGAAGATAGCAAGCTATATTAAATTTGGGATGATGTGCTGTTACGATCTCAAACTTCTTTTTGAAACAAAATCCATCTTTTTTAACCAAAATTCTTTCAGTGATGACATAGCTGCAAATCATGGAATATCAGTCTTTTGTGTTCAGAATTGTGGGTTACCAAAATAGCAATGGAGAGCCCTTTTATGGTCATAAATGAAGTTTGTTGTGTTACTAAAGAAAACTTGTACTCAAGAGGTAGCATAAAACATTCCATCAGAGATTTTGAATGAAAAATGTAGACATATCATGTAATGAATGGCTTGTGTCTAGATTCCCAGATTTGGATCCCCAGAGAATATCAAATGACATAGAGGAAAGTCCCTAACATGTTGGGTGTGGACCCCTATCCAAGATTTACAGAAGGACGTAGAGGAGATTGCCGTAGCGTGAGTGGTCATGGATGGGTGGCAATTCTACACAGTTGGAGGGCTCAAATCAGTGAAATCTCACAGGTCCATCTAAATATTTTTTCTTGAATTTTCTATCAGTATCTAAAATGTAGGTTACAGATTTTCTTTTTTTTAAAGGCTAACCCTTAAATTGTATGTCTTGGTGGCATTAGCTGAACCTTCCTGGGCATCTGGATGAGCCCTAGGCAGCTTTGATCAGGAAGTTGGGATATGGACATATGCTGTTTGTTTTTTGTGAGGGAGGTTAGAAAAGGAGAGGGGAGAAGAGGAATTAATTTGATTCTTCTGTTTCTGGTTGAGGAAAAAAAAAGACAGGGATTAAGAAGGGAAACTGGTAAAAAAACCCAAAAAAACATGTATTCATAAGATGAATCTCATCTTTGAGACAGTGTGGTATACAGAGTACTGGACTTAGTCAAGAAGGCCTGATTTTGAATCTTGCCTCAGACTTTATTACCTGTGTCACTCCAGGCACCCTCCGTTTCCTCACCGATAAAGTGAGAGGGTGGCTTTAAATCTGTGATCCTATGAGTTTATGAAACCCCAGTGTTCTTCAATGTTGGTCCACTGTTGATTGGCTCCTTAAATGGCCCTAGTGATTTTACTGCAGTCTATAATCTAACCACCCTGGACAGTGTTTGGCACAATGATTGGAAACTCAAGCTGTGGCTAATATTTGACAATTTAAATTATTGATCCCTTGGCAATTCATGGAGTGTTCTTTGAATTTAAAGTGCTACAGAGTTGATAGAGATTTGCTGTAAAGGAGTTTTAGAAATGCCTAAGATATTAGATATGGATATCTTACTTTAGATAAAACCAAATTTTGGTTTTGCATGTTACAATTCTCGCTCTTCTAAATATAAACTGAACTATGGGCTACCTTCTGTTTTGATGTTCTTACGCCATTTATACCAGCATCTAAAAATATGGTTTAGCACTTGTGCCAAGGGAAACCATTCTTTTTTCTCAATAGACAAATCTTAAAATATCAGCTCTTTGAAACATTTTAGGTAGTCGTCTTTGTGGGGTGGAGGAAGGAAAGTCATTCTCAAAGGAGGGGTTTCTTCATCTGGCTCTTCATGGGAAATGGGTAGACAATAGATTGTTAATAAGAAGGGGAAAGGCCTTTTTTTACCCAGTGAAATAATGAAATGAATTTATTTTATTGATGCCTTTGCTTTATGTCATAGAGATCCCCAAATTTATTAAGTCTAGAAGCCCACACTTCCTTTGTAATAAAGAAGAAAACCTGTAGATGAAGTGACTGTGTTTGTAACATTGGATCTTGTAGTTCCGTATTCCTTTACTGAAAGGAATGCTGAGGCCGAGGATTGGCCATCCAGTTACTCAGGCTTTGTCTGAGTGTTCTTTCTGTCTGCGTTACTGTAGTGACGGAATCCATTCTTCTCTTGGTCGTGCTAACTTTGCTTCTTAGACAGCGTTTCTCTGAATTCCTCTTATTTTTTGCTTCTCATGGCACAATAATATTCTGTGACATTTCTATAACACTTTATTCACCTGTTTGCTATTTGATGGATATTTACTTTGTTTCCAGTTTTTTTTTATCCCCTCCGTCTCAGAGCATTGCTATAAGTATTTGTTTATTTGGAACCTTTTTCATCAAGCTCCTTGGGAATATATGTCCAATAATGGGATTTTTTAGCCAAAGTGCATGTGAATAGCCTTTACATTTACAATTCTAAATTAATTTGCAAAATGGTTGGACCATTTCACAGCTCCACCAACAGTATATTAGTATCTTCCTTTCCTCTTTCAGTCCCTTTAACCTGTTTTTGTATCTTTTATCATTTTTGACAATTTGCTAGGTGTAAGGTGAAACCTCAGAATTTTAATTTGCACTTATCTTGTTGATAATTTTTAACTTCTTTTGCAAAATATTTGTATCATTTGACTTATTAGGGAGTGGTTCTTAGTCTTCTATATCTTAAAATTCATTGTATATCTTGGATATAAGACTTTTATCAGTATTTGGTATTAAGCTTCCCCCCTTCCCCCACGGGTTTCCTTTTTATCCTAGCTGTATGGCTATTTCATGCACACGCCTTTATATTTTATATTGTCAAAACTGTTTATGTTGTTTCTTGTGATACCCTCTATCCTATTTGCCTGACAATCTTTCCCTAGTCATGGATGTGAAGGGTGCATCTTCCCATTCACTTTTTTTAAAAAAATGGTCGAGATTGGTCTAGATCTGGCACTTGGCGTTACTGGTATATTGTGCTGGTCTAAACTTATTTTTCTGCCATCGCGCTGCTGTTTTCTTAGTAGTTTTTGTCACAAAAAGGGACCCTTTCAACCCCTGCAGTTTATATTCTTGGGAGTATCAAACAGTAGCTGAGGAGTTTGATTGTTTTTGATACTTGCTTATCTAGTTTATTCCGTGGAGATGCTTTTCTATTTATTAATTAGTACTAAATAATTTTGATAATTACTGAATTATAGTATGGGGTCTAAAAGTGCTATGCTCCTTTTATTACCTTGAGATTCTATTTCCCCTGAGGCTTTTACTTTTTTTAATCCAAAGGAACTTTATTATTATTTTTTCATGAAGTAAACCCTTTGTAGTTTAGCACAACACTAAATCTTAGGTCATTGGTGTATGCACTGTTGTCATTTTCATCACACTGGTCAAGCTCAACCATGAGCGCCCTTTGTCTTGTTTTGGGGGGACCAGAACTGTGATTTTGTTGCTGTAGGCATCTGTGTCGCTGAGGAAGCTTCTGTTACTAATGAATATTTGCTGTTTTGTAACTTATATAGTTTTAGAGCAGAGGTTCTTAATGCTTTTTGTTATCATGGACCCCTTTGGCAACCTAGATAAACCTGTGGATTCCTTTTCAGAATGTTTTTATTCATTCATTTATTTATTTATTTTTGGCTAGGCAGTGGGGTTAAGTGACTTTGCCCAGGGTCACGCAGCTAGTAAGTGTCATGTGTCTGAGGCCGGATTTGAACTCAGGTCCTCCTGAATCCAGGGCTGGCGCTCTATCCACTGTGCCACCTAGCTGCCCCTAGAATGTTTTTAAATAAATAAAATAAAATACATAGGATTGCAAAGGAAACCAATTATATTGAAAAAGTTGACAAAATTTTTTTTTTCGGTAAAAGCTTATGGACCTTTGGTTAAGAACTTACTTGCTTGGAGCTATTGATAAGTTCAATAACTTGGCCAAGGCCACATAGTCAGCATGTGTCAAAGACAGGACGTGAAGCCAAGTCTTTCTGACCCAGAGCCTGGCTTTTTATGCTCTCTTCCCTGTTATTAAGTGATGAAGCCTTAAGATCGTTGGGTCATTGTCACTGTAAAATTTATGTCTTGAGGACAAAGATGGTGCCTCTGGAAGCTGAATGGAGAACTTCTCTTGCTGTGGTGTGTGAGAGGGCTCGTCTTTCTAAACACCACTTGTTTAGTCTGTTGTCATTCTTTCTCTAAATTTATTACATTGTCCAAGAATTTTTATAAAAGTGGAGAATCCACGGGTTTGGCCAGCTAGGGTGGCGTTGTGAAGTGTGCTGATAGAGAATGCCTTTCCATCTTCTGCAGTAGTTCAGTCCCTAACTTTTTGAAAACAGTGATCTATTACACCAAATGCTAATGATAAGCAACAAATATTTCAGATATTGGGTGGACATAAATCTTAAATGAGTAGACAGGAAATAGGAACTAAAATCAGGAGATAATCCAAGACAATGTAGGGAATTTAGGAGAAATCAGTTGAAGGAAAAACAAATATATGAAATGGTTACTACTTGTTTGACCTTGAGCAAGTCACTTAACCTCCCTGGGCCTCCGTTTCTTCATCTGTAAAATAAGGGTATTGGACGCCATAGAATCTAAGGTCCCTTCCAGCTGTAACTGTATTAGCTTATTAAGAGTGTGTTTGAAAATCCTTGTAACACTATTCTTCTACATTGAAAAAATTAAGATTGCTGAACAATGTAATCTCACATTCTTTAAATTCTCTTAGTGAGTGTTTAAGATAAGTGAGATTCCAGGCTAGAATATCAGATTTTTCTCTTTTTCTGGCAACTTAGATATACAAATAATGAATATATACATAAATATTTAAATGTGTGGAGATTTATTTGTGTATACTTATATTAGCAGAGGAGAAAATTTGCATTCTATAAAAATGAATGGTTAAGTACAAAAGGCTTACAAAACCACTGTTAATTATTTTTATATTTCATGTGTGTATGTGTGTGTGCATGTGTGAGTGTAGGCGTGTGTGTGTGTGTGTGTGTGTGTGTGTGTGTGTGTGTGTGTGTGTATAACTGTTCCCCCAGTGAACAGTTTGGGCAGATGATACAGTGTTATTTTGTTATCAGAATTTTAAAATGATTTGAATATGAATAGCAGCTTTCCCCTAATATTAAACTAATTTCTTTCTTCTTAATAATATCCTTAAGCCTGAAGTTTTTTGAAAGTTTTATTCATTTAAAAATATACATGACAGACATTTCCTGATTTCTTCTGGTATCTTCACTCCCTGAGCACAACCCTTTCTTATTGCAAAGAAAAACAGTTATGTAAGATGACACAGTACCAGTGTTGGATGACATTTGCAATACTTCATACCTGTAGTTCCTTCCTTCTTTACCTGGAAGGAGATGCCTTCCATTTGCTCAGTATGGGTCATTGTTTTTGAGGTGAGTTCAGTTGCCTTTCGTGTTGTTTTGATCTGCATTATGGTAGTCATTGATAAGTCTCCTGGTTTTCTATACTTTCTGTAGGCCTCCCCATGCTTCTCTATTTTCTTCAGATTTGTTGTTCCTTATGATGCATGCATATTCCGTCATGGTCCCTTGATGTTATTTTTTCTAGAATGCAGATCATAGAACATTAATGCTGGTCCATGTTGGGAGAGGCTTCTTCATGTCCTCCCTTGATTCTTTGTGGGGGAGGTCAGCTCCCTGTGACATCACAAGGACTTTAGTGGGGGACATAAGCCCTCACTTGATCGTGTGTGTGTGTGTGTGTGTGTGTGTGTGTGTGTGTGTATGTGTGTGTGTGTGTGTGTGTGGCAATTGGGGTTAAGTGATTTGCCTGGAGTCACACAGCTAGGAAGTATTATGTGTCTGAGGCTGGATTTGAACTCAGGTCCTCCTCACTCCAGGGCTGGTGCTCTATCCACTGCACCATCTAGCTGCCCCCAAGTCATTCATTTCTTTACCATCCTTTACTGTGACACTCCGTGTAATTCCCTGCTTGTAATGTGTTAGAGCATGTTCACACTCACCATGTTCTACTGCATTGTTTTCTGTAATGCTCATCTTCATTTCTTTGTAGACTGAACAGTGACTGTCAGCCATACTGAGACCACTTAGACCAGCTATACAATACCACTAGTAGAATATTAGTATTAAGAAAGATGGATCTTTGTTTCAGAGAGACTTTGGGGGCATTAAAGGAGTTTGGCAATTTGCCAAAGCAATCTAGACTACCCTCTTCCTCTTATCCAGTTCATGGCCCAACTCACTTTTCATTTGCAGTGTCTACCCCCCCCATCTCTATTGATTGACCATCTAAATGCATATCACAACTTGAACAATATGTATTATCCTTCATCCACTTGAGTTTTTCCGTGTCTGTAGTATGGCAGCACTATTGTTTACCAGCATTTCTCTGACACGGCTTCTTTCTTTCCATACGCAGTATAGGGTAGGCTCAGTCTACTCCTCCTTCCCTCTGTTGCCAGGGATTAGCTTTCCTTAAAAGGAGACAAAGCTGTCCCAGGGATCTGATTAGCTTTGGCTTCCTTGACACAGATTCCTGGCCGCCTAAAAGCATAAAAAGCCAAGGGTAGTCTAGGCCCTTCTGACTTGATGGATTCCTGAAGCCCACTTGAGCCATCATGTCCTTCACCATATCCTGTTGTGACTGACTAGATGTGTTTCTGTTGGTTGATAACAGGAAAGGAGTCCAGAGAAACTAAGGGTCACTGTATCCTTGTTCCATCCTTGCTGTGTTGGGGCAAAGTAAACTTTCTCGTTAACTGTTCAGTGACTTTGGAGTCACTTGTTTCTTGCCAACATTGAACCTGAACTAAGAGAGTGCCGGCATTTACACTGCCTCCAACAGATAGTTAGGCCAAATACTTAGGAGCTGTTCATATTAATTTGGAGCATTTTTCCTCTGGATACTTGTCAGTTCCTTTGAAAACTATTCATATCCTTTGACCATTTATTCATTGGGGATAGATTCTTAGTTATGTCATTTTTAGGGTCAGTTTCCTAAATGTTTTTTTCCTTTTATTGAAATTTTAGTTATGATTTCTTGTTGGATATTTAATTGGCTAATTTATTCCTCCTGAGTAAGATATAGGAGTGAGCTCTGACAAAATCAAAGAATTATTAATGGTGTTGTCACAGCACATTTATGAGAGGTTCCATGACATAAAAATATCACAGTATCAACCTGGACACATTTCAAATAAGAAATTTGTTTTGATGTAATATTTTGAAATATTTTCTGAATAAACTATAGGTAGAAAATAGGGAAATTCCCACTGTTAGGCGTCTGAAATCTTGGGCCATTGTTGCACCCCGTACATTTTTTTCTACATCATCAGCTGAAATAACTGTAGGGGATTTACATAGTTATATTTTCTAGAGTACTCATGAAAATTTTTTTTTCCAGGAAGATGGGGCTCAGATTTTTATTATGAACAGATAGAGGACCCAACAGGCTTCTTTGTGGTTGAATACTGTTTCAAAAATAAATACTTAAGCATTACCAACTTGAAATATATTCTGTGGAGAACTTGGGATTTATGTTTATTCTTCTCAATACGTCAGCCATTCTTAATGTTTAGTTCCCTTTTCCCCTGACCCCTGGATTGTTCCAATACATGTTGTGTGTGATGCATTTTAAAATGGTTTCTTTTGGTCCGTATGCACAATGAGCACATTTGTAGGCTCATAGGAGCATAGGCTGAGAGCTGGAAGGGGGCCTTGGAGCCCCCATAGGAAGAAACTGAAGTGATTTGCCGTATGGCATAGCTGGTATTCGAACTCAGGCCCCGTGTCTCAAATTCTGCTGCTCTTTCTGTTATACCAGGAGTGATATTCACAGTAAGACATCAAAGGGCATTTGGAGCATTTACTTTTGAATTAAAACTCAACCATAAGTAAATTCTATTGCAGCCTCAGCCACAAATGGTGATTCACTACAAACATTGTAACAATCTCCGTGGAGGGAAGGGAAGAGGATGTTTTTAATCAGTTCTTTGGAAAATATGTGTAAACTCCCTTTTACCTAAATTCCAATCAACCAGAAGAAATTTCAAACATCTGGATTGTTTTCTCCTCTGTACTATACTTTGATGAGAGGGAAAAAATGAGAAGGAAAGCTGTTATCAAGGGTTTACTTCAAAAACAACCTTTTGATTCCTTCTACAATGTTGGGACTAACAGTTTTGTGACCAAGTGCCACATAAAATGATGGTACAATCCTCAAACAAACCTTCAAATATGAATTCATTTGAGTCTGAGCTGGGCAGAGAGGGAAATTTCAACTCTCTGAGCAGAATGCCTTTTTGGACCTGTGATCTCCAGATAGTTGAAGACTCTGAGTGGAGGAGAGATTGGATAGGGAGAACAAGACAGGCCCAAGCTGGGGCACAGCTTCTGGGGAAGAAGAGCCCAGGGTACAGGGGGTCCTCAGTTTGGGTGGTGGTGGGATTTTTAATGGATAGGGCAAGAAAGGAGCTTCTCTTGTCTCAATATCTGGTAATTTCTTATTGTGCTAATTATCTTTAACTAGCTACTAACATCAGTTGCTTCTATTTACTCAAGAATTACAAAGCTGGTACTACTAGTTAGCATCCTCTTCATTTTGGTGCCCTGGACATGCCAGGGAGTGACAGCTGTAATTAGCCGTCACCTTTGTTTTTAGCTTTCTGTAATAACTATGATGTTAAGAGCACCAGACTTGAAGTTGCCTCTATTGCTGCCTGTGTGAAGTTGGGACCTCATTCTACCATCCTAGGTATAGTTCCCTTATTTGCAAAGTGATGGAATTAGGTTCAATGATCTCTAAAGTCTTTTCTATATTCAAAACTATTATCCTATGACAAAATAACCCCCAAATCCTGCCAAATATAGAATTGCCTTCTGAGTCATTAAAGAAAGTTTACATTTTAATAAAACCCTGATAGTCTTTAACAAAACTGATCATTTTGACCTGGTGTATATGGGATCCCTCTTATTTGTAGCGTTTTTGGTTAATCAGAACATTGTATTCCTTAACTCTTTTGGGTAAATGTAAGTTTACAACAAATTGCTGCGATTTATCTTTGCAGTATCAGTATTTGGGTAAACCCTGGAGGTTAGTGGTTTCAGCACAGCAAACTTGTAGGGTTGCAAAGCTGGTGACTTTGCACAGGCCTCCCTCACTGAAATCCAGTTTCCTTGCATGGCATGGTATCATCTTCCTGATGTCATGGTCCTCTTTGAGAACAAAGGACAATCCACAAGAAAGCACTAACAAGTATTGTTTCTCTTTTTAAAATGAGAAAACCAAGACCCTGAGAGTTGACACATGGCCGTAAAACTAGGAAGTATCAGAGCAAGTCTTTAACTGTGGACTTTCTGACTCCTTCATTTATACCTGTCAGCCTCAATAAAATAATGAGATTGATTCCACAAACTGCAGATATCTCTTCCTGTGGCTTCAAAAAGCCCGTGTGATTTCAGATCATGTTAAGAAGGGGATAGTGGCCTGAACCAGGGAGATGAAAGTCATAGGCCACTTTGCCCTGCTCAGACCATCTCTGAAGTGTCAGGTTCAATTCTAGACACCCCGTCTTAGGAAGGACATTGATAACCTGGAAAATATTCAGACACGGTAACCAGGATGGAGAAGGGCCTTTAGAATCATGCCATATAAGAATTGGTTAAAGGAAGAGGGAACATTTAGCATGGAAAACAGGAGACTCCACCATGGGGTGGAGTGGGATAGAGGAAGGAACTTGATAGCTCTACTCAAGTATTTGAAAGACTGCTCTGGAGGAAGAGAGATTAGACTTGTTTTGCTCGGACCCTGGGGCAGAACTGGTAGCAATGAACAGAGTTTGCAGAGAAGTAGATTGTGAGTTTACTCTGGGAACAAACAAAAACAATAACAATTAGAGCTGTCACTTTTTTGGAAACAATTAGAACTGTCTGTGGACAGAGTGGCATACCTTAGGAGGTAGAGGGTCCTCTACCTGGGCTTCAGGGATTTGGGTATTTATTAGAGAGTTTTCTTGGTCAGGTAATTTCTGGGTGAGATGACCTTTTAAATTCTTTTCAACTTTGGGTTCTGTGGTTCTGTTCCCACTTGATGTGTTTATGTGGTTTCAAAGTCAAAACAATTTTCATATTATTTTATTCCTGTCTTCCGCCAGAATTGGTTAACAGATAAAAAATGACTCATTGTTGATGGGAGAGTCATCCTGAATCAGCTATCAGTGTGTAGTCAGACCAGTGACTTGTTTGGCAAAGCTAGAAGAAAGAATAAAGATGAGGAGAAAGGTGTGGCATACAATTAAAACAATTCTATCTTGACCTATTTAAACAAGTTATTAATGATGAAAAGTGGGATATCAACAGAAGGAAGAACATAGATACAGAGTATAATAATTTCATACAGAAGTTAAACTGATGTGAATCGGTTGCCATAATAAGGAAACAAAAAGATCCCAAAAACACCTAACATAGCAAATGCTTGACCTGTTTGCTAGGGGAGAGACATGGCAGCCAAGGGCAACAGTGCTTTAGAGCATAGACTTGTTTGGAAAGTCATGTAGAGATGGATGATGGAAGATTATGAGCAGCATTAACAAATTAAAAAAAAGCAACAGAGGGGAAAGCTAGTGTAAGGAAAGTGTGGTCAGAGCAAATCATCCAGAGGGCACTTAAGAATGAAAATGGAAGGAAGAGAACAAACAAAAGCAAAATAGAAAAAAGTTTGCCTGGATTCTTATAAGCAGAGTCTTTTCTCTATGAAATAGAGTAGAATCACTGTACTTGGAACCTGGCACCAGAGTTCTGGATGTGTTAAAGAGGGTAGAAGTGGCACTAAGTAAACAAAGACTGGAAAAGCAGCTGGGTGTGACCAAATATATAACAGCTTATCCAGCTTCAAGATGGCACCACCATGAGGACATTGAGGGATTGATTGACAAGTCTGAAAGAGGGGACCTTTTGGATCTAATTGATAATGAAAACAAGGTAAATGAGAGGACATCACAACTACTGAACCATGTGCCTCCTTTCTCATCCACATAAAAAATATTTGAGGATAATGTATACATGCACTAGGGGCATCCCCAGTGAGGGTACTGGTAGTGAACAGTGGCTTTCAAAAATGGTGTTCCTCAGTAGATTATATCTTTGTCATCACATAATTTACTGAAAGATTTAGAAAATATAAGACCCTGGTATGCTTACTGTCTGATATCTTTCTCTCTCATGTTTTGTGATTATTTAAACAAAAAGCCTTTGATTTGTTGGAATAAAACGCTGCCATACAGGTTCTCTGCTAACAAGGTGTATTTCATGCATACAACAAAGTTAGTTTATGTCTTGAAAGACAAAACCAAATCTTTTTTGACCCTCTTTGATGATTACTATTAGGTGAAACATAAAAACAGGGAGGAGTGTATTTGCCAAAGGCATTCTGCACTCTGGTGGAGGAGGTTTGGGGAAGAGGCCAAGTTGATGAGGAAGCCCCTTTCCAGGTGCTCCAGTTTGTGCTGGTTGCATTAAACCTTTAAACCCTGAAGAGGCTGCTGGCTGAACTCTTTAATCCCTCGGAACAGTTGGCCTGTCTCCCTAGGGTAAAGCACCTAGATGAAGAATGCCTCTTGTTTAGATCACATCATGTAGTTGCCTGGCCAGCCTATCAGGAACAACTGTGAAAGCTCTTTTAATGACTCCAAACTTTTTTCAGAGCCAAGGACTCCTTTTTTAATATCCACATTCTGTGAATGGTTTGTGAGGCTGCAGGTCATGGAACAATACGGACTCCGAAGAATTTAAAATCCCCAGAGGGTATTGGACAGGGACATGGTGAGCGTGGGCCAGCTACACAACACAAACGTTAGGAACTTTGAAGAGCTGTAGGAAAGGAGTTCATCAAGGAAATGTATAATGGAATAAGAAGATGGGGTGGTCATGTGGTAAGAAGGAGAGATGATAACCAAAAAACAGACTGTGGGCCCTGTGGATATTCTTATATTGTCAGAGAAAGCAATGAAGGTTTCCCTCAGCTTAGGTGGACCTTTTGTGGTGAACCTACAGGAGGACAGGTGCAAGATCCAGTGCCTGGCATGGAATGAGTCCTTAATAAAGGCTGGCTGACTGCCTGCCAAGCCCTGTAGAGACTGGCAGACATGGATGAGTTGTGATCTGTGTGGTTGGAAGAAATATGCATGTCAGTGAGATCTGAGAACATTTATCTCAGTCTACCTTTCTTTGATTAAAGTGATCCCTCAGATGAAGAGGAGGAACTCATCATCCTCCTTCTATTCAAGGGCCACAGCTGGCATTTAGGTCTCTCTTCAAGGAATTTTTGTGTTTATCACAGGCCTCCAAAGGACCCATACTTACTCTCTGTTTCACCCACCATTTTCCTTGCATGGAGTCAACTGCCTCATTAAATTATTCTCCTTTTTCTTAAGTGGTTTCTTAAGCTAGTTTTTACTTGGAGAAGACAAACAAAACTACTTCCCTTATTGTTAAGTCATTTTTCAGTTGTATTTGACCCATTTGGGGTTTTCTTGGCAGAGATACTGGAATGGTTTGCCATTTCCTTTGCCAGCTCATTTTACAGATGAGGAATTGAGGCAAAAAGGGTTGAGTAACCTGCTCAGCATCACTCACCTATTAAGTATCTGGGGCCAGATTTAAATTCATGAAAATGAGTCTTCCAGTCTCCAGGCTCAGCACTCTTATCCACTGTGCCACTTAGCACCCCCAATAATTCCTTATTGTGCTTTTTATTTAAAATGTGGCTTTTAATCTTCTGGAGTCCTCAGAATTAATTTTTTTCCCTTTCACTTGACAATTTCATTCTGTGTTTTGAGGACAATATCACTTGAAAAATTTTTTGTTTTTGCTTTTTAAAAAATATCACTTTCATTTCAAATGTATCGCTCCCTTCCCTTTTTGACCCAGGGAGCTAATCCCTTTAAATAAGAGTGAAAGAAGAAAGAGAAAAAAGTGATTCATTAAAACTGATAAACACATCGACTATGTCTATAGTTCATGCAGTATTCCATACCTCTGCCCATACCTCTGTAGTAAAGGGGAAGCAAGGTTCATACTTCTCTGAATTCTTCATATTTGATATTTTTTAAGGTATACTAGTATTACATTCAACTACCGTAATTTGTTTAGCCATTTTTCAATCAATGGACATCTATTTTATTACTTCTAATTCTTTGCTACCACAAAAAGTGGATCTTTCTGACTTTGATCTCTAGTGTGATCTCTGGGATGAAAAATGTGGGTATTTTATTCACTTCTTTTTTCATAATTCCAGAAGGCTTTCTGGAATGTTTAGACCAATTCACAGTTCCACTGACAATATATTAATCACTACATCCCCTCACAAAATTAACTAAATTCTATTTTGTATCATCTTTGCCCATTTATCAAGATGACTCAGTTGTTTTGATTTGTTTTTCCCTTATTATTTGTGACTTGGACCTCTTTCACATGATTGTTAATCATTTGCAATTCTTCATATGAGAAGTATTTGTTCATATCCTTTCATTACTTGTCAATTGGGGATGGCTCTTTATAAGTTTGTATGAATTCCATTTATATTTTATTAATTATTATTATTAATATTATGTTAGTATCCTATATCTCTTACATTTTATCACAGATATTTGATGCAAAGATTTTTTTCTCTCCAGTCATTGCTTTTTCTTCTGGTAGTAGTTTGATTGATTTTGATTCCACAAAAGCTTTTCAAGTTCATATAATTAAAATTATTTATTTTTTCTTTTGTGATAACCTATCATTTCTTTGGTTATGAATGCTTCCCCTAGCTAGCTAGAGTGGTAAAAGTTATGTGATTTTGTTTTCCTTCAATTTTTAAAAATGATGTTACCTTTTATATTCATGTCGATTTGTTTTCAGTTTTTCATGGTATATGGTAAATGTAATTTCTGCCAATGACCTTCTAATAGTCTCAGCAGTTTTTTGGTCAAATTTGGGGTTCTTCTCTATCACCTGAGAACTGTAACAGCATCCAAGCAGAAGGGTATTAATAAAGGGTAATCATTTTAATGCAGGTAGTCCTTAGGTGTATATATATATATGTGTGTGTGTGTGTGTGTGTGTGTGTGTGTATAAATTTAAAATTTCTGGGAATGTAATCCATTATTAAATGATTTAAGACTAATAAGATTTCCCAGTTAAAGTAATGGTTTAATAAGGATTCTACAGAGTTCTATTCTGGGTGCCTCATTTGTTTTTGAAAGCTATGTCATTGATGGGCAAGCTCAGTGGGTTCTGAATAACCAGTTCAAATTCAAATCCTTGAATATGATTCAGACTAAGTCTGGTCTCTGAGCAACAGTCTAGTTAACTATGGAAAGGCCCAGCATCAGTAGCTTGATCGTTATGTGATGAACTCTTTAGGCCATGGCTGCTGTTCCCAGACCTCATCATTGTGGACAGGGTCAGGAATAACTTAGAAGCTTAGAAATGCTGATGTACCTGTGACTAGCACTTATGGGGAACAAGCCTGCGGTGTAGAAAAATCCTTCTTTCCCCCCATAGTACCTGCTATGGTCCTCCTTCTACCTTTCTGACTGCTCCTTTTCATGTTCCTTTTTTGGAAACTGTGGGCATTCCTCAGGGTTCTGTCCTCGGCCCTTTTCTCTTTTTCATCTCTTCTGTTGTTTCTTGGTGATCTCATTAGCTCCCATGGATTTAGGTACAGTCTTTATGCAAATTATTCTAAGATCTATTTATCTCTCTTGTGACCTCTAGTCTCACATCTCTAACTTATCTTTTGGATACTTTGAACTAGATGTCCCTATAAACATCTTAAAATTAATATGTTTAATATGGAATTCATTATCTTTCCTCCTCAAACTCTACCCCCTTCCTAACCACCATCTTCCTAGCCATCCATTCTCTTCAACCTTGTTGTTATCTTTTACTCTTCACTTTCATCCCACTGCTCTCATATCCAATCTGTTGCCAAATCCTGTTGTTTTTACCTTCATGATATGTCCTGTATATATTCTCCCTTCTCTCTTTTGACACTGACTACTGCCTTGGAGCATGCCCTCATCATCTCCCACCTGGACTATTGTCCTAGCCTGCTGGTCGATTTGCCTGCCACAAATCTCTCCCCACTCCAGTCTGTCCTCCACTTAGCTGTCAAAACGGTCTTCCTAAAGTCTGTCCCTCCAGCCCCATCTTTTTCAGTAAACTCCAGTGGCTCCCTATTATCTCCAGGATCAAATAGAAAATCCTTTTTGGTTTTTAAAGCTCTTAACAACATCCTACTTTCCACTTTCCTTGCGTACTACTCCCCTCTGCATATTCTGCCATCTTCTGACACAGCCTCCTTGTTGTCAGTCACCCAGGACACTCCATCTTCTGGGCATTTTCACTAGCTTTCTTCAAGTCCCAGCTAAAATCCCACCTTTTACAAGAAGCCTTTCCTGATTCTCCTTAATGCTAGTGCTTTTCCTCTGAGATTTCTTCAAATGTATCCTGTACCTGTCTTGTTTGTCCATTATTTACATATCGTTTTCCCCATTAGACTGTGAGCTCTTTGAGAGCAGGGACTCTTATTTTTCCTTTCTTTTTGTCCTCATTGCTTAGCTCAGTTTGGCACATAACAGGGATTTACTAAATGCTTGTTTATTTCTCTTTGGAGGGGGGGCAGTTAGGTGGCATAGTGGATAGAGTATTGGCCCTGGAGTCAGGAGGACCTGAGTTCAAATATGGCCTCAAACACATGATACTCACTAGCTGTGTGACCCTGGGTAAGTCACTTAATCCCAATTGCCTCGACAAAAAGAAAATAAAAAATAAGCACCTCACTTTGAAGGCACTGTTAGGGATATGAAAAAACCCCAGCAGCCCCTGCTGTCGGAGAGTTCATGTTCTACTAGAGATACAACATCTAAACAGTTGAGGAAATAGATGATAATTTGAGGTAAGAGGGAGTACTGAGGATGGAGATCAAGAAAGGCTTCCTATCAGAATTGGCACCTCAGGTTGAGTCTGGAAGGAAAGTAAGGATTTGGAGAAGGGAAATTCTAGGAAGGGCATGTAGAGGTGGGAGGGAGAAGGTTGAGTCTGGAGAGTAGAGAGTGTGTGAAGATGAGTAATATGAGCCAGATATGGTAGAAGCACTTTAAAGGCTAGACTAGGAGTCGGTCTTTTATCTTAGAGGCAATAGGCGATGATGGAAGATTTGGAGTAGGGGAGTGAGGAGCATGCTCACAGTAATCATTCCACCTCCATTTCATGGTTTAGCATCTTCTCCCTCTGTTGTTGTTTACTATCATTGTCAATCAGTACTGTTGACATCCAGCTGCTTAGCATGACATGGGACTTGTTCAAACTTCGGGGCAAAAGTCTCTGTTGTCTTGGCCATGGTCTCACTGTGCTTGATTGGTCCCTGGCAGATAGCTGCCCTTCTGTTGATGTCTAATGAGTCTCATCTTTGTCTCAGCTGCAAGGATTCTTTCTCTTAAACACTTGTATTTCTTTTTTTTTTAATATAAATTTATTTATTTTTGTTTTTCAATATTCACTTCCACAAGTTTTTGAGTTCCAAATTTCCCACCCTCCCTCCACCCCAAGATGGCATGCATTCTGAATACCCCTTCCCTGGTCTGCCTTCTCTTCTTCCTCCCCTCCCTTCTCTTATCCCCTTCCCCTTCTATTTTCCTGTAGAGCAGGATAGACTTCTGTACCCCATTTCCTGTATTTCTTATTTCCCAGTTGCATGTGAAAACATTTTTTTAAAAACATGTGTTTTTAAAACTTTGAGTTCCAAATTTTCTCCCTTCCTCCCTCCCCACCCACCCTCATCGAAAAGGCAAGCAACTCAATATAGGTTGTACATGTGCAGTTATGCAAAACACTTCCTTAGTAGACATGTTGTGAAAAACTAACTCTATTTCCCTTAATCCTATCCTGCCCTCCCATTTATTCTATTCTTTCTTTTGACCCTGTCCCTCCTCAGAAGTATTTGCTTCTGATTACCCTCTTTCCCAATCTGCCCTCCTCTCTATCACCCCCTGCTCTCTTGTCCCCTTCTCCCCCTATTTTCCTGTAGGGTAAGACAGATTTCCATACCCAATTGAATGTGTATGTTATTCCTCCTTAAGCCAAATCCTATGAGAATAAGATTCCTCATTCCCTCTCACCTTCCCCTGTTTCCCCTCCACTGTGAGAGACTTTTCTTTTCTTTTTTTTTTGTGAGATAATTTACCCCATTCTACCTCTCCCTTTCTTCTCTGAGTATCATCCTCTCTCATCCCTTAATTTTATTCTCCAGATATGACCCCTTCATCTTCAACTCACCCTGTGCCCTCTATCTATCTATATATACATACATACAATTTTTTTCCTTTACCCTAATACTGACAAAGTTCTCATGAGTTACAAATATCATCTTTCCATGCAGGAATGTCAACAGTTCAATCTTAATAAGTCTCTTATGATTTCTCTTTCCTGTTTACCTCTTCATGTTCCACTGGAGTCCTGTATTTGAAAGTCAAATTTTCTGTTTAGCTCTGGTCTTTTCATCAGGAATGCTTGAAAGTCCTCTATTTCACTGAATAACCATTTTTTCCCCTGAAGGATTATACTCAGTTTTGCTGTGTAGATGATTCTTGGTTGTAATCCTATCTCCTTTGCCCTCCGGAATATTATATTCCATGCCCTGTGGTCCTTTAATGTAGAAGCTGCTAAATCTTGTGTTATCCTGATTGTGTTTCCACAGTACTTGAATTGTTTCCTTCTGGCAGCTTGTAATATTTTCTCCTTGACCTGGGAACTCTGGAATTTGGCTACAATATTCCTAGGAGTTTTCCTTTGGGGATCTCTTTCAGGAGGAGATCTGTGGATTCTTTCAATTTCTATTTTGCCCTCTGGTTCTAAAATATCAGGGCAGTTTTCCTTGATAATTTCTTGAAAGATGATGTCTAGGCTCTTTTTTTGATCATGGCTTTCAGATAGTCCAATAATTTTTAAATTCTCTCTCCTGGATCTATTTTCCAGGTCAGTTGTTTTTCCAATGAGATATTTCACATTGTTTTCTAATTTTTCATTCTTTTGGATTTGTTTTACAGTGTCTTGATTTCTCATAAAGTCACTGTCTTCCAATTGCTCTATTCTAATTTTTAAGGAAGTATTTTCTTCAGTAATCTTTTGGACTTCCTTTTCAGGGCATTTTTCTCCTCATTGGCTTTTTGGACCTCTTTTGCCATTTGGGTTAGGCTGTTTTTTAAGGTGTTATTTTCTTCAGTATTTTTTGGGGTCTCCTTTAGCAAGCTGTTGACTTGTTTTTCATGATTTTCTTGCATCACTCTCATTTCTCTTCCCAGTTTTTCCTCTACTTCCCTTACTTGCTTCTCAAAATCCTCTTCCAAGGCCTGGGACTGATTCATATTTTTCTTGGAGGCTTTGGATGTAGGAGCTCTGACTTTGTTGTCTTCTTCTGGTTGTATATTTTGATCTTCTTTTTCACCAAAGTAAGATAATATAGTCTGACTCTTTTTGCGCTGCTTGCTCATGATCCCAGCCAATTACTTGAGTTTTAAACTCTTGTTAAGGTAAGAGTCTGCTTCCAATGTGGAGAATGTACTGTCCCAAGCTTCAGGGGTTTTGTAGCTGTTTTCAGAGATACTTGTAGGGACCTGTAAATTTTCAGTTCTTCCAAGGTGGTATGATAAGGGGTGAGGTGTTTACTCCTTTCCTGGCCTGTGACCACAAGTATTCCTTTCTGTCCCGTAACTGTGAGGAGGGGTTCCTCTCCACAGCCACTACAAGCTCCACCATGCCAGCGCTCCTCCTCACCCCAGCACTGTACCCAGAACTGTGACCCGGATCCAAGTACAGGCAAAGCAAGAGATTCCTGCCTCAGGACTGGCAAAGAGATCCCTGCAGTCCCTCTCTGATCAGCCACTGGATTCCCCCTCAGTCTGTGGCCCGGAAGCTTGGGAAGCAGCTGCCCCCCCAGGCCAGGCTCTTGGGGAATGGAGCTGACCCCGCCTTCCTCTCTGACCACCGACAGAAACAGACTTTTCCCACTGACCTTCTAAGTTGTCTTTGACATTCGTGGATTGAGGAGTCTGGAAACCTCCACAGCTGCCCGCGATTCAGTCCTCTGAGGCCTGCTCCAGGTTTGCTGCGGCCTGCGTGCCCATGCGGTGCTGCGCTCCCAGCCCGGTGCGATACACCTTTCTGATCAATCAACCAGGTTGTCTTGGGCTGGAAATTTGTTTCACTCTGTCTTTTTGTGGGTTCTGCTGCTTCAGAATTTGTTTAGAGCCATGTTTTATGAGTATTTGGAGGGGTTTGGGGGAGAGCTCAAGCAAGTCACTGCTTTCACGCCGCCATCTTGGCTCTGCCCCCTCAAACACTTGTATTTCTTGGGGTAAAATGTTTACAAAATTTATGCTGGACAGGCCTAAAGATAAGCTACAGTTCCAGACTTGACCCTGGAAACGAGAAGGCCCTTGGCCTAGTTCACTTCCTGCCCAAGACTCCGCTTAGCCTTGTTTCCCTGCTCCCAGTCCAGGTTTCCCCCCCCCCCCCCCCCCCCCCCCCCCCCGCTTCTTCCACTTTTAATGAAAGTTAAACCTTAACACAACTACCGTACCCTACAAAGCAAAAATTAATACATTGTCTCTCAGCCCTTTGGGCTCTGCAGTGTCAGAAGAGTGGCAAAAAAGAGGGCAGACAATCTTAAATACTAATTTTCAAGCTCGTATTTTGTTTTTAACCCTGTTAGATTTTTAGTTTTGTTTGATACTGTTTGATTTTAGTAACTTATTAATTTACTGATTATTCTTCACTCTCTCCAGGAGCATCCCAACAACAATTAGGAAAACAGCTGACAGAGGGACTCTTTTAGAAGCTTATACCATGTTCCTCTTCATAGTTTCTTTTCCTTGACCACTTTTCTCTAGGGCCAATGTTATTCATTGCTTTTCATGGAAGCTTAGCTCTGTCTTTTCACTTTTTAAGAAACATTAACATTATTGCATTTTGTATATTTTTTTTCCTCTTTTTTTCTCCATCAGTTCACATAGATCTTATTTTTTTTGCGTTCCATCCCCTGATTGATAGGTACCCATTGTGTTTTCAATATTTTCTTTCTTCAAAAACCACCGAAGCACTGCTATCTACAGAATGTTTCTTTACATCTTTGACCTCCTTGGAATATGTGACCAATATCCTACTGATTGTGTCAGAGGGTAAGAACTCTTTAGTAACTTTTCTTGCATAATTCCAAAATGTTTTCTAAAAGGTTTGGAAACTGCTATAGTAACTGCCCTAAGAGTTCTTTAGTGTGCCAATTTTACCCTAGTCCCTTTCAATAGTATTAATAGTATTTAAAAAATTCCTACCTGAGGACAATTAATGTTGTGCTGTATTATTTACTCACCAATATTACTCTGTGATCCATCCTTTTCCTTATTCTGAAGGGCAGGCAGTTTCTGAGGGGCGTGACTGAGTAATGTGATCACTCCTAGGCTGGGCCTCCTTCCCAGTTGAGACCCTTGCTCTGTTTAACCCTTAGACAGTGAACTAGCTTCAGCTGGTTTTCTTCCAGGGTCAAGACTCCTGTCCTTGCTTCTTAATCAAGATTGGGGAAGACTTGGTCTTCAATGGGGAAGTCAAATCCATTGGAAAGTGATTGAGATGGTCTTTGTTTTTCTAGCCAGGATTGATAGAGGCAGTGGGGTCTCATGAAACAGCTAGTATTCCTTAAATGTCAGAGGGGGGGTGATCATTCATACCTGAAGACCAACCTATCTACCAATCAGAGTTGCCTTAGTTTGCCAGGGGAAGTCCAAATGTTGTATTGTGAGGCCAATCAGAAGGAAGACACACCTAGGTTCATAAAGCCCTGTCAGCTCTCACTTTGGGTCTTTGGCACAAGTAGAGGTTAGCAGTTGACCAGACTGCATGCCCGTTAATAAATGATATCTAGGACAGCGAATTGCCTCCATTTACCTTTTTGTTAAATTTAATTTGTGACATACTTCTGACTTTATTTTTAATAACCTGTTTTTTATATCGTCAGTTATCCCAAGTATCCCTTCTTCTACCCCTCCCAGACAGCCATCTTATATAACAAATCATTTTTAAAGATTAAAAAAAAAAGGTAGAAAAAATCAGCACAACTTATGAATACACTGAAAAAGTCCAAAAATGTGCAGTGTGTAACACTTGTGAACCTTCCACTTCTACTAAGGGTTGGGTTGGGAGTGTCCTCTCATATTCCTGCTTGGTCTTTAATTTTCTTACATTCACTTTTAATATTTTAGTATATGATCTTTCTGTGTATATTGTTGTAGTTATTGTGTATATTGTTTTCTTGGCTCTGCTCACGTCACTTTGCATCAATTTGTGTATCTCTTTTTATTGTTGTTTAGTCATTTTTCCAATAATGTCCTATTCTTTGTGACTCCATTTGGGGTTTGCTTGGCAAAGATAATGTAGTAGTGGTTTGGTTAAAATCCTGCCTCAGACACTTACTAGCTGTGTGACCTTTGACAAGTCATTTAACCTCTTTCAATCTCAGGTTCCTCATCTGTAAAATGGGGATAATAATAGCATCTACCTCAGGGTTGTTGTGATGGTCAAATGAAATAATGTTATGTACAACCATTTGCAAACTTTGACATACCCTACAGAAATGCTAGTTGTTGTTGTTGTTGTTATTATCATTTTTGCTGATGCCGTTGCGGTTAAGTGACTTGCCCGAGTCACAGCTAGTGAGTGTTATGTGTCTGAGGCTGGATTTGAACTCAGGTCCTCCTGACTCCATAGCCAGTGCTCTATCCACTGTGCCACCTAGCTGCCCCAATGCTAGGTAGTATTACTGAAAACCCGAAGGATATAAAATATTGATGGACGTGTAATAAACGAAATCAAGCGCTGTAATAAGTTGCAACAAAATGGATAGTTCACAGGTTCTCCTTGTGCTGTTCATAAGACTTGGCTTTCTGTTTCCTTAGGCTCAGATGGAGCTGTGATTTCACTTATTGGAAGTTTCCTTCAATGCTGGAGACCCAAACCTGTCCATACCTGCCCATCCTTGGTGACTCTTGTTCCTGTCCTGCTCTGAGTTCACCTTAGGAGTCTCCCTGAGTGCATGTGCCAAAGGACACCAGTGGAGCATCTTCTTTACTCGGTGTTGTCTTTCTCCTTTGCTACTTGACCAGCCCATCTTCTTCTTTTCCTATCATATGTTTCCAGATGACGTCTTTTACTCCTCTTCCTTTTTGAAGTTCCTCTTTGACTAAATGTTGCAATGAGTTCACACCCATTGCACTTTTCTCTGTGCCTCTCAGATAGAACTCTGTTTCCTTAACCTTACTAACGTGGGAGTCATCAGAGTCTATTGACTAGGTATAGTCTGGCCACTGATTAATTAGAATCCAAAAAGGTCCTGGCAGGTGAGAATAGTGGACTGTATCCAGTACATGAAATTTAATAGGGATAAATGTAAATTGTGAAATGAGGCGCTTGAGTTCAAAGAAACCACTGAGAAGGATCTGAGAAGGCTCTTCCTGTTATGCTGACTGCAGGCTCAGTGTGAGTCAGAGTTGTGGTGTCAGACACAGAACCTTCTTTTGGAGGCCAAGGAGGCCCAGATCCCACTGTCCAGACTGTGTTTGGTTCTGGCGACCACATTTCAGGGAAGCTGTTAATGACTTGGAGAGCATCTAGAGAGGGGCAATAAGGATTGTAAAAGGCCTTGGATCCAAGACACAGCAGGCTTAAAGGATCTGTCGCTCTGGAGCATGGAGAAGTAAAGCCCTGGGCCCACAGGAGCACTGTCTTCCAACATTTTAAGGGCCATTGTGGAGAGATTTAGTGTTGGAAGGGACTGCAGAAGTCATCATGGCCAGGCTCATAATTTTACAGATGAGGAAACTGAGGCCCAGAGAGGCTAATTGACTTGACTGTCAATGAAGTGAGGTTTGGACCTCTCTCTTCCTGACTCCAAGTCCAGCACTTTGTCCACTAGCCCATGTTGTTTAGAGCAGAGGAAGAAACTTGTTAGTAGAAGTAAGCAAAGTGTGGTTTAGTGCAGAGGTTAAGACCAGGACAGTAGCTGCAGCCCCTTCAGAGGGCAGCCCAAACCAGCTTAAAATGTAATTGGGAAATAGCTAACAAAATAAATACGGATACAATAAAACATAGATAGTGCTAATATGTGGTTTTCTAAGTCAACATGTGGCTGGCAGGGATCCTTATATAAGGTTTAGCGGCCCTTGTTGCTACCATATTTCACTGCATAATCTATGCCACTGCATAATCGTTGCACCCTGTTTTTTCAGTCCAAAAACTTATAACCTTTCATCACGTAATTGTTGCATGATAGAATTCTCTCAGTTGCTTAAAAGGTAAACAGAGCAGCAGTGTATTCGTCAGTGGTATATGGATATGCATTTATCTCTCGCGGATTGTGAGCCAGGAGCCTAGAATTCTCAGTGCCGGTGTGTTGTCAATATATTTCTGAAAGCGGACTTATGTGGTTTGTTTAGAGTGCTACAGTACTAACGGTATTTTCACTCAACCCAACGAAGAGGTGTTGGTAGGCGGGTGAGGCTGCCATCAGTAAGTCATGTGATGTGGTAAGACTTGCATCTTTCCAATTTTAACTTATATTCATGAGTATTTCTGTGCATCCTAATCTTGCACCAAAGACAGTTTAGTAGTAAATGATTTTTAAGTAGTATTGGCACAATTTTTAAAAGCAAAAAAAAGGGGCAGCTAGGTGGCGCAGTGGATAGAGCACCGGCCCTGAAGTCAGGTGGACCTGAGTTCAAATCCAGCTTCAGACCAAATACTTGATACTTACTAGCTGTGTGACCCTGGGCAAGTCACTTAACCCCAATTACCTTAAAAAAAAGGCAAAACAAAAATTTGGCATAAAATCTTCAATTCTGTGACGAAATAAGGTATTTGAGTTTGATACCAGTAGGTTAATGGTTGAGAGTGCTGGACTTGGAATTGGAAATACCTATGTTAGAATCCTTCCTCAAGCCACTAATAGCTATGTGAACCTGGACAAATCACTTAACCACCCCTCTACCCCTCAGCCTTGGTTTGCTCCTCTCTAAAATGGTAATAATGGTAGTGATTGTAGAGATCTTTCAGGGTTGTGATGCATGTCAAATGAGCCTAAGGTTTGCCAAAGTGTTTGTCATACTGTAAACACTTATTAACTTCTTGTTATTAATTTTTCCTAACAAGTGCAATCTAGAATTTGAATGGGCTGCCTTGGGAGTTTGTAGTAACAATTCTTCAAGTATTGGTCAGCTAGATCCCTACTGAGTCCTTTCCAAATCAGAAATTCTTTTGATTGTGTGAAATCAACAGCAGATGAGAACACACTGCAAACATGTAGAACAGGTTCACCTTGCCCTGTTCAAACAAGCTGTTAACACCACCAAATTGGAAGCAAGCAAAAAGGTGAAGACATTCTTGATTCTGTAGTTGATTTAATCGCTCATATACTTTTTGCCAGACAGCTTTTTAGCAGTATTATCTCCATTTTTTTCTAGTGAAGTTGACTGTTAGAAACCAAGTGTCAGACTTTACATTATTAAATTTCACAATCTTATATTTGGCCCATCCTTCTTAAACTCAAATGAGTCTGTGATCTCATTGGTGTGCCCTCCAAAAATGCAGCTCCCAAGCCATTTGTGCCTGCCCATCCTCGGTGACTCTTTTTGTGGCCCAACATTCTAGCCCACCAAAATCGATTTGAATCATTCATTATCTTAGCTGTTATTCTTTACCTTCATTTACATCATTAATAAAAATGTTGAGTGGTGCAGGACCAACTCCAGATCCCTAGAACACTTAGACATAGAGACATCCTTCCAGGGTCACATCTGGTCATTAATGACTACTATCAGAGTCAACCACTCCTGAATCTAACCATAGCATTGTCCAGCCTCTGTATTTGTACCTTTTCTTTTTCTTTTCTTTTTTCTCTTCTCTTCTCTTCTCTTCTCTTCTCTTCTCTTCTCTTCTCTTCTCTTCTCTTCTCTTCTCTTCTCTTCTCTTCTCTTCTCTTCTCTTCTCTTCTCTTCTCTTCTCTTCTCTTCTCTTCTCTTCTCTTCATGCCTTTTTTAGTCTTCTTAGCTGCTAGTGCTTTCTCCTCTAAGATTACCTACCATATCTTCTGCATTCATCTTGTATGTACCTGGTTATTTTGATGTTTATCTTCACCTTTGGAAAGTGGGCTCCTTGAGGGCAGGTCTAGTTTTTGTGCCTTTTTTTGGCATTGGCAGTGCTTGGCGTAATGGTTGGCATATGGCAAACACTCATTGAATACTTGTTAATTCACTACATGCTGTGTTCTAGAATTTGACTGGGTATCAAAGTCAAGGTCACTGGCCTACACTGTGCAGATAGTTTTGGTTCCATTCTCCCACTTTTCTTCATCTTTATATACTTCTGGCTTGATTGATTTCACACTACCTCCCTTCATGTTGTCATTTTCTTTCCAGATTTAATATTGTTACAGGACTATAATATTCCTTTAGAGACAGCCAGTGTAGTGGATTGAGGGCCAGCTGGGATATCAAGATGACTTGAGTTCAAGTCTTGTCTCCAACATATGTTAGATTCACTTAACCTCTCAGTGTGCTAGGCAATTCTGTAAGAGTTGAAGTTATAGGGGCAGCTAGGTGGTGCAGTGGATGGAGCACCAGCCCTGGAGTCAGGAGGACCTGAGTTCAAATCTGGCCTCAGACATTTGACAATTAATAGCTTTGTGACCCTGGGCAAGTCACCTAACCCCATTGCCTAGCCAAAAAAATAAGAGTTGAAATTATAGACTAGTTGCTGATTTGTATTGGTGGATGGAATTCTCATGCTGGGAATTTTCTGTACCTGTGAAGTCACAGGTCTAGACCCGGTCCCTCTCCTGCCCTCCATACCATCTTCTTAATTTAACATAACTTATTCAGATATTATTCTCAGATATTTGGACATATAGATTGTTTCCAATATTTTGCTGTTATATATAGATTAGTTTTGAATATTTTTCTTTCAGTTAAATCCTTTTTATGATTTTCGGGATAGAATTTTAACAGAATTGCTGGGTTGAAAGTATAATTGGTTGAGTGATTCCTGCTGCACGTTGCCACGTTATAGTCTTACCAACAGAGTATAAGAGTGTCTGTTTCCCTCTAGCCCTGCTAAGTTTGGATTTGTGTCATATTTTAATATTTTTGCCATTTTAGTGGGTATAATATGGAGCCTAAGCTGGTTTTGATTTGTGTTTCTTTGATTAAGAAGTTTGATCATCTTTCCATGTGATTACTAACAGTTGTTTCTTCATATAAATTCTCTTTATGCCCTTTAACCATTGCTACATCATTGGGTAGTGTGTATTTATAATTTTATACATATCTGTCAGCTCCTTATGGGGTCTGGATGTCAGATTTTTTCTGACATATATACTGAAACTATTTCCCCAATTTTTCTTTTAATTCTAAAGATACTGATTTTTTTGTGCAAAATATTTTTGTATGATTTAACCCAAGAATTTTGTGTCCATTCGTTTCCCCCCCCACAGATTAAATTATCCTTGTTCTTCACAGTTGAGTTAGATATATTCCTTTTTCTCCTAGTTTTAAAATAATTAAAAGAATTTAAATCTCTTCCAGTTAACCTATGGTTTGAAATATTTTGCTGTGTAGCTATCTAATTTTCTTAGTTTTTAATTGCATAGTGGTTCCATTTCCTAGTGGTTTTTTTGAGTGTGATTTAAAAAAACCCCATCATCTATAGTCATTGAATTCTATTTTGGGGTTTTTTGTTTTAATAGCACAGTGTGTGGCACATAGTAAGCCCTTAAAAAATACTTTCATTCTTTCCATTGATCTGTTTCTTTATTGTTTTTCCAGTATCAGATTTCATGGTTTTTGAGATACATACACATCACAGTTAACTGATCACATAAAGTACTTATTAAGATGCGGTGTTAAAATGTATATTATTGTTTTCCTTTTCATAGTTCTTTCATCCAGATCATATTGAGGTTTTTTCTGTGTAAGTTTCTTGTATGTCTTGATAACAGTGCTCAAGTATTTGAAACATTCTATTTATTATTGTAAAGGATGTGTTTCTTTCCATAATTCTCTCTTGATTCTTGGTGATGAGATATTGAAATTCAAATGACTATTGTTGGAGGAAAAAACCTATCTTTTTATCATCAGTTTTCTGGCTATGCTATTGTAGTTGTGAATTGTAGGACACAATCTTGTGTCCTATACAAAATTGTAGGTGACCCAAAGGTTAATGAGGCCATGCAGAGTGAGTATAGATACACATATATACATATATGTACATATTGCTATATACACACATGTAAGTGTATATATGTCTGTCTCACTATAGAACTGTAGCACCATATTTAATGAACTATTGACAGTGTGAATAAGATTACCGAGACAGTAGCATCATATGTAGATGGTATTTTATCAGAAAGGGCAACATAACCAAATGTAATTTTACTTAATAAGAAAATATATTATATGCTATTCTTATTAATCATGCCTTATTTTTCCTATAATCAAAAAGTGAAGGAACATTTTCCTTCGAATCATAACATTCGGCCTGGAGTCTTTAGGGAGATGATCACAGTTAACTTTGGAAAGATCTAGCACCTTCTTGATAGTTTTTTAAGGAACTGGACTTAGTGGCCCTGTAGTGATACTGCTGCTTTCTTTTCTTAATGCAAATATTCAAGTTGTTGATCTCTGTAATATCTTTGAAACAGGAAGGCATTTTTCCTTTTTTTTGCCTTCCATCTCATTGGTTTTAACACTTGCACCTTACACCCTGATATTATCCAATAATGACATACCTATAAAATACATGAACCAACCTTTTATTTGCACTGAATTCCTCATCCTTTGATCCTTCACTATTTCTGTTCCCAGTGCCAAAGAGCCTCAAAGCTTTCACTTGAATAGTGGTTATACTCAAAGGGACATAGTCCTGAGTTTGATCCTGAATCTGCAAAATAAAAAAACCTTTCCACCTCAGTAATAAATCTTGCACTCTGCCTTCCAGTTGTTGATGGCAACTATCAATAGAGCTCTGCTTTTTCTTTGTATCAACCTTTTTGGAAAATTTTAGAGGGTTGAAAGCTATGTGTGAATTAAAAAATGATGAAACATTTTTTTTTAAACCAACATGCCAGGACTCAGAGATCCATATGGGTGGTATTCTTCAAAGTAATGCCCTTGGGAGGCTGCGTGTTTATTGAAATGATGTGCCACTGCCTTCAGAGAGAGTTTCCCAGGCTCAAAAGAAAAGCAGTCTCATTACCTGAGAATTAAGGGATGATTTTCCTTGGTCTGCTAAATTTTTCTCCCTCTTGTCTTTACCCCCATTTTTTACAATTTAGAGCTGGTCCCTTACCTTCTTCTGCTCTGTGTTTACCTCTCAACATTCCTAGGAGTTCATGATCTGAGCTGTTTTGGGACTTTTCTGTTAACAGGGGTAACTATAATCCATAAGCATTCTTTAGTAAGTGCATTAGGGTTGCAAACCAAAGTATTATATGATACCAGAGGTGGAAGGTTGTAGGGGGAAGTGAGTGGTATGTAAAGGTTGGAGTTGAAGGTTGCTGAGGACAGGGAAGGCAGGTAGATCAATTAAGAAACTTTATGGAGGAGATAGGATTCAAATTGTGCTTTAAAGATGGGGTAAGAATTCAACAGACAATGACGAGGGCCTTCTAAGTGTTCTGGGGAGCAGCATGAACAAAGGCTTGGAGAAACAAGAGCACGCATGGGGCATGCTCTTAGAGCATGACCTTGGTATCTCTGAGATGGGGCAGGATGAGAGTCATGGCTGAAGTGTGGCTCTGGAAGGGCAAAAAGGGATAGGGAAGAGGGTGGTGGAAAAAAAAAACCACTGTGTATTAAGAAGATAGAGACACTTAAGTGAGGAAATTCAGGAACTATGTGGGGAGAGCATTTGGATGACAGTAAATGGCAGCAGAAACAGCAGTGATACTGTCATCAGAGTTTACTACAGATCATCCAGAGGTAAGGAAGCAATAGATGAGGAATTCTGGAAATAGATCATAAGCCAGTATTCATGGGATCATAGATCCAAAGGACCACTTTAAAGGTTGTTGAGTCCAACCACTTCGTTTTACTGAAGCGCAGTGAGGTGAAGTGACTTCCCTGGGAATATTTGGGGCCGGCCTTCTGACTCCAGTGCTATCCCTCTTTCCGTTACATCATGCTGTGAGTCAGTTATCTAGATAGCTGCTGGGGTTCTCTCTGTTCCAAACAGAACAGCTAATAGTTTCTTAACCTGTGTTCATGAGAACGTAAGGTAGAACAGCTGTGTTTTGGATTTGGTTTTAGCTGTGAAGAGGAGCTGGTTGCTGAGTTGGAAATTATGGCAAGAGCAGTGGATTTGGTATTAGTAGATGTAGTTTCAGACCGAGGCCCTGCTGCCTTCTGCCTGTGTGGTCTTGTCACTGTCACTTCTTTTTGGGCCTCAGTTCCCTCATCTGTAAAATGAGGAGGTTGGACACAGCACTTGTTAAACTGTGGGGTCTTGGAGTCATGAAGAAATTTGGCAACAGTAAAAGGTTTCTGAGCTTGCAACAAGTTAATTAAAAATGCAACCAGTAATGGATCTAAGGTGTTTCTGGCAGCACTTGCCTGAATTGCATTGCACAACTTCACTGCAGCCTTGGTTCTGAACACAAAGGTTGCACACTTGCCCTGTGCATTCAGTCACACCACACAGTGCCAACCAGTGGTGTTGAGCCCTGGACTAGATGACTTCTAAGGACCCTGCCAGCTCTACGCATCTGCTTCTTTCATTCTAAGGGGCCATTCCATCTTCTTTTGGGACAGAGAGGAAGAGGGCAGAGGACAGGGAGAGGGGCATGGCTAGATTTTCACAGAACAGACTTTGAAGGGTTCAGAGAAAGAATGGATAGGAGCCCCCAAGCTAAAATTCTACAAGGGAACCCTGTCCAGGAGGAAGCGTTCTAAGATGGAATTCTGTAGCCACAAATTGATGATTCTGCGGAGGAAGAAGAGGGAGTAGTTTGGGGAAGACCAGTCTGGCTGCGCCAGGGTCAGCAGCAGCCAACTGAGATTTCCAAAGGCCTGTATTGAAGATGGCTTCGAGGGCAGGAAGCGAAGGAGGAATAAAAACAAGTGGTGTCCGCAGATAGTGGGTGACAGCGAGAACTCACACTTCCTCAGTTCCTAGTTTGCTTCTGGTTTCTTTGACAACGTTGATTTTTGTACTGGGGGAAAAAGCCACTAGGGAGGGAACTGATACCTAAGACCAAATCCGAAATTGCTCCAGGGCTACCCAGCCCCCTCCCTTTCAAGATGAGGAAATCGGTGCGGAGGTCAAGAGACTTGGCCAGAGTGACACGGGGCGTGCCAAAGTCCTCTGACTCTGCTGTTGCCTCTTGCTGCGGTGCCATGCTGTCTCCTTAAGGAGGGAAAGAGAAAGAAAGGGACCTGGCTGCTTTGGTGAATTCAAGTTAGCTGTTCTGGATGAAATGCATCCTTTGGGATTTAGGGACCTGACTCCCTGTACAGTGTAGCTTGAGAAGTTGAGGTGAACAACAAAAAAATCAGTACTTTATACATTGCTTTCCCTAGGTGTCATGAGTTGTGTAAGCATTATCCTCTTCAGGTTGATTATAGACTTTGGAGGTAAAGCAGATACACCTTCTACTTTATTTTAGAGTTTTCCTAGAACCATAGAATGTTAGAGTAGGAGAGAGACAGCTGAAGACACTGAGGTCCCTAAATAAAGGTTAAGTAATTTGCTTAAGGTTACCTGCTTACTTTAGAGTAAGTAAAAAATGCAATTGTGTCATATCTGAAAATGTTTCCTGTGATTATAGGAAAATATAGTGGTAAACGGATAATAGTTAATGCTAAAAAATTTTATTTTCTAGGTTGCTGTCTCTCGAGTTTAGATTTAAGCTTAACTGCATTTAAGCTACAGTTTAGCATAACTATTTAACTTGGCATATGAATCTAGAACTAGAATATTAAGACTATGAAGTTTTGTGTAGCCTGTGTTTTTTTTACTTATTGATCAGCACAAGTTGAAAAAAGTTTGAGGAACCAAAGTCAGTGACTTTGGTTCCATCCCTGAATTTCTTGAGGGAGATGTGTGAAGAAAATACTTTGGTGTTACTGTGTTGATAGATAGGGTGGTAAATTTGAACACAATTGCTTAGAAAGATAGGGCTGATCTGCAGATTGCATGACCTTAGAACATTTAATTGAATGAGGATGTGATTCTCACAAGGGGCTCTAGGTGTTAGCATTTTATACTATGAATTAAAGTAATAGCATCAGCTAACATTATTTCCTTAGCAACTTTTATGTCTGTTTTTGAGAAGTTGAACCAACAGGTAGATTTGTTCTTAAACATATGGTAGTATTTCAGAATAATAGGATGCATATGGTTAGTCTTAGTAATTTAATACATATTATATAATAACAGATTGAAAATTCTCACTTAGGTTATACTGGACATATAGTAATTTTTCTTGTATATCTCTGTAAAGTGGTACTTTGGCACCATAGTGGTAAGTAAGAGTGTTGAATCTGGGAGCAGGGTCTAGTCAGAATCTTGGGCTGATCATATCACCTTTCTGGGCCTCAGTTTCCTCGTCTTAAAAATAAAGGGGTTGAACTAGATGACCTTAAGGTCCCTTAAGTTTGTTAACCCAAGGGACTCTGATTTTTAGGGGAAATGTCTTCTTTGTTGTTAGGTATTTTGTATTTTAATTGTTGTACTCTATGTTGAGAACTTTTGAGCTGATTTAATGTAACAATATCTAAGTCTCTGAAATGGAGTAAAAACAATAGAAGCTGTCATTTTAGAAAACTCAATTCATTTCATAGTCATTGCTTTAGACCCGGGAAATATGGCATCTGAGTTTTTAGCATGTCTTTCTTTTAAACCGATGCAGTTCTTTTAACAGAGGAATGCGTACATTTTATTCAGGTGTTGGAGCCATTTAATCCTACTACTAGCTTAATAATCAGATGTACACCCAAAATAGCAATTTTACAGTGCTCAAATAAGAGAATCATTTAAACATATGCATTTTTGTTAATTGAAATGATCACATTGTACTCATAATCTCTTTTGCTATTTTTATGGATTATCGCTCTATTAATGTCCAGGTCCATCTTCACTGACACAGACCAGAGGTGCTCTGATGCCTCCTGATCATGTCTCATCCTTGCCCGTGCCTGTCCATAAATCCTCTGTGAAGCGCTAGAGGTTTTCTCTTTTTCTCCATGAATCCTTTTGGGGTATCAGTGTACCACTGGGGCTACTGTCTGTCTGCTGTCTTTTGTTTTTGCTGTATCAAGCAGCATCGGCTACTGTCTGGCCCTCTGCCACTGGGATCCAAGTATCAAAGCTGTGTGGTCTGTGATCTTGAGGCATTTGTTTACATTCACCTGGAGGAGGCAGCCTACACATAGTCACAGATAAACAGAAGATACATAGGAAACGTTACATAGTGATTTGGGGTGAGAAGTTACTCACCACAGCAAGGATTGGAAAAACCTTTGAAGGAGTGGCACTTGAGCTAAGCCTTTGAGGAAGTTAAGGATTCTAAGAAGTTGAGGTGAAGAGAGGAGAGTATTCCAGGAATGGGGGCCAGCCTGTGCAAAAGCACGATGGTGGGAAATTAAATGGGAAACAGCCAGAAGACCAGCTTGATCTGGGTGTAAATTATGTGATGGTGAGTAATGTATAATCATTCTGAAGAGATTGACTGGAGCCAGCATATGGGAGAGCTTTAAATGCCAAACAGAGGAGCTTGTATTGCATCCTCGAGGCGTGGGGAGGCTTCTTTAAAAGGCTAGTTACTTTTGGGCTTGAGGAATTTGGTGGCTGTGAGGAGGATGTAGGACAGGAGGAGAAGGAGAGTGACAGGGTCCTATCTGTGAGACTTGAGGTTGGCAGAAAGACCAGTCAGGAGGCTGTTGTGGCAGTCTGAGGGAGAGGTAGAAGAGCCTGAGCTGAGGTTGGAGTCAGGTTGGAGAGATGCTCTGAATGGCCTTTCTGAACGTTCAGACTGCAGCCCATCATTTAGAAGTGTGGAGAGTCCCAGGAAGGCACTGGGGGAAGGCTGGGCCTCTGATATACTGTGTCCTCTTAGCACCTTCTCTGTGCGCTACATGCTTGCTACAAACTGACAACTCTTTGAGCCTTAGTGACCAAGACTTTTCTCCCTGTTTAACATTGTTTTGAGATTGTTCTTAGTATCGAACTGAGCAGGTTTTCAGTACGGCCATGCTCTTAGTCCACTGGCCTCTTTGTTGCTGCTGCTCCTGCTGTATGTAGTCATCTCAGCCGCCACCAACTACCTCCAGGACCAAGAGCAGTATGACCAATATGCCAAGGGGAGTTCTCAGAAGGTACTTAGGAAGCAGTCAGAACTTTGGAAGAGGGGAACATAAAAATACAGTAAAACAGAGTCAAGTAATCTGTGGTTTTCTAAGTTGATATATACCCACTAGGATGTTGTTTCTGTTTGACTTTGACCTCACTAACAATTCTGTAGGGCTTTTAGAGTTCTCATGGCTGTCCATATGTTATCTCATTTAAGATATTGGTCTAAACCTAAGCTCTTCCACACTGTTTTCCATTTTTCCCAGTACTTAATATCAAATGGGGAAGTCTTACCTAGGTAAATTACGTTTTCAGGTTTATTGAGTTTATATACTTCTGATTCTTCCTTGTCTAGTCTTTTCCATTGATCAGCTTTTCTATTTTTGAATAAGTACTGATTGACAATTACTACTTTCTAATGTAGTATTATCATTTTTATTACATTGACACAACCCAGCCATGAGCACTGAAAAGGCCATTCAGAGCATCTCTCCAACCTGACTCCAGCCTCAGCTCAGGCTCTCCTACCTCTCCCTCAGACTGCCGCAGCAGCCTCCTGATTGGTCTTCCTGCCTACCTCAAGTCCCAGCTATTTAATTATCACTAATATCTCAGTATATTTAAATATAGTGTTATAACTATGTAGTTGATTTTGTAATTGTATCACTAGTGCTTAGCATAATGCTTGACAATGCTTAATAAATACTTTTTCATTCATTCATTTTACACAAATATTGAATGTGACCCCCAGATATCTTATACCTTTCAGAGTTATTTTGAAGGGGGCTTATTCTTGTCCTGAATTTTATTACTATATAGAAATATTGTTGATTTTTGTGGGTTTATTTCATAGCCTACATACTGAAGCTATTAATTTTCTACATTAGTTTCTTAGCTGATTCCCTAACATATTGTAAACTGTCATGTCATCAGCAAATGGGAATAATTTTGCCCTTTTTGCCTATCTTTATGCCTATCTTGTTGCTATTGTTAGCATTTCTAGAACTATGTCTAATGAAGTTGAGTAAAGGAAACATTCTGGCTTTACTTTTATATTTATTGAGAAGCTTCTAGTGTTTCTCCATTGTATGTAATGCTAGCTTTTGGTTTTAGATAGAGACTTTAATCATTTCTTACTTGTACTTTGTAGGGTTTTCTTTTTTTTTATTATAAATAAGTACTATAATTTGACACAGGCTTTATCTGTAGCTATTGATATAATTTTCATTTTTTTTTGTTTTGAATCTGATTAATTGTGTTAATTGTTTTCTTATGCTGAGCCATCATAATGTCCCTGGTACAAATCCAGCTTGTTCGTAGTGGATGATTTCTTGGACAAATTGTTAGTCCTTTTTGCAAGGCTTTTATTTAAAAATTTTAGTGTATGTTATCAGGTTATTTTATTTTATTTTATTATTTTATTTTTTAGTGAGGCAGTTGGGGTTAAATGACTTGTCCAAAGTCACACAGCTTATTAAATGGTATGTGCCTGAGGCAGAATTTGAACTCAGGTCCTCCTGATTCCAGGATCTGTGCTCTATCCAAGAGATCTGTGATTCTTGATATGTCTCTGTGCATCCTGTCTTTAAGGTTGGCTAATATACAGATTGTTTGTTCTTTTAACATTGTAGCCTTTTGCTCCCCCCCCCCATTTTCCTCCATGTAAGAATTTTTTTATTCTAAATCTATTAATCTCTCTTTTCCTTCTTTGGAAAAACTCTGCACTGTGAATTTATTTTTTAAAAAATCTGCTAAGTGACTTAATTTCTGCATTAATATGCTTTTGTGATATATTAAATGACATTAATTTTTCTTTTGGATTTTATTTCTTTTTCTTGTTCTGTGCATGCTCTCTGTATTTAATCATTGGTTCTTTCCTTTTTCTTATAATGTTTATACTCTCTTTTAGGATTTAGTACTTATATTCCTTTTAATTTTAGATTCCTCTCTCTGAATTTTTCTGTTTGTACTCTGGGTTTTTGTTGAGTTTCTCCTTTTAAAAATTTTAGGATTTCAGCCCTTTTCCCCACCTACATTTCAGTCATTGACTTTTTGACTTTCATGGCTAAGTTGCAGAGCTGCCCAAGTCTCCCTTCATCTGGAGTCATTTAATGTTCACCAGCCTGGACTCTAACCTAAGTAGCCTTTGAGCAATCAGTAATTACCCCAGCATGGTGCAACCACTCACTCTGGCTTCTGCCTCAGTTGCTCTTTTGGCTTTCATCTTCTCTTTTTCTGGCTAGGCTGAATCACCATTTGCTGCCTTTTTTTTTTTAACTCCTCTTCTCCCACAAAGAATACCAATGGACTATTCAGGCTCTTTACCTGTCATTTGTAGCCCTTGCTACATGAGTAGCCCATTTTCTCCTCTTATCAAACATTTCCCCCAATGATATTTTATCAGACATTTCTCCAATATCGTTTCTTTTTTGAAATTTCCTCATTGGAGCTGGCTCAAATCCTGTTTACCCTCCTGCCCACATACCTCTTTATTGCTGTTTATGTGATATTAATTTTCAGTTCTTTGGCGATTACTTTGCTTCATATCTTGGCTATGTAAGAACGCCAGTATAATGTTGGTATTAAGACATAGAGCTTTGTTTCTGGGAGAAGTTTGGGGTCATGGATGGAGCCTGGCAATTTTTCAAAGGCATCCAATTTGCTTTCCTCCTGTTGTTTAATTATGGGGCCAACTCATTATCTATTTGTACTGTCTGTCTCCTCCCTCTCTCTCTCTCTCTCTCTCTCTCTCTCTCTCTCTGTGTATATATATTATATATATATATATATATATATACACACACACACACACACACACACACACACACACACACACACACACACACACACATATATAGATAAACTCATTAGGTTGTCCATCTAACCACATGTCATAATTTGGACAGTAGACATTTGTCATCCACTTGGTTTTTCCTCTGTGGATGGTCAGGCCAAACTTACTTGAGTGGTTATGAATCTCTTCCAGGGGGATCTACAATGCTTTGGAAGACTTGATGCAAATAGCACCATAGCACCAGCAAACAGAAACATTTGAGAGACTGCACCATCCACAGGGAATCACTTTAAAATTTGGACTTTATACAAATCTTCTCCATTATAGTGATATTTGAATACTTTTGGTGAGCATACATCACCCTGTTTTATGCCTTGCCTGATGTTTAATATCATAGTGGTTGTTGAACAGGTCATTTCTGTTACATCTTCCAGGGAAACTTGAATGATTTTGATGTATAGGAGGAAGTTATTTTGTGGGAAGAATTCTTTGAAGGTGGCATTTTGTTTTACCAAATCAAAAAAAAATTTTTTTGGGGAAATATTTAACAAATAAAAAACCCAGGAGGATCTTGTATTCTCTATATCTTCCATCAAATGCTAGAAAATAAAGAACATGGCTCATAGTAAAATATCACTTGCAAAAGCCTGTTCCCTACTGCCTCCATTAACCATTCCGTCAATGAATGTCTTGATGAATCCCATGAAGATTTTGTAGAGCTGGGAAGATAGGCATATGATGTTCTCAGCTGCCTTTTTTTTCATTATTAATAAGGCATGAGATTATCACCATGTCTTTGGTATCTATTCCTTCTGCTTTTATCTTTTGAATTCACTCTTTTATGCTCTCATAATTATGTAGCTCCCAGCACAGATTTCATTTTATGTATACATGATCCAATTTGGCTGCTTTTCTAAGCTTTTTTCTCTTTAGTACCATTTCTGCTTTCTCTGTAAGACCACCCGGGACTGGTATTAGAATCCAAGTGTGGTTGTTGTATTGTTCTTGAAGGTGAAAAATGTATCATAAAATATTTTGCAGATCTTTTCCATTTTTCTTGTGTTGTCTTCCTATTTTCATTCTTAAATGCCCATGAGTTCACTTTTCTTATTAGTTGGTTCTCTTGCCAAACTTTTGAAAAGCTGATTTTTACTCTACTTACCCTCTCAAACGTTATAAAATAATATGTCTTATCCTCATCACCTTTTTATGACCTTGGGGAAGTCATACTAATTCTCTGGGCCTCACTGTCCTTGTTTGTAAAATGAAGGGGTACGACTGAGGACCAAGTGACCACTGGCATTCCTTCCAGCTCTAGTTCTATGATCCGATGATTTTTTGGGAAAGATTTTACAAATAAGTTTATTCTAAACTGGTGTTGTCTTTGGCTGCTTATCTCTCTCCACTTGGCAAATAAATCAGGTTTTTGTGGACAAAGTTGCTTTTCAGGCTTTTTTTTTTGTTCTATTATAGTGACTGATCTACCTTGGTTAAACTAATGTATAAATTATTAAAATTGGTGCCTGTCATTTTTCCTGTCAGTTATTCATTTTCCATTATCTTGTTCAAGTACTTGTTCAAGTACTTCAAGTTTGAGTTTTTTCAATTATATGACAAATTAATGGTCTGACTATAGTCAGATAACTGATTCAAGGATGACTTTGCCACATCAATAATGAATCTTTTCTTATCTGTTAAAATATAATCATTTTCATTTTCTGTAGTATTATTCAATGCCATTGATTCTTTTCTGAAATAAAAGTTTTAAGCTTCTGAGTGGTACAGAAGTCTTTAGCCTTTGTTATTCTTTCTTGCTGACCCATACTTTCTGTACATTCCTCAACATTTCTATTCATTTGGCAGAAATAAAACAAATTAAATTTAGGTGGTTGAAGTTGTTTTAATAGGATTATATGATTTAGCTTTTGAAGAGACTTTAGGGAAAATCTAAAATCAACCACCTCAAGTAAGGAACCTGAGCCCCAGAGAGGTTAAACAAAAATTCCCTCCCATTTTACCTCCCAGTGACTTCACAACTTTTTTTGACAAGTTAATTTTGTTAAATACAATAATCAAATCATTATCCACTTTCTGATATAACTGGAAAATTATAAAAATAAATCACTTCTTTAAAATATTGTCCGTTTTCCAATATTAAACATTTATCTCTTTGAGTTGTTAATCATATTTATTTAAGGTTATACCAAACAACAGGAGTATACTTTGTAGCAATATTTGACTTTTTCTGACATTTATTTGCCTGTAGCTGCCTACCTCAGCAAAACAACACATGCTTATTGCACACCTACTATGTTTAAGCCCTATGCTGGTATCTGGGCTTATAGAGATCAGTTGCTCCTCTGAAGGAGTTTACAGTTTAACTGGCAGGATATGACTTGTATAGAGGTAACTGTTACACAAATTAAGTTATGTGAAGGTGAGCAATGTGAGATTAGGTGAAAAACTTACCTGCTGATTTAGAAGTTTGGCCTTTTATCTGCTTATCAATGGCCAGCCTTCCTTAGCTGTTTAACAATGCTGTTGTGTCCTCTACCCGATCGTCAGTGACCCACCCTGTGAGGCAGAGGACCAGGGACCTGAGATCCTCTGGATTTTTATCTGCCTCCCATGGGCTTATTAGGTGACCTTGACAGTGTTTTGGACTTTGCAGTAGGAGCTTCAACCTGTAACTTTAAGTCAAAGTGCTTTTTGAGCCCCTGGTGAAAGATGCATAGGGAATGAATAAATGCAAAGGGGAAGGAGACTGACATTCCCCCTCACTAAATAAATAAACAAACAAGCAAATAAATAAATACACACATACACATATACATATACATATATAAAAAAATAAAATTTTGGCATTATTTGTTGCCAGAGAATGTGAATATGTATTGTTTTGTATCTGTGTTTGATAGGTGTGCCAGGAGAAGTGCATGGGCTTGGAGTTTTTGTGCAGAAAAGAATGAAGCAGGGTGACAGATAATCTGTCCTGCCAGAACTTCGTTTCTGGAAAGTTGGCTAGGTTCCTGTGCTACTAAGACCAAAGCAATAAAATTAAGCTCATAGGATCATGTGGTCGAGAACTGAAGGGTTTTTTTTCCAATCCCTTTGTGTGAAAGGTGGGAAACTGAGACTTAGAGAAATGAACAGAATTGTCCTTGGGTCAGAGGGTCAGCATCAAAGGTTGACAGCCAGAAAGTACCTTAGAGGTCACCCAGGCCACAACAAGGTGCTGGTGAGTCTGGGACCAGGAGTTCTGGCTCAGAGCTTAATATGTTCTATAGACTTACAGGCATCTGGTGTTTCAGTGGCATCCTGGAGTCAGGAAGTCCTGCGTTCACATGTGCCCTCAGACACCTCCTACCTCTGTGAGTCAGGGTAAGCCCTTTCACCTCAAACTGCCTAAGTTTATTCATTTGTAGAATTAATATAGTAACAGTACCTACCTTTCAGTTTTGTTGTGAGTATAAGATGAGATAATATTTCTGAAGTGCTTTGCAAACCTTAAAGTACTCATATAAATGCTAACTATTAATAATAATAATAATGATAATAATAATAATAATAATAATAATAATAATAATAATAATAATAATAGCAGCTAGTTAGCTTTTCTCTTCCCTGACTGCAGAGTGTACCTTTAACTCAGAATTCTGCTTGACAGATCTATGCTATTGGTTACAAGGGAATTGGCTGAGAGTATCCATGGGTCAATGCCACCAATGGAAAAAGTACTTTAAAGCTTTTGGCTTGGTTATTGTAAGTCAGGAGCATCTTCTTTGCAAAAGACAGGACATTAAAACACTAATATAAGTAAATCTGAATTAAATTTATGTTGTTGAAGATATCTGGTATTTATCCTTGGATTGTATCTTGTTTAATCATACTGTTCTGGACAGTTCAAAACGAGAGAGTCTCTGTCAGTTGATTAAATTAAATTTTCTCAAATCCTAAGAGAAGTAGACAACAAATTCCTCTCTTATCACTTGCAAAATTATCTGTTGCTTTTTTTTCCAGGATATGCTGAGAGCTGTGTTCTTCTCTCCACAGTTACCTATGATTTTGTAAATCACCAAATCAAATGGCCATTTCTCAAGCATCATCCTTCTTGACTTGTCTCTGGTCTTGTATACTCTTGATTACTTTCTTGGTAGCCTCTTTTCTCTAGGTTTTTGTGATACTGCTGTCACTATTACATCTCAGTCTCTTTTCATTGTATCATCATCTAGATCATGGCCATTAACTATGGGTTTCCCCAAGGACTGTGTCTTGGATCCCCTTTTCTTCTCCCTCTATACTATTCATTTTGGTGAGTGATCTTATCAGCTCCCACAGATTCAAGTACCATCTTCTATGCAGATGATTCTGTTTATCTATTTATCCACTCCTCTCTCTTGACCTTTATTCTCATCTCTTCAATAGCCAGTTGGACAGCTGGATATCCCATAGAGATCTTAAACTGATCATATTCCAATTAAAATTTTTTAAAAAATTAATTTATTTTGATTTATCAACAATCACTTCCATAAGGTTTTTGGTTTTAAATATTTCTCCCCCTTTCTCCCCACCTCCCTCCCCAAGATGGCATGCAATCTGATATAGACTATACATATATATTCCTATTCAATATATTTTCACGTTAGTGCATATCCCAATTTGAACTCATTCTCTCTTCCCCAAAGCTCTCCCTCCTAACTTTCTTGTTACTGACTAGGGTATCACCACCCTTGCAGTCACACCAGGCATCTGTAAGCTTTATCTCCTTACTGTGGCCCATCCCCCAATCCAGTCTTTTGCAAGGTCATAGATCTCCTTTGCTCCCTTGTGATACTGCCGCTGCCCTGATGCAGGCCCTCTGTCACCTTTGATTCCAAAGGCCTGCTGGTTGGTCTCCCTGTGTCAAGTCTGTCCTCAGCCCAGGCCATTCTCCCTATAGCTTTGAAAGAGATCTTCCGACTGTTCTGTAAACTCCAGTGGCTCCTTATTCCCTCAGATATCAAATCTAAGGTCTTTATGACCTTTATAACCTGACCCAGTTTTTTTACATCCTCCTCTTCATATGTCCTGTCCAGTAATAATGCTGGTCTCCTTGCTGCTTCTTTCTTTCTTTCTTTCTTTCTTTCTTTCTTTCTTTCTTTCTTTCTTTCTTTCTTTCTTTCTTTCTTTCTTTCTTTCTTTCTTTCTTTCTTTCTTTCTTTCTCTCTCTCTTTCTTTCTCTCTTTCTTTCTCTCTTTCTTTCTTTCTTTCTTACACAGCTAGTAAGTCTCAAGTATTTGAGTCCACATTTGAACTCGGGTCCTCCTGACTCCAAGGCCAGAGCTCTATCCACTGTGCCACCTAGCTGGCCCTCTTGCTGCTTCTTTCACAAGACACACAGTTGACTCCAGGCATTTTCATTGCTTGTTCTCAGTGCCTGTAATTCTATCCCTGCTTTCTCTGACTACCTTGAAGTCTTGGCTGAAATCTCACCTTCAAGAAAGCTTTCCCAGTGCCAGCTAGTATCTTCCCTCAGTTGATGATCTTAAATTTATTCTCCATATAGCTTGTGTTTGTATGTTGTGTGCTCCATTAAAACCGTGAGCTCCTCGAGGGCAGGAACTTTTTTCCTTTCTTTATGACCCTAGGTTATGGCCTAGGAATTGTCCTGGACTCCTCACCATCTCTCACCCCCATATCCAGGTTTTTTCCAAGGTCTGTTGATTTCATTTCTGCAATATCTCTTATATGCTTCCTTCTTTCCTTTGGCAGTGCCACGACTCTAGGTGCAGCTCACCTCATGCCTAGACTATTGCAAAGGCTTCCGGTGTCTGCACGCCTCACATCTCTCCCCACTCCAGTCCATCCTCTATTGCTCCACCAAAGTGCTTTTCCCAAAGCAGGGATCTGACCATGTCACCTCCCACCCCAACCTCTGCTCCTGCTCCCCCTCTTCACTCAGTAAACTCCAGTGGCTCCCTGTGCTTCTGGGATGAAATACAAAATTCTCTGTCACCTAGCAGCCTCCTGCCTGTCTAGTCTTCCTACACCTCATGTCCCCAACACGTTTCTAGCCAGTGACCCTGACCTCAGGGTGAACAGGACTCTTGGTGTTGTTCTGTTGTGTTTTGACTCTTCATGATCCTCTTTGTGGTTTTCTTGGTAAAGATACTGAAACAGTTTGCCATTTTCTTTTCCAGCTCATTTTACAGATGAAGAAACTGAGGCAGACAGGCTTAAATGACTTGCCTAGGGTCAAATAGCTAGTAAATGTTGAGGCCAGATTGGAACTTGGGAAGATGAGTCTTCCTGACTCCTGGCCCAGTGCTCTATCCACTGGACCACCTAGTCAACGTCTCTTGGCTGCAGGTATTCTCTCTGGCTGTTCCTCAGGCCTGAAATGCTTTCTGTCCTCTCTTACTACTGAGCTTCCTGGCTTCCTTGTGAGTCCCAACTAAAGTCCCACCTTCTGCAGGAAGCCTTTCCCACCTCCCCTACTGCTGACCCTCTGTTATTACCTATTCTTTATGTAATATATAGCCTCCTTTGTATATATGTATTTGTTCACATGTTATCTCCTCCATTAGATTGTAAGCTCCTGGAGGGCGAAGAGACGGTCTTTTGCCTTGTCTGCAACCCCAGAACTTAGCACTGTGTCTAGCAGCAGTAGTAGGTGCTTGCTTGCTTGTAGGCACTTGACAAGTGCTTGTTGACTTCTTGGCTGAATGTTTTATTCCTTGTCATGTTACCCATTTATTTCAAGTATTTCCCTCTTCAAATAGTCTACAGATGGCATAGACAGAATCTCTAGCTTCCTTCTAAACACAGCTCAGAAGTTATTAGGAGGCCTTTTATGTTCCTTTCCCTTCCCCAGTTGTGGGTGCTTTTTCCTCCTCCCTCTGCTGGAAAGTAATATTTATTCTGTTCCTACTTATCTCTGGACATGTTCTCCCCCTCCCCCCACTCTTGTCTGGGCTACTTGAGGTAGAGATTGTTTTGTTTTCTGCTTTTCATCCTGAGTACCTAGCACACTGCTTGACATTATTGGTGTTCCGGAAATGTTGGTTTAATTGAATGAATACCTAAATGTATCTATTTTCTCCATATTTCTGTTTAATGTTTCATTTAGGCACCAAGTTCATCTAGTGACTCAAGAAGATTTGCAAAATTTGCAAAACTGCTTAAATGCAACAAAAAAATCATTACTAAATTTAGTTAATTATAATTTCTTTGTAGTATTTCAAACCTGAAGATTAAAGAGACTACGTACATTTAGCTTTAAGTAAAAGAGAGTAAATTACTTTAGTCCTATATTTTTTTCAATTTGGAATTTGAATTCATTTGAATTTTGGAATTTAAATTTGATTTCATGTTATACCTTTAGGGCAGCTAGGTGGCACAGTGGATAGATACTTACTAGCTGGTGTGATCCTAGGCAAGTCACCCTGTTTGCCGCAGTTTCCTCATCTATAAAAAGAGCTGGAGAAGGAAATGGCAAATCACTCCAGGATCTCTGCTAAGAAAACCCCAAATAGACTCATGAAGACTCAGCTGCAACTGAGATGACTAAACAACACCATGTACCACAATAATTAGGATAATACTAATCATATTAATAGTACTTTACCTGTATAGAAGTTTCACTCTCTTGACCTACTAAAACTGGTGAGGTCAGTGTCTCCAGTCCCTTCACCTAAAAAACAAATACAAAGCCAAAGGACCAAGGTCCATTTAATAGGGCTAAGTATCAGCCTCAGGGGAGAAGACCCAAGGCATTTCCATTATACGGAGTCACGCATGCTCCCCAGCCTCTTCATTCCCCCTGCCCTTCGGTGCCTGTGTGCCAGCTCCTCATTACCGAGATAACCGAGGCGCAGAAATCTCTGACAAAGCAGCAGATTAGTCCGCTAGGCGGTGGACAGAACAATACACAGAGCGCTGGGCCCTGCTGAGAAGAGCTGAGTTCAAATTCAATCTCAGACACTTATGAAGCCGTATGACCCTGAGCAAGTGAGTTAGCCTCTGTTTGCCCGAGTTCCCTCAACTGTGAAATAGGAATAACAACAGTCTCCACCTCACAGGGTTGTTGTGAGGATCAAAAGGGATAAAATTTATGAAGCGTTTAGACAGTGCCTGGCACATAGTAGGCAATATGTAAATGAAAGCTATCAGGAGTAGCTAGGTGGTCCAGTGGATAGAGCACGGGCCCTGAAAGTCAGGACTATCTGAGTTCAAATCCAGCCTCAGACCAAACACTTGACACTTCATAGCTGTGTGACCCTGGGCAAGTCATTTAACCCTAATAGCACCCCCCCCAAATGTTACGCATTATTAGTGAAGCCACGATTTGATCTTGGGTCTTCCGTGTGTGACAGATGAAAATCTTCAAATAGTTCTTTCTGTAACAGATTTCCTTAAGACCAACCCACCTGTTATTATATTATAATTTTTAACATCTTGAATATGGTTAGTTTCTGGCACTGATTCAATATTGTTTTGGCTGCAAGATCCTTTCAAGGTTCAAAACATTAATTTTCACTTAGGTGAATTTCATCTGCCACATAATTTTGATTACATTTTGGTGCTTATTCTTGTCCTGTAGGATTTCTTATCTAGTTCTTTCCATTCATTTTTCTTGAGCACTTTTCTCCCCATTCATTTTTTGAAAAATTCAATATCAGCTGTGTATAGTACTAATCCAAAATACTAACCAAATTTATTGATAACTTTCTGAACTAAAATCACATTTTTGTTATTAAACATCACAAAAACATCACAAAAATGAACTTGGAAAATAAGATACTTATTTAAAGGCCAGTTTATAATTGTGATTTTTAGTAGTAGTTTAGGAGTAATTGTTAATTACTTGTCCTTCAGTTTGTTTTTCTTGTTTGCTCCTAGTTTTTTTAGAATGCTTTCCCTTTCCCCTCACAGTTTTATAAAGAAATTTATATTCTTTTTTTTTTCCTGAGGCAGTTGGGTTTAAGTGACTTGACCAGGGTCACACAGCTAGTAAGTGTCATGTGTCTGAGGCCAGATTTGAACTCAGGTCCCCCTGACTCCAAGGCCGGAGCTCTTATCTCCTGCACCACCTAGCTGCCCCAGAAGTTTATATTCTTAAGTGCTGTTGCCAACCTGGCTACTGGATTTTTCCTCTTTGATGAGTAAATCATGTTTTTACTGACTAAGGAGATTTTTACGCTCTCTGTTCTCAGGATATAGTAATAGCATTATATAGTGAATCAAAAGTATGTTTTTTTAAAAGGCAATTGGGGTTAAGTGACTTGCCCAGGGTCATACAGCTAGTAAGTGTCAAGAGGCTGGATTTGAACTCAGGTCCTCCTGAATCCAGGGCTGGTGCTCTATCCACTGCGCCAACTAGCTGCCCCAAAAGTATGGTGATTATTTAGACAAATGTATTTACTTGGAAATCATGACATTTAATTTACTCTGGTGATTTAGGTTTTTTTTTTGGTTTTGTTTTGTTTTTTGGCTAGGCAATGGGGTTAAGTGACTTGCCCAGGGTCACGCAGCTAGTAAGTGTTATGTGTCTGAGACCGGATTTGAACTCAGGTCGTCCTGAATCCAGGCCTGGTGTTCTATCCACTGCGCCAACTAGCTGCACCCTACTCTGGTGATTTAAAAGCGTCATTTTGAAATCTATTTGTAGAAGAAAACATTTCCCCTCTTTCTTAAATTGAAAATATATATGCATTATATATATATTACACACACACACACACACACACACACGCACACACACACACAGATATACACATGTATGTATTGTGTGGTGTGTGCATATGTGTGTATGTGTGTGTATGTGTGTATAGAATATTCTTCCGCTGGAGTGTGATGCTTTGGTGTATATGATGGATCACTTCAGTATTTTTTTTGTGTGTGTGTGTGTCACATTTAAGTAAAAGGTGACATGTTAGAGTTGGATAATTTTTAAAAAAAGGCAATTGGAAAATAATTTATTTCTCTTTTCTTTTATAGGCTGAGCTCACGGGAATCAAATGGCGTAGGTACAATTTTGGAGGGCATGGGGACTGTGGTCCCATCATTTCAGCCCCTGCCCAGGATGATCCAATCCTGTTAAGTTTCATTCGCTGCCTGCAAGCCAATCTATTGTGTGTATGGCGCCGTGATGTCAAACCAGATTGCAAAGAATTATGGATATTCTGGTGGGGAGATGAGCCAAACTTAGTCGATGTGATACATCATGAGTTACACAGTAAGTGTTTTTGTTTTTTTTTGATTGTTTTGTATCATTAACATTAATTTGTGCCATGCTTTATAAAGGCCATTGTTGACTACTGTGTTTTGATCATATTTGAAAAGTATGTGAGTTGTTTATGAAGCAAATTTCATATTTTACGTGATTTTGAATGAAGAGCCAGACAAAATGAAGCAAATTTACTTCAGCTTGTACAGTGACAGTTATGGTTCAGTGTTAGTTCAGAAAATTCGAAAGTTTTGATAGTTTCTTAACTCTTACTTTTTGAGAGGCTGAGTGACATAGTACATAAATGACCAGTGTTGGAGTCAGAAGTCCTGATTCATGTCTGGCCTCTGAGACATAAGTAGTTTTGTGACCATGAGTAAGTACTTAACTTCTTAATGTCCAATATAATTCTCAGAGTCCATAAACTTTAGAAAGGGTCTGTTCTGTATCAGTATAGAAAGACGTCATTTTCAAGAGTCAGATTGAAAAAGAAAGTTACTTAAAAAAGATTCGTACAAAATGAGTCAACCTCTCATAGGCATTAAATTACAGTTTAACATAGGGCAATAATCAAAAAATGAGGTCCTGAGTAATTCATTCCAGAGGGTCTTTGAATATATTATTTTGAAGTGCTATCAACAAAAATAAAAATAAATCATTAGAGTGATCTTTTCAACATCGTGCTTTCTCTCTTATTTTGTGTAACTTCAATGTGTTGGCTCCTGTCACAGAGGTAAAAATGAATACCTTGATATGACAAAATTAACGTACAGTTCCAATTAGCCTAAGTTACTTTTTCCCATTAACCTCTAATTTACCACTAGTTTAATGGAAGATGTTTAGTTTTTCTTTGGTTTCCGTGTACTTCTGCTTCCTTTAATCACAATGTCAATGACTCAGTGAACATTTACGAAGTACTTGCTGTGTGCCAGGCGCTTGCTAAACAACGTGGATACAGAGGAAGACAACAGACAGCCCTTTGCTCATGCCAACAGCAAGGTGCAGATTTATAGATGGCATGAATCGGGGGCCAGTCTCAAAGGGAGAGCATCAAGATAAAAAAGCCTTCTTGCAGAAGGTGCCCAGGGAAGTCTGGAGGTAGAGATGAAGAGGGATAGAGTTTCTGGCAAGAGGGGCAGACAGGGAAAATGCCTAGAGTCGAGGAGATAAACTGTCCTGGCCAAGGACTGGGAGACGGGCATCCGTGGGGGAGAGCAAAGGCAGGAGCAGTTCATGAAGGAGGTCAGATAGAGGAACTTGTATTTGATCCTGGAGGCTAGTGAGTGGGAGAGGTGACCACTGTGATAGCTGAATCGAGGCGCGGAGTGGAGAAGGGCAACAACCGAGCAGCAGTGCAGTAGCATGAGGTGAGGAGGGCCTGTGCCAGTGGGCGGCCAGCATCCTGCAAGAAGAGGATGTTCTTTAGATTGGACCCTCTTTCCTTTTCTTCCCTCCAAATGGTCTCCTGTCATAACAGCCAGAGGGCAGTAAACTATGTGGTACTAAACTGTGTGCTCTTGTCCACTCCGTAAAATTTGCTCTTCCTTCTCCTTTTTCCTCTGTTCCCCCTCCCACTTTCCTCTTTCTCTCCTGCTTCCTCTTCTTTCGGCCCTTTCACTCCTGTTCCTCCCTCTTCTCTCCCCTTTTCTCTTTTCCTTCCTCTCTCCTCCATCTTCCTATCCTTCTCTCTCTACTTTCCCCTCTCTTTTTTCCTCTCCTTCCTTCCCTCTTCTACTTACCCTTTCTCCCCTCTCTACTCCCTTCTTTCCCTTCCAATATGGCTTATAAATATCTTTAGTATTTTTAATTAAAATCACAACAACACTGAACCATAACAGATTGCTTATTTGCAAGTGTAACTGTTGAAACTCTTGCCCTTCTAGCATAAGGACTGTTTTATGTGGGCAGAAGTGAATTAATTAAAACTTTCAATTTTGAGACCTACTAGATCTAAGTTATGCCAGATGTTGGTTTTTAAGGTAGTACCTCCTTCCAGGTGCTAATGAGATGAACCTTTGAGTTGTAGGTAGTGCCCAGAGGCTGGGTGAACACTTCTTATGCACACTACAGTTGAGATTCTTTCTGTGCGTGGGTTCAAGTAGATGGCTGCTGAGGTCCCTCTCAGTTCTCAAATTCTGTGATTCTTTTAGAAATACACTTTATTAAAATTTTGTGGGATTGTAGCATCTTCTCATTTCCTTCTGTGCATATTTCCATCTTATTTCTTCCTTCTCTTTAGGTTTTATTTTTATATCTGCTATCCATTCTTTTCTATTTTTGTTTCTATCTAGTCTTCATTTTCTAACATCATAAGGCATCATTTATGAGATAAAATATGAGATAAATCTTTGTTTTATGAGGCAAAATTTTTTTAGAGGAACTTTTACAGTTCATTGGTAGAAATTTTAGACCTATTTAGTAGATAATGTGACTTGTTTACTTACAAAAACAAGGGAAGTGATTGATGTTTTTAGAAAGAATATTTAGGAATGATGTTGGTTCTGATCTATTTATTTCACTTTCTTTTTTAAAAAATTTTATCTATTTATTTTGATTTATTATTTCACTTCTTTCTAAATTGAGAAAAAGGTTGGAGTTTAAATTGGGTAAAGATTAAGAAGTTTCTGAATATAGTACAAATAAATCCAATAGTGTCTTGAGGGAGTGTAGCCTAGTCAAGAGATAAGCGGGGAGCCTTGGGAATCAGGGAGACTTACATCTTGCCTCTGACATAGGCTGGTTGGCTGGGCCTTTTGGGCTCCAGGTCAGTGGTGCCCAACTCAAATAGAGAGTAAGCTGTATGAGTGGATCCCTGGGGGGCCTCAGTGACTTGGAAAACCACTTATTTTTATTATCTATGTTCTATTGTATTTTGGTTATTTCATTAATATTTCCCAATTGCAACTTAATCTGGTTGAGATCCATCTTGTTCCCTGCAGTTTGGTGGGTAGTATGTTGTGTATCTGGCATCTCTGTAAGACTAGACTTTGCAGAAATCTGACTTGGTAGAGAGAATTTCTTCTCTTGGAATACATCAGTGAAGTCACAGATTTGGTGTTGTGGACATCTCTGGGTTTCTTCATAGGAATCTAAGCAAAAACATCCTATAGAGAGTGGTTACTTTTCCTTTTCCTTCTCCTTCTTAGTGAGACTGATAACAGTGCAAACAGCTTTTCTTCTGAGTTGCATCAACAACATTTTCCTGTGCTTTGAGAAGAGATATAACTGTATTGAGTGGGATTCTATATAAGGAAGAAATTATTTTGCTTAGTTTTATTTTACTTAAGGATACTGAAGCAATATGAGGGGTAAAATACCAAAAGGACAAAGAATAATTCTTGTGTCTCTCTTTGAGTGCAGAACATCCACGGATGTGAGAAAAAGGGAAATAGATCAATCAAGCAATTAAACTGGTGTACTTTCTGCAGAAACAAACTGAAACAACTCGTTATTTTATGAGAGTAGTTTTTCATTTGTGAATTAATGCAATCATTCCTAAAATTTTCTCATTTCATCAACTTGAATGCAAGGCTTTTTGATTTTTATGTTGTCTTTTACCTTACTGTTTTGTAGTTATTTTATTGACTTCAGTGGAAGACTTTTTGAGTCCTTGAGTGTCAAGGAACCTTGGTGAGTGTCTGGTCTAGCACCTGTTTGTAGACAGCAGAAGGCAGGTTAGGAAAGTGCAGGGCAGGGGCAGGCCTACAGTCTTTCCACTCCCTAGCCTGCTGGCATTTTTGTTCCATTGCCTGTTCTTGAATTCCTTACAAATGGTTCATCATTCCTTAGCATGTAACAATTCCTGTGGTGAAATGTGGCTGTTGAGTGCAATAGCTAGCTTAAAAGACAAGGACAAAGAACCACTAGAGAATATACCAGTGTCATTTGGATCGAAATGCCTTTGGGATGCCCTCTCATCTGAAATAGTTCACCTTCACCTGAACACTGGATCTCACCACTTTAAGGCACTTTGAAATTCTTAGACAAAGAGGGTTTTGTGTCCTTCTGGACAGCACATAGTGCCTGTGCGTGGCAGGCTAATGTTGGATAATAATTAAACATAGTTTTAGAGCTGAATTACTTTTTATATCTCAATTTTGTTTTACTTTTGTATCTCAATCTTAACAGCTTAATGAAATAGCACAGAATTATAATATTTTGAAATTAAATCTGAAAAAGGACCAGTTTAAGCCCTTCATGCCCTCATTTTAAAGAGGAGAAAACTGAGGGCTTTATAGACAAAATGACTACCACAATGAGAGAAGGAAGGAAAGAAGAAAGCAAGCATTTATTAACTGCCTACTTTGTACCAGGCACTGCTCTAAGCAATTGACAATTATTATGTCATGTGATCCTCATAACAATCCCGTGGGGTAAGTGCTATTATTAATCCTTTTTTTTTTAATAGAAAATTGAGGTAAAATGACTTGTCCCAGAGCTGTTAAGTGCCTGAGGCTAGATATAAACTCCAGTCTTCTTGACTTCAGACCTGGTGCTCTATCCACTGAACCACCACCGCCTGCCTCTGCCCCAAGGGACCATGTAACATAAACATCTGGATTGACCCCAGGACAGGGGCAGCTGCCGAGTATGTGCTTCAGGCACATCCCCTTCCTCTTTTTGCCTCTTCTTGGGCTGTTTCTCTCATTAGTTATTTTACTGTTGTCTCCAGCTAAATCTTTTTCATAGTTATAATGTTTCTTCCCTAAAATTTAAGCTAATTGAAAGGAAGAAATTAATACTTGGCACATATTAGATGTTTATGAAATGTATATTGATTGGTTGTGTTTTGTTACTCTATTGAGGTCCAGACTCGTGTTTGACGTTCTAGGTTTTTTTTAGCCCTGGTTCCACTCTCTCTTTGCAGGGTTTTTACCCATCCCTTTCCTTTGCTTACTCTTCTTTACTAGCCAAGATAAGAAAGAGACATTCCCTTTTCTGACCTTTGTCTGGTCATCAGTTGCTGATGCCAGCTGAGCACTTTCTTCTCTCCTGCTTCTTAGAGTACTTAACTTCTTTCGAGATGTAACTCAATGGCCTCTTCAGTAGGAGGCCTTTGCCTGGTGTGTCTCTCTCCTCAAAATCACATCTATTTTGTCTTATTTTTCTATATGTGTTCTTTCCCACAGTAAAATGTAACGCTTTGAACACATGGATTGTTTCTTTTCTGTCTTTGTGTCCATAATGCCTGATGAATAGAAAGGGAAGGAAAGAAGCATTTATTTAGTATCTACTATGTATCAGGCACTGTGCTAAGTGCATGCCCTGATCTGGTTTGATAAGTACCTGTTGGTTGATTGGTGCTTAATAAATGCTTGTCAAAGGACTGAAATGCTAGTTGCTCTAACTGGCTAATTGCCTTTTTCAATCATCCATTTCCCTGAGGATTTTTTTGTGCTACTTCTTGAATGCCGTTCATTGTTGGTAATGTGCCACAGCCTGCTTCTACTTGTCATTGCCCTTTGGGTCTTCCAAAGTTTGGATTCTTCAAAGATCATGGTGTTCCATGATTCAAGACCACGTAGCTTGCCAAAGGGAGTATTGGTGTTACAAAGGTTTCTGTGTTAGGAAGCAGCTTGGGATCATTGAATGCTTCAAGCATTTTCCCAAATGTGATTCAGACCCTTCTTGCCTTCTTGGTGAATCTTGGGCTCTGTTCATTGTCCATTTGCAGTGCCTATCTTTACTTCCTATAAGCACCAGCTTGAAGAAGTACTCTTTTGTGAGAATCTGTAGATCTTACAGATGGTTCTACAGGTAGCACAGCCATCCCACTCAATTTAAGAAATATACCAATGTAGGAACCATTCTGAACCTTTTTTTTTTCCAGCCAATTTGTGGGCAGTTAGTCAATTGCTAGATTATGATTAATTCAGAGCCCTTGTAGCTGGCATTTTTCACTTGACATTCTTAAAACAGTGGTAGCCTAGTCTCCCTCCTGTTAAACTATTATAAAAACTATTACATTGGAGAAATATTGAAAATATCTTTAGTTCTGATAAGTGTCAATGTAAAATAGAAACATAAGGCAAACATGCTAATAATGACTATATTAAATGACCTGAAGTCACCTGGAAGGAGAGAAAGGATAGATTTTTAAGGAGTGTGTGTGTGTGTGTGTGTGTGTGTGTGTGTGTGTGTGTGTGTGTGTGTGTGTGTGTGTGTTTTAGTGGTGGTGGTGGTGGTGGTGGTGCAGTATGACCTATTCTCCAGCCATGAGATTGAAGCAGGCTTTGTTTGGATAGCATTACATTTTGGCAAGAAAGAATTTCATTTCGAGCCCATTTAAAAAAAAATAGCTTGAACCATCTGCTTCATGAATCAGTTTCACAAGACCTGAGAACACATTTTTCAGGCATGAAAGGGATTTAAAGACAAGAGCAATGGACAGAATCAACAAAATGGAGAGTTTATAGGAGGAGAATTTACACATTGAAATCCTAAAGGAAAAAACCAATCAGTCAAGTGCCTTACATTTAGTATAAGAGTGAAGTGTGGATATGGATTATCTGAAACTATAGCTAATCTGCAAGATATTTAGGTAAATGCACCACAACTTGTGTGTGCTGTGATATGTTAGTTGGTATCCTGGAATTTCCCTAGACTTAATGAAATAAACCCATTCCAGTATGCCTGTTAAACAAGGCCTTGTTCTCATCTGAGACTTTAAAAAATTGCTTTCTTTGAAAGGGACAACCTTTTTACCCATAAAATTGACAGGAGTAAGAACTATGGGCAAAATGCCATTTATTTTATTTTAATTTCTTTTAAAAGAAGAAATTTACCTCCTGCTTTCCTTCCCACCGTTTTTTTTTTCTTTTTCTCATTACTAGTGGCCAGTGTATGATTCATTGAAATGAATCCTTCTGCTTAAATTGGAAGCAGGAGCAGTGCTGTTTGTCATCATATGGGTCCATTTAGTAGTCCTCAAACAGAGAAATGTGTTAGAAAATCTTTAAAAACTACATGTAACTTGTATAGTCCCACGCACCAGCGATCTGTAGAGTTTCATGCACCCACATTTATTTCACAGTGTACTATGGATTTCATTGCTTTGTGATAAATCAGAATTTATATTGTTATTAAAATGCACTTTTCATGTTGGCTGTTTCTTTGAGCAGAATAGGGATACCTTTGTAAATCATTATATCAAGAAAAATTGTCACTAAAAGCTGGTACCCAAGGCAATTTAAAAAGAAAAACAAGAAAATAACAAGTTCTGTACTTTTTGAAAAGTCTGTTTTGATGTTGGAGATTTTCTAAATTATTAAATTGTTAGGCCTTAAATTATTCAGAACTTGATATATTTTCTGATGGATCTGATAATTACAGCATCTATTGCTTTATTTTACTGTTCTCACTTTTGAAAAAATGAATTTGCTTGTATTGTAAAACAATGATAGTTTCCATTGTCTGACTATTATTTAAATGATTCTAACGTACAGTTACTGAAATAAGATTAGATTTAATAGGTAATTATGTGCTTCAAAGAAAGTCAATACATATTAAGAATTTGATAAGTAATAAACTTGAATTCTAAAATCCTGGCAGGATCATAATGATGAGAATTTTTTCTTCTATAGCCAAGAAAGAAGTATGACTAATAAATTAGATGGAACTCTAAAGCTAAATATGCTTGGAATTAGCTAGAGTGTCGAGACCAAGCTAAGGTCCACCTTTTGAATGTAAATAAAATCGTTGTTTTACCACAGGCAACTTATTGAGCCATGTAATTAGTTTTTTTCTATGAAAAATGAGATCATTTATAGTGAGCCTGCTGTGTGGTATGTAAAGGATTTAGATTCTAGTTACATGAAAATTAAATAATCATTAAAAGATTGTATTTCTCAAAATGCTGCTTGAGGGGAAAGTGAAGAAATCTAATCATTGGAATTTATTTTTCTATTTATTGGGTGTATTTAGACAATATCTCCCATAGTCTATGTTTTTGCTTGAGGAAATTCTCTTCTCATTCATATAAAAGGACTTAATGGTGTAAAGTAAATGCATATTAGTTTGAAGTAAATTTGCATGAATAATGGCAGGATTTTTGATTTTATGAATTACTGTGAGCTAATAAAACTTAAAAATAACTTAAAACTAGGTGAACTCTAGTGCTCATAAATTTTTCCATATTCAAAATAATTTTAATAATTTATCAAAACTAATTTCAGTGATGGCTTTTTTTTTTAAATCAAGCATTGCTACCAATTCCAATGATTCTTCTATTTAAACAGTTGTATTTGGCACCCTAGTTCATGTCTCTATCACTAAACCTCTCAGTGGCCTCTCAGACAATACACTTTAAAGTTGATAAGACTACAAAGACTGCTGAAGCCTTGGCAGGCTTCACTTCCTGGACAGCTCATCATTGTGTTGTCTACATTTGTGTGGTGCCTTTTCTTTTTTTCTTTTAGCTTCAGACTTGTGGTCACATCAGTGTTGAGACCTTGTGGTACAGAAACTCCTTCAAGTGATTAAAAAAAACTCAGTCACTAGACAGTGACTGTAGAGCCTTAGAGGTTGCTTGGGCCTCAGAGTATGTCAGAGACATGATTTGAACATGGCTTTTTCTGACTTCCTGCTTCACAGTGCAATATACCTGCCAGCCATAGGAAGTTCTTAGGAAAGTTGTGAGCTTTCCAAAATGCTTTGGCCTAGAACTGTTGGGGAGAGCTCAGTGCAAATGTTGTCCTTTGAGTTTTATAGATGTGAAAACAGAGGCTAGGAAAAGTCTGGTGACATGCTGAAGGTGTACATCCATCTATTAGATACCAGAATTAGACTCTCCTCCACTCTCTCTGGATATCACCATTATATTCCCATCTTTCCCTTCCCTACCTTGTTTGTGCTGTTGTCTTCCTCTACCAGGATGTAAGCTTCTTTAGGGCCTGGACTGGCTTTTTATTTGTATTTGTGTCCCAACCACTTACTTAGCACAGTGCTAAGTAAGCACTCAATAAATGTTTGTTGTTTGCCTGTCCTACTGAAGTTTTTGTTGGGGGGATGGGGATGGGAGGGAGGGGAAGCAAAGGAAAATAAAATTCTTAAAAAAGAAATGCATAGTCAAGCAAAAATAAATTCCTACATTAGCTGTGTCTGAAAATGTATCCCTTAACTTCATCAAATTCTACATCTAATGTGGGAGACTACTCTGGAAGGAGTGACCAAGTAACATATACTTAACCTAGAAAGATGACCAGATTTATAAATCAGTTATCATATTTTAAACATTTTTGGCTCATATTTGAGATGGATTATCAAAGGTTTTATGGAAATGATTGAGTCCCTGCACCACAGTCCACTTTTGGAAAACTCTAGTTGATGGAAGTTTTTCCTAACATTCAGTCCAAATTGGCCCCTGTGCTACTTCTGCCACTCATAGTTCTGTCATCTGGGCCCAAGGATATCTCTACTAGTTCCTCTTTCACATGATAGCTTTTTAGATGTCTAAAACTAACTGTCATACCCTCCAAGACTTTTCTTCAGGTTAAACATCCCCATTTCCTTTTTATGGTATGATCTTTTCTTCCTTCAAGATCCTAGTAGCCTTCCCCTGGACAATCTCCAGCTCACTGATTTCCTTTTTTAAAATGTGGTTGTCAGAACCGAACATGGTATTCTGCATGTGGGCTGACCGTGGCAGTGGGACCAGTACTTCCTTATTCCTGGAGCTTATGTTTCTCTTAATGTAACCTATGAGCTCATTAACTTTCTTGGCTGTCATCACACTTTGATGTACGTATGCTTGTAATCTAATAAAATTTTCAGAACTGTTTCAGATGGACTGCACTCTTGGCATGCCTCCCCTATCTTGTACTTAGGAAGCTTATTTTCTTAGCCAAAGTGTAAAACTTCACGTTTATAACTATCAAATTTAATTGTAAGGTCATGGGTTAAGTAGGAGGGTCACCATTCCATCAGGGTACAGTGGAAAGAATACTAAATTGGGAGTCAGAACATCCCAGCCCTGTTATTTAATACTTGTGGCCATGGGCAAAACACTGCTTCCCTCTGGGTCTTACCTTATTTATAAAATGAGGAAGGAAGGATGTTCAGACTGAATAGTAAACATTTACTATGTGCCTTGTATAGTGCTAAGCTCTTTATAAATATTACCTCATCTCATCCCTCCTCTTGCAAAGTTGGAAAAAACTTAGGCAAACAGACTTGCCCAGGGTCACATAGCTAATAAGTGTCTGAGGCTGAATTTGCATTCAGGTCTTTAAGACCCCAGGCCCAGTACTCTCTCCAATGTGCCACCAGGCTGCCACCAAAATATGATCATTGGACCAGATGGTTTCTAAGACCTCTTCTAGTTCTGATTTATAGGATCCCATGACTTAAATTTTTTTTCATTTTTAGAATTGATTTTTATAGAAAAATGTTTTTAACTTTATTTGAAATAATATAGATTATTTGAGTCTCTTAATATTTCAGAAAACTTTCATAAACTCCTAACAGGCATTTTATACAACAGTTTTATATAACTCCTACTAACTCTACCTCATTTTTTCCTTCAACATTCTCAAGACTTACCAGGATTAGCCATTTACTGTTGAAGTAGATTTGGCTGTGACAAAGATGTCTAAGACAAAGATTTTCCCCAATACTAAGTAAAGTTAATTGTGTTATTCAGCATTCTACCCAGTTAAAGCCCTTTTAATGAATACTTCTATTAAACCTATTTATAATTTTAGTTGTATCTAGTTGCATATTATTGTGTAATATCTTAAGGGAAATTATCCCAAAATAACTTGATAGGACTCTTTCCACATGGAAAAAAAAATCTTAATATTCAAAATGAGATGCCAGTTATTTCCATGTTCTGTAGAGAATATTTTCTTATGTTGACACTGAAGAAATGATAGGAGTTTGAAAGTGCTTGTCTCTAATTCTAAGGAATAATTATTAACACTTTCTATAAAATGTGTCAATGTTTACTTCAGCTTTATGATTATAGAGGGTTTTCTCCCCCTTAAAAATAATAGGCCGAACTATCAGAGCTGCTGTTGTGTATTCAGTAACCATTCTTTAGCATCCTTCTCCTATTCATTTGTGCTGATATGATGCTTCAGTTTTTGCCAATTCAGCCATGTGTTTGATATTCTAAAGCAGTTACTTTGTATTTGTATATGTGAAGCTCTCGAGAACTGAAAAGTCATCAGATATCTTCAGTCTAGTTTTAGAATCCCATTACATTCAGATTCCCTTGAATGTTGGGCTGGGAGTATGTATGTACATATGATGATTCTTTGATTAGGTTTGAAGTCCAAGGACCTGGGCTTTCTTCAGTCCCTTCTCTGCCGATCAGTAGGAGCTGTGGGAGCCTTGTTGGGCCTTGGTTCCTCATCTGCAAGAAGAGTTGGACTAGGTGACCTTGATTTCCTTTTAGCTCTTCATTTAGGATTTCAGTCAAAACAGATACTTAACATCACTTTAGTAGGTTGAGGGCTACAAAAATAGCAATTGGGGCTTAGTTTTTCGCTTTTTAAAAATTAAGTTGGTTACAGTTAGGTTGCGCTGCCACCCAGTGAATGATGATGCCACATGTTTTCTAGATATAGGTAGTGAAGATAGAAATATACAGGGTTACGGGCTTGGAGGATGAAGGAATTTTAGGGATTATCTGGTACAAACTCCACACTCTGTGGATAAGTAAAGGGAAACCCAGAGAACTGACTTAACAGAGGTCGCATAGGCTGTAGCGGTGTGAGCAAGTGTTAGCCCAGACTCTATGCTGCAAGACCCAGTTTGTGGGATGGAGAACTCCCAGAAGAGAACTCACTCTACTAATTTCAGATCAACTCCTTTTCTGCAACTTAGAGTCATAGAGGATGCTTAGTACAGTGAGAGGTTAAGCCACTTGTCCAAGGTCACACAGTCAAGTCTGCATCAGAGATAAGAGTTGAACCCAGGTCTTCCTAGTTTTGATTCCAGTTCTCTGTCCACTACACTAGGTTGTCTCTTTTCACTACAGAGCAAGTATTCTCTCTCTCACGTACTGTTAGAATAGTCATCTAACACATATCATTAGAGTTTACAGGCCTTAGAAATTATCTTGCTTAACTGTCCCCTTTTACAGGTAAGAAAACAGAGGGTTTATATGCCCATGACTTTTGTGACTAGATTTGTTTAATGCCATTCACCTTTTTTTCTATTGTGGCTGCAATTAAGTTAACCCGAAAAATGTTAAAAATCTCCTTTCAAAACATACAGCATGGTCTTTATAAAACTGAGACTTACTTGGATAACCCAATTATAAAATAATAGAGCTACAGGAATGTCCTCTTCTGCCTCACCCAATTTGACTGCAGGCTTCTCCTATAAATTAATATTTTAAGCTTCTTCAACAAAGTTCTATTAGATGCTGAGAGGCTATAGAGAAAAAATGAAGGCATTCTCTGCCCTCCAAAAGCTTACCTTCTTCTAGAGAGCCATCACATGTCCAAGTGAAGTATTGTATAAGGAAACTTGAGGAACGAGAGAGGGTTTACAACTAGAGGGGGGGCCAGTGAGGAAGGTGGCATCGAGCTGGCCCTTCTAGGAAGATGAGATTCTAAGTGGTACAGTTTTGGGAATGCCTTTAAGGCCTGCTGGGCAGCTTCTATGAGTGTGCCAAGTCTGGCGAGATAGTGTTGAGGTTGAGAAAGAGCTAAGTCAGATTCTAAGAAAGAATTTTTTCAAGTGCCTATCTATATGCCAGGTGCTGTGTTTAAGTACTGGGATAAATGGCTTCAGGGACTTAGTGTAGAATGAGACCAGAAAGCTTGGTGGGAAACATCTTCCCCACCCCACCCCCGACCAAAAAAAAATCTAATTGAATCTGCCTAATAATTTAAAAAATCTTCCCAAATTATTTAAACACTCTTTGTGTTTGTGAATATTCCAAATTACTACGTAGTCATTACTTTTTGATTAGGAAATACATTGCTTTGAATTCTTTTGGCAACAGATAGTTTGACCGTATAAAATTGTTCTGAGCATACACAGTTCCAAGCACGACAGTGGAGGGTGAACTAATGTGGTATAAAGGTGAGAGAGACATTTTTGGATTGGAAACTTGACATGGATATGTCATGTTTCAGTACTGGGGCTTTAGCAGTGTAATTAGCATTCAATTCCATAAACTATGTTATTTCTGACTTAATTTTCAGGTTTAGAATCTTTTTCTTGCTGTCATTCAATTCAACCAACATTAAAATAGTTTTATTCATTATATTCTGTAATTCATAAGGCCCTGGTCTTTTATTCCAGAAGTAAAGCTGGCCGTAGTTTGGAGTGTCGGGGCTAAGTGATTTAAGAAGAGATTTTTATAAATCCTTGCCATTGATTTGATCAAATAGATTCTGTCTCTGTGTCTCTCCCTCTCTCTCTGATGAACATGCATGGCTAGAAGGTTTTTGGTTCTTAGTAGTAATAGGAAGTTTTAAAGGAAAGGATGGAATGAGGTTTTCATCAGGATAAAGTTTTTAGCACTACTAACCAATGAAATTTGTTTCTGTTGCTTTAAAATATTTTATGACTGAGCTTCTGTCTGGGGACTCCATTGTAATATTACTCTATAAGTAAGTGCTGGAAAATTTGATCAGTCTGAAGCTCTTGGTGCTTAAATGTTTTTGAATGCTTTCCCACACATACTTGTGTCTTATAAACATGATATTTATAAAATGAACTCCTTATGTTAATTCAGCTCTCTCTTGATCATGACTTTAATTGTAATTTGGCAATGAGTCCAATAGAATACAGCTTTTTATCCTCTTGAGCCCCATCTAGGGTTGAACTACTAAAGGATTTCTATAATATCCAAATAAACATTCAATTAGCTCATAATTTTTGTGTGCTATGACAACATAACATTAATATGAGACTATTGCTAATGCATTGTGGGAACAATATTCTGTCCTTAGTAATCATATAGCAGAGCTGGCTTGCTATAATCAAAAGTAATTAATGATTTAAAATTGGGGAATAAATATATTTATTAGAAACTTTTTTTTTGTATTTATGTGAAGGTGTTTCAAATCTACATTGATCATTAGGCACCTCTTGGTGAGGTTGTTGTCTTATGTGCAAAATAGTTTATGACTTCACTCATTACACAGTTGATGAGCCAATTTGGTTAAGCAGGCTACCATTATCTCTTGGGTGAGAAGTTAGGATGAGTATATTCTGCAAGGTAACCATACTTCTCTCCCCCCCCCCCCGCCCCCAGTATTATTGACCGTATCCCAGTTCTGAATTTTAAACTGGGAATGTCTGCGGTGTTACATGATATATTATCTTCAATAGAAGGGAAGGGGATTTTAGTTCTTCCTTTGTGTTATTGGATGTAATGTTTGATTTGCGCTACATCAGGTGAGCATTTCACTTAAGTTCAGAAGTTGTTCAGCCGTGACAGTGAGAAAAATATAGGCCAGAGTTGTAGATTTCTTTTGTGGTTTATTCATTGTAATATGAATGGAATGAATTTTTAAATAATTAATTTATTTTTAGTTTTCAACATTCCTTTCTGTAAGATTTTGAGTTTAAAATTTTCTTCCCCTCTCTCTGCTCTCCCCTCCCCAAGACGGCGTGCAATCTGATATAGGCCCTACTTCTACATTGTGAGTGGAATTCTTAAAGTTAAGCACGTTCTTTAGATACCAAAAATTTGTCATTTGTCATTTACTGAGAATGTTTTATGTTCTGGGAAAACAGAATTTGTAATGCTGTGTGACTTTGATTGTGGAGTACCAGGGTCTCTGAGGAATCAAAATACTGGGTTTTCTAAAGAGCAGTAGAGAAATGTATGATGGGGATGGAAAAATAGGCTGCAAAGGAGGACCAATCAGGACTTAACTGTAAGATGTGGTATAAAAGTCATTCAAAAATTGCGTGACCAGTGGGAGAGCTGAGGTGGTCACACATTGAGAGTGGAGGATGGTCCTGAGTGTGTCCACATTATGTTAAGAGACTGAGCACTCTGGGTGGACAAGAGGCACAGAATGACAAGATGTGGCTTAGTTGCACTCACTCTTGGATGGAATACTCATATTAGTGAGATCAGAGATCCACTGACATCTGGTTAATTGGGTTTTCTTTTTAGCTATTTAATGTTCAGTGATACCATGCTATTCTGTTTCAGTAGTTATAACTTCTTAGAGCCTTCTGGATAATTTTATTTTCTACTTTGTAGCCATATCTTTTTTTCTTTAAAAAAATGAAATAATTTTATTATTTTTGTTGTAGTGACAAAGGTGTTTGTGTGTCTTCTTTCATCTTTGTCTCACTTGTGCTTAGAAATAAGCATTTATTAAGCACCTACAATGTTCCAGGTATGTGCTAAATGCTGGATGGCATAGTGCCTAATAGACACTTAATAAATGCTTGTTGAATAGCAGCAGATTTAATTGAATTTGTGTAATTGAGGTAGAGTTTGCATGCTAATTAAGTTTTTAGTTATGCATCAGATGACTATGAATAGGAAATTGTATGGATATATATTTATTATTGCAGTAATCCCAGAATTTTTTAATTGGATGGCAACCCAGTAGCCAGCCTGCATCATGTCATGTAATGTCAATATTTGACATTATTTATGAGACAAGGACCCCATGAACTTATAAATACATTATGAATCAAATGACCTTGACTGCCCTGCATATGTTGTAAATTGCCAATCCTGCTCCCCTGTTTATATTGCTACATAGAAATGATAAGCTAAGATTACTTGACTAAGGTGATCTCTGAGAGAGCCATGAATGGTGTGTTCTAAAAGTCAGATTGATAGCTTCCATTGAGCTTTGAGTATTTTACTCTGGAGTTCTGAATGAATTACTTGCTCTTTTCAATAGCATGTTTACAGACTACACAATGAGATGAGAGAATATACAATTTGGATAAGTGATTTCAATCCCCCCCCCCCTTAATTTTGTTGTCTTTTAAAAAAAATTAAGAAAGTTGCCTTTTGGTGAGTTTTGTTGACTTGGAAATATTTAAAACAGTGAATCTTCTTGAAAATTCATTTGTGACTTTTCACAAATTCAGTGGATAACTTACAAGTAGTTAAGATTTTAGAGACTATGCAGAGAGTTCATTTTCTCTACCCTTTCTTCCCTTCTCCCAGTAGTTGTCTGAGATTTTCTGGATATTCAGACTCACATCTCCCAAAACTCAACCATTCCTCCTAGAGAGTAATAGAAGAATCTTGCCCTCCCACCATTTGTGAATCAGACCTTACTGACCAAGAATGAGCTATCATTTTCTTTTCCCTTTTGTGATTGGAGTTCAGTTGTAGTGTAGGTAATTGGTAGTGCCGATTGTTTCCTCTTTCCACCACCCAAAATGGAGGAGAGGTTAAGTAACTTGATCATGGTGAGACAGCCAGTGAGTGCTACAACTGGTGCTTGAACCTAACTCTTTTGATCTTAAGTCCAAAGCTTTCTTTCATCCCATAAAAATTACCCATAAATGACTTTGACTAGGACCTTAACAGTTTTTTCTTTTAAATATTAGAAATAAATTCAATATTCTAGACCAAATACCTAATTAAAATGATATGCTGTAGAAAAAATTAGGTAATATATTCAAGATGATCTTACAACAAATAAAAATAGCAGAAATATTTGGGTTAAACCATGGTTGGAGATAATTTTGAGATATTGATATACAATTTGCATGTGAATGTGACAGCCTTTCAAAACAATCTGAGGACAGTAAATAGTAATCCATGTATAGATTGTTGTAGAGAAGGGATATTTTGTCACCTTGTTACTGTCCTTAAAAGTTTATTCACCCATCAAAATTTTTTTTTTTATGAAACTGGCAGTCTTTATTATACATAGCTTGTTTTTTTAAAAAGTATATATTAAATTTAAGATGATACTACTAACACTGACTTGCTTTTCTTTGTCCCCTTCTGAACTTTGTCTTCTGTGTATTTGCTTCCTTGATACTCATAATTATCCACAGCCCCCTTCCCCTCCATTCATGAAAGGGTAGGCACGGTTTAATCATTGCAAAGAACTCCCAATTCCACCAACAGTGCATTGATATGCTTGTATTCCCACAGATCCTCTTAGTCATGTCTGACTCTTTGTGACATCATTTGGGGTTTTCTTGGCAGAGATACTGGAGTGTTTTACCATTTCCTTCTCCAGCTCATTTTATAAATGAAGAACTGAGGCAAATAAGGTTAAGTGACTTTCCCAGGGTCACACAGCCAGCAATAGCCATTAAATATTTATTGAATGACTACTATTGTGTAAGGCACTATTTGTAACCATAGCAAAAAAATATAGTAATCCTTGTCCTCACTGAGTTTTCTATCTGGTAAGGAAATAAAAATATGTAAAATAACTATAATCCAAGTCATCATCTAAAGGGACAGTGAGAGTGGTTTATAGCATCATTTTTAGAAGAGGGAAAAACTACTTCAGGTTGGGTGAGAGAGGATCAGAGAATGCTTCATGGAGAAGATTCCATTTGTCCAACCTTAAAGACCTGGCTCAAATGTAGAAGCTGGAGAAGAACATTCCAGATGAGGTATTGGAGATGGGAAAGTGGGGCCTACTCAGGGAACAGGCAAAAATCCCTTTAACTTGGATAGTAGGTCAGGAACAAGAAGGCAAATAATGGGAAATGAGTGGAATGAGTAGGTTGGGAAGATATTGACTTCCCAGTGAAGGTATTTGGAGATTACTCAGTGGATAATGGGGAGCCAAAGAGAATTTTTTGATGCCTTTTGGGAGGACTGTTTTGGCAACAGGTTGTAGACTAAATTGGAGACAGAGGGGACTGTAGGCAAGAAAGCCAGTTCAAAGGCTGTGACAAGGATCCAGGTGAGAGTTCATGAGGTCCTGGCCTAGATTAATGACAGTGGGAAATGGAGAGAACAGGATGGATGTGAAAGACATTTGGGAACATAGAAAAGAAAGTACTACAAATGGAGATGTAATTTTTTTTGGGAACTATTACTGTTGAAAAAGAGTAGGTTTAGATGGAAGTAGGTATTTCATGTTTCTCTGGAAATTGAATTAAGCTGTGTGTATTGAATGTGTCTTGTTTAATTTTTGCTTTGCTCATAATGTGCACTTAATATAAGTTTTGAACTGAGTTAAAATAATTGTCTAAAAATGAGGAAGCAATGAAGTTCTTAAATTATCTTTATTTTGGATTTGTTTTATATGACAAATGACATCAAGCAGTGTGTGTGTGTGTGTGTGTGTGTGTGTGTGTGTGTGTGTGTAAACCTTCCTGTTTAGTAAATTCATTATAATTAAGTGCTTGCAACTGAGATAGTTTGTTAACTATTCTGTATTTAACAGGTAGCTTATAGCCTGTGTTGATTTAGCTCATTGAACACTAGAGGGACTTAAGTAGGCACACTGATCAAGCCTGCATGGTTTAATATCACACTAATTGAGCATCTCTCATTTAAATAGCTGAGCAACACAGTTTTCTGTCCTTTGTTTTCACAAGATTAAATAATTATTATGATCTCTTCTCCCAAGTAACTCATTTGGTAAATGCATACTGAATTTTGCGAGTCCTTAAAGTCTAACCTCTACCATTCTGAGAGTAAAAAAATGCTTTGAATGCAATGCAGCTTTTCTAAACTCAGGGTGCATATTTAACTGGCCTGCTGAGACGGGTGGTAATCTGGAAGCTGTCTGTGTAAATAATGAGCTCTTGGGATTCTATACTGATGTAATACTAAACCATTCTGGCTTGATTATTTCCCTTGGGAATGTGACTAAAGGCAAAGAGTTTAGGTGGCTATGAAGAAGCATTATATAGGAAGGGAAATTGCCATGAGGAATCCCCTTCACCAAGGCAGATCCCCACCTGCTTTGCAGTCCAGTCTTAGAAATTTGCTTAGGACACTGAGAACTTCTGTGAGGGCTGAGTATTGCGTGGTCCCCAGTATGTATGGATCATAGACAGAATTTGAACCTGGGTTTTCTTGACTCTGTCCTATAAGTATTGTTTTAGAAAATACAAGGATCGTCTTGGCATTTTTCTCCTTATGTTCTTTGCATGTATTGGTTTGTTTATATGATCATGTTAACAGCTATGTAGACTGAGCCTACCCTCCCTCCCTACCCCTTTAGACCATAGTAGCCCAAGAGCTACTGTGAAGCCCTTGTTTCACTTGAAAGGCAATTTGCAATTGTAATTTATCTGCTAAGAATTTATGGCCCTTTGTAAATTTCTGAGATTAGAAATTTCTGTATTGTTTGAAACAGAAATATGTCTCAGGTATTTTGTCTGGATAATGCTTAGATAAATATTATACCAGAGGCTCTACAGGATGTAGAGGTGAAATGCTGTGCCTAATCTTAGTTTTGGAGAATAATTGATGAAGCTTTTAATTCTTCTAATTAGAGATGTGTGTGTGTGTGTGTGTGTGTGTGTGTGTGTGTGTGTGTGTGTGTGTGTGTGTGTACAGTTCCCAGTTGCAAGCTGAAGGAGAGAGAAGTGGAGACTGCTGCCTATGCTGTCACACACAATTAGAGGGAGAGGCTGGTTGGTTTTGTTTAACTTTTTCTTTTTTATGACACAGGGTCTAATATGGGGCATATTAGGAGATTACTGGTGGAAAATATAAAGGACATTTATCAATAAACTTTAAAAATAACATTCTGTAAAATGTGAGTTTTAAGTGAAACATTCATGAAGTTATTTATGCAGAGTAAAAGAATATAACATACCACACAATGTCATAATCAGCTCATATTGATAGAAGTCAGAAAATAAGATGAAATTCCCTTATGGATTAGATGTCAGATATGTCTTAAAATATGATTAAGTAGGAAAACTTATTCACTTTGATTGAATTTTAATTTGTTTTTAAATTCACTATCTTAATATTCAGTTATCTTAATATTTGTGTTAAAATGCATAAAAATGTGGATTGTGTATTTACTGAAAACCACTGAACAGATAAAGGCATCTGCCAATTGAATCTAGCAGTTTGCCAATTAAATTGTTTTAATGAAGTACAATAATACTTGAATTTGATGTTGTACGTTTTTGAATTAATGACAGAAAGCAATTTCCTCTTCATTTTCCTTTCCTTGAATACATTTGTTCTGAAAGTGAACTGGAAGTTATGAGAATAGGATCAGTTGTATTTTCTTAGTCTTCCTCCTCTTCAACGTGTCTGTAGCATTTGACAGTGTCAAGTACTTCCTTCCATTAGATATTCTCTCCTTTGATTTCTGTGATCCAAATTTCTCCTCGTTCTTTTTTTTTTCCTGACTACTTTTCTGTTTCCATTGTTTTTAGAGCCTTCCCCCCTCCCCCCATCTGCTCTTCATGTATAGGCATACCTCATTTCATTGAGTTTTGCCTTCCTGTGCTTCACAGATATTGCTTTTTTTTTTTTTTTGTAAATTGAAGGTTTGTGGCAGTCCTGTGTGGGGCAACTCTGTATTGAGCCAAGTCTATTAGCACCATTTTTCCAACAGCATGTCTCTCTCACATTCTGGTAATTCTTGCAAGATTTCAAACTTCATCATTGTTATATCTGCTATGGTAATCTGTGATCAGTGATCTTTGTTACTATTGCAATTGTGTTAGGGCATCAGGAACCATTCCCATATAAGGCAGTGAACTTGATAAATGTTGTGTGTTAGTGCCTCAGATAAGGTTAGGTCACTTAGACCATTCTAACAGCCTCCTACTTTGTCTCTCTGCCTCCATTCTCTTCCTTTTCCAACCTGTCTTTTCCATAGCTCTCAAATACTTTCCATAATGGGATGGTCCAGGCCGTGTCCCTCCCCTGCTGAAGGGCCATGGCTGTGCTTTGCTTGTAGAATAAAGTGCAAACTGCTTGTCCTACTTTTAAGGCCCTCCACAGTCTCTGTTGTAAGGTGTCTTCCTTCTCTTATTTTACATAATTCCTCTTCACACACTTTTCAGTCTTGCCCAACTGGATTCCCATTTCCTGTTTCATTTGCTTAAGCTGTCTCCCATGCCTACAACATGCTCACACTAATGTTTGAGGTCTTTTTGTCTATCTAAGTATCTTTTCTAAATCTCTAGGGGGAAAAAGTGAGAAATTAATGGGAATATAATTTTAAAGTTAATGTCAGAGCTGGACATAATGTAGGTAATGCTGTATATTAAATAGTTCTGTCATGGGTTCATTTGGAAGAGAAATGTGAGGTTGAAGAGTCTTTTACAACTTTTCAATATCCTGTTCTCAAAAGTCTAGTACTTATGTCATGAAAGAAATGCCGATGTAATAAATAGGAAGCTATTTGCTGAGGGCTGAATTTCTAGAAAATACCAGAAAGTACCTAGTGTGCTGAACTGTAAATATTGCTGGGTCAACATAAAGTGAAGCTGGGTATAAAAAGCATGTTTTATTGTAAACATTGGACAGGGCAAGTGGTTGATGGCATTTCAGGGAAAACTCCTTCTGTGTCTATTGCTTTGAACCAAAAACACCTGGGCTTTAAAAGCATGGCTTGAGATGAGGAAGAATTGTCAGTAGTATTAAATCGTGAACTTAAAGTGTCCATTTCACTTTATTGAGATGACTTGAAATAGTTGAATAATTTTAAGATAAATTAGAAAATAAGTCAGTCCCAGCTCTGAAATTATCTTTTGTTTCATATTTGGAGTCTGTGTGTTGTGTGTGTGTTGTGTGTGTGTGCGTGCGCGCGTGCACGCGTGTGCGCACACGTGCACATTATTTCAGAATTAGATGCATTCAGTGCACATATCTGGGCTCATTAAAAAAGGAAATTATGCTAAATTAGAAACTGAAATGGCCTGCCAAATGTTTAATCAGAAAAGCCTAGCAATATTGCTCAGCTTCTATCCAAATCAATCAACAACATTTATTAAGCACCTACTATGTTTTAGACACAATACTAGCCAAAACCAAATTACTAAAATCTATTATTTGTGAGGTTAGATAACTGATTTAGATTAGATAAGACCTCCTTTAATAGAAATCTGAATATTCTGAATTCCAATTGGGTATTTTGTAGTGTTTCTCTGAAGTTGGGAGAGATGGAGCTATCTCTTTCTGGATCAGAGGCAGAGTAGTTTAATTATGGTTACAGAACTGGAGAAGGTGTGGTGGTGGGGAGGTTTCTTTTAAAAGGTAGCTGGAAGTAATGAGTTGTAGTCCTGGGTCACACCCCCTCTTGTTTACCCTCTCCCTTCCACATGTAGGTTGTTAGCTCTTTTTCTGAAATCCAAGGAAGCTGTCCCCGAGATTTGATTGATCCAAGGTGCTAAGGTTTAAGCAGTCTAGTTCTTGGCCCTGCTTTCTGGTGGCATCAGGCAGTGTTTGCCTTTTCACTTAAGGGTGTAATGAAGCCAGCCTGCGTAGAGTTAGGGTCTGTTAGACTTGGCTGATGTCCCAAGACAGGACCCCTTTCAGCTTGGTGATAGGGAGGGAGGGGTCACCTACTTGAGCTGAATGGTCTATCCTTGTTGAATATCCTCTGTGCTTTGGCTAAGTAAACTTTTTGTTTACTGTTGAATGACCTTGGAGTGTCTCAGTCTCATACCAGAGGGAGCATGAGCCAGGCCTAGTTGATATAGGAGCAAAATAAAGTATAGTTGGGGCTCACCTGAAATAGTGGGTGAGTAGGTGGTCCAAATGGAGGAATTTCTAAAGATAAAAGGTTTTGGGGTTTTTTTTTTTTAAGATTAAAGGGTTAACCTGTAAGGCCAGGTCTCTGAATAGTGGAAAGGCAGCTGATTGGAAGAGGATATGATTTAAATGACACAAGTCAATGTATATATCTTTGCTTAACTAGCTAAATTCAAGCAAACAAATATCAAAGAATTGCTTTGAAAGAAATAAACTGAAGACAAATATCTATGTTCGTTCTCATACTGTTTCCTTAGCAACATTTTACTCCTTCTCTTCTTATGCTTTGGTTATAATGTCACCCTCTGTAATTCATCATGAATTTCAACTTGATGTTATTTTGTTGGTGTGAGCTTGTTCTCCAGCCTTTGTTTCTGATTAAGAGCCTTGACTGACTTTTCCCAGACTTCTGGTAACGTTCAGTAAATCCTCTGGGGGTTGAGAACCCAGTAGCCCAATCATCAGAAATTCTTAGGTCTAGAATCTCTGAGGGGATCCTGGGTAAGAAGAGGTATTTCAGGAAGTCCTTAAGAACGTACGAATTCAAAGGACTGTGAATAAAGCCTGGAAAAACCTGCGGCGCCCTTGGGCTTCAGCACGTGGCCACGAATCAGTGGCTCTGGCTGGCACGTGGCACACTGGATCCCTGAAGCCCAGATACCCTGCATTCCTGCACTTCCACCTGATTGTTGTTGCTGAGCAGACCTTAGGAGCAGTCCAGAGTACGTGGTCTGGTCTGTGATCACCCTACTTAACCATAAAGATATTGTGATGAATAGTCTAACCTTAACACACCTAGATTAGAGGAAGTTTGCTGAGCTAATTATCTGCTAACCTTCTATTCCTAACCCTAAATGTAGCTGACCAAGCCAGTTATTGGAACATAGGAACTTCTTGGCATATAGGCTGGTCAGTCAGCAGTTATTGGAGCCTCTTTTGTCAGCTAGGGCCTAGCGACAGGCTAGACTTCATAGGATCATAGATTTAGAGCTGAAAAGTTCCTCCCCTTAGCTAATCTGATCAAACTCTTCATTTTATAAATGAGGAAACTGAGGCCTAGAGGGCAGAGCATAGAGTATATGTATGATGGGAATGCAGCTGATGTAGAATTGTCAGGGGAGTCAAATGAAGCATGGCTGGCTCTGGTTAAATCTGGCCTGACCACCTGTGCCACATAAGGTGTTCACCAGTTGGAACGGCAAGGCCATTTTTGATAATAGCAGCTAGTGTTTCTATTGTACTTTAAGGTTTGCAGAGCTCTTTATGTGTATTAACTCATTTTAGCCTCCCAACAACCCTGGGAGGTACATCCTATTGTTATTCCTTATTTCACAGGAAAAGCTTAAATGACTTGCCTAGAGTCCCAGAAATAGCAAGGGTCTGAGGCTAGATTTGAACTCATGTCTTCCAGACTCCAGGTCTAGTGCTGTAGCTACTGTGCTACTTAGCTGCCTCATTTTTTGGTAAGCATATGCATGAGATGAAGAAAAGAACTACTTGAATAAGACTGAGGTAAATGGCAGTGTGTGAGGGTGGATTTTGCAGCTAGGTAAATTAGATGCCCAATGTTAGATATCTTCATGGATAGCTTCATAGACCAGTATTGTTCTAGAAGCATGGCTCAGCATGCAGAACTGAATGTCAGAAGGGTGAAATATGCTGCTGCTGGTGGTTGTGTTCCCTTAAAGTGGGCTGTGAGGGAAAAAGGTGTTGGGCACTACTCTCAAAGGCATCTTAAGAGAATGCCTCCATCGTGGCCTTGAGTTTCCAGCAGTCCATGGGGTCAGCAAAGGTACCGTGTTCAGGAAGAGAAAGGAACATGGCAAGCTTACCATCTTCCTGCCTCTCTTCACTACCCAAGCTAATAATCCTTGGGTGAAACCTCCAATATTGCTCTCATAGGCAGCTAACCATTGATGCTAACTGTTTCAAGCTGAATTGTTTTTTACATTTTTGTGTGGATTTAGAGGTATTTGAATAAATGAAGGCCTGGAGGCCTCACTTCAGTGTTAGGCTGTGCACTAATGAAACTATGGCATCATGGCCTTTTCCTTCCCAACACTGTAGATTTCACTGTTGTGGTTATGTAATGTTTTAGGGCTTGATTTAATTCAATTCAATTCCATTCACTATTTCACAATGATCAAAGTTTTTTTTTAATTTCTTCTCAGAATCTATAGTTAACATTTAAAAGGCATTTACTTGTTATTAGTTAAGTTTATGTATGTGTAATAACCAAAATTGAATTTTTGTGTAGGCTTAGTTTTTGTTTAAAAGTAACACTCCAAACACCTTGAGTAGAATTGGAGCTTCCATAAGAGACCATATTCAGTACTACAGTGTGTATGTGAGATCTTGTCAATGTGGATTCTCTTCCCCATGCATATCTGAATACCTCTCTTGCCTTCCTTCTCCATGTAACTGACATTGTGTCTTCCCACAAGTTCTCCACAGACTGAGGGCCCTCCTCACTTTGCCCTGCTTTGCCGAGATCCTGATGGAGCGTGTGTTCTCCCTCAGTCTTGCCACAGGTCATGCCTACCTCAGTTTTTTAAATCATGCATTTCTTTGATGATGTCCTTTATTCCAGTGAGGCCATGGTGGTGTCCTAATGGCACAACTGTTCAAACTCAAATGAGGCACTCAAGGTAAACTGCTTGCTACCTCTCCACTACCCTTGTGTGGTGCTCATCTATAGGAACACAATGGTATTCTGTGCCCTCTGCCCTATAGCAACACTGGTAAAATATTAATACTGAAAAGATGGGCCTTACTTTAATGAGAAGCTTGGGATCAGGAAAAGAGTTTTGTACTTTCCTGGAAGCAATGCAGCTCATTCTCTTCTCTTTTTCAGTCTTAGATGTCCCTTATTGTCTAGCTGTTGTTGTGTGTGTGTGCGCGTGCACACACACTGGACATTAGATATTTTTTCACCTACTTTGTCTTTACTGTGTGCATGAGTAGGCCAAAACTTTGAATGGTTACAAATTTCTCCCAGGAGATTCTATGATATTTTGAGGCTTGATGCAAGCAACAAAATGTCATCTGAAAACAGGAACAGCTGGAGGACCTCGCACAGAGGGAATCTCTCCTTAACCTCGACTTTGTACTGGATCTCCTCCATCACTTCTGAGCCGGCATCTCCCTGTTTAACGCATCCCGTGATGTTTCTTCTGCAGACTTTTATTGAGTGGTGTTATTTGCATCATTGCTTCCACGAGATCCTGAGAGGTCTTGATGTATTCATGATACCTTGCTGTAAGAAAGCCTGTAGGCTGGTGTTTTGTTCTCTTGAATGCTTTTTCAAAATGAGCAAATGGCAATCGGAGTGAGATCGTATATTCTCCACACCTTTCATTTACTTGTGAGTTGGCAAAGATGTATTTATTTTTAAATATTGCTTGTGAAAGACTTTCCCCCCCATTAATTCCTTAATCAGTTTGTGCATAGATAACTCTTATATACAATTTTTTTAAAGATGAGAGAATAAGCATCGGGGCCAGTTGTTAGTTGGTGTTCTGTCGTTGTTTTTTCTTTTTTGATATAACTAAGGTCAGAGAGTTTTTCAACACCTTTGTTGTCTTGCCCTTTTTCAGATATGTTTTATATCCAAATCTTAGACTATATAAACACATCCCTCTCAATATTTTAAAAAATGAAGTCTTTGTGCAGTAGTTTTGGTGGAACTCTTTGGAGTATTCTCTCTTTTTTTTTCTTTTTCTTTTTTTGCTTAGGCGATTGGGGTTAAGTGATCTGCCCAGGGTCACACAGCTAGTTAGTGTCAAGTGTCTAAGGTTGGATTTGAACTCAGGTCCTCCTGACTCCAAGGCCAGAGCTCTATCCACTGTGCCACCTAGCTGCCCCATCTTCTCCAGCAGAGTAGAGGCTTAGGATGATTTGTTGGAGGTGAAATTAGTTTTTCTTATTCATAGCTATCATCTACTGAAAGTTAAAAATGGAAGCAGATAACTAAGAAGAAGAAAGAGAGGCATGGCTGAAGAAGACTCCAGGTGTTGCTGGTGAGAACATGTTTCAGGTAAATTTCAGTTGGTAGATCTGGGGCAGCGTGGTTTTGGGAATAGGAGGTTTTGTTTTTCATTTGTACACTGAAATACTACAGCTTGAGATACTGTTAGCGGCTTTGGCCCTTCACCTTAGAAAGGCTGAAGTATTTCTCTTTTTTTTTTTATCAGTAATTATGCTGATTTTTAAATGGGTCTTGACTGCAAGGACAGAGCCCTTGCATAATAGCATGAGTCAGAGGATCCAAGAGTTTAGTTTTTGGTTATCACCATGGCAGCAGCACCTTGGCAACAATGTATCATGTTTGGTGGTTATTATGTAAACAAACATTGATTTTAAAAAGTTGGGGAACTTTTTACCCATTAGTAGTACTACTTCCATTAGTAAGGAAATTAAACTCTTCAGTTTTCAGCATGTTGAAGAAGTTTTTCAAGGTCTTGTCCTGACACTGACATCCACTGTCTGCTTATAACAAAACCACTATTCGAAACAGCATTTGTCTGTCAGATTTTAGAGAAAAATGGTTTGCATGTGAACCTTAAATACTGTGCTTATAAATAAAAATTCCCAAAGAGTTTCTGACCTTTTGTAATTATACAATGAATAGATCTTTGCCAGAAAGAGTACTCCTGCAATGGAAGGCCTATTTGGTTGATGCTTCTGATACTATATAATTAAACCCAAAATGTTAGTAGATTGATTAAAAATGTGGAGGGATTAAATACAAAATGTCAGTGAATTTTCTTCATTCCAAAACAAACAGGTAAAATAACGTTAGTGGTAGTGGTGTTTTCTGGAAAGACTCCATAGTACTTGGTGCTGCTTTTGATACTTGGTTCAGCAGTGTAGTTTTGGGTTCACTGATCTTGAATGTCTGCTGACACAGGTCTGAAGTAAATGATAAATCCAAATAGACTTTGATTTGCAAATTAGAGGAAAGGTATCTGCTTTCTGTCTGTACTGCTGTTTTTTCCTGGGGGTGGGCATTATCAGGATTGGGAAGGAAAGTATATTTTTATTGTCTTTGTGAAGGGGAGTGGAAACCAATGTCTAAATTGCACAAGTTCACATTGGTCCATGCAAATTCTGGGAACAGTATGTTTTCCCATAATTTCCAAATGGTTCTTCTTCTAACAAGACATATGTTTTTACATGCTGGTATTGAGCATGTAATGAGCATTTTGGTTACTTTTTACATTTAGTGAAGCCACCTTTGATTGCTATGGAATCTCAGAAGACATTTGCTTGTTCTGATGATGGCTCACCATGGAATTGCCATAGACCACTAGTCTCACATCTCTGTGCTTATGTAGGAGTTTGGTTTTAGAATGAGAGTGACAATATATTGCCTTTCTTCTTTAATGAAATGTTTGTTATTCAAAAGGATTATAGATTTTTTTCCTTTTTCTTTTTTTAAAAGGCAATTGGGGTTAAGTGACTTGCCCAGGGTCATACAGCTAGTGAGTCTTATTGGTCTGAGGCCGGATTTGAACTCAGGTCCTCCTGACTACAGGGCCAGTACTCTATCCACTGTGCCACCCAGCTGCCCTTATAGATTTTTTTTTTAGGCATTACTTTTGAATTGTGCTAGTATTTTGGTCTGTTATTTTATGGGATGGATCACTGTTCACAGAAGCTTGTTGACTTGACTTAATACATTTGTCTGTGTCTTCCCAGAAGTTCTCCATGTCATGAGGGCCTTCTCATTTTCTCCTGAGATGGTGAGAATGGAGCTACATGGAGCACATGGGTTATCTACCATATGCTAAGCCCATCCTCTTTCTTTTTTCAATCACACATTTCTTTGATGACTTCTTTTTTTCTGGTGAGACCATAATGGTATCTTAATGATGACTTGTATTCAAACTCAAATGAGACATACTAGGTAAACTGCTTGTATTTATCTAATCAGATCTAAAGCATTGGGCAGCAGAAGTTACTATTTTATGGGATTAGTCCTCATAAGTCAATGCTGAGTTACCTTAATTCACTTACATAGACTTGATGAAAAGAATACATTATCACATTTGTGGAATTAATACATTAATGATAAATGTATTGAATTATTTCAAATACTCAGAAAATCTGGGTAACTTCTTTGTCTAGAGTGGAGAAGTAAATACAGTATTAAGTCACTTCTTTCTGGTGATGTTCTAGGGCAGGGGTGTGGAACCTGCAGCCTCGAGGCCACAGGTGGCCCTCTAGGTTCTCAGGTTTGGCCCTTTGACTGAATCCAAACTTCTCAGAACAAATCCCCTTAATAAAAGGATTTGTTCTGTAAAACTAGGACTCCATCAAAAGGCAGCACCAGGGACCTAGAAGGCCATATGCAGCCTCAAGGCTGCAGGTTCCCCACCCCAGTTCTAGGCTACTAAAAGAAATATCTTGCTGGATATTTTTGAAGGAATAGTTGTTATACCTTAGTCAGTTTGGTTCAGATGTGAAAGCAGTGTTGATAACACATTTTTAAAAATAACTTAATTACCATAAGGATTTACGTTTTCTCAACCTTTTAAATTATGGGTTTTTTAGAGGAGATTATTTTTAAAGTAGGAAGGTGTAACCAATTCATGAGAATTAACTGTATAGAGAATTTTTTCCTTAAAATATATTGTCATATGACACTTTCCTCAGAGAAAACAAGTTTTATGTGCTTTTAGTAACTTTTTTTAAGTCTCTTTTTCTTAATCTAGAATAAAATAGCTGCATAGATTGAGTTAAAGCATTTATTAGTCACTGTTAATAAATCTTTGCCCTCATAGATCTTCCAGTCTCATATTAGTCGACAATATTAATACAGCTTTTAATAAAGTGCTCAAACAAGCCAGAATGCATAGTAGAGACAATAATTGCTTTGAGTGGTAAGATGCTTATTTATAGAATAGATCAGGAAAGTATTAATATAAAATTGTAGCTTAAAATGGATTAATGAAAAAATAATTGCATTTGAATAGGTTGAAAGGATGTAGGAGGGCATTTCACCCAGGAACAAGAAAGAAGCAGCCTGAATAAGGAGAAGGGGGAAGGGGACAAGTGTTTATTAAGCATCTTCTCAGTTCAAGGCACTATTCTAAACCCTAATATCTAGTTTGAGTAAAGGTTAGTATGAGTTAGCCAGGAGCAGGAAGAGACACTTTTTTTGCTTCTTTGGAATTTCGTGTTGCCTTTGATGCTGTATTCAGTGAATTGGTTGATGAATTTATTGCATAGTATAGTTTCATAAAGCTGAAAGGGACCATAGCAATCTAGTCTAGCTGCTACTTTTTGCAGATAAAGGAACTGAGACTCAAAGATGTTCAATGACTCACCCTGAGTTAAGCAGATAAGTGGCAGAACTGAGGCTGGAATTCAAATCTTCTGACTCCAAATCTCGTGCACTTTTCACCACAACATACATGAAGTCTCTTTTTAAAGATCCTTGTAGGCAGTAAAACGGGAATGAATATTGGCCTAAAAGCTCTCACGTGGTTTTATTCTTGTCTCTATTTGCAAATGGAAACCTACTGGCTTTAATAACAGTTCCAGGGTAAGGAACATTGAGCTTTCAAGTTGAGAAGTATCCCTTTCAGTGCACTCCACAAGTGGCCATTCAACTTTTGTTGGGTGAGCTCAAGAGAAGGGCAGTCTGCTGGCTGCTGAGGTGACCTGTTCTACTTCTCATTAGCTCTAACTGTTGAAGTTTTTAAATCATGTTTAAATATGCCATTGTATCCATTGGTCCTAGTTCAATTCAACCTTGTTGTTCAAGAGAACAAATCCAGACCCTGTTCCATCTGATTGCCTTTGAAATAAACATTTGGAGATGGCTATCTCTTCTCCATGCTTCTCCCCAGGTTCTTCAGCCTAACCTCTTATGACATTACCTTGAGTCCCTTAACTACCTTAGTAGCCTTCCTCTGGACATTTTATATCTTATCAATGTCCCTACTGAAATGTGATACTCTAAACTGAATCTATATTTCTAAATCTGGCCTTATCAAAGCATAGAGTATAGCAATATTTATCACCTGATCTTGGATAGTATGCTTTTCTTAGTGAAGCCAAGATTTAGTCAGATTTCCTGACTGCTATATTATGCAAATCCCTCATTGAAATTGTATTTAAGAATTCCAGATATTTTTCACACACAACTGTTCTCTAGCTACCCTTCTCCCATTGCTTATACTTAGGAAATTGATTCTTTGGACTCATGTGTAAGACTTTACTCTTTTACTCCTATTAAATGTAGTCTTTTCTGATCTGGTCCAATGTTCTGGACTGTCATGATCATTTTGCATCCTGATTCTGTCATCCAGTGTTAGCTATTGCTCACTGCTTTGTGTTACCTACAAATTTGATAAGAATGACAAGTCATTGATAAAACCTGTAAACAGCCCATAGCCATATAGGGCATTCCATTGAAAACTTTATTTCAAGTTGACCTTGAACTATGAATCATAACTTTTTGATTCCAGTCACTTAACTAGCACTACATCTACCTTATGCCTCTCTATTTTGTTCAGTAGTATAGTATGAAATACATGGTCAAATGCTTGTTAAAAGATAGATAGAGTCTTTAGCAGATCTTCCAATCTGGCAAACTTGTCATGAAATGAAAATGAGATAACTGTTACTGATGAAACCATGCTGGTTCTTTGTAATCACTGCTTCCATTGCTTAAGGTGCTTTGATCATCCTTGTAATAATATACTCTTAAATTTTTGTCAGAAATCACAGCCAAGCTCCCTGGAGTCTGTTTTGCAGATTTCATTTTCTTTTATTGGGGGAAGGTGGAGTTTGATCTGGTCAACATTTTTCTTTCAACAATGTGACATGGTCACGAATATCATTAATGGTGTTTGAGGTCTCTGTCATCACAGCTGCCAGTTCATCTCATTTTAGGCAGCTTTTTTTTTTTTGCTTTTGTATGCTGAGTGCTTAGTGCATAGTAAGTTTTTAAAATACTGACTGTCCTAGCATGTAATTCATCTGAACCTAGTCACTTGGTCTTCTCAAGGACACTTAAGTAATCTCTTACTCTCTCACTGTTTATCTTGAATATCCATTCCCTGTTAGCTATTTTGGTTCTGATTAGGAAGCCCTTTGAGGTCTTCTAGTTCAGATGGAGTATTTTGCTCAGTAAACACCAAGACGGAGGTATTACAGGTCCTCTGATTCCAAATCCATCTCACTTTCCACTGCCTCACACTGACATTCATCTTTCTCCTTAGTGGAGAAAAGAGAAGCATAATGTAATTGGAGCAGCTCTGCCTTGCCCCTGTTAGAACAACAACCACCAAGTTGATTGATGAGTACCTGGGACATTCATACTTATCTTTTTAGATAATTCTCTTTCTTCTACAGTGAAGTTGTTCCTCTTCAGAATTTCATTGTTGAGGTCTTCCAATCCCTTCTTAGTTGAGTTCCTTTGCAGAATTTTTGTCTATGGTATCCCAACTGTCCTGTCTCTAAACTCTTTGAAACTTGGTTTCTGAAAATCTGGAGTGAATGCCAAACTGTGCTCACCTTTCTTCTCCTCTAGCACAAATTCTGAATATGGAACAATCATGTCTACCCAAGATTTCTCACATTTCCATCTAGCAACCAGTTCCTCCTTGTTGGTGAGAATCAGATCTAGAATAGATGCTTATCTCTTTCCGTGTTTTGATTATGAAATTATCACCAAGTCAAGTAAATAAATCAGCTGATTTGCTTTTGGCAGAGAGAATGTTCTAGGAGATGTGAGGACAATTGAAATCCTCCTCACTGCTGCTGTATTGTGCCTTGGTGCCAGGCTTGGAATCTGTTTTCAGAACATAGCCTTTTCTTATTTTTGTCAGGTAGTCTGTAGTGTGTTCTCCCAACAGTACTGCTTCTATTTCTGTTTCAACTGGTCTTACTCCAGTGCCCTCTGTGATGCTTTCACAAACCTTTTTCCTGCATCATATGCCTTTTAAGTCTTAGTGATCCCCTAGTAGTTCAAATTTGCTTACCTCTTTTAAGATCTCTGGTTCATCTTGCTTTTCTGTGTACCATTTCACAAAGTATGACTATTTGAGCTTATGGGTTTTGTTATTGGCTCTTGTCTTGAATATTATATCCTGTGAACTTCTATGGATTACTTGGTTTTCTTTTTCTTCTTACATTATAGCTACTACGTGGTATCTAGCTTAGTGTGTCATATGTCATATGTGATATGTATGCATGCATGCATGTATGTATTTGTATACATCAGGTAGCTGGATGGTACTATAGTGCATAGAATGTTGGGCCTGATCTTCCTAAGTTCAAATCTGACCTTAGTGATCTAGCTGTGTGACTCTGGGCAAATCACTTAATCCGGTTTGCCTCCATTTCCTCATTTGTCAAATGAACTGGAGAAGGAAATGGCAAACCACTTCAGTATCTTTGCCAAGAAAATGCCAGATAAAGTCATAAAGAATCAGATATGATTGAAACAACTTAACAACAATGCATACATCATGTATGATATATATGTGTGTGTGTGTGCGTGTGCATATATAGGGTTGGTTCCCCCCTCCCCTCCTTTTTGTTTAACTTTAGATAGATTTGAAAATTTCTAGGCAAAAGCATTCTTTCCAGCCTTTGCAGAATGTGTTCTGTTCCTAGCTTTGAGTTTATTAGGTTTCTCCTGTTTTTAGGTTGTGGCCCTGAATTAGAAATCCAGTTCTTTGATATCATCTTCTTTTCTAGATACTTATCACTCAAATATGCCTTTTTTCTTCTATTCCTTGTCTTCAGTAGACACAGCAGTGAAATATCTCCTATGCTCCTAAGGTCTTTAGTCTCTTACCTTGGAAATCACTGGCAGTGCTTTTGAGGTTCCTTCTGGCAATATCATTTGGGCTTCAGTGAATCACCAGAAGGATTTTGACAAGGCTTTTTTTGGGGGGGGGAGGGGAAAGGGTTCTCTCATGTCTTGGATATGTGCCCTGCAAAGATAGCTGATCCCTTCATTGGTGTGACCAGGTCAACTACTAACTGCCTATAATTCCCCTTTGGCTGAAGTCACCATCCACCATTACTTACCTCTTTTTCCTTTGACCCTCTCCGGATGACCTCTCACTTGAGAGGTCCTGGACTTCTTTTAAGCAAGCAGCTGTTTGCTTTTCAGAATGAACATCCAATTGCTTTCTCTTTGGGAAGAGCCTTCTTAGCTCCAAGTGTTCAAGTTGTGCATTTCCCCTTTTCCTTCATTGTGACATTTATCTAGACTCCAGGTTGAGACTTTCTTCTGCCTTTTTCTGAGTGCTTTTGTTCTAGGATTTCACTTTTCTGCTCTTCACCTTCCTCCATGTACCACCTGCTCCCATGCCCCTTAAAAAAAGTCAAAGGGAATTCTTTATTTTTTATGATAACCTAGTCTAGAGTCTGGGGAAAGTATTCCTTGATGTTATTGATATTTGTGAGATGTACAAGCACCACATTCTGGCATGAGCCAGTCATGGAATATGAATTCTCTGATTCACATTATTTTGTAATGATTATGAAGTATGTACATCTGAGCCTGGATTTGGGGTCAGAAGACCAGAGTTCAAAGCCTTGCCTCTTTGACTTACTAGCTGTCTCACTTAGGGAAAGTTATTTAATCCCTCTAAAGGGTCCTTAGTTTCCTCTTCTGTAAAGTGAGGGATTCAAATAAGATGATTTCTAAGATCCCTTCAAGTTGTAAACCAGAGGTTTTGAACTTTTTTTTATGTCACGGACCCCTTTGGCATTCTGAGAAGCCCCTTTTCAGAGTGATACTTTTGAATGCATCCAGTAAAGTTCAGATGATTGTGTTAAGAACCTCTCTCAAATTCCACAGGCCAGTGATTTGTAAGTCTTTTGCGTAGGATATGTGTCTATTCCTTGACTTTTAAGAGGATTTTTTGAAGGCTGGCTGCATAATTCCAACACAGAAGTGCATGTAAGCCCTTAGGAGTTTTCTAGTTTAGGTTTAAGTTCACTTTTGTTTTGAGTTTTGTTTCTTTTAAGGTGTTTATTTTAGGTTTGATAGATTTGAAGGGTACCCTAGGGACCTTAGCAGAGAGAAGTTTGAGGGAAGGAAGAATTCTCATCCCACTAGTCTACTATGAATATTTTTTTTCTCTTTTCCTTTAGGAAAGTAAATGCAAATGTGGCAGCATTTCAAAGCAATTCACTTCCCCTTTTAGCTGAGGGCCCAGATGTGCACTCCAACTTATATAATGTAGCCTGAAATATTCCCTTGAAGATTGTGATCTCTTAAATGCCATCTTACAGAATGCCTCGATGCAGTTGTGGTGATTGGAAATCAGCTGGGGTACTTCTGTTAACAGTCTTCACATTTTATTTGGTAATGAGCCATAATCCTGAGACTTGGGGCTTTTTTCATCTGTTGCAGTACAGCTATGGTTTGGTCTTTTGGCACAGTGCCAGATCTCTTGTAATACGTAAGTGGGGTTGGGAATGACAGACCATTCTTTTCCTCAATCTTTTATTTTTTTAACTTCCTAACTGTAATTTTTTATAGTTGGTTGATGTGTTTAAAAAAAAAATCAAGACATTTAGAAACTTCTAAAGTTAACAATGAATGAAATTTTGGACAGGTTTGCTAAAAATATTTCAGAAGACAATCTGATTTTGGTGAAGCTCTTGAATGGATAAGCCTTGAGACAGCTTGTTACTCAGGAACACTTCTTTTATTAGGTATCACTTCTCTGCATGCTTGTGTTATCTTCCCTGCTGGACTTGAAGATGCAGATAACAGAAACAAAGTGAAACAGTCCCTGCTCTCTAGGAGTTTACAAGACGTGCACAGATAAGCATACATAAAATAAATATGAGTACTATTTTTGGGGGGAGGGTTAGAAATGGGTATCCGAAACAGTCTCCTGTTAGGAGGCAACTCTTGCCTTCTGCATATGGGAGCAGCAAGGAGGGAAATATTCAGAGATTAACTAGAGCTCCGGGGTGGTGGATCACTTGAGAAGATGGCTTCTAGGGCATCTTAATATTAGGATCTTAGAAGCAGGTCTTTCTGGGATGCCCCTTCAGGAGAGTCACCTGATAGCTGCCTCAGTAGCTGGTAGGTGGTGGTGGACTAAGGAGAAGGAAAAAGAGTAAGCACAGAGTATGGGTCGAATGGTTCACAGAAAAGGTTATGGGTCAAAAGCACAGGAGGATTATGGCAGGGCTACAGAGAGGCCAGGACTGATGAAATTCCATCATTGCTGCTTGAGCATTATGGTTCTTAATCAGATAATGAAATTCTCAAAGGAACATCATTGAGTCTGTGCAATACTTGAAGAAGCATATAAAATTATTTTTATAGCCTCACATGACCTCAGGGTTTCATATAAATTTAAGTGATAAATCCTCTGGGATGTGGAAGAACCTTGAAGTGTGTCTCTCATTGGTCTAGAGAATTTAGTGACACTGCTTTAGTTTCTTAAAGATGATACAAAGCCACTGTGTCCTGTAATATACATCTGGAGCCCTCTGTAAGTCATGACAATTACCCCTAATTTAATTTCTGATGACTAACGTCCGCTAGCAGTAGAGAACTGTCTGAAAGAATGGAAATCTGTTTAGATCAAGTAGGTTTATACAAAAGAAATATGCAGATATAAAAATTGCATTTAACCTCCACTAAAATATGTACACACATGACTAATAAAGTTAGTATTAACATGTAAAATAAAATACCATATATAGTTTTGTGTTTGTGAAATTTCATGTGATGTTATTTACCTCAGACAGTAGCTGTGTGTGGAAGTCACTTAACCTTTCTCAAACTCAATTTCCTTATCTGTAAAATGGGGATAATAATAACACCTATCTCATGGGATTGTTTTGAGGATTAAATGAAATAACCTGTAGTACTATATAAATGCTCACCATTTTTGTTAGCTATGGCAAACAAAAGTTTGATTCTTTGTGATGATAGGTTTTGCAAAATGAAGCAAATATATGCTTATCTTGAGTACTGACTGCTCTGTTGACGGGACTACAAATAAACGTAGTTTTTCAGTGCAGAACAGAACAGAGATCAGTCTTAGATTGATAGGTGTCGTTTTAATTTTAGAATTTGAAGGGCACTTAAAAAAACAATATGTGGGCCTCACTTTGTTAGTTATTGATTTCCTTGTAGTATTCAGTATATTGTTATAGATGGTTATGATGCTAATAAGGTCAAACCTGTGTGTTTGATCATTCTGAGAGAAGGTCACATTCTACCACATTCTTGTTACCCACTGCACCCTTGGCCATTCTGAGTGTTAGGTTTCTGGTGTGTGTTAGATAACTGAGAGTTAGTTATCTGTAAAATAAGTGAGTTGTACTGGATGACCTAAAAGGTCCCTGTCTGCTCTACATCTATGATCTTTAGTCAGTAATCTTTCACTCAAATCTCTAGATATTTATGAATAAGCAACAAAAGCTGTAGTCTTAGGTTTTCTGGAGGTAATTCTGAGTGGGGGCAAATTGAGACCAAAAGTTATGGTTCTGGGGGAGGAGGCAGGCTACCCACAAAATTGAGCCCAGTCTGTGTGATAGCAAAGGCTGCAGGCACCAGGCCATGAGTCAGGTTTTGGAGGAGAAGATGCCTTCTAAAAGCTGGGCTTATTCTAGGCAATTCAGTTCTGTACTTTTAATCATCATCATATGTAAGGTGGTGTGTAAAGCATGGTGAAGTACAAAATCGAAACACTTATTCAGTTTTTATTTATGAAGATCTTTTAATCTGGATTGACACTTGCTGTGGGCCCATTTTAAGACCTGTTATTGACAATAAACATGTTTTGTGATTCAAAGTCTTGTTCAAGAGTAAATGATGTATGAGGGTCAACGAAAGGAAAAATATTTTGTAATATAGTAACTTGCCTGTTTGTGTTCAGTCAGAAGAGAAATGCTCCACATACATGTGTACGTGAACATAAGGACAGTCTTAGTGTATTTTCCTGTTTGGCTTTCACCCTTGTTAGCCGTTAGTGGGTTCATTGGTACCTGAGCTGCACAGAAATAGTTAGAATAGTTAGAATCATAAAGAGGGATAGAAGGGCTCTTAGAGGTCAGCAGGTTGGAAAGAGAACTCTGTCCAATGTTCTTAAGATCTGAGGGGATTTGCAGCCAGTTAAACTAGTTTTGAATCTAGCTATACAGAGGTATCATTTGTCAGAAAAAGGTATTGAGAAGGAATCTGGCATCCGCGGTTGAGTCAGGAGTGAAGTAAGATAATAACATTTAATATTTGCAGTTGATTTCACTTAATAAACATCTATAAAGTGCCTACTCTGTTCAAGGCCATGGGAATGAAATATGAAAAACATGTCGTGCCCTTAGGGATTTTACCATTCTCTGGGTATGGTATGTAAACAGATGATGATGATGATGATGATAACTAGATCACCTAGGACTTACGTTCCTTAAGATTTGCAAAGCACTTTACAATTATCTCAGTTATCCTTACTTTGAGAGGGAGATGTTAGTGTTATACCCCATTTACAGATGAGGAAACTGAGGCAGATAGAGGTTAAGTGACTTGCCACAGCCACCAAATGTCTGAGCTGCATTCAAACTCAGGTCTGTCTGACTCCCAGCTCCAGCACTCTTGTCCACTACACCATATGACTGCAAATAATTATTAGAGAGGAGAAAGAGAACTGATAACCTGGGAGATTATTTTTACGAATAAAAGAGGTGCAATGATTTGCCCAGGTCATGCACCTGGGAAATCTCAAGTTAGACTTGAGCGTCTAAATCTGGTGTATGGGCACCATGTATGTGAAGGTCCCATATATGGCTCAAGTCAAAAAAATGAAACAAAACAATAAGAAACCAGGAAATCTATAGAAGATGAAAAACGTATCAGGAGAACAGCCAAAAAGATGTCTTGATACTGAAGCAACATTTTGTTTGAGGCAGAAAGACTTTGAGGCTCTCCCTGGGAGTGATTCTTCCCAGGGTGTGGCCAGCATGACTCCAGCATCTGTCCTCTCCCAGAGGACTGGAATGGCATTTCAGTTTGTCAGATTTGGCACATTCTGACAGCTTGACCATTGCTCTGTATTACTGGCAGAGATTACTGAGGAAGGGGCCTCATGCTTAATCCATTAGAGACAGGCCCTTTCTTGCATTTCCTTTAGCAGATGCCAGTGTAATTACTGCTACCCCCAAGGAGAGCTTTACTCCATGTGTATATTTCAGTGGCGTCCAAATAGAAATGGATCTTTTAAGGCCATAGATTGATTTAGAAAACCACAAATTCATATTATCTACGCTTCATCGTATCTTTATTTATTTATTTACTTATTCATGCATTTATTTGTTTATTTATTTGTTCATTCATTCATTCATTCATTCATTTATTGATTTATTGATTTATTTATTTGTTTATTCATTCATTCATTCATTCATTCATTCATTCATTTATTTATTTTGTTCAGCATTTCCCAGTTATGTTTTGATCTGGTTCTGGCTAGGGGTTTGGCAGTCCTCGAGTTTGACAGCTGTGGTGTACTTTCCTCAAGGTCAGCAGTTATGTTATAGAAAGGATTCTTTTTGAACTCTGAGTTGGATTAGGTGACCTTTAAGATCCTGTCCAACTTGAGATTTCTTCTGTATTCTTCAAGCAACAATTACAGGCAACAGTGATCACTTCTTGGTGTTTTCTTGTTCAGGGATGACTTGGACTGAATAGCCTCTGAGGTCCATCGAATTCTGAGCTTCTATGATTGGAGTAGTCTGTGTGTGCACACACACATCTACATGGCACGTGGGCAGAACAAGCCCTTGGCAGCATATGTTTCTGGGCATGGTTGCTCAAGTTCTCAGATTTTCTGCTATGATAGAGTTCCCTTTAAAACTTAATGGCAATAGCATTTGTTCGTAACAGTGTTTGGGATTTTACCTTTGTTCAAGAAGGCCATTTAGTTCTGGAGCTAAACGTTCTTTCATATCAGTGTTTAGTGTCCCATTAATCTGATTAAGTTTAATATTATTACTTGGATGTGTTTAAGTTGAGCTGAACAGTTTATGGACCACTCTGCAAACCCAAAAGATATTTACACTCTTTTAAACCATGTCTGCAATATTCAGCAAAAGGGCCCCTTTCCTATTACTGAGGAAAGTACCTTTAAGCATTTTGTTAAGATTGAAATACTTGTCTAGCATTCCTCCTACCAGTGCAGGTAGCCTTGTTATAAGGAGATATAGTGTATGAACATGGTTTTACATGATTGTGTTTTTTCCTCCTTCTAAACTAACATGAAATACAGATTCAACCTCAGAATCCCAGAATTTTAAAGCTGGAAAGGACTCTGAAGCATTTAGTCAAGTCTGTATCTGAAAGGAAGGCCTCTGGGGCTGTCTAGCCTCAGCACAAAGGCCTTTAATCAGGAGGAGCTCCTCACCTTCGAAGACCACCCCTTCCGTTCCTGGAGAGCTTTGAGTGTTTGCGTCTTTGTAATTTCCATCTACTGCTTCATGTTCTTCCTTTTGAGGCCCCAGTGAAATAAACCTAATTCCTCTTTGACATAGCAGTTCTACCGATTCCTTAAAGGAGCTATTATAGTGCCCCTAAGCCTTTTCTCTAGGCCAAACAGTTCTCTGAACTCCTCATACAGAATGGACTCAAGGCTCTTTGCCATCAGGGTTGCCCTTCCCCTGGGAGCTATCCACTTTATATCAGTGTCCTTCCTAAAATGTGAAAATGTGGTGTCCAGAAGTGAACATAGTTCTCCAGATATGTTTGGTCTAAACCTGTGGTTTCATTGGTAATGGGAAAGAGCTCCTGGTGAGGAAGCTTTCATTAATGCTGATGAGCATTTTATTTTATTTTATTTTATTTTTAGGCAATTGAGGTTAAGTGACTTGCCCAGGGTCACATAGTTAGTAAGTGGCAAGTTCTTGGTTTGAGGCTGTATTTGAACTTAGGTCCTCCTGACTTTAGGGCTGGTGCTCTATCTACTGCACCACTTAGCTGCCCTATTGATAAGCATTTTAGAGCAGGAGCTGGCAAACAGGAACCTGTGAGCCAAATGGGCCTGCCCCCTTGTTTTATACAGCTCCTGAACCAAGAATGGCTTTTAAATTTTTAGGTAAACTTATTGGTTTCTGGACCTTAATTGCAGTCTCCTGCAGAGTGTCCTTTGGGTACACCCAGAGATCAAGTGACTGGCCCAGCGTCTCATAAACAGTATGGTGCAGAACCAAAATCCTCTTGACTCATGGGTTGCCTCTCTTCACTATTTAAAGTTGCACAGTAGGACCGTCGTTCCTTTTTTGCTTTATTTTCAAATGCTTTGCTAAAAATTACCTACAACATTCCCCTAATCTGTCTGCCACTTACCAGAGTACACCAGTGATAACTGAAGGCCAAGGGGGTGATAGTGTTTTTCACTTTCTTTAATTACACAGAGTGGCGTATCACTGAATGTCAGGTCAATTATTCCATTACACACCTGAACAGGAATCTACTCTTCCTTAAGTGGTCATCAAACCTTTGTTTGAAGACCCACAGTGAGACGGTCCCCTCCACCACTAGAAGCTTTAGCAGGAACACAAAGTGTGTTAGATTAAGCATAGTCTTTTTTTTAGGCAGGATTTCTAACCTGATAGAAGGGAATACTGATTTTAGCAAAGCCTTTGATAAAGTACCTCATCTTCTTCTTGTGGTCTGGAGAATACATTTTGGGTTCAGAACTGGTTGAATCCATGTGAGGTGAGGATTGGTTACAGGACGTGAAGTTGTCAGGTCTGGAGAAGAGAGCACTGGTGGGGGGGTATATAACGGCCTTGTTCATGTCTTTGGAAGGCTTTGAGAGCAGAAGGCATGATCTGGGGATAACTTTGCTGGCAATTAGAGCTGTCTAACTGTGGAATTGGCTCCCTCCCCTCAGAGGAGTGTGGAAGCACAGTCTTCACACCTGATTGTCTGGGTCTTAGAGTGAAGATTCCTTTCTGTTGCATGTTGGCTTAAGTGGTCCCTGAGGTCCTTTCCAACTCTCAAATTTTATGATTCTGTAATGATAAAATAACATTTTTTTCATTTGCATAACATTCTAAAGTTTGTACATGTCTCATTTGAACCTCACAATAACCCCTTTTTATATATGAGGAAACTGATGTTAAGAGAGGGTAAATGACTTTTATAGAGTTACACAGCTATTAAGATTGGGGCAGGATTCAAACTCACATTACCTTTCCAAGAAGGGCAGCTAGCTGGGTAGCACAGTGAATAGTGCTGGCCCTGTAGTACTGGTGTGACCTGACCTGAGTTCAAATCTAACTTCCGATACTTTCTTTATTAGCTGAGTGACCTTGGGCAAGTCACTGTAAAATGGGGCAGACATAATACTAGCATCTACCTCCCAGGTTGTTGTGAGGATAAAATCACTATATAAATGCTATTGTAACAATAAGAATGGTAATTATTATTTTTAACAATACTCCACATGTTTCCCAACAGGGCAGTGCATAGAGGGGATTCTCACCTTCCTGCTCCTACAGGCCATCCTTTGCTTTTCTCATTTTTCTTGTGGAAAAATCAGAGGGAGATAGGCTCTAGTTAGTTGGATTTAGAATTGATTTTATGATCAGGCACAGAGAACAGTCATTAAGAGCTTGATGCCAATTTGGATAGAAGTCTCTGGTAGATTGCTACAGGGGTCTGTGCTGGCCCTTGTGCCATTTACATGTCTGTCAATTATTGGGCAAAATGCCTAGATCTAGCGGAGGGCAGGACCTCGGAGGTCAGCTCAAATGATCTCCTTTTACAGATGAATATATTGAAGCTGGGGCAGGTTACACACAGGTGTTGGCAGAGGCAGGGTTTAAAGCTATGCCCTAAGGCTTCAGATGGTATGATTACTAGATTTGCAGATGATGTTAAGCTCCGAGTGGCTAGAATATTATGTAATGTGATAACTTATGCTTAGCGGGGCAGCTAGGTGGCGCAGTGCCTGCTGTGCCTTCTTTAAGTGACCCTGGGCAAGTCACTTCACAAACAAACAAACAAACAAACAAACAAACCCAGCAACTTATACTTAGGCTCAAAATCTGAGCTTAAGGAGTGTAAAAAGGGTAGGTGTGGTTAGAATGCAGTTTGTCTTTAGCTGATCTCAGAGTTTTAAGGGACCATAAGATCAGTGGGAGTTGGAAGTGTGATATCCTGCCAGGAAAGCTACTGGGGTCTTGTGCTTCCTTAAATGGGACGTAACATCCTGGAAGAAGAAAGTGAGAGTGTCAAGTGTCTGGTCTGAGGCCAGTTTTGAACTCAGGTCCTCCTGACTCCGGGGCTGGTGCCCTATCCCCGGCGCCCCTTAGCTGCCCCAGATACCTTTTAAAATGGATTAATGGAATTCTTCTGCATCCTGGGGAAAATGAAATTCCTGACAGAATGCCTGAAGGTTTTTGAAAATGCAGAAGGCCCAAATCAAAATAAGTAATTTAAAAGATGGGCTGAGGAGTAGTTTTTAAAAAATGCTTTGTGATATCTGTAAGAATTTTCAGTTGTATTTTCAAGGTGATATCAGTGGCCATTTACCTATCCACCCTGAGCTGGGGAGTGAGGGGGGTGAAGACAAGAGGGCTGGAGCTGTTTCTGCCTTGGCTTCTGAAATAAGGAGCCATCCTGGGCTACTGGTTTTATTGTGTTTTTCTGTCCATGTCCTTAGTGCTTGTCTTGGTCACAACTCTTCCCCCAGGAAAAGCACATACTTCTGTGACCTCATGCCTTAAGGAAAAACGATTAAAGTAAAAAAAAAACCAAAACCAATTCAGTGTTTGTAATAGATTGTGCTAATTTGCTCCTAACTTTTAGGGAACATGAGCCATTTATAAGGAGCTGGTACAGTGATCAGCTGTTGAACTGATGTCAGTAATACCTGGGTTCCAGTTGCCCTTCATGCACTTCCTAACACTGTAACCAAGGCAGGCTGATCCACAGATTCCTAATCTGTTAAATGGAGATTTCAATCACCCCTCCCTTACTAGATTGCTGGGAGCATCTAGGGAGACTTGATGTACTTTGTAAACCTTGAAGCTCTATTTAAACATCTGCTGTTATATAAAGGCTTGTAGTATCACACCATTTTTTTCCCCAGTCACTCAGGTAACAAGCATTTATTAAGTATTTCCCATGTACTGGGCACTGGACTTAAGTTCTGAGAATACACATGCAAAAGTGAGATAGAAGCTTGCTTTCTACACAGTTACAACAAAGAACAAAGAAGCTGAAGGCAGGTACCAGGGGTGGGGGAGTGGGCCTGTCAGAGCAATGAAAAGAAGCCCAAAAGCCTTGGAGCTGGTGGGGAATGGGGAGAATACTGTGCTGGGCCCCTCTTTAAATGGGGGCCCTGGAGTCCTTGGCTCAGGGGGCAGAGGGTATTGAGATGTGAGGACTTTGCAGCATAATGAGATTTCCCAGTGATGGGTTTCCTGGGGCTGGAAGGCATGATGGAGAAATTCAAAAAGCTCAAAAGCATTGTGGTTGGTGGGAAATGGGGGAAATGTGTAATGCACAGATATATAACCCCTGCCCTTTGTGAGCTTACATTGTATGGGAGGAACACAAAGGAATGCAAAGAAGGAAAGAAGGAAACAAGCATTTTTAAAGCACCTACCATGGGCCAAGAATTGTGCTTAGTACATTAAAGATACCTCACTGTGAGATAATTGAAAAGTGGAGAGCTTTTCCAGTTGGGGAAATCAGGGAATACTTCTGGAAGAAAGTGAGCCTTGGAGGAAAATCAAGATTCTGAGAGCAGTAAGCATGGGGAGTGCAGCAAGATGGGAGATGAGGATACTCTGGTTTTATCCCAGTATGGCTAGGACTTTTAAATTATTCATTTATAATAATAGTTATAAAAAACAGTTGCATCAGTATATATGAGCATTGTTGTGGAATTAGTTTTGAGATTGTTAATAATTCAACGATTCTTACTTGGATGGATCCTTTTTCTTACCTGTGTAGGTACTCCTTTTGTAAATGAAAGTGGTAGCACATCACAGTCCTATGACTGTTGTCTTTGTTCTCCTCTAAAGGATTTACAAGTAAACAATGTGCTGGGTGCCTCTCCTAGACTTTTGGGCATTTCCTGAAGAGTTACAAATGGAGCATGAAGGCTGTTCACCAGTCACCCCTTATTCTCACCACATAGCTGGGCTATCTCCTGTTTGCTCAGACAGCTGTTTCATGACATTCTTTAACCCATGTCTATTATTCATTTCATCCTCTGGGTGTGGGTAGACTGTGATACCTTACCAATGAGAGGATAGCTATTTATAATGCTTAGGTTTCCTGACACTTTAAAAATGGAATCTATATTAACAATGAAAATAGTCTGGCATTATTATCAAATTCTAGTATCATTCACCTTTGAGAATATGTAGTTTAAAGTTATTCTGTAATACTTGAATTAATCTGTTATCATTGTATCACTTATAGGACTGATTGTGATCCTTTTTATTCTTGTCCTTACTTGCTTTACTTTTTACAGGAAGTATTCTCTAGAGGATATTCCCAACCCACTGGAGGCCGTCTTCCAGGTCTTCTTACTATCCATTTGTTATCACTTGCACTCATTCTGTGAATAACATATCTTCTTTTGGGTATACCAGTCATTTAACCCACGGATCTTTTTTTAATGAACTGTTCTTTCATCGCTTCTCATCCATATTGTACTGACGAAGTCAATTTTTTAAATATGAGATTGTATATTAATCCATATTACTTCTCATCTCATAAAATTTGGCTCAGTATGTTAGCTTTTTAAACAGTTTTATCCAAGTCATTGGGAAAAATGTTAAATAGTCTAGGGCCAAACACTAATCCCTGGGGCACTCTCCTGGAGATTGCCTCCTTCCAAGTTAATATTGAAACAGATTCCTGCTCTGCTGTTCACTTCAGTCTTTTTGAGAACTGCCCAGGACACTGAAAGATTAAATGACTCAAAGATCATGCCACCAATGAGGATGGTATTCCAGGTTTTGAGTGCAGCTTTCTATGCAGTAAACCACTCTATCTTAGACAAACAAAGTATTAAGTAAATAAAAACTAATTGTGGGGAAACAGGAGAGAAGGGAAAGAAGTTCTAGCCACAGGGAGGGGTCACTTTAGTTGGTTTTTTAGTTGTGTCTGACTCTGTGTGACCCCATTTGGAGTTTTCCTGGTAAAGATACTAGAGTGGTTTGCCATTTCATTCTCCAGCTCATTTTACAGGTAAGGAAAGTGGGGCAAAAAAGTTAAGTGACTTGTCCAGGGTTCCCACAGCTAGGAAGTGTCTGAGACCAGAATTAATCTTAGGTCTTCCTGATTCCAGGCCTGGTGCTCTATCCACTGTGCTATCTCGTTGCCCACACAGTGGGTTGTCTTCTCAAAGTTCTGTAGCTGAAAGGGGTCATAGAGGCCATATAATTGAAGTCCTCACATTTTACAGGGGAGGAAACTGAGCCTGGGGGAGATGAAGTGACTTGCCCAAGATCACATTGGAGATTGAATCCAGGTTTTCTGACACCAGAACCTGTGCTCTTTGTACTGGATCAAACTGCCTCATATAGAAAGGGCACCAGAGCTAAGTTTGGAAGCAAACTAGACATTCTGAGAGGTGGAGGTAGGGGTGGGAGCAGTTAGTGCAAAGGTGCCAAGGTGGGAGATGGAGGAGTCCTCTGTAAAGCACAACAGAGTGTGAATGGATCTGATGGGCCTGGAAATATAGTGGATCCACGTTGTGAATGACTTTGATTTTGGAGGCAATGTAGAGCCATTGGTAGTTAGTGAACTGGGGAGTTCCATGGTCAGACCTGGTTCCTGTTGTTACCTAACAAATTCTAGTCTTGTCTTATGCGATCTCTAAATTATGTTAATATTCTTTTTCAGTTCTTGGAGATTAAAAAAAACCAAAACTTTTCTTTTAAAAATGAGGAATATCTGTAACCCTTCTTCTCCTGCTCCTTCACCAAAGGATTATCTAAACTTCCTTGATCATTTTATTTTTTTGAAGATGGTAATGAAACTTTCTGAACATAGCCTTGTTGAATATGGATTTCATAGCTATGATGATGTTTCTTGCCTTTGCAGATTTTAAATTCATCAGAGTTTGGCAGCGAATTATGTATATGTTATTTCAGGAATTTTGCACATGCACTGCTTTAAACCACTGATTATTTTTGTAAGATGCTGTTGTGTGAATTTGGCTCATTCCATTGATGCTGAACTCATCAGATGGCTATATTGTCTTCTATGAATGTGACTTGAATTTATTAAATGGCACAGGCAGTAACATCTGTTTCATAAAGCTCGTTTTATTTTCTGAAACTTTAAATTTTCAAATTTACAGCTTACAAATGAGTAAAAGTCAATTCATTTGTCTGTAAGATTTGACTGAGTTTTGAGGAAAGCTTGTTTTTAACCTTGTTTTTGATGTAATTTTAATTTTGCATATTTGTTAAATATGAAAGAAAATAAGTATTAAAGAGATGCAGAAAGGTATTTTGTATTTCCTTTCATAACTTAAACATATTTATACTCATGATCCCAAATATTTTATACCTAATAGAAGACCTGTCTGTTTATAGAATGCTTGATAAATTTTTTGATGGGAAATATTATGTCACTATATTAATATAATTATTTTATGGTCATTTTTATTAACTTGTTCTATTGGGTATTTATTTTGTGACTTGGCAAGGAAAAAGCCCCTTTAAACTACTTTATTTTCATAGTATTGAAGCCTTTTTTGGGTTTAATTGTTGAAGAAAAATTGAGACTGTAGGTTGTTATAAAATGGACATTCTCTTACCTGGTTTCATCTGGTGGAAGTTATTGCTTATTTCCAAATGTTGTTTCCAACTCTGGGAATAGAATATTAAAAACAAAAAACAATACTGATTTTTAATGCCAGTAGCATTTTTGATGCTTTGGAAAATGAAGGTGAATGCATCTACTTGTAATCGTTTAGGAAACAGATGCACACTCTTTTTTAGAGTACTTACTTCATCTGCTTTTCTTTATGTGTCCTAGTGTCTTTTATGATTATGAGCCTTTCCTGAAGGCTAGCCCAGGCTAGCAGTGGGGAATCACTGGAGCTCATTGGCCTGTCTGTGTTCATTCACCATTGTGAGAATGTTTGCTTTTCTTCTTTGACTACTCAGACTTCACATCTTATCTAAATCTTTTAAAAAAAAATTGATATAGTGAAGTCAGTTTTTTTTTGGTATACTGTAACATATTTTGTTTAGATTAAAAACATGAAGTCAGCCTATCCGGACTCATTGTTCTTTTAGCCTAGCCCTATTTTACTGTTTCTTGGTAAGGGTTAGATTCTAATGCTATGAATGGAAGGTTAATTTTTCTTGAAAGGGCCTGTCTCAACATTTTATAATGGTATAAAACTAGGATTATTGTATTATCTGCTGACATTCTGTCATTTTATCATGAATATAAAGTCTCAGTTTATTTAACCTTTCTTGTATGGTAAAAGGGATATTAAAGTATTCTGATATTTGGAAATAAATACTTTAAGAATGGGGAGTGATTTTTATGTTGACATCAAACTTTTCTCATCTTAGAAGAAAATGGAGCATTCGAAATGGAAGAAATGGGAGGTGCTTGACCTGTGTCTGGGATGTGGCACATTACTCTCACATTACTTCATTTGGTACTTGTAACAATTCTGACATGTTTTGGGCAGGTGAAGCGATTCTGAAAATGTCTAGTCTCGGAGAGTTGCCTGAAGTTCAAAGGGGTTTTAACTCACTCAGAGTCACAAGACCTGTAAGGTCAGAAGTTTTATTGGAATCTAGGTTTTCCTGATTCCATCCAAGTGCGGAATAATGTTTGCTTTGCCATTCTGCTTCTCAGTGTTTGACAGATAGCCCTTGAGTGTCTGTGCATTGTCTCAAGTCACTTCAGTGGTAAAAGACTGAGGTCGACTTAAAATCTAGGTGTTATGACTGAATGGGGTTTCTTGTCTATCATCTATGAGATATACTCTGCATTCAGGATAACATCTTATACTAGTTTACAGCTTTTGTTCTTCCATCAATCAGAAAGTGCCTTGTGTTTGAGGCACTGTACTAGACACTCATGAATTGTAATTGGTAGCCTTTTGCCACTTTACCTAGGAAAAATACATTTATTTTTGTATTAGAAGTTAATGTAGGGGCAGCTAGGTGGTACAGTGGATAGAGCACCAGCCCTGGAGTCAAGAGGGCCTGAGTTCAAATTAGGCTTCAAACAGTTAACACTAGCTGTGTGACCCTGGGCAAGTCACTTAACTCAGATTGTCTTGCAAAAGAAAAAAAAACAAAGTTAATATAGAACTAATTCTGAAATTGTAGATTTTTTTTGGGAAAAAATTCCTGTATTTGTTAGCTAATGGAAAGAACACTGGACTGGTTATCTAGAAACCTGAGTTCCAACTACTCCTGGCCTTTCTTAACCTCTTGTTTTCTCATATGTAAAATGATGGGAGTTAAGTGATTAAAAGATATTAATTAAGCACCTACTCTCAGGCACTCTGCTAAATATTGGGGAGACAAAACTGTGAATGACTTAGCTATTCTCAGCAATACAAAGATCCAACACAATTCTGAAGGACTTATGTTGAAAAATGCTGTCCACCTCCAGAGGAAGAACTGATGGAGTCTGAATGCTGATCAAAGCATACTTTTTTTTTTACTTCAGTTTTCTTGGATTTTTTTGGTTTGTGTTTTCTTTCACAACATGAATAATATGGAAATATGTTTTGCATGACTGCACATGTATAAGCTGTATCAAATTGCTTGCTTCCTCAAGGAAGTAGGGAGAGGAGGCATAGAAGGAGAGAATTTGGAACTCAAAATTTTAAAAAACAAAAGTTTAAAAATGGTTTTTATGTGTAATTGGATAAATATTAAATTTAAATTTTAAAAAGCATTTAAAAAAGAGTGTATGGAAACAAGTCAGGTGTAAGAAAGAGAGAAGGAAGAGGACAGGTTAGGAAGGGTTTTCACAGCCAAACAGGAGGACTATAGATTTGATCCTGGAAGTAATAGGGAGCCATTGGAGTTTGGACTAGTTGCTCTCTGAGGTAATTTCCAGTGCTAATTTTCAATGATTTTTACCTGGTAGATTTAAATCATATGTTATAGTTCCTTAGTACTTTAAAATTTCCAAAAATAGGAAGTAATAAAAAAGACAGAAAACTTTTTTTGTTGGGGAGGGGTGGGGAGAACTAGGCTGTCTGGTAGCAAGCAGAAGTATCTATTAGAGAATTGGTACATTGCCCCAGATTTCCACATTGGTTACTGTTTAACCAAGTGGGGAATATTTTCCTGATCTGTAAGAAATGCAGGGCTAAAACTGTCATAGGATTCTTAATGAATACAGAAATTGGAAAATTTCACCAAGGGATTTTCTTACTAGGCAGAGAATTCTTACAAGTCAGAAACTAGATTGCTATCTTGTGTTACTCTCCAGAGTGGCACAACTTAGTACTAAAACTTATGGCTTAATAGCTGTCTCAGATGAGGATTTCCCCTAAGGAAGATATTTGAGAAAAATTCAAGTGTACTTGAAGTTGGTATTAGTTTTATGCAACCTGACTTGAGTTTTCTGAGTAGAGAGAGTGTCAGTGTACATGGGCAGCAGCCAGAAGGCAAAGAGGTGTATTCTGATTGGTGACACCTGCAAAATGTCAACCTTTTTCCTTTAAAGCTCCGAGATGTGGGAGATGTTATGGAAGCTCCATAGAACAAGAAAAAGGCAGATGCAGAACACCCTGCTCCTGCTGGTAGTGAGGGTGGGCTGCAGGCCAGACAGAAGAGCGGGGCTTGGGGCTACCTCCTGAGGGCACTGAAGGCCTGCCACATAGGGCAGCTCAGTCATGGAGGTAGAAGGAGGGACACCCCACTATGAGCTCACTTATTTGACTGTCCATCTCTTACTGTCCACACCTGCAGCCTCTTTTGGAGCACAGGTGCCTAACTGAAGAAGGCAGGATTCCATTCTAGGACTCTGTCATATGGCCTCCAGTCATTGGGCATATACATTGATTCCAGCTTTTTGTCACAGAAACTGGAGTCACTCAAAGGGCATAAACAGTTTTGTGATTCTTCTCTGATATCATATCATATTGCTCTTCAAAACCTTTGCGATAGTCCCAACTTTGTGCCCTTATCTCTGCAGCTATGCCAAAATTGAGTTTGAGCCAGATTTGCTAATTATTATTAGTGGGTCTAAGGTAGTATGTTAAGATTATTTTGACTTACACTTTTCTTATTGGTAGAGAATTTGAATATCTTTAAATTTCATTATTAGCATTATGCATTTTTCTTCCTCCTAGACCAGAGACCATGGAGGTTTCTAACCCATTTTTTCCTGGAACATTCCTCCCTGGAGTCCTGCTGTCCTTATTGGTTACTGCCTCCCCAGGTCCAGTATTTCAGGCAGGCCCCAGCCAAGCTTTCCTTTATTCCCTTCTGGCCATCTCTTGGCAGATTAACCAACCTGTCTACTCCCCCTCCCCCAATACATATTCTCCTTTATGGAACTATGATTAAATCAATTCTGCAGTGGTTCCTGGAAGGGGTATGGTTGATTTATTTTCCTTTGACCCCACTCAGCATCCTTTCTGGACCAAAGTACCCCTCCTGGACCGCTATTCCTTTATGTATATTACCTGAACTCTCTATGTGGGGACGGTTTGTAACCCCAGTGCTCAACACATGCGAATTAAATGCCTATCCATTTACTTATTTATTCATTTACTTATTCATTCATTCATTCACTCATTTATTTATTTATTTATTTATTCATTCATTTATTTATTTATTTAAGGGAACATTTATTCACTTAGAGAGTGCATGCTGCTTTTCTTAATGTGTATAGACTCTCAGTATATGACATTCTGTATTTCTACCCCAAAAAGTTTAAATAAAGAGGATGGAGCATATAGCTCTGTCTTCTTACTCCAATAATGTCATTCCTGGAGCATTCTGGGGTTGGCTGCAGTTCTGTTCTACCTTTTTTCTTTGACATACCTAAATGACATAGCATCAGAACTGAAAGAATAAACCCAGCACTATTGGGAAATCTTGTGCTCTGTCTCATTTTTATACACTTGAGAAAAACTGGGCTTAGGAAGTGTTGGAAAATGCTGTCTCTTAAATTAATGTTCAGGTGATTTTAGTTGCTTTCTCAGTAGGATGTTTCTAGTGTGGTTTTATGATTTCAATTAGATTAAAATCTTCCCCTCTCCCCCTTTTCTTTAACGATAAAATAGTTTGTGTTTTATTTTTGAAAACTTTTGAAAAAGATTTTCTGTCTTCATATTTAGCATAGAATGAGGTAAGCTCTAGACCTCAGACTGAGGTAGGAGAAAAGGAGGAAATTATTTTGTAACATTGTGGTTACTTAGCTTGTTGCTGAAATCCCCCGAGGCTGGAACTAGAAACCAGGTGTGGTAATTGCAGTAGCAGATTTAGGCATGAAGAAGGGGGTAATACCCTTCCTAACAATTAGAGCTGCCAACCAGTAGAATGGGTTGCCTTGGGAGCTAGCAGATTGGTGCTACCAGATCTCTCCAAGCAAAGGCAGGATGTCTGTGTATTGGGGGCTTTGTAGGAGGGAATTCATGATTGGGGTGGTCAGAATGACTTCTGAGGTGACTTCCCAATATCTCCTTTTTAGAGACAAGGAAATTGAAACGGAAACTGAGGGAGTTTAAGTGATTTCAGCGTGATATAGCTCAGTGAGGGTCTGAGGAAGGACGGGTACATAAGCCTCTCCCTCCTCTTTATCACCTAATGGATTCCTGGAGAGCATACATCCTAGTAGAGGGGCATCCAAAAGTGCTTCTGGAGGTATTTTCCCTCACTACTGATTATTGACTTATTGGGGAAAAATAAGGAAGCATTACTCTTTGATGACTTAATGCATATATCATGAACTTTGCTATTAGTTTACATTTTATATAAAATGCCAATTTTATTTCTTGGAAACAATGTTTAAGTTCCCCAGTCAACTGTATTACTTATATTATAACTTATGTTACTTAAAAAACCAAAGCACCCAACAAAACAATATTGTTCAGATTTTCAAAAGAAAATCACTCTTATCTCTGGAGCATTGCTTTGTGTAGAGGAGGTATTTGTAATTTTCAAGGGCTATTGAGTTGCTGCTAAATGAGGAGCAGTTGAGACTTTCAAGTTAATTGTTATTTATTTATCAGTCCCAATTTTAGGCTTCCTCTGGACTGTATGGTGTCACATTTATTATGGCTGTTAACATGGCTGTTGCAATTTTTTTTCCCTTTTAAAATATGTTGTCGGTATTGGAAGAATGAAAGTCTTATTATTTTTCCTTTCCACTCCCTGGAGAGTTGGAAATCTGATTACATATTACTTAAGGTGTTTTGTTTTCCTTTGTGTAAGCCTTCCTGTAGTGTTTCTTATCTCATTTGGTAATAAGATATGGTGACAGTGTTTTTTCCATATTCCTGTACTTGTTTCAGTTAAGATCCGGCAGTCCACATTTTCATCTGGTGTGTGACTAACAAATAGACCCAATAGGGAACTTCAAAATGAATCCTCTTTTTAAGTGGATAATAATGATTTTCATGCCTTGTAGAATTTATTTGATCTCCTTCTAGCATTAAAAACCAATGTATTTTCTCATTAAATGGCATATAGTGCTTGACAACACTGAGATGGGAAGTGTTATATACTATATTTACGTGCCTCATTTCTCCCTTGTTAAACAGATATTTTTTTCCAATAAAGGGGAAAAGATTATCTGGGTAAATTGTTTCCAGGTTGGATTTGGGTTAACCTCTACAAAATTGTTAAATGAGAAGGACGTGATCTATGTCCCCTCATTATTCCAGACAGACACCTGTGAAACTCATAGCCTGTGGAATGCCTCGAAAGGTTATTAGTTGAAGTGTAAAAGAAATGACTCAAACAGAATGTGTGCATAGACTATGTGCACACTGTGAGAGGAATTAAAAAAGCCTTGCAGTGGCTCCTCCATAGCAAGGAGAATGAACCTCTCAACTCAGTCTTTTGCATTTCATGGAAAGGACCTTATTTTCTATTGCTTTTAGAAGCATAAAACTTTTTGAGTTTTGAGACATAACGTTAAAATTCTTAGTCTGACTTAGAACAAGATTTTGATTATTAAGCTATCATCACTTAAAAGTTCTGTGCTTTAAAAGTATTTTCAGAAACATTCTGTACTACTTCAAAATGAGCTCTTTGGGAAAGAAGAAATTCTGCCAAGTCTAAAGCTGCCTACTCCTCCTAGATGCAGCAACTTAAAGTCTTCTGGGTCAAAAATTCCAAAAAATGACCCATATTTTTCTAGTTCCTTTAAAAGAACTCCAAGTGTTTTATACATGGTACTGAGTAGCTCCTAAGGAAACAGAAATATGTGCTGAGTAGATGCTGTAGTTTAAATTGTAATGGACTTGGTCACAATTGAAAAACACTCTGGAGGCAGGAAATGGAGAAGACCCAGGTTCATTCTGAAAGGCCTCGTTTTTCTTTATAGGTAGTATATATGAAGTAAGTACGCCAAGGTCTTTGCATGCAGTGATCATTGAGCTAGTGTTTGCTGGGTGTCTTTGGGACCAGCAGCGTCATGGTGTAGTGAGTGGTAAGCACTGAAATCTTGGAGCTAGCCCTTCAGTGGTTCTGGAAGATCATTTCTTTTGCTGCCCTCATTTTGTACACGATGATCCCGAAGCCCAGGACAGTCAAATGCCTTGTCTGTCAAGTCCATGTTTTAACTGCCCTGTGCTGCCCACTAGCTGTGTGAGCCTGACAAAACTCCTTGATAGTTTCTTCATCCATAAAATGGAGATGCTTGCAGTGTGCTATTGTTTGGGAGATGAGTACTTTCCTCACAGAGCTGTTGTAAGGAAAAGGATTTGTAAAGCTCAGAGATTAGTTATTACGATCGATAAAGGTTGATGGCTAGTGAGGCTTAGGAGGAGTTGTTTATATGTTGTCTATGTGAGCTTCTTGAGGGCTGGGATCTTTCTTTGTATCCCCATCATATACAGCACAGTGTCTTGCACATAACCATAAAATAAATCCTGGGTGACTTGGGGTCTTGTTCTTTCAAGTGCTCTATAAAGCGCTATATCCGTGCTAGATATATTACTATTAATAATTCTTTGTGTGAATTTATTAGTCCATGTGGGAATCAGATGTATAATCTTCAACCTTTTAAGCTCCATGCTCCACCCAGTTGTATTACATTTTTCTATCTTTATTTTAGAATGGTCAGTCAATAACCTTTTTTGGTCTGATATTGAAAGATGAGCATAGTTTTGGGAAAAAGAGTGCTGGATTTCTGGATCAAGGTAGATCTGGTTTCAGTCCTTCTTTTACCACTTACTTCTGTTTATGGGCAAATCCCTTCACTTCTTAGAACCTCAGTTGTCTCATTTGTAGAAGGGGGATCTTAATAGCTGGGCACTTACCTGCTTTAATAATCACACAAGATAATGTCTCTCTATAGCCCTATACAGATAACAAAGCCATCATGGAGAACTCAAAATTGTAAGGTAGAGTGTTTCACAGAATATTTAGAAAATCTGTAGTTGGTGAAGTTCAGTGTTTTGAAAAAACATAATTAAGAGATTAATATAATGTAGCACACCTCCAGGGTTTCTGCACTGTACTGCACACCAGGTAAATTTGCCCTGGATAATTTTAATGTATACATGAGTAAGCACCCAATTAACCTGGAAATTAAATAAACTTTAACATGCTTTGCCCTAACCATATGCATGCAGTCCATATAATTAAAGGATACTTAAACATCATTGTTGTAAATTCTATCAAAATTAATTTATAACAACTGATAAATAGAAAGGACGCCTTGAGAAAAGGTTAGGAGAATGTACAGGCATTTCAGGTCCAACATGTGTTCTTTGTTGAATCACAAATAAGTAAAGAACTTAATAATTAGAGAATGAGCTTCTCTGGTTAATTGAATAAAAAACTTTCTTTTTTAAAGAGTTAACAAAGAAGTGTTTTGTGTTTCAGTCTAGGTTTCTGAAAATCTTTCTCACACATGTAAATACAGTTTCCTTCACTTGTAACTGTAGGTTACCTAAGAAAATTGAATGCTTTTTTGATCAGTCAGTCAGCAAGCATTTATTAAGTGCCTACCATGCACCTACCTTTTAGGGAGAGTGATTTGATAGCTGCATGGAAGGTGGACTGGGGTGGGAGGCATTTGAGACAAGAAGACTAATCAACAGCCTATTGCAGTAGCCAGGAGTGAGAAAAATGAGGGCCTGCACCTTGGTGGGGGCATTGTCAGAGAAGAGAAAAAGGGGCTATATAAGAGCAGTGTGGTGAAGGTAAAGTCAACAGGACTTGGCAATAGATTGGATATGGGGAGTGAAAGAGAGTATGTGTATAAAAAATGAAGATGTGTGAACCTGGGTGCTTGGGATGATGGTAGTACTGTTTACAGTAAGAAGGGAGTTCAGGAGTGGGGAGGATTTGTAGCAAGAGATGAATTCAGCTTTGGAATATTGCATTTCTGATGTTTGTGGGATATCCTATTAGAGATGTCCAGTTGGAGCCTAGAAGTCTATACATAAATGTGGGAATCATCAACTTAGAGATGGTAATTGAGAGAGAAAAGAAAAGAGGCCCAGGGCAGAGCCTTGTGGGACTCCTCCAGTGAGTGGGCGTGACCTGGATGAAGATTCGGCAAAAGAAACTGAGAAGGCTGGGTCAGACAGGTAGGAGGAGAACCAGGGGACAGCAGCGTCCCAAAATCTAGAGAAAAAGAGAGCATTATGGAGAAAGCTGCAGAGCCGTCAAGGGGAATTAGGCCATTGGATTTGGCAATTAAGAGATCATTTCAGATCTTTCAGTGAGTACATCCTTGTCCTCATCATGATCCTCATCTCTCACTGCAAGGGAGTGTAGGTATAGAAATTGTAGAATGTCAGTTTAGGTAGGGAACTTAAAAACCATCTATGGATGGGGTATACTCAAGATGAAATCCTGAAGACACAAAGAGAATGTAAAGAAAGAGATGGATGGGGACTTCATCATCCAATTTGGCTTTTAAAAAGATAGGTGCAAAAGAGGGAAGCAGGGCCTGGCATAGTCCTTTAAGAACAGGATCAGGCTTGCTAAAACTCAGAGTGAATTGAAGAAGCCAAGGAAAGTGAAGGACAAAAGAAGCTGCATTTTTTTTCCCCCTCAAAGATATACTGGGGAAGAGAGGAAGACTATGTAAGGTAGGAGGCTTTTGCTCAGGGTAGATGGAATGATGGTAACTTAGGGCAGAAAGATGGAATTGCTGCTCAGTTCTTTGCTTCTCTTTCCTCCACCAAAGAGACTCATCTTCAGATTGGAGACGACAGAACAAAAAGTGGTTTATAGAGAGTTGATTCCCAAGAGAATTGTAAGTGGGGATAAGAAGAGAGCGCCTAACTATCCAGTTAGGTCCTGATCCAGGGAGAACTGACTGGTGTGATTGCCCACTGTCGGGGATCTTTAAAAGGCTGAGGAAAATGGAAGAGATACTATAGGATTGTAGAATAGGAGATTCTTTTTAAAATGAAAAGAAAACATTTTTTAAAAAGGAAAAAAACCCTTTTAGAAAGGTTTTTTAAAAGGGAAACAAAGGTGAAGCACCCAGCTCTAGGCAACAAAACTTGACCACTACGTACCAGGCACAGTCAGTCAGTACACATTTATTAGTCACTTATTACGTACCAGGTACTCTGCTAAGCTGGTGGTGGTGGGGGGAATGACACAGAGAAAGCCAAAAGACAACCTCTGCTCTCAAGAAGCTAAGAGTCTGATGGGGGAAGACAGCCTGCAAACAACTTTATACAAACAAACTGCAGACAGGATAAATTAGAGATAATTAACAGAGGGAAGGCACCAGCATTAAGGGGGGATTGGGAAAAGCTTCTTGCAGAAGGGGAGACAGCTGAGACCTACATAGTCTCTCATGCTATTTGTCATGTAAAGATGGGGATTTAGGGGGCTAGTCTATGGTATAATTAATTAGGTAGATTCAGAGTTAGTGAATGGCTGGACAGAAGCAGTGATTGTTTGGCAGTAATGATTGTTAGACTTATTGGCCTCTGATGGGCTCCTTTCCAGCTCCAACCCCATGATCCTATGATCCTCTATTGGAAACTGTCCAGGTGGAGTGTGCCCTGGGTCTTCTGTGCTTGCTCCTGGGTTGTTTTGCGCTTTGTCAGTGGTATGGATAAAGGCATAGATGGAATGCTCAGTAGATTTTCAGATGATACAAAGCTGGGAGGGAGAATTAACACATTTGATGGCAGAGTAAGCATTCACAAAGATCTTGACAGGCTGTAGCCTCAATCACTCATATAAGATGAAACGTAATAGGGATAAATGTAAACTCTTTAACTTGGGTTCATACCACCAACTGTTCAATTACAAGATGGGGAGTACTGACTAGATAGCAATTTATCTGAACAAGATCTGTGAGTTTTAGATGGTGAGCTGTATATATCAGCCATCTGATATAGAGCTAATACATTTTTGGCCTATACTGAGAGGCAGCACATTTAAGGAGGCAGAATATAACTGTATTCTGCTAGTAAGACCATATCTGGAGTTTAGTATTCAGATCTAGGCTCTACATTTTAGGGAGGGTAGCAGTAAGCTGAGAGAGTGTTGAGAGTGGGGAGACTAGAAGGTCTTTGAGTTAGGAGAAGTGAAGGAACAGCAGAAGTTTAATCTATACAAATTAAGATGGGGGGAAACACTTGTTGCCTTCAAATATTTGAAGAGTTATTATCTCGAAGACTTGGCTCCAGAACACAGCATTCAGAATGGTGATATTATTTGCAAGGAGCCATATTTCAGCTTGATATATTGAAAAACTTTCTAGCATTCTGAACTATTCTCCGGGAAGTGGGTTACCTGGGGACATGGAGGGATTCTCTCCTTTCCCCCTCCCTGCCCCAAGAGTTCTTTCAGATCCTTCTGACTACTTGATAAGTATGTGCTAGAGGGGACTTCTTTTTTCAGGCATGGCCCAGACTAGTTGGTCTCTGAAATATCTTCCAACACCGATAATTCTGTTCTTCTGTGATTTTCCTTGCTACAAATACTACAAAAAGAGGGACCAAAGCCATAACGTGGTCCAAGAGACTCTACTGTGTATGTGTTTTTACTATGTTAGGAAAATTATATGTATATATGTGTTGGTATGCATATATGTGTACAAATTAGAGGTGATTTCAAAGGGAAGGCAGTAGCATGCAAGGGTGTTGGTAGAGGCTTCTCGTAGAAAGTGGGATTTTAGCTGAGATTTGAAGGAAGCCAGGAGGCAGACATGAGGAGGGAGAGAAATCTAGGCCTGAGGGACAGCCAGAGAAAATGCTGTGAGTCAGGAGACAGAGAGTCTTGTGTAAAGGAAGACAAGGAGGCCAGTGTCATTGGATTGTAAACTATGTGGAGTGTGGAGAAAAACATAAGAAAACTGGAAGGTTAAGAAGAGACCAGGCTGTGACAGGTGACAGAAGCCTCAAAATTATATGTTTCATTTTGGAGATTATAGTGATCCACTGGACTTTATTGATTAGGGTATGGGGTTGGGAAGGGGGCATCTGATCGGGCATTTACTTTTAGGGAGATCACTTTGGCAGCTGAAGGGAAGTTGGACTGGAAGGGGAAGAGCCGTGAGGCAGGGAGACTAGCCAGGAGACTGTTGCAGTGGTCCAGACATAAGATGCTGAGGGTCTGTGGCCAGGCTAGTGTGAGAATGTCAGAGGAGAGAAAGGGCTGTGAAGGTGGAATGGAAAGGACAGATTGGATGTAGGAGTTGAGACAGAGAGGAGTGGAAGGTGATACTGAAGTTGTCAGAGACTCAGACTGGTTAAGCCAGTGATGTCAAATTGAAATAGAAATGGATTCCATACATAAGGATCCCTACAGGTCAGGTATGCACTTAGTTTTAAAATGCAATGCTATTTATATTTTCTCATATTTTTATTTTATTTATTTATTTCCCAATAACATTTTAATCTGGTTTGGGAGCCCTTGGGAATATTGGGAGCCCTGTGTTTATGTTTGACAACTCTCAGGTAGGCAGCCTACTCAAAGCCATATAGGTGGTAGCTGACTTAGTTGAGATTTGAAACCAGGTCTTCCTGATACCAGATCTAAAAGGCTCAGATGTGTGCTTTTGCTAACATGGGCCATTGCCCTATCATTTAATCTTTAGGCGAAACACAAAAGTCAACCAAGTGTTCCATTTTTTTTTCCTGCTCAATTCTATGCTCTTTTAAATGAAAATTAACTTTCTCAAGTGATCTAGGTATAAGTGCCAACACTTTTCTGTATTGATTTTCAATAGACATTCATTTACCATTGGTTAAGTTTTATCTAAAAGGATTTAGGGTTTGAGTGAGGTGTGTATCTATTTCCCTGAAAGATTTCGTGTTGGGACAATAGCCCATATGAGTAAAAATATCCATTTGTGCCTATTTGTTTTATTATATATCTAAACAAAGTCCATCTTTTTGACTCATGTTAAATTAAACACTTGATGTTTCTCCACATGATACTTGAAAGCATTAACAAGCTCTCTGAACTCTGAGAAGTGCTCTTTAAAGGGCCTGATTATAATTGGGGAGCCTTCAATGAGCTCCAGGTTTAAGGTAGTTTTCTGATTGGACCAATCTGAGCTTCTGAAGGTGTGATGAAAAGCCCTTGGAGATGGATGTTTGATAAGGGTCCTCATATTTTCATTGAATCCACATTTTTTTAAAGTGCAAAAATCACAGTTGGTTATTCTCTCTCTCCCCACTCCCCCAACAGTAAAAGCTGTTTCAGTGTGTTCTGGAAATAAAAAGTGAAACCTTGAACTCAAAGGGGATGCTTGGTTTAATGAATTCATTAAAAAGAAGTACTGGATTGTTTGACTTGTAGCCCATCTGACTGTATTTTGGTCAGCTTCCTGAAAAAATATGACTTGAAACTCTTAATGTAAAGCACATGTTTTGCAATGCTGAGGAATGCACTTTAATTCTGATCTTTTGATATAGTATGCAATTTCTCAGCATTCTCAGCTTCATATTTTAACTCAAATGAGAACAAAGTTGAAAACTACTTCAAAGCAATACTTCATCATAAATTCCATTTTCAAGAGAAAATAATGTTGTGACAAACTCAGTAAATCTAAAAAATTAAGACAAGTGAAATATCTTTCTACTTCACTAGTAAAGAACTGTGGGGACAAATTTTCCAGTTTATAAATCTGATATGTGGCATTATAGTTCAGCTGTTATGCAGAAATTTGAAGAAATCATATCAATATTTATTCCCATGACAGTTTCCATCATTTATTTTTCAGTTGGCATAAAATGAGTATTTTTGAACAATTTGCTCTTTAAACTAGGCAGATTTTCCTCTGTTCCATATTTTTTACATGAATTCTTAGCTGTCTATAAATTACTCATAAAAGCAAAATGTGCCTTAGAAATGTAAAAATGGTCTTGTTGACTAATATAGTTCATTTCTCCCTTCACATTGAATACTTCTGTACAGTCACTAACAGAAGCAGCTGTGAAATGTGGCAGGGGTTTCATAATCTGTTAAGTATGTTGTGTAAAACATAATATGTTGGAGGCAATAGTGTTGTGCAGATTATTGTAGGCATGAAAAAAAGCTAATAAATCTAGTGTAGGAGTGTGAAATGTGACACTTTGTTGGTGCTTTGTGATTCTGCAGGGACTGGTATTGTAGAGAGAACTGACTTTGTCTTCTTGCTGTGTTCAAGAGGCTATTCATTGATTTCTGTCAAAGAGAAAAGCATTTTTTTAACCTAAAAAAAAGAAAAGCCCTCTTGGGGCTCCTGCATTATGAAGATCTGTTCCCAGGCAGTTGCTCTTTCTTTGGGAGAGTGGCCGCCAGAGGTGAGCAAAGCTCTTACGCACTTCACTCAGCTTGTGATGAAGTGGAACATTTGGATCAGTAACAGATTCCAGATTTCATATAGTGATATTCACCTCTCAACAACCCCTGTGATTTGCTAATAATTTGCAAGTGTGTTCTATATATGAAACTATTTTTGGAGCAGACGGTTTTGCAATTTAGTAAAGCCTTGCTTTAGAGAAAATGATGTGGTTAATTTATGTATATATTTACATATATATATATATATATATATATATATGTATGTATATATGTGTGCGCATGTGTGCGCACGCGCACACACACACACACACACACACACACACACACACTTTTTTTTTGGGGGGGGAGGGTTGTTTTGATTTAATTGTAATTTCCTTACCCTGGAGAGCGCCCAATTTCGAAGTTCCCAGTTCCTAATCAGATCTTTAATTTAGAGACCTAAGGAATTTATCGGGGACTTGAGGGGTTAGGAGACTTGCCCAGGCACACAGTATAGGTCAGAGGTAGGAATTTAACCCAAGGAGTCCTGACTTGGAAGCCAGCCCTTATCTTTTATTGTTAAGAACACTGAAAAATATGAAAAAAAAGTCTTGTACAGAGACTGTTTTATATACTGACCAGGGCAAAATATAGTGAGACTCTCCTCTTTTTACTCCTACATGCTCTGCCTTTTTGGATACAGCTGAAGCTTGCAATGGCTGTGTCATACTCTTGATGCATGGATCTTGTCTGTGAAAAACTCTTGGGTCTCATCTAGATGGACTGTTATCTTTCACTTGTGAAGGTTTTTTAAAATCTGAGTATAAGACCAGGCAGTAGGAATCAATGTAATTTTAAACCACATAATGTCATGTTCTAGCCTGGCAGTATTTTTTTGAATCCTGCCATCTAGTGTGTTAGCTGTCCCTCAAAGTTCTGTGCCGTTTGCTAATTCAAATAGCCTACAATCTTTACCTGTAACCAAGTCATTTATAAACACGGTGAACCCTGCAAAGGGCCATTCAAAGATCTTTGCAACGTGTTACTGGAGACCACCTCCATGACACTGACCCATGAATAGTTCTTCTTATTTTTTCTTATATTTTTTAGTCTACATCTATCTAGCTATTATCTGTCTATCCATCTACTTATTTATTCATTTATTTATTTAACAAGAATAGCAATGAGAGACTATTAAACATCTTGTAAAGTCCACGTAAATGATTTCTTCAGTATTTCTTTTGTCTACCCATTTAAAACTGATACCGAGGTTGGGTTCTGACTTCTCCACAATTAAATGTGTTATCAAGGTCTCTAGAGCTGAGATTAAGGGACTTACCTGGGGTCATACAGCCAGTTTGGATCAGACATAGGAATAGGACCTGAGTCTTTCTGGCTTTGAAGCTGGCTCTGTATTCACTAGGCCACACTGCCTCTTGTACCATTCTGTCACAAACTAACTTTTGGAAGCCTTGTTTACTCTTGGTGATCATCACTTTCCTTTCCTGGTTGTTTCTAATGATATTTTTAATAAGGCTGTTTTATATTTAGGCATTTTTTTCATTCACTGTCATGGCCAAAGTATTTAATCATGTAGTGATCTGTCTGCTAGTGATGAGTTTCTCCATGTGTTTCCCCAAACTTAAGCTGATCTTCAGAAAGCAGGCATGGTCTGTTGCTTGGGATTGTGCTAGGTTCTTGTTCTCTCTTTGTCTGTGTCTCTGTCTCTCTGAGTTTCTGTCTGTCTGTCTGTCTCTCTCTCTCTCTCTCTCTCTCTCACACACACACACACACACACACACACACACACACACACAAATGGATAGAAGAAATGACATTGCCACTTGTATAAAATCTCATAAACTCATTAAATTATATAAATCATAGTGAGAAAAAAGGCCTAAAAAGCTGCCTTATTCAATACCAAAAGAGGCTAAATATTGCCTTATTCAGCAAGCATTTGACTGACTTACCAAGTGTAGAGATTTGGCAACCAAAGGTAACACCAATTGAGAATATAGACTCATTTGTAAATGCTTCTGGAACACAGTGATGGCAGATTATGAGCAGAATAACCTTCTATAAGAAGTAAAAGTAGTGGAGGGGAAGCCACTTTAAAGAGTGCTTGGGAAAATAGGATCATAGAATCATTGCCTCATAGAGGCCATTGAGGGATCTCTACAACCCTTATTTTGCAGATGAGGAAATAGAGGCACCGAGAAGTCAAGAAGCATTTATTAAGCACTTACTGTGTGCCAGACACTGTGCTAAGTGCAAGATTTGCAGATACAAGAAAACCAGATGGTCTTTACTCTCAAGGATGAAACATAAAGGATAGTAGGAAAGTGTAAAAGCAGGCTTGCTCAGAGGGATCAAGTCAGTTGGGGAGATGGAAATACAATGGTTTATACTCCTCAAGAAATGACAGGGACTTAACATTCATTAAGCTAGCCTCAAGTTGTGGTCATTCAGAAGTGGTCAAGGCAGCTGTTGAGGACGTAGATTAGACTGGAGCTTAGCCAGGGCTGAAGAGCTAGAGAAGACAGAAGGCAATCCTAGAGGGGATGGCACAGTACCTGGAATGGGGAAGGGTAGGAAAGGTCTGCAGAAGCCCAGTCTTGAAGGAAGCTGGGGAAACCAAGAGGTAGAGATGAGAGAGATGAGTATCCCAGTGACTGACGTCAGCCAGTGCAGAGGCACAGGGATGAGAGAGATGGCAATCTCAAACCATCATATCTGCAGAGACAAGGCAGAGTTCAGTGTGGACTGTAGAATTCTGAAAGGGAGAAAAGCTTAGTGTTGAAGAGGAAGGTGAGGGGCAAGTTAGGAAGAGCTTTCTATTTGCAACAGAGGAGTTCATATTTGATATAGGTAGGTGATAGGAAGCTGCTGGCCCTCACTGACTGGGGGCATGACATGGTGAGGCCTGTGTGTCAGCTGAGCAAAGTGTGTATCTGAGCAGGGAGGCCAAGTTAAAAGGCTGTGGCAGGAGGGGATGGGGGACTTAACCTAGAGCTGTAGCAGTGTTGCTGGGGAGAAGGGTGTGTGTATGTGTGTGCGTGTGTGTGTGTGTGTGTGCACGTATACATACATACATACATCACAGGTGCTGTGAAGGCAGAAATGACAAGATGTAGTAACATCTGAGATGGGGTTTGATTCCAGTCTTCTTGACTCCAAGCCCAGTGCCCTGGCCACACCAGAGTACCTCTAGATATCCCATTAAAACAAAGTCATCTTATGGGGCAGCTAGGTGGCACAGTGGATAGAGCACCGGCCCTGAAGTCAGGAGGACCTGAGTTCAAATCCGGCCTCAGACCAAACACTTGACACTTACTAGCTCTGTGACCCTGGGCAAGTCACTTAACCCCAGTTGCCTTTAAAAAAAAAGGCATCTTGAGTGTACTTAATGATGAAATTGGAAGAATGACAGTACCAAGATGAAATATGGAAAAGATCTACTAAGACTTTTATTTGGAAAAAAACCAACTGTTTTCACTGTCAGTGACAGTAGGGCCTCCACATTTGGGCTCTACTATTACAATCTCAGATTCATTTCCAGAGAAAGTGGAAATGACCTGAAGAGGATAAACTGTATAGAGAAGAGGTTCATGCTGGAGGTGACAGTTTTGAGGGCATGGGGGGATTGATTTTTAAGGTATCTGAAAGAGGGGAAGATACCACAGATGTGGAAAAACTCACAAATCTTATTGTTACTATAAAAAGGAGACCATTGCTAACTCCTGACTTGTATGCCTACTTTTCCATCTATATAAAATTCCAATGAGACTGATCTCATTAGATCAAGTGACTATTTGCATGAGATATTCTTTTAGTGGGTCACATACCACAGAATTGACTGAAAGATAAAGAAAATATAAACTTCCATTGTAATCATTGTTTGTTGCCTATAGAAAAGTATTACATTAATTAGGGCAAAGTGCTGCCTTAAAGGTTTTCTTACAATAAGATATTCCCTCTGCATACATAAAAATTATACAAGATGTTTCAGTCAAATAACTTTATTTGTCCCTCTTGCCACTAATATCCAGTAAGGCAGAAAACAGAGAGATAATGTGCTTATCAAAGGTGTTTGAAGCTTATAATGGAGGATAGTTAGTACAGAATTCAAGTCAAGAAGGGGTTGCTTATAATTGATGAAGTCTTCCATATGCTTCTTTTCCCATATGCTGTTGTGTTAATTACATCAAACTATGGAGTACTGCAGAGTCTCCCAAAAGAGATACATAATCATTCAAAAGAGTCGGACCTAATTTAACAATATTGGGGAAAAACAAATGGGTACCTGTTGTCCAGACTATAACACTAATTATGGATTCCATTTAGTAGGCCATCATGTGGTTATTATTCCTGTATTATAGTTCATAGGGTTCATCCATCAGTGTGTATGTGTTGGGCAGATGCTTCAAGTGGATAATGACTTAGGCCTACAGCTGGATGGGAATAAGATCCCATGCTGGACTGCCTTTGTGAAATTGCAAAGATCTTTTAGTGATTACCAAAGTTCTCCTGTCTTTTTAATGCTATTATTCTGGTAATGTTGTCTAGTGATGAGTTATTAAATATGATTGTCCCTAAGAACATGAATTTAAGATTACCCACAAGGAGATGTGTATCATCTGCATGAGCAGAGTGATGTTATGAAGGAATTATGAAAGAGAAGTAACGTAAAGGGTTTGATTAAAGAAGATGCATTAGAAAAAGAGACGGATTACTCACAAGATAACTGACAGAGAAATCTACATGTTCTGTTGTTATCCTCATTATCTGAGGAGCAATAAAGAATCATCTCTCCTCCCCCCCCCCCCCAGTATGTGCGTGAATCCCCCTGGGGCCAATTTACTAAACCTATGACAAACAGGCAGGTGCTGAGGAGCTGTGTACTGTGTCTTTAGAAGAATACCCACCTTGATGACATTGAGGATCCATTGGAGCCCCTCCAATGGTGACACCATGATTTAGTATGAGCATTTGATTCTATGGTAGTGCCCTTTCTATCCACTTTTACTCATTCTTTTGAATAATAGGTACCTTTCTAGAACTGTATTTATATAGATCCTAGTGACAATTTTGAGATAAAATTTGCCTCCTTTGGAGAGAATTTCCCAGTTGTGGAATATGTCTTCCCAGAGAGAGTACATGATTCTGGGGTGAGGGGTGGGAAGGCAGGAAGCAATGCCCAGAAGTTTTTGGATGTTTTCAATCAGAACATTGTGACTGGTGAGGAAGTAATGATAGGAGACAGGCAGTGGCATGGGTGCTCAGAGTACACATTTGAGAGGTCTTTGTGTCCCTTTTCCTTCTTTTCTAGATAGTACATGTTTAGTAACCACCTTTAGATGCCCAAGGGGGAGGGATCACTTCAAAGGACCACAGGTTCAAATCCTGACTCTGTCACTTGCTACATTACTGGGGAGACCAAAGTACTTCAAAAGGTTTTTGAGGGGCAGCTAGGTGGTGCAGTGGATAGAGCACTGGCCCTAAAGCCAGGAGGACCCGAGTTCAAATCCGGCCTCACACTAAACACTTGACGCTTACTAGCTGTATGACCTGGGCAAGTCACATAACCCTAATTGCCTTAAAAAAAACCCCAAAACAAAAGGTGTTTGAACCACAAGAAGAAATTGTCATTTTTCTGAATGAAAAGATTAAGCAAGTTAGTTTGATAACAACACAGTTTCCTCTGGGAAGCTTGCACATTTGGCAGATGTTTTTGGAAAAAATAAGTACTTTAAAATTATTCAATGCAGGGTCCTCAAAAGTGACTGAATTAAACAGTTACTGATAATAAATTTACAAAATTGTATTTTGATATGTTTCCTAGTTTTAAAAAAAACACCTGCTCTCCAAATGAAACATGAGAAAGCAAAACCTGCTTATTATTTACTTGAATGGTCTACATACTAGGTAAATCTCATTTTATTTTAAAGACCTAGATAGCTTTATTTACCATTGGCAAAGATGATGTATTTCATCTTACTCCTTCCAAACAAAAATGGTTATAATAATAGACTATAGTGTCTTATGATAGCATTTTCAAATAAATATTTAAAGCTAAAAATCTTGTTTTAGATGAAGTGGATGAAATTTATTAAACAATGTGATTATTCTTTTGCTATCATTCATAACATGTGTTTCAAAAACATTTGTTTTTTTCTCTGCTCTCATAATGACAAAATATTGATTTCATTTAGTTTAGGAAAAAATGATTACCAATATCAGTGATAGCTGTTTTCAAAAATGTTTTGCCAAAAAAAAAAAGCTAAGCCCACTTATCACAATATTATTATTTTGTCATAATATTAAACATACAAGTGAGTAATATGATCAATTAATATAATTAATATTACTGTTAACACTAACAGCTAAATAAGTATTTGCATAAATTGATATCTGTATGCTGTTATAAAATTATTTGTTGTTGGTGTTCATTAGATCACTTGTTTAAATTTTTTTTTTAAGTCATGTGGGACTCTCCATGACCCCATTTGGGGCTTTCTTGGCAAAGATACTGCCATGATTTGCCACCTCCTACTCTAGCTCATTTTACAGATGAGAAACTGAGGCAGTTTGAACTCAGGAAGATGAAAAATTTGGGGGTGATAATTTCTTCTTAGAAAGGAAAGTGTTAATACATAAATGTTTGAAAACTCTGCATTAGGACTTTGAATTTATTTTCCTTTTAAGTCGTACCTTGTTTATTCTTTTACAGACATTGAGGACCTGGGGTTATGTAATGACTCCTTATTGAATTTTTACTTCCTGTATACCTCTGGACAGCTTTACACCTTTTCTTCTTTAGCCATTCTTTGCCATCTAGCTCAGTGGATATTTTAGTTAAAAGCATTTGTGATTAGATTTGCATGACTTCAGGCAATATCATTACTGATTTTTGTAAAATGAAGCCTTTATTCCTATATGTTAAGCTGAAATACAGAAGTCCAGGTCCCATTCTCTGATACCATTTCCTCAAGTAGTTGTTGAATTGCAAAATCTATTTTTATCTTAGGAATCCCTTCCTTTTTTTATGGTCTACAGTGATGAAAACACCATGTGTTCCTAAGATAGTCGACAAACATTTATTAAGTGCTTACTAGGTGCTAAACATTGTAAGAGCTTCAGTTTCTTTCCAAACTGTCCTCTTCTCTCTTCCCCTTCCCCCTCCACCCTTGGCAAAAAATCTGACTTTGAAGGTTTATGGTTTTTATTTATTTACTTTAATAATTGAGTAATTGGTTCTTTAACATATCTGTGTTCTAGAACTACTATTTTAATTTTAAGTCATTTAAAATCATTATAGAATATCATTTACCCAATTACCTACATTTTCATTGCAATTACCTTATGGGTTTAAGATTTTACTAATTAAATATTGCATTAGTCTTTTTAGAAGGATCTGACTTTTTTTTTAGGTATTGAACTCCCCTCTTCAATATGTTCCAAACACATAACGGGAAGTACATTTGTTGAAATCCTCTGTTTATTCACTCAGTGCATTGGAATCACCATTGAAGCAGTGATGTAGAGAGGTTAGATTGTAGCCTATAATCCTTCCTAAATGAGGCTTAATGGCAGTTGGCAAGTGTGTCTCACAAACTGCAATTAGAGCTTTGCTGGCCTTAGTTCAGCCTTGCCTTATTATGAATAGTATAATTTCATTCTTATCACATTTCCCTCAATAAATGGGCAGATTTCATTTGTGAGGTAGAGCTGGTATTTTCTCCTTTTGTTTTTTAATATTTCTATTTTTTTACACACCTAGAGTTTACAACTCACTTAAGGGGAGGAAATGTCTAAAAAGATTCTCTAAAAAGATTGTACAAACAAAACAAAAAACTGCCATGTCTAAATTAATAGAATGCTATACAAATTTAAAAAGTAAACTGAGCTTTGAGCTGATTGGAACAATTGTTATCATATAGTAATATCTTGTGGAAGAAAGAGAGGTTTCAATTTAAAGTGTGTTTTGTTTTTTTGGGTTGTGTTTTTTTTTCCCATTGCAAAAAGGGCTGAAAGTTACTAGTAGAGAGGTAAGCGTTTGTACAGAAGCAGTAAAGCTACCCAGTCAGTGTGGCACAGTGCTGTAGTCAGCACTCAGCCCTTTGGTATTGGTTGTTTGAAAATCAGACCTCATGCTTGGGGATAATTCATTGTTTTCCATGAGTTTGTGCTTGATTTATTTTCATACTTGCACTCAGCTGCATAAAGAGGTGTGCTTGAGAACATTCTTTTTTATTCTTTCTCTTCTCTCTAGACTCTTCCCCCTAGCCATCCTAACCTTTTCTGCCCACTATAGCCTACCCTTTTCATCAGAACCCAATTTAAATGCTATGATCCCCCCACCCTCCCCAGTGGAAGTAATCTTCCATATCTCTTGTCCTGGCACACACTAGGGAGCCAAAGAAATACACATTCTTAAGTAGAGGCTTAATTATTTTTTTAAAAGCAAAAATGTCTTTCTTGAGCGACTGCAATTGGGAGGAGTTCCAGTTAGAATTCAAAAAGATTTTGGAAAGCCTGTAACATGGGACCAAAGTGGGCTAGATGAAATATGATAGAAGTAAGGGCTTATATTTGGGTTCAAAAAATCAATTTCACAACAATAATATCTAGAATTTGTCCTATGCTCTAAGGTTTGCAAAGTACTTCAGATATTATCTCATTGGATACTCACAACTGTGAAAAGCAGGTACTATTGTTATTCCCATTTTACAGATGAGAAAATGATGGAAGAGGTTAAATTACTTGCCCAGGGTCACACAGGTAGTAAGTGCCAGAAGCAGGCTTTGAGCTCAGAATATCCTGACTCCCAGGCCTAGCTAGCCCTACAAGACGGGGAGAGCATGGCTAAAAGGCAATTTGTTCGAAAAAGATCTCTGGGAGTTTTAATGACCTCCTAGTTCAGTATGAATCAGCAGTCTGATGGAACAGTCTAAAATGCAAAGGCCGTCTTAGACTGCACTGAGAGTCCCAGTGGCCAGGAACAAGGAGATGATAGTCCTTCTGCTCTGGTCAGGCTACATTGGGATTACTGTGGAAGCAATGTTTTAAAGCAGAAGAACGGTTCCTTCAAAGGAAGAGAACTTGGGTTCACTTTTTAGTTCTGTTGTTGCTGACTGTATGACTTCGTGCAAATCACTTAACCTTTTGTGGCCTCAGTTTTCTCACCTGTAAAACGAAGACATTGGATTAGGTGTCTTCCAATCCCTCTTCCAAATCTATATTTCTAATCCGATGACATTGATAACTTGTCTAGGAAGCACAGACAGGATTGTGAAGAACCCTGCATCCATGTCACATTAAAATGGTGAATTTCAATACATTTGAAAGAATTCTTTAAGAATTTAAATTCTTCACATTATTTCAAGATACTTTTACCATTTTTTTTCCTGTTTATCTTGTGGATTTAGCTGAAGTTACTTTACATTTAACATTTTCTTCTAAGGTTTTTGTATTCAGTGAGATCACAAAGTTGCCATTTTGCTGATCCCACAATTAGGCAGGACTATTTCATTTTTATATTTGTATCACCTATATCTAGCACAGTGCCTCGCACACAGCAGATATTTAATAAATTCTTTTTGATTGATTTGGTCTGGAAAAAAGTCTCATGGATAACATGATAGTAGTCTTTATGTATTTGAAGGGCTATCAGAGAGAAGGATTGCACTTAATTCTGTTTGGTCTCAAAGGAAAGAACCAGAAACAAAAGGTGGAATTTTGTGAGAGGCAGATTTAGGCTTGATGTCAAGAAAAAATGGGTGGTAGTTAGAGCTGTTCATCAGTAGAGGAATAGGTTGTTTTGGAGGGAGTGAGTTGCTCTTCTTTGGAGATAGTGAAAAGGAGGCTACCAAACTACTGATTGCACATATTGTAGTGGAGGTTTTATTGTTGTGGTGTGGTGGGTTTGTTTATTTTGTGGTGTAGAAGTATGCATTGGACTAGTTACCTGCTGTAGTCTTTCCCAGTTTGAGATTTTCTGATGCTGTTTTGTGCTAGGCCTTAAGGATTTTCAGTGCAATGTCTGTCAGCCTTTTTGACTTTAACAGTATTCTCTCATTTCCAAGGAGAGTGCTATCTTTAAATGATGGATTTTAAAAATCTTGCTACTTCTGGACTACTTCCACTTTCCTACTTAATAGTTATAAGACCTTTTCTAATCTATTTGGATCACTTATTAAAAGACAATTGAACAGCATTACTTTCGACTCTCATATCAATTTTCTACTTCCTTAGAATATGTAGGAATGATACTTAAAATAATATTCCTGACTTGTAAGCTAAGTTAAAAATTGAAATTGATTTGTACTCCCAATCTGGAACAGAATTATTGAATTTTAGAGTTAGAAAGGATTTTCTCATCCAACGCACTGATTTTTATAGATCTTGAGGTTTAGAGTGGAGTAGGGTTCAGAAAGGTCCACGCTTGTACAACTAGTCAGTGGCAGAGTTGGCAGGAGAACCCAGGTTCCTCAGCCAGTGGTCTTTTCTATCATGATATTGTTTATTCTCTTTCTAATCATACCTTTTTGGTCTCTTTCACCCTTTTACCTACTCATGAGAAGGGTTTCTTCTAGTCTTCTCCAGTGGCCCCCAGCTTTCTGCTATCTTTCCTCTCTTTACTTCCTCCTTGGGCAATTTCAGAACACTAGAATCTTCCAGCTGGCTGGTATCCGAGAAGCCACTTAATTTAGTGCAGGACTACACAAGAATCCTTTATGATATCCCTGACAAGGGATGGTCAAGCAACGTTGAAGACCCATTCCAAGGCAGCCTATTGGGGTTTAGGGTAACTCTGGTTCTCTCCACTTCCATGGCTTCACATAATCACCTTTATGTACATGACTCAAAAATAATTTTATTCCTTCTAATGTCTGCCTTTAATTCCAGTCCCAGCTTTTGAACTACCTGTATACATACTACTACCTCAATGACCTCAACACTGTGGTCATCTTTCCTCTATCACATACATTTTTGCTAAGTTACCCTTTTAAATCAATGGTGCCGTCATCTTCCTGTTCATCAAAGTTTAACGCCTAAGAACTGTCTGACTATTACTCTCCTTCTTTCCTTACAAGCAGTCATTTGACTGGTTCAGTATATTTTCATAGTTTCTCTCCTATCTCTTCCGTCCTTTCATCTCCCAGGGCTGCTACTGTAGTACAGGCAGTCATCATCTGTTGGCTTGATTATTGTAATAGCTTCCTAATTGATCACTGTGGCTCCATTCTCTCCCCTGTCAGTCTACCATTCACATCATAGCAAATTTAATCTTTATAATCCACAGATATAATCATGTTATGCCTATTTAAAAACCTTCAGTGGTTCTCATTGCTTTCAGAGTAAAATATAAACTTTTGCTCTGCCATTTCAAGGTCTTCAACAATATGACTTCAGCATATCTCTCCCTCCCCCCCGCCTGGGTAATTCTTCCTGCTGCTCTTCATGCATTCAGAATTCCATCCAGTCTGCAGTATTAACAACTTCCAGGCCTTGTCTTGAGTTTTGAGCTCTTCTGCCAAGGTTCATCCCTTCTTGCTTTCTTTAAAACGTAGTTCAATCATTGAGACACTAAGTGCCTGCAATCATGGTGCTAGGCACAGGGGATATAAATACAGAAATGAAACATTCCCTGTCCTCAAAGATCCTGCATTCTATCCAGGGAGACATTATGTATACGTATATACAAAACAGATTCTCTTCCTCCTCCCAAATAGTAAATGCTCTATAAATACCTGTTAGCTATGATAATGAGGAGGAGGAGGTGGAGGCAGTGGAGATAATCAGGGAGGGTGAGGACTGAGAAAAGGCCATCAGATTTAACAGCTGAGATTGTCATTTGGAAGTTTGGAGCAAACAGTTTCAGTTGAATGATAAGGTCTGAAGCCAGACTGCAAAGCATGGAGTGGGAGTGACAGGAGAAGTGGAGGTGATGAGGTGATGGATACAGACAGTTTTTCTTTCTTTTGCCACCTCCAACATGAGGCCTTTCCAGATTTCTTCAGCTCCTAGTGATCCCCCACAATCATCTTGTATTAACTTTGCATGCATTTTGTAATTATTTGTAAGTATAACGCTATAGTGCAAGCTCCTTGAGGCCAGGGAGCTCCTTTTGCTTCTGTATTGCCAGAGGCTCATACTGTGCCTGTCACACAGTAGGTTTTTAATAGATGCTAATTGATTTAACTTTGAATGAACTCTCATATACTTCTCAATACCTTTGCCTTGTGAAATCCTTCTCTTTTTAAAATTTTTTTTTAAGATTATGAACTAAACTGACAGTCATCAACAAATATGAACATTTCCACATGTAAAGGCAGAAAAAAACCTTTCATATACCATGAACCTACCATGTATAGTTTATTTTTTTCTTGAAATTATATATCAATTTGCATTCTGTGCCCTACGTTGATCTTATCTGTCTCCTTCTGAATTTCTTTCTGTTTTCTTCTGAGTATTTTAGAAAATGAAATCTTCATTTTTTTTAATAAAAGGTCCAGCTGAAATGCTACAACATTCTTCAATACTTCGTCTCTTTGTTGTTGTTCAGTCACATCTAACTCTTTGTGACCCACTTAGGGTTGTCTTCATCAAAGGTACTAGAGTGGTTTGCCATTTCCTTCTCCAACTCATTTTACAGTTGAGGAACTGAGTCAAACAGGGTGAATGAAGGGACTTTCCCAGGATCACAGTAGCTAGGAAGGAAGTGTCTGAGGCCAGATTTGAACTCAGGCAGATGAATCTTGCTGATTCGAGGCCTGGTGCTGTATTCACTGAACTACCGGTTTTCATTTCTAGGCTTGGAGAATCTCTCCCTCTTCTTTTATCTCCTAGCACTTTGGACTTCTCATTTGCTTTTGATCCTTCTGGCTTGTGTCATATGTATTTGTGACCACGACTTGTCAAATTCCTTGAAGGTGAGCAGCGACTGACTCATGTTTTAGTTCTTGGTCAGAGAGCTATGATACCCTCAGAGCTTTGCATTGTGTTTTAATCATTGTTTGTCGGAGTGAATCCTGCCCCTTGTCACTGGGAATGGCACTTGTCTGCTCCCTATTGTTGGATGACTTTACACTTGTTCTGAGTCTTGAAATATGATGTCATCGTGGGTGATAAAAGAGCTAGGCGGAGACAAAAGACAAGTAAATAGAAGGAATCAAAAACTCAAATGCTGGCAAGTGGTCCTTCTTTTGCTCCAGGGGAGGAAGAAAATGCAGCTTCTTTTATGTTCTCCTGGAATTTGTTTCCCTCACCATTTAGCATCTCACATAGTGTAGTACCTTGTACTTAGGATGCCACCATATACTTACCAATTGGGGGATAAATGACCTCTTTCATCTTTGGGACTTTGTAATGGCTCTGACAGCCTTGGTATAGGATTCACATAATGGATAATACACAAGTTTTCTGGATGTTATCAGAACCTTGTAATTTAATTTCATTTAAATGATCACAAGTGGAATTAGTTGACTGAATTCATTAAGAATAGCCTCTGTTACTTGGCTCCAAGGCCCTAGCTGAAGAAACCTGATGGGTGTTTAAATGGTCTAGTCTTTTATTACCGCTGTGGTCTAGAGTACTGGACTGCTTGATAAGTAAGAAGGGTGTTTCAATCTACCTGGTCTTTAACAGAAAGAAAGTTGTAATCAAGATTTAATGTAGTATATTGCTCATGGATAAGTGAAATAAAAATTTGGCCTCTGGCCAGAAGACTGTTAGCCATCCTGTTTACTTAACCTTAGACAGATTCTGCAATGTAGATATTCATGTGTACAAAAAAAAAAAGTTCCCCCCCTCATACCAAAGGCACCTGCACATCTCTATACTTGGGTAACACCAACCTCGCTCTGGAAAGAGTAGTGTTTTCATGACTTATCTAATATGAATAGATGTTAATAAGATACCCAAACTATGAATTAGATTAAGATTTAGTATTCTGGCATGTTTGTCCTTATAAAGCTTTAGTGTTTTCCCCAATTTAAGTGAAAAACAAGTATCTTCCTATAGCAGTTTCTTTTCTGTCCATCTTTTGAATGTTGGTAGTTGGGAAAAAAAAAGGGATGAACTTGGCCATATTTGTAGCAGTAAATCTTACTGTGGTCTTTTAGCTGTGTTTCTAACCAATGGTCTAGAAACAAATGCTGTAATTTTTCTCAGCTGCTAGAAACTTGTTTGTAGTGTTTAACAAGTAATTGATACTTTATATTTCAGTTTCCCAATCTGAGAAATAAATCACAGAGTTATTCTTGAGATGAATTAGAAAAGATTAAAAAGCACTTGCAAATACAAAATGCTACATCGTTACTTTAATAAATATTTTAGACTAATTCTTTGTGTGAACAAGAGGGCCTCTAGGCAAGCAGTTGCCAAGCAATTTTGGTTGCATGTGTCCCTATAAAAAAAATTAATACTTATCCCCAATATATGTGTATTTACTCATTTGGGAATTATATTGTGCTAATACATACACTATAAAATATCTACAAAATTAGATATTAAAAAGAATGAATTAAAAGATGAAGTAATATTTGATCCTGGAATCGATAGGGATCCATTGGAGTCTGTTGAATAGAGGTGTGACATGCCCAGGGCTGCACTGTAGGAATCTGATTTGGCAACTATGTAGAAAATGAACTAGAATGGGGAAGGATTTGGGGCAGAAATTTGTAAGGAAGCTTTTGCAATATCCCAGGTAAGAGGTGAGGAGAGGATGGTACAAAAGTGGTCTTTGTGTAAATGGAGATTCCAGAGGTATGGAGGTGATAGAATTGAAAAGACTTCACAACTGATTGAATGGAGGGTGGGGGCATGCAAGGAGCCAGGGTTATGAACCTCAATTATTGGAAAGGTGGTTGCAGCCTCAGTGGAGATAGGGCATTTCAGAAGATGAATGTGATTTTGGGAAAAGATAAGGTACATAATAAGGTCCAAGATGCCAGGCAGAAGCTGTTCACACTTGCTGCTCCTGTTCTGCTTGCTCTGAACCAGCAAGTGAAAGGGCATGTGAGCCTCTGCTCCAGAGCTGGAAGGTAAGTCAGAAACGAAGTATAAAAGCCCTTTCAGAGCTGCTAAAATAGAGGTCACCAGATCCATGTACTTTATTCAAAGAAATCCTCAGGTTCCCTACCCTATCCTATCCCCCTAAGCAGTTTACTCATACTTTATATGCATTTGTAACAAGATTAGGTATTAAGTTTCCTAGTTGGCAGCTAGATTATCTTTAATGTAGTTGTTGCTCTTAATAGTCTGTGAGTTTTGTTTGTGAAATAAATCTGCTGTATTTATAAAATAAACATCCAAAAAGTAGATGGATGGAATCAAAATGATAAGCTGGAGTAAAATTTACTATATATCAGATGAATTTAAAAAAATTAAAAAATAATCAGTTGCAATCATGCTATCAGATAAAGATAATATAACGGGAGATTATCTTATACTTAAACTAACCATTGCTAATGAATCAATGTCAAAATTAAGCATTTATATGCTAGATGCCATAGTATATAAATTAATAAAATCAGTTGAGTTGCAATATATATATATATATATATATATACATGAGAGAGAGAGAGAGAGAGAGAGAGAGAGAGAGAGAGAGAGAGAGAGAGAGTTAGAACACAATAGTAAGAGATTTTATCATTGCTGTTAGCGCTGGAAAAATCTACCATACTTGAAATGAAAAATATAGAACTAAATGAACTGGTTAAGATTTTAGAATTGAAGGCTATATGTATGACATCTTCTAAAAAGAAATAGGGAGTATGCATATGCATATGGGTCTATTGGTACTTTTACAAACATGTATCATATGCTAGCATATGGAGAAGTTATAAACATAAAAATATGAAACACATCTTTTACAAACCTAACCTAATGAAAATAGTAATTAATTTAGGAAAGATGAGTGAAATGTATAAATGTAAATGGATATGTAATCATATCCTAAAGAATGAATCATAGAAAAAGTCAGTAACTTTATGAAAGAGTGATAATGAGAGAATATACTCATATTTCTGAGATATATTAACAGTTGTCCTCAGAGGAAATATTATGCATTATGTTTTTGTTGTTCAGTTTTTTCAGTCTTGTCTGAGGACATTAGGGATTTTCTTGGCAAAGATACTCCAGTATCTCCAGCACATTTCACAGATGAGGAAACTGAGGCAAATAGGGTAAAGTGACTTGCCAAGGGTCACACAGCTGGTAAATGTCTGAGGGCAGTTTTGAACTCAGAATGAGGAGTCTTCTTGACTCCAGGCCCTTCCCTTTATCAGCTGAGTCACCTAAATGACCCATTTAAGAATGTACATAAACTAACAAAAGAGAAAGAGAAAGAATTAGTGAACTGAATTTAGGGTTAAAAACAGAAAATGCAACAAATAATTTTCAGCCCCAGTTTGAAGAAAGAGTAAATAAATGTTCTGCTAGCAAAGTAGACAGGAACCTCTTCCTGAATCAAGAAGCCTTCTGGTGCTGATGTTTGTCAGGTAAATGATGTAATGATGTTTATTTCAGCTATTTGGGCTATAGATTTCTCACCTAATAAATAATCTCTAAAGTTCTTTATGGTTCCAACACTCTTGAGTCTGTGATGTTTGAGCTCCATGTGATTCCATCTCAGTATCAGGGTCAGTAATAATGTGTATCTTGGGCAGCATCTTTTCTGATTCTTTGTTTTCTCATCCTAAACAGATGAGAAACAGCCCATTATAAGCACCGAGAAGAACTTCTTCAGTTAGGCCCATGAACAGCAGTCTGAAATGACGACAGGAAAAAGCATTCAAAGAACGCAACTTTAAAAATGGGCACATCATTCTGTTCATTTATAAAGGGGCTCCTAGTCCTGTGTGCTGACCTGGGAACATCATTTGAATTGCTCGTGTTAATTGAGTATAATGATTATTGGATCACAGAATTAAGAGTAGTAGGGGACCTTAGAAATCATGTGGGCCAGTCCTTGCATATTACACAAAAGGAAACTGGTCATAAGTGAGGCTAGAGCAGGGATTGGAAACCAGGTCCTTTTTCTTTGACTTTAGTGCTTTATCCACTGTATCATGCAGCTTCCTTTGTCATAAAATGAAGGTTAAATGGATAAAGTTCAATATACTGTCTTTAACAAGGCAATAAGACATCTGAGAGATTTCCTTTAAGGGGTGTGAAAATGTTTCAGGATGTTGGTGCTTAAAAGGATGATTCTCTCTCTCATCTAGAAAACCTACTGGCCTTAATATTTTGAGGGGAAAATTGACCTCAAAGGGATGAGAATCTCTCAAGAACTGAATTTTGAAGGCACAAGTGGAAGTTGCAGAATCTCCACAGTGCTTCTGAGAAAGGGGACCTTTCTGAGGACCAGGTGGAGAACTGCTTGATATTGGGATTTTACAAACAGCATTATAGAATGAGTAACTGAGGAACAGTACAAAGAGTAAAATAGTCCTTTGAGAATTTTTTTCTTTTATGCCAAAGTCTAGAATGAGCTGAAATTGTAAAAGTAGACAGTGATACCAACAATAATGATAATGACAGTCTTTTTTCCCTGGGGAGAGATGGGAAGAAGAAGGTCAAATATAAGGGCATAGGGAATCTTGGAGTGGACAAGATGATGATAATAGATAGTGGTGAGGTGTCTGAACTAGATAGATATATAAAATATTTATTAAACATTTACTATGTGCCACATTCTACTCTTGATTTTCTTGGCTTCAATAAATGATGATGATGATGATGATGATGATGATGATGATGACGATGATAGGTGACATTTGCATGAAATCCACTAACAATTTGTCTGTAAAGAAGTATGGATCACAGTTTCATGCAGATTTGTTTGTTTAGGAGTGTTTTATGATGGCAACTTAGAGCCAGGTCATTGCTACCAGAAATTACTCTAGAATTATCTTTAAGGAGCTTGGCCGTAGTGATCAGTATAAGAATTATGCAAGGAAACAGGAGAGACTGTGTAAATGGGAAGTTACTGTAGAAATATACATCACTGGAGATTGTAAAAATTAGTGCCGCCTCCTAAATACATAGCAAGAGTTAGAAGATCATTGTCTTTCATTGACTAACACATGACAAATTCCCCGACAAATTCTCAAAACATCCTAGAGAACTTAACCAATCTAAGACTATTGTCAAAGACCAAACATTTACTCACTATCATTTGCATGTATCGTCAGTCCCTAAAGCATGTAACTATACCAAATACTAATTTCCAAATGACATGGAATAAAAAGCGTTCGCAACATAGAGACTTAACCCAGAAGATCCAAATAATGTGGGAAGAGATGAGAGGTGTGTCAATTCCTAGTGTCCAATTTGCTCCTGGAATTGTTCTGTGGATGCTGTCAGGGAGCCTGAAGCACAGGAGTTTATAACCTCATATTTTTGCTCTACTACAAAAAAGCAACCATTTTATCCACCTTGATTTTAATATCCACAGAACATTAAATATAAAAGAATAACAGAAGAGTGTCTTATCTCAGGACAAACTTCCTTCTAAACTCCACTGAAAAGGATGAGAAGAATGAGATAATGATGAATATTAACAACAGCATATTACTATAAGTAGCAACTTGACTCAGGACAGTTTCTATCTGTCAAAAAAAGATGAGAGTTTATTTTTATAAGAAGAAAAGAACAAGATGAATAACGGTGAGGATACAAAGAGTTGTAATGGTAGTTGAAATTTCAGTTTAACTTTGTTCTACGTTCTGCTTTTCATTTTGTTTGAAGCTGTATTTTGATCTGCCTTTCACAAGTGATTGTTTTGAGATTAAATTTATGGTGACATTGGGAATGCTTTGTGTATTCATGCTACCTTTGTTATATTGCCAATATCAGATTCTATTTGCCAGTCATGCAAAGAAATTTAGTCTCAACATATATTCTACATGCTTTAAAGATGGGGGAAAAAAAGTCATCTGGTTGGGAGGAATACTTTTAATATTTTGGTTGCCTTTAATGTAAGTGAATACATTTTAATATAGCAAATTCTTCTCAATTTAATTCTAAATTAGATAGTGCTCTGGAGGTAAAGTTTACCTTCATGGGGAAAAAATGGAAGGGGTTTTTGGTAAGCAAATATAATCTGATTTCAAGGAAGATATTTTCCTATTTAAAATGAATAGGGGGAAATGACAGGGTGTATTCCTTGGTGATCTTCACAAAATGAAAAATGAAATCCTCTTCTTTAGATTTGCCTATGTGTGTCAATAAAATGGAGAAGCATTGTGGCATAATATAGAGCACTGGGTTTGGAGTCAAGAGACCCAGGTTCAAATGCTGGCTCACCAGTTCGTGTGGCCTTAGTCAAGTCACACAACCTGTGATGAAGATCAGTAGATACTGCCTTTGAGAGGCTATGGACCACATTTGCAGAAAAATGAAAAAAAAACAACAAGAATTTGGGAAGTGGACCGTCCCATTCAGTTGTCACTTGCCCTGCTGCCACTTTGCTGTTATGGCTTCTTCCTGCCTGGATTGGTATCCTCCAGGAATCATACCCTGCTTCCCACTAGTTCCTAGGAAATATTTAAGCCACTCAGCGTTGAAAGTTGTGTTCTGAGGATGAGCTATCTTTATTAACAAGTAAGTGCAGACTTATCTAGCCCACCTCAGACCAGAATATACATATATTATTAATCTGTTCAGCTGGGCCATCTGTCCTGTGTCCTTTCTGCTCAAACTTTCCTCTGTGCATCATCTCATTCCTGAGACTCCCTAGACATCTGGCCTCTTTCCCACTGTGTTTTCTCTCCCTATATTAGGATGTAAGCTCTTTGAAGGCATATATTGTCTCACAGAATCACCTGGCACTTCCCATGTAGGTACATCCGTATTAGGTTTCCTGGGCATGTTGCTGAACCTGATTGTTGAATTTCCATTGCTGACCACTGTGGCAAAAAAACAAACACTCTATAAAATGCATTTTCATTTTTCAAGAGCCCACAAGATTTTAATTGTCCATATAATTGGTGGAGCTCTCTGTCATAAATTGTAATAATCAAAGATAATTGTTTAAAAGACATGAGAAAGAACACTTAGATTTGTTCTGTTTGTCCAGGGGGGAAAAAGCAGGTACAGTGGGTACAAGTTATAAAGAAGGAAATTTAAGCCTGAAAATCCAAACACTGAGAGCTTTCCAAAAGTATAGGAGGCTTCCATCTTGTTGGTTTCATGACCCAGAAACTTTTTAGCTGAGTCCGAAATGGAGGTAGGGATTCTAAGAGATGGAGATGAAGGAGAGTATTTCAGGCACCTGTGTAAAAAGCACAATTGGATCTTTAAGTTTGTGAATGGAAGTTATGTAAAGGAATATAACACCAGTAAATTAAAGCTAGTAGGGACCTCGGAAGCTATCAGGAAGATCTTTAAATGCTTAGTAGAGGAATATGTGTTTCATCCTAGAGGGAACAGGCAGCCAGTAATGCTGCTTTGAGTGTCAAAGTAACATATTTAGACCCATGCTTTAAAGAATATCACTTTGGCAGCTGTGTGGAGACAGACTGGAGAAGAGAGAGCTCTGCAGGAGGAAGACCAATTAGGAGGATATTTCAGTAGTTCAGGCAGTCAGTCATAAGGACATGAACTTGGATTGTGGCTGTTAGTAGAGAGAAGGAGGTACAGAAGATAGATGTTGTGAAAGGAGAGTCACTAAGACTTTGCTTCTTGTTAGATGCATATACAAGGGGCAAGGGAGAATGCAAAGTTGAGAAATGGCTTTGAGACTGCAGTCCTGGGTGACTTGAAGTGTGATGGTGCTCTCGACTGAAATAAAGACGTCAGGAAGGAAAAGGGTTAGGTTTTAGGGAAAAAAGAATCATTTCTGTTTTACAAATTGTTAATTTGAGATGCTTTTAGTACAGAGGTTTGCCAAGTACTGCCCATGGGAACTGCCTGTTTTTCTATGGTGTTGGAGCTATGAAAACTTTTTTATTTTAAAATAAAGTTTTATTGTGTTTAAAAATATAAAATCAGTCTTAGTTCTAGTGTACTAAGAGAAGTGGCTGGTGGAATTTGGCCCTTGGGCTATAATTTTCTGACTGCTGCTTTAAGACATCCAGATGGTAATGTCCAGTATGCAGGCCTGAGGTTCAGGACTGGATGTGTAATGTAGATTTCACAGTCATCTACACAAAGATGATAATGGAACTCATGGCAGCTGGTTTAATTGTTAAGAAGAGAAGATTGGTATATGATTAGGATGGAATACTATTGTGCTGTAAAAAATGATGAGCTCAATGATCTTAGAAAAAACATGGAAAGATTTGTATGAAATCTATACGTTGTGTATAGAACATTGTATATTGTTTTAAGAACAACATTGAGCGAGTAAGTCATTTGACTATTATAAATATTTAAGTTAACTATAAAGGACATATGAAGAAAGACAGTATCTGCATATGGAAAAAGAACTGATAAATAGAAGTTTCTATGGAATTCTGTGGAGACACACACACACACACACACACACACACGTTTATGTCTAATGGTAGCCATCTCTCAGATGGGGGGGGCAGGGAGGGAAGGAAAAATAAAAGAAATTTACGCGACAACTATATTTAAAAGGAATAGCAAGTTGTACATAATTTGCAGATTCATGTAAAATCATTTTTATTGTACTATGTGTATGTACTAATGTACTATTGTACTATATATATTTATATGTACTATGTGAAAGGAATGGGAAGAGAGAGAGAGAGAGAGAGAGAGAGAGAGAGAGACAGACAGACAGACAGACAGACAGACAGACTCGGGGACCAGTGGTCTGCCATCCCTTAGCTGGGCTTTGGTGGGAGGGGTGTTGGTGGATTAGTATGTGGGGGTGAATATGAGGGGTGAGACTCAGGACCTAGACCAGAGGTGGGGGTGGGGAGGTGGGAGGTAAGGTCCTGGTGAAGGGACACTAGGACCTGTCGGGGGTTATTACTGAAGGGGTTTGGCTGATCTCAAAGCACTGTAGGAGAGAGGTCCTTGGAGGGTAGGGGGGATTGGAAAAGACAGATCTGGTATATAGCTATGTGTAGCTAAATAGGAGGATCTAAATATTAATCATTAATGGTTGGATGTGAGACTGGAAGGATCTCTATTGATATGGCCCAAGTGTATCTTTGCTTGGCCCTGCACTTTTAAAGTGTGTGTAATATACACACACACACACACACACACACACACACACACACACACACACACACACATATATGTATATGTATATATGTACACATATATAGTGTGTATGTGTATGTATGTGTCTATCATTGTTTTGAATAAAACTGTAGTGGGCATGCTTATCGTGTTTGCAGATGACCCAAAGTTGGCAGAGATCACCAAGTGTATTATAGAGAAAGGATTCACGAAGAACTTGTCAGGCCAGAAAGTAGGAATGAATCTAATAAAATGGAATCTAACAGAAACTCAATTTCAAATCTTACATTTTGACTAATGAAATTAACTTTGCACATAAAAGGTGGTAGAGGAGTAACTGGACCACATTTCATTTGAAAGAGATTTGGGGGGCAGTTGCGTGGTGCAGTGGATAGAGCACCGACCCTGGATTCAGGTGGACCTGAGTTCAAATCTGGCCTCAGATACATAACACTTAGTAGTTGTGTGACCTGGGACAAGTCACTTAACCCCATTGCCTAGCCAAAAAAACAAACAAATAAATAAAAAAAGAGAGATCTGGGTGTTATAGTTGTATATGTATATAGTTCAATAAAATTAAATATTTGGGGAACAGAATACAGGCCAGCAAGAGTGTATGGCATGTTAAATAAAGATATTTATAGATTCTTGGGTTGCATTGAGAACCAGGATATCCAGCATCTGGGAATTACTTCTCCCTTTTAGACGAAAGCTAGAATATTGGATTCAGTATTGTAGGATGAAAATTGGTATAAGTTGGAGAGCATCAGCCATTCAAGAAACATTTATTATCAAGTATTAAATATTAAGTGCCTTCTATGTGCCAGGTTCTCTGATAGGGCCTTGTGGAAAGTGTGAAAAAGACAGAAACAAAACAAACAACCAGAGGATACAGACTAGGTAGGCTAGTGGAAAGTGTCCAGTTCATCCCAGGTGAGGTTCTGGGCTGTCAGCCTGAAGCAAAAGTGACTTAAGGGGACATGATAGCTGTCAGAAGGAGCATGGATAAGATTTGTGCTGCTGGACCTCAGAGGACAGAACTAGGAGTGGTGGACAGATGTTGCAAGAAGCAAATGTAGGCTTAACATGAGCAAAAACTTCCCAGAGCCTTAGACAGCTTCAGAGATGGGGAGTAAGCTTGGATGTCTCGTCATGCTGTCAATGGGATTCCTTTCTCACCAGTGTTCGACTCATTGGCCTCATTCTGAGGGGCCTTCTAACTTCGATTATGTGATTCTGAGGAGACTGAGGTTTAGCCAGTCAAATAGCTCACATAGCTTTTGGGGAGTGAAAAATCGCTTTAAATAGACACATTTTAAAAGAATTAACCCCAATTGTCTAAACAAAAAAAAATCATCACATCACTTTGTCACATTGACACATCACTTGTCAAGTCTTTGGGATGGTCACTTAGAAGAATACTCAAACAACGCACTCACAAAATGAGGTTTCAAACTCTTTATCATTCAATGTACTTCAATCTTGTAAGACTTTTACTATCTTGACACTTTGGCAAGAATTAGTGTTAGTTTTTGCTGTTAATATTTCGCTTTTTTTCTGATTGCTCTGTTTTCAGTAGCGTCTTGTGTATTTTATTTTATATAAAAGTTATACATGTGGGTCCAAAGAATATTGACTTCAGAGTTAGAGTATCTGGTTTTGAGTCCAGGTTCTATCATTTAATTCCTGTGTCTCTTTAGGTAAGGTATTTAACCTCTTTAGGTCTCATTTTAATCATCTGCAAAGTGGAGGCTTGCACCAGCCAGCTCTAGGGTTTCTCCCAGGTTTTACTCTGCAATAAGTAATAGATCTTATATTTAGGTTTTCAAAACATAGCTTTCACTCAAAAAATTAGTGGGAAAAGTATACTGTATTTAAAGATGAGTAATCTTGTAGAAAAATATTCCAGTTGTTGACAAAAGTTTATTATTATTCAACCTATCCAAAATAAAATAGAATTTTTATAACCATAGGTGAATTCTTTTGTAGTAAAAAATATAAATTTTTAGAATTTCTATTTTTCCATTGTTTTTAGTTGTTTGGAAATTTGCTTGGAAAAAGGAATCCATTCTGCCTTTTAAAAGGAAGCAATCATCCTGTATAATTTACTGAAGTATGATTTAATGTCTATTATATGCAAGTGTAGTCAGAGTGTAACAGTATTTAGTAACCTTAGGACCTTCTTATTTTAAGGCTTTTTTTTGTGTTGGATGTTAGTACGAGTCTTTGGAGTGTGCTGATACCTTCCATTTAAAATAAACGTGACTATCACTTGATCTAAATTTGACTTTCCTTTCAAGTATGCAGTATGTAACCTTTGCAGCTCATAATAAACCATCAATTTGCTCTTTAATATTCTTTAGAAGCACTTAAATTTCTCTTAAGCAAAGAAAAGTTATAATCATAGATCATGAATTCACTACATCAACTCAAGTGGCTTTCTGCCATCTTTTAATATAGAACTACGTGCTCTCAGCCTTTGGTAGAGTAATGCAACAACAAATGATCGTGAACTAAACACTTGAAGGATCACATCTTTAGAGCTGGAAGTTATCAATTTCAACCCAGATCATGTAGTCCAACCCCATGTATTTTATTGATTGAGGACACTGAGATGGAAATATGGTGGAGATGGGTGCTCAGTGGTTTACCCAAGGTCACACAGAGTAGAAAGTGTGAGTCAGGATCTTTTGACCCCACTGGGGTGAGTTTGTAGAAAATACTTTTGTGTATGTGATGTGTAGGGGTTCTTAATTGGTGACGGGGTTTGAATGACGTTCCCACTTGTAAAAGATTATTCCCAAAGACACAGATCTAAATGGATGGAGCGTGTCATTGGTTACACTGCTCGTTTTCAATTCCGTCTGTCACCCAGGGAGAGATTTTTGTTTCATGTTGTCAATAAGTAGTTCTTGTCAACTAGTTGGAAAGTATTACATTTTCATACTTCAACTCCTGACCCCATATAGGGTCGAGATCCATAATTTAAGAAGTGCTAAAGGAGTCAAGAGTGGAAAAAGTTTAAGAAGCCCTGGTTTAAGTGATGTTTAAAGAGGTTAGAAAAATCAAAATGACACATATACTGTTTTCAGCAACAATTTAAAAAATTTCTTGCTATTTGTGTTAGCTTCATGCTAATATTGTAAGATACTTAAAGTGTGGGGATTATCTTTAAAGATAGTGTAACACCTTATTTCAAATAATCCTTAAAAAATCATAGTTTTTTTTTTGTCTAATTCCATGTCAGATCTCATTAGATCTGGGATTCTTAACTTTATTTTGTGTGTGTCGGAGACCCCTTTGGGAGGCCCCAGTTTGGTAAAGGCTGTGGACTACTCCGGACTTTTTTTTAAGTGCATGGAATAAAATATGCAGGATTAGAAAGGGAACCAATTGATAATAATAACAATAATAGATAGCATTTCTGTAGCACTTTAATGTTTGCAAAGCAGTTTACAAATATCTCATTTGATCCTCACAATAACCCGGCGCGGGGAGAAACAGAAGCATGGAATTAAGTGACTTCTCTAGGGTCACATGGTTAATAAGTATCTGAACTATATTGAAATAAGCTAATTAAAATAAGATTAAAAAAACTCCCACCAACAACAGATTCACCGATCCTGAGTTAAAGCCTCCTGGATTAGGTCAGTATTATTTTGACTTGGTGGTATGATTGATGAGTCTCTTATTTGGAACATCTTTGGTATTTTCTTACTGTCTTCTTGGTATTGCATAATGGGTATTTCTTTTCAATCTGCAGTTTCTTTGCAGGAATGTATTTAAGCCACTTGTCCATTCTGTGAAGGTTAGTTTAGTTAAAACCAGATTATAGAATATGCTTAACTGGGTACATATTAACTGCATTCGTAGTCACACCCTGAAAGCATGGCAGTAAATGAGGGGATGTTAATGTCAACCTTTTCACCACAGTGTGGAACTTTCATCCTTCCCCCTGGATACTTTGCTGATGACATCAATCCATATATCAAATATAAGCAAACTTGAATTTTTAGATGAAAAATAGAAGTTCTAATATTTTCTTCCACTATCCCAATGGATCATCTTTTGAACCTATCACCCTACTTTGGAGACTTATCTAGAATATATAACATTCCTTTTATGACCTTCAAATCACTGGAATTCATCATACTATATCCTGAGTAAGTAGATTGCCCAGCACATGGGGCTGACGTGACATGGATTGAAGAAAAGTTAGTCAATATCCACTGAAGCCTCATATCTTTAGATGATTAACATGTAATGGTAAATTTCCTGGAGTTTAGCATTTTATCATTGCAGGTCATCATTTGAAAGGAAATTTGGCTGAGCATTTCCCCTTAATGATGACATATCTGTTGGCATGTCCTGGTACTTTGTCAAGGTGCTGATAAAAGAATGTACAGTCCCTTGTCTTTCTAGAAAAAAGGAGTTCAGACAAACTAGAAAATCTTTCTTTGGAAGAAAGAAAAAAAGCAGACATTCCTAATATTTACTTTGAGTTCCCCATGGCCATATTCTTGATATGTGTGTGTGTGTGTGTGTGTGCGTGTGTGTATCTTTTATTGTTACATCATCTTCATTTCCTATTGTCATCATAATTCTGTCATCCCAAGAGAGAACATTTTTTATGGCTTAAGAAATATACTTGAAGGGCAGCTAGGTGGCGCAGTGGATAGAGCACTGGCACTGAAGTCAGGAGTACCTGAGTTCAAATCCGGCCTCAGACCAAACACTTGACACTCACTAGCTGTGTGACCCTGGGCAAGTCACTTAACCCCAATTGCCTTAAAAAAAAAAGAAAGAAAGAAATATACTTGAAGACCAGGTAAATTTCTTTAAGCCCCAGGATTGCAGGCAGTATGTGATTGTGTAGAGAAATCATCTTTGTAAGTCAGTGTATTTGGGCCAGCTTAAGGAACTGGTTTATAGAACAGATTCTTTTCTAGGGCAAAATCTGCATGTTTCAGTTTCACATGAGTTCATATGAGTTCTGTGGCAGGTAAGAGCACCGGGCCTGGACTCAGGAAGACCCGAATTCAAATGTGACCTCAGACACTTATTATCTGTGTGAACCCTGGGCAAGTCACTTTACCCTGTTTGCTCAGTTTTCTTATCTGTAAAATGATCTGGAGAAATACATAGTTTAGACTGCTTTTTAAATTTTTATTGTTGGATCATTTGGGATGGACCATGAAGATTTACTTTTAAAAAATCAGGTGGACAAGTGTGTTATTTGTTCAAATAGTGTTTGTCAGGTAGTAACCTATAACCTATAACACAGTCTCTTAGTGGCTAATGTAGTCAGAGATTGGGTCCTCCCTAGAATAATATAGGAAAACCAACGAGAGCAGATTTGCAACCACCATCCAAATGCAGGGGGCCAAGGTGGAGTTCAGTGCTAGATCAAGACAGTGACGTGATTTTGCGCCAAGGTATCAGTGACGCACGCAGTCTGTCACATGAGTACTATATTCAAACCTGGTGTGTGTGTGTATGTGTGTGTGTGTGTGTGTGTGTAGGTTGGTTATATATTTTTATTTGTTCATTTTATTCAGAACTTAAGAAATAAAACATTTCCATAGCATAGAGGGAGAGAAAAACAGGTTTGCACCTGAAAGTACAGATCCATTATGTACAATTTGCTGTTCCGCCAAACTTATCATGTGACTTTGTTTCCCACCCCCACCCCCTATCCCAAACTTTGAGATGGCTACCACACACATATATACATATACATACATATATGAATTCTTTTTCTGTATTCAAACAGCATCTTCATAGGATTTTTGCAGTTAATTTGGGCATTTATTATAGTCAGAATGACGTGGTTGCTCAAAGTTGTTCTTAAAACAATATTGCTGTTACTGTATACAACAGTCTCTTGGTTCTGCTCATTTCACTCTTCATTATTTTGTGAAGGCCTCTCCATGTTTTTGTAGAATCATTGAGCTCATCATTTCTTATAGCAGAGTAATATTCTATAATGAACAAATACCACAACTTGCTCAGCCATTCCCCAATTGATGGGCATCCCCTCAATTTCCAGTTCTTTGCCAGCACAAAGAGAGCTGCTATAAATGATTTAAAATATGTAGGTTCTTTTTCATTTTCCCTAATCATGTTAGGAAACAGACCTAATAGTGGCATTACTAGGTCAAAAGGTATAGGCAGTTTAATAACTCTTTGGGCATAATTCCAAATCTTTCTCCAGAATGGTTGGTGTTCAGGTTTTTTTGGAAGTCCTCTCCCCTTTTTTCCCCTTCCTTTCCCCAAATCAGGAACAATAGCTGTAATCCATAAATATTTAGCTAGTTACCTTGGTAACCAAATAGAGAATTAAGAGGGAGAGCTTTCAGAACTGAGCCCACTTATGTGAATGCAGGTGTGTGTCCATCATCAGACACAGACACACAAGCATATCCCCTCTGTGTCTTTTAGGAAGATCATGATTTTTCTTATTAGAGGTCTTCCAGGGAAGGCTGTTTGATGATTCATTGGCCCCTTTGTTGGGGGAAAGGATTATTCAATTATGGGTTGATCTTGAGTGACAATAAGGTATCTTATAAGTCTAAAATTCTGTGAAATTCTTTAGCTCAAGTGTCTGTTTCACCTTCAGTTGGTTCAAGCACACTTTTGTTGTCTATTTTCTTCTGAATTTGCTTGCTCACCAGAATAGAAATCCTACCACTGATATTCAGCGAATTCCTTAATTTGCCCATTTATGCAAGTACTTTGCTGACACAGCCACCAGGAATCTTCCATCTCACTGTTACTCTGTAGTTTATCTGTCTCATGTAATGTGTGCATTGGCTTTTTGTAAATTTACATTTGCACTGTTTTGGGGGCTTCCTGTTGTGCATGGCATTGAGATAGAGGCTTAGTGAATGTTCTACTTCCCTTTCTGCACCATCTCCCATTTTTGTATAATTAGGGCCCCGACTCTATATTATTAGAAATATAGATTAGTGTGTTTTTATCTTGGACCAGAAAATGGTGGTTGTAGATATTATTATTTAGTCTGTAACAGTGGAGGAAAGACATTGTAGACAGATCTGCTACATTTGAAGTTTGGCTGCGTCTGAGGTTTGTTCATAAATTTTATTTCTTGTAGAATACGAACACGTTTCATGATAAAAGAGGAAAAGAATCACAGAAACTGCAATTTGGAATAGCTTCTAGTTCAGCTAGCCAGTGTTTGAATTTTCAAGTGATATCTCCCCAAGAATCCTGGCTGCAGCAGCAGCAATAGCAAGAATGTATTCTATTATTATGGGAGTCTAGCCTGTGCTAAGCACTGAGAATATAAATACCAGCGGAAAGACAGACTGTCCCTGCCCCCAAGGAGTTTATGTTTGAATGGAATAAGACAATGCATAAAAAGAAGCTGAAAAGGGGAGGGGACATGATAAAGTAGGGAGAGTCTAGTGGAGTCCAGAGAGCAATGAAGACATGATTGTCCTAGATGCTTTCCTTAAGATGGAGGTTCTAAAAGGAGCTAGCTAATCAGAGAAAGGGGCCACCAGTCAGAGTGTAATTCCAGTGGGAAAAGTCCAGGGGTTGAATGACCTTCCAAAATGAGGAAGTTTCTGTGGAAGCTTCACCACAGCATCCCTGACAAGTGGTCATTTGGCTTCTGCTTGAAAACCTGCACTCTTGGGGAACTCACTGCCTTCCAGAGCAGTCTGTCCCACTTTGAGAGCCCTGTAGCAAGTGTTTATACAAAATCTTCTTAGCAACTTCCACTTCTTGTTCTCATTCTTACTTTTGGGGACAAACAGAAGAAGTATAATTCTTCAAGACACCCCTTCAAAGACTTGTGAATACTGAAGGTGTTAAAACAGTTACCATGTTTCCCCTGAATCTTCTCTTGATTAGGCTAAATATCAACACTTCCCTCAACTGATTCTCGTATGACATGGACACAAGGCCTTTCACTCTCCTGATTATCACTGTGTGGGACAGTGACCCTAACCCAGAGACTTTTCAAAGTGGAAAGCAAAGGTTACCTTTATTACAATCTCGTGAGATGGCTGTCTGCTCCTCCGATACACGTTGAGAGAGAGAGAGAGAGAGAGAGAGAGAGAGACAGACAGACAGAGAGAGAGAGACACTGAGAGAGAGAGAGAGAGAGAGACAGACAGACAGACACACAGAGAGAGAGAGACAGACAGACAGACAGACAGACAGAGAGAGAGAGACACTGAGAGAGAGAGAGAGACACTGAGAGAGAGAGAGAGACACTGAGAGAGAGAGAGAGACAGAAAGAGAGAGAGAGACACTGAGAGAGAGAGAGAGAGACACTGAGAGAGAGAGAGAGAGAGAGAGAGACAGAGAGAGAGAGAGAGAGAGAGACCGCCTAACAGGGGCCGCCTTATAAAAGCAAATCTCTGCCCACCATGAAAACAAGTCTCCACCCACCACTATCCCTAACCGGGAGGTGGGGCTTACCTTACATTCCAGGCACGAAATTCAAAGCCAAGGACAAATGCTCAGGTTGGGAGTGGGGCAGGGCTTATTCTTTCTGTTAAGTGCTTAAAAACAGGGTCTGAGTGGGGGAGGATTTTGAAAGTAGTAATCAAGAATTATTTGACCCTTTGAGGAACCTTCACTTCTGAGAGTTCATTTCTCACACTACCTTCTGAACTCATTACCTTAATTACACTGAGAAGTCTTCCCTGGGACATCCCATTCATCACTCTCTGGACTTTGAATTCTCTGGCTTCCCTTGTGAGCTAAAACTGTGTTAACTGAAACTGGACCCAGTATTCCAGGTGTAGGCCAGTCAGGGCCAGAAGGAAACGGGCCTGTCACTTCCTTATCTGTGCTTCTCTTAATTCAGGCCAGGATCACATTAGCAATTTTGGCAGCCTTATTACAGCATCATGGACAAATAGAAATGACATCAGCACTGACAACAATAATTCATACAGAAGGTAAACCAATATAAAGGTTTAACAGAGATCAAAAGAGCACAGAAAGCAACTATTCAGCTTGACAAGTGGAGAGGGATAGCTGCCAAAGGCTGTGCTAAGTTATGCCATAACTTATATCTAAAATGTTATGGAGAAGGTTGAGCTGATTATGAGCAATGTCATCTGCTAAAGCAGACAGAAACAGTGGAGAGTCAAACTGCTCTATAGAAAGGCTAGGAAGAGTCACCAAAGCACGGGAATCCCCATGGCCCTCAAGGATGGAAAAGAAAAAGGACTGACTCCAAACAGAAGAAAACTGGAAAAGATCTGCAATAATTATTATCAGAAATTGTTATAAAGATGACCCCAGACTCACTTCCGAAGAGTGGTGTCTCAAAGACTTTTTATTAAAGAGGTTGAAGTGCATCCATCTTGAGAGAAACGGGCACACCTCCTTGGAAGGGGAGAAATGTGTGTGTAAAAGAAGCCAGAGAAAGCTTTTTGTTAGTAATTGCCTAACTCCTCCCTTCTGGATCAGGATTGGTCCTAATCTTTCTGGGTTACAATCTTCCTTATATGCCCCATCCTTAACATACATTATGTGCCTAGAATTGTGTTATCATCCTTCGGAGCTCCCCCCCCCCCAACACACACACACACACACACACACACACACACAGAAGTTAGTCTATCTATGCTGGTTTCTTATCTACTTATGTGGAAACTTCACTCTTTCATTTCTCACACCAACAAAGATCATGTAACATAGCTCACCAGACCCTAACATTATAGAGGAAATGAAAATGACACTAAGGGGAATGAAGATGATAAAAATTCTCTGTGTTTGATGATGTCTGTCTTATTAATGGAGAAGACACTAAAGAAGATATTACCATTTAAAAATTTTTTTTGCTTCTGAATCCTAAGGACCACTGACTTTTCATCTGACTTGGCAGCTGAAACCTCTTATGTGTTATTTCCCCCATTAGAATGCAAGACCTTCTAGAGAGAGGATGTGTCTCCTCTATTTCTATTGCCAGAGCAGAGCTAAGTGCTTCTTACTTAACAAATTCTTAAATAAATGCACATTCATGCATTCATTCATTCATTCCATTGCTGACCCCATTTGTCAGGGATAGTTTAAACATCCTCAACACAAATGAAAAAGGGTACATATTATCCTGGATTTTCTTTTTAAGGAAAAAATGGAATCTTCATGGTATAGGGCAGTGAGCTTGACTTTGATTTCTGGGAAAATTCTGGATCATATTATTAGTTATTATTAATTGGTTAGCTGGTGTCCAGTTATTAAAGCACAGATCTCAGTGAACTAGCCTAACTTTGTCCAGAACAGGTTATGTCAAACTTAACTTTAGTTCCTTTTTTGATGGTTTATTGGGGGATGATGTGGTTATAGCATGTCTATATTTCAACAAAACATTTAGGCCTGTCTTTTGTAGAGAGAGTAGAGAGATGTAGGCTGGATGCCAGTACAAAGGGATGAATTGGAACTGGATAAATACCTGGAAAGAGGAGTAATTAATAATGCCCTGTGGGTTTGGACATAGCAGGGTGATAGGATCATAGCAACATATAATTAGAGCTGCATCTGTGTTTTTTGCCCTTCTCTTTAATATTTTTAGCAATGACTTGGATCAGAGGTTTATTTTTCACGTTTGTCAGTGCTGTAAAGCTAGAAGGGGTAGCTAACAAACTGGAGAGAAGAGTCAGAATCCAAATAGGTCTGGAATGGCTGGAAAATTGGAGAATGTAAGCTCATTGAGGGTAGGGACTGTTGTATTTTTCGCCCAGCTTTGTGTAGATAGTGTCTGTCTAGCATTTATTTGCCTCTTAAAAATGTAAATGTTTATTGATTAAAGTTTATATTTAATAAGCAAAAAATGTAAAATTGTTTAAAAAAAATACCCGACTTCCTATATACATGATTGGGGTATGTGGAAGAAAGCAGTTTGCCTGGAAAAGATCTCAGTTCTCAGTTGGGTGTAAGCTCAAGATGAATCCACAGGTTATATATGGCAACCAGAAGCCTTGGGGGATCTTAGGCTGAATTAAAAGTGGCACAGCAAGAGTCCATTTAGTCTGGGCTATGTAGAAAGGCAAGTTGAGGCTAATGTAAGGAAAAGCTTTATTATTCCTCTGGGATCATATAAAAACCCAGGAAGTTTTCCCATGATGCTGCATTTTTACTAAGGTATGCTAGTACTTTTATTTAACTTTGTTTCACCTCTAAATTTTTAATCATTTGGTCATTCTGTTATTTACATCTGAGCAGCTTCTTTTGTCTGCTCTACCTGAGAGGATAAGTAATGCTTAGTCATTGAGTTTTTATCTTGAACTTCTTTTCTAGAGGTGAGAGGCCTCTTTGAAAGGGAAAAAGACTGAGAGGATTATTTTCTCTCCCACTAACTGCAATGAACTGAAAAGCCAAGGGTGGTCCTGTTTTCTCACTGACCTTTTTGGTTAGAGAAGTTGAGAGACACCAGAGCCAGAAAGCCCTTTGCATCCCGAGTTGGAAAGAAATTGTTCTAAACTGATGTGGGGGCTCAGAGGAAAGAAGCCCATCGTGCACTGGGGACTGGAGGCCAATGCCATACACTTTCTGAAATTCTCCTTCAAGTAGGAGTCTTGTTTTTATTGGTTCAGGTATGTAGGAGAATTAAAGGGAGACCTTAAATCCTTCCACTACTTTCCATTTCTTTTATTTAATCCAGTTATATATTTCTATCTGATAGAGAAATATTTAAAATTAGAGAAGGCTTCTTTGCCTTTTTCTGGGGCCTGGGTCTGCAGGGCTCTCATGATAGCATCACAGATTACCTGATAGAACGAAATATTTGTGGACAACTTTGGGTAAGAAAGCAATGAAAAACACATTTGGGAAATTCTTATGTGGCCCTAAAAATAACTAATAGAAGAACATATATTTTAGAAGAATTTTCGTACATTCTGGTATAATCTGCCTGGAGTGACTGTACTTTGGTCATCTGCATCTTTGCGTTTATTGGTGCAGCTACTCCCTCTCTCAGTGAAGGTCACAAACCATCTGTTGCAGTAGCTTTTTGGTTTGTCTGTGTCAAATCACTTCTCACTCAAGTGCGTCCTCCCCTCTTGTCAAATTGATCGTAAAGCTCAGGTCTGACCATGTCACCCCCTATACACTAATGCCTAGTGACTTCCTGTCATCTCCATGATCAAAGCCTTTGAAAACCTGGCCCCTCCTATCTTTCCAGACTTTCTCCTTTACACTTCACTCCCTTCCATGTCCTCTGTGCTCCATTGATCCTAGCCTTTTTGCCAACCCTCTCACAAGACAGTTCATCTGCTGACTCTGCATTTTTTCTGGCTCTCATGTCTGCCTGTAATTCTCTCCCTCTTCTCCCCCTTTAAACAGTGAGCTCCTTGAGAGCGTGGACTGTTTTTTGCCTTCTCTATTTCCCTAGCATATAGCAAAGTGCCTGAGACATAGTTGGTGCTTAATAAAAAGCCTATTGATTTGATTTGACTTGACCATTTTTACCTTCTCAACTTATGTAATTCCTGTCCGTTCCAGATGGCAAAACCAGGGGGAATGTATCTAGGATTTAAAAGAGGAAAACTAAGTCTTAGAAAACCTTTTCTTTTAAACCAGTGCCATTCAAAAATGGAGTGAGATTCTTTGGGAGCTTGTGAGTTCCCCTTTGTTGGAGATCTTTAATCAAAAGCTAAATAAATACGTGTTGGTTATAGTTAGCATTTCTATGGTGCTTACTGTGTGCCAAGCACTATGCTAATCATGTTACAAATATTTATGTTATTTGACCCCCTCAATAAACATTTTATAGAGGAGGAAACCAAAGGCAGACAGAGGCGAGGTGATTTGCCTAGGGTCAGCTATTAAGTATCTGAGGCCAGATTTGAATCAAAGTCTTCCTGATTCTCCTGTCAAATTGAGGCGATTCTTTTGGGTATGGGTTGGACTAGATGACTGTGAGGTGCCTTGTAAATCTGAAATTCTTTAATTCTCCAATTTATTCAGTACCTCTTTCATAGAAGGTTAATCCATTATTCTGCATCTTTTAATATTTCACCTATGCCTGTGGAGGACCTAAACTGTGTATGTGCTGTCTATCCCTTTGCTGTACCTACAAAAGTGCTTCACTTTTCCCAGCCTTGTTGATGACATGTTAACATTTTACTTGTACTTATCTTTGGTAGTTTGAAGTAATATTGAGGCAGTTACATGTGCTGTGAATTGAGCTTTGGACCTGGAGGTCACGAATTCCTGAGATCAGATTTGGCTTCAGACTCTGACTAGCTGTGTGACACTGGGCAAGTGACTTACCCTCAGTTTGCCTCAATTTTTTCATCTGTAAAATGGGGATAATCATAGCATCTACCCCTCAGGGTTATTGGAAGGATAAAATGAGTTAATATTTGTAAAATGCTTTACAAACCTCAAAGCACTACATACATGCTAGCTCATATACCGTGGCCCCTTTGAACCCACTTTTGTATCTTCTGCAATTTTAATTCTTCTGATTTCATGGTTCTGTGAATTCCCAGTCATCCAGAACCACTACATGAATATCGGTGTTAACCAAATGGACTTTAGTGGAAGGGAGGCAGTAACTAGGGATCACCGATAGCACTGCACAGATTGTGATGCTCGATGCCATTACCAGTTTACCAAGGAAACAAGAGAGGTGTTGAAATGACTGTAAAATGGTGCATTGGACACGAGTTGTTTACTAGCAGTCATTTCATCTTATACCAGAATTGGAGTCACCATAGTACCTCACTGAGCTGGTTTTGTGTGCTCAAGCACTCCCTCCACTGACAGATTGGAGTCCTGTTACTCCTGACTCCATGGTTTCTGAAAGCTGGGAAATGCCAAGTATGATGTGACAGCTCATTTGGTGCTGGGCTTCTTCACACAGAGCTGTGGCTGTTCTTTGGACCACCATGGAGTCCATCAGAAGGTCTGTATTCCACGCTATTCATAGTTGTTAGGACCAATCAGAACATGCCTTTCCACACCAAGGTGAAGAGTCTGTGAAATGTATGGTTGGAACAGAATTAGAGGTGCATCTGGTAAACTTATGTACAATAAAATTGATACTGAATTTATAGCCAATAGGTGAGTTTTTATTTTATCATATAGATCTTACTATATTTATTTTGTATCTAGTTTGTGTTTATTTGTTACTTCCTCTCATTGAAATTTTGCTTCCTTTAGTACAGACACTTTAATTTTTGACAATATTTACATCTGTAGCATCTAGCACAGTGCCTGGCACTAGTACAGTACTTTCTGCTTAATAAATGCAGGTTGAATTAAATTGAATTGAATTTTATGTTTTTAGCTTCAATCATTTGATTATCACATTGTGTGGGAAGGGGAGATACCTTCCCTAAGAAAAATCTACTGAGAAAACAACTGTGTATGGCAGTCTGTGTACAAATCATTTCATATTCTTTGTCTTCCACCTTTATATGGAGATGGGAGAAGTATGTTTTATCTTCTGTTCTATAGGAACAGGCCTGAGTATTATAATTAGTTGTAATTCAATTGTTGTAGTTTTCATGTACATTTTTAATTTTTGAGAATCTTTCCATGTTTTTCTAAATTCTTCATGTTCATAATTTCTTATAGCAAAATAATATATTCAATTATATTCTTATGATGATTTTGGAACCATTTTTCAATTGAAGGGTACTTACTCTGTTTCCAGGCTTGCTACTACACAAAGGGGTGCCCCAAGTTTTTCAATATATATTGGTGGTGTTCTATTTTTGGCTTCCCTGGTGGTGTTGGGTCACAGTATGAGTTTAGTGACTTTTTTGACATAATTCCATACATGTTTCCCAGAAAAGATTCAGTAGCAGCATTGATTAATTACTAGTGTGTTATGTCTTCCCATAGTTCCTTTGGCATTAGCTGTTTTCGTCTTTTTTTTTGCCCATTTGTCAGCTAGGGTTTTGTGCAATGGACAGAGCACTGGGCCTTTGGAGTCTGGAAGATCTGAGTTCAAATCTCACCTCAGATACTGGGCAAATCATGTATTTTCTGTTTGCCTCAGTTTCCTCAATTTTAAAGTGGTCATAAAAATAGTACCTATTTCTTAGGATTGTAGTAATTATCAAGTTTGATCATTTATATAAAGAGCTTTGTACAGTGTGTGCCACATAGTAACTGCTCAAATACTTATTTCCTTCCCATTTTTGTGCCTTTTCTTTTTTGGGTGTTAGGGGAAATCCTAGAATTGTTTTAATTTTATTTAGGTGTTAGTGATTTTTGAGCTTTTTTTTTTAATAGAGCTGTTGATAGTTTGCATTTCTTCTTAATTGAAAACTGCTTATATCCTCCAACTACCTATTAAATCTCAGTTTTCTCTGGGGAACCATGAGAGGTTTGAAGATGGATGAAAAGGTTTGGATAAGCCACTATAGTGAGTGGGTTGCCAAATTGGTCAGAGAGGTATGAAAGAATTGCCTTACTGCAGCAAGGGCCTAGTGAAGGTTATGTAGTGTCACTCACTGTGTAGTATACGCAGTCATCTTGGTCCCATGATTTTCTCTACCTTTGTTCAGCAATATGTGAATAAAAATGAAGACTCTGGGTGGTGGAAGAGATACAAAGCTGGACCTCAGCAGGGCAAGATCTCAGGAGGATAAGAAGGCAGGGGACTAGAGAGAAAAAGGACAGTGTAGAGTTTGTTTGCTTCTTATTCAATGAGGGAAAACTATTTTGTTCTGGTTGTTACATAAATAGCTCTGTTGTTGAACTTTAAGTAATTTTCAGTGGCTAAGCCAGTTTTTACCTGATGGGTAGGGCATTTAGTTCTTTTAGCTCATTAACCTCTGGGCATAATTCTGTTCTTTTGTGAACCAGACCTCTCTAGTCCCCTCTCCCTAGCCAGCCCACTGCAGCCCTTATGCTAAGGTTAAGCCTATCTTTTGAACTCTTGCTTCTGTCTACTGTTTGCCTTGAGATCAGTATAATTCTGAACACTTCTGTCATAACACTGCTTCTTTTCTTGGGTCCACATAAATCACACTGGTAACCTCACTTAGCAAATATAGGTGGGCAATCAACATTTTGCTTGTGCATTTTGTACAAAATCGTACAATTTTACTTGGCATCCCACAGGAATCAAAATCATTGCTCTTCCTGTATATTCATATTTTTAAAATGCCTAAGGCATCTAGAGCACTGGATTGAGTGTTGAGTAAGGTATCAAGTTTATGTAAACAGAGATAACTGCAATATATAAGGTAACTACAAAAACAAAGTGCTGTGATAGGGAAGGTTGTTAGAGATGGGGCACGTCAGATTAATGCATCATAGAAGTGGGATTTGAATTGGACTGGAAAGAGTCAGTATTTAAATAGGTGAGGAATGGGGAGAACGTTGGGGACAACATGAGCAAAGTCGTGGGGGTTGGAGAGGTAGAATTCTTTTTAGTTAAATGTCCATTTCCAATAGGATTTGGAAAATCTTGTCAATAAGTAGGAAGTAATTTTGTTTTAACTTTATAGATCTTGCTGTATGGCATTGGTGAGCAACACTTTTGGCAAACATTCTTAATGTTTCACACTTTGCTTGATATTACTACTCAAATGATTATTATGCAATTATGGATATATTCATATCAGTTATGTAATTTTAATATACAGGTGAGAGTCATTGTCTGAGAACCTTCAAGGCTGGATTTTGTTGTCCTGAGTCAAATGTCTTCTTAAAATCAACAAACCTGATATAGTTAACAGCTAATATGACCCATTAGATAATGTTGATATGACATATTTTCCTAACTTTCTAAGGTAGCTGTAAATTAATCTCTGGCAATAATAATAACAACAACAACAATAATAAAATAATAATAATAACAATAATAATAATAATAATAAATAACAACAACAATAATAATAACAATACTTTTTAGATTTTGTAAACTGCTTCATATTCATTTAAATTTTATCTTTACAGTATTTATCATATTAAAATAATAATGAAACCGTAAACAATGGAGTCTAAGAAAAGAAAACTAGAACTAGGTGAGAGAGAGAGCAATGGAATAACCATTGCAGGGATACATCTGAAATTATGAATGTTGGCTTAGCTTGAACACTTTCCATTTACTAATTTTATGGATTGGGATATTCACTATTGATAACCTAATGGAATATGCTGAACTGATTTCATTAGGAGGCGACCAATTATATTCTAACCACCCCCTCTTTCAGTAATTTCAATGTAAAATAAATCTTTCCTTACAGGTAATGACCCCTCATCCTTAAAAGATTGAAATAAGGCCTTTTTTTCTTTTCATATCTCTGAAAGAAACAGGAAGAAAATTCAGTTGGAAAGGCTTTAAGCCAATAGAACTACAAATGAAAAAATAATGCATTTCTAGGCAGTCATATCATTTACTTCATACTATACCTTTAAAAGTATTCTTCAAGAAATACTTTTTGCATCTCGATGACAAGTTTTCATTATTCTTAATAACGATAATAAACAGTATGATAAATACATTTTAATGATATATCAAGGTTTATAAAAGGATTTTCTCATCACAGCCCTGTGAGGGCAGAGACTTTACTCTTTTTTGTTGTTTGTTTTTGTTTTGGACTCATGATTTCATTGCTATGGGAAACTTTTTTTTTTCGTTTTCTTTTTGCTTTCTAGTGAGGCAATCGGAGCTAAGTGACTTGCCCATAGTCACACAACTATTAAGTGGAGGAAACTCTTTCTAACAAGGCAGACAGGTCTCTCTTCTTCAGCTTCCAGTAGTGAGTTGTCTATGTCCCGTAAGGTTAAGTTGTATGTACCGCAGGTGAACTCTATCACTGTGTCCCACTGTATCTGAGTGTGTGAGAAAGATTTAGAAGTTAGGCTTCCACGGCAGAACAAGGGGATTCTGAGGAGGCCTTCCAAGATCTTGCTGATAGTCCCTCAACCAATCCGAAAGTGTCCAAAACACTCTGAAAGACCACTGCTTCCTTAAGAAAGAGCCCGAGAGGCTAAACCCTTTGCAATAGGCCAGGGTCAAGGACCAGGCAAAGGCTTTTCTCCACTGAGCTTGCTTAATAAGCTTATTGAATATTAACAGACACACTCTGAGGGTGGAGAATGCCACCATTTTTGAACATGGGACTCATGACGAGTATGGGCAGTTCGGGAAGAGTGTAACCCAGATGAACTGGTCCAGTCCCAGCTCAAATGGGAGGAGTATGGATTTTACTAACCATTTATGTAAAAGTTGACTCTACTTCTGTACCAGTATGAATGTGCCACTAGGGTGCTGTGTGCCTGCAAGAAGTGTAATAAAGGCTTTTCTTCACACATTCCTGTAATAGATTTTTCTGTGTAAATATTCTTATTTCACTTTCATAGTTGAGGATACTAAGGCTCAAATTAGCTTAGATCATTTGTCCAGAGTCACTCTTGTAGCAAGTCTGGATCAGCCAGGAATCATAAGCAGAAGGAGCAGAGAGACAAATGACCTTTTGCGCAAGGAAAAATAACAATTAAGTTGTTCATAAGTAGAATGGTTGATATTGGAAGATAATAGACAACACATTCACCATGGTGAAATGAAATGGAATTGAAAGCAGTGATCAAATGTTTTGGGTTAAAAATGACTGGGTGAAATACTTACTTTCATCAAATTCCTAAACAATATTCATTATCAGGAAAGAAGATTTAACAATTTATTTCTTATTATTATGTCTACTCCACTCAATACTCTCTTCTTTCTTTCTTTCTTTCTTTCTTTCTTTCTTTCTCTTTCTTTCTTTCTTTCTTTCTTTCTTTCTTCCTTCCTTCCTTCCTTCTCCTTCCTTCCTTCCTTCCTTCCTTCCTCCTTCCTTCCTTCCTTCCTTCCTTCCTTCCTTCCTTCCTTCCTTCCTTCCTTCCTTCCTTCCTTCCTTCCTTCCTTCTTCCTTCCTTCCTTCCTTCCTTCCTTCCTTCCTTCCTTCCTTCCTTCCTTCCTTCGTAATGGGGTTAAGTGACTTGCCCAGGGTCACACACCTGGGAAGTGTTATGTGTCTGAGGCTGGATTGAACTCAGGTCCTCCTGAATCCAGGGCCGGTGCTCTATCCACTGCACCACCTAGCTGCCCACACTCTATACTCTTCTAGAAAGTGTTTTTACAGTTTAGCCCTTAGTTAGTGGCCCCAGGAGTTGCTTAGTTCTCTGACATGATCCCAACTTTTGTTCAGTGTTTTCTTTGCTTAACAGATCTTCAAGCAGAATCTAGGTGACTCTTTGTGTATGTTGTAGACCAGGGGTCCAGACTTTGGCAATCTGATGAAGCCTGTGAACTGCTTCTCAGAAAAATGTTTTTAAATGCCTAAAATAAAATGCATAGGAAACCAATGATATTGAAACTACAGAAGAAACTAATTATATTGAAATATAGTTATTGAAGTATTAAAAATAAAAGCAAGCATATGAATCTCAAGTTAAGAACCCTTGTAGGACTTTTGGTTTAGGTATGACTTGATGATTACCTTTGAGAAGAGGTTTCCTCCGCCTACTACTGAGATTCTCCTGACTTCAGGTCCAGCACACTTTGTGCCATGCCATGATAGTTCTTCTTAAGCCTTTCTGATAAATAATTCAGTAGTCTTCTTCTTTTCTGCGGCCATTTCCTCTCTACAAATAGTCACTTGTTATATGCTTCTTGCATTTCAGAATAGCCTTCCATCCTTAATACCAGAAACGTCCCTTAATTTCCCATATTATACTTGAGTTAGCCTTGACAAGGTAATATCGCAGTGATCTAAAATTCTTTTATAATTTACGCTTTTTGTTCATCAGTGATTTGATGTACATTTTTTTCCCTCTTAGATCAGTGTACCAGTTGCTAAAATTCATTGATTTATAATCTAGTAGCCATAACTTGAAATGGATTTTTTACCCATCTGTACTTCAGATACACTGTGCATTTGAGACATTTAAAATTAATGCTGAGCAGAGCCAGTAATTCTACTTTCTTGATGCTTCTTGTGCATTTTGCAATTAGTGGACACCTTTTAAGAAATGTAAATCATGGTGGGGCAAGCTTCACAGGTCACTAGCTCCCTATTATAAATCTACAGGCCTTTTTGTAAATGTCAATATATTGACTGAAGTTGTAGTAGAAAACTAGTATACTCTCTTTTGGCAAATGTGGCTGCTGCTAAGCTGTCCTGCCTGATGCCTTTCACTGAGCCTTTGTCTGCTTGAAGCTTATGTTTTGAAATTCGGTCATTCATGTCACTCAGTTCATAGAGCCTTCCATAGCACCTCACCTTCCATTTGGATCAATAGAAGTTAATGCTTCTCAACTTTTTTATCCCTTTTTATTTCTGATTTCTAATTTCTGATTCAGGTTTTCTTCCTCCCAGGAAACGGGTTTTGGTGGTGATGGTACACCAGTCAGTCCTGCAGTGGGGCTGAATTCTGTTGGAGCTCACCAGTTTTCATAGCATTCTGGAATAGTGAAAGGGAAACTACAACAGTATACAACTTGTATACTGATTATTTTTCTGCAAGTGGTTTTTTTGTACTTATGGATATGTTGCTTTCTAATGTGGTGGCCTTCTTTCCACTGAAGATGCTAGTATGGCTAATACAGATTTCACAAGAGAAAATGAACAGAGTGCCAGATTGTATGTACTATCAATCTATATTCTTTCCTTCTGGCTAGCACCTGAGAGGTAGTAAAAACCAATTAATTGTTTTTTAAATTAAATTTATTATTAAAAAAATTAAAGCTGAATGTCAATTCAGCCAACTTGTTTATAACTTTACCTTTTAATTAATTAATTTCAATTTATGAAATTTTAAAATAATTTTTCAGTTGCTCTCTTATCCACCATTATGATTCTACATTGCATTGATTTTCATTCACTTTTCCTCATAATGTTGTAATCGGTATATACTTTATTATTATGGTTCTGTTTTTTCCATGTAGCGTTATTTGATAAGATATTACTTTTTGTATCTTTTTACCATTCATACTTCTCTTAATTGAATTATTATATTCTGTTAATGTGCCACAGTTTTTTGGGACATTTAGGTTGCTTCCAGTTTTTGCAATTAGATATATAAAAATCTTTATGAAACTGTTTGACTAGGCAGTCTTTTGTTTTTATTAACACTTTCAGAGCATATTCCCAACCTTGGAATTTTATGGCCAAAAGGTATGATTATTTTGTAACTTTGACTTGGTGCTTGCCAGATTGCTCTCCGAAAAGGTTCCATGAGTTGGCAGTTCCATCAACAAGGAGCATACCCGTTACCTATACTTCAGCCAACACTCACTTTCATTGCTTTCTATTATTTTTGCTAGTCTGATAAGTGAGAGGTTGGTACTTCAAAGTTGTTTTAATTTAAATCTCTTTATGTGTGAGCTTGATTATTTTCAAATGATTTTTAACAGTTTTTCTTTCTCCTTTGAAAATTGTCTTTTCATATTCTTAGCATCATGGACTAGGAATCATCATTTTTAAAATAACTTTAATTAAATTAAAATAATTCCTTACATATTTTTGAACACTTTGAACACAGGTTTTTCCTGAATTTTTCCTCAATTTATTTATTTCCTCAGATATTTCCTCAATTTCATTTTTTATTTACATATATTTTTTTTGATATCCAGATTTTTTTAAAAAAGAGATCATGTAATCGAACACATCTATCCCCAACAATTTTTTCTGCTTGGTGAATCAAGAAATAGTAACTTTCCCTTAAGAGTTGTTTTCTTACATCTTTTTTTTTTTTAAAGTTTAACTGTTATCCAGCTAGAATGGATAATGATGTAATATATAGGTCTAAATCTCTTTACTTCCAAATTTTCAATCAATTTTTCCCACGTGTATTTGTTAAATCATTAATCCTTTCCCTAGTTTTAAATTTCCATAGATTTGTCAAACACATCTATATTTACCTAGATATATTTCTCAAATTTTCCTTATTACCAAATAGTTTTTAATTACAGCTTTGTTAGAGTTCAAGACTACTTTCGTCAACTTTTTCCGTTCATATTCCTCCTCAGTAAATTTCATTAGGTTTCTCCCCCCCCCCCCTTTTGGTCAGTATTGCATTAAGTTGATTAATTTGGGGGTAATTGTCATTTCTACTGTGTCTTACTCAAACATAAAAACTTAGATTTCCAACTATTTAGGTCTTTTTTTATTTTGGTCATAATAGTTTTATAGTTGCCCTCCTAAAGATCCTTTGTATTCCTCCATAGGTTAATCCCCAAATTACAAAGGTAGGTAGATAAAGCTTTTATTAAGTGCTTAGTAGTTGCTTGGCAGTGTGCTAAAACAATTTAATGGGCTTTCTATTTTATTTTTTCTCTTTTTTAAAAAATGAGTTTTCATTGATGTATTTTTGAACATCACCATAGCGTCCTCCATTATCCCTCCCTGCTCCTCTTCCAGAGAATCATCTCATATAAAAAATAGTATTTTTAAGACAAAAATAGACAAAGAAGAGAAGTCAACATAACCAATGAATACATGAAAGGAATCTGAAAATACATACCATGTGCAATACTTATGGACCTCTTACTTCTAGAAGCCAGAGGGTGGGGTAGGATTGTTTTCCTTATCTTTCTTTCTTTCTTTTGAACTATGCTTGTATTTAATTTTTCAGCATTCACTCTTAGGGGTGTGTGTGTGTGTGTGTGTGTGTGTGTGTGTGTATGTGCGTGTGTGTGTGTGTGTGTGTTTGTGTTCTTTCTATGTATAGTGTTATAGTCTTTGTGAATATTGTTTTCTTAGCACTACTTGATCCTGCATCAATTTATGTAGATTTCTCTGTATTCATCACTTTCATCATTTCTTATAGCACATTAATATTCCATTACATTCATGTACCACAATTTGTTTATCCATTTCCCAATCAGTGGACATCTTCTTTGTTTCTAATTCTTTGCCATCATAAGAAGTGCTGCTTTAAACATTTTGGTGTATATGGGGACGTTCTTCTCAATCACCTCCTTGGGGTATAAGCCCACTAATAGAATCTCTAGTTCAAAGGAGATGAATAATTTACTTACTTTATTTGCATGATTCCAAATTGCTATACCAATTCACAGCTCCACCAATTCTCCAGTGTATCTGTCTTCCCACAGCCCTTCCAACTTTGACTATTCTCACATTTTGTCATCTTTGCCGATTTTCAGGACGTGAAATGAAACCCCAGGGTTGTTTTGATTTGCATTTATCTTATTAGTGATTCAGAGTATTCTTCTTGTGGTAATAATTTGTAATTCTTCTTTTGAGAACTGTTTGTTCACATTCTTTGACTACTTGTCTATTTGGGAGTGGCTTTTCATCTTATATGTATCTTGGATACCAAACCCTTAAGATTTTTGTTCCCATTTGACCACTTCCTTTCTTATCCTAGGTATATTAATTTTATTTGCACTGAAGCTTTTCAGTTTCATATAATCAAAACTATCTATTTTATCTCATGTAATTGCCTCTTTTCCTTGTTTGGTGGAGAATGTATTCTACCCATTGTTGTGAGAGACATATATTGGCTTCTTTCCTAATTTTTAAAATAATATAATTTTTAATATTAAGGTCATGTATCTATTTAGAATGTGTTGTGGAATATGGTGTAAGGTGTTGGCCTAAGCCTAATTTCTGCCAGATTGCTTTCTGGCTTTATCAGCAGTTTTTTTTAATCAAGTAAGGAGTTCTTTCCTAAATAATTTCTTTTCCAATATCTTAAACATTTGATAATTAAATTCTTTTGTTTTTGATTCTCCCTTGTCTGGTCTGTTCTTCTGGTCTACCTCTCTACTTTTTTTTTTTTAAGTCAGTACCAGATGGTATTGATAACTTCTGCTTTATAATAAAATTTGAGGTTTGGAAGTGTTTTCCCCTTCATCTGTATTTCTTTTTATCATTTCCCTTGATATTCTAGATTTTTTGTTTTCCCAAATGAATTTTGTTATTATTTTATCAAGTTGTACAAAGTATTCTCCTGGTAATTTAGTTAGCATAGTATTAAAAATATAAATTAACTGTGGTAGTTCATAATGTTTTCTTGACATATATAATATAAATACAAATTAATTTTGGCCAGAAGGCATGACTAGCTATGGAGATCTGGAAAGGTTTATGTAGGTATCATTTGAGCAGAGCTTTGAATGCATCTAAGGATTTTATGAGGGTAGATATGGTGAGGAAGGAGTCTATTTCAAGCATGGAGGACAGTCTATATAGAGGTAAGGAGTTGGGAGGTAGAATTTCTTGTGGGTAGGAACAGCAAGAAGGCCAACTGGGCTGGCCCACAGTGTATGAAGGGGAGCAATGCATAATTGGTCTGAAAATATCAACTGCTTTTTAGGAATAATGCCTTGGCAATTGTGTGGAAGATGACTTAGAGAGATGGCCAATTAGGAGTCTGTTTCAATAATCTAAGAGAGAAGTGATGAGAGCATTAACTAGGATGGGGACTCTGACTGGAGAGGTGTGATAATATTTTATGCATTTCAGAGTTTCTAAACTTTTTCTGTGTTTGTCTGCTGGCTTCAGCTTTGGTAGAACTCCCTCAAAATTTCCATTGAATTTCTTTTGCCAACCTGTGATATCATAGAAACAAGAGTATCAATGTGGAAGGGATAACTGTATAGAGGTGATTGAAACCTTGGGAAGTGACGGCGGTCATCCAGGCTCCACAAACGGTTTCATAACTGTGGCATGGATGACTATCTGTCAAAGGGGACTGAGAAGTAACGGACAGGTAAAACTGAGAGAATGGGGTCTCTTGGGAGTAGAGAGCGGCCAGGAGAAGGAAGAGATCAGCAGTGCCAAATGCTGCAGACAGGCCAGCAGGACTGAAGCCTGAGGCAAGGCCACTGGATTTGGCAATCGAATCACTATTAACTTTGGGTAGAGAAGTTTCAGTTGAGTGATGAAGTTGGAAGTCAGGCGCTGTGCTAGGTACTGGGGAAAAAGTAAAAGTGGTAGAAAGAAACTCTGGGAAGTTAGGATTCCTAAGAAGAGTTGAGAAAGGAGTGCAGTTATCTCTATGCAGATGATTCCCAGATCTATTCTGCCCTAGTTTTTCTCCTAAGCTCCAGTCCCTTAGGCTTCTCAAACTCAATATGTCCAAAGCAGAACTCATTTTTTCTCCCAGACTATCCCTTCTTCCCAATTTCTGTATTACTGTGGAGGGCACCATCATCTTCCTGGTAACTCAGGCTCACAATCATGATGTTTTCCCTAACTCCTTCCTGTACGTCCTCGCAGAGAAGGTTGGCTCATAACCAAGGGGATGGGGAAGAAACTGCTAGAGATGGAAGGAATGAACTTAAAAGCAAGAGGCGAAGCCTCAGGGCAGGGTGTGTTGGAGGGGATTGATGTTACTAACGGAATCCATGTGTCCAAATGTAGGTAGTTAGCTTTTGCATGGGACAGAGAGAATTGCTTTCTTAATAAAGTAAGCCGTAGTTTTCAAGACCATGTTAGCTCTTTCTGCTATTCTCTGCTGCTGTTTTGAAATAGGAAATAGGATATGGCACATCTCTAATGCTTTACTCTTGAGAATCATTTGGTGTAAAGTTCAAGGTTTAATTTAAAAGATAGGGGAAACTGTTATTGTCAAATTAAATATATGGATGCTGCTCAGCTGACCTATCAATAGCAGATTCACAGACATGATGCCGCCTCTGATCTTTTGCATGCAGCAACTTGAGCATCCTCACCACTGTTGCAGCCTTTTAGCCAGTATATCCCTTGGACAGTCAGTTTAAAAGTAGCCACCACAAATGACAGTTTAATGCTTGTTCTTTAAATCTTTTAAATTTGATTAAAATGAATAAGATCTAAGTAACCAGAAATATGAGGATGATGATTATAAGAAAAATCTGTAACTACTGTGCAAGCATTAAAAACAAAACAAAACAACCCCCCCCAACAACCCTTCCTTATTCCTAGGTCTGTTTCTGTATGAAAGCAACAAGCGAGAAATTATATTAATATTTAGACCTCAGCAGATTAAAAATGGAATTCATATCCACGCCATACCCATGCTATTTTATCTTGGTTAAAATGCTTGCTGGCATCCTGGGCAAGTGAGGCAATATTAAAATAACTACCTCTGTTGCAATAGTTTTTGTAAAGTCAACATTTACACAATTGGAATCAGGGTATATTTTGACACAATCACCTCAAGGCCTCTGATTTAAGTGTACTGTGTTTTGATAACTCAAAAAAAATACGTAATTTATTTTTCATCTTTGAAGGATTTTTTTCTAAATAAATAGGTTACTATTGATTTTTAGTCCCTGGTGCAAGGCATAAGACTGTTTGCACTTTTTGATTATATATCCACTAGGTGGTGCTGGCAAGCATAGCTGCTGAGTTGTCATTCCCCAGCTGAGCTAGAAATTGACTGGGCATGCTCTCATAGCTAGTACCCAACCACTCTCTAATTCCCTTCTTTCCTTCTCGCTCCCTCCAGTGCAAAACCAAAAAAACCCCAAAAACAAATTAAAAAAATAACCCAAAGGGGGGTGGGGGTGGATTTCTTTGTTGCCAGCTCCTTTAGAAGTAAAGTCTTTCCTTTTAGCCTCAACTCCGGTTTTCAGGACAATAATAAGAAATAGTAGCCACTTTGCTGCTTATTCTTTTTTTATTTTTTTTTAAAATATCTGGACTTCTGTATGCTAGGAGTTTCTGGTCCTGAGGACAGCTTATTTTCAGGAGAAAGAGAATAGTCATCCCTCTTGATGGTTGGCTCCTGGAATTCCTTGTCGGAAATTTCTTTGACACTATTAACTTGGGTTGTGTAGGGAGAAACTCCAATACTCCAGATTTTTTCCCTCCATTCCCAGTTTCATTGTTAGAAATCAGCTAAAGAGATTTAAATGGACGATTGGATTTTAATACATTGTCACATGCATACTGAAAAAAAAAGCTTAAAATAATATAATGCTTACAAAAATAGCAGTTTAGGACCAGTATTACTGGCTTTCTCTCCATCTAGTAGTACTTTATTAGGGAATGGATTTGTAAAGAAAGGGAATAGGGTGAGTAAGAACTGGGAGGGTCTACTCTCCTCTCTCCTCCCTCCCCTGGAAAGAACAAGAGGAGAAGGTAATGCAATGCTGTCATCATAACAGCCCTGATCCTGTATCTTAAGTGGTTGGGTACCAGCTTGGCAGTGCTGGCTCTGGTTCCTTTCTGCTCATCCAGGGAGTGGCAGTGCCTGGGGTGGTGGAGGTCAGCACGTGGACTCTGCCTGGGCTTTCTGGCCTCCACTGCCGCCCCGTTTTTGGACCTCCCCACTGACTCTCACGGCCTCTTCCTCGCCACCAACGCCATTCGGGGTTAGAGCCAACGAAAGTGTCCTCAGGTAAAATCTGAAACTCCTTGGAGATTTGAGAATCCTGGAAAAGGACCGCCTTCGGGCAGTTCCACCTTCCCTGGCCCTGTTGTCTTGGCAGGGGCTGCCAAAGATGGGCTACATTTGTCTTTTAGTAGTTTAAAAAAAATATCCTTAACTTCGTTACCTAAGGAGGAGTAATAGAAAAGACACTCCTAGCAAAACAAAGCTTTTGGTTGATATACAGTTTTCATTTAGCCTTAGGTTTTTTATCATTTTATTTTCAATCAGCCTCTAAAGCAGGGGTTGTTAACCTTTTTTTTATGCCTTGGATCTCTTTGGCAGTCTGATGAAGTCTGTGGATCCATTCTCAAGAGTTCATTGCCCCCATTCACATGGAAGGAAATGCTAAGTTTCAATTGGAGGTTAGTGAGAATGGAAATATAACTGTTTTCCCATCTGAGATCACAGAGTCTCTGAAATCTTTCCATAGATTCATGGACCCCAGTGTATGAACCCACTGCTTTACATCTCCCATCTTTCCAATATGATATTAAAATGAGACTTGTTTTAGTTCTTTCCTTTTCTCCCCTCTCTTTGATCACTACCAAGCTGTTGTTAGAGATCATAGACTACTTCATAGTCTGATACTCTGCCAGTGATTGAGAGAACTTCTTTACAAAAACATTTTGCATGGATATGCTTTTCTGTAGTGTTTCATATACTCATGCTTTTTGATGCTCTCTCTTATCTTCCCCCTCTAAAAAGCAAAGGAGGGCTGCTATTGTGAAAGTAAATGTATTCATGTACTGTGATTAAATAACAACATATCTGATCCCATTATGGCACAGATATTTCATGAAACAAGCAACAGAACAGTTTTGAATTTGGTTCTAAGTAGGATTCTGGTTTAAATTGAAAAAAAAAATTTGCTCGTCAGGCCAGCTTATGTGTATCATAACCTTGAAGCAAGAAGCTTCAGAGATAGTTCCCATAATTAGGCTCTTTCTGTGAATACAAAAGTATAGTTTCAGTTGGTAGTTTTCAGTAGACAGTCTGGTTTAATACCACCTGCACAAAAAGGAGATTATACAGCTTGGGGGGAGAGCTACCCCTTACAGTGAGTGACTGCAGTTGTCAATTTAAAAATATCAATGTGTAGTCAATTCTTTTTTAATAGCATAATCGAAACCCATAGGGGTTCCTTCCTGAAATGCATATGTGTATTGTGAGGCTCTGAAGGAAGTATTATAATGGAATAAAGTAATCTGGGCCTCCACGTGGAGGTGAACCATAAGCTCTCTCAGGCTGTGCCAAGAGAGTGTAGCCCACGTTTCCAGTGCAGTCCCAGCCAAAGACTGCTTTCCAACAACCTGCCTCATGAAAGACAGAGAGGCTAGTCATCTGTCATGTGGCAGTTAATTCTGTGGCCATAGCAACCCACAAAAGGTGAGTTGGATGCCAATGGCCTGGGTCTCATCACATGAGTAAACATTTGTTGAGGAGTTTCTGTGTGCTAGGCTGGAGAGAGGAAGGATTGAATATCCAGGATGGAAGGTACTGAGTTCAGGTGTGGAGGCTTGGGCCTACTTGGTAGCCTAGGTACAATGACAGGTTAAGGAGAAAAGAGTGAGATGACAGGATTCTTGTCATGAAGGTCGCAGCTGATTACACCTGTATCTATGGTGAAGGAATTGGCCATAGTGTGAGTGTGGCATCAGCCTCAATGAGGCATGGGGGTGGGGAGAGTAAATTGACTGAGTCCTCACTTGAATTTTGACCTGAGATTGGGATCCAGTACCCAGTGGCAGCATGTGTTCCTCCTCTTATCTTCTTCCCCCCCCCCCCCCCCCCCCCCGTTATAGGGGAGAAGAGTTGAGAGCCAGTCCACACAGTAAATAGGCTGTGGCTTGAGGAATTTGCTCTATCTGCCTGTAGATCTTGCACGAATCTCTGGGCCTCATTTTCCTTACATGAAACACGAGGGCATTGGACTCTATGGCATCTGAGGCTCCTTTTAATGCAAAAATTATGTTGTTTTTCGTTTTTTGTTTTTCCTTTCCCCCATTTATTTATTCATGCATTTATTTATTCATTCATTCATTTATTTTTGCTTAGGCAGTGGGGTTAAGTGACTTGTCCAGAGTCACACAGCTAGTAAGTGTTATGTGTCTAAGGCCAGATTTGAACTCAGGTCCTCCTGAATCCAGGGCCGCTGCTCTATCCACTGCGCCACCTAGCTGCCCCTCTGTGGTTCTTTGTTAAAACACAATTAGATGTTTCAGAAGACTAAGGCAATTGGGGTTAAGTGACTTGCCCAGGGTGACACAGCTCGTAAGTGTCAAGTATCTGAAGTCTGATCTGAACTCAGGTACTCCTGACTCAGAGGCCAGAGCTCTATCCTCTGTGCAACCTAGCTTCCCATAAAAGACTTTTAGTCTAAAAGAAAACATTAAATTGAAGGGAAATTCACTGTTTTCATTGTCTCAGAACTTGGCACAAGTAGATTTTGTTGGCCTAGTGGTTGGAGGGGGGAGGTGCCCTTGGTTGAAATCAGAAAGACTTCAGTTCACATTCTACATTTTTCTTTTTTTTTGGTGAGGCATTTGGGGTTAAATGACTTTTCCAGGGTTGCACAGCTAGTAAGTATTAAGTGTCTGAGACCATATTTGAACTCAGGTCCTCCTGTCTCCAGGGCCAGTCCTCTATTCACTGAGCCACCTAGCTGCCCCCACATTCCACATTTGATATATATGTATGTAACCATGGGCAAGTCACTTAACCCCTCACTTCCCTAGGCAGACTTGAAAAGTTGATCGTTCCTGAAGAGTTGCAGAGTAATTCCCTATCTATATGGGTAGAGGAAGTTTCCCTATTGGGGCAGCCAGTATGGATAGATTTGGATAGGCAGTCGAGTGCCTGGCCTGTCGTGAGGAAGACCAGGTTCAAATCCAGCCTCAGACACTATCTGTATGACCCTAGGTAACTCACTTAACCCTGTTTGCCTCAGTTTCCTGTAAATGAGCTGGACAAAAAAATGACAAACCACTCTAAGCTCTTTGCCAGATGTTGTGGAGAGTGGGCACGACCGAAAAATGACTAAAGAACACAAGTTTCCATATTGGGATATGGGGGAACTGTGATTTCTTTAGTGTTAGGAGCTTCCGGTGAGAACTTCCTGGACCAGTAAAGATCAGCACCTTCTTCGCTTCTTAGTTGTCTGGCTCCCCTGACAGTTCAGTGTGTTGTTCAGGGTGACACAGAGATTATGTGTCAGTGGTGAGCTTGTGTACAAGTGTTTCTGATGGCCACCTCTCACTCTTCATTAGATCATGCTTTGTCTCCTAAAGTAACTAAGTGAAAATATCGATTCATACATTTAGAGCCAGAAAAGATGTTGGAGATCATTGAAAAATAGAAAATCCATACTAAGGAGAAATCTTAAATATAATGAATATGGGAAAGCCTTTGCACTCGATACAATTTTTTTTTTTAGTTAGCAAATGGTTCCTACTGGGGATAAAAACCAAAATGTAATTTTGTCAAGCAATCATTCTACAAAATCTTTGAGCAAATAATTTTGTGTTTCGTTTCTTCTTCCCTCCTGTAACTTTTGTTTAATGAGGGAACATGAGCAGTTGTTGTAATGTGGATTTGTATTACTAGTGCTCATACACAGACCTCTCTCTCATCTTAAGGTCTTGACAGTGGTTGGACCTCATGCCTGGAATGTCCACACCTGCGCATTTTTAAGCCTCTAATTTCTTTCAGGGCTCATGCTCACCTTCTACAGCAATTAATTTCTGTCTGTCCAGTTGCTTGGGTATCTCTTCCTCCACCTTAGCTGGCTCCCCACCTACCTTCGTGACTTGGTTTCTTACTCTTCCTATTCAAGCACTATATAGCCATTTAGTCGTTGGTCCCCGAACTTGACAACACTTTGTATGCTTCTTTTGTGCATTAGCCCAGGATGTTCTCTCCATCTGGGATTCATCTCAACCTCCCATTCTGTGGGATTCATCTCAGTTTTTCAGGGGCCTCGCCTTCTTTTAATGTACAGCTTTGGGATCACTTCTTCACTGAGCCTTTTTTAGATCCCCCAATTTTCATTGTTCTCTCTTTTCTCAAATTACCTTGTCTTTACTGCTCTGCTTGAAGTATTATGTCCCTAGTATTATGTAGCCTCTCTGAGAACTGGAACTATTTGTTTTTTCTTTATGTACAGGCAGTCTCCCATCCAGGGGATGCACTCCTTTACTCCTTTTCCCTCTTGTAATCCTTAGTCTCCCCCCCCCCCCATTCTCTCTGCTTCTGCTTAGCTGTATCATTCCTCTTCCAATCTCCCTCTCTTGTTAGTGCTCCCTCTTCAGGAGAAAAATAGTTTGCATTTACTCTGTATATGCATGGGCAGTCGGGGGGTGTGTGTGTGTGTGTGTGTGTACACGCGCTTGTGCACCCTTGTGTTCTTATTACCTAGTACATAGGTGCTGTCTAAAAGTTTGTTGAATGAAGATAGTTTAATGTTTATTTTCAAAATAAAATATAATAGTCTAGGAAGGCTATAGGTGACCTAAGCACTGAGAACTTCGTGAAACCCTTACTTTTTTGAATTCCCTTAATGACTTCTTTTCTCTGTCCCATTGGAGTCATACAATGAAAGAAGAATGAGTCACTTTCACATAAACTTGTAGCAGGAGTTATAGTACTAGCATTTCCCAATCTAATGATGACAGATGCCTTCTAATGCTAAAATAATAGAAATGTTGTGGCTTTGCTTAAAGAATTACTTTGAAGTATGAAATGCTCTCCATGCTTTAGATTTTCTGATGTTTCTGGGTTCTGACGGACCTAGAGAATGCTATTAAAAATGACTGGTTAAGACAAGCGGTTCCACTTGTTCCTTTTCATGCAATAACTCCAGACTGGCCAGCACATCTAAGCAAGTGCCAACGCAGAAATACTTTCTGGCAGTTCTTGTGATATGGAGGTTGTAAAATGTACATATCTATTGGGAATGCCTTTCCTACATCCCTACAATGGAGAGAATTATACTTGGCACATTTCGGTGACATCAAACTAGCCTTTCACAGCAGCCCTTTCTGAAAACAAGCATACTTCTTTCAGCCACGTTTTATTTTTTTCTATGTTTTCTCTATTTTTCTGCATTTCTATGTTTTCTCTAGGTAAATTATTAGCTAGTTATAACATTTAATAATGATTTTTGGGGAAAGATAATTATTAATAGGAGGTCGATTTTGATGTATGCTATGCAGATAGTCTTCAAATCAGACTTCTCTGATGCTTTGCAAAATATTCTTAATCTTCTGATCAGACGAGATAATATTTGTGAAGCACTGAGCACAGTGCCTAGTACGTAGTAGACACCATGTAAATGTGTGCTCCCTTTCCTACTCCCTTGTGGATGTCAGTATAGGGCCTCTAAGTAAAGTCATTAGTCAGTAGAGGTGCCAAGAGCATGAGTGATCTTTTTGAACCACTTTAAATTATCACTAACGATTTGAACACTTCTCCAACTCTTCAAAGCAGCATTGTGGCTATTGCTAATGAAGAGTGCTGCATCATTGGGTCCTCCAGCATGCTTGCTAAATTATTCAAGCACAGATCAGCAAGGTGCTGTTCTGCGACATATGGAGTGATGAGGAATTATCTTTGGGTTTCAGGGGTATAGCCATCATTGTCATCTACAATAGAAAAGGCAAAAAAAAAATCATTGTGGAAAACTTAAAATAATTTGTTACGCTAGGTCTCTGCCAAAATCTGATTGAAAACCTGGCTCTTCTGTGTTGTACTCTGCAAATCTTCCCGTGGTCAATTAACTGGTATTTATTAAGTGCTTACTATTTGCCAGGCCATGTGCTACGTGGGAGGGATACTAAGAAAAAGTATAGCATTTCCTCAGGGGAGAGACAGTGTGTGCACATAATAGTTTGTACAAAATGAATATGTAAATAGACTTTGGGTGTCTATGGAAGAGAGCATCAAGGAAGGCCTCATGCAGCAGGGGTGCTAGAGCTGAGCTACCAAGGAAATGAAGGATTCAGTGAAGTAAGATAGCAGGGAGAGCACTTCCAGAGTAGGGGGGGTGGGTAGAGACAACCTGTGCAGAGGCACAGAGATGAGAGACAACAATGTGCATGGGGAGCAGCTGGTTGGCCAATGTGGCTAAAGCAAGAGTGTGTCAGCAAGAGTAATCCACATTCCTTCTGGAAAGGTAGTTTGGAGCCAAATTAATAGGAGCTTTTTAAATGTCCGACAAAGGAGTTTGTATTTTATATTAGAGGTGATAGAAAACCATTAAAGCTTTTTGACCAAGTAGAAGAGCTTAAGCACAGCTACCAATCCTTATTTTCCACTCAGAAAAGTTTTTGAATGTAGGTACTTTGGAATTACCCTGCCAACAAGGGCACCAAGAGATTAAAAAACCAAAAAAGACAATTCGTATTGTATATGTTCCTTGATCACTGCATCTCTCCCCTCTTCTCCCCTTTTGGGAAGATTAGTAGATAAAATTTGAAATTAACTTGGTCTTTTTCTGATAATCATAGTGCTTTGCAAACCACCGTACATAAATGGTCATAGGAAGTTACTGATAAATGCTTGGTCTAAGGGGACAAAGTCACATACCTCACAGTAATACCTTGTTGGACATATAACAGGATGAAATTAAAACAGAACCACTGCAGAAATTGTTTTGCAAGGATGCTATGAAGTACCACTTAAAACATTTGGAACAGACTGAAATTATTGGGCAGCAACTCTCCCTTCCCCCAGTTGCTACTCTGTGTGACTTTGGGCAAGTCACAACTTTTTTTTTCACCTCAGTCTCTTTATCTGTACACCTCCAAATCCATGAGTCTGTATTTGATAGTAAAGCACAAGATTGTAATGAGGTGCAACGAGTAACTGGGTAAACCCGGTTGGGATCAGTAGAAATACACAGCCTTTTCAACATTCAGACAAAATCTTAAGTCGTGACTTGTGCTACCCAGAGGTCACATGGTATTTGGTAGTAGAAAGAATAAGATTATTTTAACTTGAGTTAAATCTTTACGCTCATGTTTTTGCTGATGACATTCACCAGATGATCCCCTCTTTCTCTGTCTTTGCCTGTTGGAATCCTCCTGCGTCAAGTTTAGGTGTTAACTCTTTCATGAGGTCTTCACTGATTTTCTCCCTCATGATCTCTCCCTTCTCAACATATCTCATGACACTTTGGTGCTTTCTCCGTTGCCTTTACCACCTTTCACCAGGTATCTAATTTATTTATATAGATGACACTCCCGTTTTCCTATTACATTGTTAGCTCCTTAGGACAGATACTTTGCTTTACCTCTTGGTATCCCCAATATTTAGCCTGTACTAGAGAGCAAATGTTGAATTGAAAATTCATTCCACAACTGTGGCCGGCTCTTTTATATTAAGTAGGTCCCAAAAAGTTGTATGGGAATACAATTTTTGCAGCCTTAATAGTATTATAAACACATAAGGAGAGTTTGCTATTTAAAAGAATATTATAAAAGAACTGTTTTTGCAAAGTGCTTGATTTGTGGTCTCCTCCTTTTCTCGATTTTCATATATTGGTCCTCCTGGATTTATTCATGTCAGGTACTAAAACATTTTGGGCCTGCTTTGAAATGGGAGAAGTACTATCTCCTTGCCAGTCTGTTGTCAAGCTAGTTGGCAGCTCTGAAGGGGGAAAAAACAAACAACCAATTGATTTCAGATTGCTAACTCCTCCTACATCCCCATTTACCTTTAGTAATGGATCTAGCACAGTGGCGCTGGGTGTAGACTGCTTTTGTAACTCTGGGCCAGTCACCTGAGCTCTTCAGATTTCAGGCCAGAGCAGCTGCTACTGATTGAGTGAATACCAAAAGCCTTTATTAAGTGCTTACTGTGAGCTAAGCAATGGGAGAATTCCCTGGTAGGGAGTTTTCACACTGACAAATTCACATATCTAGTCCAAAAAATAAGTGGTCCCTACTTCTTTGGTGTATTTACATGTATATTTGCCGTTATGTGCCCAGGACTGAGTACAGTGCCTGACACATAAAAAGTATAAGAACACATTGATGATCAATTCAGGAAAAGCTTGATGAATATAATTTTTTTAGATGGGGAAATAACTTATTTCATTCAGCAAGAATGTCCTATTTAATATATTTGACTAAAATTTTACTTAGCATCTAAATGAATCCTATTTTCAGTTTGTGTTGCTGAAACTGTACACACTTTTTTTTTTAATACATGCAGAGCCCATGACAGAATAGTAATCTGGAATTTCTAAAGAATTTTTTATTAATCTTGGGAGGAAAAACTGCTACTGTCTTTAGTTTCCTCTCTATGAAGACTGTCATAAGAGAATGGAACAGAGATGGGCTAACTTTATAGGGAATACTTCAATACTGCTTTGTACTGAAGAACACAATCAGAATAATTTGGATTGCAAATGTTAAATCTTGTTTTTAATGTCTTGATGTTGTGTTTTCAGTGTTTTTCAACAGTCTTACTGTGAAGCAATTTATTATGTTCAAGCCTAGCCTACCTTATTTATGTGTGTTTTATGGATGTGTATATTTAAAAGAATAAAACTTCAGTGTTTAAAGTCTTAAAAAAAAAAAGCTGTGTACTGCTGCTGCCACCTAATGTTTATAACGCTTCATTTAGATAATTTTCTGATACCAGTTTTATGGGGTTTCTATGTAGGGTTGGATTCAAAATGCTAGATTAATAAGCATCATTTCATTTCATTGTTCTGATATGACTATTTAGTAGAGCAATTGAACTGACTAGAAATAGAGTTGTTGAGTCTACATAAATTTTATTGACAACTTGATCTCCAGCTGTGTTCTCACGGCCAGTTCTGAGAAACTAAGCAGGAATGGGTGTAGTCAGAGGTCTTCCTGGAATAACCATGATGCTGCTGCCAGTGGTGCTGGTAATGTATTCTACTACCCCTTTTTGTCTGAGTCAGTTGTAAATCAGAGTTGCATTGAGACAGGGGACACTTTTAATCTTGGTGATGACCACTTCATAGTGAAGATTGCTATTGTCATACAAAGAAAGGCTGTTCATCTGGTATCTTCTGTATCCTCCAGCATAGTCAGTTAACACCTAGCCTCCTAGAGTCCTTTGGTCCTTGGATTTGCTCACAGTATTGTTTATTATGCTTTCCACGAAAGTAACTTCTATCATAGGTGTACGTATGTGTGTATAATATATGCAATGACTTAACATGATCACCTAGTAGCTGTTTGAGGGGGGGATTCAACACTCTGTACTCGAGGTTCAGTGTTTTGTCTGTTCTGTCAAATTGCAGAACAAAGAACAAAAGACTCACGAGATTCATGAAAAGTTGTAGCTGGAAGAGATCTTACAAGTCATTAGTCTTTACTCCTTAGTTTTTCAGATGCAGAAATAGATCTAGAGAATATAAATTATCCTCTCAGTCACCTGTTTAGTTATTGGTAGAACTAACTGAAACCACCAGACTTGTAATACAGTGTTCTCTCTAGTATGTCATGCTGAATTATAAAATTTAAATGACAGTGCGTGATATTATGATTCAATTCAGCACGCATTTACTGACTGTCTTTGGAGAACAAAACATGTTTGTAGGTGGTTCTAGGGCGCAGTGCAGCAGTTTCTATCTTTTAGGCGTCTCTGTTCTCCTGGTGGTGGTGTTGTAGAGGTAAGGACTTGTTTCTAGAGAAGAACATAGTATCTATACCAACTACATACAAAGTAATTGGAGCCTGGGGGAGAAAAGCTTAGTGACAAGGACACAGGTACAAGAGAATGGAGGGCCACTTGAATGGCGTGGATGAGGAATGCCAGCAGTCGGGCCACTTGGTCTGGAACAGATAATGCGCTAGTGAGAATAATGTGGAAATGTCTTAAAAGAAAGGCAGGAGCCAGATTGTGAGGGGACACAGGGGTTTGGATATATTTTATCCTCGAGTCACCCACTTGCAGGGCGATGACACTGACTTTCACTTTAGGAATATCAAAGTGTGTGTATTATGTGGTAATAATAATGATAACATCTAATGTTTATGTAGTGCCTACTGTATGCTATACTGTACTAAGCCCTTTGCAAATATTATCTCTTTTGGTCCTCACAGCAACCCTGGAATTGGGTGCTATTCTGTCCCCATGTAACAGATGCGGAAACTAAGGCAAGCAGAGATGAAGTGATTTGCTCAGGGCCACATGGCTAGTGTTCTCTTAGGATGGATTTGAACTCAGGTGGCTCCAAACCCATCCACTATGCCACCTAGCTGGTGAAAGAGGTTGGAAACCTCTAATTAGTCTAATTAGGATACCAGTGTTGTGCTTCAAATGACTGGTTATGTGGATTAAAATGGTACGTATGTTAATGGAGAGAGGGGGATGGATGCAAAATATATTGGGAAGATAGAATGCCTAAGACTTGACAGATTATTGGGTGGTGGAGGCTGAAGGCTGGGTGAGAAAAAATATAGAATTGTAACAACTTCAGGGTTGTGAACTGAGTGACTAGGAAGATAATACTGTGGCTCAGAAAGCAATGAGGAATCTTGGAGGGGGGGTGGTTTTGTGGGGAAAAGAATGAGCTCTATTTTGTTCATTTTGAGATGCCTATGGTATGTCTAGGTGAAGATGCCCAGAGGACAGTTAAAGATGCTTCACTGGATCAGGGGAGAGAGGTGAGCTGGAGCTATATATTTGGGCACCATTACTATCTCCATCATAATTATCATTAGCATCCTTATAGATTTATAGCATTTATATATTGCTTTAAGGTTTGCAAAGTGCATTATAAATATCTTATTTGGTCTTTACAACAATCCTGAACGATGAGTACTATTACTATCCCCACTTTATGGATGAGGAAACTGGGGCAGGCTGAAGAAAGGGATTTGCTAAAGGTCACACAGCTTGTAAATGTCTGAGCTGGATTTGAACTCGAATCTTCCCTACTCCATGGTCAGTGCTGTATTGTCATGTCACTTGTCTGCATAGAAGTGATAGTTGAGCCCATAGGAGCTGAGATTACTAGGAGAAAGAGGGGGGAAGAGCGAAGAGAAAAGAAGAGAAGAAGTCTCAGAACAGATCCCTGTGGTATATCTAGGGCCATGGGTGATGATCCAGGTCTGGGACTGGGAAAGTAAGGTCATGGACAATGAGCTGGGGAAAGAACTAAGAGAGCAGCTTCAGGAAACCAGGGAGGAGAGAGGACCTCGAGGAGTAGGCAGGTCTGGTAATCAGGGTTCAAAGCTAAAGAGGTCTGGAAGGGTCAGGACAAAGGAAAGGTCATTTGGATTTTAAATGAAAATGTCCTTGGTAACCTTGCAGACAGTAGTTTAGAGATGAGTTTGAGTGGAGTGATGGAGCCAGATGTGATAAAGGAGCAGGAGGTGAGAAAATGGAGGTGGTGAGTGGATGGGCTTTTGTCTAGGGGTTCTGTGTGAGAGTAATGAGAGGTAAGTTCCCCCAAATAGCTAGGGGGAATGACTGGGTTTTTTTAGTAATATAATTTATTTTTATGCCACTCTCATTTCCAAATAAATCTTTTTCCCCCCCCATCTTCTCCCTTGAACCACCCCTTGTACCAAAAGAATAAAAAAAAAAAGAAAGAAAAAGAAAAGCTGGTCAACAAAAGTAAAGCCATACACAAACAGAGTCTGAGAGGGTCCACATAATGTTCTATATTCAGCGTCTCCTACCTTTGAAAAAGAGGAAGGCTGTTGGAATGTTTTATCCTTTCTTTAGGGCTAAGCTTGGCCATCATAATGGCACATCAGTCATTGTTGATTATGTACATATTTAGGTGTGTTTATTATTATTTTTAAAAGATCAAGAAATCTGGGTGAATTTATAGGAATCAGGGAATGATCCAAAAGATAAAAAGTGATTGAAAATTAGACAGGGAAGCAGTGAATGAAAGAGCAAGATCTAGGATGAGATCAAGACTAGAGTTGGAGGGATTGGCCTTGGCAGAGAGACTGGCTGAAACAAAGTAGTTGGAGAATAATGTTTGAGTGAATCTGAGGTGTAGCTTTAGGAAGAGGTGCAAACTTGGCCTTTTTCTGAAGGTCAAGTTTGAGAGAGAGATAATAAAGAGCAGTGTAGGTGGCTTGAAGAAGAGAAGTTCTGTAACAGAATCTGTCAGATGTTCTAGAGGCTATCAGAGATAAATGAAAGGACAGGCTTACAAGGAGGGCCAGGAGATTAGAGGGTGGAAGGTCTTGTAGTCAGCCATCAGCTTGCTGTGAAGCATTCCAGAAACATGCCAGTCAGTGACAAGGAGAATGGGAAAGGTTTGTCAAGGTAGGGGTGGTAGTAGGATAGAAGAAAGAAGATTGGAGGGGAAAGCACTGGATGAAGCTAAACTGGTTAAATAATTAGTCATTAATGGAAGTGAAGGAAAGTGAGGAGGGGTGCAAGGACTGAATACTATCATGGGGCCAAGAATAGAGAGTTAGGAGGAGTAAGGGAAAGAGACAAAGAAGCAAAAAATGTTAGGATTGCAGGGCAGGAATTGGAGAGTTTTGGATCATGGAGATTGACCTCTTTGGGGAAGGGTAAAGTCCAGGATGTGTCTGTGTCTATGTTGGTGTCTAAGATAGAGTGAAGGTATAGATCATGGAATCATGGATCAAGTATGCTGAAATGTCTTGGAGCTTGGAAAAATATGTTAAGTTCAGATTGTTCCATGCCTCAAATACTAACCTAAGAGATTTTAGATTTTTTTTTGGGGGGGGTTACGCAATAGGGGTAAGTGACTTGCCCAGGATCACACAGCCGGTAAGTGTTATGTGTCTGAGGCTGGATTTGAACTCAGGTCCACTTGAATCCAGGGCCAGTGCTCTATCCACTGCACCATCTAGCTGCCCCTAGAATTTTTCTTGTAGATAATTGGTCAGCATTTCTGATCAGAAACAAAAAGTTTTGATACATTTTCTTTAAGCTAGGATTTTTAAGTGGTATGTTCGTTTTTTCATAGGCACACTAACACAAGAATGAATGGAATTATGATTCAAGGAAAGACCAAGAGAGACGACGTTGTGGAAAAACTATTCTCTTATTCTCTCCCTCCCATCCCTTTTTCCTCCTCTCCCCTACTTTCCCCTCCCCATAGTTGTTATATAAATTAGAACTTTGGGTTCTGATGATGGACCACTTTATTTAAGAACAGGGATCTCTTGCTGGAATTATAAAACTGACTGCTGGAAAACATTATCTCTAGAGAGTCTTAGACCCTGTACAAAACAAAGGTACTGTGCCACTGGCGTGTTCACCCCCCCCCCCCAAAATCATCTCAGTAAAGCCCACTAAATCTTTTCCATCATCACTGGATCATAATGGCTTGTCTACTACTTTACATTATATTCAATAGGATATACCAAGTCTATGTTTTCTTCATATTTTGAAGTTTGGGTAGAGTTAAAACTTGCAAAATAGTCTTTGGAGCAAGAAGGTTGTTAGTAATTGAGTATGAGTAGCAGAATGGACAATGTATTAATGGCCCATGAAAAATAATCTGATAAGCAACTTATAGAATCATGGAACTCAGGATGCTGTCAATCATATGATTTTGTTGTATTCTTTAAGAACCAAAATATGCTCACTTATGTTAAATCTTACTAGTTTCTGGCAAAGTAAATATTTCGTTAAATTTGTTAAAAACTTATTGTCATATTTGGTATTTTTACATCACCTACATTTCCTAATCTATCCTTCCTCCTGCTCTTCTAAAAGAGCTATCCCATATTTCTTTTTAGTTTTGTAATATTTTATTTTATTTTTTCAATTACATGTAACAATTACTTTTAGCATTTATTTCAAAAAATTTTAAGTTCTAATTTCTCCTTTCTCCTCTCTTATTGAGAAGGCAAGCAGTTTGATATAGGTTACACATACATAGTCATGCAAAATATATTTCCATATTAGTCATGTTGTGAAAGAAAACACAGACCAAAAAAAGAAAAAAAAATACCTCCCCAAATTAAAGACAGTTAGAGAAAAAGTATGCTTTGATGTGCATTCAGACTCCATAGTTCTTTCTCTGGAGGTGGACAGCATTTTTCATCATTAGTCCTTTGCAATTGTCTTGGATCATTGTATTGCTGGGAACAGCTAAGTTGTTCACAGTTGATTGTCATACAGTATTGCTGCTACTGTATACATATACTGTTCTCTTGGTTCCGCTTATTTCACTTTGCATCAGTTCATGTAAGTCTTTACAGATTTTTCTGAAAGCATTATCTATATATTTGAGAAATGAGGCTTTTATAAGAAAAACTTGCTGTAATAATTTTTTCGCAGTTGTGATTACTGTGTATTTCTCTCCATCCATTTTTCCCTGTCTGTCCTTCTCTCTCTCTCTCTCTCTCTCTCTCTCTCTCTCTCTCTCTCTCTCTCTCTCTCTCTCTCTCTCTCTCTCTCCCCCTCTCCCTCCCTCCCTCCCTCCTTCTCCTCCCTCTTTCCTTTCACCCTGTCACTCAAAAGTGTTTTACTTCTGATCATTCCCAATCCACTCTTCCCATGGAGAAATGTAAACAGTTTAACCTTATTGAGTCCCTTATGATTTCTCTTTCCTGTTTACCTTTTTATGCTTCTCTTGAGTCATATTTTTGTTCAGCTCTGATCTTTTTATCAGGAATGCTTGAAAATCCTCTATTTCACTAAATGTCCATTTTTCTCTGGAAAGATTATATTCAGTTTTTCTGGGTAGGCTATTCTTGGTTGTAATCGTAGTCCCTTTGCCCTTGTAGAATATCATATTCTAAGCCCTCTAATCCTTTAATGTAAAAGGTACTAAATCTTGTGTAATCCTGACTGTGACTCCATGATATTTTCTCCTTGACCTGGGAACTCTGGAATTTGGCTATAATATTCTTGAGAGTTTTCATTTTGTGATCTCATTCAGGAGGTTATTGGTGGATTCTTTCAATTTTTATTTCTGGTTCTTGGATAATAGGACAATTTTCTTTGATAATTTCTTCGAATATGATATCTAGGTTCTTTTTTTTTTTAATCATGGTTTTCAGGTAGTTCAGTAATTCTTAAATTTTCTCTCCTTGATCTATTTTTTCAGGTCAGTTGTTTTTCCAATGAGATTTCACATTTCCTTCTATTTTTTAAATTTGTTTTTATTGTTTCTTGATGTCTCATGGCATCATTAGCTTTCACTTGGGCAATTCTAATTTTTAAGGAATTATTTTCTTCAGTGAGCTTTTGTACTTCCTTTTCCATTTGGCCCATTCTACATTTTAAGGAGTAAGTCCTTCCAGTGTAGTATGATCTAAGGAAAGATGTGGTCACTCTCTCCTGGCCTGTGCTCTTGTCTATGAATGACCACAGTCTTTTCTGCCCTAGAAAATCAAGGTCCCCACTCCTCTGCTACCACACGCTCTAGTGTGCTAGTGCCCTTCCTTAGCCCAGGTCTGCAACTCAGTACCATTCATGAGCAATTCAATGGTTCTGCACCCAGTGCCAGCACAGGGACCCCTGCAGTTTTCCCCAACTAACTGTCTGCCCTCCTTACTCTCTGTGAGCTGAGAGCTCCAGAAGCTAGCACTGCCAATCCAGTTGCCTCCAAGTCTTGCTACTGGCTTGGCAGGGCACAGCCTGGGCTGGACTGGGCTCCATTTTCACCCCAGTGAGACAGACCCTTCCTGCTGGACTTCTGAGTTGTCTTTGGCTGAAAAATTGTTTCACTCTGTCTTTTTATTGGTTCTGCTGCCACAGAATTGGTTTTAAGGTATTATTTTAAAGTTGTTTATAGGGGAATTTGAGAGTGCTCAGGCTAAATCCTTGCCTTTACTCCACTGTCTTGGCTCCACTCCTTTCTCTTATTTTAAAGAATTAAAAAAAGAAAAAGGGCAAGTTCAGCAAAGCTAACATATTAGAAATGTCTGACCTTATATGCAGCACTCCATATTTATAATCTCTCATTTTTTCTAAAAAAGAGCGGGGAGTTAACCACCTCATTCTTCTTTGGGGCCAAGCTTGACCATTATAATTTCATAGTGGTCATTTTCACTTTTCTGTTGTTGCTACTGTTTTATCTTTCTGTTAAATTATTGTAGTCCTTGTGCACATTATTTTCCTTGTTATGCTTACTTTACTTTGAATAGGTTCACATATCTTCCATGGTTTTGCATTCATGGTATTCATTATAACAGTATTATTCCACTATTGATCCCTTCCTTTTGTCATTGACATTCTTTAGCTATATGTCTAGCAGTCAGAAGGTATGGTCTGTTAGTTGCTTTCTAAAACTTGCTTTTTAAAATAGTTGAACCAATTTACAGCTCAACCAACAATGGATTATTGTGCCCATATTTCCACAGTCCCTTCAGTACTGAGTATTACGTTGTTTTGTTGTCTTTGCCATTTGTCCAGATGTGAGGTGAAATCTTATTAACATTTATTTTGAATAATAAATAATAAATAAAATTAGTTATTTTAATAACTTATTAAAAGTTATTTTGATTCCTGTTTTTCTTGTCATTAGTGATTTAGAGCATTCTCTCATGATTATTCATAGTTTGCAGCATTTTTTTTGGAGAAGTATTTGTTCATTCCCTTTTTATCTATAGGGATTAATTTTTGTTCTTATATGTTGGCTTCATGTTTATTTGTCAGATCCTGTTAGAGATACTTTATACAAATATTATTTTTCCCAGTTGACCAGTTTCCTTTTTTTATTTAGTGGCATTAATTTTGTTCATGCCAAAGCTAATTGTAAGATAGATTTCAAATTGGAAGGGACCTTAAAGATCATTGATTCCAGTCCCTTAATTTTACTGGTGAGGAAACTTCCATTTTCATGTAATCAAAATTATCCATTTTATATTTTATAATTATCTCTGTCTCTTGTGGTTAAGAATTTATCTACTAGCAATAGCTATGAAAGGCGCCTGATCTGATTTGCTTCTAGTTCTTTTTAATGGTGTGATCTTTAATATTCAGGTCACATGCATTTTAAGTTTGCTGTCATATGGGATGTACTGGTGTGGGGAATTGATAGCACTATTAGTTTTTCATACAATAGAGAAGAGAAGCGGTAAGGACATTTTTGCTTGGTCAGTGGCTCATCCCTTATCTGTCAGAGGTTGGACCTCTCACTCAGTTCCACTGAACTTCTTTCCTTCTTTCTTATACTTATGACTGCTTGATTGGGGAGATAATAAGGTAGAATTACAGTATTAGTCATGAGTAAATCTGAACATAGAATCTAAATTTAATTTCTGGTTTGAATTTCTTTCCCTACAAATCACTTTATCAGAGCTACAAAAAAGTAAAATTGATTTGAATTGATTTAATTTCTTTCTTTTAAAAAAGGTATTTTTCTTTAGTCAAAGAGATACAGAGAAGTTGGAAGAGAAATAAAATCTGTTTAACCAGTTAACCATTTTTTTCTTTTATAAATTGTCATTCTTAAAGAAATATATTGAAGGAACATTTGTCTGAAGTGCTAACTTAAAGATAAAACAATTTTTTCAAGATAGAGTAGCATATTACAATTGAATCCTTAACAACACAACCGATTAAGTAGCTTTAAGTAGTTTTGTTGAAACCTGCAGGTAACTTCAGACCCTGGAAAGGATAAAATGGCATACCTTCTTTCCAGTTTTAGAATTTGTGTTGTTTTAGAATTTGTGATCACGTTGAGAAATTTTTTAAATTCTTTTTTTTTTTTAGGCTATTGGGGTTAAGTGACTTGCCCATTGTCACACAGCTAGTAAATGTTAAATGTTTGGTCTGAGGCTGGATTTGAACTCAGGTCCTTCTGACTTCAGGGCTGGTGCTCTATCCACTGCGCCACCTAGCTGCCCCAGAAATTTTTTTTAAATGCATAATCGGGGCAGAAGATGTTTATATAAAGATTGAGCATATATTAATTACTTGCTTGAATTTTTGTTATGTAATTTTCATTAAGAAGTTTCTGCCTTTTGGAGTCAGCTCCTAGTACCAGTCCCTGTCTATGTGAGTCCAGAGTCCTTTTTGGGGACTCTGTACAAATCCTATGTACATATTGTTTCCCACCCCCAGTAGAATGCAAGCTTCTTGAGGGCAGGAACTGTTTCCTTTTTTATAAAGTAATTTTCCTTAACCATATGACTCCCCTACTCAGTCAACTCCGGTAGCTTCCTTTTGTCTGTAGGATAAAAGATAAACTTCTCTGTTTAGCTTTTAAAGTTTTTCATAATCTTGGTCCCAAAGTACCCTTCCTGACAATGACGTTACTTCCCACACTCCAGGATTCTGCCAGACTTTGTCCTCTCTCTTCCTCACACATGACCTTCCTTTTGCCTTCTCTCTGCCTTTGTGCTGGCCAGCCTCCGTCCCTGGAGTGCATCCTCTTGCTTTCTTTCTTCTTTCTCTACCCACTCTTCAGTCTGCCTTATAGAATCCATGTCTTGCTTTGAGACACAACTCAAGTGCTACCTTCTATGTGAAGCTTTTCCTGCTTCCCTCTCCATGCCAGCTGCTGGTCCCTTCTTTCCCCAAACTGCCCCATATTCAACAGTTTTGTATTTATTGACTTTATATTTAGACCATATAAACTTATATCTGTTTGTTGTATCTACCCCCCTCCCCCATTAGAAGGTGAACTCCTTGTGATTAGGAGTTATGTTATCCTCTGTACTTATATACCTAGTACCTAGCCCAGTGCCTGGCGCAGAGTAGGTATTTAATAAATGCTTGTTGATCAATTTGAAAGATTTGTATCCCTAGTACCTAGCTAAAAATCTAAATCTAAAATCTAGATCTAAAATTTAGACTGAAAACTTAGTTTTAAACATTGTCTTCAAAACTATACAAACTATTTTCTCCTATATGTACTTATATATTTCTATATTAAGTTGGGTGGCAACCACAGTGGAATTTGGCCCAGGGGCAACATTTTAGAGAACTGGTTATAATTGTTGCCAGTTTTCAGCCAAAGAAGTGGTCATTCAACATGTATTCCCATAGATTTCCTTCCTGTAGCAGAGAATCCTTTCTTAAACATGATGAATATTTGGACTTTCTTATTTCCCTAAATCTTATTTGGTTTGTTTGGTTTTATTTTAAATCATTTTTAGTTTTTTATTTGATTCAGTTAAAATTGCTTCTAAAGAGTTTCTACAGTATTCCACACATATTTAGTACCTTTAGGTAGTTAAATCGTTGCATACAGTTGTTTAATTAATGCTATTATTGCTATTGTGGAATTTTGGGGTGGGAAATTTTCAGTTCCCATACAGTTACATCTCCGGAAGTTGGCAGATGAATTGATCCATCTGTTATCACATTTCCATCAAGTAAGTTTTCTTTCTCTGGAGAAGGATGCAGCTCTGTTTGAGGAGCAGTGATATTTTAAGTTGCTTAGGATTCCTTTCTCGACTTCTTTCGGGTCTTTGCATGAATTTGAGTTTCCTGCTCATTTAGAAAAATCTTTTTCGGTCAACATTTCAGAAAAAAATATATTATAAAATATTGATTTTATTAAAAAAATGTCAACAACCCTTAAAAAGTCAAATTCTCAGATGAATGGAGTGATTGGGCAAAAGGAAAGGATTGGCAAAAGGAAATTTGAGACAAGAGAACCTAGAGATGGATTTTTAAATTAATTATAAATTATCTGAAAGAAGCCAAATTCCTTTGTACTATTTTTACAGAATGGGTCAATATTTTTTCTTAAGCTGAAACAGTTATGTAAGAATGACACTTTTCAAGGGACCAGACAGGTGTCTGTAAACTCAATAAAAGAAACATTAAAGAATCCTTTTGTGAGTTTAAGAAAACTGGATCCATTTCTTGGAAGGTCAGTGGATGATCATGATAGATGAGTCTGTAAGGAGCCACTGAGATCCTGTTGACAAAAGAATTGGTTCTGTGCTAAGATGGAACTTTGAAGTTTGGCGGCTGCCCTGGAGGTAGGCCAGCCTGTGCTGAGGCTTTTCCGTCATGTGAAGAGTTGAACTCATATTTCATTTCTCCTTTGGCAAGTAATAATGTCTAGTTTGGGCAGGCAAAAATCCATTTCCAAATTAGTCCATGTATTATACATCTTTGACTTAATGTAAGTTCACCTTCAAAAGGACAAAACTGTTCAGGAAAAAAATTAAGACAGCCTATGACTAATTGAAGGGTAGAAAGGAAGGAACCTTTCAGACTGAAGGATAAACAATGAATGTGAATTGTGAATCTTTGTTGTTTTGTCAGCTCAAGAGCTACTGTATTGAAGTTTCCCAACTCCCTACGTTTTAAGTGGCTTTGCCTAATGTGTGGCTTGTTTCAGTTTATAATTGAATTTTCACTTCCAGCTGTAAAACAGTCTAGTATATGAAGTTCTGTTTTATATGGTTAGACAGAGTATTTTAGACTATTGAGTTTCTCCAAGTGGTAATTAAACTTTGATTCTTAAGTTTCTAAGTTAGTTTTGGTTCTTTACAAACAAACATCTTTTCTCAGTTTTCAGATAAGAAAATATAAAAAATCAGTATTTGAAAGAAGCTGAAAATTTGAAAATAAGCAATATTGGTCAACCTGGCCTTTCAAAAACAAACGCCTCTTAATGTTGTTACTCAGACTGATTTGTCTATGATGTAAAGTTTCCTGGGGAAAAGTCAAAAGTCTCTATTCTGTGCTTTTAAAACAGGCTCGTGGTAAATGCTGAGAAACTGTGTATGTGTGTGTATGCATCTATATATGGATAAGAGAGAGACAGAGGCACTAAGGAGTGTATTTCTGTGCTTTAAGAGGTAAAACTGTACTCAGACTGTGGACCACACTTTATATCGAGGGTGTCAACCTCCAGAGCAGAGTTTGTTTCAAGAAAAGAGACAAATGAATTAGGTTTATGTCTGCGCTTTAATTTCTCTACAGCTGGTGACACACATGCATTGCATGGAGATTACAGTCCAGAAATGAACTCCTATAAGGGATTCAGCCCAGAAGTGGCTGGCTTTGGGCTTGGAGCGCCCAGTTTATATACCTTTTCGATAGGGGCTGATATCAACTGACCATCATTCTACCTGCAGACAGAGGAACAATACCTCTTCTATCAGACATCGTACCCCCTATCCCCCCATACCAAACCACTTACAGCCTTGGGCTATCTAGACCCAAGAATCTACCTGAGCAGAACACAATGGGGCTTCCATATCTTTGATTAAATCAATACAGGCTTGGGTTGAGGTTTGACCAGGATAATGCAGTCTCATTATCAGTAATGTAGCTGAACTTTGACAAGAAGGGGGCCTAGGGCTGGGGGTCGTGGGGAAGCACTGAGACTCCAAGATACTGATTACTAAGAAAAATCATTTTTCACAAGGAGAACAAATAGCATAGCAGGTAACTGCTAAGATAGGAGGGTGATTAGAAGTGATTAGAAGTGATTAGTCCTCTTTGGGGTAGAATTAAGGCCCATTTGATGCCCAGGGGAGGAGCCAGAGCTGAATAAGTTAGAACTGGTAGGCACTTTAGAGATCATTCAGCTTAATTTCCTCATACATAGAAGGAAACTGAGGCCCAGAGAGAAGAGTGAAAAATTCCACTGATAGAATCCTAGAATGATTCTAATTCAAAATTTTTCATCAGGGAATGGAATTTAGATTAAGTCAATGGAAGTATCAGAAATGCTGTGTTTGATACTTGGGTAATGGAAATGAGTTAAATGACTCCTAAGATCCCTTCACATTTTGTTGTTTTAAAATTGTAAGTAACATCTTAGTGAGATTCTTTATTTGAGGATATATTCCAGAATATCTCACTTCAACTCTGTCACCATAATTGTCAGTTCCTTTGTTTTGTTATTCTCTCTAGACATTTTTGTCTTGCTAATTATTATGCTGCCAAAATAACCTGTAAAACCTCATTTATTTTAGTTTCACTTGAACTGACAGAAACGTTGGTGCTCAAAGTGACCTGATGGTATTTTCGTTAAAGTAACTTGAAGTTAAATGTGAAAGTATTTAAAACTTTCTAAGAGCATATTGGCATCACGAATTAACAAATGCTGGTGTTAAACTCTTACTCTGGACTAGGGATTATGTTGTTACTTGTGTGTTACTTTGACATGATCTAAGGGCAATTAACTTTCCCCTTGACCCTGTGTAAAATGGGGGAGCTGGATAAGGTTATCTTTGAGGTCCTTTTAAGTGCTAAAATTTTATGCCCTCGTGTGGGTAGGGAAAAAGGGGTAGTAACTTTGAGGGAGTCTCCCCCAGCTAAAAGATTGGCATAAAAAATGCCATACTGAGTTGTTGCTTTTTGTAGAAATGCTATTTTGCTTCTCTCTAAGGACTTTTAAAAGTGAGTTGTAGCTTACCTGGTTGGTATCTTCATTGTTGAATTGTCATGTTATTATAGTTCCTCTCAAATTTTGCAACCTGAAGGAATGATAGCATCATAGTTACAGGTGACTTATTGCTCTGTCTTGTATGTAAAACTCACAAATACCAACTACAGAGTTGTTACAAATCGATATCAGATTACCTCCTCTGAGTCTGACAGTCAGCTAGCATTCATTATGCACCTACTGTGGGCTAAAGAAAGGCATGAATCAGTTCTTGCTCTCGAGAAGCTCACAGTCTGGGGGGCGGGTAGAGAACAACATGCAAACAATTCTGTACAAACAAGACATATATATGAGAAATTCAGAGGCGTGGGTACAAGCATTAAGGAACATTAGGAAAAGCTTCTTAAATAGTAAATGTGAATTGAATGAACTTTAAAGGAGAAAAGGGTATTGAATGATGGTGTGTAGAGAAAGAGGCTTTAAGTGGCATTGAGGAGCAAGAGTGACTGTAACTTCATTACCATGACCAATGAGTTTGGGTGAATTTGTAAAAGTGCAATCAGTGCTGGAAAAGGTAGCCAAGGAAACCGTGTCATCCAGAGAGAGAGCCAGAAGAGGGAAGGTGTGGGAAAGGAAAAGATTTCAGATGAAATCTAGCTTGTTGCCCCTGGAGCAATCATTCCAGAGAGCACAGGGGAAGTTTGGGTAGTTTTAAAGTAAGAGGTTGGAGGACCTGGGTTGAAGAGAATGTGTATAAAGAATTGGTTAGTGGAGGATGGAAGAAGGAGTTTGAACTATGGCAACCAGGAATTCAGAGTTATGGGGATGGGCTGGGAGTGTGCTAATCATTAAGGAATGGTTCTACAATGAAATGTACCAGAGAACAACTATGTGCCTGGAGTCAGAGGAGGGGATGGCATAGAAGGTGCAGGACTGACCCTGAGGATTTGCAAGGGGCTGAAAATGGTGTCTACTTGGAGTTTGATGGAAGGGCAAGGCAGGCCTACCCCTTTGGCTTGCTTGGCCGGGATAGAAAGGCCTGGGCAAGGCAGGCTCTCCTACCCTTTAGCCTTTCTCTACTGGCTGCTTCCCGGATAGCCTACAAACATGCCTCTGTTTTCCCCATTCTTATAAAGCCATCACTCCATCAATATATCCTTGTTGACTGTTGTCCTTTGTCTTCACCTTTGTTGGCTAAGCTACTTGAAAAGGCTGTCTGCAGTTGCTGCCTCCATTTCTTTTCGTCTCCTGCTCTTACCTTCTGTTACAGCCTGGCATTTGGCCTCATAATTCAAATGAAACTGCTTTCTCTCCAAAATCACCAGTGATTGGCCAAATCCACTGGCCTTTTCTCAGTCCTCATTCCTTACCTTCCTTGATCTCTTTATAGGCTCTGGCACCGTCAGCCATGCTCTTCTTGATCTCTCTTTTTTTTTTTTTAACTTCTCTAGGTTTGTGTGATACTGCTCTCCCGTTTCTCTTCCTACCTGTTCTGTCTCCCTCCTTTGCTGAGCCTTCATCTACTTCAGGCCCAATAACAGTGGGGTTCACCCCTCCTTCCCTCTGTGCGCACTTTGTTCTGTACTGTCTTCTATACTATTTCGCTTGGTGATCTCATCAACTCCCATGATTTCAATTATCATCTCTGTGCTGATTCTCAGATCTGTTTATGCAGCCTCAAACTCTTTGCTGACCTCTGTTAGTGGCACATCTCCCATGGACTATTGGACATCTTGAGTTAAATATCCCATAGAAACTGATCTCATTTTATTTCTCCCCAAATCCTCCCCTTTTGCAAACTTTTACTGTTAAGGGCACTATCATCTTGCCAGTCCCCTAGAACCACATCTTGTGATGCTTGTTCCTGTATCCTGTCTCTTTTTCCATTTCGTCCTGCATCAGTTGTCCGAGTAATTGTTATAATACTTAGGTTTACTCACCAGTGAGATGAGAACAATATTCTAAGAACCCATCTCAGGCAGATAAGGCCAGTTTTTCCTTCAAAGGTATTGAAACTATCTTCAAAATTTAATTGGATCAGGTGACCAAGACTTTGGCTACTGACATGGCAGGAGTACGAACTGTCTTCCTTTTGCTAACTGGTACGTTGTATGCAAGTATTTAATTTTTTTCCATTAGCAATCCTGAATTTTAATTATCCTGGTCAGTCCTAGCCTACACTGAACTTCTTTGATCAAAATTCCATGGCTTATTACATAAAGTCCAACCTCCTTAACCTGGCATTTAAGGCCTTCAACAGTTGGGCTTCAACCTACCTTTCCCTCATTATTTATCCACTAATGTATCCTTTGTAGCCAAATTGGCCTGTTCACTTTCCTTTGAAAATACTCCATGTGTTCTCACCTTCATGGTGAGAACTATCATTATTTATATTTAGGAATGTTTTCCTACATCCTTCACATTATAAAATCTCCTCCATTCTTCAAGGCATAGCTGAGATACTGCCTCTTCATGAAATCTGACTATATAGCATTACTGAGAAAGTACCCTTTTTTCCTTTGGAATTCTCCTACCATTCTGTTTTTACTTTTCTTATACGCTTGTTCTATTTTTCATTATGATTATTTGTATATATGCATCTTATTTCCCCAATCATAAACTCTTTCAGGGCAAGGGAGTATTTATGATTTATTTGTGATTATATTTACCTAAAGTATGTGACACCTTCCTTTTTCAATAAGCATTCATTTCGTCACTGTGCTTATATTTTGCAATTCTGCTTTTTTAGTTGATCAAATACTTGGACTTGCTAAATCATTCTTGGTAGGGTATTTCTTAGTTTAGATTAATATATTATGCATGTTTTATGCAATTCCTTTGCACAAAGACTGTGGTGCAGTAGAGGTGATTATGGAGCTTGTGAAAGTTAAGGTAGACTGAGGCACAAAGTTCCCATTTATTGGCAAGCAATTACCAGTAACTGAGGTCTCTCAGCTGCTCTTGTTGTTGTTGACCATGGGGTCAGGCTTACTAGCTGTTAAATCGAAAAGTGACAATTAAAATCATTCTATTTTTAAGACTTAATCAAGCCAGCATGGGTTTAGTACACTTTCCCAAGCCTTGAAAGTCCAGACTCCTTACCTTTGTAACTCTACCCTTCACCTGTATGCCAAAGAAATTTGTCTATGGTATAGGTTAAGCTTTTGTCTTACAATCACCTTAAATACAAAGATACTCTTATGGTTTCTCAGGAACTTTTGGAATTGATTGTATGACATGGGAGACACTGGCACAGGACTGCTCAGCATGGTGTGCCCACATCAGAGAAGGTGCTGTCCTCTGTGAGCAAAGCAGAATTGAAGCAGCTCAAAGGAAACACAGGATTTGCAAATTTAGAGAATCCACCGCAAATGTTCACAGGGACTATTTGTGCCCCGCCTGTAGTAGAACATTCTGAGCTCGTATTGGTCTGATCAGCCACAGTGGGACATACTGAAACTTGCCACTAGCACAGTGATGTCATTTTGGTCCTTTTCAAGAACGAAGGACGACAGCCTATCAGGTGGATACTAAATTATTAGTATAATACTCTCCAACTTGGGAAATGGTTGTATTTCAAAAGCTTGTTTGTAAGTCAGTTGTTTGGAACTCAGAATACTTTTCCCCCACAGAAACAATGTTATTAAATGATGGTTATATTCCCTAGCCAGCTCTCAACAATCTCATTTTACCCCACACTTCAGTGACTTCATGATCTCACTGGAGGGGGTATGTTCTCCACTGATACAAATCCTTTCCAAATCACTTACCATTGAAAAACTTCTTTTGAAATGCATTTTTTTGGAATTTAGTCAGTGTTGATTGGAGGGAGGGAAAACAACTTTTATATCAAATATCATTAAGGACATGACATTCAATATATGTAGATATTCAAAACAAATATATAGGACCAAGAGTTATTAGCAAGAGGAGAAATGAACAACTCTGAGTCAGAGTCAGAACAACTCTGAAACATTACTTTACAACCAGCCCAATTGGTGGTGGAAAGACAGGCACACTGTCCTGTGAATTGGTCCAACCCTTCTGGAAAGCAATTCAGAATTATACAAAGAAAGTGACTAGAATGTTCATGAACTTTTAACCCAGGAAGCCCATTGCTAGGCATATTACTTCTCCCCCCACCTCACCCTTCCAAAGAAGTTAAAGATAGCAAAGTAACTGTAGTATTCCATTCAGGGAAAGGGAGGGACTTTGTTTTAGGTTGGGATATCATCATACCAGGTTGACGTTGCCTTGGGAGTCAGCCCATCCATCATATTCTTCTTCCAGAGTTGACTTTCACAGTTCATTTCTTTGGTCGTTTGGTGTAGTGGATAAAATGCCAGGTGTGAAGCCAGGATTTTATGATTCTGTGATTCTGGACAGTATCCTTGGGATTGTGAGTCAGAGAGTATGGATTCTCAGCCTCTGTCAATGAATGGCTAATGGTGTATAATTTTGGTTGGGGCAGCTAGGTGGCACAGTAGATAGAGTAGGTATACTCATCTTCCTGAGTTCAAATCTGGCTTCAGACACTTTCTAGCTGTGTGACCATGGGCATGTCACTTAACCCTATTTGCCTTCATTTCCTCATCTGTCAAATGAACTGGAGAATGAAATGGCAAACCACTCCAGTATCTTTGCCAAGAAAATCTCAAAAGGGGGTCATGAAAAGTTGGACATGACAAGCGAGTGAACAGCCACCTACAGATTCTCTAAAAGGCCCTAAATTGATATTTTTGAACTATAGTTTTTGAACCATGAGTTACTTGACAAGATCACAGATGGCTGAATGTAAACATTGGAAAGGACTGGAATGATCATATAACTCAACCTGGACTTTTCAGTTTAGAACTCTTCCCCTACAGCTGCCTCTCAGGAAGGGAAAAATGTGTTATACATACATACATACATACATACATACATACATACATGCACACACACACACAAAAAAGAGTCATGGGTTGTGTGGGAAGATGTGTTTGTAAATTGGGAATTGATTTTACTGCACTTGTTTTCAAAAGTTTTGGGGTAGTAGCATACCATGGACCATGACATTATATAATCCTTGAATCCTTAATATGCAGAAAAAAGAGTTCACTTCTTCTGGAAAAGGGATAGTCATTTTCTATATACAGGCTTCATCTTTCCTCAGATGATGGTAGAAATATTGTGGCCTAACTCAGTTCTTTGCTGGTCCATGTTAGGCTGTTATAGTATCTATCTATCTCAATGAGTATTCCAACTAACATTCACCCCTTGACCTCGAAAATACGTTTGCTAGAATAGCCAGATTCTAGCCTAATGTTTTTAAACTGCCCTGTGAAACCCTTATAAATGCCCCCCAAAATGAAAACTATTTTATCTCTTCTTCAAACATCCTTTGCTAATAGCAATTGACTATTTAAGTATTTAAATTTTAAGATGTCTCTTATGAACCATGCATGCCTTGAAGCAGCTTCTTTATGCCAGGTCCTATGGAAGGTATAAAGAGCTTTAACCTTGTGTTTGCCAGTAAGGATCTCTCATTGTAGGAGGGGAAACATCTCTCTCTCTCTCTCTCTCTCTCTCTCTCTCTCTCTCTCTCTCTCTCTCTCTCTCTCTCTCTCTCACTCTCACTCTCTTCCCCTCCCTCCCTCCCTCTCCCCCTATCTCCAGCACTTCAAAATCTGAAAGGACAGATTTGACTCCATGAAAGGAAAAACCAAAAACAAGCCCCTGCCTAACAATGTGAGCTAGCTAGAATGGACTAGACTGCCTTGAAGAGATAGTGCAATACCTGTTCTGTAGATCTTCTTGCAGAGACTGGCTGACCCTGTTTACCTGCAGGGATGTCAGAGAGAGGCTGTTTTTGCTTTGTGGGCTGTATCAGGGCTGGGGTCCTTTCCCCCTCAGAGGTGCTGTGATCTGTAGCATCTTCTGGTCTGGGAGGAGTTTGGCAGATCTTTGAGTGTTTTAACCAATCTGGCCGTGTGAACATTGCTTTATTGGTTTTGGAATTCGTTCTGGATTTAAAAATTCTACAGTAAATTCTTACTGAGGTAATTTTTTATTAAATGAAGAAAGGGCTGTAACCACTTACTTTTAAAATTATACAATTCTATTACTTTTGAAATAATATTTTCTGTTCTTCTGTTTAAGCTGCAATAATGTTTCACTTGTTGGTTTCATACTTTTGTATACATTACTAGTCTTCTTTCAAACAGTATGACCCAAGTAACACATATAAACAACCTACCACACACTGGGGCTGTGCCAGAGATGTGTGGAAAGGAGCTTCTAAGAAAATCTATTCTAGATATTGACTGTGTAATGAGGTTTATGGCTTGATTTCAAGTATAAATGAAGTTTTTTTACATTATAATACTAAACTTCACCAGCCATGATTGCCAGGAGTAGTTGGGTGAGAGGATAGAAGGGTACAAAATAAGTATTGTTTAACATTCCTGTTTTTAATCAAAATCACATTTTCCCTGAATAAGATAGCAAGTAATTTAAAATAGAAAGTAGATTTTCTGCCTTACAGAAAATTTATATCCATATCTAAATATAGGCAAACAGATAAATTTGCATTGGAAATGGGTGCTTAATAATACTTTTGTTGAAAAATATATAGCAAGCTTAATGGTAAAAGAAGTTGAGGGAAAGTGTGTTATTAATAAAAATAACTTTAGATTTTTGAAACTTGAGTAATCCTGGACCCTCTGAGTTTTTGTAAAAGGCAAGTCCCTCTTACTTCCCTTCCCCTCTCCCCAATCTCTCCTCTCTTCTTTTTTCCCTTTGCCTCCTTTTTTTCCTCTATCTTTTCCTTATACCTACCCCCAACACACACACACTTAGCGTGGTGTAAGGGCCTGGAGTCTGGAGGACTTGGGTGTTAATCCTACTTCTGAGGATTCCTATGTAGCTTTGTGATTGCTGGAGTCTCAGTTTCCACATCTCTGAAATGGGGATAATCATAGCATTGTCTCAGGGTGGGATGACTGTATATTGCTTTGCAGCCCTTAAAGGGCTACTGGAAAGTGAGCTCTTCTAGTTCCGAGGTGAGCCATGGAGGGTTAGACCTATTCCTCAAGTACAGTTCCATGGAATGGCCCAGATCGAATTTAAGGACCAAGTCAAAGCCGGTGGTTAAGTAGGTGTCCAGGACCTGGCTCTGAGCCTGCCCAGAGGCCCTTTTTTGCAGCCAGATTTCCTGGTTCTTGCACATGTTATTGTGATTATGATTATGATTATTATTTGCTACATTTCCTATTTTAACCTGTCAGTTAAAAACAATTACAACATCAGTTTGGCTGGTGGCTTTTAGAGGAAGAAGATGCTGTCTCTTAATCAAAGGTGATTACAGATTTTTTTCTGGCCATAACTGTCCTTGTTGTGTAACGAGAATGCATTCGTCTCAGCACCACATAAGAAATGAAAGGCAGCAAGAAGCCGCTCCATTGTTACCACTCCAGGCGTGTCTAATGAATCGTGTTTTCATGTTCTCTCAGTCATGCTGCAGAGTGCCCTCAGCCAGGCTAAGCCTCCTATAAAATGCTCTTTAAGACTATTGTAGCTAGCCTAGAAATACTGGCCTCGTGGGGGCGAGCAGGAGAGCATGCTAATGAGACAGCTGCATTTCAAAGCCTTACAGCTGCAGAGATTACTCACTGTAATGATAGTGACCAGACAACTGTTGGAGATTAAGAAGAAAAGGCAATTCGGGTTCTTTGCCCTATTAGAATTTTTATACCACACTGGTTGCCGTTTCTAAAAGTCATTTAAAAATAAGTGTGTTTTAACATTAAGATGGAGGGAAGCAATGATTTTTTTTTTTTGTGGGGAAAAATGGAGAGGGAAGGGCATAATTACCAAATGCCAAAATGTTATGTCATTAAAATCAATGTCAGAGGGGCTTGTTAAAATTCATTGTGGGAGTGATAGCACCTACTGTATGCCAGGCATTATTCTGAGCACTTACATAGATATTATCTCACAACATAAATATAAGTCTCACAACATCCCAGGGAAGTAGGGGCTATTATTTTGCCCATTTTTTACAGTTGAGGAAATGGAGGCAAACAGAGGTTGAGTAATTTGCCTAGCATCACACAGCTAGTAAATATCACTTTCTGCTCCAGGCTTAGTGCTCTGTCTATTGTGCACTCCCAACTGCCTCTGATGTCTCCAAAACAAATTTTTTTTTGGGGGGGATGGGGGTTAAGTGTCTTGCCCAGGGTCACACAGCTAGTAAGAGGTCGGATTTGAACTCATTTCCTCCTGAATCCAGGGCCCATGCTCTATCCACTGTGCCACCTAGCTGCCCCGGTTTTTTGTTTTTTAATTGTAAAGCATTTGAATTCAAACATTCTAATGCATTTTGTTTCCTCTTCCTGATACCTAATTCTTTCTTTGGCTTAATCTTCAATTGTAAGGAATGTTGACTCTTCATGTCAACTTTATCTTTCTTTCTTTTGATAAACAGTAGTTGTTTTAAAGGGGAAATAAGTCATTATTCATTGCTTAAAAATCTGTGAAAATAATAGGGAATGCCTGGCCCTTCTGATTTTCAGAAGTCATTGGTAACTATTGTATTAAACTTCTTTCTACTGTATAGCTATTAAAGTAACATTGCAATATGTGTGTTTTCTATGGCAATTGTCTTTTGAAAGTCATGTGCAATTTGTCCAGAAGTGACCTGTTTAGTTTTATTGCCTTCTTCAATTTAAAGTTTACTGGCTTTCTGTGAGAACTGTGTTTCATTGAAATGATAACTTGGGTCTTGTCTGAACTGTTACATTACTGTGTGTGGAAAACTTCATTAAAATTCTGATTATGCTCTATCTAACAGAGGACTCATGCTGTTAAAGATACCTTAAAAAGACATTATGCTGTTAAAATTGTGAAGTGCAACTGTGCTTCTGTGTGAGCTGGATATTATCAGTACTCCAAATCACTTATAGCTGCAAATAGGTCAAGACAAATGGAGCATTTTGATGTGTATCTCTTCTTCTGACTCCTGGTTGACTGATGAATTGACATGGGGAAAGTTAAAATCCATTTTCCACAAAGAATTTGTAAGTAATACCAATAACACCAAATTGCCTCTATCTGCTAGCCACAGGAGGAAATTAGAGTTCTAAGTGGGTTGAATTTGGTATAAGTAATAAGTCCATTTAGTTGTTAATGAGTTCAAATGCAGATTTTACCAGGTGATCAATGGTAGCCTGGCTATGATCAATAGTTCTGTATATAATTGGATTTTTATGAGTATGACAAAATTTTTCAGAATTGATACAGCATTATACTTCACTTAAGGAAAAAAGCTGTGCTTTGAGGTATTGTTTCAGAAGATACATTTTATAAAAATTACAATAACAATGGTTTTAGTAATAGAATTTCAGTTTAGTTTGGAACCATATTTACACCATGTAATTCTGTCAAATTTTCGTAATATACATTAGACGTAGAGATTTAAAATTTTGGTAGGAACACAAATGAGAAACAGTAAATAAACCATGGAACCCATTTTCAGCACGGACCCATCTTTAGCTGCTTGACATTGTAATCTTTCTGGGAAATAATCTCCTTGTCCCATGTGCCTCTCTTTAATCTGTCAGTATTTTTGCAGTGTGCAGCAAAAAATGATTTTCAGTAATTTTAAATGGCTGAATAAGTAGTCCTATCCCTGAGAGTTTTTTTTCCCCTTCTTGTATTTGCAGTGGCCAATGTGGTTACTGAATTCAGTGTTCAGGATAATAGGTTTCATTAGTTTTGATGCCTGAGGTAAAAAAGCAGTAGGTGGGAGTAAGGAGTGTTTTTTGATGTCTAGACGTTCATTTCGGCTGTTGCTGCAATATGATACATTAAAAGGAAATATGTAACATAGCTCAGAGGAAATATATATTCTTTGAAAGTAATTCCACTTTTAAACTGCATTCGGCAGTGTGACCTGAATTCTAAAAGCATATGGAGCTGAATTTCTTTAACGTTTCAGAGTCTGGTGCCCCTCCCTTCCTTGTTTCATCCTCCCTCAACCTCCTTTTTTTTTTTTTAAACTTCAAGTAAAGTGTGTCAGTTTCAGTTGTTGAATTGGAATGGCTATCTTTCCAAGATCTCTGCTGGGAAACATAAATCCATTGAAGTATATGCCACTTTGATATTTTGCCATGTTGACTTTTTTCCTGAACCTTTTACATGGTTTTCTTTCAAAGAAGCTTATTAATTCTGCAAGGAAGCAAGTTATACAATGTTGAAAGAAGTTGTATTACAATTTTGGGAAGATATTGAAAGACTATTTTTGTTAAGAATACACTAAGCTATACTTTACTCATTTAAATCTTTTATCCTACATGCCATCTCTCTAACTCAGCAATATTTATTTAAACTTACCTGAATTCATTTACATAACATGATTATTTGCTAGAAAATTTAAATAAAAAACTTTTACTGTTAGCCATTGCATTCATGTGTTTTTATCTTATAGATAGATCATTAAGGATATTTCCTTTAGGACCACTTTTTTTTCATAAATAGGCAGATATAATATTAAGCTTTGTTCTTCTTGATTTGGTTGTCTGTTAACTAGTGTTTGTTAAGTGCCTATATGTGCCCAACACAGTTCTAAGAGCTAGAGATACAAAGAAAGGCAGAAAACAAGGCCCAGCTCTTAAGGAGCTCACAGTTTAATAAGAGACAGCCTGTAAATAGCTATGTACAAATAAGAGACATGCAGGATAAATTGGGGCTAGGTACAGAAAGAAGGCATTAAAATTAAGGAGAACTGGAAAAGACCTCTTTTTCTTTTTTTGGCAGAAGGTAGGACTTGAGTTGAAACTCAGAAGCCAGGAAAGCTAAGAGAGATGGAGTGAGGAGGTGAGAATTTCAGGCACAGAAGACCGACAGACAGTTGGGAGATGTGAGAAACAGCAAGAAGCCCAGTGTCACTGGATCTCAGGTTATATGGAGGAGAGTACTGTGTAGCCTGAAAAATAGGAAAGGGAAAGATATGAAAGGTTTTAAAAGCCAAACCAAGGCTTTTTGTATTTCATCCTGGAGGTAATATAATAGGGAGTCCCTGTTGCTGAATGAATATGTGTGATCTGGGTTGATCAATTTGACAGCTGAGTGGTTCTAGTAGTAACAATAGCAAGAGAAGACTTTAAGAATTCTTTGTTTTGGTTGTCTCTTTGAGAGAAATAATTATCTCTCTCTTATATTAATAACCAATTAATATGATTGGAGGTGGTGGGGAATAACCAGGGTGTTTTTTCCCCCCTCTTTCTATTTCTTCATTTATAGCCTAGTCTCTCAAGGACATTTCTGATCTTACCTTAAAATTTATCCCACCTCTTGTCTAGGTGGAATTATCTAGGTACCTCACCAGTGTTCACTGTTCACTAACTGGGTAGAAGGTAGGTCCTTTTTTGTCCATTGCCTTTTTTGTAGATTGCTGGAGTCAGATAGTGGTCTGGCTTGAGATGAGTCTCTCTTTGTTTATGAGTAACATAGTCAAAGTCATATCCCCAGCCCCTCATTAGAATAAGTCTACCTCTAACCAGTCAGGGTTGATTTCTGCCTGTCGGGAACACCCACTCTTTCAAGGGGATAAAAGTGTTTATCGGCCTACATGATTTGTCTTTGGCTTATGAGAGAAAGCCGAATGACCATCATTTTATTAATTATGTGCTAGCCATAATTAATAAAATTGGTTATTAATTACCCAGAAATTATGTTTCTTCAACTTTTCATGTGTCACATCTTGCTATTTGTACTTTATGTGTGCATTTGATAAAATTGTGGTTTTTATTTTCTATTGCTGATGACTTTTAATAGATTCTTATTCTGTCTTTAGCTAGAATATTGATCTGACCAACTCTCCTCTCCCTGTCCCTTCCCCTTTCCCCCCAAATCAATCTTGTAGCATTTGGGCATTATATATGTTGCCTACCTTCCACTCCAACACCAGATTCACGGATATTATTGGACGTGCAAATGGAAGGCAACTTTTTTGGCTCAGGCTCTCCCATACAGTGTAGCTAAGAGCCCTCAGCCTTTCTGAACTTGGTTTACATGGGCTTTAAATGTAAAACATTTAATCAGAACTTTACCAGTTAGCAAAAGAATAAGGAAAAATATTAAAACCCATACACCCACACACACTTCTGGGATTAGGATTTCTTCCCAGCTCCAGTGGTGTTGGGGGACAATCTACTTCAGCTTTGAGACTCACATTCTGGTGTGAGCAGGGTCATGGAAAAGATCTTTCGCATGGCTGCACTGGAAGTTGAGAGGAAGAATCACTCATGGCTTATGAATCTCCCTTTGATCACAGCATCTGTTGCCACAGCAGCTCCCTTCTTCTGCTCAGACTGACCCAGCACAGTTTTTTCTTGTATTCCCTCCACCCCCTCCATTGAATCCTCTCCTGTGTTAAAGAGTACCAATTAAGCAAAAGCATCAGATACAGTAATTGCATCTGACTGTGTACACATAATTCATTCCTAGCTGTTCCCAATCTGTCTACCATGGGGAGTGAGGGGTGTTTGATTATTTCTGCAACCGTTACTAGTTTTTCAGTTACTCAGAATCAACATCTTTTAATGATCTTTCCATTTATACTGTAGATGTACTTTTGATTCTGATGATTTCATTTTTATTCAGTTGATATAAATCTTTCTGTATTTCTCTGGGATTCTCCAGATTCCTCATTTTTCTTTCTTTCTTTTTTTTTTAAACTGTGTGATAATATTCAATTACATTCAAATACTCTGGCCTTTTCAGCCTTCCCTCTACTTGCCGGGCATCCACTTTATTTCTCACTCTTTGTCCCCAGAGTGCTTGTGCGTGTCTTGGGATTGCTGTAAGGATATGAAGAGCTTAGGCATTTTTTGTTGCATACTTCTAAACTGATATCCAGACAGTTGGACCAATTCACAGCTTCACAAAAAGTGTATTGGTGTGTCTTCCTATAGCCTTTCAATATTGACTTGTCTTTTTTTTGTTTTGTTTTGTTTTTTGTTTTTTTGTTGAGGTGACTTTTGCTAGGCCACCACCAAGGTTGTTTGTCCATGTGAATCTACATTTTTTCCCAAGGTCTCTTCTCACCAATCACTTTTCACTTCATGATTCAAATGCCCAGTGTCATAAGTACATTGTCTGATGGGAAATGGGGTCCTGGGAATTTCTGTCACTCCCATTCTTGATAAAACTTCAGTAGAAATATTAGAAAAAAAGTCTTTTCCTTCCCCTACTTGCATTTTTCTATTACCCCCAGGTTCAAATATAAAATCCTTTGCTTGACTTCATAACCTGGCCTTTTTCTGCCTTTCCATTTCTCTTATACCTTACTCCATGTACTCTGTGATCCAGTGACACTGGTCTCTTTGCTATTCCTTGGGTAAGATATTCCATCTCCCAAGCATTTTCACTGACTGTCCGTCATGCCTGAACCTTGTTCCCTCCTCATTTTGGCTTCCTGACCTCCTTCAAATCTCAGCTTAAATCCTACCTTCTTGAAGAAGGCCCTGGAAAGCCTTCCTCCTTAGATTATCTCTGGTTATTAATTATTGACATGTTGTCTTCTCCTAAAAAGGTGAGCTCTTTGAGAGCAGGTATTGTCCTTTCTTTACCTTTCTTTGTACTCCCATTACTTAATTGTAGATGCTTAATAAATAGTAATATTCTGACTGAGCTCCTTGAAAACGGGGATTGCTTCCCTCTTTTTCCCCCCTTACTAGGCACTTAATAAATGCTTGTTGACTTGACTGAACTTGACTCCCCAACCTGTAGAGTAGAAATGAAGATAACAGTAATGTGAATGATGTAAAAATGAAGTAAATTGAATGGTCATGAATAGATTTAAGAGCATTTGAGTTGAAAAGGTTTTGATAGACTTGGAGTTGCCTTCCTGTGCTATAGTCAGAAATGCACACACCCGTTGAGTGATCTGGCAGGTTTCAGAGGGGAAAATGGATACAGGTCCTACCTGCCTACCAGTTATTATTAATCACAATCTCATAAAAATAAATACGTAAATAGATGCAAACTTGTGTGCTAAGTGCCGTATAGCTGACTTAGGAGGACTTCAATTTGACAGTCTTTTGCTTTTTTGTGTCCTCACTTGCTGGGAGGCAGTCATCCCCAAGAATAGAAGAGAGAACAGTCTGTTTGTTACTGAGGTTTGTGGTAGTATCTGTGACAGAGGAATTTAAAGACCTGGATCTTGTGCCTTTTTAGGGTTGCCATGGAATTAAGTGTACAGATAATGACCTAATTCAGTTTCAATTTGCTTTTGCTCCTCTTTAAGTTAAATGACTTGTAAATGCTTAATAAATTCTCACTGTAACAACAGACAACGTACATGAAGGGAAGTTGTCTTTAAGATTCTTATTTTTCTTCTACCTTTTGCTCTGTATACCTTCCCAGTCTTCTCTAACCTTACCCAAGTGTGTGCTACATTCTACCTGGCTTAAAGATACTCAAGAATAAGTAGTGATTTGAGGGACAGTTGGGTCACAGGCTTTTGAGGGCTTCCTCATTAAGTGATTGCAATGTAAATGTTTTCTGAGGTGGAGTTTGTCTAGAACAAAGCCCCCAATAACTATTGATCCTATTATTTTATATTCTTCCCACACCCAGAAAGCAAAACAAAAACACCCAAACAATTAAATCTTGCTAATTTGAAAATGATGGCTCCAATCTTAAATCTCTCGTACTACTTCTGACTTCTCCTTTGCAATTACATTTTGTATAATGGAAATTTCAAGCTGAAAGGGACCTTCAAAAAGTTGTCCAGTTTTTGTTGCTATTATTATACATGTCTTATTACCCTTAAAAATCCTTGAAGCTCCTTGAAGACATGCTCTGTGTCTTAGTTAATTTTTCAGTTCCCCAGACTCTAGTGTGGCACCTCACAGCATTCTGCATTTTTGCCCAATTGAACTGGAATCCAGGCACCAAAATGAATGTTTATAATACAGAATCCACTGAGAGATTATTTGATGTTTTATGGCTTAATCTGCAGTCAATCAATTCAATCTTAACATTTATTGAACTTCTATTGTGGGTAAAATGTGCTGCTGAGCTTTCTCTGGAGAGATCCATGTGCCTTGCCCTCCCTCCCTCCCTTCCTCCCTCCCTTCTTTCCTTCCTTCCTTCCTTCCTTCCTTCCTTCCTTCCTTCCTTCCTTCCTTCCTTCCTTCCTTCCTTCCTTCCTTCCTTCCTAATCAGAGTTAAGTGACTTGCCCAGGGTCACACAGCTAGTAAGTGTTAGGTGTCTGAGGTTGAATTTGAACTCAGGTCTTCCTGAATCCAGGGCCTGTGCTGTATCCACTGTGCCAGATTGCTGCCCCTAGGGCTTACATTCTTGATGAGTGTCCTCCAAGGTTCTCTTGTGAGTCCTCTTTCTATGTTGTCTCCTTTGGTTATCTCATCACCTCTGAAAGATAAAGCTAGCATTATCTTGCCGATGACCCTGAAATCTGACTGTCTAGCCCCGTCTTTCTTCTCAACTACAAGCTGTATCTTCTGGACGTCTCTCGTGGTATATATCAGTGTATATCTGTCTGAATATCTATGTATAGATATAGCTCTACAGATAGATGTCGATTCTATATACATGCATGCATGCATACATACATACATGTCTATCGGTATACACATACACACAGCATGGACATGTGTAAGGAGACATAGCCAGCAGATATATAGAGATATACATCTTCCCCTAATACCCCCTTACCCCACTTTATACCAATATAAAGTAAGCTCCCAAGAACAAGAGCTTTGATTTTTGTCTTTGTATTTTCATAGTATAGTTCAGTATATTTTTGATTCAGAATTTTCCATGAAATCTCAGGAACGTATGCAGGTGTTTTCATGTAATAGTATTTCTGTATCCTGGTTCCTTAGTGTCAAAGGTTACCACTAAACATTTTCATTTGTTATTGATTGATAATTATATTAGAGGTATAAACTATTCATTAAATAAACAATTTATTTTATTTGGAGTTGAAAAATGAGCTGTGATTTGATAGAATAATTTTTTTTCTTGAAATTCTACCTTTGGGCCTAATACAATGTACAGGTATTTTTTATTAACTTGAATGGATGTACAGTCTTATTTCCTAATAATTATAATGCTGTTGATATGTATTTATTGATTTGTTATAATTATATTTTACTATACTAAATTATAACATTTATTAATAATTATAGCAAAATTATCGAAGAGCCTAATGCAGTGTAATGTTTCCCTTGATGTTATATTCTTCCCCTCAGTCTTGTCAAATTTATTTTGCCTGAAACTTAAAATTATTTATATTCCTTTAGCAATAATAACATATAAATTACTTAGGCAATATAATTAAGATCTATTAGTGAGTATGCTGTTTAGACTTTTAAAATGCAGTTATTTCCTGAAGATATAGTTGAGTTTTTTTTTTCATCATTTGTTTAATTATTTGTTTATTTTGGTTCCTGACCCATTATTTTGTAGAATGGTGAAATCCTTGTCTGGAAATTTCCACCTATGTAGAACTACATCCTCAGTCTTAGAAAATTGCCTGGGGCTGGGGAGAAGTAAAGTGACTTGCCCAATGTCACTGTACTAATATGTGTCAAAAGTAAAACTTGAACTCAGGTCTTCCTGACTCTAAGAAATACACCATGTTCCCCCACCATTTAAATTCACTTAGTATCTTTTTATTTAATTGAATCTGTTCTATATTTTTGTTGCTGCTTCCTGGTGTTTATGTTGTGAATGAACAGATTATAGCTTCCCTCACCTTTATCCCCTCCCCCACGCAAAAGTTTTTTCTTTTTAATGAGGAAAATTGTGTTATGTATGCATGAGGCTGTAGTATTGCTTTGACTCCAAATCTGTTAGCATTGAAAAAAATAATTAAAAGACTAAGGATTAAAAAATTGTGAATTAGCCTGACTCTAGGGCTGTAACACAAAAATCTATGTATAGATATTCAAATAGAGTTTAGACCACTTTTTAGCAATATGAAATTTATGCTTATTTGAGATCATTACAAATTTGTTATCTAAACTCAGGTCTGCCCTGGCACACAGTAGATGCTGCTCATACAATGTTTTTCCTTCCCTGATTTATTCTCTTATCATACTTTCCACAGTAGATATTACGAACCATCCTTCTCATTCTTAGAACTTCCGTTATAACTTCATTCCCAGCTCCCCCAGAGTATTTATCCTTTTGTTACAGAAAAATAAACGCCATCCCTGGCATGTTTCCTTTCCTCTCATTCCTCAGAATCCATCTTCATCATCCCCAGTTCTCTTGCTTCTGCCTCTATTAACGAGGTGGACTCTCTCCTTGGCAAGCTAATCTTCCCACCTCCTCTGAGAACTTGTCCCCTCACTCATTACTTCTTCTTTATCTTCAGTCTTACCTTCATTCACTGACTTTTTTCCAACCAGCTACAACTTTGCCTAATTCTCCCCCATCCATGAAGCACCACCACCACCATTAACATCCAACAAACTGTAACACTTCCCATGACCTGTCCCATTCCTCAAGCTATCCTAGCAAAACTCCTTGGATGTAACTATATCCATTACCTTATGTCTACTCATCAGTCCCCTGTAAAAAAATCTGGCATTTACTCTCACTGCTAAGTTGAAAAGGCTCTCTTCAAGGCTACTCCAAAGATTACCCAATAATTTTTTGTTAATCCTATTCCTAGAACATATCTGGGAATTTGTCTCCTCTTCCCCTGTTTTTGGTCAGTCGACAAGCATTTAGTACAGACCTAGTATATCTCATGCATTGGCTGAGCCTTTCACTCTACACTAATTTAGTCCTCATCCCTTCTTACCTGGACTGTTGAAGTAGTCTACTAATTGCTCTTTCCCCTTTGGCAGCTATCAAGAAGATGAATTACAAACTGATAATCCTATAACAAAGATGATACCTTCAGATAAAGGAATCTTAAAGACTGTCTGGTTTAGACACATCCTTTTATAGACAGAGATGAAGAAATGTAAGCCCAGGTTGGCTAAAAACAGTGCCAGGTCATGGAGGCAGCAGATTTTTTATCTAGCTTTTCAGACTTCAAATCCAGTGTTCTGTCTGCTATACCATATCAGTTTGTCAGATCAAACCGTGTCTTCTCCCTTCTCAAAAATTTTTTTGTGCCTTTCTTTTGTCTCTAGTATAAAGCACAAACTCCTCTGCCTGGCACTTCAGCCCTCCAAAACCCGCATGCCACCTGCCTTCCTGCTCTTATTTCCCACATACGCACACAGACTGGCCTGCTAGTTGTTTGCCTTGCAGGGCATCTCATCTTTGCATCTCCATGCCTTTTCACAAGTAGTCCCCCCATGTATGTTTCTTCTCTTTCCCTTGGATTCTGGCTTGCCTCAGAGTACAACGGATAGATGGCCTGTATCCTCCAGAAATCCTCTCTTGTGCACACCCATCCTTTCAGCAGCTTCACATGACTGTGATTCTACTATGTATTGGCTTCCTTGTATTTATGTTGCATCCATCCCTCAATAAAATGTAGCCCTCTTCAGGGCAAATCCTGTTTTCTCTTTGGGCCTTGCACTTTAAGTCAGTGAGCATCCACTGTATGGCAGGGTGCCTGGGGGTACAAAGAAAGGCAGAAACAGTCCCTGTCTGCAGGGACCTCACATTCTAATGCAGGAGACAGCATGAAAACAATGATGCCCATAAAACATCTATGTGGGAAAAATGGGAGGTAGCTGCTTAGTGGGGCATGAGGAGGGGCCAGGAAACACTTCTGGCAGAAGATGAGTTTTTGGTTCAGACTTGAATGAAGCCAGGGAAGCCAGGAGGAGTTTGGGGAATGGAGCACATCCAGGCACTTAATAATTGATTCTTGCTATTTGCAGGTATCTCAGATCTTTCTTAACTCCTGTAGGAGAAAAGCCCGTGACTACATAACCTTTCAACCATTTAAAATTTCTTGAACTAATTTGATTAGAATAGATCCTGATATATTTTTGATGATACAACAGTATAGTGAAAACAATATAACGTGTTTCTCATCATTTTAACTCTCAGTTGCAATACTGTGTTGTCTTCCGAGTGATTTTTTTTTCTGAGATAAGAAAAGGTGAGAGGAAATTGAGTTTACTCTGTAAATGTAGTTTTTATTCTTCCAACTACCTAGCTATCATGAGTTGAAATAATATAATTTGTAAAAAAGGAAATTGACTTCTTGCTCTGGGGCATTTTGTACTTGTTTATACATTTGTAAAAGAATGAAGATTTTAGGAATGCATGAAGCACTGTGACTGCTAGATTCCTTTATTGCCTCTTATCCTTGTAGGTTGATATAAAATCTCAAAGGCAACCTTATATTTGCAATTTGTTTTAGCAGATATTAATAAGGGTAGGGAACAACCTGCTAGTTATTAATATGAGACTGGTGTTTATGGAACTTTGAAGTTCTTATTAGAAAATCAGTTCTACAAAATGTAATTTTGTGACTTTCTCAAGGCCAAGTTATGGAACTTGGGAATAGAGTGTGTGTGTCCTCATCCTTGGTCCCTTCATTGGTCTCCTCTGACTGTGGTGCATTAACACATTTTATCTTTAGCATGAAACTCCAAATGGTTGACTTCACATAGCATTTGGAGATGTACATAGTGCTTTACTTGTTTTATTTGCTTTCATTCTCTTAACCCTATGAGGCATCATTATCATCATCATCATCATCATTATTTTAGAAATGAGATAATTGGGGCTTGGAGAGGTCAAGAGACTTGTCTGTGGTAGATAAGTGGTAAGTTTCATAGGTGATATTAGCACTCAGGTCTTCTTTAACTCCTAGGCTGACATGTTATTCATTGTCGATTTCAGTTCATGGTAAAGTTGAAAGTGCCCTGGCCTAAAGCTACATTCACATCTTACCTCTCCTACCAATGCATTGTCTTACCTTGAGTATCTTGACTCTATGTGGAAGAGGGTGAATCAGATGATCTCATGGTTCCTTTCGGCAATAAAATTCAGTGGCTTTTAATACAGTAATGTTGCCAGTACACTAATTTTTCCCCAGTGTGACCAAAAAAAAAAAAGGCAAACTTATAACATATTTCTTCTCTTCCTAGTTTCCCACCCCAGATATTTATGCCTGTAATACAGTGGTCAGGAGATTCTCGCCTACAAAGTCACTCTTCTATTCTGAGCTGTACTTGATGATTTGAGAATTTTGGAAGACGACTGTTAGACTGAAGTAGAATTTCGAGGGGGAAGCTAAAATTATTTAATAGAATAACTATTCCCGTCTAGGGCTCCAGAAATAGATTCTCTTTTTTGTTTTGATATTGAAAATATTACTTTGGACAGGATTTTCCCTATCACTTTGTCAAGATCAAAAATGAATTTGAAATTGAAATTTCTGTTCTATCATGTATGCATTATTTGGTGTAATAAACATTAGATTATGATGAGGAATGTGGAAAAGACCATTATTACCATATTAAAGAAGAATTTCTTTCAAATTTTCCTCTTTCTGTTTATCTGGATGTCCTGCTTAATAGTCGGTCTGTGTTTTGTTTTGTTTTATAGTAGTGGAGGAAGGACTATGGGAGAATGGCCTTTCCTATGAATGTAGGACCCTGCTCTTCAAAGCAATCCACAACCTATTAGAAAGGTAAGAGAAGCCCTATTGGATTTTGTATTTTTGGCATCAGAGTAGGAGCGTTTAGATTAGTGATGCCCAATTTTGGTTTTGAGATTCCCAAATGTGAACATTAGTTTTACTAAGGGATGCGCTGAAAGTCTCCAAAAATTCCCATTCCAAACTGATTTGCTTGTGTAAATTTTTTTTTTGTCATAAATTCTCAAGGGCACAGGTAAACTTGGGTGGATTTTACCATTCTCTTGGCCTAGATCCCCTACCCAGTGAACACATGGCACCTCCAGTATTCTTGGACTGACTGCATTTTCAATCATGTATTTAACAACATTAGGGAACAAAGTTGTTTCAGTTAAACTCGAAGGAGAAAGATGAAATGGAAATCTTTCACTGAGCAGTGATTAGTACCGAAGATGTGCATAGCCCACATGAGTAGAGGCCTTCCCAAGCATCCTACCTTGGTGCACTGCTTTCCTTTTGCTCCACTTACCAACCGCTACTCCTCATGACCATGTGTAGACCTACTTTAGGAGCATGTGCTCTTTATGTTCTCTGAATATTTGAATGGGAGAGGGAGGGGGAAAACAATATCCTGCCCCTGAACTTACATGCATGCCCCTTTTGTGTGGCTGAAGTGAAGCAAAACAAGTAATAGGGCATCTGTATGCTGAAGGGATTGGGAATCAGTGATTTAGATGCTCAAGGCAGCATTTCTGTTGGAAAGCTAGTAGCCACCTGCTAGAAAATGTTTTTCTTTTCTTTTTTTTTCTTTTTTTCTTTCTTTCTTTTTTTTTTGCATTCAAAAGCAAGCTTTTTTTCTTTCTTTAAATGAACTGGAATCTCTCCTGACTTTAGGAGTGGGGATGACACCTGGAACTTAGGGAGCATTTACCACCCATTTTTTTTTCAAAGAATCACTTAAATTACTTGAGGTTCTGCAGTCTTCTCCCTGCAGAAGAAGGGGATTGATGACTGTGCTGTCATTCCTGGACATAAGACTCTTCATAGAAACTACTGATAAAACCATGTCATAGAATTACTATTCTTTAGAATAATATTTTTAAAGATATATTTGATATACTTTGGATGTTATATTCAAAAAGTTCTATTAAAAACAACTGTAAGCCAAAATTTTCCTCGAAAAGGAGGATGTTTTTAGGAAGAAGGATGAGTTAAGTGTAAGGAAATTAGAGGGTGAAACCCAGGAACTTTTTGTTTTTTTGTTTTTTGTTTTTTTCCTCTTCTACCTGAACTCTAACTAAAAAGTAGAAAAAGGATGGGGGGGGCAGGGAAGAGTGTGTGCAGGTAAATTTTAAAAATTCAGTAAGAGCAGGGGGAAAAAATCCAGATGATAGTATAGGGGTTTGGTTTTAAAAGTGGTAGCTGAATTTAAATCAATGTTTCTCACAAGTTGTGTTCTGTAGAAAGAGGAATGGAGGGCAGAACCACTTTGGCCAAGGCTGGAGATTAGATAACAGCAAGAGTGGAAGTGAGTGGTAGGTAGGAAAAACCTCTTTCTGCAAGTCTTTTCACACTTCTGTCCAGCTCTGCTTCCTGCCTTTATGGTGCCCTTTGGTATCCAAAGCTGAAAGATGAAGTGGAACTGAAAAAACCATTGGAGTAATTGATAGGACCTTTTTATAATAGGCCACATAACCTTGGTAACTTTACTGATTATTTGTAACTTTCACATAGGTGGCTTTAATTCAGTAAAGTCACAGAGAAAACAAACAAAAAACCGGTTTTCTGGTTTTCTTTGTTTCCCGTGAAGTATCTAAGCTTATTGTGCCCTTAGGATTTTTATTAGTTCTTCTCCTATTGAACGGAGGCCCCTTGATCTACTGTTTAAGGTATTCTGATTTAGATGGCAAGTAGATAATCTTTTGATTACAATTAGCAAAGCATTGAAAGAATTGCTCGCGCGCTCTCTCTCTCTCTCTCTCTCTCTCTCTCTCTCTCTCTCTCTCAAGATAATTGATTTGAGGCTACAGACATGAATTTTATTCATACTGTTGTGATTTCTAGAATCTGGCACACATTGTGATAAATTAGTGTTATTTCTGCAGCAGACGCTACATATTTCTTAAGGATTTTAGCGTGATGAAAGAAAAAGGGAAAATATAAAATTCCTGTAATTCCATGCCATATTAAACCTAAATATATATTTTTTGTTAATTGCAATTTGTTAAAAGTGATTATTTTGTGATTGAAAGTTGTATGTACCTTAAAATATTAGCACACATTATATTCTTTTAAAAATGTAATTTGTCATGTTGCACTATAGATTTATCCAGTTCATTAGCAATCATGAATATATTTGGACAAATAATTCTGTTCTTTATATTAAGATTTACTTTAATTATTATTCTCTCTTGAGAGCAAGGAGTCAATAAGTGAGATGGCCAAATAATTTAAACCTCCTTAATTCTCATCCAGTTAATTTCAAATTTTCAAAAATTCACACTGTTGAAAAAGGAAACATTTTTTTTGAATTAAGAGTGTAATTGTGAATCAGACTTCCATATCCCCCACTCTTCCAACCTTCTCTTTTTTCTGTTGAGGGCACCGCCATGCTTTCATGGATCTAGGTTCCCAGCCATGGATTCTCTCTGCAACTCTCTCATAATCCAGTCCAAATTTTGAGGATTTAACCTCCACAAGAGCCATGTAGTTTTTTTCCTTATTCTCTTCCCTCTTCAATCCATGTTTCACTCACGTACCAAATTGATATTCCTAAAGAAAAGGTCTGATGGTGTTACTCTCCTGCTAGGGAAGTTTCCATGGCTCCCTCTTGCCTCTAAGAACAAATCCAAAGATCCTCTTTGGCCTTCACCACTGAGCCTTCCTTTCCAAACCTATTCTACATTCATTTCTTTCCTGTACTTTTTGTTCTGGCCAAAGCAGCCCACTGGCTGTTCCTCGTAAATGACTTTCTACATCCTGTCTCTGACTGCACTGGCTTCTCCGCCCCCCCCCCCCTCTCTGACTTCTGCCTCTTTGAACACCTAACTTCTTCAGAGCATCTGGGGCTCAGTGCAAGGACGCCTGGGTCTGGAGGCAGGAAGATCTGAGCTTAAATCCGGCCTCAAACACTTAGTAGCTGTATAACCCTGGGAAAGTCACTTCACCTCTGTCTCCCTCAGTTTTCTTAACTACAGAATGAAGATAATAACAACACCCACCTCCTAGGGTTATTGTGAGGATCAGATGATAGAATAGTGGTGAAGTGCTTTGCACAAAGCCTGGCACAAAGCCTGGTGCTTAATGAATTCTTTGGATCCTTTTTTTTTTTTCCAGTTTCCTTTGTTTCCTTCCTTGCTTTCCTTTCCTTTCTATCTTCCACAAAAATCTTATTTGAATTCCTATTTTAATTGCTAGTGCCTTTTCCTTGGGAAAAATATTTTGGCTTCTGAACCTTAATATTTGTCGATTATTTGATCCATAGAGAACTCTAGAGAACTAACTCTGCCAGTGAAGATCAGGGCATTGAGAGGCTCAGTGACTTACCCAAGGTCACGTGGCCAGAATTGGTCAGAGGCCAGATCACCTCATCCTTCCTGAAGCTGACATTATCTGTCCACTCTGCCCCACTGCTGCCACTCTCATTGTGCGTTCTCCACTTCGTCCCTCACCCTGGCCCACCCAAATGGCTCTGTTTAAATTTTGTAGCTAATTTTCTTTAGAGTGTGTATGTGTGTGTATGTGTGTGTGTGTATTCCTAAGGCAGAAAGTCAGGAGGGTATATATAATGCCTGTCTCAGTTTGATAAGCCCCTTATTATAGAATGTGGGCTTCTCTGTATGGGAAGGGTGAATGTGCCCACTGAGGCAGAAAAGATGCAAGGAACTCCAGCTGATTATCTACAAATTATTTTGGAAGAAGTATCCCTTCCCATGGTCTATAAAAGTGAACTGTGAGGCCACAGTCCATGCTTGTCCGTGTGTCTCTGACTTTTTAAAGGCCAAACAAACTGTGACAGAAGGGACCCTGTGTGGGGTGGGGAGGGTAATTGGTTCTGTGGGATGCCAGGGATGCTAAGGAAGATGTGCTTTCCTGCAAGTGATCACTGTGATTTGTGCACAATGGTCAGGAATGCCATTCTCCTGAATGGACAAAGGAGGACTTTGAATTTTTTAAGTAGTGGGACCCTCAAATCTAGCCATATAGGTCGGGAAGAGAGGTTACTGTATCTCTCCCTCTTTTATCAACTAAACTTTGCAAAACACTTGGACTTATTGCTTCCATTTCTGCTTTTCTCACTTTTCAACTCTTTGCATTCTGACTTCTAAACCTGTTACCTGGATCCAGGTCCTATCTCTGACATCTCCTGGACTGATGACCCTGGAAAAGTCTTTCAGCTGAGTGTTGTGTGTAGTGCTCTGCAGCCATAAATTTTAGAGAAGACACAGATGCCCTTGGCAGAGGGACCACACTCACTCAGGAGTGCCCTCTACTAGTGAAGTCACAGCTTCATTCTCTGTCTCTATTCTTGCATCTTTCTGTCTATACCTCTGTGTGAACATATCACCTTATAGAATGAAAACTCCTCACGGCAGTCCAGGTTGCAGGTTTTTGCCTTAGTATTCCTAGCTCTTAGGACGGGGCCTTTCATACAGTAGGTACATAATAAATGCTTGGTGATACCTGATGTTGGAGAACTCACATCATCCCTGCACAACATTTTGTAGCACTTACCTGGACAAATTATGCTTACTGTTTTGGGAAACTCTGAACCACAAGTTGGTGCTATGAATCATAGGCAGGTAGAGATAGGGGAGTCCCAGTAAAAAGATCCCTGGATTGAATCAGAGAACCTGAGTTTAAATCTTGGTTCTGTTACTACGTATGTGACCTTGCAGAATTGACTTACTCAGCATCAGTTTTCTCATCTTTAAAATGAAGGTGTTGAACTAGGTCAGTCAATCAATTAAAAAACACCTATTAAGTGCTATGTGTCTGGCATCTTAATAAATCAAAACAACTTCTGCCCCTACAGAGCTTACGTGTTAGTGGGGGAGATAAAGATATACGTATAGATATGGGGTAGATGGAAGGTTACCTGAGAGTAAAAGATAAAATCTATGATCCTGGGATAACTCAAAGAGTAAGTAGTTTTCTTTCTGATTTATTTTGATCGGTTTGTATATCTACAAAGCTAAAAAAAAAAACCCCTAAATTATTTATATTTTTATTTGAGAAGCTCTCACCTCTCAGTGGTGGTTTTTAAGAAATAGATCACTCCATCCCTTTTTCTTTCCTCCAAAAGGCTGTATTGCTAATGTACATATAGAGGAAGGTGGGTCATTGTAGGGATCTAGTGAAAATAATGTCACTGCATAGAATAAGTCTTGATGTGGTTTTCAAAAGAAAAAAAAGTGAAATCCATACAGTCTATCATTTCTTTTCTCCTAGCTGTTGATGGGTGAGTTAGTCATTTTGTAGCACTGTCTTGTAAAACCTAATTTCAACAGGAAAATGACTTAGATGCTGTTGAATCACATTCCCATTCCATTCAATGTACTAAGATGGCTGACTCACTTTATTTGAAGATAGTATTCCCAGGTAGCTAAACTTGGAGCCAGTCTTGACCTTGACCCCCAGCACTACTCCTACCTCCCAAGAGTTCTCCTTTCTAGTGGAGGATCTAGACTGTGGCAAAGCAAACATGGCCATGCTTACTTCTTGATCATTTGAAGAAGGATGAGGGGCCAGGGGATGAAGAAAGGGGAGAGAACAACCCAACACTTTTTTTAAAGGATTTTTTTCACTCAGGGTGAGAATAATTGCATTTCCTTACTGAATGATTGTCAACAAAATTCTTAGAATGGCAAAATGCCATTAATTTGAATGCCAGTAATTCAGATTTTGTGGTAATTTAAAATAGGGTAGGCTGATGAATTGCTTTTCGATTATCTATCAAGAAAGGCTTGCTTAGCACTTTGGTAATGCAAAGATCACAGGGTATGTCTTTCTTGTTTAAGAGAACAGACTTTTGGGTACACTTACATATAAACTATATGCAAATGATGCTGCTAATGAGAAATGATTCTTTTTGTTCACTAAAGAAGGTCCAGTAGGAACTATCCTTGTAAACAGCACTAAATTATGATATATATATATATGTGTACTCACTCAAAAGAATATATTTGTATATGTATCTATGTGCATTAAATAATTGATACTTTTTACTATTTAAGATCCTCCTTAGTTCAAATGAATGGGCCTTTATTTTACTGATATGCTATTCTTCTAAGTTGTACAACTTCTTATTTCAAGGGTAAGACCTGCATATAAGACATGACCTCCAGCTATTTATTCATTAGCACACATGGAGTGCTAGACAAAGACATGAGTTCCAGTTCCACATTTCAAGTGCCTTGCAAATTATATAGGACTTGTTTTTCTAGTTGTTTCTCCTCAACTATTGTACTTTAAAAATTGTGCTTTTGTACTTTAAAATTAAAAGTAATTTTTTTTCAATTAACAAATATTAATTTTCTCTCCTTTCCACTCTTCCAGTAATCATGAACCAAAAAAATAAAGCACATTCTTCCCTCATTGCCCATACCCCAAATGTCAGCCTTATTCTCTGCCTTTGCAATCTCTCACCTCTTAGCTGGTATTTCTCATCACCTGTCCTTTGCATTGATGATTTCACTGCATTGATCAGCACTCTTAAGCTTTTCAAAATTGTTTATTTGTAATGCTATTATATAAATTGTTTTCTTGTTCTGTTTACTTCACTCTGAATCAGTTTATATAGATCTTCTCATTTTTCTCTGAATAGCTGTATAGCTAATATAGCTCACTGTAAAGACTACATAGCTGGAAATTCTCTAGCACCTTAGAATTTTCAGAGCACTTTACAAACATTAATTAAATCATTATTAACCTCACAGCAACCTTGGGAGATAGATGCTATTATCATTTTCATTTTACATTGAGGCAGAGAGATGTTAATTATCTGCCGTGGGCCACATAGCTAGTTAAGTGTCAGAGGTTAAATATGAACTCAGATCTTCCTGACTTCCAGTCCAGTGCTCTATCCACCATACCACCTACCTGCCTCCACACATTATATAATGTTATTTGTTTGGCTGTTCCCTAATAAATGCACACCCCTTAGTTTTCCAGTTTTTTGCAACTGTGGAAAGAGCTACTATAAATATTTGTGTGTGTACATATTTTCTATTAACTTATCTGTGTATACAAGAACTTACGTTCTTCTTCCCCCAGTAAAATATAAGCTTCTTACTTGGCTTTTGTAGCCATAGAACTTAGTACAATTCTTGGTACATAGTAAGGGCTTAATAAATGGGTTGTAAATGTGAATTAATGTGAATTATTTTTATTATTCGATAGTTGGTAGATGCAAGGCAGCACAGTACTGAATAGTTCAAGGTCATGTGACTTTTTTTTTTAGTGGAACTGTCAGCTCTGCATAATTATGCTCTGGGTAAAATAGACTTTTATGCTGTCATTCCTAGCTCATTGTACTTGTTATAATATTCCAAGATAGACACACACATACACCCACTTCACCTATGTCAAAGAAGCATTCAGGAACTGCTGGCGATAGTTTTCCAGAAAGTCAAGCCATCCAGAAGCTCATCTTGCCATTTTTTTAAACTATTGTTGCCGTGATTTGAAGCACATGTGGTGACATATGAAAATCATGAGCTTGATTTGCCATGCTATGACATGTCTGGGCAGGCATGATGATCTTGACTTGGCTTTATGGATACTAAAACACTTTTATTTTTAAGTTCCTTTAAAACAAACCTTTGTTGAATTTTTCTCTGGTGATATTTCTGAGGAAATATCTTTATTCTTTCAAATGTAAATCATTAATTCCTATAACTCATGAAAAAGACTAGCAGTAGAAACTCATGAGACAAAATCCAAGAAAGGAGCCCCTGGCCTCAGTTGTATAAAAATACGCTAAATAAATGTGACTAGAGAGGGGAACTGGTGATCCTCAGGTAAGGAGGCCAATATAATTTGCCTTCATGAGACTTGATAAGAACTAGAATTGGAATCCAGCACTGGAAGAACACAGAGGAGGCCATCAAGTCCAGACTCCTAAACTGTTTATAAATGAGGAACCTCAGGCCCAGGGTCTAACCTCTTCCTGCCTTTCCAATCCTAGATCTCACTGCCCACTCCTTGATCCAGTGACTATGGCCTCCTGGGTTTTCCACAAACAAGACCCACTACCCCTCAGTTTGCAGTATTTTCTCTGGCTTTCCATTACACCAGGAACATTTTTCCTCTTCATCTCTGCCTTCTTGTTTCCTTCAAGTCCCAGCTAAGATCACATCTGTTACAGGAAGCCTTTCCCAGCCCTTCTTAATGCTGGCGCCTTCCCTCTGTTGACTTTTCCCTATTTCCTGTCTAGTGCTTGCTTGTACTTACTTGTTTGCTCGTTGTGATCCCACCACTGCCTTTTGCCTTTTTTTATATCCACAATTCTTAGCAAAGTGCCTTGCACATAGCAGACACTTAATAAATGTTCATTGATTGATTCTTGACTCCCAGTCCAACATATTACCCAGTAGAATGGATAAAAATTGATAGGAAGAAGAACATTACATATTAAGTTTAAATCATGAAAAACTTTGGAAAGAGGAACAACATCAATTTGTGAAAAGTCACACGCACAGCCCAGTGGTGTAATAGAGCAGGACTAGGGAACTTTCTCGATTCTGCCATTTGCTGGGACTCTGTCTTTCCCATGATCAAAGCAGCCAGTGCTTTCTTGACTGACTTTAACGATTTCATCCTTTGTTGATAAAATAATGAAACTGCTATTCGGTATGTAAATTTTTTTTTTCTAGGAAGAAGTGGTTACTGAGACAAAAATGATGGGAGCCTTGTGGGGTAGAGACTACTTCAGTATTAGAATTTGTGGTTAGAGAAGGAGAAGAAAGCTATCATGATTTGACTGGTACCCTAGATTTTGGAAGAACAGATTTCAAAGGATTCAGAGAATAGATCTTGTGTCTTAATTTTTTTTTAAGGGAAGTCAATCTGGGAGGTAAGGGAAGAATTAAAGAAGGGAAGAAAAAAGAAAAAAGTTCCGATGAGGAAGAAATGGTAGAATTGTCTCAAGAGCTGCTTATGGAGAAACAGACGATACAGGAACCAACATGGTGATAATTAAAACATGTTAAAGAAGATATGAGCATGGTTAATTAATAGATAATGAATACAGGAGCAGGATGGGGTCTTTTCAGAATAGTGTCAGAGGTGTTGTGTCTCAGAATGAGCCCAGTCTGGCAAGGAAAGTGAAAGACAATAGAAAATCTTTTAAAACTCCATTGAGGATACAAAGAGAGTCAGAGAAAGGAGAGGATCAAGGTCATGCTGTGTAGAGTGGATACTCTACTTCTCATTTCAAGGGTAAGACCTGCATATAAGACATGACCCCCAGCTATTTATTCATTAGCACAGATGGAATAATTGTTGATGACTTAAACAAACCCAGCCAATCAGTTCTTATTTTCTTTGTTTTTTCTGTGGAGCAGAATGATTTTTGGACCTGAAGGGGTAGGGGGAAAATAGCTAAATGGGAGCTATTCCCAAGATAAGTAGGGAGATAGGAAGAGAATGCCTGGCTGACCAGATGAGCTGGAGAAGGAAATGGCAAAACCACTCCAGTATCTTTGCCAAGAAGCCCCAAGTGGGGTCACAAAGATTTGGATGTGACTAAAGCAACTCAGTAGTGTTAGTTTTGAGCCCCTTTTAGCAATCAGGCTCTCTGTGGTTTTATTTCTCCTTGACAAAGCAGGCTACCACAAGCTCATCTCTTCTTCTCCCCCCCCCCCCCAAATTGTCTCAGGCAAGCAGAGTGTTGTTGATAGAGTAAACAGAACTCTGGTTTCCAGTTGAGTGAGGCCCAACCCAACCTGGTTAAGAGGCAAATGCCTTGGGGGCTAGAATTGACCACATTATTTATCAGTTATCACATTATTTCTGTTAAGATGCCTTTTCAGGAGCGGAGTCTTGACAGATACAGAAGAAATAGAAGAAAGCAAATTAATAATTGGTTATTAACATAATAGCATAACACTAATTTCCCTCAGTTATATATGATAAAAAATGGAGTATAGATGGAACTGTTAGGCAACAATTTCACTGGAAATTTAGCCATTGTAAATCAGTGGCTAATGCCATTGTCCCTCATAAAAATATTGAGAAGTAGTAGAGGAAATAATCCATTTAAAGAGAGCTTTCTAAGAGACCAAACAAGTCCTAAGGACTTTAAAGGATGAAACTGGAAGGAGTGCAACAAACCAATGAAAGCGGGAAAAGATCTGCAAGGGTTTTTTTTAATAAGAAAGTTTTTACTTTTATTATTATTAGTGTCAAAATGGCACTTAATTTTTATAAAATGTCAAAAAAAAGCTGTATTAAACCAAATAACTATAAGTTTATGCCAGAGACAACATTATTTTGGGGAAGAGGGATTGATTCTCAAGTAAGGATTGAAAACAAAGACATGAGGGGGGCAGACCCATACCCGTAGCCCACCCACACCCTAACCCCCACAGCCCTCGAACTTTATTCTATAAGACTTTTCAGCTCAAATTAAGTTTATCCTTATATAATTGCTAGCTCATGTTCACCTTCTTAAGTCTCTCTTGACTCCTGTGTTAGTATTTCAAAGTTGCACAGCTCTAATCTTTTCCAGAAGAGTCCTTGGGGGGTATTTTATGGAAGGTCCATTTTCCCACTATGGATTTTTATTTGGTTTTACTGGAGGGGTTGTTCTTGGTTGCAAGCCTGTAACTTTTGACTTCTGGAAATTAGTATTCTAAGCACTCTGCTCCTTCTGAGTGGTGGCTGCTAATCATGTGATCCTGATTGTGGCTCCTCAGTACCTTGATTCTTTCTTTCTGGCTGCTTGTACTTTTTTTTCATTTGATCTGGAAGCTCTGTATGTTGGTGATAATATTCCTAGGAGGTTTCATTTGGGTGTTTCTTTCAGGAGGTGACCAGTAAGATCTTTTTGTTTCCACTTTGCCCTTTGATTCTAAGAGCTCTGGACAGTTTTCAAGTTTCTGTTTTTATCATGGCTTTCAAGTAGTCCAATGATTCTTAAATTTTCTGTCAATCAGTTTTCCAAGTGCTGTGCAATACCTCAATACCTTATATTTTCTGTTGTTGCTGTTGTTGTTTTAGTCTTTTTACTGCTTTAATATTTCTTGTTGTCTCATAGAATCATTACCTTTTTTTCATCATTTCTGATTTTCAGGGAGTCCTCCCCGCTTTTTGTTAAGGTTTTGTACCTTTTGTTCCAGTTGGTTTATTCTCTTTCCAAATCTACCATTTCTTTTCCCATTTATTCAAGTACTCTTATTTGGTTTCTAATATCATTTTTTAGCTTTTTTTTTTAAACTATCGATTTATCTCTTCCAGGAATTCTGGCTGGAATTGTGGTGAAGTTATATTTTTCTTTGAGGCTTTGCTTATAGATGTTTTGGTGTCATTCTCCTTTTCAGAGTTTGTGTCTTGAGTGCTGTTGTCTCCATAATAGCTCTTTATGTTTTTTTTTTGTTTGTTTGTTTGGTTGGTTGGTTATTTTCTTAGCCTATTTCTTTGGCTTCAGCCTTTATGTTAGGTCTCAAAATGTCTGAATTTGGCTTTTGTCTTCATGGGTCCAGCTGCTGCTTTCTTGGGAGCTAACAGAGTGTTGTGTTATTCCAGGGCTTCATGGATGTTTCATACTAGAGACCTGCAGCCTTTTAGGGCTTCTCAGGTGGTCTGGCAAAGACTGATCACTGCCCTCCTGATTGGAGCTCTGGAAATTCCTGACCTGGGTTTGGATCTGAGCAATACTCCTGAAGGCTTGCTTTTGAGTGGAAGTTCTAGTAGATTGCTGTTGCCCTCAGCTACTATCAGCTGTCTAGAAAGCTCTTCAGGTTTAGAATGACAGAATTGCAGGCTCCCCTTTGGTCTGTGATATCTGCCCTAGTTATTCTGTTGCAGGCTTTAGATTGGGGTAGAGGATGGAACCAATACTTTACTCAAATCTTATGATCAGAACCGCAAAACTGCTGTTTGCTTCTGAACTTGCTCACTTTTTCAGTACATAGGTGAGGTCCCACATCTCTTCTCACCCTGGAGTACCACTCCTCTTGGATTTGTGATCCAGAGAATAACAGTGCTGTCATTGGATATCTGGTTCTGCATTTGGCAGAGGGTCAGGGTCCTCCTGTATGGGTCTAGGACCACTTATTCTTAATTATAAATAGCTTCCTGTGATTTTTTTTTCCCTTGGATTTCCTGATCATCCCTGGTCTGGTGTGATTTCTAGCTCTGTATAAATGACTGTGTTGTGTTGGGGAGCAAGGCTGCACTTCCTCCTACTCTGTCATCTTGGCTCCTCCCATTGGAGAATGAGGATTTCCAAGAAAGACTAAGACACTTGCTTGGTGTCCTGGTGTGATGATAACTGACACCAGAAAGCAAACAGAGCCTCTGAATTCTTATTTTGCTCCTGTTTGTCTGCTGAGGAGAGCATTCTTTGAACTGGAAATCACAGACTGAAAATTATTAAATAGGGAGCAGATACTCAAGATAAGGAATGAGATATTAAGAACACATCTAGAAATTGTAGGAAAAAATTCTATTGTTGATTATTAAAAAACAATGGTTAGCCAATATCTAGAAAAGGAAGCAGTAATCACAAAGATCCAATATCGTCAGATTACATCTTTCTAAACTCATTTCTTTTTCAATGTCAGAAAGGTTGTCACATGGCAAGTGGATTTGATTTGTTCTTTTTTGAACCAGATGGCAGAACCACTAATAACAGGTGGAAGTTACCCAGAGGCCAGTTTAGGCAATGTGTGATGGGAAATTTCCTAACAATTAAAGCTACCCTAGAATTCAAAGGTCCTAGCTGAGGGTAGATAATTACTCATGCAGTAGGCTAGGCTTCCTTTTTCTGTATGGCGGCTTGGGTCCCTTAAAGTTCAAAATCTCTGGTTCTGTTATTTGCTCTAACTTTTGCCTTTTGCATCTTTTAGAGAAGTAGAGCAGTGTCAATGGAACAAAAACTGATTGAGGAGCCATAAATAAATGGAGCTCTTCTCCTCAACCTCTTGCATCATGTAGACCCTAACCTCAAAATTGCTATCATTTCTAAGTGCAGTCATTGTACCTTCTAGCTTATCATACTGAGAAATGACCAAAGAAGATTATTATGATACCTTCAAGGAATCTTTCATTATATTTCCCATTGGCTTTGGAATCAGAAAGCAGAGATTATCCAAATGATAAATTTGGTTATGTTAATTCCAGATTTATATAGGCTATTTAGAGTCATTTGACATTTTGTCATAGAATTATGGGCAAGAGGAGTCTTAATTCCTATTTTTCCATTTGTTGATATAGTTGTGGGATTAAAAACTAGTAATTTGTTTTCTTTGCCACAGGTGTATAGTCTTCAGTAAGGCAAATGATCTAGTGTTGTGCTAATGTGCTAAAGCAAATGATCAAGACTGTGCTAATAAGCCTAGGGGTACAGAGAAAGACAACACAATCTCTGTTCTCAAGCAATTCACCTTTTAATGGAGGAGACACCATGCAAAAAGCTATGTGCATACAGGATATGTACATGACAATGTGGGGAGAACTAATAGAGAGAAGACGGTTGATGTTAAGTGGGATTAGAAAGGCTTCCTGTGGAAAGTGGTATTTTAGCTGGGGCTTAAAGAAAGCCAGCAAAGAGATGTGGAGAGAGAGCATTCCAGGCATGGGAGACTGCCAACACAGATGTATGGAGTCCACAGATGGCTTGTCTTGTTTGAAGAACAGCAGAGAAACCTAGATTGTAGAGTACTTACTTGTACGGGGAATAAGTTATAAAAAGCCTGGAAAGGTAAGAGGGAGCCAGGTTATGAAGATCTTTAAATGCTGTGCAAAGGATTTTATATTTGATCCTGGAGGTATTAGGTAGCCACTGAAATATATTGAATAGAGAAGTAACATGCTTGGTTTTGTGCTTTAAGAAGATCAATTTGAGAGCTGAGTAGACCAATCAGAAGTGATGATGAGGGTCTCCATTATAGTGGTGGCATTGTTAGAGGAGAGAAGGGGTTGTACGTGAGAGATGTTATCAAGGTAAAATTGACAGACTTTGGGAACAGATTGAATATGGGTGGTGAGAAAAAGTGAGGAGTTGAAGATGACACCTAGGTTTTGAGTCTTAGGGACTGGGAAGATAGTGGTGCCCTTGACAGTAATAGGAAAATTAGGTGGAGGGAAGGTTTAGGGGAAAGATAATGAGTTCAATTTTAGACATGTTGAGATGTTGACATGTCCAGTTTGAAATGTCCAGTAGATTTTTGGAGATATGATTAGAGATTAGGAGAGAGGTAGGGCTGGATAAGTAAATCTGGGAATCGTCTGATAGAGGTGGTAATTGAGGCTGATAAGGGCATCAAGAGAAATAATATAGGAGAGGAGAAGAGGGTCCAGAACAAAGTCCTGGTGGTCACCTACAGTTAGTGGCCATGACTAACATGACAGAGATCCATCATAGGAGACTATGAAGTTGAGGTCAAGAATAATGTCGTGAAAACTTAGAAAGATGTAAGAGAGTATCAAGGAGAGGAAAGTGGTTGCCCATGTTATAGGCTGCACAAATGTCAAGAACAAACATTGTTGTATTTAGGACATTTTGTGAATGTGGAGTCCCGTACTGAATTGTCATATAATATTAGCAGTTATGTCAGATTTGGGCATGGGGGATTTCTGACTTGAAATCTAGAGTTATGGTGACCCATTTTTCATTAATATATCTTTAGGTCATCCTTACTCACTGATTCCTATATTTAGGAAAATTAAAATACTAATTTCAAGTGATATTTAACTAGCTGACTTTTGTTGCTAGTTCTTTTCCTTGGCAAGTTTAATATAAAATTATGTACTTTATTGTTCCTCAAATAAAATTGGGAAGAGAGCAAGAAGAGCTTTGATGCCCTTCAAATATTAGAAAGTTATGGTAATTTCACAATATGAAACTTCATTTTGACATATATGTATGTGTCTCTCTCACACACACACACACACACACACACACACGTACGCACACTTAGATGCATACACTTCAATGATTCTTTGAGCTAATTGATATGTACATTCCCTTCAGTGGGAATTACATCTCATCAGTGCTTTCTCATTCTGTGTGATTCCTGTCCTTGCTTTCTTACAGACTCTCTCCAGAGATCTTCTCCTTCGTCCTTTTACATTTTGTGGTTCCCTGTGCAACACTCTGCATGTCCATTTGCCATCTCTCCCTCTTGCTATGTCACTTCTTTTCTGAGTGTACGTTTTCTGGAGGCTGTTTTTTCCACTATTTATGGGAATGTAGGTCATTGTTAGAGATATATAGCAGCTTACTTGTAGCCACTAGTGCTTTTCTCCATTGTCCTTTGGATGTCCCACAACTTGAATTCTTTAGAGACTGTAATATTCCAGGAATCACTTTTATAGAACATTATTGGGAAAACATTTATCTTAGAATTGTTTTTTGCCTGGGGTGCAGCTTGTAATCATTGAAGGCACTGTGGAAATTGCCAAATGAAATCCAGCCTGCTGTGTTCTCCTATTAAATCCTGGTCCCAACTGCAATGCTTGCCTCAGATATATACACAACTGTACTAACTCAAAGAACCCTCTCTTGGCATTCTCATCAGCTTCTATTGGTTCAATTATCATCTCAATGTAGATAATTCCCAAAGCTTTGTAACTGCATATCTACTTCTGTTCTGTTTCCTGAGCTTTACTCCCGGTCATCACCTGCTTTCTGGACATCTCCATTTGAATGACCTATCCATTTCACCAAGTCCAAAATGGAAGGAATTATTCTCTTCCCCCTCCACTTAGAGAAACTCATTCATCCAACATTTCATAATGATGTTGAGGGTTCCGCTGTCGTTGTAGTCATCCAGTGTTATGACCTTGGAGTCATTCTTAACTATTTCCTCTTTTCCCCCAAATCCCTACCAACATATACAAATAAATTACACTCAGTCCTATTAACTTTACCACCTTAACATATCTTGTACCTATGCCCTTCTCTTGACTTGTACAGACACTCCCTTTCTGTAGCTCACCTACACTGGTCTAGTAGCTGCTGATTTGTCTCCCCAGCCTCTAGGCTCACTTTTCTTCAATCTGTTGTTCACACAGCTGCCAAATGCATGTTGCTACCAACTGTGCCACCCACCCTTTCTTTCAGCATCTCTCTGTCACCTCTATGAATACAATGCAACCTCCTCAGTTTGGCATGTAAAGCCCTCCCCAAGCTGCCTCCCACCTTTCTTCATAGTTTTATTTCATATTATTCCCAGTCACACATTCTTCATTCCATCCGGGTTCCTACTCTCCATTGCCTGAACTTGACATTCCCTCTCCCATCATATTCCTGCACACCCCCACTTCATGTCTGCTTCTCGGGGTCTTGGATAGAAACGTCTCACCTCCCATGCTGTCTACTAGATGAAGCCTCCCTGAATTCCCTTATTTGCTAGTGCTCTTTTCCTCCTCAAATTATATATGTTTATCTTTCTTGTATAAATGTTCTGTTTCCTCAATAGACTGTCAGCTTGTTGAGAGCAGGGGACTGGTTTTCATTTTGTCTTGGTGTCTCAGTGCCTTCTAGAGCACCTTATTCACCTTATTAGGGTGAAATGAATGAGCTGGCCTTTCATAAGGATATCCTTCTGGGCTATAGGTATTTTCCATCTTTTTCGTTTTTCCTTTATAGAAATGTCTGATCTGTTAAGTAATAACATATGTTAGTTAGGAGCTCTTTTAACACTCTGGAGTGGCTAGCACAGCACCATCTATAAAGGGGAGTATTTGGAGAATTTCATTGTCTCTAGAAAATCCTTCCTCCTTTTGGTCCATGACTTTTGGTGACCAGACCCCCTCCTATTCACTCCTTTTCATTAATAGTGTTTTGTTGTGTTTTTCAAAGTATCTTGTGTGAATTTAACATGTGCACAAGTGCCTCTTTATTGGAGAATATTAAGCCTGATTATTGTTCTACCAGGTCAAGACTAGAAAGTGTATGGGTCAGGACTTGTTTGTAACTTGTTTTCATGATCATTTTTTTGGTATCATATATGAACCTTTAAGTGGTTTTGGTATCTTCCCTTCACTAAGGTGTCTTGTAGAACTCTCTTTCCAATATCTTAACTGGTCAAGGAATATTTAAAAACCCACTGTAGACTTTCAACAACCACTTAAAGATTTGTGTCACTTAAGAGAAATACAAATGAAAACAATGCCAGGAATTCACCTCACACCCAGAAAATTCATGGAGGACTAAAGATTGAAACAGTAAAAATTGTAGGGGCAGGGTGTAAGTGATGGATCACAAGTGACTTGAAGATTTTTTGGGGAAAGATAATGAGTTCCCTTGAACATGCTGACTTTGAGGCCCTATGGGATCATCCATTAGAAATTTCTAATAGGTATTTAGTGACATAGAACTGGAGCCAGGAGAGAAACAAGTGTTTTTGTATAAGTATAGGAATTGTCTGTAGAGTGATCATGATTAAATTTATGGTAACTAACGAGGTCACAAAGAAAAAACACCTCCTAGGATAACACCTTGGGAATACCCATTGTGTGGGACCTGTGTCTAAATGACTGCAAAGGAGGCTGAGGAAGGGCAGTGAGATCATCCAGGAGGAGCAGATGATCTCACATGCTGTAGAGAGGTCAGGGAGCAGCCAGACTGAAAAGAGACCAGCAGAAGGAGTACGTAAGAGAGCACTAGTCACTTTGGGGAGAGCAGATTCATTTAAGCAACGAGACAAAAGTCAGTATAGATTTTAAGGGATTGAGAAGCAAGTGAGAGGAGAGGAAGTAGACAGAAACAATTGTCGTAATTCAGAGGAAGAGGGAGACAGGAAATGGGATATCGTAGATGGGCAATAATAGCAAGAGGTCAGATATGCCCAGATTGTAGAATGTATCAAAAGGAGTAATGTGGGCGCATTCTGGAAAGACGGGTTAAAGCCAGACTGGGAAGGACTTTAAATGTAACACTGGAGATTTTGTTATTAATCCTTGAGGCACCAGGGAGTCATTAAAGCTTCTTGAACAGAGGAGTGACATGATCATATTCATGTTTTAAGAGGGAAGGGAGGAAGGAAATAAACATTTATCTAGTCTAGTGCCTGCTGTGTGCCAGGCACTGGGCAAAACAATAATATTTCTAATTACATCATACATCTTAAGAGATAATATTATAAAAGTTATCTCATTGTCCCTCACCACAGCTCAGTGAGGTAGGTCCTGTTAGTACCCCCATTTTATAATCGAGGAGTCACATAGATATTGAGTATCTGAGGTCTGATTCGATTTCAGGTCTTTACTCCAATCTCATTACACTCTCTACTGTGCCACCTGTGTGCCTCAAAAAATCACACTTGATCCTCACAACAACTCTGGGAGGAAGGTGATATTATCTCTATTTCATGGTTAAGGTAACTGAGGGAAACAGATTCACAGCATGAGCAAGTGTCTGAGGCAGGATTTGAATTCTGGTCTTCCTGACTTGAGGCCAACCACTACCTACTGTGCCATCTAACTGGCTCTAATAATCACAATTGATTTTGAGAATATTAATTTAGCAACCAGGTCTATAGGGGAAAGCTTGGTGCCGGGAAGACCTACTACTTATAGATTGGGACAGGAATAGAAGTGAGAGGTGTGATCCAAGGCCTGAAATGGAGTGATGACTGGAGAGATTTTCAAGGTAGAGGTGGTTAGACTTGGCAACAGACTGAATAAAGGGGTGTCAGATACTGAAGAGTAATCTGAGGCTGTGGACCTATGTGATGGGAAGAATCATGGTTGGGGTGAAGAATACGTGTGTGTGTGTGTGTGTGTGTGTATACATGCATGTGTAATAACAAAGTTAGTTTGAGACATTTGAAGTTTGAGTTGCCTATGGGATATTCAGATGGAAATTTCCAGTAATCATGTGAGTTGAATGTAGGGCTTTGATTTCTGTATAACTTGGTCTGGACCTTTCCTGTGTTCATATCACATTCTATAGGTTGAAATTCCCCCCCGCCCCCCAAAAAAATCTTCCCATCTTTCCCTGCCTTCCCTGTTGCCCTTTCCCTTCCCCTCTCCCCACCTCCTGAGTAAACTTCCTTTGGGCATTAATTAGGTTATTTTTCTTCTTTCCTTCCTTAGTCTCCCTAGCACAGGGCCCAGCACATGGTAAGCACTTAATACATGTTTGTTGAATTGAACACAATAGTTTGTTTCTTGTCTTCCTTCCACCTCAGAGAAATCCACTCATAATACACAGACCTGTCAGTAAGTGAAAAATCTATATATCATCAGTAATACCATCACTTCATCACCACATCAAACTTTAAGAGTTCAGGTTCAAGGATCAGTAACTGCCATTGCTGGTTTGTGGAGCAGTGATAATACCCTTTTGTTGACATTTCCAGGCACAGAAATGGGAGCTATAGTGTCCACAACAGCCACTAGCCCACACGTATGGAACCTCAGATTACGTGGTTGGCACGCTGTCTCCATTTCCCTGCCATGTCCTTGGCCGCCCTTGGCTTTCTGACGTGAAATCAGACAGCAGCGTTTGTGACTTTTATTAGTTGTAGTGTGGCAGTGGTTCCCAAACATCCTTCACACGTGTGCTGTGTGGTCATATGAGATTTGATTTTATGTTTTGCTGTTTTCTCAGGATAGTCACCCTTTCACTCATGTCGCCCTTTCTGTAAACTCTTGAGCTTCCATATTAACTCATAATTTATTCTTTCTGTGATCTTATTTAGTCAATGGTTCTTTTGGGTGTTGCTATATAGAATCTGCAAGGGAACAGAATATCTTAGATGCTTAAGTATCACTAGAAGCAGTATTGGATAACCTTGAAATCTTAATGTTGAATAGTTTGTATACCAATTGAAATGGTAAAATAAAATCTCTGAGCCAGTGACTAAAATATCTGATGGTTTCCAAGTTTTATTCCTTCATCTCTTCATGTTGTTTCATCTACACTTTAAGATATCACATGTACTTTATAATGCAAAATAAGTCAGTATGTATCAACCTCATACTTAACAATAGATTGGAGCTCTTTGAGAGATTCTCATTATTTTGAACAAGTGCAAGTTCTGTTGAAATTTACTCACTTTTAAAATGAAGTCACTGTGTTATTTTTTGAACTTTCTTCTATGATGAACCTAGGTCTGTCTGTTTCTCTCTCTCTGTGTCTCTCTCTGTCTCTGTCCTCTCTGTCTCTCTCTGTCTCTGTCCTTCCTCTCTCTCTCTCTCTCTCTCTCTCTCTCTCTCTCTCTCTCTCTCTCTCTTTCTCTCTCTCCCTCTCTTCCCTTTTGTCTCTCTCCTGTCTGTCTGTTTTTTGTTTATTTATGCTTGCCCCTATTTATTTATACTTTCCCTATGATAGAGGTACAATGGCACTTTACATTCCCTCAGAATTGCCCAGTAGGTGCATAAAAAAATGAGTGGTAGTCAGCTTGCTGAGTTATTCCTTCCAAAATCAATCTTTCTTTATTGAAGGGCTTTAGAAGTGGTTACATTATTATTGAAACCATAAAAAAACCCACCTCACTCTTGATTGTTTGTAGGTGCCTGATGGATAAAAACTTTGTCAGGATTGGTAAATGGTTCGTTCGGCCCTATGAAAAGGATGAGAAGCCAGTCAACAAAAGGTTAGTGATGTTTACTTCTTAGAAGGCTGGGCCTGACTGTTGGTTTGTGTTTCTCTCTTTTATCTATATCCATACCCATCTGTGGAAAAGAACTTATTTATTCTCAAGTAGCTTTAACATCTTTGGGGCATGACAGTGTTGTATTTCAAGGTTCTTCAATTTATTCTGCACTGGGCTAGAAAGGTGAGGTTGAAAGATTGTGATACCTGTGTCCATGTCATTGCTTACTAACCTTTGTGAAACGAACACACCCATGCTTTTCTCCAAAAATTGCCAATACATAATGCATAATGTTTTGTTTCTGCTTTATTTTTTAATTGGAATGAATTTCAAAATGCTGATAATATTAGTGAAGCAAAAGTTTCTGATTTTAAAAAAAGCTAGGTTGTAGCAAAGTGATGATTATTATGTCTAAATTATTTCAGCCCCTTTAGCAACCATGTGATGTAACTGATTAGTTGATACCAGCCATTAAAATTTAGTCAAATCTAAATTTATAGGAAGAATCATTCTAAATTAAAATCTGAAATCAGATGGAGGCAATTCATAGGAGGCAGGAGATGGACTGCCCATTTCAGGAAACAGGAAATCAGTCAGTTTGGCTTAAATATAGAGTATACAAAGGGCAGTGATATAAAATAAACCTGCAAAGTGGTTTGAAGCCAGGTTGTGACAGGCTTTAAATACTAAGGTGAAGATTTTGTTTTATCCTCAAGGCAATAGGGAGCTACCAAAGACTAAGCAGGAGGGAAGTGACATAGACTTGTGGTTCAGGAAGATTATTTTGGCAACTGTATGAGGGGTGATTTGGAGAGATGAGATACTGGCTGCAGAAAAATTTGGTTACCTCCACCTATCTGCTCTGTTATGGGAAAAAAACTGCTGAAGAGATTCATTATTTGTACAAAATCCATATTTTTAGAACAGTTTTCTTTTAAGCACTTTCAGAAACAATATATGTGAAAGAATACCTTTTTCTTAAAGAAAACATAAAATGTTATACTTCATCACAGATTTTATGTTTAAAAGAGACCTCAGGAGCCATCCAGTGCACCCCATAAAACAATGAAGAAGTTGTTCTGCCATGTAACTGATGAGCAGCCTCAGCCCTCCTGGGGGAAACCTTCTATTTAATGGAGCCACTCATCCTGCTTGAAGATGGCTCGAGGTGTGAGGATATTTTGGAATGGCCTTTCTCAATGAAATAAGAAATTGGGCTAGAATATAAATGTATTGTTTGCAAGCGACCAATAGGGAGATGAATACTTTTCTTTCTTTTTGTTATACTTTTACATTAAAAAGTATCAAATAGTGCCAATAAGCATGTTGGTGAAAGAGGCATCGTCATTTGGCTTGTAAAGATAGAATTCTGATATAAAATAATGTCAGTTAAGGCTTTCTAATAGGAAATTTTAAGCAGCGAAAGAAGTCTCACTTGAAGTAATATCATGTGTTTACAGGGATAATATTTGCACCAAAAAATAGTGTATAGTAATTTAGAAGAGAGTAGAATTACCTTTTAGGTGCAAAAGGGACATAGATACAAAGTGATAAGTATTTTCACAATTATTTCTTTCCCAACATTAATTTATTTTATTTTTTTAATTTTTAGGCAATTGGGGTTAAGTGACTTGACCAGGGTCACACAGCTAGTGTCAAGTGTTTGTTCTCAGGCCGGATTTGAACTCAGGTCCTCCTGACTTCAGGGCCGGTACTCTATCCACTGCTCCACCTAGCTGCCCCCAAGAGATATTTAAGCAATGATTCTTTCATTTCTTTGTAGGAAAAAGGTTTTCTTTTTAGCAATGCCAACTTCCAAAGCCATTTTAAACCTAAAAAAGTACATGTATTTAAGAAATACTTCTTGAAAAACAAAAGTATACCCATTTAGCATGCAATTTAGAAAGTATTATAATTTATAACAGGTTCTAGCACTAAAAATGAATTGTTGCTTTGTTTACTTTGTATAAATAGTGCTTGAAATATTAGTGAGGGTCATTATTTGAATCATAAAATTTATAATCTCTGTCTTGTCTTTTACTTTTGTTTTAAAAAAATTACTTTATGTTGACTAACAGTCGTTCCCTTAACAGTTCAGGTTTTTAAAAAACATCTTTCCTGGACAGCAGGATCAATATCAATCAATATAAATTAGTATAAATATCACCTTGCTTAATGTTTTTTTGAATTTTCTTTCCAGTCTTGTTTAGGGAAAAAATGATGCTACTTTAATTTTTTAGTATCGATTTGGCTCAAAGAAGGTGGTGTTTAAGTAATTATTCACTAATCAGTTTATCCATTTTGAAATATTCTGATCACTTTTAATGACATACTCCTGTAGATGATAAATATACCATTTGCCACAATATCATTTTGCTATTGTTCTTGGCTTTAAGTGGATATTTTTCAAATAAGCTTATAAATTTTTCTAGTTCAAGGCAGTATATATTTTTAAAATAAATTTATTTTTAGTTTTCAACATTCACTTCCATAAGATTTTGAGTTCCCAATTCTCTTCCCATCTCTCCCCTCCTTCCACCTCAAGATGGCATGTAAATTGATATAGGCTCAACATATGCACTCATATTAAACCTATTTTCACATTAGTCATGTTGTAAAGAAGAATGAGAACCAGTGGGGAAAGGGAAAGAGAGAAAGAGAGAGAGAGAGAGAGAGAGAGAGAGAGAGAGAGAGAGAGAGAGAGAGAGAGAGAGAGAGAGAGAGATGGTTGCTCACTTCACTGAGTATCAGTCCATACAAGTCTTTTCAGGTTTTTCTGAAGTCTGCCTGTTCATCATTTCTTATAGCACGATAGTATTCCATTACATTCATATACCACAACTTGTTCAGCCATTCCCCAATTGATGGGCATCCTCTCAATTTCCAATTCTTTGCCACCACAAAAAGAGCTGCTCTAAATATTTTTGTACACATGGGTCATTTTCCCATTTGTAAAATCTCTTTGAAATATAGCCCTAGAAGTGATATTGCTGAATCAAGAGATATGCACATTTCTATATTCCTTAGTTCCAAATTGCTCTCCAAAATGGTTGGATCAGTTCACAATTCCACCAACAATGCATTAGTGTTCCAATTTTCTCACATCTTCTCCAACATTTATCATTTTCCTATTTTGTCATGTTGACCAATATGATAGGTATTATGTGGTACCTTGGAGTTGTTTTGACTTGCAATTCTCTAGTCAATAGTGATTCAGAGCATTTTTTCATATGACTATAGATGGCTTTAATTTCTTTCTCAGACTCAGTTCTCTCTATATTTTAGAAATGAGGCATTTATCAGAGACACTGGTTGTAAAAATTCTTTTCCAGTTTTCTGCTTCCCTTCTAATCTTGGTTGCATTGGCTTTGTTTCTGCAAAACCTTTTCGATTTAATGTAATCAAAAGTATCCATTTTGCATTTCATAATGTTCTCTGTCTCTTGGTCATAAATTCTTCCATTCTCCATGAATCTGATCGGTAAACTATTCCTTGCTCTCTGTTTGCTTATAGTTATCAGCCTTTATATCTAAATTGTGTACTTATTTTGACTCTGTTTTGGCATGCGGTGTAAGATGGGGATCTATGCCTAGTTTCTGCAATGCTATTTTCCAGTTTTCCCAGCAGTTTTTGTCAGAAAGTGAGTTCTTATCCCCAAAGCGGGGGTCTTTAGGTTTATCAAACAGTAGATTGTTATAGTCACGGACTACTGTGTTTTGTGTACCTAACCTATTCCACTGTATTTCTTAGCCAGTACCAAGGAGTTTTGATGATTGCTACTTTAAGATCTGGTATGGCTAGACCATCTTCCCTTGCGTTTCTTTTCATTAATTCCCTTGATATTCTGGACCTTTTGTTCTTCCAGATGAAATCTTGTTATTATTTTTTCTAGCTCTATATAATAATTTTTTGGTAAAGGTACTATGTAATTTATCCATCATTTATATCTTTACACAGAACTAAGGGAGCTACCATAATTACTGATTTTTTAGTGAATTTTCTTTAAAATAAGAAACTTAAGAAACCAATTAGTTTTGAAGGACTTTAACAGTTTCTCAAATGGATTATCTTGTGACTGTTTATAATTTTGCACAGGAAAGATGCTTTTATCATTGAAAAGACCAGGACAACCAAAGGCAATGTTTTGCTCAAATAACAAAGAACTTCAGAAGAATGTCACTCTAGGATTTTTCCTGGATCATTAGTGAGCTGTAAGTTGCATAGTAATTTTTTCCCCTAGCAGTCACCTGAAATTTGACAAGCTGATGTTTGCTGAGCCTCTTGGTACATCTGTCCTTTACTTCTTACTCTTAACTACTTGCTACCTCCTATTCTTGCAAGCTCCTCCTGTTTTTATGTCACTCAGCAGTTCAAGCATAATCATAGTAAAAGTAATAAAGATTTCTTATGATTAATTGGTATATGGATCTCCTAAGTTAGGAAGCTGCCTCTCCCAAGGTGTTTCATACCTACTCATCCATGACCCTCCTGGCTCTGAGAGTCTGGGAGGTTAGGTACCTGCACAGGGTCATATAGCCATAATATCTCTGAAACAGGACTCTTACTCTGTCTTTTTTAAAACTATATTTTATTAAAATTTTGAGTTCCATATTCTGTCACCTTCTTTCTTCCCTCCCACCTTCTTGAGAAGGCAGACAATTTTGTATAGATTATAAATGTACAGTTATGGAAAACAGTTACATGTTAGCAAAGTTGCAAAAGAAAATACAGACCAAAAATCCCAGGAATAATGAAGAAAGTGAAAAAAGTATGCTCCAATCTGCATTCAGGCTCCATCAGTTCTTTTTCATCCTACATCCTTTGAAATTGTCTTGGATCGTTGTGTTGCTGAGAACAACTACATCATTCACAATCATTGTGCACTATTGTTGTTACCATGTACAGTGTTTTCCTGGCTCTGCTTATTTCACTTAACATCAATTCATAAAAGTCTCCCCAAGTTTTTCAGAAAGCATCCTTCCCATCATTTCTGATAGCACAATTGTATTCCATTTCAGTCATATACCATAACTTGTTTAGCCATTCACCAATTGATGGATATCCCCATAATTTACGATTCTTGGCCACCCCAAAGAGCTGCTATTAAATATTTTTGTACATATTGATCCCTTTCCTTTTTCTTTGATCTCTTTGGGGTACAGACGTAAGACTGGTATTGCTTGGTCAAAAGGTTTGCATGGCATGTCTTTGGGCATAGTTCCAAATTGCTTTTCAGAATGGTTGGATCATTTCACAACTACACCAACAGTGCATTAGTGGCTCAATTTTCCCACATCTTCTCCAACATTTATCATTTTCCATTTCTGTCATATTAACCAATCTAATAGGTATGAGATGGTGAGTTATTTTAATTTGCATTTCTCTTTTAAGTAGTGATTTAGAGCATTTTTTCATGTAGATAAAGCTTTATAGATAGCTATCTATGGATAGCTATCTATGATGGCTTCTTCTAAAAGCTGCCTGTTCAGGAGGACCTGAGTTCAAATTGGGCCTCCAGCACTTGACACTGGGTGACCCTGAGCAAGTCACTTAACCCTGATTGTCTCACCAAGAAAGCAAAACAAAAAAATAAAAATAAAGGCTGCCTGCTGAATTCATGTCTTCTTGACACTGAGGCCAGCTCTTTATAATCGCTACTCTATGTTGCCTTTCTGACACTTTATGATTGACGAAGCATTTCCCACTGATCTTCACACTAACCCCATGAGATTTGTATTATCCCAATATTACAGATGTGGAAACTGAATTTCTAAGAGGTTAGTTAACTCCATTCCCAGGTTCACAGAGCTAATAATGAAGCTATGAACCCTGGTCTTTAGCCTGGGTGTGTTGATCCTAAGTCCCCTTTCCTTCATCTTACACCAGCCTTCATGGCTTTCCACTTCTTTAAGGCCATGTCATAACTTGACTCTAGGTTATCTTTTCACACTTCTCCTTGCTCACCTACATGTAGTTTCCACTGTGATCTCTCTGTTTATTCATTACATGTTATGTGTTCTAGCTATCCTTTTCTTTTTTCTAATTCTACCTTATTTGCAAATACCCATCTATTTCCTTTTAACCTTACAAATCCTACTAATTCTTGATTTTACTTCACTTTTTACCACGTCAGTGGAGTTTTCCATCGTCTTTATTGTCTGCACTGTATTTTTGACTGTTGACTTTTATAAATCATCATGTAAGTGCTATTCTATTTAACACTCGCTTTTTAATATTTTGTAATTCTAGCACGTCTGCAAGCTTTGTCTGTTTGAAACAGTGTAACCTCTGCAAGGGATATGAATAGGTCATATTACCTTGAATATCTCCCAGTGCTTAAACTCAGACTTGAGCATGATCTAGTTTCAGTGAGCACAGACCTAAGCCCCATTCTGGCCTCTGACATGTAGTTGTGTGACCTTAATTAAGTCCATTAGACTTTAGCATCCTCAGTTTCTTCAGCCATAAAATGTTGGCAGTAGTAACTGTAATCTTTCTCTCACTGGGTTGTTGTGAGGATCAAATAGGATAATAGATATAAAGTGCTTTCTAAAATTTTTAGGTGCTTTTTCAGCAGCAGACATCATAGAAGGGGGTTAGTCAATGTTGGAATAAATGTTGGTGAACTTTAGAGTATAAATCCAAAAGTAGGCTCCAGACTTAGTGATCTCTTTTCAGAATAAGTTTTCCAAGCCAAATCGTTTAAATATACTTTGTTTTAATTTTAAAATCGCTGAAGTTCCTTAATGCATTATTCCCTTTGTTAACATTTGTAGCTTTTATATACTGACAAGGGACAAATCCCTTCAAATCTAATCATTTTAGGAAGCACACATTTTTATGGCTGTAGCACATGAAAGATGTGGAGGCCTTTTTATTTATTCAAATATGAGCGGTTGGACCCTTCAGGTCCTTGATGTGGGTACAGCATTCCTTGCTTGAAAATCTACTTTGCCCCAGAGATGGTAGCTTGTTCTTTGCATTGCTGGATCACGAATGGCAGTTTTAGTGGCAGAAATAACCTTCCTATGTTGCGTGATCGCCTTATAGAAAGAAAAAAATGTACAACTAGTTGTAGAAGAGGCCAGAGGGAGCAGTGCACAACATTTGAAAGCTATCTAATTTACTGTTAGAATTGAAGAGCATTGTTTATGGAGTATTATCTGATACTTTCTATGAAACAAAATAAAAGGGTATCATAGTGTGATATTACTGAAGCTGGGTTCTGTCTGTGTTCACACATTAATTTCGCCTTGAGAATGATATGTAATTCTAGACCACAATAGACTTGAGGATGGAAGTTATAAATTTGGCTATTGACTCTTACTAGCTGCTACTGTAGAATTTTATGATATGTTTCAAAGGGCTTTAAATCATCCTATCAATTTCAGTTTCCTCCCAAACTTTGGTGTCTGTCTCTGTTTGTGTCTCTTCTCTCTCTTTTTTGTTTTTCTCCTTGTTTTGAGTCAGGTCTTGGCGTGAATTGTAATTTAACCTTCATGGCAGAGAATTTGTCCTTTTCCATGAGATGTATGAAACTCACTTGTGCCAATGTCAAAAGGCAAACATATTAAGGGACATTTTTCTTCCTTTAAAATGATGTGTAAGGTTGAGAATTAAGAAGACTGTCGGTTTTGATTTCCACTCTTGCTGCTGATTTGCTCATTGTACCTCAGTGCCTCCATTATGGAACACTGTGGCATACTGTGGTTACATATTAGGGGCATTAGAATTTGCCACAGGCACACCTTAATCAAGTCATCAGGAAGCACTTATGAAGTGCAAAGCATTTACTATTGTTTTTATGAGGCACTCCTAGGCACTGGGGATACAAAGTAGAGTCTGAAACAAAGCAGAACACCAGGGCCTGCCTTTAAGGAGCTCCCAGTCTAATCCAGGTAGACAACATGCAGACATGTATATAAAAACACGATAGATAAAGGATAAATTTGAAAAAAAAAATAGGGGCAGGTAGGTGGCACAGTGGATAGAGCACCGGCCCTGAAGCCAGGAGGACCTGAGTTCAAATCCGGCCTCAGACCAGACACTTGACACTTACTAGCTGTGTGACCCTAGGCAAGTCACTTAACCCCAATTGCCTAAAAGCAAAAAAAAAAAAAGAAAAAAGAAAAGATAAAGGATAAATTGGAGATCATCTCCAAAGGAATGCACGGAAGTAGAGGATGATAAAAGCTTTCTGTATAATATTGGACTTTGGCTGAAATTTGAAGAGAGCCAGGGAAGCCACCAGGGAGAGAATTGTAAGCGTGGAGGAGTGTTTGGCATTAGGAGATAGAGAACAACAGGGAAGCCAGTTTCACTGGGATTACAGAGATAGATCACCAGGGTAGGAAGCAACCGTGTGCTTACGCATGAAAATTTAATACCCTTTTAGGGGCTGGCCTCATCCAGCATATCAAGAAGCGATTAATCACTCCTTGTGCTTAGTGAATCCTGCCTAGACCTATTAATCCAGAGGCTAAGGTAGCCACACATTTGTTTTTTTAAAAGGAATAAATCTGTTGGATAGAGGAATAGATGTATGTATCATTACCATTCTCCTGCTTGTTCTAGTTGGTTGACTTCCCATGGTAGTAGTAAATTGTACATAGTTAGAAGTATAGGATACTTACTGTTAATTCAGTTCTGACTCTTAGTTGTAGTCTACTGGTTTGGAAATGAAGTCCTGAACTTATTAGATCAATGAATCCCATTACTTTTAGAGCTGGTATAGTCCACCTATTACAGGAGCTCTTTGTTTTGTGTGGGTCCTGGCCCCCCATTATCAATCTGGTGAAGCAGGAAAAATATGAATGAACTTCAATTTATTACTAAACAAGATACATTTTAGCTCTATTGGAACATTTTAAATCAACGACATAGTCTTATGCGTAGGAACACAATTCAAAGATAGCATTATATAACACTTTTACTTTTTCAGAGCATTTTATGTTGTCATTTAAATAATTTCTGTATTTTATAAACAGTAATTTATGAAATAGCATATTAACTGATACAATTTCCTTGAAATTGATTCCCCTGATCTGGAGTTATCTCTATGTCAGATTTAGTTCTTAGGGATACATATAAATTTGTTTGATTTTCAGGTATTATTATTCTCATAAAAATATGGTATTAGTATTGGTGCTAAAATGTCTTCTAGGTATTTATTTTCTGTATATTGGGAAGTTGTAAGCAATGATGTATCAGTTAATAACACAGATATAGTTGAGAGCTGTAGATGAGGTATGAGTAACGAGTATCCAGCTGGTCATTTTTCAAGCGAGTTAGACTGTTAAATGGAGGAAGAAATTGTGGTGTGGTGGTGTTCACAAATTTACTAACGCACATAAAAGCTTCTTTGACTCTTGGTGATTTGGTCTTGTCTTCAAAAGAGCTTTCCTGCATCCTCAGGAAGTGTCATTTGGATGTGCTACATGTAGGAAGGTGGCCACAACAGATGTCCTATGTTATATTATGTCCACTCCTAAGTAGACAACCTTTAAAAAAAAGATTATTTATTTTAAAAAAGATTATTTTGTTATGTAGAAGATATAATCACTTAGGTATCTTTTTTTACTTTGCTTCTTTTTCTGCCTTCCCTTGTTGTGAAATGTGAAATAAAAGTGTTTCCCTCAAATAATTGTGCCTTTTTTCCACTTCATGATTTTCATACTTTAATACATCAGTGAGTCTGTGATGACTCAAAGCAGAATGATCTAAGTAAGAATCCTTGCCAGATAGAGAAGAAAGAAATGTTAGGAAAGCTGCATATTAATTCACTTTGTATGTATGAATCAATCCAGAATCTATTATGTCCCTTTCAGTGCAAGGCACTGTGCTAGGCACTGAAGAGATAAAGATGGATGGAAACAGTCCCCAAGAGCTTCCATGCTATTGGAGGAAGCAGCATGTCCATGTATGCCAACGATAGGTAGAGTCAGTGTAAGGTCTGTTGTGTAATGTTTGATGCCGCTATTTACAATTCTATTACTGGGTCATAATGATAATACTTTTATATTTGGAAGACCAACTAAATTCTCACTGATGATTTTGGACAGAAAATATAAGAGGAGATGAAAAAGTGCATTAGTAGAGAAGTGAATAAGCTGTTATATGTGTGTGTGTATATGTATGTATCTATCTATCCAGTTCTGTTGCATATTTACCATAGGAGTATGTGTCAATTATTAAATCGCTGGTCATTAGTCTTTTGTTTTGAGCTGGGTGTTAAATCACACTAAGGCCTCCTTGGATGCTTTATTGAACAGTGTAAGGATCATCAGTCTCAAAGGCCATCCCTGCAGAGCATATGCTCTACAGAGTCTACCATGCTGGAAAGGCTGGCATTACAGTTCAGGCAGTAAATGGTATCTGCCTTCTGAGGAGCAGCCTAACAAAATGTGGAGAGACTGGCCACCATTCATCTGGCCACATTGTGATGAATTCTTTGACCATGGAAACTCATGAAATAAAGAAAAAACAAAGTGGCCTGTAGTCCATTCTGTGCCTGCTGTGACCACAGCAGGGTTGTAAAAAAAGGAGCAGAAGGTGCTTAGCAAAATAGGATTTTTAGACTGCTTAGAAACTTAACTATTCTTACTATATATGAGATACCTATCCAGTTGCCAGTGGTTGATCACTGACTACTAAAGGAATTGAATCTTATTAGTCTTGCTATAATTTTCAGTATCTAAAAAAAATATTGGAAGCCTCAAAGAAAGTTGCTGGTATGTGCTAGAATATCTCACAGATTCTTTTTTGAGAAGTAGGATTCCTTTTATTGTGTGTCCAAAGGCAACAAGAAACATCATTGCATGGGACTTTTGGTCCTAGTGCTTATGATAAACATTTACAGAAAGACTTCCCTGAAAATAGATTCTAGTTTATTATTGATTAATAAGATACTGATTATCTTTTGCTGAAATTTGAAGAGAAAGAGACATTTCGCAAAGATGCTCAAAATTAAATCAACCTATCTTTTTGGTAATGTGAGTGCAAAGTTTGGATGGAAGTGAGGATGGAAAAATTTGAGAGGTGGGGAAAAGTATGGATCCCGAGTAAAGACTGAGATGGGCTGGAAACCTGTAGTCTACATAGAAACATCACATCTATACATCTTGAATAAGGACAAAAATGCTGTGATTATAGTTCACCTATTTTTATTTTTGTGATTTGTTTCTGATATTATTTTATCCCAAAGTTTAACCAATATAGTTATCCGGGTGGTTCAGTGGAATCAAGAAGTCCTAAATTCAAATCCTACCTCTGACACTTGCTGGCTATGTGACCCTGGGCAAGTCACAAAACCTGACTGCCTCAGCTTCCATATCTGTAAAATAGGGGTAATAATGCCATTTTCCTTTCAGGGTTGTAGTGAGTATGTAGTGAGACTATTTGCAAAGTGCTTTATAATCCTTTACTGTATAAGTATTGGCTATTATGAAGAGAGTAAAAGAACCAAAAAAGTCTGTTAGTCAGCAAACATTTGAATTATTTGTCATCTTGAGAGATATGATAGCCAAGAGAATTACCAGTTTATGATGTAAGCTGCTTTGTGAAGAAGGAAGAAAGAATGATGGAAGATGATCTATATTACATCATAACATAGGGGAAAGGAGAAAGTTAAGCCAGTTTAAAGAAACCTAAACAAGAGACTTAACTGAGCAAAGCATTCTCAGAGCATTGGTTAATGAAATTAGGAGAATAACAAGTAGATGACAGATGGAAAAGATCTTTTACAGGGGCAGCTAGGTGGTGCAGTGGATAGAGCACTGGTCCTGTATTCAGGAGGACCTGAGTTCAAATCCGGTCTACGTAACACTTACTAGCTGTGTGACCCTGGGCAAGTCACTTAACCCTATTGCCTGGTGGCCCCCCTGCCAAATATTTTATAGCAAACTCTTTACACCATCAAGAAAAGTGAATCAACCCTAAATTTACTCGCAGAGGAGGTAGAAATGGCAATGCGAAGAAGAGATGGGAAAGGGAATAGAAATGGACCGAGAGAAAGTGACATTGGTAGTATTGGAGGTGACAGGTTTGATCATGTTAAGGAATTGATTTTTAAGGGATTGATATTTAAAGTATCTGAAGGACATAAAGATAGCAAAAGCACAGGAAATACCTTAGATTTTGTTCTCTCAGACCTGTGTATCTATATTCCCATCTACGTAAAATTGTTATGAGAATAATCTACGTATTTATCATGGGCAATTTTGATCGTAGTATCAGACGGATTTGAATAAGCAGACTTTACAAGTACACCATATCTTTCCCATCACAAATTAATTTAAAGATTTAAATAATACAAGATCCTGTGGTGCTTAATGATTGACTGTAAAAAGTGTTTGATTAAGTAGAGCAAAATGCTTCCTTAAAGACACTTCTTTGACAAGATGTCTCTCATAAATATATACATGATTCCTTTTAAGATGTAACAGAATTAACCTTGTTTGATGACCTCATAATTATTAATATCAGACAAGAAATGAAATAGGGCGACACACTCACCTGAGGCATTTGCTATAGTCACAGATTTCCTGGGAAGAGTTTGTGTCACCCAAGGGATTCCTCTTCCAGGTCCTCCATGTGGCAAGTGCCATTTTGTTGATTCTGTCAAGTCTTAGAATGGAGCATCCTGAGCAAGATGTGTAACCACTCAAGAGTTTGGGCTCACTTTCTACTCAGGAAAAATGTGATAGATGAAGAATGCCTTTTGACTGTTCTAATATGCTTTCAAAGCTTTGCCATCAGAAATGTCTCATATCTAGTTGGATTTAATTCTTATTCAGTTGGAGTTGATTCAGATTTATAAGTCTAAGAGCCTTGTACATGTACAGTAAGTAAATGTTCAAAGGAGAAGCTATCAACAATCATATGAAAGCAATGTTCTGAATCACTAATAATTAGATAAGGAGAGTATTAGATTGGCAAAGATGACAAAACGGGGAAGTGATAACTATTGGAAGAACTGGAAGAGAACAGGTACACTCATGCACTATTATTTGACATGTGATTTGGTTAAGCTATTCTCGGAAGCTCTTTGGACCAATTCATAGTACAAAGTGGCTACATTGTGCCTGCCATTTGAACCAGTTATACCATTACTGGACTATAACCCAGAGAGATCAGAGAGAAAGAAGAAGATTCATAGGCATGATAGTAGTTACAGCTGTTTTCATGTATGTGGTAGCTAAGAACTGGGAAACAAGGATATATCCAACAATTGGTGAATATGAACAAATTGTGGCAAATGAATATAATAGAACATTATTGTGCCATATGAAATGACAGCATGCACGGTGTCGGGGAAACTGGGAAATCCTCTCTGATCTGATGCAGAGTGATGTGAGCAGAAGTTCACACAATGTCAGCAACACTATATGTCAACAACTTTGAAAGATTGTAAGACTCAAATGCCAGAAGAAACCACAAGTCCAGAGAACTGAAGGTGAATCGTGTGCCTCACCTCCTGCCAGGGTGGCAAAAGACTCACTAGGCAGCCTGAGATATGCATATTTGTATGTGGCCAGTGTGGAAATTTGTTTTGCTTGACTGTGTATTTGTTGTGAGGGTTTTAATTTAAAAAAAAATTTTTTATTAGGGAGACTTCAGGAGGGAAAAAAACTAATACTGGTAAAATATATGCATAAATTTTTAAAGCTTAAAAAACACAACCAAATTTACCCATTTGTATGTATGTGCATATATATGATATGTGTATATGTGTATGTTTAGTACATATGGAAAATGAATTATACTTAGAACTGAATAGGAGAAAAATAGGCCAGAATACCTCTGGAAAATTATAAAGTACCTTGAATGACCCAAACAATTCCCATAAACAAAGATCTACCTTTTTAATACTAATATCTATTGGTGGTATCATAAGACTGTATGACATGAAGGACTATGGTCTACAAAGAATTGAGAATGAGGTTCACCAGGAGGATTATTGAGAGAAAAATGTTGGAGTATGACTAGAGAGTTTAGCACATTTACCATTAAGAAATTATGAAGGAACAGTGGAGCAAAAGATATTGTCAAAGAAATGCGTAAGTGGGGGAAAATGCTGGCCTATGCAAGTGGGGAAAGCAAGGGAATATTGATGGGTAGTCAGTGTGGTCCATTGGTATCCTTGCTGTGCTAGAAGAAAGTGAGCAGGGTACTGGTCAGGTTGAGTGGGTCCTTGGTAAAGTTGTGGGAAAACATGGACGAAAGACCCTGACTCAGAATGGTCAGGCATAGATGAGTTGCAGTCTGTATGATTGTAGGATCCAAACCCCCTCTACATCACCCACATTGATGACCTCACAGATGTGTTTGAGTATTAAGTTAAACCAATAACTGTGAAGAAAATTTTCATTGGAACAAAACCTCATTCTCTTCTATGGGTTTTAGCCATGATTTTCTTTTTAAAGGTTGTTTATGACAAATATCTAAACATTCAGAATTTCACCTGCCTTTATGAGGACTTTGGTGACTTACCAGTGAAATCTCTATGTTTGTGGTTTTTTTTTTCCATTGTACATTCATTTATTGGAACAATATATAAGGGTAGACTAAAGCCCTGCTGTGCTGCTAATTAGATTTGTGAGTATTAGTCTTTGAAATGCTTGCCCGTGAGTGTAGTCACTTACTGTATCAGTAATGAATTTACATAGGTCATTTATAAGTGGTTGGAGGTCCTTTTTGTTTCTCAGCATTTTTTTCTTAGACACTATACTGTTATTGCCATAATTTTCTCACATCACTTATAGATGATCTCTTGTTGAAACTGTATCAAAATTGTGAATTCAATATTAAAACCATAATGTTGGGACAAAATATCTTCCTTCTTTTGAATTTTAGTCCCAAAAGTTCTCAATATTTAATCATTATAACTGCAGAGAAATGTATTTCTTCTGTTAATTTAGCTGAACTGTGTACTGACTGAAGGTATTCTAATTGTGAGGGTCAGGTAGCTCAAAGAATCCTGGAGCTAGATGGGAATTCTCTGGAACTGTCTAACTTAGCCTATTATTTTACTGAGGGAGAAAGGGAAGCTATGAGGAAAGGTGTTGTCATTTGAACACCATTGCCACCACTGCACCCCCACTCCTACTCCCACCACAAATCTGTAAGTCTCGCTTTTATAAACTGTGCATTTAAAGAAATCCGTATCTGAAAAACTGCTCTGCTGTTCTTAATATCACATTCTCTTTGTTGAATTGCTGCAGACATTAAAGATCACCTACTCTGGCATTCTCATAATTTGGGAGGAGGAGCTCAAGGTCAGAGGTCAATGGACTTCGCCAACATCCCACAGGAAGCCTATAATAGAGCCAGGCTTCCAGTCCCCCATCTATGCCTTTCACTTTCATCTGTCGACTTTGTTTTTCCTTTCTCCCCAGCTCTGCTGCTTACTCTCACATCTTTTGCCTCTTCAGGGTCTCAGTTTCTTCACCTGTAAAATGGAAAGATTGGTCTAGGTGATCTCTCTGGTCCTTATCAAATCAAAATCTTTTGGTCCTAGGATCATCCCTTTATACTGAACTTTTCGTATTCGTTGTGACCTCATCCTCCTTGCTGATTTTGTTCTCCCCAGTGAGTTCCCACAGGTGAAGGGGGAAGGGGGGGAGAGCTTAGCACTTTAACTCTAAGCTGGTTTTATGTTCACACATATGATGGTGTGACTGTGGCTGCAGCTATGAAAGATGTCCATTGTAAACAACAAGAGAAGTGCTTTTACCTCTAGCTTTGACTAAATATTTGCATCATCGCTGTTGACAGAAACAAACGTGGCCAAAGCTGATGGTGTTCACCAATGTTGACTTTGTCTTAACATGTTTCTTTTTGAAGGACATTGTCAGGTGTTTTGGTAGTTAGTTGAGTTTGTCTGGCTTGTTTACTTTGCTGTACTGATACAAATATAAACTTAAACATTCAGACCGAGGAAAAATTGAGGTGGATTTTTAAAGAGAATATTAAGATCTATATGCAGTATTTACTGCAGAATGGAATTTTCATTAGAAGGAACCTCAGGCTCCATGTGGTTCAGCACAAGTGTCTGATGCCAATGAGAGCGCTGAATTCAGGCACTAAAATGAATTCATTCACAATGATAAGGCTATTCCATTGTTAATCTTGTCAGAGATGAAGTTGAATCGAATTCAGAGCTATTAAACAGTCACAGGTTTGAATTGTTTTATGCGATCACACTGTTAGATCATTGAAGCCATTATTAGCATTTTCAGTTCATCAAGGATTTATTGAGCACATACCGTTGGTTAAGTCTTAATGCTAGGCACTGATGGAGATATACTCAGGGATATTCATACTTGATTTGTAATAAGCTCTGTTGTCATATTCTCATAGGATCATATATTTAAAGATGGAAGGGGCCATTGAGTCCATTACACTCATTTTTACAGATGAAGAAACTGAGACTTCAGGTGAATCAGTAAGCTACTTATCTAGAGTCATATAGCTAGTGAGTGTTTGACGCAAGATTCAAACTCAGGCCCTCCTGACTCCAGGCCCAGCACTCTCTCCACTGAACTACCTAACTCCTTTCCTCTTATATGCTTCTACAAAATCACACCTTATTAATAAAGCATCAGAATATGCATTCAAAAAGAGGACACTACTTTCTTTGCATATCATCTCAAAGTTGTGCCGCCTGCAATTGCATGAACTTCAGAAACAGGCCCTCACCCTGAGCAGCCGAGCTGAGTAGCCCATTATCAAAGATGTCCTTGTTCTGCTCATGGGCTCTGCTCATTGAGAGTCAGAGAAACTTGGGTCATATCCTACAGCTCTGAGACCTTGGGCAAGTCACCTGACCCATTTACGCTTAGTTTCCTAATATGCCAAAGAATGGGTTGGGCTCATTAGTCTCCTTCCCATGGGATGATCTTATGAAATTACATTCCTTTCCCTTAGAAAGAACTGTCATATGGGAAGCATTTAGTCCCCTACCTCATCTCTGTTGACCTGTGTGTGTGCCTTTTTACCCTTTATAGATCAGCAGAAGATGATCCCTGAAACTTAACTTAAGTAACTTAAGTTATAGAACAGACACAGTTTATTTTATGAAACAGATGTCCTTTGTGATTAGCATCTGGCCAAACCTAGACTTTTTGAGGAGTATTACCATCTGATAGTATGACTTTTTTTTAAAAAAGTGTCATTTTAAAAATGCTCATCTATAATATGTATAAATAAAGACTGATTTGAAATGCTAACTGATATTCTTTGCATTATCAAAGTGAGAACTATAATGTAGATTAATGACAGTGACGAAAGCTATTTAACAATCTGGCCAAATCAATTCGTAACATAAAACTGAAGGAAGATGAAAAAATTCAGGTTATACTTTTTTGCCTGATATGGCATGAATGTTAATTCAAAGAGGATTATTTTATGAGGTTGACTGATTCAGGATATTTCTACTTGAAACAATGATTAAATTACTATCTAATGTGACAATAGATGATACCATGTAAGTCACTTTATGAAATAGAGATAATGATCCTTACATTGTTAACGAACTCTCAGATTTAGAATGATGAGTTTGTTTTGGGTAGAGTCCTGACAAGTACCTGGAAACTCGTGTGCCAAAATGATTTCTATGAAGATTTATTCATATATTTTCCTATTCCAATATTTATGGACAAGGCAAGGCGACAAGCATTTATTTAACACTTACTATGTGCCAGGCACATGGGGGCAGCCAGGGGGCACCATAGTGTACAGAACACTGGGCTAGGAACCAAGAAGACTCATCTTCCTCAGTTCAAATCCGACCTCAAACACTTACTTGCTGTGTGACCCTGGGCAAGTCACTTCATCCTGTTTGCCTCAGTTTCCTCATCTGTAAAATGAGCTGGAGAAGGAAGTGGCAAACCACTGCAGTATCTTTGCCAAGAAACCCCCAGGTGGGGCCATGGAGAGTCAGATACAACACGTTCCAGGCAATGTGCTAAGCACTGGAGATGCAAAAACAAGGAAAAAGTAAGACAGACAAAGAGCTTACATTCTAATGAGGGAGGACAGCAAGCAAAAAGGGAGATGAAAACTAGTGGGGAAGAGGGACAGTCCCTAAGTAAGGGCATGGTGGCATGGTGCTGAAGTCTGCCAAGTGAGATGCAGAGCTTAGAGTAGAATAAGGTTGTCCAGCCTAGGCCCTTTGCCAAAATGGTGGCCCCAGGAAGAACTCACTAGTGGGAGGTGGGGGGGCAGCATGGGTGAGGAGACCCCAAGCTCTGAGAAGTTTCAGGGTGTGATGACAGCTGAGGCACCTTGGTGACGAGGCCAAAAAGTCAAAGGCAGAGCCAAGCCAAGAGGGCAATGAAGAAATGTTTCGTTTTCTCTTCCTTGGTTCTTCAGCAACTTAAACACCTCTAGAAATCTGTATTTGGATTTTGACCATTTCCATACTTGTAAGTAGCCTGCATTTATTTTTATATTCTGTTATTTTCTCCTTACAAATGGAAGCCTCATCACCATTTAATGTTTGTGGGGTGAAAGCTCTGCTTGTTCTAAACTGAAACTGCTTTTGAGGACAGGCTTGGTGATGACAAACTTTATGCCTGTTGCCTGATGACCAGCCGAAGTTCAGAAATGCTCATCACCAGACTGGCCAAAGGACAATTAACTTTTCAGGCCACAACAAAACATTCAAAACATTGGTTAAGTCATGAAATGGTTGGAATCTGTATGGATTAGAGGGAGTAACAAAGATAAAGTTTATAGGAGGTGTAATGTTTATGTGATTCCTGGTACCCGCAAACCATACCAAGGAAATTACAGATCTTGCAAGCATTGGGCATTTAGTGTATATTCAATCCAATAAGATAATGAAATGTTTTGTGATGAAGTGATTTGAGTCTGCTCAGAAGCTTCTTGTAATCATGTTTTTAGCTTTTGTGATAAAAGTCTTAACTAGCTGTGAAATTAAGCATTTTGGACTATTAACGTCCATTCAGATTTTTAATCCCTTTAAAGTAGAGAATTTTAAATTAACAGAATTTCAGAGTTAGAAGGGACCTTAGCAGCTATCTAGTACAACCAATAAGTGGTCATCCAGCCTTTGCTTAAAGACCTCTGGGGAGAGAGAACCCCCTGCTTACAGAGCAGGCCAGTTTTTTTTTTTTGATAGCTTTAATTTTAAGATTTTATCCTGATGTCAAGATCAACTAGACCTTTTTGCAATTTCTACTCACTGCTTTAAAACAAAACACAACCCAAAAAAAAACCTCACTCTGGTATCTTTGACAGGAGAACCCCCAATGGGGCCATGGAGAGGCAGACACAACCGAAACAACTGAAGAACAACTCCCTGCTACTAATTTGACCTTTTTTGAGGCAGAGAAATATAATCCCTCTTGCTTATGATTCTCCTTCGAATACTGAAAATGCTAGTATCATAGATCTGCAGCTGGCAGTAGATCACAGGCTTAGATCACTTCTGTCATTTACAGAAGAGGAGATTAAGTGACAGGAAATCCATGATTTGCCCAAGGTTCAGGGTAGTGAGTGTCAAGAGGCAGGGCATGAACCCAGGTCTTTTGACTCCAGACCCGGCTTTATCCACTCTACTGGCCAGTTGCTCCTAGTGCTCTTTCCACTAGGCCATGTCATCATGTTGTCCCAGGTGTTCTCTTCAGGCTCATTATCACCAACTCTCTCAACCAGTTCTCCTATGATGTCGATGCAAAGCTCATTCTGGTTGCCCTTGTTGGAATGTTACTTGTTACAACGTAGTTCAGAATTCCAACTTGTGCTTTTAGACCTAGTCCAATTTACACTCCCTCAGCAAAACTGGTTTAACCATATTAGCCTACATGCACCCTTTCTTTCTCTGAAATGTCATAGCATTTATCCTGTTTATAATACAATTTAACATTTTACTTACAGATTACTTCTTGCTTTAAGTGTGCATTTGTAACCTCCTAGAAGGTCTTAGGAACTTTGATATTGTTTCTATATCTTCACTCAGGTGGGATTTAATACATTCTTCTTTGAATCAAGTTTTCTCCCAAATTTCATGAAAGAAATATTAGTTCTGATTGGAGTTAGAGGAGATATATCAGCATCAAATTAAAAGGGATTCATGCTTAAGGCAAAGTGACATTGATTCTATGACCTAATAACTAGCCAAACCGACCAGCCCTATTACATGCCTACCAAATGGACGGACAGAACGGAGCTAGAGGGTTCAGCCCAGCGCTTCAAAGATGCATCTTAACAACCTCTCGCTTTGCATCACACATACGCTTTCATGTAACTGTCGCGTGGCTGTGTTCTGTGATTCAGAGAAATACATGTCCAAGATGGCAGATATGGAAGCCTGTTCGTTCTTCAAACAGGCAACAGGAACTGTACTTCCAGAATAATTTGAACATATAAATAAGAAGCAACTTTAGTTTGACTAACATTGAACTAAATAATGTGTGGAAGATATAGGTTTCTTCTGAAACTTAATTATCTAAGTTCATGAAGCCATTTTCAAAAGTGACACGAATACTGAATTACTGGAGCATTGGAGAGGGTTTATCCTTCTCGCTGATTTGTTTTAGAGATCCAAGATAATGAACCATTGCATTGAAAAGATTAAATATTAATTGTTACTAGTTGGGAAGATAGGGAATTCATGATAAGTCTTGACTGGCCTATAAATTATTGTATTGAAATAAGATGATAAAGCAAACATTTAGTGTGGTATTGAGGAAAAAATCTCTTAGATGTAACTAGTATTTGCTTATTGAAAAAGTCCTTTTCCATCACTGTACCCTGTGTATCACTTTAAAACACGAGACATAATTTGAGTAGTCTCACGATATTTTAGATCTGATTTTTGGATTGGCTTTTAGAACTTTTCATTGTAACTATTGAGAGTGACAGACTTTGTTCATTCTAGTTGGAAATTCAGATCACACGCTTCCATTAGTGTACCTCAGATAGTGCTGCATCCTTTGTTTGTGGTGAGTGGCAACGAAGGGATGCTCCTGAGTCAGAACTTGAGCAGGTCAAGTCTAGCTTTGAATTTGAAACTGGGTTTCCTTGCTGACGGAAAGACTTAAACCTGACAAAGGAACTTCATAGCCACGGTCACATGCTTATATCTAATCTAGATAGGAAAGAGTAATGGATAGCCAGAGATGTTTGATGTTCATACAGTCATGGAGTTTCAGTATTGGAGTGGCTGTCCGGTCCAAATCATAAGTGGAAAAAGAAGCTCCTCCATGAGAGATTATTCAATCTTTGTTTTCTGGGGAGGGGAAACCGTTTAACACCTGTGGGAGCAATGCTCCTTTTGTATTGCTCTGATTGTTAGATTTCCTCAGATTTGGTTAAATCCATGCTTATGCTATTTATACCCATTGGTCCTAGTTCTTTCCCAATGGGCTAAGTTCCTGAGCTTCCATCTCCATATTTTTCTTTTCTCATCAAAATAAATAAATGAAATTAAATATGAGAGTAAATAGTCATGTAGGAATATCAATAGAAGCCAGCTGTTGAGTGTCTTATATTTAGGTTGCTGTGTATGCTGGCATAAGTCTGTAATCCTAGCTCCCCAGAGTCTGAGGTTGGCAGATCCATTGTTTCCTAGTTTTAAGCTGGAGAGGACTAATCCACATAAGTCCATAGTAAGTTTGGTGTTAGCGTAGTGAGCCCCAGGGAGTGGGGCCCACCATGTTGCCTAGGGAGGGGTGAGTTGGTTCAAGCTGGAAATCAGGGAATTAAAACTCTGTGACAGAGTGAAGGTGGCCCTGGGAGTGAGCCCTTGCTTGTCCAGCCTCGGCAAGAAAGGCCAGTCTTTAAAAAAAAAATGTTAGGCTAATCTTTGAGGTAAAGAGATGTCAGAGTTCAGGAGTCTTCCTCCTTCTCTCACCTGAAAAAGTCTTGAGAGAGCTGTTCATAACTCTGTATGATCTCTTAGGGAAAAATTATGGTAGTTCTTTAAAGAAGACAATTCTATAAGAAAAATGATTGCTCTGTTAGTATAGTCAGCCTTCAAGCATGCAATACTTCCTTGGCATTCTGTGATTTGGCCTTTTCTGCACCATGCACTCTACTTTTTAATTCAAAGGTTTTTCATTTTTCGTTTAATTTCGAATTCTGTCCTAGAGTCGCAACTGTTTTTAACCAGAATTTTAAAAGATTTATTGCATTTTCTTTTCACACGTAAATGAGTTGCACTAAGCCAACCATATATCCATTCACTGTACTGCCTTCCACACCTTATTATGAGAAAGTATTTATGATGCATATTGAGAAATAGTCATTAGAGGAGTTCTTGTCTGTCACCTCTTCAAGGAATCTCCCCCCCTTTTTTAAAACCACACTAACAGTAATTCATTTGATTTATGTAATATTTACAGGTAGAAATTTCAGATCTGCTTTCAGTTTTGAAAGTAAGCTGTCATCAGCTAGAAATTAAATGTGTCAAACAACAGTAGAATGTAAAGGAGAAACAGAATGAGACTTAGCTTTTCTGCTGAATTTAGAATTTATGGTGTGCACTTGAGTCTTTAAACACACTCTGGTTCTTGGAACCATTGAGAAGGTTCATCTGAACAGAATATTAATACCGAGTGTTTCGGTATAAAGATGACTTTAAAATATTGAGGGGAAGGTCTGGGGTTTGAATTCTGAACTATGCAGAACTCAAAAGCATTCGAGCCTTTTTTTCTTTCCTCCCTCTATTATACAAGACAGTATAACTCTGTGCCCTTTGAAAGAAGCACTCAAGTAAAGGTTTGTTTGGTAACCTTTGGACAGTTGAGGTCATTCCAGCATTGCCAGAGCCTTGAGCTAGTTTTTACTTATTCAGTGTGAAACAATGCTACAGGGCTTGGAATCTAGATGTGTTCTCTTGTCACCATGGGTAGAGTATTATAGTGGGAGTCAGAAAGACCTAACTGTTAAAGCTAGACCTTGACACTGACTGGCTGTGTGACCGTGGGCTTCCCTGAGCCTTGGTTTCCTCATCTGTAAAGTGGAGATAAAAGTGGAGCTCTTATTGTCATTACATTGTTGTTCAGTCATTTCAGTCATGTCTGACTCTTTGTGACTTTCTTCCAGTTCATACTATAGAAGAGGAAATTGAGGCAAACAGCATGAGGTGATTTGCCCAGGGTCACACAGCTCATATATGATTGTAGCCAGCTTTAAACTCAGGTATTCCTGACTCCAGGCCTGGTGCTCTATCCACTCCACCATTTAGCTGCCCTTTTCTATTAATATTACTAATGTTAAAATATTAATAGTCTAATATTGTTATATTAAATTACATGTTTTCCTTACATTTTTATCAATACAGTTATTATGAAGTGGCTTTTAAATGCTTCTAAGTGAATTCCTGTGAATTCTTTAGTTTTAAGAGGCGCTTTTTTTTAAAAAAAGAGAACGTATATACACTATATACATAACAAATGACAGAGAACAATTACAGTTAATTAGTGCATTTTTTATGAATGTCTGTGGATGTTGATGCCATGGTGGGTTGTTACTGGGTGTCTATAGTAGGAAGAACAGGACTAGAGTCAGTAGACCTATATTTGTGGTTGTTGAGTCATTTTTAGTTGTGTCTGACTCACTGTGACCCCATTTGGAATTTTCTTTTTCAAGCAAAGATTCTGGAGTAGGTTGCTATTTCCTTCTCTAGCTCATTTCACAGAGGAGGAACAGCTCATTTTCACAGAGGGAAATAAAGTGAAGTGACTTGCCCAGGGTCACATTGCTAGTGTGTGTCTGAGACAGAACTCTTTTTTCTTTTTCTTTCATTCTTTCTTTTTTTTTTTTTTGGTTAGGCAATGGGGTTCAGTGACTTGCCCAGGGTCACACAGCTAGTACGTGTGATGTGTCTGAGGCCGGATTTGAACTCAGGTCCTCCTGAATCCAGGGCTGGTGCTCTATCCACTGCTCCACTTAGCTGCCCCCATGAGGCAGAACTCTTGAAGATGAATTTTCACTGATTCCAAGGCCAGTGCTGTATCTACTGTGCCCTCCAGCTGCCTTAAAAAATATAAGCTATTGATTGAAGCATACTACTTGCTATTTTTTTCCCTCTTATGTTGAGTTTTGTTTCCTGTTTCTGGTGGTTCCTCCTATTGGTTCTAATTCTTACTTACAACATCACTAATGTGAAAATATGTTTAACAGAAATGTATACGTAGAGCCTATATCAGATTGTGTGCCGTCTTGGGGAGGAGGGTGGTGGGGAAGAAGGGGGAGAAAAATTTTAAACTCAAAAGCATATGGAAGTGGTTGTTGATAAATCAAAATAAATTTTTAAAAAAGAAAAAAGATATATGCTATTGTTTGTAATTATTATCTTAATAATTTCCTAGCAGAGTCAACATGTACTAAGAGATTTATATATGTGCATAGGTATCCCCAAATGGGGATTTTGTCTGTCTGTCGCCATGATGGCATTTCCTAGAAAGTGTCAAAGGAAAAGCATTTGAGCAGGAGGAGGACTGACACTGAACAAGTATTCTTGTATCACCAAGAAATTATAGCATTTGGCATGCTGGTGCACAACCATGTTAGCCAGTGTATGGCTGCTAAATGGTTGGGGGGGGAGTACGGCCACACTGTCAATTATTCCTTATTCAGAAATGATAATGCTGCTTTTATGATGAAACTCCATCAGTGAAATAGAAAATTACTCCAGAAGGCACAATGGACATCAGTAAAAGGAGTTTTCTAGCTGCTGTGACTAATGGGAGGTGTGATGGCATGCTTTCTGACCTATTGTGTTGAGACTCACCTAGCTTTGTTATTGAGAAGCCAAACAGCCCTTAATACATTAAGTCAGAACAGATGAGGCTCTCTACCGCATCCACACCTACTACCGTTATGTGGAGCCCACCTCAGTTTGCTCTATAAGTGTGTCAGGATCCTGAGTTGTCCTGCTTCAAGCCATGCATGTGTGTTTTATGTAGTCTGTTTTTTGTATGCAATAACATAATTCAAAAATAGGTGAATTTTGAGTGATGATTTTGCATCTAGCTGATAACCAGGACCTAGAAGGAATGATTTTCAGTTCTTCACATTAGAATCTCTTTCCATTAAAAAAAAAAAGTGAATGTGGAAAGTACAGATCTATGACTGGTGATGGAAATTGACAGTTTGGATACCTCAAACTCATATCCTGGAATGCGCCTTTGGAAAACAGCTTCTATACACTACACAAAATTCCATTTTCTTATGCTTAAAATGACTGCAGTTCATCCTAGCTCAATCAATTAAGCCACAGAACTGGAGGAAGGGAAGGGGCCTGAACCCATGAGTTAGTCACATTCATAACAGTTTTGGACAGGAACTTATCTCACTCTTGCATGAATATTCCATGTAAGGGATGACTGAATAGCTTAGAGAAAGTTCCAATTTGGGAGTGCTTGACTTGTTAAGTAATTCCTTCTATCATTTGGCCTCCTTGGTCCTAGATGTGCTTTTTGAACTGCACAGCATCAGCCTGATCCTGCTTCTCCTGGCATCCCTCTCCATCCCGAAGCTCTCCCATCTTCACTTTTACTTGGCCATTATTCTTCTTCCTCTTACACTTTCATTTTTATGTAGAGCTGTAATAAATTTGAATTAACACACAGCTGTGCAGTGCCTTCCCTGTGCCAGGGGCTGTGCTAGATGCCAGACATTCAAAGAGAAAAGTGCACTAGGTGTTGCCTTCCTTGAGATTACATTCTTTTGGGCAAATGACAGTTAGATTCGCTCAGCCCATGGCTATACGTGACAATATTAATCTGTCAGCCATTTTGTAGTTAGATCCTATCTATCCCCTTGAATGTATGTGACTGAATCATTGCAAATACATGTGACACTAAGTCTGTGTTTCCACCAATGGTGTTTCCAGCAACAGGGTTGTGAGCTAGGTACATCCCCTTCTTTTTAGAGAGTCAGAAACTGAGGCTGATAGAGGGTCGTTAGTTTACCCAAGTACAGCAGCTAGTATATTTCTGAGGCAAGATTTGAACTTGAATTTTCTTGACTCTAAGACTACTGCTGTCATTTTTTTTTTTGCTTTTTTGGTGAGGCAATTGGGGTTAAGTGATTCGCCCAGGATCACATATCAGGTGTCTGAGGGCAGATTTGAACTTGGGTCCTCCTGACTCCAAAGCCAAAACTCTATCCATTGCCCATCTAGCTGCCCCTCTCTTATTTAAAAGAAAAAAAATTTTTTTGACTAGTGCTCTTATTTGCCACATAAGCTTTGTCCACAGAGTTAGTGTGTCAGTGTTAATTGATAGATAATTAATTCAAAATCTATAATTAGAGAAGTGTGTAAGTAGGAAGATTTAATTTCGTGCATAATTTTTCTTCTAGAACACTGTAATCATCTTACATTTATCCTTTACTTCACAGTTTTTTTCTGTAAATGCCTGATTCAGTCCATGTCCTTCCTCAAACTCATCATAGACCCTGGGCAGTTCACTTAGCCTTGTTAGGGTTGTTGTGAGGATCAATTGAGATAATATTTGTAAAGTGTTTTGCAGGGTAGATAGAGCACGTGGAGTCAGGAGGACCTGGGTTCAAATCAAGTTCAAAAAACTTGATGCTTACTACCTGTGTGACTCATAGAAAGTCACTTAACCCCTGTTACCTCACAAAAACAAACGGGGAGGGCAGCATGGAGGTGGAGGGGTCAGACACCAGCATCCCAATGAATCACCTTAAAACACTGAAGATGAGGGGCAGCTAGGTGGCACAGTGGATAGAGCTCTGGCCTTGGAGTCAGAAGGACCTGAGTTCAAATTGAGTCTCAGACATATGACACTTAATAGCTGTGTGACCCTGGACAAGTCAGTTACCCCCGATTGCCTCACCAAAAAAGCAAAACACACACACACACACACACACACACACACACACACACGATGAAAGCAGTAGGGTAGTGTTACTACTATATTCATTCAGCCAGAGAGGATGAGCTGTCCTATGCTCAGTAGCTGTGTGACCTCAGAGTGGTCACTTGTGCTCTCTGGACCCTAGTTTCATCATACATGAGGTGGTCATGGTAATATTTGTACTACCTGCTGCACAGGTTCATTGTGATGAATATGTTTTATGGTGCTTAAAAGTGAGAGGTAAATGTGAGTGGGAGGTAGTGGAGTGGTTGGGAAGACTCGGGCTCGAAGCCTGTGCCTGATGCCTATTCACCATATGGCCAAGAGCGAGTTGTTTGACTTCTCAGTATCCAAAAAAACTTGTTTGTAAGACCTTCAGTTATAGAGTCTCTAGTGATGACGAAAGCTGTCTGCATTGATCAGATTCCATGAATTCACACATGAATGTGTGAATGATTGGCGTTCAACAGTTTCCAGAATTTCTGAGGCTAAGGACTTTACTGCCTTGAGAATGGGTTCTCCAGTAATGAACCTCTTCACAGTTAGGTAGACTGGCCCTCAGGTGATAGACAGTCTGCCACCCAGCCTTTCTAGTGTGACAGTATCTGCCAGAAATTGAGCTCTTTTTGGCTCTGGCTTCAAGAATGCAAGTCGTAGATTACAGTTCTGGAACTGGAAAGAACCTCAAAAACTACTGAGCCCAACCTCCTCATATTGTAGATTTGGAAATCTGGCTACCAAGAGTTGTATTAACATGCCTAGAGTCACATCTGAGGCCAGATCTTCCTGACCCCAAATCTCTTGTTCTGTCTTTCTACTGAACCTGATAAGGTCTCACTGATAGGGGTGTAGGTTTGACTCCATTGGTAAGACACTGTGTAAAGCAGGACTTAGTTTTACATAACTTACACAACTTCAGAATAGATTTGATATAATAAATGTGGTCTTCATGATTTTAAAATGTAGGATTTAGAATTCAGAACAGATAGTTAATTACAGTTTATGTCAAACTGTTAGCCTTGGAAACAAAAATAAAGTGTGATTTCTAAGCCCAAAGGGAAAAACTGTTTCAGTTTTTCTAGTTGCTTTTTAATAATTGCCCTGGGAATTTAGAAATTAGAGGTGAAAAGTACATAATATGTTATCAAGTTCATTTTCCAAGAACCTCAGAGAAAGCTTTGTGATCTTGCTCTAAAGCATTTCAAGCTGTGATGAAGGCATACAAATTGCATGGAATAGGGCAGGCAGAATGTGCCTCCCCTCCCCCAGTTCATCCCTTCTACATATGGATCACACAGATTCTTATCTCACCTGCCAAATCACTCTATAAACACTTCAAATGTTCATGAACTAAGTTGCATGATTTTTCTCACAATTTTTTTTAGATTTAAAATTTTCTTTTCAAATGATATTTTAGTTTTTAATTTAACTATGTTCTTAAGCTTCTTCAATATGGTAAGCTTTGCTGTTTGTTTCTTTTTCTTTAAAGACGTATGCAGAGTTGTGACTTCGTTTCTCCCTAAAGCCATTGGATCATAGAATTATTATTACTAAATATTACTTTTATCCTTGGCATTCTATGGTTACCCTCACTTAATCTGTATTGACTATTTTTTATCTTTGTGCTGTTTTGACTTTTACACTTGTACTGTGACTTCTAGATTTAGATTTGAAACTCTGACCTGTCTTGACTACCTTTTCAACTGCCTACTTGACCTCAGCATCTTATCAGAATTTCAGTCAGCTGGTGGGGGATCAGGTGAACAAAATGGGGAGAGTATGACCAAGGGAGAGTTTGTTAATCATTGAGGAATGAGTTTAGGTAGATTTATACATTATAATTTTATATATATAATTTTGGTCAAAGTAATGGCTTGGACTAGTGAATATGGCCTGGCTTTGAGTCAGGAAGACCTGAGATCAAGTCATGAGACCCTGGACGTTTACACACTTTTTGACTTAGCAAGTCATTTAACCCAAGTCTGGGACCTGCAGAAGTTGTGCTGATCTGCTTTGGCAGGAACAGTTTCCTCATTGAGAGGTCCCTCTGCCACAAGACCAGTCCAAAATCCAAAAGTCCTTAGATTAAATAAAATCAGTTGGGAAATTGGAAAAGCCCAATCTGGGTATTTGTAATTATTTAATGAAAATATTTCTTTTAAGGTATAAGTGAAGGAATGTCATCAGTGGTGATAGGACTAAAAGTCATAAACATACCCATAAACCACTTTGTTTCCTTTTTCCTAATATTTGTTTCCAATAGAAAAGATTGTCTGTCACATAATGTGCATGAAACATTGATAAATGTTTGACTGACAAAACAGGGCCTGTATGGAGAACCTCAAGTAAATGATCCAAGAGGAGTAGTCCTAGTTTATTATAATTTTGTGGGTCTTTTCAGAGTTATATTGAACTCTGTTTTGTTTTCCAAATAAAAAATATAAAACTTGAACTGCCTATATAGCTGTTTTTTTTACTTGTCATGAACAATTTGTTCATATATAATGGCTTATGAATAATCCGTCCCTTTCCATGTTTTTGATAAGAATGCTTTCAAAGCTGAGAGCCCTCCAAAAGAGGCAGCAGCTTAGTACTACTAAAAATAAAGGTAATTTCAGAAGTATTTTTATCTTTTCCTAGAATTAGACTGCCACTGAAAATAGTAATTTTTTTCATGATAAAACATGTTAGTATTGTAACCTATTCTTTCTTGCTTATGCTTACCAAAGAAAAACTTGCAGACGTGTTATGAAAGTAAGAGACTTTTATATGCTTGACAGTAATATTTTCCCCCTGCTTTTCCCTCCTCAATGATATTGAGATGTTCATGTTTCCTTGGCAGTGATCTTTAAGTGGAAAAGATGAAGCCATGAAGTCATTAGAATAACTGGACCTTTCCTCAGAAGTTGTGCCTACCATGAAACAGTGGCCAAGGTTTTTGGCGGGCGTGTGCATTTGATTTTAAATTGGCAGTGGCGTGACTTCCCCATTCTCTTTGTCATGCACCCACACCTCGCCCAGCCTTCACATTTTGAGTCAGTTTGTGTCCATCTCCTCCAATTCAGAGAAGCTGTGCCTGTCTTCCTTCTGGGAGTTCTTGGATTGCTGACTGTATGCCACTTATTTGGTATTTAATCTTGTACTCTCTTGTATTATTTAAATGTTTCAGGTAGGTTAGTGTTTTCTTCCCAAAAGATTCAAAATTCAAGGGTTTCTGTCATTTTGTATCCTCTGTAGCACACTGCTCTGTGCTTCTTAGGAAGTATTTGTGTATTGAACAAATCAGTGAATAGCTAGGTTATCCTTTTAGAGCCACAGTGGTTATATTGTAATTTAAAAGCTCTCTAGCAGGTTAAAAGATGTGCCACATTTTATTTCCTAAAGTGTTCTTTCTCTTTTGTCAGTGGGGGTGGGATGGGAATGGGGGTCTTGGCTTTGCAACATTTCTTATTGCTCCTAGTTTATTCAAGTAATCATCAAAAGGTTTTAAGATGTTACTGTTATAAAACATCAACATTTTCTATTTGTGTATCACTCTGCATGGGCATCATTTGAGCTTCAGAGCCTTATGAGGTAGGAAGAGCAAACTGTTTATGTACTCTTTCCTTGTCTTTTTTTTTTTAAAACCAGGTCAGAGATGTCACATTTTACCCAAGGTCACAAAAATAATAAGAGTTTGACCTGGAACTAAAATAACAAATAATAATAAATAATTCACATTTCAATAGTGCTGTCAGGTTGATAAAACATTTTCCCTATAACAGCCATATAGAATAAATAGTGGAAATGTCATTCACATTTTTTTTGTACCAGATTTGTTATTTTATTTGTCTCCTGGAAGAGGAATTTCCCACTACCAATTCAGATCAGCCCCTTCTGTATAGTCTTGTGACCTTGGCAGGTTGTTAAGTGACTTTCATAGACTTGTAGGCCTGTGCTGTCTCACCAATGGGTCTCAAACCCTAGGGTGGTGAGAGAGGTATCTCAGTTCTTCACCTGATGTAGATCAGGCTAGTTTTTCCTTAAAGGGCATTGAGACTTTTCTTTGAGACTTGTTTGGCTCTGGGGATTAAGTAAGGGCTCAGACTGGTAATGTTTCTTCCTTGTCATCTGAGTACCAAGTAGCCAGGAGGGCCTGGGGTGTGTCCTCTCTGAATGGTTTAGATGGTAGATCATGATGGGTAACTCAGGTAAGGGACTTTCACTCAGCTTAATTATCTTGAATTGCTTTTAGTATTTATCTTTGTTGAATACCCTCCTCCTGTTATAATTAAGTAAATCTCTATTTGTTAAATGTTGAATGCCATATTTTATTCCCATATCAATACTAACCTACTAGAAGACTGGCCTGAGTCAGGCCCAACCCAGATCCCTACGTCTTCCTGATTCTAGCTCTTTATCTACTATGGCATACTGCTTCTCCTGTGACTCTTTGATGGTAAATTTCTAGATAAAATTATTCTTTTTAAAGTAAATTCAACTTTGGCTCATTACCCTTCTAACAGAGGGTTTTTATAAGTCTGGTCTGATATACTATCATCACCATTTATAAATAAGGAATTAAATCCTAGGTTAAGTTAAATATTCATGATCTCAAAACAAGAAGTTATCAGTTAGAACTCGAACCTAGAACTCAGCATGAAATAGAGGAAAGAGTACTGGATTGAGAGTTAGAGAACCTTGGTTTAAATCCCAGGCCTGCCACTGAGTCATTCTTTTACTTAAGTCCTGGGCCTTTCTCTATAAGTACAAGAGAGAGACTATCTTGTTGGGGAAAGAACCAGTGGCGGGAGGGGTGGGGAGGGAAGGAAGACTAGGAAAGTACTCCTTCAGTGCTTTAGCTTAGTCTTGAAGGAAATCTGGCGATGCAAGAGTTAAAGCTGAGGAGGGAGAATATTCATAGGAAATAGGACCCTCCATCCCCCCCCCCAAAAAGAAAAAAGTAATGGCTATTCAAAGGGCACGGAAAGTACTCTGTGAAGTTTCCCTAAAAGTTGATGTAGAAGATCTCTGGGTATCAACTTCACACTAAATGTGCGTATAGGATATATGATAAAAGAAGGAGAAGAAATGATGGGGGTGGGGGGAGGAAGAGAAGAAGAAAAATGTTCCAGAAACAAAAAACATTTATAAAATAACAAAGAAATAACTATCCAAAGGCATGGAAATAAGAGAGAAAGAGAGAGGGTATTACAGGTAAAGTCCAGTATAGCTGGACCACCACCACCACCATCATCATCATCAGCAGCAGCAGCATTTGTATAGTATACTGAAGTTTGAAAAGTGCTTTATAAATATTATTTCATTTGTGTCTTACATTCAGGAGATAGGTACTGTTATTATCTCCATTTTATAGATATGGAAACTGAGGCAGGCTAAGTGATTTGTCCAAGGTCACATAGAAAGTTGTCTTAACCTGGATTTGCATTCAGGTCTTCCATTTGACCAACCTAGCTGCCATATAGGGAAGTGTAAAGTGTTCTAAATGCCAAACAGAGACATTTAGATTTGACTCTAGGGCTAATAGGGACTCAGTGAAGTTTATGAAGAAGAGGAAGTGACATAGGTCTATTTTTAACAAAATCACATTGAAGACTTTCAATTTGGTGAGATACATAAACAGTCATAGAGGAACCCAGTGCTCATACATGTACCTCAGCAAAAGTCTAATTAATTAAGTGCAGTAGACCAATTAATGACCAAGAAATCTGCAAGAAATTGCCTTCATCTGGTACCCAAAAACCAAAAACAAACAGAGGTCTCACGAGACAAGACAGTAGGAATTTAAGAGGACAAGCTGGAAATCTTCCAGTACATAGAGAAACTCCAGGAGAATGTGAAGTCAGCAGAGCGCTGTGCATAGGGATAAGAAGCCCAGAGGACTCTGATTATGAAGCCATTAGATAGAGAGAAACCCAAAGGCGGTGACTCTTCTGACCAAGGACGTAGGGCTGGGAGCCAAGACTCAGCAGGGTGCCCAAAATTTCTAACACTGAAGGGAGATGATCCAAAGCAGTGGTGTTGTACCCATATAGAAACTAGTTCTTGAGGACTGCAGATGGACTTAGAAAACTACAAATTAACATTGTCTAGGCTGTATTGTATTTCCCAGTTTCCCAGTTATATTTTAATCTGGTTCAGGCTGCATTCTAGAGTTTTGTGAGTTGTGCATTTGACACTTCTGGTCCAGAGGGCCCTAAGAGTGAGGCATATCGAACCTGGCTGATCCATGGATGCTTGAAACCTGCCAGTGCTGTAGACATACCAAGGGAAGTGGAACACAGGAATAGAATCCTAAAACAGGAACCCAGGAAATAGAAGTTGAGACCTCATCCAACTGTTGGAGGGAGAGATGAGGATCCTGGTACTGGCACAGATTCCAAAATCATGGAATGAGGCTGGAGATAGACTCAACAGAAGACACCAGGCACTATGAAGATATAATATGGATCAAGAGACAAACGCAGATAGTAACTAGAAAAATGGCTTGGTCACAAAAGTCGCAGGTCACTACAACAGCACCTGGAATGGAATAACAGGGGGAAAATGTAAGCAAATGAGTTCTAGGCGAGAAGAAAGGAGAGGAGAATAAGCTTAGAAATGAAGGTAGAAAACCCTGCTCAGATAACAGACTGCTTAAATAGAATTCAATGGCTATAGGAAACAACAAAAAATATTGAGCAGATTGAACAATAATATTGAATATTAAGCAACAAAAAGATTTTAAAAAAAGAAACCAAAGAAAAATTTAAAAAGAAAAGTTACAAAAAACTACTCACTTGGGAAATGTATCAAGGAGAACTGCTTTAGGAATCATTATTACTCTGAGAAATCTTATATCCAAAAACCTAGCCTGAAGTTTTGTTCCTTTTCCAGCTCATTTTACAGATAAGGAAACTGGGGCAAATAGTGACTTGCCCACGGTGACACAACTAGTTAGTGTCTGAGGCTGGATTTGAACTCAGATCCTCCTGACTCCAGGCCCCGTGCTCTATTCACTGTGCCACCTATATTCCCCCTATCCTGAATACCATATTACAAGAAATACAAAATTAAACCTGTCCACAACTATTAGAACCAGAAGGCAAAGTAAAAATAGAAAGAATCCACTGGTCACATCCTGAAAGAAGCCCTAAAATGAAAACTTCTGGGGAATACCATACATCCAGAACTTCCAAATCAAAGGAAAAAATCCTCCACACAGATGGAAAGAAGGAATTTGAAGTGCCAAGGTACCGCATTCAGAATCATACATGATTTGGTAACTACTACGGTAAAGGTGAGGAAATGTGAGAATACAATATAATGTGACACACACACACACACATACACACACACGAATAACTTTGCCCTCAGAATGAAAAGTAATTCTATGGGAGACACAAAGGGATGAAATGGAGGCAGAGTGTGAATAGCTTTTTTTTTTTCAGGGAGTTTGACTGGGAAACATTTACATAGAAAGCACAAATATGAGTGGTGTAGTGGGGATGGTAAGATGTGTTGAAGGTTTTATTTTATAAGGTTGAGGAAAGCCTGGGCATATTTGTAGACAACAGAGGGAAGGGATGACAATAGGAGCAATCTGCTTTTGAAGATAGATAGGAGCGGGATCGAGTAGACAAGTAGAAAGGTTATTCTTGTTGAAGAGGACGGCCACCTTTTTCGTTAGAGACTTAAGTAAAGATGGAGACAGTGGAAGGATGAAGTTAATGATTTAAGAGATCAAAAATGGAGAAGAGGGACCTCGTGTGGTCTAGATTATTAGCTGATGGTCTTCATGAATTTCTGTGGCCAAAATATTAATCAGGAGGTGGTCAACCCCCTAGAAATTTGCACAGTGCCTAGAAAATTTCATGTTGGAATAGTCTATAAACACTTGTTGATTTAAGAACAACCCTCAGAGGCAGCTAGATGGCGCAGTGGACAGAGCAGTGGACAGAGCACTGGCCCTGAAATCAGGAGGACCTGAGTTTAAATCCAGCCTCAGACCAAACACTTGACGCATACTAGCTGTGTGACCCTGGGCAAGTCACTTAACCCCAATTGCCTAAGGGGGGAAAAAAAGAAAGAAAAACCCTGCGTAAAGTATTTTGAAAGTGGCAGTATTTTCCCCATCTCCACAGAGGTTTCATATAAAAACACCTGAATATTTTTGTCTTTTTAAAATTTTTTAGTATTTTTAGCTGCTAAAATTTGATGAGTGGCCTTTTTGGATCTTAAGCAAAACTATTCATTTTTTTTTCAATAGTTAAAGAACCAGACAGTCGCAAAAGGTTAATTTCAAAAACAACAACCACCCTGCTTTTTCTTATTTCTCTTAAAGTTCTACTATAAGAAATTTCCCTTATGAATTGAAATTGCTGTTAACTTTGTTTTTGTGTCTAATGAATGTATTAATTGTAAAAACTGTTCAAATATACATGTGATAGTAGAAATTATTTGATGTAGTGGTAAATTTGACTTGTTTTACAACAAAAAAATACTAGAGTTGTACACAAAGACATTGAATATCCAAAGCTTCTTCCTGAATACTGTTCTCTGGTTTGTGTCTGTACAAATCTGGTTTGGTATGTACAAATTACTAATGTATGTTTTTGGCTTCCCCTTTCAGAATGATGTAGTGGGACAAGAGTCTGAGTTCTAGTGGAAGGGGGCTGAGGAGGATGACCAAAATTTATATTTGTACAAGATTCCCCCTGGTAAAATATAAGTTCCTTGAGGGCAGGTCTTGTTTCTTTTCTTTTCTTTTTTTTTTATCTTTGTATCATCAGAACCTCATATAGTTCCATAAGGAATAAGTAATGCATGCTTATTGATTGATACAAGGGGCTTCTTTTGAGGGGTATGGAATTGACTAGATGAAATTCTTTGATCCTCTAACTTTGGGAAAAATTACCAAATTGCCACAGAAGCATGATATAGTTGTGATAGTTATCTTCTTGGCCATCTTACTGCCTGCTTACTGTTGCATGTCTTCCCTCTTACTGGCTGTAGCTTCCTTCATCTCATTTCCTCCTACCTTTAGAAACCTCCACCCTGCTTACCCCCTTACTCTAGGAACAGTAATCAATTAATGTATTGTCATTTTCTTTTAGAGAGATTGTACATGTTAATTTCCCTATACAAGAACATTATCATTCTTATACTTCTCCAGAACCAAATTCCTTCCCTTGGCCACCACTTGCTTATATTTGTTGTCTTTCCCTATTGGGATATAAGTTTCTTGAGGGCAGGAATTATGACTCTTTTGATATTTGTATCCCTAGTGCTCAGCATTGTCTGGCATGTAATAAGTGCTTAATAACTATTTTTATATTCTTTCATTTGTTATCTTTGGAGCTTTTTCCCTTCCCAAGGCAATTTATTTATTTATTCAATTCTTTATTTTACTCAATTTCTTTCTTTCTTATTTTTACTTTTTAAAATAACTTGTCATTGATGTCATTTGTTTTTATATCATCCACACAATGATTAGCCATCACTTGTTATTATGAATAAAGAGGGAAAAACAATTAAGTAAAACTCTAATGCAAAGTCTGAGTCTCTGTCTCTGTCTCTCTCTCTCTCTCTCTCTCTCTCTCTCTCTCTCTCTCTCACACACACACACACACACACACACACACGCATGCACACTATTCCATATCTATATTTCCCTACATCTGCAAAGAAGAACAGGAGATAGATTTTCTCATCCCTTCTGTCAGTTCAGGCTTGGTTATTATAGTTATGTAGCATTTAGTTTCAGTTTTTTCTTTCCATTTACATTGTTGTAATCATTGTTTTCCTGGAGGATCTGTTTACTTTGAATCATTTAATGTAATTCTTCCCATACTTTTCTGAATTTTTTATGTTCATTTTTCTCATATATACTAATATTTAATACGTTCATATGCCACAGTTTGTTTAGCCTTTCCTAAATCCTTTCTGTTTCTCAGCAATTATAAAAAGTGTTGCTATGAATATTTTGTTTTATATGGCACCTTTCTATCTCTCTTTCATCTTTTTGTGGTACACAGTAGTGGCATCTCTGGGACAAAAGATATTGGCACTTCAGTCATTTTTTTAAAAAAATCTTGTTTCCAAGTTGCATTCCAGATTGGATGGACCCATTCACAGCTCTACCATCAGTTTATTAGTGTACTCAGTTTTCTGTATTTTCTCCAACATTGACTATTCACATATCTTGTCCTTTTTGTCAGTTTTCTTGGTATGGGTGAAATTCCAGATTTTTAAAGTATGCTTTTTGTTATGTTTTTTGGAGTATGGTTTCATATGGTCATTAATATTTTACAATTCTTCTTTGGAGAACTGTCCATACCCTTTGCCACTTATCCACTGGGGCTGAATCAAAATGAAAGTGTGTGTGTGTGTGTGTGTGTGTGTGTGTGTGTGTGTGTGTGTGTGTACATATACACATATACATACATCTACACACACATATGATGCAGGGTTCTGCCTACCTACATTTTAAAAAAAAATCAACTTTGCAGGTTCAAATGGGAAAGATATAGCCAAATAATTCTTGTAAAATCTATCTGAGTTTTAGTGAACTGCAAGCTATATATGTCAGCAATATAATGTGACTACCATAAAAAGCCCATGAAATGTTAGGTTGTATTAAGAGAACTCTGCAGTAGTGTGAACATGTTAGGGGTTAAGACTGTTACGCTCTGCCCAGGGCAGGAAGTGTGGGGCTTGGTTGAAAAGAACAGAACTAGTAGCAATATAGGTGGAAGTTGGGGGTGGGGCAGGTGGGGTAGAATTGATTTTAGTTGGATATAAAGAAAGCCTTCACAATTAAAGTTTGTCAGTGATAGAATGGGTTATCTTACCCATACTGCGGGCCTCTAAAGAGAAACTGAGTACCCATTTGTTTAGGACTGGCTTGAATTCATGGGTCTTGTTTCTCTTACTTCTGAAATTCTGTAATTCCATCTTCAGTGACTTTTTTGTCTGGGCAGAAGTAGTCTGTGACAGATGTTATCTTTGAGCCTCTGTCTTGGGAAGGAATAGAATTAGAGCCTGGTGTTCGGTGTAGAAATCCTTCTCATTCACTTCAAATGCAAAGAGCAGAATATTGCATCACACTTTCCCACATCTACCACTACCACCACCAGCTCCCCAAAGGACCCCTTTCCCTAGGTGTCTCAATATCGTTTTCTATCCTGCCTGCTTGTCATGTGGCATGAAAAATAATAGAGAAAGGAGAAAGAAACCTAGGAGTGCCTAGTGAGAGCTGGAGAAGCCAGTAGTCTATCAACTGGGCATTAGCGTCAAACACATCTAAGCAAATGTACAGCGGTGTTCTAGGTTATAATGGCAGCATGGAGTTGTGCATACCAATCTTGATGGAAGCCTAATGCAGTTTGGAGTTGGTGGCAATGGCTGTCATTGACAGAAAGTCACCTGACTGAGAAAGAGAAAATTGAACTGAGAATACAGAAAAGAAAAATGAGGAAGGAAAGATGGAGGAGTTACATTAAACTTTAATGCCAGACATTTTAAGACAATAGGATGCTAAATAATTCTTCATATCCTGTTTCATTACAAATTATCATGTGAATGTTAAGCCAAAAATATTTCATGATTTTGCCGTCAAGGAAGTCAGACAGTCTATGGAAATGCGTCATTCAAAAAGGAAGCATCCAAAATCTTATTTAGAAGGATCCTTAGAGGCCATTTAGTCCAACCTAAACATGAACAAAAATCTAGGTTAGAGCTTATTGAATAAATAGTCCTCAGCCCTTTATGGAAGATCTCCAGGGAGTAGAAACCCTCAGCTTCCAGAGGCAATTTGCTCACCTTTGGGGTAGCTTTAATTTCTAAGACATTTCCCTTACACATTAAATATAAATCTTACTCTCTGCAGTTTTCACCCATTGCTCTACCACTGACTCCCTCTGGGGCCAAGCAGAACAAATCTAATCCTTCTTCCCTGTCACAGTCCTTCTAAGTCTTAAGTCTTTTTTGAATTTTTTTCTTTTGTGGACTAACTATCATAAGCTCCTTGCAGATTTATTCTTTCTAGGACTTGATCTGGAGGCCCTCCACCAGTCTCTTTTCTCTCTTATGGACACATTACTGACCATCAACATCTTTTGAGAAAAAAAAAAGTACTTCTCTATAGCTGGTCACAAACTACAAATGTTCTGTTATCAGAATACAGTGGGACTCTCAGCACCCTACTCATAAGCACTCTCAGTGTAGTTCAAGATAATTTTATTTCTGCTCGCCATTTTGATTTATATTGAGCTTGAAGTTCATTAAAACCCCAGGTCTTTTTCAAATGTCTTTCAATGTGTTTCAGCCACACCTTCTCCATCTCAACTTAGGAATTTCTGTTATTCCCCGGAGAAATATAATTCTACTTAACATAAATCAGAATTAGAACAAGGAGAGTGGTTTGTTCCTAATTATCTTTCTCTTCATTCCATGCAGTGTCTCCATCCTCTTGTTGTTCTACCTCTTTCCTGTCAGTACAGCTTTAAAATACATAATACACCTTTCTGTTTTTCTTCGCAATCCTCATTAAACTCAACTCTTTGAATCCCCATTTTTTAGCCCAATACCTGACACATAATAGGAGCTTGTTGATTGATGGATTTTGACGTTATTCTTAGGTGGTGGGCCATGCTCTTTTGTTCATTGTTATTTGTCCTAATTTCCTTCTCCTGATCAGGAATTTTTCAGAAAATTGAAATCCTTCAGTGAGCTCCTGGTGCAGTCCTCTCAATCACTTTAAACCCCTTGCACTCTTTCTCATCAAGGGAATTGTTTGGTTTCCCCACCCCAGCCCCAACTTGGATGACTTCCCATGTAGAGTTTTAGTCCATGGATGCTATCTATCTTTTCTCTGAATTCTTCAATCTCAAACTTTTGAGATATACAAGAAGGCATTTTATTCAAATAAATGAGGGACGAAGGTATTAATATTTCTGTTATTTTATTTGAAAGGCATATTTGGTTATGTGTCAGTTCAATTCAATAAGCACTTATTAAGTACCTACTGTGTGCAAAGCACCCAGGATACAAAGCCAGCAATGAAAATAACCTGTGCCCTCAAGGAGCTCACATTGCTCTAGGGGAAGTACTATACAACATACAGAGTAATCTGGGAACAGGAGAGAGAAAAGTTGAGAGGATCAAGAAAGACCATATATGTACACAGCTACACACACACACACACACACACACACCCACCCTTCCTATAGGAGGCATTATTTCATCTGAGCCTTAAACGGATATAAGGATTCTAAGAGATGGAGGTAAGAAAAATGAGCTTTCCAGACATTGGGATAGCCTGGTTAAAAGAACAGAAGTGCCTGCTGGAAAGTGAGACTTTTTGGCTAGAACATAGAGGATGTTGATGAGTCATATGCTCTAAAAAGGCCTGATCATGTAGGCTGCAGCTAGACTGGGAAAGTCTTTACGTGTCCAACAGAAGAGTTTGTATTATATCCTAGTAAGAATATAGAATTATTGAGATTTCTTAGTAGGGGAGTGCCATGGTCAAAACTGTGCATCAAAACTGACTTTGGCAAGTGAGGGCAAGATGGGTTGGAGAAGGGAAAGACTTGAGGTGGGAGCCCAGTGGTGTTATTTTGTGACTGGTCATCTTGATTTGCTATTGTATGTCTGCTACCACACTACTCTGCCTACAGTATCTCATGTTCATGTGAAATGCAAGTGCATTTCCTCGTGCTATGCTGTTCTAGAACATTGCCTTATTTGACAAGAGTACTGTGATTAAAAAAAAAAAAACCAACCCAGCCAGAGGAGTGGATTGGTTCCAGGTGGGGCCAGGGAACTTGTTTGGTTTTGTGGCTTTGTGAAAAGGAGGTTCCCCTTCTCCTGGCTAGCCATCAAGAGCCCTATTGAAGGAGAGAGCCTGGGACTTCCTCAGATTCATCCCCAGGACAATGTGACGGATCACCTTCACACTCTTGCCCCCCTGCTCCATGCTGCTGTGGAATTGACGGAGGTGATGAATGCTGTTGAGCAGTTTGCATTTCTAATGCAGATAGCTTTGCTTAGCTGTTCTGTTCTGGACACTTACCTTCTCCTCTCCTCCACCCTAAATAAAAGCTTCATTATACTAGCATTCTAGGCAAATGTTGCATAATGTTGTGACCGTTTGGGGGATTAGGAAGTAGTGACATTTATTTTTCTACTTGGTGGTTATGTGCAAGTCATAGTTGTCAAGTTAAGATTCAAAGGTTGTACAAATTCATGGGCACAAGGAAATATGCCTCCTGTGCGATAATTAATGTAGTAAGGCTATTGAATCCCCTTCTTTGCTTTTATTTTGAATTGTGATTTCATTTTGCTAAAAGGGTTCATGATCACTACCTTCGACACAGTTTGGCTTCCCTTTCCTCTATCCTGTCTGTTTCTTCCACTGCAGCTAGTATTACAGTGCTGACCATAAACTGCAACCATCACCCATTTTCTTTCTCTTTCTTGGTGAGAAGTGGATACATAGCGAACATTGCCAAGCACATTCTCTCCTGAGGAATTCTCTGACCTGGCGGAGATCCTGAGTCAGCAGCGTGTGTATGCGCTTGATGCCAAGTCACAGACTCCAGTTTGTATATGGTGCTTTCTCAGAGGGGCGGAATAGACATGCTTCTGAAGGCCATTTGCAAAAGTGTGAACATTTTTGTCTTGGAGATAGCTGCTTTGGAGTGCAATGGCAATTCATCACGGATGACCCTGATATTCAGGATGCCTTCTGAGTTAAGAGCTCCTGACCACAGCATCAGCAGGACTGCTCACATACAGATTGCTTATGGCCTTACCTTTTAAAAAGCAGCATGGATTTGGTTTCAGATCGCAGCATGTGTTCATCCCTGGCTGTCACTTGACTGATAACATTGACAGTCTTATGGTAAAGAAAATCTAGAGAAGAATTATCCATCTACGTTATCTGGTTCTCCTGAGTCCTCATTGTTGTTGAGCCATTTCAAGTGTGTCCACCTCTTTGTGACCCATTTGTGGTTTTCTTGACAAAGATACTGAAGTGGTTTCTCATTTCCTTCTCCAGTTCATTTTGCAGATGAGGAAACTGAGGCAAACAGTGGTAGGTGACTTGCCCAGGGTCACATAGCTAGTAAGTATCTGAGGCCAAATTTAAACTGAGGAAGATAAGTCTTTCTAATTACCAGCCCAGTGTTCTATCCACTGTGCCCACTTAGCGGCCCTGGTCCTAAATTAAGAAAAAAGGAAAAATTGAATTCACTGTGATAACATTTATTCTTAGTTATTTGCAACTTTTAATGCTTTGTGGAAGCACTTTATCAAGTGAGATATATTTTTAAGCTTAAGAGATCTGCTTTTTATTCAATATTAAGAATCTTTAGGCTGCACATGAATGTTGCATTAAATTAACCCTGCTAATTAGGCTTCAGAGCTGCTGGAGGAAAGTATCCAGCTTTGTGGCGTTGTGCCAGAGAACAGACTGTTTTCAATGAAATCGAAGCTTTTCAGTTTCCTCCATCCACCCAGCTTCCTAGTTACAAAGTTATTCTGTTACTCTGGTTTGGGGCTAGATTGTCTTGGCCAGTAGTTCAGGTTTTGTATGTGGTTTTTGTTTTTTTAAACCATGAACCCAAAATGAAGAGAGGACTTTTGCCCCGTGGATTAACTTGCCTGATTTAATTAAGGAAATGATAACACAGTTAGCTGTGATAGCACACATTGATAGCTCAGTTATGCTCACCCGTTTTAGAACAGGCTCTATTTTTGGTGTTAGATTCCTCTGATGCTACAATTCTTTTTCTAATACTAAACATGATCAATGTGCCAAATAGTGTTAACTCTACTTTCTCCCCAAGGACATCAAATGGGAGTCAGCAGTATTGAAGCTAAATTATTCCATGAGGAGTCAGTGATTGATTTAAATATAAAAGGATTAATTGGTCCCTGAACCAGCCTATTAAACTGTACTGTGATCTTTACTGAAAGTGGAAGAATTACAGATTCATGGCATTGAATAAATTAATATATTTTCATGACTTTGAATCTTTTTTCTATGTATTACTTCTTGTAGTTTTATGTACTGTACCTTATTGTATGCTTAATTGATGCCTAATGGAAGCTGTGCATGATGATTAAGTGGATAATCTTGAGATTCCAGAATGAATGTGGAAATTTTTAAGTAACTTTATTCTTGATGTATATATGATGGATGTATATATATCACAAGCTGGGCATTTTTTTAAAAATATGAACTTGTTTATACTATAGGGGCATTATTTCTTAAGAGCATTTATGGGTATCCCTTCAACTTGCACTTCTAAAAAAAATTGGAGTGTCGGATACTGATAGTAAAGCAGTTTCCCCTCTATATTTAAATATATTTTATTCATACAACACAATTTACCTGTTATTCCTTCTAGGGTTTTGCTTCTCCCTGAGGAAAGACTGATTTCCTCTGGAGCTCTCAACCTCCTGCACAAAGGAGATTAAATCATTTTTCACCTCTATTAAATGTAACAACTAAGATTTTTGAAGTTTTGGTCTAAAATTAGGTGATATTAGAAATAGAACCAGAGCAACAAGAAACCCTTTTTTTTTAATGAGGAAGGATTTCATAGTTTTACTGTATTTAAGTTTCTTTTTGATTGAAGGCTTCTCAGTTTTGTATACCTTATGATATTGTTTCTTTCTCAGAACTGTCATGTAACTTGCCTGTTTTTTCTGCATTTCACCTGTAGCTTACAGTGATTATTATTATCTTTCTTAGAACTTATATTTAGAAGTTGTCTGAGACAAATAGAGCCAGAAGATTGGTGGGGGAAAATAGGAAGGAAAACTTCCACAACTGATCAATTTTCCCCAAAATCAGTAAAATAAATCCCTGTAGCTCTTTAAAAGAATTTTTCCCCCCATGAATTATTTTCTAATAAAGTTCTCAGGATGTCTTTTTGTTGCCTACTTTTTACATCCTTTTATACAGCTTTGAGTTAGATAAGACCAGAAATCTAAAATGCTGTAGAACTGAGGTTTGAGGGTGGAGGTATGGGGAAGTGGACTGAAGAGGGTAACCTCTGTCCGATGGAAATATTTATTTTTCCAAAAAGAAAGAAGGGGAAAAATTATCCTTTTGAAACTTTGCGGCTCCCAGAGTAAATGTAAAATCAATATTTGCTCATTTAAAAGTAACTGACAACATTGATTGGCAACCAGATATCCTTCTCTTCAAAAGTGTCATCCAAGTTTTTCTTAAAATTATAGTAAAGTACATGGAGAATGTTTCTTTTTTTGTCTTCCGTCTTGATATATTTTTTCTCTGCAGCCTTAGTCCTAAGCTATCCTTAGTCCTAAAATATCATTTCAGCATTTGTTATAGGAAATTGGTACTGATATGAAGTCATATTTGAGTATTCTAATTAATAAGGAGACTGGACTTGTCTACTGGTTGCTTCCCTCATGCAAACAGATATGCTCATGGGTCTCCCTTAGTTAAAAAATCCTCAGTTGATCTGAACATCCCCAGTAGCTCTCATTCTCTGTCTCGAATCATTTTCATGGGTACACTCTTTGAGAAAGTCACCTGCATTAGGAGTCTCCACTTCCTCTCTTCTAAGCACTCTACATTCTTGCTTCTGACTTCTTCCTTCAACTGAAACTGCTGTCTCTACTTACCAGTTGCTAAATCTAGTGTCCTTTTTCTCAATCCTCATCCTTCTTGATCTTTCTGTAGCCTTTGTCACCATTGATCACCCTCTTCTTGATTCCTGATTCTCTGTTCTCTAGGTCTTCATGACACTGCTCTTGCTTCTCCTCCAGTCTGACTGCTTCTTAGTCTCTTTTGCTGGATCTTTCTCCGTGACACAGTCACTAAATGTGAGTGTCCACAAGTTCTGTCTTGGGCCTTCTTCCTCTCTGTCTCAATTCAAATCCCTCCTTCTGCAAAAGGCCTTTCCTGGTACTTCCTTTCCCTTCCTCCCCCAACCCCATGCTAGTGTCCTTCCTTTATGATTACCCCCTCCCCACACCGTGTACATTGTAGACATGCTGTGTGTGCATAGCCTTTTGTAGCTGTCTCCTCCATTAGAACTGAGAGTAGGCATTGTGTTTCTTTGTATCCCTAGCACTTAGCATAATACTTGGCATGTAGTGCTTAACAAATATCTATTGAGTGACCGACTGACTGATCTGTGATCTCCCTGGCTTAGGAAGTTCCCTCTACAAATTTAGGTCAACACCTTCTTTGCAATGTATAGTCTTAGATAGTTGCTTAGAACAATTGACTCGTCCAGGGTTATACAGCCTGTGTCAGAGGCAGGACTTGAACCCAGGTCTTCCTGATTTTGAGGCCAGCTCTCTAGTAACTACAATATGCTAGCTCTCTTGCAGAAATAGTTATAACAAAATGTATTTCTTTTCTGTTATTTCTTTCCTTTTTCTTTTTTGTTTTGGCTATGTTAATGAAAAGAATGCATGTCTGCATACTTGGCTGTACTTTTGACACTATATGGAACGTGTGTTTACTTCTTTCTTTCAGCTTTTTAAAATTAGTGTTTTCAAGAACGACTGTGTATAGACCATATTGCAAGTTAGGCTCCCTTTGCCTCTGATCCATCTCCAATCCTTCATTATGGTGGTGCTGATCTCAAAGAAAAGCGGTGTCAGTATTATGTTTACCAAATCTGGGAGTGAAAAAAGGGCAACAGGATATTCATTAGATGTTTTTATTCCATGAAATTGAAAGAAGTGATTTTATTAAAGCATTTGTTTTACTTTCATACGACAATTTTTCATCGTATTTTGGAAAGGTCATTTTACAATAGCAAGTGGATTTGAGTCTAATTTGGGTGCTTGCTGTTAGTGATCCAAATGATAGGTAGTGAATTGGCTAATTAAGGAAATAGGACTTAACTTACTGAGAATTGAGTCAAGTTGTTATTTTTAGTAAGGTTTGTAAGTTTACAGTACATTACATGCAAGCTTTTTTTTTTTAACCCACAGTTATTCTGGGAGGCGCTGGGGGTGTTGAAATGAGAACTGTTTTTCCCTTGTGTCTTTAGTAGAGTTTATTCAGAGAACACTTGTGATTTTGGCTTGTTTTCATATGCACTAACATAGAAAAAACTTAAAACCTAATTAAAGGCTAACAACTTTAGTGCAGATTAGACAGAAGTAGACATATTTAATATGAAGTCATATTTTTAAAAGTGAAGAATTTTTTAAAAAACTTAATGTTTTATATGTGTTATTTGATTTTTAAAACATTTTATGTATTTCAGTATTTAAGTCATTTTTTTCTTGCGAATTCTAGTGAATTCTTTTGTTTCATGAACATGCTATAGAAAGAGTACTGGATGAAAGCTAATTACTTTCTTTTTGATTAATCCAATCATTTTGATTCATTCATTGGTGGAAAAAGTTAATTATTTGAGCCCATTTGGTAGTGTGTTGACAAAGATGGAATTTTTCACTTTTTTATCAGTTGTGCTGGCATATTTGAATAACAACATCTTAAAATTTTACCACTTTATAAAGTGGTTAATTTACTTTTTTGCATGTGATCCTCATAATCACTCTGGGAAGTAGGTACTTGAAACTTTGATCAGTCAGTTATTTCCAGGATCAGCCTGGATCTGCCCCCTCTTTGTTTTCCCATCCTCTTCAGTTCTTAATCAGTGTCTTTTCACAAATTCTCTATGAAGGAGTCCCCAGCCTTCTGGAGGACTTCCATTTCTTTTAATACCTTGTTGGATCCCATCTCTGGTCTTTTATAACCATTTAACTTTTTAATTTTTAAATCAGATTTCATTTTTATTGTGAGTTAAAATTATAAGGAATACAGGCGTTTCAGTAAACAGAAAAAGAATAAGAAAGGCTTGTATAAGAAGTTACAATTCTTGTATGTGTGGTTTGTTAAGGGGTGTGTGTTTGTGTGTGCGTGTGTGTAAAATGTCATCGGGCTATTCTATATATTTGTATCCTCTTGTATAGCTTTTTGTTTTCTAATGTGTACTATTCATAAATTTTTTATTGATGTTCTCCTTGCCTCTCCCCACCCCCTTACCAATTTGTGTCTCTCCCCTCCCCTACTAAAAGCCCTTCCTTGTCTCTTCTGGTCGTTTTCCTATAGTTTACTGATGACTGTACACCTTTTTGTTTTTCTTTTTATTATTCTTACTCTAAGTATTATAGATTTCTAGCTGGAAAGGTCTTACAATTCTATTAGGCCAGGTTCAGGGCAGTTAGAACTTGGCCTGGGTCACAAGACTAGCAAGTATTGGTGATTATTTGAACTCAGACTCCAGAGCCAAGATTCTTTATTTAGAGTTGTCTCTCTTGTCTCTTTTCTCTCTTGAAGTGGAATATTTCCTATTGCATTTTTAGTTGTATTTCTCCTATAGTTACCTAGTACCAGTTGTCTTGCTGAAATTTTTACAGATTATTTTAAGAAACCTAAAATTACTTTATGTAGTATTTAATTATGACAAGGGAGAAAAGGGCAAAAAAGGTAGTAAAAGCCATTCTGTTTGCCTGGCAGCATCAAAGCTTAGGGAGGTTACTAAGTTCAGGAGAATGCCATATTGTCGCTGTCATTGGCAGCCTTTCTCTGTGGCCTAGCTAGTCATCTAAGGGTTTGTGGATGTAGAATTCCTAGTGGCTGTCTGCACTGGTTTATCTGCAGCACAGCTTCTTAAACTGAGGTCTTGGAACTTAAAGCAGGGGAAATTATGACATTTTTGAAAACTATATTTCAATATAATAGATTTCATTTCTAATACTGTATATTTTCTTTTATGCTTTTATAAACATGATTTGATCACCAGAAGGCTCTGTGATATGATGAAAAGGTTAAGAGCCATGGCTTTAAAGGGCTACTGCCTTCAGCTTTTAAATAACATCTCCCAAAGCACATAGTAGTAGTTTGCTTCATAATTGTTTATATAGTCTGCAAGGAAAGTCTTTCAACATCTGTTTATTTCCCTGCTGTTTTCAGTAATCAGCATTTCTTGGCTGTTTGGGGCACAGAGTGGGATCAGAAGCACTGATGTTGATTGAAGGCTGCAGTGTGTCTCTGTTTGAAAAAACAAAAACAAAAACAAAAACCACTTCTGCCAAGCCCCAGTCCAAGAGATAGGCTCTTTGTAGCAAACTAACAGTGTGGAAAGTAACTGGTCACTGATAACAGCACTCCAGCAACTGAGTGTCAGCTCCAGTTTTGTTTTCCTTTTTGCTGGGAAAACAGTGACCTCCTTTGAGCCTTGGTGAGTGAGGCATTTTGCCACAGTGCTGACTGTAGAAGGCACGGCTTGTGGGCTAGAGAATGCCAAATGCCGGACAGTGTTTAAAGAGGTTGCCAAACCACTGAGTTATCAGTTTCTAGCTCTTGAATGGAGTGATGCACGTGTGATAAAAAGGTGGGGCCCTCTTTGTTGTGAATAATAGAAATTAATTTCATTAGATAGTGCCAAGAAGGAAGTGATTGTTCTTTATATATACCACTTTATGTTACTGAGAACTGTATGTATGGAACTGAAAACTGAGAAGCTGATGGGATGACTCTAGAACATCAGCTCCTTCACTGGGGCTGTAGAACAGAAGATGGATGGTAAAGAGTCAAATTGGACCCCAGAGAATCAAAGAGGGCTCCTGCCTACCAAGAGGTACTTTGCAGAAGTTCTGCTTAGCACCATACACTGAATAAAAGCCACTGTCCTCTGGTTTCTTCTTTTACTGATACCTCATTAATGGAATTTGGAGGTAGGAATGGGAAGCAGGAGCGATATCATGAGACACCATACTAAGCTCATCTATTGCTTGCTAGTATTGAGGGAGGTTACTGGTGCTTTTTCCACCTTGAAGCTTATCTGAGGTCTGTTGTGATGGTTATATTTGTGAGAGGTGAATAAAAAGGGTTTCCTGGGAGATTGACCAAAAAAAATCCACTTTGATTTGAGCCGACATAGCATTTACATTTTATAGTAGAGAGCTATGGAGAAAAGGTTAGTTTATGCCCTAGGCTGAAGTAAGCCATCCCAGTTTATAAAATCTGTCAGACTAGTCCTTTGTTGTTGCCTAAGATATAGTGTTATTTTAGGGCTGGTTTCATGAGAGAAATAATGATAAAATAATCTGTGATTTCCCCCTGTTTAATATCTTCCTAAAGGAATCAGATACAAAGTGAAGAAAGGGAGATTAAAATATAGTGTTGCCTCTCACATTCACAGAACCAGGAGCAGAATGACTGCTTTTGTGTTAAAGCCCTGTGGGTGCCACTTTGGCATGTACTCTACCAGTGATGCTACTGTGTGAGGAAGCTTTAGTTCTTTGGGAGCAATGCATGTTCAAAGGTCTTTCCGAAGGTTTTATGTGATGAGCTATTCTGGCTATACTCATCCAGAGTGAGAAAGAACTTTTTATAAGGATGGTCAGCAAGGATACTCAATCCTTTGTATGTATTTTGACTGAATTTTGGCATTTAACAGACCACACATCATTCTCAGTTCTTCAGCTTTGCTTCCAGAGATTCATCACCAGAAGAATATTGTTTAAGAAGGAAATACTGCTCCTCTCCCCCCAAGTGGGGGTGTGTGTGTGACTTCCAGGAAGAATTTTATGATTAGTCAAAGCATTGCACATTTCCCCAAAGGCAATCTTGTCCAGTTTCCTTTTCATTCTTGAATTAATTATCCATCCATGTTACATGTCATTTGTATAAGACATATGCACTAATGTGTGTGCTCCTGTTGAGTTGTTCATCCAGCTCCATTTCATGGTCCAGAAAATAAGCATTCTTCCTCTCCTGCCTACTTTCCCATCTTTCCAACGTTTTTATTCACACAAGCATTTATTAACCTTCTTCTAGCTATTAGGCACTGTGCTAGCAAACAATGTGCATAGATGAATGAATGCAGAACATGCACAAGCAAATACAGATAAGTTTTGGAGGGAGAAAGAATGAGCAATTGGTGTTGGAGGAGAGCAAAGACGTGAGCTGGGCTTGAAGGTTTGCTGAGTGCTATATCAGCTGGAAGAGTCTGGAGAGATGGGGTGGAGTGGGACTGGAAATACTTTAGAGTGCAAACAGAAGAGTCTCTATTTTATCCTAAAGGCCAGAGGGAGCCACTGGAATGTTTTGAGCAAGGGACTGATCTGATAATAACTGTGTTTTAGGAATATCAATGTGGAAGTTGTTTGGAGTATCGATCAAAATGGGGAGGCAGTGAATCCAGTTAGAAGGCTATTGTAGAGTCCACGCAATAGGTGATGAAGGCTTCAACCACATTATGAGAGTAAGAAGTGGCAGGGAGTGAGGGTGGGAAGAACCAACTGATTGTAACAGGGTTTCATTTTCTTTGACCATACCTTGACAAATTTGAACCAGTAACTATTTAGTAGTTTTTTTCTTGGCAATTAGACAATTGCAGAGCTGGAGTAACTTAGTCGTTAATAAATGAGCAGGAAGTATCATCCCCAAACAAATTATGGACTGTTAAATTTCCTAGCAATTTTCATTGCCTTTTGGAACTAGTATTTCCAGAATTATTTAATGGCTTAAAAAGAGAAAGTAGTAAAAAAAAAAAAAGCCACTTGCTAAGGGCAAAAAAGAATTCATGCTGTCTGAAAATTTTTTTCTAAGGTTGATTTTATATATCCTATTGCCATGAAATTTTTCTTAGAGAGGGCCTTCATTTCTAGGTGTACCTTCTGGACCTAGCAGAATAAGTGTATTCCCATGGCTACCTCCTAACAGCTCTTCTGATACTTAGAGACAGCTGCCATATTCCCTTAAGGCTTCTCCATCCTAAGCTTATCCTATCATTAAGTCAGTACTCTCAGCACATGACCTCAAGCCCTTTTGCCCTCCTGCTTGTCCTCCTTGGCCTTTCTAGTTTAGCAGAGAAGACAGCACAATATTCCATATTACTGTATTAGAAAGAAAAGAGAGTATTAGCTGCTCTGTTTTGTTTTATTGGAAGAAGGGGTGAGAAACAGGGACAAAGAGAGAGAGAGGAAAGAGAGGAGGAGAAAGGGGAGTCCTCAGATGACCCAATACTTGAAGACTGATATGGAAAATTAAGGAACATAAGTATGCCAGTCTGACTGGAAAGAGGAGCATATTTAATTGGGGGGGGTAGGGAGGACACACTTGTTTTATGTAAGTCTAGAGAAATGGGTAGGAGCCAGGTTGGAAAGGGCTTTTAAATGTTTGAGGAGTCTGAACCACTAGAGAATTTTTGAAGAGGGGAGTGATGTGCTGAGACCTGTGTCTTGGGAAATGTTAATTTGCCATAGAAAATGGAATAGAGAGGAAAGAGGGGAAGCAGGAAGAGCATAGCACTGGCTAGCTACAGTAGTGCCAGCAAGAGCTGGTGTGGCCTCAGCTAGGGTATTAGCTCCGTATGAATGTGGAATGAAGGAGATGAATGTTAGAAGAAATGTTTCTATGGAGGGAGGATGGGCATGTGTTAGTAAGTGATTCAGTATGGACAGTGAAGGGGAGTGAAGATGGGTGGATGGCCAAGTTTGTGAACCTGAGCAACTGAGTGCCCTAGACAGAATTAAGGTCAGTTGGAGAAGGGATAGGGTAGAATGAGTTCTCTTTTGGAGATGATAAAACTGAAGATGCTGATAGGCCCTGCAGACAGTGATGCATAGCAGTTAGCAGTAAGAGACCAGAGTTCAGAAGAGAAATTGTACCTGGATATACACGTTTGAATGAGATCATGTTGAGAGAAAATAGACCTCCAGACAGAGTCCTCAGGTTCACCTGGTCTACATGGGTAGGGGATGGAAGATGATCTTGTAAAGGAGACTTAGAAGGAACAGTCAGACTATAGAACAGTATCACAGAAGCCAGGGGAGCAGCATGTAAGCATCCTGGAAGGAGGGAATGGTAAACCGCATTCAAAGTAGCAAAGAGGCTACAGAGGATAGGGACTTAGAAAACGCCATTGTTAGCCTTAGAGAAGAGCAGTTTTAGTCAGGTGGTTACTTTATGCATTTTGAGTGGATGTCCAAAGCCTGGGGTTTTATTCCTGGCTGATGATGAATTTTGTCTTCTGTGATTTTCTGACTATCAATTCAATTTAACAAGCATTTTGTTATGACAATTTAAATAAATTAGTAATTTATATATTTTTAAAAGATACTTTAAAATAAAAATTTTAATAAATTTAAATTAAAATTTATGACTAAATAATTCAAAAAGTGTTGGGATAAGAAATTTGTAATATTAAAAACCTTAGATGTTGTTAAATGTCTTCTGTATTACAAATATAATGACACACTTGTTTCATACCATTAAAGAACAAGAGTTTATTCTTTCAATTATAGAAACTTTGAACTTATTGATATAGGTAACTTCCACCAGTGCTACTAGACACTCATTCATACCTTCTGGTCCTGTACATCTCTTGTTCATGTTGTCCAGTAAATGCTCTGCCTAGTGGCCTTCCCCTGTCCTTGGAGTTCTTTCCCTGGGTTCTCTGATGAAAAGATGGCCCTTTTCATCAAGGACTCCCTTCTACTCAATCCCACTGCCTCCTGTCTCTTTTGGAAAAATTGCCCCCCCCCATTCATCCTTTTATTTATTTTTTTCTAATTTTCATTCTCTTTTTATCAAATGTTCATTTGGGTAGAAAAGAAACTTCCTGGGGAGGAGAAGGGATTAGGAAAAGCATCTAAAAAGTTGTGCTTAAGCTGATACGTAAACAGAAAGGTAACTGCAAAAAATTTGAAGAGAGAGAGATGAACCCTGTGCAAGAAGAGAAGAGGTGAAGGGTATAATATCAGATTTGGGGAACAGTAGGTGGGACAGTTTGTTTAGAATGTAGAATAGGTGTGTGTTGGGGAGGGAGGACTGACTTTATATCAAAGAAGCGTGAAGGGCATGCTGAAATATTCAACTGAGGATTTTATATTTTGTCCTTGAGGCAGTAGGCAGCTACCCAAAACTCTTAATTTAGTGCCTGGAAGGGTGCTCATGCCCTCAGTAACAGGGAAATGTGGATGAGGGATGGGCCTAGGGTAAACAAAATGGGTTCTGTTTTGGACTTTAAAATGCTAAGGAGATCAGACTTTATTTGCTTGACCCTGGAAAGAATAGCTAAGAGTGGGTCGATGTTATGAATGGGCACATTGGGTCTTGAGGTAATGAAGAACTTCTTGACCACTGGAGCAGTCTGAAAATGGAATGGACGCCATAGGGGGTCTTCAGGCAAAGGCTGACTAAACACATGGTGACTGTGTTTGAGAGACAGAGGTCAATATATTGGCTCCTGCTTTAGGAGGTCTTTGAGGTCAGTGGATGAATCATTTTTGGCTTTCTATTCCAGCCAGTAGCAGTGCAGTGCCCAGTAGTAGGGGCTTAATGAATACTGTTGATTGTTCATTAATTAATGTCTGTTAATTGGAGAATGGCTAAATAATTTATGGTGCATCCATGTAATAGAATTTTACTATGTGTTGTGAAATGATGAATATGAAGGATTCAGAGAAGTATGAGCTGATTGATGCTGAGTGAAATAAGCAAAGCTTAGAAAATGAAATATACATTCATTACAGCTGCGTAGATAAAAGAACAAAAAGATAGTGTTAACTGAATGCTGCGTAGTTGTAACGTTACTGAGTTCTGGGTGTTCTAGATAAAGGAGAGAGGGAACAACCATTTATTCAGCACCTGCTGTGTGCCAGACTCTGTGCTCAGCACTTTACAAATATTGTCTCCGTTGATGCAAATAAAGGTGACTTGCCCAAGATCACACAGCTAGGAAGTGTCTGAGACAGGCTGGATTTGGCCTTGGAGCTCCCAGACTTCAGGGCCTCCTCTCTGTGCACTATGGCGCCACCTAGCTGCCTGAAGAAGCCCAGAGCAACTGCGTGGCTTACTGATGATCACATAACAGTGGAAAATAGGAAGATTTTGTTAGCTGGGGGATCCTTTTCCCATTGTGGTCTCTTTCTCTCTCTATATATATACCCTATTCCTTTCAGAGCCAGATTGTTCAAGAAATTTAGAAATGCCATGTTTATATACGTATCAACTGACCTCACTCAACTCAGGGGCAGTGAGGCTCGTCAGTTCACGGAAGTAGCATTGCCTTATTCCTCCTTACATTTGAAGAGAGGACATGTTGTATTTGTGAGGATTCATTCTACTCATATTTCAGCCATGTGATGCTTACCAACCATTCCTCTTCTCCTTTTTATCCCTAAATGCCATTCACTTGCCAATCTCAGTTTTCCCATCTTAGTTACTATTTATCCTCATTATATAATTATTGCCATATGCCCATGTATCACAGGCACATTAACCTCTTCCTTTGTGATTAGGCAGAATTTAGCTTAATGCTGGAATTTTTTATTGTTGAGTTGACGTCTATTTCCCATTGCTCTATGTATTTCTAATGCCATCCTTTTGCTCCTCTATTCTACCGCATTTTCCAGATAGTCACTCATCAGTCCTTAGAATACCTTCTCCCAAACAAGGAGAGAAGAGGTAACAGAAGAATAGCCCATAGAGGTTTCCTTACGCCAACAGGTATACTTTGTGTGGACGTGAGATGATACAGAAAGGATTTCTAATTTTATAGAATGAAATGACAGTATTAACAAAATTGATTTATGGATTTTGTACTATACCAACCAGAGTATGAAAGAGACACTTTGCAGAGCTAGAAAAAATAATAATAAAATTCTAGAGTATCAAGGGATGTAATATAATATGTAAAAAGGTAGGAATGGAGGGGGACTAGAACTTCCTGATCTTAAATTATATTATAAATCACTTGATCATAGCTGTTGGGTAATGGTTAACAAATGGAAAAGTAGATGAATGGAAGAGACTAGAAAAGGAAGAATCAGAAATAATTCAGCATAGTCCTTGATAAACCAGGAAACATAAATTACCAAGAATGAACCCCCTATCTGATGAGAACTGCTATGAAAACTGAAAGCAGTCTGGTAGAAATTAGGTTTGGGTCAGCATCTTACACCACATACTAAAATAAACTCAAAATGGATACAGGGCCTGAATGTTAAAGATCATACCACAAAAAATTAGAGAACTAAATCAGGTACCTTTCAGTTCTATGACTAAGAGGGCAAATCATTACCAAACAAGGATTAGATCTAACTAGAGAAGATAAAATAGGTCATTCCAATTACATGACTTAACAAGCTGTTGCTTGAACAAAATTAGTATCCCTAGGATGAAAGAGGAAATGGTTGATTGGGAGAAAATCTTTATATTGGTTCTCTCTCTCTGAGGTCTGGTATCCAAGATATATAGGCAACTAAAGGAAATAGGATCATAGATTTAGAACTGGCAGAGGCCACGAGTCCATCCTTCTCACGTTACAAATGCATGTATTTAGGATGAAGGAGATTGGGACTAATGACTTGTCCAAGGTCCCATAGCTAGAAAGCATTTTACAAAGATTTTATCAGTGGAAATGACATTAAAGAAGAGGCCTCACCACCTGCTTTGCCCCTGTACCTGAAGGACCACCAGAGCTTTGTTGGCTTGCTGTGGAAGCCTCCTGGTCAGAACATGAGCTCCTCGAGAGCAGAGACTGTCTTACTTTTAAATTTGTGTCCCCAGCATTTGGCTTAGTGCACTGCACAGAACAAGCACTTAATAAATGCTTCATTCATTTTTTAAAAAAAGTGTAAATAAGGAAATATGAATCATGACAGCTCCCAAGTTTGACTTCACAACCTGCCACTTAATTGGCAAAAATAAGAGAATGTCAGTGTTGGGACAGTTGTGGGCACACAGGCACATTAGGGCATTATTGGCTGAACTCTGGATCGGCATGGCCTTTCTGGAAAGCTGTTTGGAATTAGGCTGAGAAAATGACTACTATGACCATACCGTTTGCCAGACATCTGTAATCTCAAGGAAGTTAATGACGAAAAGAAAATCATGAAACTATCCATAGATGAAAAGAAAGATGTCTTTCATTTGAAGAATAGTTATAGAAATAATCATACATGAATATAATGGTATATTCCTCCTCTATGAGATGAGGAATTCAATAAGCTCTTAATTGATGCCTGAGTGACTACAGAGAAGATTTAAGTATCAGACAGACTAACATGAACTGATGCAAAGTGAGATAAGCAGAGCCAGGAAAGCAACACACACACAGTGACTACAAGGGACCCAGAACGAACAACCACCAAACAACTGAAGCTCAATGCTGCAAAATTATAATCAAGTTTGCCTCTAAAAAGACCAGAGTCCTGAGCTGCTGCCTTCCTACTGCTTCTATATAGAGATGGCCACTGTGGGTGGGGAGCATGGCACAGAATGTCCGTCTGTTTTTTTGGATGTGTTGTTTTATTCTGCTATACTCTTTTATTCTTTGTTATGAGAGGTGGCTTTCTGGAAGGGGAATAAGGTGAGATAGATTGAAAAAGTAAGTTTTACTAACAAAACAATGTTTTTAAAAGAGGAATTTAGTATTGTTTATAAGGTGGTAAGACAACATTTCTCTTTCCTCTCTTTCCTAGTTCCTTCCCAGTTTTCCTTAGGGTATGATTGGTGACAGTGCTTTTCCCTTTTATAATAAGATTTCGGAACCTTGTGTTCCAAAATGTCTTATTTCCAAGCACTTTTAAAATGCTCCTTGTCTCTAAAAAGTGATTCTAGTCCTGCACCGTCCTGTACCAAAAGAAGAAAATACTGCATTCCGACAATGCTTGTAACCCGTGGTGCTTGAAATCTTACAACATTAGTCTTTACTTTGTAAAAGAGAAAATTGCTTCCTCTTCTAGGAATTGCTGCCCCCATTCCTTTATGCAGCTGGGTGCACTATAACCAGTTTCTGCTAATATGTATCTTCTATATAATGTAAAATGGAGGATGATAATATGGCCGTTTAGGAAACTAACTTACTACTCTAGAAGGAAGCTTTTTTTTTTCCTTCCCAAAGAATGGGATTTGGGTGTTAGACCTATATACACATATACATACGTATGTCAGTCATCTGGCATTTATGGAGTGCACCTACTGTGTGCTAGACACCGTGCTAAATGTTGGGGGCATTAAAAAAGGCAAAAAGCGGTTCCTTCTCTTGAAATGCAGTCTCTGGGTCAGCAGGTATAGATATTTTATTCAGTTTCTTAGCATTATAGCAAAGTGCTTTCCAAAGTGGTGTGGTAGGTTGGTAAGTTGGGGTAAATTGGAGTTCTGCCAACAGTACACTAGTGTGCCTGTCTTTCTACAGCCCTTCCAGCATTGTTTTCCCCTATTTTATTAACTTTCCTGGGATTTTAGTGAAACTTCAGGTTTGCTCTGATGTGCATTCCTCATATTATTACTGTTTTTTGTAAAATCGACTTTTATTGATTTTTTAACATCTGTATCTCCTTTATTAGAACAATTTGATACAAAGATTTTTAGCATTTAATTTTTGTAAAAATTTTCCAATTTCATGTAACCAGAATCAAGTTTATCTTTCTAATGATCTTTATTCCATTTTTTAATTATGAATTCTCTACTCGTAAATATGAAAGGTATATGTGTATATGTAACATGTAATGTTATAATATATTCATAATGCATGAAATCTGATTTTCTCCTAAATTTTTATGATATAATTTATAATCAGGTCACATATACATTTGGAATTGCTTCTGGAATATAGCATAAAATACTGGTCTAAACCTATTTTCTACCAAACTGCTTTCTAATTTTCCCAGTAGTTCTTATCAGATAGAGAGATACTTCCCAGGTAATTTATGTTTTCTGGTTTATCAAACACTAGGTTCAGTTGAATAGTTTCTGAGTCTTCCTTTTTAACTCACAATCTACCAAGACTCATTGGCTGCATTTTTCAAATGTAGCAAAATCTTCCCTGCTTTTTACCTTCGCTTGTGTGTATGATTTTTGAACCCAGGTAAATGTGTATGTCTTTTCTTAGTAAATGCCATTTATTAGATTTAGCACTAATTTATACTAATATCTAGTTAGCAGTCATATACTGTTTTTAGATTTGCAGAGTGCTTTGCAAATATTATCTATCTCATTTGTTCTTCACAACATCCCTGGAAGGCAGTTGCTATTATTGTCTCCATTTTAGGGAATCCAGCCAAACAGAATTTATGTGACTTGTCCAGGGTCATGTAGCTGGTGTCTGCAGCTGAATTTGAACTTAGAGCTTCCTCTCCAGTTCCAGCACTCTCTATTGCACCTCCTAGTTGCTTTATTGAGTCTGTCATACTGATGGATTAGCTGTCACTCCTAACTTTCTGTCATCTGTTAATGTGAAAAAAGTGTTGTCTTTGCTTTTGCCTAAAGTCATTAATAAAGAAGTTTAATAGATTAACAAGCAGAATCCTACAATGAGTTGTTTATAAGAAACACACTTGAAGCAGACAGATACACAGAGAACTTCTGGCTGGAGGAGAATCTGTTATGTTTCAGCTGAAGTAAAAAAAAAAGTACGATTAGCAATGTCATGGTCTCAGACAAAGCAAAAGCAAAAATAAATCTAATTTAAAGAGATAATCAGAGAAATTACATCTTGCTAAAAGATACCATAAACAATGAAGTAATATCAGTGCTATGCACCAAATGGTATAGCTTCAGATTCTTAAAGAAAAAGTTAAATATGATACAGGAGGAATACTAAAATCATACTAGTGGGGGACCTCAACTTGCCCCTTTCAGAACTAGATAAATCTAACCAAAAAAATAAACAAAGAAAGAAGTTAAGGTAATGAATAGAATTTTAGAAAAGTTTAAGATGATATACTTCTGGAGAAAATTGAATGGCAATGGAAAAGAATATACTTTTTTTTATCAGTAGTATATGCCACCTACACAAAAATTTACTGTATATTTGGGCATAGAAACCTCACAACCAGATGCAGAAAAGCAGAAATACTAAGTGCATCCTTTTTAGATAATAATGAAATAAAAATTACATTTAATAAAGGGCAATGGAAACATGGATTAAAAATTAATTAGAAACTAAATAATCCTAAAAATGTACGGGTCACAGAAAAATCATAGAAAGAATCAATTTCGTTAAAAAGAATGACACAAAGAGCATGAGACAACATACCAAAGTTTATGGGATGTAGCCAAAGCAGTATTTAGGGGAAAACACTTAAATCAATAAAATAAAGAAAAAGCAGCTCAATGAATTGGGCATGCAACTTAAAAAAAAACACTTGACACTTACTAGCTGTGTGACCCTGGGCAAGTCACTTAACCCCAACTGACAAAAAAAACAGCTAGGGGAAAAAAAGAAATTGAAAACCTTCAGTTAAATACCAGGAGATTAATCACAAAGGAGAGATTAATAAAATTGAAAGTAAGAAAACCATTTAACTAATAAAACTATGAACTGGATTTATGGGGAAAAACAATAAAATACATGAACCATTGGTTAATTTGATTAAAAAAAAAAGAAAACCAAATTACCTGTATTAAAAAAAGGAAAAGGGTGAATTCACTACCAATGAAGATGAAATATAATCAATTATTAGGAGCTATTTTGCCCAATTATATGCCAACAAATCCAGTAATGTAAGTGAAATATAGAGATATTTACAAAAATATAAATCACCCAGTTTAACATAAGATGAAATAGAATATTTAAATAACCCTGTGTTAGAAAAAGAAATTAAATAAGCCATAAGTTAGTTTCCTAAGAAAAAAAAATCTTTAGTACTAGATGGATTCACAAGTGAATTCTACCAAACATTTAAAGAACAATTAATTCCAATACTATATAAACTACTTGGAAAAGTAGGCAAAGAAGGAGTCCTTCCGTATTCCTTTTATTTTTTTTAATATAAATTTATTTATTTTTAGTTTTCTACCCTAATACTGACAAAAGTCTCATGAGTTATAAATATCATCTTTCCATGCAGGAATGTAAACAGTTCAACCTTAATAAATCTCTTATGATTTCTTTTTCCTGTTTACCTCTTCGTGTTCCACTTGAGTCTTGTATTTGAAAGTCAAATTTTCTATTCAGCTCTGGTCTTTTCATCAAGAATGCTTGAAAGTCCTCTATTTCACTGAATGATCATTCTTTCCCCTGAAGGATTATACTCAGTTTTGTTGGGTAGGTGATTCTTGGTTGTAATCCTGTTTCCTTTGCCCTCTGGAAGATTATATTCCATGCCCTGTGTCCTTTAATAGAAGCAGCTGCTAAATCTTGTGTTTCCACAGTACTTGAATTGTTTCTTCTGGCAGCTTGTAATATTTTTCCTTGACCTGGAACTGTGGAATTTGGCTACAATATTCCTAGGAGTTTTCCTTTGGGGATCTCTTTCAGGAGGAGATCAGTGGATTCTTTCAATTTCTATTTTGCCCTCTGGTTCTAAAATATCAGGGCAGTTTTCCTTGATAATTTCTTGAAAGATGATGTCTAGGCTCTTTTTTTGATCATGGCTTTCAGATAGTCCAATAATTTTTTAATTATCTCTCCTGAATCTATTTTCCAGGTCAGTTGTTTTTCCAATGAGATATTTCACATTGTTTCTAATTTTTTATTCTTTTGGATTTGTTTTACAGTGTCTTGAATTCTCATAAAGTCACTAGCTTCCAATTGCTCTATTTTAATTTTTAAGGAAGTATTTTCTTCAGTAATCTTTTGGACTTCCTTTTCCATTTGGCCAATTTTTTTTTTAGGCATTCTTCTCCTCATTGCTTTTTGGACCTCTTTGCCATTTGGGTTAGGCTATTTTTTAAAGTGTTATTTTCTTTAGTATTTTTTGAGGTCTCCTTTAGCAAGCTGTTGACTTGTTTTTCATGATTTTCTTGCATCACTCTCATTTCTCTTCCCAGTTTCTTCTCTACTTCTCTTACTTGCTTCTCAAAATCCCTCTTGAGCTCTTCTAAGGCCTGGGACTGATTCATATTTTTCTTGGAGGCCTTGGATGTAGGAGCTTTAACTTTGTTGTCTTCTTCTGGTTGTATGTTTTGATCTTCTTTGTCACCAAAGTAAGATAATATAGTCTGACTCTTTTTGTGCTGCTTGCTCATGATCCCAGCCAATTACTTGAGTTTTAAACTCTTTGTTAAGGTAAGAGTCTGCTTCCAATGTGGAGAGTGTACTGTCCCAAGCTTCAGGGGTTTGTGTAGCTGTTTTCAGAGATACTTGTAGGGACCTGTAAATTTTCAGTTCTTGCAAGGTGGTATGATAAGGGGTGAGGTATGTACTCCTTTCCTGACCTGTGCTCTGGTCTGTTAGTGACCACAAGCACTCCTTTCTGTCCTGGAACTGTGAGGAAGGTTTCCTCTCCACAGCTACTGCAACTATGACCCAGATCCACACACGGGCAAAGCAAGAGATTCCTGCCTCAGCACTGGCAAAGAGATCCCTGCATTCCCCCTCTGATCAGCCACTCTATTCCCCCTCAGTCTGTGGGCTGGAAGTTCAGGATGAAGCCACAACACTGATGCCCACACTCTGTGCTCTGGAACTGACTCTGAGACCTAGCTCCTCTCTCTACACAGAAACAGACTTTTCCCACTGATCTTCTAAGTTGTCTTTGGTGTTCGTGGGTTGAGAAGTGTGGAAACCACCACACCTGCCTGCGATTCAGTCCTCTGAGGCCTGCTCCAGGTTTGCTGTGGCCTGCGCCCCCACGCCTCACTGCGCTCCTCTCCCCACCTTGCGTGATATACCTTTCTGATCAATCATCTAGATTGCCTTGGGCTGGAAATTTGCTTCACTCTGTCTTTTTGTGGGTTCTGCTGCTTTAGAATTTGTTTAGAGCCATTTTTTATAGATATTTGGAGGGGTTTGGGGGAGAGCTCAAGCAAGTGGCTGCTTTCTCGCCATCTTGGCTCTGCCTCTCCTGTATTCCTTTTATGACAAAAATATGGGGCTGATACCTAAACCTGGAAGAATGAAAACAGAGAAAGAAAATAGACTGTGGATAGTGTGGTCCATGGGATCTTGAAGAGTCGGACACAACTGAATGACTGAACAACAACAGCTGGTCTGCGGGGAATCCAGGTAGAGCCTTATTTAAGTGGGTACTTCCAAGCAGAGAGGACAGCAGGAGGAATGAGGATCTTCCAGTCCTAAGGGACCATCTATGCAGAGCCATGGTGGTGAGCCATGGAATGGTGTGCACAGGGAATGACTAGTCCATTTTGCATGTAGCAGAGGGTACCTTGACGTTTGATGGGATAGTTCATTTGGGAGGGCCATTTTATAGCATTTTCAAAGCCAGACTGAGGATTTTGTATTTTATCCTATAAACAGGAGGTTGTAACTGGTCTGTTAAAAGAGAAGTATGTTTTACTGATGCCTTTTCTTTTTACATCAAAGTCTTTTGCAGAAAAAAAAAGTCTATTGCTACTGCCATCAAATCAATCCATCTCTTGTTACAAATAAAAATAATTCAGCATTGTAACAAGCCAATCTGACAACGTATGCAACATTCTGCCACAGTAATTCTTTGCCTCTCTGCCATGAGAATGGCACATTTCATCACCTGTTCATTGAGATGATTGTCGTTTTTTCAGTTACTCAGTTTTAGGTTCCCTTTTAGATTGTATATTTTCATTCACTTTGTTGTAGTAATTGTGAATATTGTTCTTTTGGTTCTGCTTTGGTTCATCTGCGTCAGTTCATAAAAATCTTTCCCTAATTCTCCAAATCATTCATATTGCATAAACATATTTCATTATATTCATAAGCTAGTTTATCCATTCTTCAGTTGATAGGCACCCACAAAAGGTCCAAAAATGTTCATATTTTGGAATATATGGGGCTTCTCTTTTTGTCTTGACATCTTTTGTGCTCACTAGAGGAATCTCTGGGCCAAAGAGTACAGATAGGCTAGTTGCTCTTTTAGCTTAATTCTAGATTAACAACAGAACAGCCAGACAAGTTCACAGATTTACCAAGAGTGATGAGTATGTTTGTCTGGTCACAGCTACTCCACCACTGATCATTCCTATTTTTTGCCATCTTTGCCAATTTGCATGGTGTGCAGTGAAACCTTTTTAATGACTTTTAAAGAAAGTCTTTTTAATGATTTAGAGTAGAGGTGTCACATACAGTCCATGTGGCCAAAACACTTCCCAGTGGGGTGAGAAACAGATTAAAATGCAATTGGGAAATACTTGACAAAATAAATAAAAGTACAGTAAGACTAGATAATATTACCTTTTAAAACTAAGCCATTCCACAGCTGCAGGGATCCTTTTGTAAGGACTAGGTTTATATTTGGGGGATACCACTGATTTTGAGCATATTTTCACATGATCATTTATGATTTGAATTTCATTGGGGCAGTGGAGCTGTTCTTATATGTTTGTAACAATTTCTGATTTGTTTTGTATATTACTCTTATTTAATACAAATAATTTCTTCTAGTCAAGTTTCTCCTTTTCTTTTGTCTTCATCGATTTTATTTATGCATAAACCTTTAAATTTTATATAATCACGATTGGTTTTTTGTGATTTCCCATATCTGTTATTTAAGAATTCTTCCTCTAGGTGTATTTATAAAAGATACCACCTTCTGTTCTCTATTTTTAAAAGTGTTGTGACCTTTTGTATTCAGATCATGTTATCCCTTTGGAGGTCACTGTAATGCACAGGGTGAGTTTATACTTTATACTTCATATCCACAAAAGTGCTTTGCAGTTTTCTGATCAGTTCTTGTCAAAGAGGGAGGCTGCATTCTCAGTAACTGATGTTTTTCAGAGTTTATTAACCACTGGGCTGTTGTTTTTGTTTGCCTTTGTTTGTTTTTATTTATGCTGTTCCCCATATCTACTTTTCATTTTTTTAAAAACCAATACCAAATAGTTTTGATGATTGTTACTTAATATTCTAATTTAAAGTATACATTCCAGGGGCAGGTAGGTGGTGCAGTGGACAGAGCACCGGCCCTGAAGTCAGGAGGACCTGAGTTCAAATCTAGCCTCAGACCAAGCACTTGACACTTACTAGCTGTGTGACCCTGGTCAAGTCACTTAACCCCAATTGCCTTAAAAAAAGATTCTCTAAAGTATACATTCTTTCAACTTTGTTTCTAATTTTTCCCCCATTTCTTTCCTTGAGATTCTGTACATTTTTCCTTCAAATAAATTTTATTATTGCTTTATCTAGGTTGATATTGTTTTGGTAACAGTATAATGTCAGATCTTTAATTGGGGTAGTATTATCATATTTGTTCTATTGGCCCAATCCACACCACAAACAGTGAATAGGGAGTTACTATTCCCAGTAATTTATATTTTTTGGCTTATTAAACACTGGTTTATGGTCTTTCCACTGATTTATATTTTCATTTATTTCAGGAAGTGTCTTCAGATTTTATTTAGGTAAATCTTGCATTTGTATTGATTGGTAGATTAACTCAAATATTTTGTGCATTTTGTGGTTATTTTGAATGGAATATCATTTATTTTCATTCCTTCCTTTTTACTTCTAACATTGTTAAGGAGTGCTCATGAGTTTTGGAGGTTAGTTTTGTATCTTTTTACCTTACTGAATCTGATCTGATTCTCTGGGTATTTTGTAACTATATATCAGGTCATCTGTCTCTTCTGTAAATATTTATTTACTGATTTCTAAGATGAGAACAAAAGTAAATGTGCCAGTGAAAAGGCATTTATTGAGAGGTTACTATGTATCAGGCACTGTGATAAGTGCTGGGGATACAAATGTAAACAAGCATGACAGACTGGGCAGTTAAGCAGTATAGTAAAGAGAGCACTTGTTCTGGAGTCAGGAAGTGATGAGTTCAAATCCAGCAGGGTGATCCTGGGGAAGTCATCTAACTTCTTTTTCTTTTAGTGCCTTCATTTCTAACATGGGGATGAGAAAAGTACATGCTTTGCAGGGTTATTGTAAGGATAAACTGAGATAACATTTATGAAACATGTAACAGTGACTAGGTTCTTAATAAATTCTGATTTCCTTTCTTCATCCTTCCCCCTTGCCTTCAAGAATTTTGCATTGTAATAGGGGAAGCCAACACAGCAGAGAATAGTGGTTAGGGAGGGAAGTATTTTGAATGGGGATGTCAGGGAAGATGGTGATTGGAGTCATGTCTTCTCTGGGGAGAGGGAGAGGAGTGTCTGTTTGATTACTGTTCTCAGAGTTGGAATTTGAGGCCTGGTGGGGAGTCCCATGTGCACATGATGACTGAGCAGGACTTGTGGTAGCGTTCTTCGATCTGGGAAAGATCAGAAAGCCAGGTTCCTAAAGGTGGGAGTCTGAGTTCTGGATCTTTATCAGTATAACAAATATTTTATCACTTGTATTGTTACATATTTTCTCTTTCTCTTTCTCTTTTTTTCTGGGTTATTTTTCTGTTTGGCTATCTGTCTGTGTTTCTATCAGAAAGTTTTTCTGCATTATCACACCACCAGTTTTATTGATTTATTAATTAAGGAGTGATGTTTTTATCCCTGAAATATGATTTCTTTTCTTCCTCCTACCTTCCTCACTTTTCCTCTTACATCTTGTTACTAATTTTTAAGCTTATTGATGCTCTTTTTGCTTTCTCGTATCTCAGATGTGAGGCTTTGGTTTTGCTTTTAAAGAAACTGAAAAATAAGCAAGAAGACTTTCTCATCCTATGATCATAGCCCCAGCCACATGAAAACATGTACAGTATTTCATTTCTTAGTCTTTTATTGCTATCGGATGTGTTCAGTTCCTCTCCTCTCTCCTCCCCTCCCCCCAGATACTTTTCATCTTGAATACTCTGCCCTGGATTCTTTTGCAAGACTGGCTTGAATTCTTCATTTGTGTTGAATGTCTAGTTATTTTCTCTGCAGGATATTTTATCTCATGGTATAAACCATTTATCTTTCTTTTTGGAATGTCATTGAAAATTTTCTTTTAGTTTCTTGTAAACAAGGAGCAAGCTTCCATTCTAACTGATTGTCCTTGTAGTGTGAACTTTTTGTTTTCTGGCTACAAAAAGATTTTGTTGTTTCATGGTATAATTTTAAAGTTTGAAGTCTTCTGATAAGTTCAATTTTTTTTCTGTTTTTAGAATCTCTCAATCTATGGTTTGTCATCTGCTTTCAATATTTCTAGGCACTTTTCCTGTATAGTTTTCTGAAGTGTGGCATTTAGGTTTTCTATTTGATGGAGTTTTTCTCATAACTCTGTATATGATCCTTGGATTATTGTTTCATAATCTAACGTCAGGGTCAGTATTCACCTTTGGTAGAATTATCATATGTTCTTGGAATCTTATGGTGGTTACTTGATACTGTCTTTTTATGATTTTCTTACTGTAAACATCTTGTGCATCTCACTCAGCCTCTGATGCCTCTTTTCTGTTCTGTCATATAATTGTGGTTGAACAAGATCTGTGGAGCTCAAGGAATGAAGGAGACCTGCTGAGACACTACTGCAAGGAGGCTCAGAAAGAACATGGTTGCTAGGCTCAAATCTCCGTTTCCATTTCTTACTCTTCTAAGTTCCACCTTATTCTTTGCCACCAACTTTCTTCAGTCACCAAACTGACACTTCTGGTGAGAGAAACAATGATAATCTTTTGTAGTTGAGTCTCTCTTCCACCTTTCTCTTAGATCTTCAAAAACAGGAAATGTTTCATGAGTGAGTGTCATCCTTGTGCAAAGATTATTTGATTTCTTTGTCATTCCACTTTTTAGGCTATGTGCTGTCAAAATGAGTAACATGCTGAAGATTTTGATTATAGGCATGACATGGTCAGATCTTTGCTTAGGAATATCATTTTGGCAACATATGGCTTTGGGAATAGAAAGCATAAGAAGGCAAACCAACATAGGGACTGTTGTGCCAGTCCAGGGGAGAAATAATGAGGGGCTGAATCGGGTTGGATGAATTCACGATAGATAGAATCAACATGACTTGAGAAAAGATTGAATATTAATTGAATATTTAGAGGGCGGGGTATGTCAAAGACAACTCCAAAAATCATCACTTTTGGATGACTATAAGTATGACCTTTAAGAAATAGAAGCATTTGAAGGAGGTATATATTTTGAAGGAAATATATGCATTTTGCATACACTGCATTTGATATACTTAGAAAACATCCTAATGGAAAAGTCCATTAGGCAGTGTAGTCCTGAAGTAAAAGAAGGAGATTAGAGAATGTGTGTGTACGTATGTGTACACACACACACACACACACACACACACACACACACACACAACACACACACACAGAGGGGGAGAGAGACAGAGAGGGAGAGGGAGAGAGAGAGGGTGTAGTTGAGCCCATGATATCTCAGTAAGGAAGCAGCTGGGTGGAACATTGCCATATAATTATATGCCACCTACCTGTACATCCTTGTCCATCATCTCTAGTACTAGGTGTGCCTGATGTCAGACCATCCAAAACACCTAATGACCCCCCACTTCCAGAATGAACCTCTTGCTATGAATTATTCCGGAACCTCACTTTCTTGCTTTGAGGTTCACTACATCCACATTCATCACCTGGTAGAAATTCTAGTCACATTTATTTCCTAAAATCCAGGTCACTCTCCCTACTTTCTCAAGGAATTCAGAATCTGCTCACATTTTTTTTTTTGCACTCTAGCCACAGTCCTCCTTTTGGGAATGTCAGTACATATACTGAACATTGTGTGAATGACACAATGATGACCATTCACTTGATGGCACCATCACTGATAACAGTTCTACTTTTGTTACCATAAATATCACAGTTCTGATCTCTGATCACAATCCCCCTCTGCCTTCCTCTTCCTAAGCCTCTTCCTCATCCTCACTATGGATTCCAATGCCTCCAACTCCTTTTTTGCAGTGCCTGGTACAAAGTAGGCACTTAATAAATGCTTGTTTTCTTCTCTCCTTCCTCCCTTCCTGGGGAGAGCTACTTTACAGTTGAAAGACAGCACTGGAAGTGAATGTATCTATATAATAGGACAGTCCACTACAGACTATGAATTGAAAGGGGCAGGAGAGAGACTTTAGGTCTAATGATGACTTCATTGATTAATTTCTTATCTCCAATATCCTAGGCAGGGAGATTCAGGGAATTGTTCAAAAAGGCCTTGACTGTGCAAGCATGGGGCATGAAAGGTCTGGCATAAGGTTAGGCAGGAGTGGAACATGTTTACAGCAGAGGCTGCCTACTGCATACAAGCCTTATGAATTTTAGAAGCCCTAAAAAATCTGACATGGAGAGTTTGAGGCCATATCAATACTGTATCTAAAGCATTCCCCTTATCTACTTGTCTAGTAATCCTGTTGCAAAAGAAAGTGTTCATCTGATATAACCTGTACTAGGTAGTCACTTACTATCTCTTTAATAATGTATTCTAGAATTTTGCTACCAATTGAATTTAAATTCACTGGCCCATAGGGTGAGACTCCATTCTCTTCATTTTCAGAAATTTGATAATAAATTTTCATTGGATTTCTCAATTTTTCAAAGATCAATGACATTGACTTAGTAACCCCACATACCAGTTCTTTGATTACCTTAGCAGGTGGATCATCTAGTCCAGGTGACTTGTCCTCATCAATGACAGCTTTGGATGTCTTTGGATATCACTCATTATCCATTTTTCTGTTTTTACCAGTCCAAAGGTCATTCTCCTTGGCAGAGGAAAAATACAGGATTTGTGTAGTCTCTCAGTGGTCCATTACTCTTATCATCCATTCCAATCTTTTTAGAGCCTCTTCTCGTCCTGAATATAACTTAGAAAAGTACAGCCTCTTTTCTTGTTCTTGGCATCCTCAGCTTATTCTACGCTTTTGGTGTACTTGACTTAGTTCTTAGAGAACCATGGCACACTCTCATTACATCCTCTTGTTTCTTTCCTCTAGACATGGTCTACATAAATAAATTTCTGCTCATATTTTTTGTTTGCATCTTGCCCACATTTCCCCTGGTTGCTTCCCTACTGCTGTCTTAAAGAACTATACCATATAACAATTAAAATTTTTTTAAAGAAAAAGAAGAAAAAAGTCAGCAAAACAGATCAAAACAGGAAAAAACATTCCGATAATATGCTCAGTGTTTTATAGTCTTCCCTCCAGAGGAGCAGGAGGAGAGATATTCTTATATCTCATTTTGGGGGCGACACTTGTTATCTGTAATTGTATAGCTTTCCTTTTTTATTGTTTTGTGATTGCTGGTATTTACTTGTGCACATTGTTTTCTTGGCTCTACTTCTTTCACTTTGCATCAATTTAAGTCTTTCCATGAATCTGTTTTGTTCTTGTTTTCTTAATAATATGTTTTTTTTTTAAGGCAGTTGGGGTTAAGTGATTTGCCCAGGGTCACGTAGCTAGTAAGTGTGAAGTGTTTGGTCTGAGGTCAGATTTGAACTCAGGTCCTCCTGACTTCAGGGCTGGTACTCTATCTGCTGAGCCACCTAGCTGCCCCTTAGTAATACATTCTTGAGAACATCCTATCCCTTGTGGACCAACCTTTGTGGAACAACTGGAGTTGTTTTTTACTCTGAATCCATTGAAATCCATTCTCTGAAAATCTAGTATACATTTTTGTTTCCCTAAGTCCTCATCTATTTCAATCCAGGCTATTTATAGTATACACCATACTACAAAGTATACTTTATAATAAACTTTGCTTCTTTTCTTGCTTCCATTGATCTACATTCAGATGCTCTCTAGCACCCTGTACTACCACTTACCCTTATGCTCCATTTTGAAATGGCCTCATATTAATACACACACACACACACACACACACACACACACACACACACACACACACACACACACACCCTCTATCACAACCATTTTTTCTTTCCCTATTCTTTTGAATTGGGTATTTCCTTCCAGATTACAACATGTATATGGATGGACAAATGGTAGTACATCAGAATGTATCTCTGGGACAGACGGTATGTGTGAACAGTGAGTTGAGCCCAGAGATGAACAAGAGGAGGAAAGTGAACTAAAATACTTTTGGGAAATTGTACAGCTCTTTTAGTGACCTCAAGCTTCCTATGGAAGCAAAGATCCAACTTTTTAATAGTAGTCTTCTACCAGAGTTCTCATATGGCAGCAAAAGATGGAATAAGTCTGTCTTCAAAGAAATAAAAGTGACTATCACACAGAGATGGCAGTTGAGAGGCTTGATTGGTGTGAGGTGGCTACAGCACAGGACCAGTGATGACTTTTGAAGAACAGGAGTAAAGCTCAGCATGGCAATGCATGCCTGTGATCCCTGCTCTCTGGGAGGTAGGGGCTGCTAGATCTCTTGAGCTCAGGAGCTCTGAGCTGCAGTGGGCTCAGCCAGTTGCACTGAGTGTAGCATTGGTTGGAGGAGCCCCCCAGAGCAGAGAGCCACCCAGCTGTTGAAAGAGGGGTGAGTGAACTGGCACCATGCTGGAAGATGGAACAAAAAGGTCAAACCTCCTAGGCCAAGCAAAGTGAGACCAGCCCTGTAAGGGGCCCATCCACTTCCAGCCTGGGTGAGATAGGGAGATCCAGTCTCATAAAACAGTTATGTAAAGAGATATGGCCTGATCAAGTGACTAGCATGAGGGAGTGGAAGGTGGAGAGCTAGGGTACTCCATCTGGTACTCAGGAGAACTGGAGGAAGTTTTCCAGGACATTGGGTGGCAAATTTATGGGGAGACGTGGATAAAAGAGGCTTCATTACACACCATTGGGGGGTCATTTCCTAATTGATGAGATCATACATCCAGTTGAGTGTGCCCTTCTGGAACCCCATTCTAGTCTCAGTTCTTCAGTGATATCAATCTTGTCAAATTTGCCTCCTATTTGGAATGCTAAATCACTCTGTTTTTGTTACCTTGTACATTTGTATATAGGTTTTTGAGGCCATGGGTTGTATTCCAGGTTTATTTCTTGGAATGTTTCTCCTGGGAATTTCTGGGCATCCCTATTGTTTATTCTTCTAACTAATTTGTCATCCCCCCCCCCATCATTCCTAGCTTTGTGGATCTATGGGCAGCAGTTTTATCTCATCTTCTTTCTTTTTAGTTTATAGTTCTTTTACTTAGATATATGCAAGAGGCCAGGAAAGTAAATTCTTGGTTGGTTTTTTTGTTTTGTTTTCTTTTTTGGGCTAGGCAGTGGGGTTAAGTGACTTGCCCAGGGTCACACAGCTAGTAAGTGTTATGTGTCTGAGGCTGGGTTTGAACTCAGATCCTCCTGAATCCAGGGCCAGTGCTTTCTCCACTGTGCCACCTAGCTGCCCCAGAAAAGTAAATTCTTACTGGTTCTTGTTACATATGATGTATCCCTGGCCACGAACTGTCATTTTTATATTTTAGTTCATGGTCCAGAAGCTACAATCCTGGTTTCAGATACCACCTTCTTAACTTCCAAAATTTGCTGAGCAAAGAAATCTTCACCTTCCTTCAGAGCAGTCATGAACCGCCCCCCCCTTGCGTTCCTGAGCTCTTCCACTTCTTGCTCCCTGTTTCCTTCTGCCTCTCCAGATTCCTTGTTTTCTTTTTCACCTTGAAGCCCTTCCAATGTTCTCCAAGGTCTCTTCTCTCTAAATTCTATGATCCTGTGATGCCTTCTTTTGACAGCAGTTCCACAGAAGTGTTTGACCAGGTGGAAACAGTAACACATCAGAGACTTTAGGAGTAGTTTTTTAAACATTCTTTCTTTTACCAAAAAGAGTGATTCTTTTCAGGTGTTTAAATGACTACCTAGGAAACCCACCGAGATTTCTTGTTTTATCTCAGAGAATTATAGCCTAACTGCTGCCAGTCGACCAGTCACAAGTTCAACAGCAAGTACATTTTAGCAAATTTACCGTACATTGCACTTCCTCTTACTTATTAGCTCTAAAGAGGAACCAATTTAGTCAATTAAAGTCCTCAGAAACAGCTATTTTTTTTAACCCAGAGAAAAATTAATCATATCTCTCCAGATCATATAAATGAGTAGAAATTGCTGGAGTCCTTTTTGCAGACTGGTGGTTGGGAGTGAGGTTAATAAGGTCTCAGGGCTGAATGAAAGCAAATGTGTTCCCCTTTCCCCCCATTAAATTTTTATTAAATTGCCAGTTTGTATGCAAGCTAGTAGCAAAAGGCAATAAAATAAAGACTAGCACATGGAAATTTATAGGTATAATAAATTTTTTAGTGAACAGTGAGCAAATACATAGTGCAAAAAAAAAAGAAGAAATAAAGAAAAGCAGCCAGAATGCTATTTATATTTTTTCCTCATACTCATGCGTAATAAGGCGTATTCTGCACCATCCCCCAATTTCCTTGTTGCCTGGGACTCCCATTGCACTAGCTAGAGTGGTTTCATTGTATGTAAGTTTATACCCTTACCTCACTTGAGTGTCACTCTTGTTCTTACTTTAATCAATTTCTTTAAATTCGTTTGATTCCATAGCAGTGATTGCAAAATGAGGGAGCTTGACCTCAAAACCTATGACCAGGCTCATTAAAGACATTCCCCAGACTTTTAAGAGGTGTGCCTTTGTGTTGTTAGAGTACAGTATAAAATCTGTGAAAGCTAGGGGTTTCTGCCATGTTCAATTCAATTTAAATCAGTAAGCACATATTAAGCATCTGCTCTATGTGTCTGTCATAAAAGAACATAGATACCTCTTTTTGTGTTTCTGTCTGTCTAGTTATCTGTCTGCCTCTCTGCCTGTCTGCCTGTTTATCTGTCTGTATATCTACATACAGATTCAAGATGGAAGCAGTGTGGTACATTGGGTTGAAGGCCTGTGTGGCCTCTGACTCACACAGCCTATGTTATTCTGAGAATCACTTAACTTCTCTGTGCCCTAGGCAGCTCTATTACATTTTTTTAAAGACAATTGGGGTTAAGTGACTTGCCCAGGGTCACACAGTTAGTAAGTGTCTGAGGCTGGATTTGAACTCAGGTCCTCCTGACTCCAGGGCTGCTGCTCCATCTACTGGGCCATCTAGCTGCCCCTTAAGATTACATTTTAGTGCAGATGCCAACCTCCCTTGATCTAGAGAGTTTTTAATCGGGAACCCAGTTCCACACACCCCCACCCTCCCAGAGCAGGGAACAGTGGGCTTGTCACCTCCCTCTTCTTAAAAACCATGCTTCTTCCACTGTAGGTCACACCTGCTTGAGTTGTGTTTATTCATTGGGTTTCTGTTCCCTCAAATTCCCCAGATCTTCTGACAAATTGACATCTCTACAGTCTTTCCCATCTCATGCTTTTAAAGTTGATTTTGTTTGGGAGGTGGTCTCAAGCTTTGCCGTTATCATTATGCTTTAGATCTAGAATAAACCTTAGTGATGGATCCCTACTCCCTCTTGCTAAAGAGAAGATAATTGAGTTCCAAAACAGAGAAATTGGCTTCCCCAAAGTTGCATGATTATTCATCACAGATCTCTTTCCCAATTCAGGCCATTTCCCACTGTAATAATCATAATTCACTTTTCACCCAGTGAGAAAAAAAAGTGCTAACAACTGAGCTAAGTGCTAGTGATACAAAGACAAAAGAGAATCAGGAATTTATATGCCGATGGGGGAAGACAGCATGTTCACATATGAGTAGATATTAAATAATGCCTAGTGAATAGAAGGTAGTTTGGGGAGGGGTGCCCTAGCACAGGGCTTCTTAAACTTTTTCCACTGAGATCTCTTTTCTTCTTTAGGAAGCAGTTTGTTGGCATTGTGTGGCCTGAAGGCATGGGCAGTGCAAAGTGTGCATGCTTTATGTTCACAACCAAAGCAGCAGTAAAGTTGCAAGCCCTGCCAGAAACACCTCGGATTCATTGTTTGGTTTTTAATTAATTTTTTGTCATTGCATGTTCAGAAACCTTTTACTGTTGCCAAATGTTTTGTGACCCCATATGTGGTCATGGCCCACAATTTACATGGTGTGCACAGCCTGGGGGACCAGGAAAAGCTTCATGAAGAGAATGATGCTTGAGTTCAGTCTTGAAAGATTTCTAAAGATGGAAGTGAGAGACACTCCAAGGATGAGCAGCAGCCAGTGAAGATTCTGAGAAGGGAGATGGAGACATCTCTGTGGAGTAAAGCAGGACTGGAAAAGTAGGAAGGGGCCAGGCAATAAAGGGCTTGAAGTGCCTAAAGAAGGTGATAGGGAGCTCTTGGTATTTGGGAAGTGGCATTGGGGCTCCTCCATGATCAGACCTGTGTTTTAGGAATATCATTTGGAATTAGAGTACAGAGAGACTTGGGACAGCTCAACCAAAATGGCAGCTACTACAGTAGTCCAAAGAGAGGTGACGAGCGCCTGAACATATGGTTCATACAGGTATGCGCGGCAGGGAGGCGACAGTAGGCATGGGAGAGGTGCTGGAGAGGCAGATTTAGTAGCTGCTTGTACACGTGGGGCAAGAGTAAGAGTGAGATTTTGGATGGTGATCAAGGTGAGCCTGGGCGAATGGGTGAATGGCCCCCTTGACAGCAGGAGAGGTTCAGGAGAAGGGGAGGGACGGGAAAAGGAAGATCAGGCGCTCTGGTTTATATTCCAGCCTGGTTACCTTGGTGTTGTCTTCAGTTTCTTGCTCTTGGTCACACACACCCCAGCCCTCTATATCTACTCTGAAGGTGGGTCTGCTTGCCCTAAGTCTCTCCCTACTCTAGTCCATTCTCTGCTCAGCTGCCAAAGGGATTTTCCTAAAGTCTAGGTCTGACCACATAACCTCCTATTCAGGGAACTCTAGGGGTTCCCACCTTCTGACTGCATTTTCACTGGCTGCCCACATTTCTGCCTCCTGGCTTCCTTCTGTGTTCAAAAGCCTATTCTGATCTAGGCTCGTGCCTTTCTTATTTGGATTATCTTCAATTTATCCTACATACAGTTTATTAGTGCCTGTTGTCTCTTAAATTAGAATATGAGAAAGAAAGGGAAGTAATAACCCCCTGCTGTGTGCTAAGGGTTTTGCAGACATGTCATCTGATCCTGGGAGGTAGGCTATTATCCTCATTTTTCACTTAAGGAAAGTGATTTACCCAGGGTCACAGAGCTCATAACTGTCATTGGTCAGATTTGAACTCCAGTCTTCCTAACTCCAGGTTCAGCCCTCTAAATACTACACCAGCTAGCAGCCTGTGAGCTCTTCGAGAAAAAGAACTGTCTTTTTCCTTTCTGTATACTCCTGGTGCATAACACAGTACCTGGCATACAGTAGGCACTTAATAAATTTTTCATTACTGAATGACTAAAATCCAGTAGTGAGTATTCAGTATAGAGAGTATGCAGTTTCCTTGTTCCGTTCTTTCTTTAGTTGACAAAGGACGGAAAGAATTATTTTCCAGGTGTGCTTTTTGTTGTATAGTCTTTTATCACTTAAACATCCCTTTAGCTAGGGAAACTCATGTACTGTTAACTTGGGTTCAGAATGTTATTTTTTTCACATGGAAGTAGTCTACAGGACAGGATTTCAGGTGGATACTATAGAAAGGTGGTGGAATCTTTCCTTTTCCTCTCACTGTCACTTAAGGTAGGAATAACAACCACTTTCCTGGAAGCTTTGTGTCTTTATGTGTTTCCTTTTCTCTTCTGTGTTGGAATTGAATTAATTGTTGTGAACCATTCTCCAGAAGGTCACTTCATTGCTACTCAGTTGCTTACTTACTCATCACCTTGTCATGTCCAATTAATCCATCAGATTTGGGAGTTGGTGATGTATCCACACTTATGTTTCCACCTTGTAGTTTCTTCAGTCTAGTTAACTAGCCACTCAAGATTTTAATAGGCTCAGTCATTATTGCTCTTGTATAAAACATCTCTGCCTTTAAAACCTCAAGTATGGACAATTTGGAGAATTCCTTTGGTCAGGGCCCTTTAAACAATCTGAAGAGTGCCATAGTGCAGAGAGGGCCATGGCTACAGTCAGCAAGGCCTGAGTTCAGATTTAGCTTCAGTCACTTAACTAGCTGTGTGACCCTGGGCAAGTCACTTCACCTTGTTTGTCCCAGTTTCCTCATCTGTAAAATGAGCTGGAGAAGGAAGTGCCAAACCACTCTGATATCTTTTCCAAGAAAACCCCAAACAGGGTCACGGAGAGTCAGACACGACTGAAATGAATGAATAAAAACTCCATAGATCACATTAAATCTCTATAAATTTATCTGGAATCACCCCCCCCTTTTTTCAAATGAGAAAGCAACCTGGTTTTGCTTCCCTGTTATGTTACATAATTAAAAAAAATACAGTGACCATACATATGACACTCTGTTAATAGTGTTCAGATGACAATTCACCAGCAAATTGTGTAAGGTTCAGACAGAAAAGTGAGGCCCTTGTAACTTGTAAAATTGTCACAAAGTGCTTGCTGGGTAACTCTTTAGATAATGTAAAAAATTGTAAAAAATTAAAAACTACTTCATTACCCTTGCGCTCCATTGTAAGAAGACAACATTTCAATATCTAAAATGATAAATATGTAGGTGATTCAATGACGTTGCAAAGGCATTCTTCGTGTGGTAGAAAGTTTCTAAAAAGGTCTTGGCTCTACGCTTAAAGCAAATGACTTCCCCTTTCACTGTATTGAGGGGTATGTCCAGTGTGAGCTTTTTCAGCTCCCTTTATCCGTTCCTTAAAACTCCTCAGCCCTATCATGTTCTTTGTCCTCCTTAGAGCTGATTAGACAAGAAAAGGCATCCATGCTCCTTAATAAAATTAATCTTCTGTTTGTACCTTTGATCTCCTGCCCACTTCAGGAACCTTCTTCAGCAGGGGGCTTCTAGTTCTGATGTACCTTCAGTCTCTCTCCACTGCCATATATATGGTCCTTGATACTTTAGAAGAAAATGAGATGAGCCTTTCCTTGACTCTTCTAAACTGGTTGACATCTTCCATGACATTGGCTGACATCTCTGACAAATATATATCTCCTGGTTTTATGCCTCATTTGATATCGGTAATCAAAGGGATGTCAAATCACATTGTCCCTTCTTTCTGAAATAATCTTTTATGATGTTAACATAAGCATGTGAGATTTTATTAGAGTAGAACCCTTGAGGTATCATTTTGTTCTGCCAACTCAGTGGCTTTGTTAGAGTCCAGTGTATCTTGCATTCTCTGTGCCTTTTTGACAGCCATGATTTTAACAGCATACTCTACTGTACAAGATCATTTATCAAACTCTGCCTGTTTGTTTCTCATGCCTTCATCAAGCATGCCATTGAAAAACTAGGTAAACTATTCTCTTTTAAAAGACAGGAAGAGCATAGTTGTTCATTTGTTCTTGATTGCTGCTTCCCTCCCCTTTTTAAAAAAAAATTTATTTATTTAAATTTTTGTTGATTTAATTTATCAACAATCACCTCCATATGCTTTTGAGTTTAAAATTTTTCTCCCCCTTCCTCCCCACCACCCTCCTCCCCAAGATGGCGGACAATCTGATATAGGCTCTACATTTACATTCCCATTAAAAATATTTTCACATTAGTGATGTTGTAAGTAAAAATTAGAACCAATAGCAGGAACCACCAGAAAGAGGAAACAAAACTCAACAGAAGAGAAAAAAAATAGCAATTCAACTTCCATAGTTCTGTCTTTGGATGTGGATAGCATTTTCCATCACGAGGCCTTTGGAGATGTCTTAGATCCTTGTATTGCTGGGAAGGGTTAAGTCCTCCCCTTTTTTAAAAATAGTGATAGTCATTTTTTTTCTGATCATTCTGGATCTTTTCCACTTTATGACATCTTGAAAATCAATCCCTCTATCATCAGAAATCTGTTGTCTCCAACACAAACCTTGGTGCTTTATTTGGTCTGATCATTCTTCTTTTCGCATCTGTGCTTTCTTTAGCTTCATTTCTACTTCCTCATACATGACTTTGAAAACTGTATTAGAGTCCAAACATGTTTCCTCCATTGTGATTATTGGAGAGTTGTAGTAGAGCTAGGTGTCACAGTGGGTAGAGTACTGGGCGTCGAGTTAGGAAGATCTGAGATCAAATCCGTTCTCAGACACTAGTATGATCCTGGGTAAGTCTCTTAACTGCTTTCTCTCAGTTTCCTCAAATGTAAAAAGAGTAAACCTTCCTCCCAAGGTTATTGTGAGAATAAAAAAATAGTATTTGTAAAGTGATTCATAAACCTTAAAGCACATAAGTGCTAGCTATGATGTTGAAGATGATAATGCTCTCAACAGATCTTTTCAGTTTTTCATCTGTTGTCCTTTTTCCAGTTTCATCCATAACATAAGTGTGCTCAGAATAAACTAGTTAGAATTTCGTGCCCAGCTTTCTAAAATCACTTTCCCTTCTACCACTCCTTGCTGTTTTATAAGACAGTAGTGCTATGCATCAACTCCTTTCCTCAGTAAGGTTTTGCAAGTGAGTTTTTTATAATACACCCTAATGTTGTCCTTGGCTGCCCTCTTTGCTTAGCAAGGAACAGCCAGTCAATAAGCATTTGTTAAGTGCATGCTATGTGCCAGGTGCTGTATTAAGTGCTAAGAATACAAAGAAAGGAAAAAAGACAGTCCCTGCTCTTAAGGAGCTCACAGTTTAATGAGAGACAACATGCAACGACTATGAACATATATACTGTATAGGAGCATGCACGTGTGTGTGTGTGTGTGTGTGTGTGTGTGTGTGTGTGTGTGTGTGTGTGTGTGTGTTCAACAGGGGGAAGGCACTAGAATTTAGGTTGATTCGGAAAGGCTTCCTGTAGAAGGTGGGATGTTAGCTGGGACTTAAAGGAAGCCAAGCCTTTGCTGGCAGTTTCTTAGCTTTTTGGGCTCATTGTTATGTCATTTTCCTTAAATTTCCTTTGGGATTGAAGATAGTCTGTGCCAAGGTAGAAGAGGCTTAGCTATGTACCTTGCCTTCTGAGTTGCATTTTTCAGACTAGGTCTTGATTGTATTCTTTATTAAGTTCATCTGATTTGTAACTTAGCTAATTGACATGACTATATTAATTATATAACTGATATGATTGATATGACTCCCATATCAGTAACTGGTCTTTCTCTTTCTCTTAACATGTAACATCATTTTTGTGATGTCCTGTGTTTGCCATGCCCAGCCCCTTCTGCTTTTCTTTCTTTCTTTCTTTCTTTTTCTTTCCTTTCTTTCCTTCTTTCTTTCTTTCTCTTTCTTTCTTTCTGTCTTTCTCTTTTCTTTCTTTCTTTCTTTCTTTCTTTCTTTCTTTCTTTCTTTCTTTCTTTCTTTCTTTCTTTCTTTCTTTCTTTCTTTCTTTCTTTCTTTTTCTTTCCTTTCTTTCTTCTTTCTTTCTTTCTTTCTTTTCTCTTTTCTTTCTTTCTTTCTTTCTTTCTTTCTTTCTTTCTTTCTTTCTCTTTCTTTCTTTCTTTCTTTCTTTCTTCTTTCTTCTTTCTTTCTTTCTTTCTTCTCTTTCTTCTTTCTTTCTTTCTTTCTTTCTTTCTTTCTTTCTTTTTCTTTCCTTCTTTCTTTTTCTTTTCTTTCTTTCTTTCTTTCTTTCTTTCTTTCTTTCTTTCTTTCTTTCTTTCTTTCTTTCTTTCTTTCTTTCTTTCTTTCTTTCTTTCTTTCCTTCTCTCTCTCTCTCTCTCTCTCTCTCTCTCTCTCTCTCTCTCTCTCTCTCTCTCTCTCTCTCTCTCTCTCTCTCTCTCTCCCTCCCTCTCTCTCTCTCTCTCTCCCTCCCTCCAGTGGGGTTAAGTGACTTGTCCAGGGTCACACAGCTAGTAAGTGTCAAGTTTCTGAGGTCAAATTTGAACCCAGGTCCTCCTGACTCCAGGGCCAGTGCTCTATCCACTGTGCCACCTAGCTGCCCCTTGTGCCTTTTTTCATGAAGAAATTATTCATGATGTAGAGGCGTAGGGTATTGATAAGGTAGGTCTACAAGCCTTTCACTTTTTTCATTTCTCTTTTTGGGGGGAGGCAATTGGGGTTAAGTGACTTGCCCAGAGTCACACAGCTAGTTAAGTGTTATGTGTCTGTGGTCAGATTTGAACCCAGATCCTCCTGACTCGGGGGCCAGTGCTCCATCCACTGCGCCACCTAGCTGCCCCTGCAGCTTTCATTTCTTGATGTTATGGTTTCTAGCGTTCGTGGCTATCTTTCCCAATAATGTCTTTTCCAGTGAAGCCTCAGAATATTAAACTCATAAGTTCATAAGGTCACTGTTTGAGAGCTGGAAGGAATGATGAAGTTAATTTAGTTTGGCGAGTTTTGTAAAGAACCTCCATGGAGAGCCTTTATAGAATTTCTCTGCCACCTCATCATCGTCAGAAACAGATGTCGCTGTACAAACTTCCATTATCTTCACGGAGATCTTTGTCCTTATGCTCATCCTGAAGATAGTAGTGTGAAGTATCTCTGAATATGATGGGCTCTTTTGTTGTTTCTGCCTATGGAAGCGCCACTTAAACACTGTCTCTGAAAGAAAAATGATTCATGAGAATATACTTTTTAAAAACTCTTAGAACCTGCGTGACCCAATAATTACCCACAGTTCCATTTTAGAACCTGAGTACCAAGCCACCTTGAATTTCCCCTGGCTTTTTGCACAGAATGACAAAGCTCACACAGATAGCTAATTGCTGCTCTCTCTCCTCCTGAGCCCTACTTCAGATCTGACGCTTCTGTAGTATAGCTGCCTAGCGCTAGACTGCCACTCTTGGAAATGCCAGTTTCCAGTTGTATTTCTGAGTCCTGCATTCCTCCACTTACAAATGCCACCAAAGTTGGCAGCAGACCCAATTTCCTCTATTTAGTAATAATTAATATGCACATGCTTTAATCTTTTCTAAGTGTTTTCCATATCATAAGGAATACAGTAGCCTCCCCAACCCAATAAATGAAGAGGCCCCAGGGACTCTTGAAAACCCCTGAGTCATGGTGTCAGAGGAGGAAAGCCCCCTTTGTGGTTGGAAAGAATAGGAATATCAGCGAATTGCCTGTTTACCCCGCCCCCAGGCTTTTCCCTCAGCAAGAGTAAGCACAGTCCTGCACCCCAGGGGTTAGCTGGCTCCCTGCCTCCCAAATTCTGGTCCTATTCGGTCCATAGAAGAGCTTTATACACCCCACCCTGTTTCACCCGTATCGGGCACCTAACTCCATTCAGGACCTTAGGCCATCACTACCACTGCCCTCGGTAAAGCTTGCCGACTTCACCATCTCTCTCCTTCACCTCCAGTCTTGTGCTGCATTCAATCCAGTGGTGCTAGACATTCTAGCCATGGCATTTCTCTCCTTAAAAGCTTGAGCCTTCATTCTGAAGGTGACTAAGGATTCAGCAATCACATCTTAACTTCCCGCCTTTTTGCCTCAGAGAATGAAAACTGAATCTGGAACCACTTTCCCCAATGTCGGGAATTCCCTCTTCCTGACACCAGGGCCCAGCCCCACTTTCCCCACCACGTGTCCCTGAGTCTGTGATAACACAGAGAGTGTCTCAGGTACTGCAACTTTTTCAGTCCCATATTACAGATGAGGAAAACGTGAGGCCCAGAGAGATTCCGTGGCTCCACAGCCAGTAATATCCGAAGCTGAATCTGAGCAAAGGCCTCTTGATTCCACGTTTAGTTCCCCACCTGTCTACTAGGGATGAAGTCCTGGGGATTAAATGCAACCTTTTTGGGAAAGCACAATTCCTAGGAATCTAGTGGCCGCCTCTAGCTAGGGGATGTAGCTGGAAAGTGGAGAGCTGGTGAGATTTGGTCATGTGCTCCTTTCTCTGTAAAACATTCTCTTTACAGCTCTGGAAATAATGAGGATGCGCTCGCATTGATGCCCATTGCAGTCTGGTTCTTACCCTACTTTCAAGGGTCATTGGGTGTTCTTCACACACTCTGCGTTATATTCAGCCAAAGTACTTTGGCGTTCCCTTTATGTACCATTCCATGTTCCATCTCTCATCCCCGTGCCTTTGCTGTCCCCTCCACCTGGACTACCCTCCTTCCTCACCTCTGCCTCTTAGAACCCCTAGTTTCTTTGGAAGCCCAGTTAAGTGCTGCTTCCTCTGTGAGACCTTCCTTTCCTCCCCATCGCCTTCCTTGGGGTTGTGAGGGCCCTGCTCCCTCTGCCAAATGACTTTTTGTCTATTTTGTATTTGCTTGCTTGTTGCACACCAGCATCAGCTAAGCTTCCTGAAGGCAGGCCTGCTTTTTGTTTGTGTATCCTCATTACCTAGCCTATGAATGCTTCTTAGATGACTCCGTGAGCCTAGCTGGACACCATAGCCAACATAGCTCAAGGTCATCATCACTGCTATAAAAATACTGGAGTTACATTTTCGTGAGGCACCATCTTCCCAGAGAAGGGGCCACACGTTTCTGAGGGAAGAGAAGTTGCTAGTGATTTTGTCTCTGTTCTCTCCTTATTCTGTAGTTTTCAGGGTCCTGGCCTCTTCTTGGCCCTGCTTTTGATCATCAGAGCCAGAGAGCTCGACAGAACTATGCTGTTTGTGACAATTTCCATTTTCCTCTTTGAAACTTAGTGTATAAAATCTAGTAGCCATTCTAAATCTTCCATGTCATGTGGTCAGTTATTGTTGAGACTTCACAATCAAGTAAAATGAAACAGTTTCTGAAAGGCAAGGGGCATCTTCCCAGTGCCAAATTGCATTGGTGACCACATGGAGCTGTAGAATGAGAGTTTTGATGCTTGTTTGGTTTTTTTGGTGAAAATTTCCAGCGTTAAAAAAGAAGCTGACATTAGGTTTAAACAAAACTTAAACTTTTCTAGTCATGTGGAGATTTTTCAAGTTGGTATCTTAGTGCTGATCTTTTCAAAGTGATGGACTGAGATGATTTATGGGGTAATTTTTGGGCTGGTTTTGTTCCTTTGGTTTGTGTTCTTAAGGGCTTTTCTGAGAAATGGGCTCTGTTATAACTGGGGTGCTATCATAATTTGTGAAAACCAGCAGTATAATTCTAGAATTATGTGTCTCTCTGGGTAAAGACAGTTCAAGGCTAATAATTCTCACCTAATTACATGGAACATAGAGAAGTAGTTTGCTTTTAAAATATGTGATTAGGAAAGGCAGATTGCAAATATTAAATAGAACAAAATGCCATCCTATTTAGAGAACCGTATTGATTGTGTATGGCATTTAGCTGGTAATTAAATACTGTCTTCCATAGGACTATGCATGTAATAGGTGCCAAATGAATATGCAATAAAGGAATGCTTGAAATACTGAGACTGTGGCCACCGTTACTAAGACATGCTGAGCATGAATAAAGCTCATTTTTTTATTATCTGCAGACCCAGTTACTTTGTCTATAACCAGTGTCCAATCTTGCTACCAAAATTTATGGTGACTTTCATTTACAGAGGCTGGATAGGCAACAAATAGATATTCCTGAAGCACATTCAAGCATTTTAAAATAAGAATCAGCATGGAGGGCTGAGTAGCAAGCTCTATTCGGAGTCACAGGACCTGAATTCAAATCCTGCTTCTTTTCCTTACTGTATCTTTAACTTTGAATGAATCATTTCCTCCTCATGGCCTTGATTTCCTGCTCTACAGGATGACAGTATTGGACTAGAATTCTGGGGTGGGGAGTCTCGAGGTTACCTGTGGTCCTCTAGGTCCTCAAGTGTGGCCCTCTGAGTGAATTCAAACTTTACAGAACAAATCCCCTTATTAAAAAAATTTGTTTTATAAATTTGGACTCAATCCAAAGGCTGCACCCAAGGACCTCACTAGATGATCTCTGAGGTCCCTTCAAGCTCAAAATCCTGTGATTCTCTGGTTTGCTACTAGGCCATTTTGCTAAATTCTCACAATCCCAGCTCTGCTGACTAGTTAACAAAGAAACCGGAGTTGTCATCTTTTTGTGTCCTCTGTGTCAGTTTCCTACCAATGTTTAGAGTTTTCCTTTGTTTTTTCAGTGAACACTTGTCCTGCGCCTTCACATTCTTTCTTCATGGGGAAAGTAATGTATGCACAAGTGTGGAGATTGCCCAGCACCAACCAATTTATCTGATTAATGAAGAGCATGTCCACATGGCTCAGTCGTCCCCTGCACCATTCCAAGGTAAGTGAGCTAAGGTGACTTCCAAAGCATCAGTCACATTGCCTAATGAAGAGCATAAAGATGAAGCATGATTTTAAATAAGTGCATTATGTGGATTTGGGCCTCTGTGTTATTTCACAAGGAGGCATTTTACTCCAGCAGTTATTTTGAAAACTTCCCAGACTTGTGGCCAAAACATCCACTGTTCATGATCCTACCATCTCAGAGTTGGAAGAGCTACCAAGGACTGTCTAGTCTAAGCCAGGCCTGAAGACGAATCCCTTTGATAACCTGCCCACATGGTTACCCACATGGTCTTGGTACTCTCCACTGAGGAAGAACCCATTCCTTCCTGAGAAAAGCTTATTTGGATTTTAGATTGCTCAGATGGTTAAAAAGTTTTCCCTTACATTATAGTTCTGCCTCTATGGGTTAGTATAAGTCTCATCCTTCTTCATATAACTGAACTCTAATGTGAGTCCAGTCTCAGCCTCCCCAGTTCATTTACCTGGTCTTCGTATGGCATCATCTGGTAGCCGTTCCCCATCCTGGCCCTCTTTCATATACACTCTGCAGCTAAAGTGTGACTATGAAGAAGGAACACAATGCTCCTGCTATGGTGTGGCCAGATCATAGTACAGCAGGACCATCTTCCACTCTACACCAGCCCCAGTCCTAGGCACTACAACTATCTGAAACAACCCAAGAGGGCCTATTGACCAATGAATAAGAAATTTGTTCTAGGAGGCCTTCAGTTATTTGTGTCATTTCTAAAATGGTATCATTACCAGGGACACACCTGTGAGCCCTGCATCAGGATAGCTGAGGGAGAGCCTCAATGATTACTTGAGCTTGGTAGTTCTGCGCTAAGGGCTGAGCTGCTTGGAAGTCTGTCCACACGACGTCTGGAAAGAATGGGAGAGCCCCAAAGTGCAGGAGGCCACCAGACTGCCTATGGATGGTTAAAATGGTCAAAGCTCCCATGCTGATGACAGTGAGATTCAAGCCTGGAAGTAATAGGAAGGAAGGGAGACCTTGTCTTTTAAAAAAAATGACATTGTTGAAGAAGAAAATGGAACATCTCCTACATAGTCAGAAGAAAAATAACTTTATATTACATCAAATGAGTTAATTGACAAATCTTTAAATACAGAAATTCATTGCTTTGCAGGTTAGTTAACCTGATATCAGTAATGATGGATTGTAATATTATACACAATTAATATTAACCTCTGCATTTTTTGTTGCAATGATGGTAGTTGCTCCATCTGGTGTATGGTATCTTTTGGAAATGTCAGTGTTTTATTTCCTCATAAGAACTGAAATGAATTAGCCGACCAAACATAGATTAATGCATATTAAATTGTAAAAGCTAACTTCTTGACTGAAAATTAATGAATTTTTTTTCATTGCTTTAATATTTGTAAAAGACTAACTTGATCATCTTGTATAGCTGTTTTCTCAGTCAGTGTTTTTAATCTTTTTATTTCATAATTCTCTCTGAACAACATATTCTTCAGCTTTGTGGCATATCATCACCAAAGAAGTTTAGCAGAAATATACTTAGGGTCAGGCAAAGCACAGTTTCTAACATGCTGGTAGAATTGGCTAGAAGATTTTCATTGACACCGTAACAGGCTGTCACATGAATAATTAACCTCTGATCAACAGTTCTTGGCATTCTGTAAAATATGTATTGATTTAGCTTAATGAAACGTCTAATGGTTGAATTCAGGAATTACAGAAGAAACATGGATCACCCTCACAGGGGCCTAACCTGGTTATAATTTATTATTGTTGAAACAAAAACTTTGGCCAGATTGTAGGATTATGGATCTCAAGTTAGGAGGTTCATGAGATGTCGTCTAACCCAGCCCATCCATGTTCCAGATGACGTGGTTGAGTCACTTTCCCAAGATCACAGAAGGAGCTAAAGGCATAGCTGGAATTCAGGCTCGGTCCCCCTGCTGCAGGCTACTCCGTGTGGTTGCCCCAAGTGACTGGTCAGTTCTGTCCTGGTGGCCTCCTGCCAGTGGGCATCCGGGACCCTGGTTGTGTGTGCCCATGGGTCTTAAGGCAGTTATAGTAGCAGGACTCTTTACCACTGCACTAGTCTAATGCAAGTAAACCGTAGGCTCTGGCTTATCGTGTCCATCTGTGCCCTCTTGTGGGCAGCCTCAGAAAGTATCTGATTTATGTCCAATGGGACCATGAAGTCATGGAGTTAGATGTAACCTTGCATTTAGTACAGGATTCCCCTTTACAAAAGAGGATGGTAGAGTGAGACGTGGACAAGATGTGTCATCACGTAGTTTGAAAATTAGAAGAGACCTCAGTGGTGGCACACTGAATATAGCACTGGTCCTAGAGTCAGGAAGACCTGAATTCAGATGCAGCCTCCTACTGGCTGTGTCACCCTGAGCAAATCATCACCTTAGTTTCTTCACTGTAAAATGAGGGTAATAATAGCACCTATCTCTTGGGGCTGTTGTGAGGATAAAGTGAGATAATATTTCAAAATAGCTTTGAAAACCTTAAAGCAATATATAAATAAGTGCTAGTTATTATTCTAACACTTCCAAGGAGTTGGGGATGACTCATCACCCATTAGACCTTTGGATACCATCAAAGGACTTGAGTTTGAATTCTGGCGCTGGTATTTACTATCTATGAGATCTTATCCCTCAGTTTTTTTCTTTTGTAAAATAAAAACATTGCACTAGAAGACCACAAAGATTTGTCCCAGCTCTAAATTTTATAATCCTTGACAGGTGGTGATGTATATATCTCCTTAAGATCTGAAGATGATCAAGTCCTTTTTAGTATAACATAAAATATTATTTTAAGGGCTCTCCATATGTTACTTACCCACTACTGCCAATTTAATTTTCCTCATAAAGAGAACAAGTGGCATGTACCATCACACCTGATTTTGGTTTGTGTTGTAGATAAATTGCTAGAAAATTTAGAACACTCCAGATCTTAAGGTTGTATAACAGATCTTATAGGGATAGTATTCGTCTAGACCTCCAATTTAATTGGTGTAAGGATTCCTGGTGAGGAAATCCCTTCCACCAGAATAGATCTGCAGTTAGTGCACAACTTAGACCTGTGGTTCCCACGGGTCGCCTGAGAGCCCTCAGAAGGTAAGGACTCGCTTTGCTCACAGTCCAAGTCAGACTCGACCCCCCAAAGACAAGTCTGTCCACTGTGCTACTCTGTTTCTCATAGCAATGCTATAAATTAGTGATTATTTCAAAATATATTCCATTGAATAAGAACATTAAGTACCTGTTTAAGAAAAAAACGAAATTGAAGAAAAGCTAAAGCAGGAAAAATAGTCTTCAAAATAACATTCCTTGTCTAAGATCTCTATGGAACACCTGTGTTTAACCTTGCTGGTTTATCACTAATACTGTAAAGCTGCAGAAGTACTCAGTGGTGGCTATCTTAATAATTCACCACAATTGCTGTGGAGGAAGTGCAGCATTAGAGCAGGTGTTGCCCTGCCAATAGCTTAAGAAGATTGAGGCTTTAAACCCCTCCCTGGTCTTCCAGATGCTAATGCAGGGAAGCTCCCCTGCTGCTACTTTTTGAGTGTCATCATCCCGTAGCTAGTTGTGTCCCAGAATAGCAGGAGAAACACCCGCTCTGTGTGTGTGCCTGTCTGTGAGAGTCAGCATCAGGAGGACTCCATTCTTGGACAATTTCAGACAAAATCAAAGGTAGCTTTTACCCCCAGAAGTTTTTACCAAGAAATGTAAAATACCTACCTGGAAGCCAAAAAAATTAAGTGTGCCTGCTCACTGGGGATGCAAATTTTTGTTTCCTTGATCGTTTTGAAATAAAAAACCAAACCAAACTAAAAACTTCCAGGCTAAATTCTAAAAGAAGATGACATAGAAATTTTAAGAGCTAAAAATGCCACTTTAAATATAAGTATTGTGCAGTGAGTGACCCTACAGATATTTACAATAAAACCATACTTCAGCGTTATGATATCAGATTGGCACATTCATAATTTCTCATGTCATATAGTTTATTGATGTCATACCGCTCATTTGCTGTATAAATTCCATTTATTGTAAGTATGTCATTTGGGAGCCTTAGAAACCACAGAGATAGCCTTCACACACTTTGTTAAAACTCTGCTGCACTGCCAATTTCATGTACTTCCAATGTCTGGGATCTTGGCCCTGTGAATACTCCCTCCACCAAAACCATTACTGCCCCTCCTGTGACTTTAGCGTCTAGTATCAGAGAGTTCTGGCCAAAAACATGCCTTGCATCTATTCTAGTGATAAACCACTCTACCCTTGACTCTGGCGATGCTTGATTTACACATTTGTGATCCATTGCCAGACCATGATCATAGTCTTTCGATCTCATGAGAATCTGCCAGACTGTGTCCTGCTGGAAGGCTGCCTCCATGCCATGATGGGGCATAGGCTTCAGCTCAAATTCCTCAAAAAACTGATATGAGCAAATAGGATGAGAAATGCTTTGTGACACTGTCATTTTCAAAGGAATTATGAAATAGGAAAATGTGTTTATGAGAAAGTCTGTGCTTTGACCTAAAATCACCACACATGCTGGCATGTACTTGGGAAGGAAGCATTGTTGTGATATCTTCACTGCAGCCTTGGGTTTCCCTCTTTTTATAGTGCTGGTGAGCCCCTATGGTTTAAATGGGACGCTGACGGGCCAGGCATATAAGATGTCAGACCCAGCTACCCGCAAGCTAATCGAGGAATGGCAGTATTTCTACCCAATGGTGCTGAAGAAGAAAGAGGAGCGGAAGGAGGAAGAGGAGTTGGGATATGATGATGATTTCCCCGTGGCAGTTGAAGTAATTGTTGGTATGAGAAAATATTTTGCCTGAAGAACTTTTTCCTCCTCATTTAATTTAAAAATAATAATTCAGATTCACCAGGAACATCCTTCATTACTTTCCTTTCTTGTTTGGTGACTCTCTTGGTACAGTGGAGCATGCTGAGTTGTACTCTTGCCTGAAGCTCTGATGGTCCCTGTATCCCAAATGCTATTATCGTCCTACCAGGCAACTTATTTAAGCACCTGCTCACTGTTGAGGGGATAAAACATATAATTTAATGTAATACTTGATTGGCATCACATTTTGACCACTGAACGTGGGTCTTACTTACGACGAAGTAAGTAGTTTTGTGGACCATTTCCAAGGTGTGTTGACTTTATTTTTGCTGTCACTCATTCTAGGCGGAGTTCGTATGGTGTATCCATCAGCTTTTGTTTTGATCTCTCAAAATGACATCCCAGTGTCTCAGAATGTGGTCAGTACTGGAGGTCACATTGCTGTTGGCCAGCATGGAGGTGGAAGTATGAAAGACCCCAGTCATTGTGGGATGCCACTCACCCCACCTACTTCTCCAGAACAAGGTATTATAGGTATGTAGAATCATAGAATTTCAATTAGGATGGAATCTGAGGGATCCTCTAGTCTTCATTTTACAGGTAAATGAACCTGAAACCCAGGACTAAGTAACCCTATATAATCATTAGAACTGATTTTAAGCAGCAAACCAAACCAGAAAGCCAAACTAGATTCCATAGATCTTACTGAGTGAAAAGACTTCTCAGTTGTAATGAGTTCCATGGCTGCTGTAGATTATCATTTCTCAGGCCAATCGAAAAGCTGCTCCATGTACATTTTTGTAATTCCCTGGTGGTAGAATCATGTTGCCATAAGATGGGGCAAGTATCTGCAGACTTGGACAAGTAAAATGTTAGACTATATTGCTCTTAGTTTCATTTGCATGCCTCTTGTATTTTGCCCAAAGTGACTGATACAGAGTTTTACACATCCATTGGTATGTCACAAGTTTTGTCCAAATGCCAGGTGGCAAAAAGCATGCTTACCTTTTTATAGCCAACAAAAACTAAAGTCTGCAGAGGTCAGAGCCTTTGCCCAAGTTACTGCAGCCAGGAACAGAACTGGGAATAAGAGACCGTAATGTTTATTCCTAGCTAGAATTCTGGCGTTAGGAAATTCTGCCTTTCGAAAGTCATTAGAGTTCACAGGCAGCTGGGGTATGGAAGGAAGGAAGCCTTGTCAATATTCTCAATTGACTGCATTGTTAGTGAACATCAGTGCTGGCAGAACTCCAGTGTAGGAAATGGGGAAGCTGTAGGTTTTGCAGTGTTTATAGAATTTGAGAAAGATTTTTTTGGTTTGTTTTTTGTTTTGTTGTGTTTTTTTAACAGATAAGCTTGGAAATCATTTCAGTTAAGGATACTTTTGCTCCTGGGTCAGCTAACAAATTACCCTTGTAACTTTAATTGGTCATGCCTTAGTCATTTTCACAAGAGAAAAGAATTTGGTCAACAAGGTTAAGGTAGCCCTTACCACTTATTTTTCACCAGAAGTCTTGGTCTTTCACTGAACATTAAAATCATATTTATAATAATAGATTGCTGTCACATATCGTCTTAATAGGTGAGCTAGGATTTCTTAAAATAGGCTGATTTTGGCCATCCTAAAAGGAGAATCAGAACATGAATTCTTAGTAGATGGATACTGATAAAATTCTAAGTTTTTTTCATCAGCTGGTAGTGGCTGTTTTTTCATATCCATAGGTAAATAGTAATAGGTATGCTGGAACAGAGAATATGTATGCCGTGTGAATTTTTTGTGAGATTGGGGTAAATTGGATTGGCCTAATGAGTCATGAATTGTTATTATATATTCTAATTAATGATTTAAAGCCTTACATGCAATTCAATGAGTTTATATTGTTCTGGAAGTAGAACTTTAGCTGTGAACCACTAAGTATGACTGTTGATTTAACCATACAATAAAATTCTCCAAAAAACATTCAGATAAATGCAGTGATCTCCATGGAGAAAGCATAGGGGAAATCCTTCTATAAAATATTTCTTGTAATGGCACAATGACCAAAATTAATATAATGTATATAGTTCAAAGTTTGCTTCTCGTCCAAGATAAAATTTTGAAACTATGAGTACCAACCTTAGCTAAAAAAGATTAACCAAAGGCCAAAAATGATATCTAATTATGAAATTATAATATTTTCATAGTAGTGTAAAATTACCCAAATTATGCATGTAGTGTATTGGGTCCCTACTTTGGCCACTGAATGCAGCCTTTAAACTGATCAGACTCAGATACCTACTTCTCTCTCTGCCTCCATTTCTATTCCGAAACCCACTTTCAGTTTGGTAGCCACCAGGCCAGAAATGATTGGGTTCATTGGGCTTCTAATGGCTTTGATAGTGTGTCCAGCTGACAAGTGGAGGTTCTGTTCAGGAGGGCTGATCTGTTTTGGTTTATGTCAAAAACCATGACCTCTCATCTGTATAGGGATTCCATTTTTTGTGTTATTCCTGTTGCATGATAAAAATGCCTTGACAAAATAAATATAAAGGCATGAAAAAACACTCCTACCATGAAGGTGTAACCTACATGTCAAGTCTTTTAGAAAAGTCAGCCTGAGTTTCCTCCTTGTCGCCTCTATAATTTGTCTTTAGTCATAGATGGGAGCCAAGATGGTGGCGAGGTGGTCATCTTATGCAGCCTGTGTAAGTTAGGAATCCCCTCCAACTGCCCCTAAGATCACTCACAAGCCTCTGCTTGGACTGCTCCAGTGTTCATTTTGTCTACCTCTGTTGTTTTTGAGTGGTCTCTGATTGTTTCGCCAGATTGTTAGTGCCTTGGGGACCCGGAGCATACCACCCACCATATTCCTTTTTTGTAGGCCTTTCAGCATCTAATGTAATGTCAGGCACAGAAGAAACACACAGCAATTATCTGTAGAATTAAAATGAACTGTGTGGCATCATGAGCTAAAATTGATGAGCTTTTATAGAAGATAACTATATATGTTTTATATATACGTAACAATAAAACTAACCATATTTATATTAATACATAAATATATACGTTTATATAGGTGTGTGAGTACACACACACACACACACACACACACACACACACACACACACAGTCACCTAGCTAATAGATACTCTTCCAGGAAACTGGAAAGATTTCCGCCCTTCAGAGAGATGTGTTTGGAAGAGTCCTTGAGGAAGAGCACAGGGATGAGCCACTGGATAGTCCTAGTCATGTTGCAGTTTGCCAGATGTGTTCATGTGACAGGGGCAGAACAGCACCGTTAGCAATTACTTGTAATACCAAAGCACAATGAATTTGTGCTGCAAACTGAAGGACAAAGTCATTGTAATTAAATACAGATTTTTCTATCGCAAACCTATTGAATGCATAATCAATGTTTATGTTTTTCATATCAAATAGACTAGATTAATACTGACTCAGAAATCACTGTGGTCATTTGGATTTTAGTGGTTGTCTGGGATGAGACAGTATTTAAAAAAAAACAACAACAACAACCCTAAAGCCCGCAGCATCCATACCCTCTGAAGTCGTGGAGCCCATGTGCCTCCCATGCCAACAGAGACAGCCTCACCCAGGGTTTGAGTCCTGACAACATCAGCACAAGTGGGTCTGCTTGAGATGCGACCTTGGGAAGGCTCCCAGGCAGAGGACTGTCTACTATTCGAGGCCGTTCGTGGGCTGTGTGACTGACAAGCTCCCTCTGCTGTTCTCTCTTGTGTTTGAAAATGGTCTGCATTCGAGTTTAAGAAAACCAGCCATGCCCTTTGTGGAGGGAGGACAGAAGCCAGGGTTCCTGTGCTGGCTGATGCGGATTTACCCCCTGCAGAGAGGTCATTCCAAGTACAGAAGCCAGGCAGAAACCCCTAGATGGCAGGAGGCCACTATCTGCCGATGTTGTCAGTGATTAAAGTAACTTCCATATTAAACAATAGCCTTCCAGGTAGTCTTTTTTTAGGAAGCAATTTAGTTAAAGTATAAGATTGGTTTCAACAGTCCAACACGATGGGAAACAGGAGAGCAAGCTGCCAGGAGCCACATGTTTACTGCTTTACTGTTGGAACTTAGGTCCCCCTTCTCTTAGTGTTCATCTTCAGTCTGTTTGAAGCCGGGCTGCCCCTGCCTTTTAGCTGAAGGGAGGACCAACAGAACTTCAACAAGTCAAAAACCAGGGAACCCCCCAGCAGCCTGCATGTGCCCCACAGGGCCATTTTGTCCACACTGATACCCCTGGCCTCAGAGATGTAGTCGAGACTGTTTTCAGGGGGCAGGGAGACATATGGGAGGAAGGCTGACCGACCTAACCCACACGTTTGTATCTCCACTAGAAGGCCACTGCAGGAAATGCCCTGGTCACACATGTCACAGAGTACCTGCAGAGCGCTTCTGTTTTTCCCCAGGTGAAAGTGGAGGTCCTCCGAGCGCCATGGGTCACTTAGCTGCCCAGGAGGGGGTGGCTGCTATGCACAGTCCAAAGAGATCGGGGGAGATTCCTCCCAAGCTCCACAGTCACATGGTCCACAGAGTCTGGAAGGAATGCATCCTCAACAGAACGCAGCCCAAGTAAGTCTCGTGGAGATGCCAAGACCAAGGGTCAGGAGGGAGGCGCCTTCTTTTTCAGCTCTGAATTTCCTGCCTTTTGACTTCAGAAGGTGTGATGAGCGGGTATATGACTGATTTCCATAGATCTTCAGATCATCATTTATATTGAATTTTAGGTTAGGGGTGATTTCTTGAAAAAAAAATGCTTCCTTATTTCTTGAGATAATTGCTTAGGTGAAGAATTTAATAGGGAGGAATATCATCGTGGATAGATGCTTAACCTAGAGTCAGGAAGACCTGAGTGTGACGCCTCAGGTGCGGTGTCACGCACACTAGCTGTGTGACCCTAAGCAAGTCATTTAACTGTTTGTCTCTGTTACCTCATCTGTGGAATGGAATAATAATGACACCTCCTAGCACTGCTGTGAAATGCTAATTTAGCATCGTGCCTGACACATAGGAGGCACTGTTATCGTTATTATTCAGTACAGGATTCAGGGAGTTGGAGTCTCCCTTGTCTGATGAGGAACTTGCATTCTGTCGATGCAAAGGACAGGGAGTATTCTCCTTCTTCACCATCCTTTTATGCGCCAGGCGTATGCCTTGACTGGCAGGAATTATTAGCTCAAGCTGGTGGCTTTTCTTCTGCCTCCACTAACTACAGAGTCTTTGAAATCTGCCCCCAGCTTGTGGTGGAGAGCTGCTTTGCGCCTGTTAACTCTGGGGAGATACATAAATGCTCCTCCCTCTTTGCCCAAGAATGATTTCCTTCTGTGGTTTGGAAAGTTGGATTCAGTGTAAATTTTGTAAGAAAAAACAAAGCAAATTGCCCTAAGTAGAGCCTACTTTGGTTTTAAATTGACTGATCTCTAAAGGGAATTATATCCAGTGCATAATGATCCAACTTAGCGATGTGCTGTGGAAACACACGTTGCCCAATTTCATTTCTGATTTAGTGGGTGGCATCTACTCTCCTAAGCAATACTGCTAAGCAAGGCTCAACTCTGGGACTGGAATCGTAACGAGCAATCCTGTCAAGTCTAAGCCAAATGTGCTTTAGATAAGATAAAATCGTAATTTTGGAATAGATGCAAAGCCAGTCTTTTCAACAAAGCATGGAGCTGATCCCCATATTGGATGCTCCTGCAGCTTTTTATCTTGCTACTGGAGGAGAATGTAGGAGAGGTGATAGTGGATGAAATCTTCCCTATTGAATTCCCTCTGTGATATTATAGAATTAATAAGTCATCCTCAGCCAAAGATGATCTGAAATTTCATATTAAAATAAGTGGCCCAGAGGTATTTTTACTAGTGTAGGTTGATTCTTTTCTGTCTTATAAAATATCATTTTCCAAATAACATGTCTGTCTAATATTGTTATACTTGATTTTCATTGTTTAGGTGAGCCCTATTTTTTTTTTCTTTTCGAAGTTTGAATATGTACCTCTCTTTTTAAATGTTATATTCTTATCTGTAATTCTCATTTATATTCAGATATAGATGATGTGAGCCAGAAATTGTATTTAGAATTTTCTTGATATTTACATGTAAGAAATAGTTGGAATGCCAATAGTTATATGTTCACTTATAGTTATTTTATAGGCCATTTTCTAGTCAACATGTTATTCATTGTTTTTCTTACATTTGTCTCTTTACAATTTTTATTTTCCCTGCTCCTCACCCATAAATCACGTATCTGACCTAGCTCCCTCGTATCTGAAATATAGATTATTGAGGTATCTTCCCTGACAAGGAGTCAGGAAAATGTTGAGGACTGCCCTCAGTCACTGGTAGGGGATAATGTGAAACACATAGAAGTTGTAGCAATAGCTTAAAAAATAATGATGCATCTGTAAAATGCCGCATGAATGTTAAAATATTTTATTTCCATTCATAGAAAGATGATGTTTTTGTAATCATAGGTCTGGGGTGGAAGGGACCACAGAAGTCATCTAGTCCTTACAGCCCCCTTATCTTACTGGTAATGGAAGTGAGGCTTCGAGGGCCGAGTTGTCTTAGCAGTGCTTACACAGGTAGTAAAGGATAGAGTCAGGATTTGAACCTGGGGTCTGCTGACTCCAAGTCCTGTGATAAGATGTCATGGCTCTGCCACAGCCTTCCCCACCTCTTTCTTTTTGTCCCAATTACCCACTATGATTATTCATAAGGGTAGAGATTCAGTTTTTTTTTTCACCAGCTAATGCCTGATGTTATAGAACACTTTCTGTTCAGTACCTTTACGTACCATGGGAATCCCTGAAAAATTAATTTAAAACTGAGGTGACATGTTTTATGTTGCACTTCAATTCCAGAGCTGTGCTAGAAGTGGTTTACACAGTGTTATGTGCACAGATGCTTTGAAGGAGCTTGCTTTCAACATGGCAGTATGTATAGAATGCTAGTCTCAAAGCTAGGAGGATCAGGGTCCAGGTACCACCTCTGACATGTGGTAGCCATGAGACTTGGGCAAGCATTGAACGCCTCAGGTCTTTAGGCAGCTCTGAGACTTTTAGTTGTAGAGAGGGCACTGACTTGAAGCGGTAGAAGGAATTAATTTTCTCCTTCCCCTAAAATCACACAGCGAGGCTCTGGCTCTAGGGTAGCGTGTCTTCGAGGGATTGTTTTGAAAAGCAGCCGCCAATAGTTGGTGAGTCTTGCTGGCTGCCCCTCTCTCCCGCCTCTGAGCACAGGGAGGTCCCTGGGCTTGAGCTCCGTGTGCATCTTGGCTGTTGCTGCTTAGCTCGGGTCCATCAAGCCCAGCTTTGGCAGCAACGACCATGTCGTTGGCTGGCCGTTGTGATTAGTGTCTCCAGGATGGTTTCAGAGGGCCCTTTGGGAAGTGCGGGTGGCTGCTAACAGATTTGTCTTTGGTAATTTTCCCTGCAGGAGGAGTCAAGTCTCTGCTCCACACCTGGAGGAAGAAGCCTCTAGCGAGTCTCCTCCTCCTCCTTCTTGGGGTTTCGTGGATCCTGCCCAAAGAGCCAGCTGTTCCTGTTCCAGGTGGGTGGTGGAAAGGCTGGTGAGTGGGAGGGAGCGGCTGTTTCATTGCCTTCATGCTCACTTCTGTGATTGGGTCCTCCAGATCTGCGCATGTCAGAAATGATAACTCCAGGACATCCTCCCCTCATTTCTATCAGAATGGCTAAAATGGAGCTCATCCTATTTCCCCCCAGCTAGCTGCCCTTCTCATGAGTACCACTTGTGGCACTGAAGGCTGTGCTTAGTTTTTTCATTCTTCCATGTTAGAAGAATCGTCATTGTCTTTAACCCTTTCCCCTATAGCCTTTGTTACCAAGTCCCATCATCCCTTCCTTCAAAATCTCTCTCGGGTTAATCTCTTCCATTCCATATGCACAGCCATGACTTTAATACCCAGCTCCTTTCCCTGAACGTCTGCCCCCGCCCTTTAGCTGATGTCTCTGCCTCTGTAAGGGAGCCCACCTTTACGTGGCGTTTGGAGGTGATGAAGTGATGTTCTCACAGTAACTCCATGAAGAATGTAGTACACACGTTATCATCCTCATTTTACAAATGAGAGAATAGGGCTCAGAGATCGTACACGCGGCTTCTCAGAATCAGAACAAAGACTCCAAGCTATCTCTGGATTCTCTGGCCTGGGCTCTCTCTGTTGTCTCTGGTCACCAGCCCAGACTAGACCCATCACCTGACTCCCTGACACCTGCTCAAGCACTCCAGAATGTGGCCGCCATCTGCTCATTCAGCCATATTTCCCATGATCCCACATAGTTCTTCTCTGTCCAGACTAAAATGGGGTATGTGTGTCAGGGTAAGGGTGAGGGAGTGTGGTGTGTCTTCCACTTTGTAGACTTCAGCGTTCATCTCCTCTGACTCCTTCATTTTACAGAATAAGAAGCTAAGGCTAGAATAGAGAAATGACTTAGTCTAGGTCACCTAGCTTCTAAGTAAGCCAGAACAGGAACCCAGCTTTCTTGACTCCCAGGCTTGTGATCTTTCCACACTGGCCTTGAGGAAACAGATGTGATACAAGTACAAGGAGTCAGATCCTTTCTTCCATCAGTAAGTTGGTCACTCAGTAAACATTTATTAAATGCCTGTCGTGCTCCAGACACTGTGCTAAGTGCTGGGGATACAAAAAGAGGCAAAAGATCATCCCTGCCTTCCAGGGGCTTGCAGTCTCACGGGGCAGACAAGTGAACAAGTATGTACAAACAAGCTGTGGAAAAGATAACAAGAAAGTAGGAGAGGGAGGCACTGGAATTAAGAGGGGTTTGGGAAGGCTTTCTGTAGACAGTGAGATTGTAGCTGGGCCTCAAAGAAAGCCAGGGAGGCCAGGAGGCAGAGCCTTCCAGGCATGATGGATGGCCACAGAGCCAAGAGATAGAGGGTCTTGTTCACAGAACATGTAGGCGACATGAGTCACTGCATCAGAGAAGGTGCAAGAAGACTGGAAAGGTGGGAGGGGACTAGGTTATACAGGGCTTTGAATACCAAACAGAGCATTTTCTGTTTGTTCCTGGAAGCAATCGGACTCCTAGGTTGTGAACCTGGGGGACTGGGAGGATGATGTTGCCCTCTATAGTAATAATGAAGGTAGGAGGTGGGGAGGGTTTAGGGGGAAAGACGATGAGCTCTGCTTTGGACGTGTTGAGTCTAGGATGTCCACTGGACATCCAGTGTGAGATGTCTGAAAAGCTACAGAGAGATTGGGGTAGGACTGGTATATCTGAGAATTATTAGCATAGAGATGGTGATTAAATCCATTGGAGCTGATGAGATCACCAAGTGAAGTGGTACAGAGGGAGAAGAGAAGAGAGCCCAGAATGGAGGTCTGTGGGACTTTATGGCCACAGATATCTGGAAGTCAATGGACAAATTTCTTTATTATTATCTATTCATTCCAACATTATTATCATTCCAGTTAATATTTTCTTTTTCAACTGTACCTTTATTTGCACAGTAGATGTGTTTCGTATAAATCTAATCAAATAATAATGAATTAGGAGTGGGTCAGTATTAAAATAATCCTCAGTCAAATCCCATTGTAAGGGACATGGTCAGATCCTAATTGATGTGAGTCACAGTTATGATTTTCATGTATTAACTCTGTGTAAAGCATAGAAGAGGGGCTCTTGTATCGATGCAGTCCTAGGGAGTGGAAACAGAGTTCATAGACTCAGGAGATGTGGCTTCAAGCCAGAGTTCTGACAGTTCCAAGATTTATAGCCCTGGTAAGTCACTCACCAGCTCTGGCACCTTTCTGGGTGGAGTTTTGGTTTTTTTTTCCATCTGAACAATAAGAATTATAACCCTGACCCCACTCATGTCTTGCCTCTGGTGGAGGAGATGTGACCTAAGAGAGCTGTGCTATACAGAAATATTTAACCTAGGCCCTTGCACTTAGTGATCATTGACTGTTTCTCTTTAGTGTTGAATGAAGGTCACTGAGCAGCAAGAAAGCTTCATTGGGAAAGAGGGGCAGAGCACATGTATGAGCTGTCTCAGTGAAGCTGAAAACCCCTTGAACTTGAAGAATAAAGGGGTTGGCCAGAGTCCCTTGAAAGGCCCTTGGTATTATTGTAACAGGGTTAAAATGGGGAGTTATCATTAGTTAAATGAATGTTTTCCTTGTTGGAAGCTCTCAGGGACACATCTTTCGATAACACGTCAAGGGTTAACCACTAAGCACTATGCTCTAGTGAGAGTGAGACATTCGAACACAGTGGTCACTGAGACAAGGTCATTTCTCAGTGTGGCAGGATTATTGAAGTTGGTAACCCCAGAGAAAGTCTTTTCGACTCTGCCAAGTCTTCCATTTAAAGAGCTGACTGTAAAATTTCTATCAAGCCTTTTTAAGAAGCCAAAACTGTTGAATCTACTTCTTTAAAAATAAATAATTTATTGATAACTTTTATCTTTTTCATTGCACTAACTTCTGTACGATCATGGAACCCTCCCTCAAAACAAAGAAAAAGTAATTCATCCCCACCACCTGATTCAGAATCTGTGGCATCCTACACCCCCACCTCCCCCATGAAAGGGTCACTGCATTTCTTCATTTGCTTTGGGGGACCAAGATTGGTCATCACAACTATTCAAAATTTTGTGTCCTTTTTTGTGAAAGTTGAATTGAACAGGGTTGTGGGTGTCAACAAATCAGATCTGAAACACCCTCTGCTTCCCTCTCAAACTTGTAGCCATTTGGAGCTGTGCTATTAGTGAGTCATTGTTGTGCCATACTCGGCAGGAACCTCCTGGTGCTCCCTGCCTTCCTGTGTCCTCCCCAAGCACTTACAATTCCTGCTTGATCTCATTCTAAGGATTGGCTGTGGCAAAGACGATCCAAAGTCCAAGAGTCTTTCTTTTGATGTTTTAGTGCATTTTTATTTATTGTAAAAAAATTTCCCAATTACATTTTTTGTCTGAATTTTAAAAATTTTCAGTTTCAAATTCTATCCATCCTTTCCCTCCCTCACCCATTGACAAGGCAAGAAATACCATACATATTATACACATAATACACATTATACATATAAAGTCATGCAGAGCATATTTCTGCATTAGCCACGTTCTAGGGGGGAAAAAAAGAAAAAATATGCCTTAGTCTGTACAGAGTCCACCCCTCTGTCTGGAGGTGGATAGCGTTTTATCTCATGAGTCATTTGGAGTTGTGGTGGATCATTGTATTGATTGGAGTTAGTAAGTCTTCCACAATTGATTAGCTTTGCAATATTGCTGTTACTATGTACATTCTTCTCCTGATTTTGCTCACTTTACATCAGTTCTTATAAGTTTTCTGAAAGGTTTTTCTGAAACTATCTCTTTCATCATTTATTTTTGCACATTTATTTTAGCATTCCATCATATTCATAGATCATGACTTGTTCAGGCATTCCCCATTTGATGAACATCATCTAAGTTTCTGATTCTTTGCCTCCACAAAAAGAGCTACTAGAAATATTTTTGCACATGGGGTCCTTTTCCTTTTTCTTTGATCTCCTTGGGGTATAAACCAAGAAACAGTAATGCTGGCTCAGAGGGTATGCACAGTGTTATGGCCATTCTGGAATAATTCCAAATTATTCTCCAGAATTGTTCAACCAGTTCACACCTCCACCAACCTATTTTCCCACATCCCCTCCAGCTTTTTTCATTTTCCTTTTCTGTCATCTTAACCAATCTGATGGGTGTAATACCTCCGATTTGTTTTAATTTGTATTTTTCCAATTATTAGTGATCTAGAGCATTGTGCTAGCTTTGATTTTTTTTTCCTCTGAAAACTGCTTGTTCATATACTTTGACCATTTTTCAATTGGAGAAAGGTTCTTGTTTTTATAAATTTCACTCAGTTCCCTATATATTTGAGAAATTAGACCTTTATCAGAAAAATATATTGTAACATTTTTTCCTACTTTCCTTCTAATTTGGGCTGCATTAGTTTTGTTTGTGCAAAAACTGTTTAATTTTATATACTCAGAATTACCAATTTTATCTCCCACGAACCTATCTCTTCTTTGTTCATGAACTCTTCCCCTAGATAATTTCTTCCATGCTCCCCTAATTTGCAAAATCTTATCAAGTCTTGATAAAAGAAATCTTCTAAAGCAGATCAGGCTGGAGGGTAGTTGGTGACCCAGAAAAAAGTCTTGATAAGGGGTAGAGTTGTGCCCCAGAAGGGTGACAGCCTTTCCCCTAGAGACACCAACCTGAACCACCCATAAGGGTAGAGGTGGGAAAGACTGGCTCTTTCCTGACTGGGTGACAGGGCCCTGCTGGTAGGACCTAGTAGGGGAGCTAGATCAATCTGCAGGGAAAGTGGGGCAGGGGGGCTGATGGTGAGCAAGAGTCACACTGCACACCATGGAATGGCAGAGCATCCGCCTCACTTCTCACCTGGACCATGGCAGGAGCTCTCATCTAGACACAGCTGTCCAAATGATAAACCCAGAGTTCAGGGCATACTTTGCCACACCCCCTTAAAGAACCTCAGTATCCCATATTGCTTCTGTGCTCTGTGAAAGAATTTCTTTTTGATATCAATGTCAGAGGATTCTGAGCCATCTTTGTAGATTTATTTCACATTACTGCCTCTGGTTCATTCCAGCCAGACTGGCCTGTTTCCTAGTTCAGTCTTACATCTCTTTGCCTCTGCCAAGGCTATCTTTACCCCAGTTCTAGCATGTTTTCTCTCCTCACTGCTACTGTGTAAAATGCCTCCCTTCCTCAGGGTTCAGCCAGAGTGCCACCTCTGCCTGGGGCCTTCTGTCTCCTCCCTCAGGTTGTTAGCATCCCACCCGGCGCCCTCCATTACTTTGTGTGTGTTTTGTATGTAGTATTTAACTGTGAACAGAGAATGTCAACTGCTTGAGTGAGGTCAAGGACTATTTCTTTCTCTCTCCCTCTCTCTGTCTCTCTGTCTCTTTCTCTCTTTCTGTTTGTCTGTCTGTCTCTCTTCCTAGCCAACTGCCTCCATAAAGGAAACATGATTCTCCTGCAAGATTTTGCTCACCCCAATGCCAGCACCCTCCTTCCCCACTCAGCCTTGGACAGGCCTTTTAAACCCTGTCAGCTCCAAAGCAGCCAACCACATTATGGAACAGCCCTAGGTCTCCATGTTTAACATCTTTATAGGTCAAGATGGCCAGCCAGCTCCTTTGCTAAACCATGCCGTTATGTCCCTAGAATCAGTTTTATTAGCCACTGGAGTGTCGTTTCATGTAGCACTGTGTAATTTAATGCTACCCTGGTGGCCTTCAATGGTTACTCCGATGCCAGTCCAAGGGCCAAGCTTTCTTTTCTGGAGTGATTTATCCCTGGGCAGGATCTGGCTGACCTACTCCACAACTCTATGTACAGATTAAACACCAGTGGGGCCTACAGCTTCCCACCCTGAAACCTGCCTGTGAGTTTGTTAGGAAGGGAGCAGCCTGGTTACTCCTGCTCAGATGTGTTTGTGAGAAGATGTTTCCGTATTCTCACCCACCGCAATAATGGTAATAACTCACATTTTTGTGGGGAAGCATCTTCCATAGAGTGGCCTGTGATGTAGGTGATGCAGGCACTTTTAGCCCCATTTTACACATGAGCAGGCTGAGACTCTGTGAAGACAAAAGGCTTTCCAGTGGTCACACAGCCCTTGGGTCTCCTGCCTCCCATCCAGCTCTCTCTACCCTGAGCACCCTTGACTCAAGCCCGATGTCACCCCCACCCTTCTTAAATTGGAGCCTTTGGGGTGGAGGTTGTTTTGACCCTTTCTTTCTCACATAGTATTACTCCATTCGCTCTATATTGCACATTTCATTAGGAGGTCATGGAGATTTCACATTCAGTGTCTTGTCCTCCCAAGATTTGTGTTTGTTAAGTAAGGCGCTTTCTTGTAGATCCACTGACTTTTATAATTCCCTGTCTGAAAGGAACAAAAAGGAAGGTTATGGGATTGGGGTGTTTGTTGTGAGGAGTTGTGTTATTAAGGTTCAGATCCTTTCTGTTAAATCGTATGTGATATAAATAGATTTTTCAAAACTCAGGAGCTCTTAACAATATGAAAATAATCAGATTCCTCTGAATAAAGTGATTAGGAGCACGCTATTTCTGCACAAGTGAATCTCCTCCCCAGTCAGCCTGCTCAGGATTTATTCCTCTCATTCTCCTAAGTTGTACTGAGTCTATTTTCTTTATGGGCAATTAAAAGATAGAAGTTTGCAATGCCCTAGTATGCTTAGTGTGAGTTACAAAAATAGATGAATGCTGTGTGAAGCATCACTTTTGGTCTCCTCAGAAAGGTCCTTTATGAGAATGAAACCTTTATATGGTAACTTTATTTCTTTCCTCATTCTAGGCATAAGCTTTTCAAACAGCGCTGTGCGGTTGGGCCCAGCCGGCCCCCTTCGATATCACAGCCAGCGTTCACGGTTGGCCCACCGTCTTCTTCATCTTTGCCACCTCCAGCCTCTTCCAAGCACAAAACAGCAGAAAGACAAGAAAAAGGAGACAAACTTCAAAAGCGGCCCGTGATGCCATTCCACCACAGGCCCTCGGTGGGCGAAGAGTTATGCATGGAGCAGGATGCGCCGGGACAGAAGCTGGCCTTGGCTGGGGTAGATGCCTCCTTGGAGGTCCCAAGCGGTAGGAAGTATGATAAGCAGCTGGCTGTGCCTTCCAGAAACACAAACAAACAAATGCATCTGAATCCCATGGATTCACCCCATTCCCCCATTTCCCCTCTGCCTCCAACCCTCAGCCCCCAGCCAAGAGGGCAGGAAGCAGAGAGTTTGGACCCACCGTCCATTCCTGTGAATCCAGCCCTCTATAGTAATGGGCTCGAACTGCAGCCGTTGTCCAGCCTGGATGACAGGACTGTTTTTGTGGGCCAGAGACTGCCCCTGTTGGCTGAGGTCAGTGAGACAGCCTTGTACTGTGGGATTGGGCCCCCCAATTATGAATCATCTGATAAATGGCACAGTTACCACCTACCACCAAGTGATGACCCAGAGTTCAGGCCTCCAGAGCTCCAGGGTGAGCAGTATGATGTCAAGATGGAGATAAATTCAGACAGCACTGCACTGAAAAGGTAAGGAAACTGACCTAACATTTGAGATTCATTGTCATTCAACAAGAGGGTTCTGTTTATAAAAAATACAAGTCTTACTTCCCTTCTGTCTATTCACCATCTCTCTCAGTAAGGTTTGTAGCTCCAATGTGAACCACAGAATCTTTCCCAAGATGTTTTTGTAAAAATATTAAGTCATAAGAAAAGTCAAAGAGAGAATTAGAACAAAGGTCATCATTTAAGCACAGGAAGTTTTAAAAATCGGGGCTTAGAAAAAGCAGTTCATGTTCACTAATTTCCCAAAGGCCGCTTAATGCAAAAACAAAATATTGTACTCCTGTGTGTTTTTCTATTCTGCTGGTATTTTGTTTTTTATTTACAAAGCTAAAATATTTGAGGAAGGCTCCATACATGATGAGTATGCATGTATTGGTCTGTGAATGACTACACATGCTCTGAATTGGGGGCATTTGTCCATAACAGTCTCACCAAAGAAATTTTTAGGGAAATAAATCAGCTATTGTACAAATGTGCTGGAAAAATTTTTTAAAGCATGTGATCATTGCATTCCCTCTCAGTAGACGAAGATTTATTAAATTATTTGATTTGCCGATGATATAAATCAAACAGTTTCTGGGATAGTTTGGTGTGTCATGATGTAAATTTGTTTTTTAGGTTTCACCCATCCACTCACTGTCCCATATTGGTTTGTTTGCTTCCTTATTTATTACACATGCTTCTTCTCTGATGTACCCAGTAAAAAGTGGAGACTATCTCAGCTTTCCACTCTTAGGCAAGTAGTAATTAGATTTATTTTACTTCTTTAGACTCTTAGCACAACCTAACAAACGGTTTAAAATATGGGAAGACAAGCAGCCCCAGGGGCCGGCAGGCTACGTTGACCCATCACCTCGAATGCAGCAGCCTGCAGAGACCCTGGGCGATGCCAGTGACCCCTATACCTTTGAGGATGGTGACATCAAGTACAGTTTCACTGTCAACAAGAAATGCAAACTTGGAACAGAGAAAGATCTACTAAAAAAGAATAAGGTACTGGGCTGCCCCACAAAATGACACGGGCTTTGTTAGCCATGTCAAGCTGTATGAGCTGAAAGTTATTTAAAAGCAGGATCTGAGTTTCTCAAATTATTTCACTGTTGATGTAAAGTGTACAGAAATGCCTCAAGTATGTGACGTATTCTTGCTGCTCTTTGCATCCTGCTTCTCCCCGTTTTAAATGTTGACCCAAACACTGAGGCCAAATGTACCACCTATCTCCTCTCCTCTACAAATTCCAGCATATTTGTTTTTCAGAATTGTTCTAAGTATTTGAAATTTGAACAATGGTTCTCATAGTTGATATACATCATGACTAATCTTGGTCTTTGGTGTCTTCCCTTTGTAAAAAAAACCCCTAGTATTGTAGTAGTCATTTGAAATAATGAGATTCTGTTACTGTTGTTCTTGAAATGTAAGACGGCCTAAAATACTAGACCATTATAAAGAAATTTAGAGATATAGTTCCAAAGGTAAGCATAGTCTAGGTGGTTATTTAGGAGAAATCATTATCTCGAGAACTAGGTGAGGGTATACATGTGCCCACATGCAGTACTCTGGTTTAAAAACGCAAATTTTTAGCATTGACAAATACATACATAGTAATAAAAATAGCCAGCATTTATATAGTGGTTTAAGGTTTGTGAAGTGTTTTACAAATATCTCATTTGATCCTTACAGCAACTCTTAGAGATAGGGATTGTTATTATCCTCATTTACATATGAGGAAACTGAGGCCAACAGAGGCTGCCTAAGGTCGCATAGTAAGTGTAAGACAGGCTGGATTTGAACATTTTCTGACTGTGTTACCATCACACTTATGAGGGTACCTTAGACAAAGTTTCTGCTTCAAGAAGAATTACTCAGTAGAGAAAAAAGCGGGCGTCTTTTTGGATGGAGGTTGAGGGGCTACACTACCCAGATTCCTAGGGTAAAAGGCAGCCCTTTCTCCCTTGCCAGCCTAGGTCCTATTGGGAGCCTTTTCACCTATGATTTCTCACTTTCCACCCTCCACTTCTTAGTGCGTGCTCTCCTATTTCATACTCTTGGTTTTCTGGGCATGTGTTTATTATGACTGAATTTCTTACGCAGTCCGAAGACGGATTTGGTACAAAAGAGATGCCTACACCAGGTCATTCCACACCAGTGCCCGATGGGAAGGATGCCATGTCTATTTTCAGTTCTACTCCAAAAACAGGTGTGTAAAATATTATTTGCATTATTTAGATAGCTGATAAAATAAGGTGAGAGAAAAGATTCTTTTCCATTAATGCAGTCAAGTTGTCAGCATAAACTTATCACCATCTTTCTCATATTGTTTTACTTTGTCTTACTCTTCCTTTCCCAATTGATGACGAAATTGTAATCTGATTTTAAATGTAAGAAAAGCCATAGGAAAATACTTGCTTGAGATCCGTATTTCATTTCCCACGCGTCAGACGAGGAAAGAACCGTTGGCATCCCTCATCCTGCTGTTGTGGGCCCTTTTTCTTTTCTCCTTTCCCACAGACGTCCGTCAGGAGAGTGCCGCCGGGAGAGCAGGCTCCGGCAGCCTTACGCAAGTGACTGACCTGGCCCCTTCACTCCATGACTTGGACAACATCTTTGATAATTCAGATGAGGATGAACTTGGGGTGAGGCTAAGTCAAGTCCACAATCAGACAACATGTTGTCAATAGACTGTTATTAAAATTAGTGAAGTGAAGTTTGGGGGCTAAGCTGGTGGTCTGCTCTTTTCTAATCAGTGCCAGATGAGATCTAATTTCCAGTCTGGAATGCTTTACACGATGCTTTGGGTGTTTAGCAAAAAGGGTAAAGTTAATAGTACCTTGTATCTTTTATCCTTGGCACCTGATACATGACTTCTTATTGTTCTTTTTACATGTTGAATAGTTTTCAAGTTTACTTTGTGAAATCTTCCTAGATATCACGGGATTTAGGAGTTTGGGGATCACCTGGATCTGTTAGAGAATCTTTGAAATCACCTTCATGCACAAATTTTAACTTAGAAATGGTATTTTTATGATTTTCATTCAACCTATATTTTATTTAATCAGTCAGTAAACACTTATTATGTGCTGTGCCAGACAGTGTGCTACATGCTGGGGACAAAAAGAGAAGCAAAAGACAGTCCCTGCTCTCGCGGAGCTTACATTCTAGCCAGGGAGATATCACGCAAACAAATATATGTGCGGGATCAATGGGAGATAATTACAGAGGAAAGGCCCAGGAAGTAAGAGGGGTTGGGGAAGGCTTCCTGTAGAAAGTGGGATTTTAGGTGGGACTTAAAGGAAGCCAGGAAGTCAGTAGTTGGTGTGGATGTGGGAGAGTGCTCCACACATGGGGGACAGCTAGAAAGAATGAAAGGGGCTGGGAGATCAAATGTCTTGTTCCCAGGACTAGCCAGGAGGCCAGTGCCACTGGACTGAAGAGTACTTGTTGGGGAGTAAGGCATAAGCAGACTGGAAAGAAAGGAAGGGGCAGATTATGAGAGGCTTTCAATGCCACATAGAGCATTTTGATTTGCTCCTGGAGGTGATAAGGAGCCATGGGAGTTTGTTGGGTATCGTGATGGGACCTGAGCTTTAGGAAAATCACTTTAGTGGCTGAATGGGGGATGAACTGGAGTGGAGAGGCAGGCCAACTAACCAACAGGCCATTGCCATAGTCTAGGCATGAGGTGATAAGGGCCTGCACCGGAGTGGGGGGCAGTGTCAGAAGAGAGGAGGGGGTGTATTCAAAAGAAAGTCAACAGGTCTTGGCAACAGCTTGAACATGGGTGGGGGGGAAGGGTGAGAGATAGTGAGGAGTACTTAGATTTGCCTTAGAGATTTGCCTGGAGTTCCGAAGAGGTTCAGTTATGGGTCCAAGATTACACGGACAGTGTGTGTTAAAGACAGTACCTGATCCCAACTGCTCTGGCTTCCAAGGCCAACTCTTCACCCTTGCTGCATCTTTGCAAATAAAATATTCCCTATAAATCTTTTTCTAGGCTGTGTCACCAGCACTACGCTCATCAAAAATCCCAACTGTAGGAACCGAAGACCGACCTCTGGGGAAAGATGGGAGAATGGCCGTTCCTTATCCACCAAGTGAGTAGAGTGGCTTCATTTTGGCTTTATTCTGGCTTCGTTCATTTCCTGTGTTAGAATGATATGCGCCTCTCTTTCCCCCTTAAAACCAAAAATTAAAACTCATTCTTTCAATTGGCCTTCCAAAAATGACAGGGCCTAATCATAAGCAAGGACCAGCACAGTTTCAACTCTTTGTCCCAAAGCTTCAGGGCAAGAATTTTCTTTGTCATTTTAAGACACTAGAAATATTTGGCTTGTATTTCTTTGTCTACTGGTGCTTTTCTAGAAAGAATGGTGCTGTATATTAAAGTGAGGATTCTTTGGAAAGTTTGTAGAGTATTTTCGTATGTGTGCATCCATTTTCTTAAGCATTATCTCAGAAAATATCCTGGATATCAGTTTTCGCTGATAAGCTTTCAGACCTGTGACCAAATTTTGATACTTTCTTGTTGGTAAAATTAGTTTGACATGTGTGCTCACAATAGGAGGAACTACCTTCTAGTACATTCTTAAGAAATCAGACTGTTCAACGACAGCAAAGAAAGTCAGAATAACTGTATGGCTACTCTAAAGCAGAAATATAATTTCACTGCAAATCATTCTTTAATACCTTCTCATTAACTTCAGTTGGTAATGAGAACAAATTGAGGGGAAAAACCACCATGTCACAGGGATGAGTCAGAGAGTTTTATGGACCCATAAAGGCCGCACTGATTTACTCAAATGTGGACATATAGAGGGTACCGAGATGGGAGTGTGACAGTTTTAGTAGATTCCATAGCTTTTTAAAATATGCAAAGCTTTCTCAAGCATGACATGTGTGAAAATGAAGAATGATAGCCAGGCAGTCGCTGTAGTTTTTTTAATTAAACATTTTTCTTTTTTTATGACTCTGCACTGCAGAATTGTACAAACATGGAATGCAAAGATTAAAAGAAACCATGTAAAATAGATGCATGTGGAAGAGGCCACGTCAGTGAATCCTTTCACTCTGATTGAACCTGTTCATCTTCTCTGTCCCTTTTGACATAAACAAGTGATACATAGCAACATGTGTGAGATGTTGAAATCCCTGCTCACAAAGGGCTCACAAAGCCTGTTCACTGATTATCCAACATTTGGTGGCCTTGCCCACCTTCCTAAGACCTGCCCAGGTTGTCATTCCAGTCAAAGAATTTGAAGTCTCTCATGAGAATGCCAGCCAGAGGCTATTCTAAATGAATGAGTATCAACTCAGTGCTTCTAGTTTGTCCAAATCTATGTTTTGGCAAGTGTTGGGAGTATAGGAATATAGTTATCTTTTCAGATAAAGAGAAAATGCAAATGCTATATTTATTTTAAATGTCAAGAAATGTGTTTTTAGGGGAGAAAAAAGCAAGGCACTTGGGGGTGATTTTCAGCTATATTTTGTGCCCTTTGGGGCTAACATGGCAGGATTTCTATGGTAGCCTTACAACAAACCACAGAAATCTTCAGTCTTGGTGCCGTCACAGGGTTAGTTCTTAGTCTCACTCTGTGGGATTTTTCCAACATTGACGGTACCTGAAGTTTAGCCCTGAACTCTTCCCTCTGTACCTTTGAGTTTCAAGTAGACCGCATTTGCCTGGAGGATGACCCACAGGTGCCCATTTTTGTCCGCTGTAGTTCATGTTAGGCCTTCAAAGTGACAGGTTTACCCTGTTTTCTGCACTCCTTAAAAGTTAGGTGCAACAGAATTATGTTGTGAGTGTCCTCAGGAAAGATGTCCTTTATTTTCATGCCTCAGGCTTATGATGAGGCCGAGCACACCCTCACCTGCCAGCACGGTACATGCTTCAGGAAGCCGTGCCCCTGCCTGTGAGGTTTGCCTTGTTTCCACTCGCCTTATTCGTGGATGTGGAATCCTAACCCTGAACTAGGTGGGGATCTGGAATCTTTGGAAGCCGAAGGCCAGTGAATGAGGACTCTGTCCACATCTGTATGAGAAGTGACCAGGTCCTTAGTGCATTTACCAGGCCTCGGGATGGACTAGTTATTGTCACTTTTGAGCAGATTTTCAGAGCTTGACCCCATCCATACCTTTAGCTACTTGACCTGAATGTAAGTGTTATTGCTCTCAAGGGGAACTAAATGAGAGTATGTGCATGGATCAGAACAAATCCATCACCGGGACCAAAAAAGCAAATGAAAGTACATTGCCTGTTGGGTGTCAGGGTCAGGCAACTGGCATGGAGAGAACAGTAGAATCAGTCTCAGTACTTATTAAGCACCCATTATCTACCTTGACCTGTGGGTTGTATTAGGGGACATCACTGTATTTCTTGTTAACCCCTTAAACTCAGTCTGTCTGGAAGGACCTATGTGCCTTTCCTCCTCCTTCTGACCTCCCTATTTCGGTCTGTGGCCCTGTCCTTCACTCTTCTCCCATATTTGAACCCTGCCTGAATTCTCTTGGGTTCTTCCCTCACCATCCCCTCCCCACACAAACAGGAGCCAAACCTTCCCATTCTTCCAGCACAGTGGCTCTCCTCCCGCTTCCACCATATACAGCCTCTTTGCCACCTGCCTGCACTATTGCAATTGCCTTTAATCACTTTCCCTGCTTCCAGGCTCCCCTCCATCCATCCATCCATCCATCCATCCATCCATCCATCCATCCATCCATCCATCTATCCATCCATCCATCCGTTCATCCTTTCTTCCTCCTAATGCACAAGTGTGGCTCCTCATTTCCTGCCAAATGTCAAATATGTCATTCTGGCATTGAAGGCATCATACATGGGCATTGTGCCCACCTTTCCAACCTTGCATTTCTGTTCCCATGTGCATGTCTGCTCAGCCTTGCTTTCCTGCCTCCATGTCTTTGTCCACTCTGTTCTTTCGGCCTGGAATGCCCATGCCCTCACCCGCCAGGATGATGGCTAATCCCACAGACATCTACCTGTGTATTCTGGGGTCCATTATTTGCATATGTGTTACTTTGTATTTATGTAAGCTCTATGAAAGCCATCATCTCTGGGCTGAACCTTCCTCTGGGTGTGGCTTTGCAAATGCCTAGCAAATGTTTGAATAAGATTGAGACCACAACTCAGGTGTAGCCCCTTAAGGACAGGTGTTATGGCCAAGGATATCAGAGGCCAGTTTATTGCCAATCAAGAGTCTATTTTCCAACATCCCCTGCAAGTGACTCTCCAGCCTGCGCTTAAAAGGATGCAATGAAAGGGACCCCACTAATGCCCTTGTGGAGACCTAGAATGAGGAGGAAGCTTTTCCTAAAATCAAGCCTGGTTCCCCTACTTGCCGTGTTCCAAGCTCTACCCTTTGGAGATGAGGAAACAAGTCTGATTCCTGCCATGTGAGAGCCCTTAAAATACAGGTGGCCAGCTCTCCTGTCTCCCCGAGGTCTTCTCCAAGCTTGTCATTCACAGATTCTTCAAAGGCTCTTCCAAGGCCAGACCCACCTCTGTGTGTTCTGCAATTATTCCCCACTGGCTTTCCTATAGTGTAGCACTTGGAGGATGACAGCACCAGGACAGAGAGCGGCCATATTACTGATTCCTCACTCGAGGCTTCTGAGGTCATGCCAGCTTTCTCAGCTACGACACATGGTTGTAGTGACTGAACTTGTTGTCCTCCCAGGCCCCAGATCTTTTTCAGATAAACTAGTGTACAGCAAGGTGGTCTAATTCGTACTTTGGGGGGGGGCATGACTAAATATGGGTATGGCAGACTCCAGGCCAGGGATAGAGAAAACCTAATAATAACTGTATTGATTATGTAGATTTACATAGCACTTGAATATTCTCTAAATGCTTTCTATCCATTACCTGCTTTGAGCTTTACAACATCCTTGTTTTGTAAAGCAAGAACACAAGGCTCCTTGTAAGCTCAGTGACGTGTGTCAGGATTGTGACCTTCCTCACTGGAAGGACAGCACTGCTTCTCACCCGTCACAGGCTGGTCAGAACTGCCTGGAGTCTTGCAATTATCATCAAAAGGGCTTTATCCTGAAAAGGAAGGAGAAGGAAAAAACTCTGTGTGTGTGTATGTGTGTGTGTGTGTGTGTGTGTGTGTGTGTGTGTGTGTGTGTGCCGTGCATGCGTATTGTATGCGTATTCAGCCAGATATTATAGAGAGTAGCTACAAAGAATGAAGAAAAATCACATGCCCAGAAATTAGTAAGAGACAACAACCCAAGAAGGGCTGGAGTGAGAGAACAGCCCGTGGGATGTTGTGCAGAGATGTGCCTCCCCTTGGTGTCCACTGCAGTTGAGCTCCATGGGCCAGTGGGCTAGTCCCCTCCCTCTCCCCTCCCTTTGCATGACACCCCTCCTACATGCGTGCAGTGCTCACCCTCCTCTCCTCCAGGCTCACTTTCAGTGCTCGCTCTCCAACTAGCTCATTTCAGATCTTTATGCTTGTTAGTGCTTTAAACATTTACTTTTGCATCTGTTTATCTGTGTACGGTTATTTTCCTCCAGAAGTATGCAAATTTTTTGTGGTCAAGGACACTTTTTGTGCCTTTTTTTGTAATTTTGTCTGTATCCCCAGGGCTCAGTACAGGCCTGACACGTAGTAGATACTTAATAAATGGATTTGGTATACAAATAAGGAAAACTGACACCCAGAAAGTCTGAATTGAAGTAAAAATGCAGATAGTCAGAGTGAATTAAAGGTCTTAACAAGGCAAATTCAGCATCGTACGTCTCATGTATGGGAACCATATCTGGAACGTACTCTTAACAAGGAATACCTCTTCAAGAGGAACAGGATAGTTCATGGGGGGGGGAGAGTTGGAATAACATTTCAGTATATGTGGAAATACTTATATGCATACATGCATACACACACATAAATATAAAAGCTGCTTCATTGCTGTCATGAAATTCTTATGGACTGGATGGAGTTATGTGGGTTAAATGGATGATGGGTAGGTGAATGTGGAACAGCTTGACAAGCCAGACCCCAGAGTAGTCAGGACTAGTCATTAATGGCTTAATGTCAGCCTGGAAGGAAGTCTCGGAGGGGTTGTGAGCTGCTTCAGTTTTTGTCTTTGCCTTGGATGAAGCCATTGGGGGCGTGCTTATCAAACTGGCAGGAAGCACAGAGTTGGGAGGATTGGGCAGATGGTATGGCATGGTGGCAAGATTGCTAGGACTGGGACAGAAAACCTAACTCTAAATCTGAATTCTCACACTGCCCGTGTGCTTGGAGCAAGCTTATCAGCCTCTTTGAGTTTCAGTTTCTACATCTATAAAATGACCTCTAAGGGCACTTTCAATTTCAAACCTATAGTTCTGTGATTCTCTAACACATTATATAACTCAAATAAGATTAAATTTAGTACAGATAAATGTAAAGTCTTACACCTGGGGTTCAAAAAATCTGCACTATAAATTTATAAAATGGAAAGGATAGAGCTAGCCAGCAGCCATCTGAACAAAATGTGAGGAGTTTCATTGACTGCAAACTCATTACAAAATCAATAATGTAATATGGCAGCCAAAAAAAATCTGAGCCAGTCTTTGGCTGCATTTAAGGCTCCTAGGATCTTTGGTGTGGAGCTGGAAGGGACCTCAGAGGCCATCTGCTCCAGCCACTTCATTGTACAGATGAAGATCTGGGGGGCAAGGTGGGGACTTGCTGAGTGACTTGCTCAGTCCCAGAGGTCAGTGTCAGGAGCAGGATTTAACCCCAGATCTGCTGACTTGTGAGCACACCTGAAACATTGTCTTAGTTCTAGGGAGGATGGGCTTCAAGGTCAACTAGAGGTCTTTAGCCTGGAGAAGAGAAGGCCTTGATGATGAGAGTTGTCAGGTTCTTAAAGGGTTTCATGTGGAGGAGGGTTTGGTTTCATTCTCCTGAGTAGAAGTGCAGGAGACTCAATGAGGGGAAGTGGGGGAAGTTTCTCTACATGAGAGCTGTCTCAAGGAGGAGTGGGCTCCTAAAGGGAATTGCTGAGATTCGAGACTGGATGACCCCTCATGGGGGGGGGAGGTTATATGTGTAAAATATTCTGTAATCACCAACAGGGACAATTAAGCATCTCAGATGAAAAGAATTCACATTTTTTAATTTGATTCACAATGGCATTGGCTTTCACTTTTATGAAAATTAACGTTTAATACATTCTTTAAATATATCCCCCTTTCTTTTTTTTTCAGTTAGTTTTAGCTACTACAGAAAGTTGAACTGTGACCTTGAATCTTAATCAAACCATTCTATTCTGTTCTATTAATAATACAGAAGAAAAGGTCACATTAGAGAAGCAAGTTTTTAAAACTTAAAACAAACTGGAATTTTTTCCTCTTTGGAATTTCAGTGCTGTGTGTAACAGAATTCAGTCTAAAACATCCCTAGCTTTTAGAGCCTGTATGGCATAGATAGAATGCTGAAGTGGGATTCAGGAAGACCTGAGTACAGACCCTGGCCCAAATCTTCACTAGCTATCTGGTAACTGGGCAAGTCACTCAGCCTTTCTCAGTCTCTGTTTCTTCTCCTGTAAAATGGATGGCAGAGTTAACGCTGGCACTCAGAGTTATCAAGCATATGTACATATATACATACCTACACACATACAGCACTTTGCAAAAGGCTATAGAAATGTTGGCTATTCCATATAGTTAGAGGAAGTCACTTCCTGTTGTTAAACTGCTTGATTTAATATGTTTTCTCCAGTGAACTCCAGATAGTTCTGCGTAAGTGTCTTAGTGAGCACAGCAGGGCCCTGTACTTAATGAGAAGATCTGAATTCAAGTCTCTAGATCTAAATAGTTGTGAGTTCAAGCAAAGGATTATACTTATTCTACCCCAGGCCTCACAGGGCTGTTAGGAGGAAGGCATTTTGAAAACTATAGAATATGCTACAAGTGGGAATTAAGATCATTGTTAACACAAAGCAATATGAATAATTAAATAGGAATGAATGAAAAAGTAAAGTACCTGTGCCCTGATGATACAAGTGAAAGTGTGGGACATTTTGTTTTCCTCAGAGACTCTATCTCTCCCCCCCTTCCTCTTCCTCTCCCTCTCTGTCTTTCTCTCTCAACTATCTATATCCATATCTACTATCATCTATCTGTATTCATATCGATCTATACCCATAGCTATCATCTATCTTTTTGTTCTTATCTACCACTTTTCTGTATCTGTCTATCACTCTCTTATCTATCTGTCTCTGTCCATATGTATTATCATCCGTCCATGTGAATGGTGGCCAGAGAAGGAAGTTTGGCCTACAGTTGCAGGATAATGAGGAAAGCATAAGGCAATTGATTGTCACACACTTCCTAGAAGTAATGGTGGTATTGATTTGATGACTGTTTCCAGAACAAGAGGTGGGGATAGTGGGGCAGAAGAGGTGGTTGAGTGCAGAATAGGTCACATAGCAAGGTGCCAGGGGGCATGACTGAATGGCCTGGGCCAGTTAGATAGTATGAAATGGGTGAGTCTGTACTCATTCAGCAATCAGCAAGGTTCAGTCTCAGGGTGAGCACCTGGCTTTGGAGTCAGAAAAACTCAATTTCAGATTCTGCCTTTTCTACTTGTAAATTTTGTGACTTCAAGGGAGTCATTTGATCTTCCAGGACTTCAGTTTCTTCATCTGTGATTGGAGAAAACTGGACCAGGTCCATTGTGAGATCCCTCCCAGCTCTAGATCCCTTATCCTGTGAACTCTCTAGAATGGCAGTTTGAGGGGGTAGGAAGGAGATGGTTTCTGGGGATCTGATGTGAAGGCTATTGTTCTGGGTGGGGAGAGTACCAAGATGGGTAGCTGGATGGGATGTGAACCGTCTAGGGCTGCTTAGATCAGAGTTAGGAAACATTTTACTTAGTCACCCTTCAGCCTCACTCATCCCAAGCTGGGGGGGGAGGATAGTCTCTCAAGGTCTGGTCCAGAGGATGTTGATCTGGCTGCAGAAACAGGAGGCAGTGACAGGACAGGTGACAAGTTACCTGGAGTGGGGATAGGATTGGGTGATAATTAATGCTCTTATTGAGCTTGAAAGTTTACAAAGCAGCGTCTGAATGCCAGCCCTAACAAGCACGAGGTTTTATAGAAGAGGGAAGAAATTGAGGGGCGTTGTCTGTGTCCTTTCCCCCAGGCTCTGGCTCCTTGGGGCTGCTTGGGTAGTTCTGTGTGTGCTGAAGCTGTACATATGTCCTGTACTTGACCACAGAACCAGACCCGGCCCATTCTTTTCCTCTCAGTGATGGGGACACAGGCCCAGAGCAGTTGTGTGATAGCTGGGGCGAGCCTCCTTGCCCCCCACCCCAGGAGCTTCAGGCTGGACCACTCTGAGAAGCAGAGAGAGAGAGAGAGAGAGAGAGAAAGAGAGAGAGTGAGTGTGTGTGTGTGTGTGTGTGTGTGTGTGTGTGTGTGTGTCTGAAAGAGAGACAGAGACAGAGAGACAGGGTTTGGTGTAGTTTCATTTTGTTTTGTTGTTCATGTTTACGGCAAAAGTCACAGATGAGTCTGAATGAGTGGGGTTACCAACAGGCTGCCTCTAGTGAGGCCAGAAAAAAAAAGAGAAAGAGAAAGGAAAGGAAACAGGAAATTGGTAAATCCATCTATCTGAGCCTAAAGCACTGACACTGATGAACATGTGCTCAGACCTTGTGCATCAGCCTGTTACACAAGCACCCCCTAGTGGCCCAATTATGTCACTGCATTTTGTGTGTACTAGATGACCCTGATGCTGACCTTCCCAATACAGTGAAACAGTGCCTTGACCTGCAATTTCTAGAGGGGCTTACTGTGCCCTGGGATCCTTTACACCAGGACCTAGTCAGCTATGATTGTAGTATCTTGGGAGCTAATAGCGTGGGAAGGTCTAATTAATGGACTGGATGTTAGGTGCTGAGTCCTTGTTTTGTCCTCCAGCAACCTTTCCCCCATTTTCATGAAGCCTGGGAGGCAGAATCACCAAGTGATTGTTTCATGAGGATTCCAGAAAAGCCTGGTCAGGGTTTGTAGGGAACTTTCTTCAAGCCTGACTCTCTAAATGAAGCCTGAGGCTTTCTATTTTAATACCCAATGTCATTGTATGTGTACTTTATAAAGCCAGTTTCAGAGGCAGATTCCTTTTCCTGAATGTGCCTGTGTACATGCACACACTTCCTGATTTCAGTAACTGAGCTACTTTATGTCAAGCTGTTCTCTGAAACAACCGCATTTTTAAAATGCACTTTTAAAATGTTTTAATGGATCAGATGAGTTTCATTATTGAAGAACTAATATCAGTGTAGTAGACTGTCCCCTACTCTGCAAGTTAGGGGATTAGAAAGGTGAGAAGTCAAGTGACTTGCCAGGGTAACACAGCAGAGGCGTATAAGAGGTACTGATTGGACTGAGGTCTTCTTGACTCCACAGTTAGATCACTACCTGTCTGCTTCTCAGTCCACTTGGGTAAGTGCCATTTCCCCCCTTGAACCCTACACCATCAGTCTTCTATCCATTACCAAGGATGTCTTTGTTATAAATTAACACCATGGTACTATTCTAAGTATCTCAACCCTGAACCATACTGTTTTGCTGTAATGTCAAACCTGAAAAAGAACCCTCAAAGGAAGTTAGACCTGAATGACGGTTTGCATTGTTTTGAGACTTACATTTAGACTTGGGAGCACAGTTCCACACAAAGGGTTAAGAGTTGGCATCGAGATTTCGTTAATTTTTATCCCCCAAATATGAGTGCTCAGTAAGATCAGTCACTTAGCTCTTCCATCACTTGGGTTAAAATGCCTCATGCATACTCGTAAATCAGAATAGGTGCTTTAGGAAAGGGGCGATGCATTTTGTCATCCCCATCTTTTAACCTTTCCCTCTAGACTTTGTGGTATTGCTGTTGATTGAGGGGGGATAAGATCGGAAGGCAAGGAGCTTTTTGATTGCTTAATTACTGCCAACCCTAATAATACGGTGCAAAGAGCTATACAGTTCCAGAACAAAATTAATTCTCGCTAATAGTCATCCTGATAGCTTGAATTGTTATTCTCATCCATTACGTCTATATTTGTTGGGTGTAATGTCACCATTTAATTAGCAGCATAATGTTGTGTGCCAAAGAGAGCAGTTAGTAATTAGCCATGATGAAAATGCTCTTAAAAAGGAAGGGTGATTTTGAGTGTCTGTCTGTCCTTTCTCTTTAGCAGTGGCAGATCTGCAAAGGATGTTTCCTACCCCTCCATCTTTGGAACAACATCCTGCTTTCTCTCCTGTGATGAATTATAAAGATGGCATCAACTCTGAGACTGTGACGGCGCTGGGCGTGATGGAGAGCCCTATGGTCAGCATGGTCTCCACCCAAATCACGGAGTTCAAAATGGAAGTGGAAGATGGCTTAGGAAGTCCTAAACCTGAGGAGATTAAGGTAATGCCACTGAGGCAGGACAGGTTTCAAGGAAGCTCTGTAAGAACTTTTTAAAAATGGGAAATGTATGTATTATTTTATAGGCAGATGTTTCTGTCATAGGTTGAAACAAATTGTTGTGTAGAATTCACTAAAAAACTCTTTGAATTGATGTGTTTTAGACATTGGTGAGTTATTCGAAATAACTTGATATAAATATAAATCTTAGTGTGTAGTTTTTAGTAATTAATTACTTCAGGTAATTTACTTTAAGAGAAATGTGGAATTCGAGTTGTTCTCTCTTTTCTTCCTGATAATTCCTCTCAAAAATGACAGTTTTTTTGAATCAGCCTAACATGACCTTCCTGCCTTGGTTTCACAGGATTTTTCATACGTGCACCAAGCTCCCACCTTGCAGCCTTTTGTGGGTTCCTCCCTGTTTGCTCCACTGAAGATGCTGCCCAGCCAGTGCCTGCTGCCTCTGAAGGTGCCGGACGCCTGCCTCTTCAGGCCCTCCTGGGCAGCTCCTCCCAAAATCGAGCAGCTGCCTCTGCCGCCAGCAGCCGCCTTTGTCCGGGATGGCTACAAGTATGTGCTTGGGGCAGGCGGGTAGAGAGGATGATGGTGATTTCGTCTCTGACTTTGCCACCTTCACTAGGTGTTTCTTAACAAAATATTTGTGCATGGCAACAGCAGCCACATTTTTGAAACCCCCGTAATTAGTGGCTCACCTTGTTGTTGTGTGCATTGTTACCTGTTGGAAATGACATTATGTCTTTTCAAACTGAGTTTCATGTGTGTGTTGGAGAAAAACATATGCCATTTATACACAGAACTGTCTGTCAGCTCACACGATAAACCCACAGCATCTGCTTCTAAGCAAAGCCCTTGATTACAGTGGGCAAAAGAGATGCTACATAAAGCACTTTATTTTATTTGCAGAGGTGAATTAAAAAACATTTTCTTGAAGGAACTTTGCAATGAAATCTTGATGTTTTCTGACCCCATGCCACCAAGTAACAAATCAGCCCTAAGGGCCTGACATGCAGGTGGTTGGGTGTTTGTGGGGAGGAGGCAGGGTGGGTTCTTAGAACACTTGGGATGCAGTTTATGCTGCCAAAGAAAAATGTTATTGACATTTGATAAATGAATGGTGTAATTGGATAGAGAGCTAGACTTGGAAGGAGGAATGTTTGAGTTAAAATCCTGCCTTTCAGACCACGGACACATCACTTCTCTCAGATACTCAGTTTTCTCATCTGTAAAATGGCCATAATGATATCTCTACTGCCTGCCTCACAGTGTTGTAAACATCACACTATTGTCTAAGTGTCCCTTATGATCATGGCATAGTTTTCCCATGATCAGATCAGCTTATCAAAGTAATCATTGAAATGACTGAAAAGATTGTGATTTTATACATGTGTTTCCAGTCAGATTACAGGCATGTCATTTGTGATTCCAATCAATGTTGAAGTGGTTTCAAACTGTGTTTCCATGTGTAATGGCCTAGGAGATCAGGTCTTATGTGACTGCCTGCATCTTCTTGTTCTCCTGTTTAATGGGGAAATAACCCTCATGACAGAATCCCTTCTTTGTGAGAGGCTTGCTGTGTGGAGTGTACATCACCTTGAGATCATCGCAGATGCAGGAGCTCCCAGAACCCCCTTCTCAAGTTTACTCTGTTTGACAGATACAACAACCTATTAAAGCCAATACTTGGTTGTTTTCTATTTGGGAATAATTTTTATAGGGGAAATCATTCAAATCTTTACATCTTTGTTTATAGCTTTCAAGATTTCCTCTTGCCCCTTCAAAAAATGGGGGTGGTAGCAGATAAACCATAAACATTACCAAAGAAATAGGTTTTTTTTCCTTGTCTAAATTGTTTCCTGTTTTCACTGAAAAAGAAACTTTGAGTTTGAAAGTAATCTAACCAAAGTAATGATTATTATTGTGGGCCCTAAAGAAGCAATGATTACTAATAATGATTTCCAAGTCGCCTTTTCTCACTAGTCAGAGGTGATCTCTGTGTGGTCACTGTGTCTCAGCTTCCCCACGCGCATGTCTACGTCACTTCTTCTGGGGATCTGGGCAGAGCTAGCCTGAACACAAGACAGGCATTCTGAAGAGCTGCTTCTTGAGGAAGGCCAAACGAGTGGGCAGCTCTTTGTAGGGGTATTCATTTGAGTATAATATTAGAGTGCATGAGAAGACAGCTAGAGAATCAGAGAACTTTCTTCTCAGAAGCAAAGAGTGAGCTCTCTGTTCTCAGAACATTTATTGCTATTCAAATAAAATTTGCCAAGAGAACTTTCCAGGGGCTCTCTCTCATACACTATGACGTTTTGATGTTAGGCTTTGTTTTCCCATAATTGACTCGTATTAAAAAGAGCTGTTTATATATGAAAATGTATATAATTCATCTATACTTGTGTGTGTGTGTGTGTGTGTACCCACACCTTGTGTTTAAGGTGGACAATGTAATTCCTATGGGAAAAAGCATTGTGTTTAGACTCAGAGGACCGGTTCAAATCCTGCCTTCTCTGCCTGTTGCCTGAGTGACCTTTAGGTCAGGCACTGAACCCTATCAGGGCATCAGTTTTCCTCATCTGTACAAGAATGGAAGTGGGCCAGATGATCTCTGCATTCTTTGACAACTCTTAACTTCTCTGTGCTCTGAAGTGTCTAAGGCTTTTCCTTGCAATGACCCTATGAAGGAGTGTTGGTAGAAGGAAGGTCTCTAGCTTATCACTGTCACCACTCTGGAGCTGCAAGGGACCTCAGAAGCCTTCCAGTCCAATGCCCTCATTTTGCAGATGAAGAAACTGAGGCCCAGGGAGGTTAGAAAATGGGGATCTTAGGATCGTAGATCTTGGGCCAGAAGGGACTGCGAACCCAGTCCCATGGTTGTACAGATGAAAAAAAGCTAAGGGACTCCTCCATAGTCACAGAAATTATAAGTGGCATTGACCAGGACTCAAATCCAAGTCTTTTGACTCCACACCCAGGACTTTTTCCATTTTATCTTGCAGGGAATTCAGAGAAAACTTAGTCTGCCTAGTTAGAAATGAGTGGCTAGGATGGTGATAGCAGTAATGATGATGGTGATAATTAGCATTTACATAGCACTTTAAAATTTGTGAAGGGCTTTACAATTATTATCTCATTTAATCTTCACATCAACCCTGGGAGGTATTATTAGCCTCGGGTTTTGGGGGGTTTGTTTTGTTTTGTTTTGTTTTGTTTTGATGAGGTAACTGAGGTTAAGTGACTTGCCCAGGGTCAGACAGCTGGTAAGTATCTGAGGCTGGATTTGAATTTGATTCTTTCCGGCAGCCTTACCCACCACACCACCCTCAGGACGCCTCCTGAGCTAAGTCTGTTTGCACCGGAGCATAGCTCCCACTTGTGTAGCCCATGTGATGCTGTCAGTCACTTGTCTAGCTCTTTAGTGTATATTATCGAAAGGGCAGTGTTAGAAACATTTTCAACCAAAATAAATCTGATGGGATCAGGAGGTATCGACTGTGATTACTATTAGAAATAGAATCCTAAACAAGTCTGCTAGTAGTTCAGTCAACCCCACCCCCAGCCCTATTTTTACAAATAGAAATAGTATTGGACCTTAATGAGAGGTGATAAAGAAAAGGTGAGGGGTGGCTAGGTGGAGACAGCCTTTTCCAGAATGAGCTTCTAATATACCCGTGTTCTTTCTGCCACAGTAACGTGCCTAGTGTTGGCAGCCTCGCAGACCAGGATTACCTGAACACGCCTGTGACGTTGAACAGCGCGGCACCAGCCAGCAACAGCGGGGCGGGCGTGCTGCCTTCCCCGGCGACTCCTCGCTTCTCTGTGCCGACACCTCGGACGCCTCGGACCCCGCGGACCCCCAGAGGTGGCGGCACAGCCAGCGGCCAGGGGTCCGTTAAGTATGATGGCACTGAGCAGGGGTCGCCGGCTTCCACGCCATCCACCACGAGGCCGCTCAGCTCCGTGGAGCCTGCCACCGCCCAGCCTGTGCCCGAGGCCCACAGTCTGTATGTCACCTTGATTCTCTCCGACTCAGTGCTAAACGTCTTCAAAGACAGGAACTTTGACAGCTGCTGTGTGTGTGCCTGCAACATGAATATTAAAGGGGCAGATGTTGGGCTCTACATCCCTGACTCTTCCAATGAGGACCAGTACCGCTGCACCTGCGGCTTCAGCGCCATCATGAACCGCAAGCTGGGCTATAATTCTGGGCTTTTTATTGAGGATGAAGTGGATATTTTTGGGAAGAACTCAGACCTCGGCCAGGCAGCTGAGCGGCGGTTAATGATGTGTCAGACTGCCTGCCTGTCTCAGGGGGAGGGGGCCCGGAAGGCCCAGGAGCCCCCTGTCAGCCTCCTCCTCCTCCTCCAGAACCAACACACGCAGCCGTTTGCAGCCCTGAGCTGCCTGGGCTATGCCTCCCCCAATCACCGCCACCCCCTCCCCGGGACACACTGGAGTTACGACAGGGTCCAAGCAGATCACAATGACTCTTGGACAGAGTGTGTCAATGCGCTGGAACAGGGACGGCAGTACGTCGACAACCCTACTGGTGGGAGAGTGGACGAAGCCCTTGTCCGAAGTGCCACTGTCCACTCTTGGCCGCACAGCAATGGTAGGTTTCAGGGTCAAAAGCCCGGATGGTTCTGCCTACAACCGTGTTAGGTGAAGGCAACTTTCAGTGAGTTCTTGTTTGGTACCTGGTGTCAATGTTCCTTGTCACTGGGGCCAAAAAAGCTACAGAAACCAAAATTCATTCTGGACCCTTTTTAAAAGAGAAGGAAATAGAGTCTAAATTTTGAGTGCAAATTGAAGTTCTCCCTCCTTGTCTCTTGCCTCCTCTTTAATCCACCCTTTGTGTTGAATAAGAAACAGAGGGTGGGCCTGGGATTTCATCAATGGAAACAATTCCTAGGTGATGAAGTTCCCTCTGCCAAGGCAGGTCTTCACTGCCCAGAGCATTGAGATGCTAGCTGGGTCACAGGACAGGACGTGGGTGTCATAGTGGGATTGGAACCCAGGTTTTCCTGGCTCCAAAGCCAACTCTGTGTCAACTAGGCCATGTTGCCTCTTTGGATACATCATATAGCAACTTGGAATAATCTTAATATGCAGATGGGCCTATTTATTCCTCTACTCAAAGAACTTTACTGGCTCCCTATGGCCTAGATTATAAAGTACAGACCCTTCAAGGTGCCTGCAGCCTGACTCCCACCTACCTTTCCATACTCATTCATACTATTTCTCTTCACATCCACACCCCCACACACCCTCACACACACACACACACACACACACACACACACACACACACACACACACGCACACATGCACACACACGCCATCTCCCATGTACATTCCCTTCTCTAAGAATGTACTCTCTCCTCCTTGCTGCCTATAAATTCCTTTGGGGCTCAGTTCAGGTGCCTCCTGCTTTGAGTGTCCTTTACTCACCGTTCTCTGCTGCATGGTGTTCTGGCCTTCAGATTTCCTTTGAGCCCTTTATGTGGATCTCTCCTTCTACCTCACCTCACTTTATTTCATCTTATACTTGTATATGCCCCACACTCACCCTATATGCTCCTTAAGTTTCTCCTAGAGGTTCTGTCATTTTTCATCTGTAGATCCCCAGTTACTTACACAGAGTTAATAATCGAAAAATATTGTTAAATTTGTTGTTGTTGAATGGGAAAATTTCCTTATTATAATCTCTTTTTATAGGAATTTTCTTGTTTATCAAAATTGCACTTTTCGCCTCTTACGTAATCAGTATTTATTGAGCACCCATAATTGCAGAGAAATGTGGAGATAATATAGAGGGATGGTAGGTAAATTACCTGCCCTCTTAGAGCTTGCAATAATGAGTTCTCTTGGCTCGTTCTTAGTGCTGAAGAGGCCAAGATCGTGAGGTTAGGCCTCCTCGGAGCCCACAACCTTCACACCAAGTTTTACTGGCAAATATATGCAAAGAGCAAATGAGTGCCCGAGAATGGGTCAGCACAAGCTCTGTTATCATGAGCAGATCAATAAGAAATGCCAAGCAGCCCAGCATCTGAATTTGAAAATAGAAAGCTCCTCTTGGAGCCAGGAAGGCCTAAATTCCAGTCCTGCTGTGAGACCCAGGGAAAGTCACTTAACCTTGTTTGCCTCAGTTTCCTCTTTTGTTTAACGAGGAGATTGGACTTGATGGCCTCTGGCCAGCTGTACTCTGATTCTGTGTCCTCGTCCACCTGGAGTCTGCTCTCCATCATTCCTCAGAAGAGTCGTCTGGCCTTTTCTTGAAGACTTTTAGTGTTAGGGAGGCAACTTGCTATATTCTGGGGCAAGCCTATTCTACCTTTTTGGTAGACATAATTGTAAGTAAGTTCTTCCTCACATCAAGTCAGAATCTGCCTCCGTGTAGCTCCCACCTATTTGTCCTCAGGGACAAACTGAAATAAATTGGCATCTCTTGTGTGATACTCGTTTAGGGCTATCATCATCTACCCCATCCCTTGCCACAGCCAGCACTTGGAGGCACCTCTGGTCCATTGGCCTCTGGGTGATTCTCACACCTGAGCCAAGCAGCCAGAGATACTGCCTTCCAGCTCCACCTCTTGTAGTATCTCCTATTTGATCCAACAGTCTTGCCTTTTGAGGTCTTTAAAATCCCAGCCAGCATCAGGGAAGAGGGTGTCCACCGCCTTCTATCCTCCTTCTTCGCTTTTCTGCATGGCTGACAAAATGATCTACCTGAAGCATTGGCCTGATGCCATCACTTCTTTGCCCAAAGAGTGAATCTCACTTGTCTCTAGAACGATATTCAAACCCCTTATGTTTGATATGTATCACCCTTTATAGTCTGGCTCTAGCCAGCCTTTCTGGGGTGCATACCCGTCCTTCCCACTCAGCTGAGGGGGCCTTCTTGTGTTACCTGGGTGCCACCTCTGGCTGCTTCCTCCTTTGCCCTGGTGCGGTCTGCTTCCTGTGCTGGGAGCGGCCCAACTGTCATCTCCTTCAAACAACCTTTATTGATTCTGCCAGTCCCTAGCCTCCCTCCAGATCATCTCACATTTATTTTACACCTGTCCTGTATCTCTCTGTGAATGCGCTGCATCTTCCCAGACTGATGCAAGCCCCTTAAAAGGCAAGAACTGTCTCACTTCCTTATTTGTGTCCCTGGTGCCTGCCTGGCACACAGTAGGTGCTTAATTAATGTGCATTTACTGATTAAATCATTATTCCTCCTAGCTTTGTGTCATCTCAGAATTTGGTGAGCTCACCAAATATGCCTTTATTCAAATTTTTTATTTAAATGTTAAATAGTACATGGCCCAGCAGGACTCCCTGTGCTAGAGAAATTCTCTCTCCACTGGTGCAGATAGCAAGCTCATCTGCCACTTAAAGTCTTGGAGGGTTGTCTGGGTGCCAAAAGGTTGGCTGTTTTGCCCATAGTCACCCAGATTATTTGTAACCTGCAGGGCTCGAGCCAGGTCTTTGTGATGTCAGCGCTGGCCCTTTCTCCACATGGCATCTGCCGCTTTAATCACTTTGTCACAGAAGAACGCACAGGTAGCACAACACGACCCGTTTTTGATGAAGCCAGGCTGGCCCTTCATGGTCAGAGCTGCCTTTTCTTGATGTTCAATTGTCAACCCTTTAATAGTACATTCTAAAGTTTTGCCAGGACTCAAAATCCTGCAGACTGGTCTATATTTCTTAAAAATCTATCCTTCCCAGTTGGGCCCTTGCTTCTCCTTTTCTGGCCCAAGGGCTCTTGTGCCCTTCTCCCTGATCTGTCAGCAGTCACTGGTGGTGGTCCAGCTGTTAGTCAGACACATCAATTTCTTTAGTGCCTGTGTAGGCCTAGTAACTTGGACTCATCCAGGACAGGTAGACAGGTAAACAGACTGCTCTCCTATTTATCTTGAGTTTTTAGTCTGTTAGCTAGTTCTGTTCTGCCTTTTTGAGAGGAAAGTTTCTTCTCCTTACCAAAAAGCGTATAGCTTTGACCTATATTCCAAGCAGTCATTCTCCCGCCATTTGCCAATTGCAATGGCCATGACCCTTTTTTTGGTCTTTTTTTATAGAGGGAAAGACCAAAAAAAACCATTCAATTCCTTTGTGTATTCAAGGCATTGCTACTGAAGACTTTTCATGGCTAACAAGTTTAAATTAATGTAATGCAGGTTGATGTTATAAGCATACCTCTGTTTTTCCTTCTCTCTGTCCCTCATCAGCTCTGACCACTAGTATAAGGATGAATAAGTATGGACAATCCTTCAGAGATTCCTAAGGGTCATAAGGGTCCATTAGGTACCTTTCTACAGGGCAGAAATATGTTTTTCCTCCTTTAGTCCCTGTTGGCTAAATGTTTGTAGTAGGAACTCTTTGCTTTCAAACTTGGAATTTTGGCATTCGCCTCTCACTGCCAGTCTCCTTTCATTCGTGTGTAATTTTTGCTTCCATAGTTGTTTGCCATTCCATACATATGCCTCTGATTCTGTGTCTTTAAGCCTTCTGTGCTAGGTGAAAATGTTTTTCTCTTTAAATTTTATAGCTGTAAACTAAAAGTTGCTTTTTATGTTTAACCATAAGAATATTTACATTTTTAAAGTAATTGGTTATTTCAGAATTTGGTAGGCCCACTTTTCATATGGGGTGGGAGAAAGCTTGAAAAAACAGTCAATTGTGATTTTCTGGAACAAGATGGTACCTTCCACCCCATAGCTTTCGTCCGGGGTACCAAAGTGCCCTACACTGTGAATGCATAGTCAGATTTTACAGAAAATACTTTTAGTGAGAATGGAAGCTATTTGCTTGGTATAATGGAGAAAAAGTAGAACTTTTTCAAGTTGCTGACCACGACTTACAATATTCCTTCATTCCTCCTAAGGCCATCTGCCTTGTATTTTCACCAACAAAAAAAGTCCTAGAAATATAGCATCTTTGCCCACCTTCCAGAGATGGCATATCCTGGGTACCCAAGCTGTGGCTCTATATGTTAAAATTGGAAAGTGTTTAAGCCAAAAGACCCTGCAGAAGTGATAAAGTCTGATTATTTGCAGAAGAATGTTAAAATGGCAAGTTCTAAAATATGTGCTAAACTTGGGTTTCTGCTGAGAGTGGCTTTTGAAATATTTCCTGTGTGACCCAAAACCATGCTTTTTCAATAAGTGGGACAGGAATAGGAATCCCCATTTTTCTGGTAGAGCAGGGAACTGGCCAGTATTTCCTAGATGGTATATGAATGCATGGTAACAGTGCTTTTAACATACTGTGTCCTCGTTTAAAAGTGGTAGTAGCAGCCAGAAGCAGCAGAGCACTGAAATAATGGGCCTCCCCAGGACCTCAAGGGGCTGGTGCTGCCCATCTTCCTGTGTACCAGCTGTCCAGATTGACAGCTGTGTGCTCAGTGGACCTTAAATGGCCTCCAAACATGCTAAATGTGCCTCAGAAAGGAAGTTCTTGGGAAGATGGACTTGGCGCCCCCTCAGCTGCTCTGCACAGGCAATGTTTTGTCCCTGGCCATGCCCAGAGGGAAGGTGGGGAGCAGTTGTCCGTCCCTGGGGCCCTGGCTGACCTTTCCTCCGTTTCCCCACCAGTGCTGGACGTCAGCATGCTCTCCTCTCAAGATGTGGTGCGCATGCTGCTCTCCCTGCAGCCCTTTCTCCAGGACGCCATCCAGAAGAAGCGGACAGGAAGGACCTGGGAAAACATCCAGCATGTGCAGGGGCCCCTGACCTGGCAGCAGTTCCATAAGATGGCCGGACGCGGCACCTACGGTACGCCATGCCGCTCCCCACGGAGAGCGCCTTTCTGCCCTTTCGGCCTCTGCTGTCTTCTCCTCCCTTCTTGGATGGGGGGGGGGAAGCATCTCCACGTTTTTAGATAGGTTGATGATGACCCATTGTTTCCTTTGATGGAAAAATCTAAGCCCAAATGTGAGATTCTGATTTCAAAGGTTTTTCCATCAGCACTGTCCAGACCACCTGTCAGTCCACCTTTTAATTTACGGGGAAGGAAACTGAGGCCCAGAAAGTCTGTGGCCTGCCCAAAGTCACATGGTCTATGTAGCAGAGCTGCAATTTGAACCCAGATCTCTAGATTCCAAATGCAGCCCTCTGTTCACTCTACCAAACTTCGGCAGCTAAGTGACATTGTGGACGGAATGTTTCTAATCCAGCCTCAGACCCTTCCAAGCTGTGTGACCCTAGGCAGGTTCCTTGATCTCTGTTAGCTTCAGCTTTTTTCATCTGAAAACCAGAGGTAATGATGACAGCCCCTCTCTCCCACGGGCATTGTGATTTAGAATGTGCTTAGTACGGTGCCTGGCACACAGTAGGTGCTTAATAAGTGCTTGTTTCCTTTCTACCTTCCTTCCAAACTACCTCCCAGAGGGAGACACTTAATTAAATCATTTGAGAAGATCTAAAATGAGAGGTAGCAATGGCGTGTGATAGCGTTATTCTGAGCTGGCCAGGTGGCCCGTAGGTGCACCAGGACACACTGACCGGCTGCTCTTTCTTCTCAGGCTCAGAAGAGTCCCCAGAGCCCTTGCCCATCCCCACGTTGCTGGTGGGCTACGACAAGGAGTTCCTCACCATTTCACCATTCTCCTTGCCGTTCTGGGAGAGGCTATTGTTAGACCCCTACGGGGGCCAGCGGGATGTTGCTTACATTGTGGTGTGTCCAGAAAATGAGGCCTTGCTCGAAGGAGCCAAAACTTTCTTCAGGGACTTGAGCGCTGTGTATGAGGTAAGAAAAAGATATTTTGAGAACAGGTTTTGTATCAGAAATTCCTCTTTGTATTCTCTAATTCTGTTTCTAGTAGCTGCTAAACAGGAATTGATTTGTTTTCATCAAAGGAGGCTACAGCAAAATTCTGGAAATAGTGGACGGGTTGGGGGAGAGGCCAAAATGGACCATTTAAGGTACCGACATTATTTGCTTGCTCATCTGTGAATGAATGTCTTGACTTTAGTACTTCATTAGCTAAAGAAAGACCTCTCTAATCCAGCCTTGCCAATAATTTTCTTTAATTTACCAACCCAAAGCTTTTTTTTTTAACCCACTCACCTCTCTTGATAGTAATCAAAGAAATGAAATGCCCATTCTTTTCTATTTCTTGAGCTTAAATTCTTACTCACTGCGGGGAAGACAGGGTAGGTGACTGACATTTTGGAAAGCAAGTATCTCAGAAGAAAAAAAATATTGAATTTTTTAATCCCCCAGCCCCACCCTTCTAAAGGCTTCTAATTGAAATAGTGAAACCTCAGAAAAGCAGCCGGTCAATAGCAGAGTCAAAACAAAGGGAGACATTGGCCTGGAAATGTACCCAATCTGAAAAAATAGTGAATGACCGACAAATCACATTCTTGTGTTTTCATTTTGATACTGTACTTATCTTGACGGTGTAGTTTTAGCAGGTAGAAGCTTTTTAGAAAAGAAAAATGAGTTTAAAAACAATACTTTCCAAAATAGATTTATGACTGTTTTTTAGGGCTGATAATTGCTTCTCATTTCCTCTTCAGTAATGATGGAACCCCTTCACTCACATGCTCCTTGGCTGCTCCCTTCCAGGGTAGAGCCATAACCTTGGTTCTCAAAGGCCGGGTCAGCAAAATAGATCCTACATACTGTGTTGGGTGACAGAGGGCACTATGTATACACAGTGCACTGGACCAGGAGTCAGGAAGACCCGAGTTCAAATCCAGTCTCAGATGCTTGCTAGCTCTGTGACCCTGAGCAAGTCAGTTAGCCGCTATCTACCTCAGTTTCCTCAAGTGTAAAATGAAGCTAATAATATCACCTGCCTCTCAGCATTGTTGTGAGAATGAAATGAGATATTTGTAAAGCACTTAGCACAGTGCCTGACATGGTCTCTGTCTTCTGGCCACTGGGCAGCTGGTTTCTGAGAGGTCCTGTGGGCCAGTTATAATCTGCATTGGTGGAGGAGTGCTCACACCTGGGAACGGCAGACCTAAAAGCCCATCAGGACAGGAGTGTGTAGGCCTGCAGCTGAGGACCTCTGGTCCTTGATGGCGAATCTGGAACCGGCACCTCTAAATGTTGTGTTCTTAAAAAGAGATATAACCAAAATGGATCACCAAGCTTTTATTAAACGCCTCCTCTGTGCCAAGCATGGTGAATGAAACAATCGCCACTCTAGGAGCTTAGGTCCTGGGGGGGGAGACAACACATATAAGTCTATATGGGATATGAGTCAGGATAGGAAGTGCAAGTACAAAGAAATTCAATATATGAACTGTTTGGGAGCAACGGCATGAGCCACAGGGGATCAAGAAGGGCTCCCGGGAGAAGGGAAGTGAGGGACGCTCGGAGGTGGAGGCAAAGAGGGATGGCATTGCTGGCACGGGGGATGGCCAGTGCACAGGCACAGAGACAGAAGATAAGTATTCTGTGTGAGGAACAGGATCACAGAGTGGGGAGGGCGGGGATGAACGTATAGGGAGGCTAGTAAGATAGGTTGTGGCTGCCTTGGGGCCAGGGGGGAAGGGCTTTCCAAGCTAAACCGAGCAGTTTATATTGGATCCTAGCAAAAATTAGGGGGCATTGCTATTTATTGAGCCAGAGGATGCCATGGTCAAATTTGCCCTTAAGGAAAATCACTATGGCAGAAGTGTAAAAAACAAGGCGGTGTGAGGGAAATGAGTGTGGGTGGCCCCTGGGCTGTGAACCTGGGATATCGTGCCTCTGACAGAGGGAAGTTCTGAGGGGGAGCGGGAGGCCTTGGGGCTAAAGAGAATCTCCATTTAGGCTTGCTGAGCTTGAGATGGCTCTGGGATGTCCAATTAGTGTCCAGTAGAAAACTGGGGATGAGGGTTTGAAGCTCAGGGAGAGAGGCTGGCCTTGGCTATCTTGGTTTGAGAGCTATTGGCAGATAGATTATAATTAAACCATGGCAGCTGAGAGAGCGCAGAGAGAAAAGAGCAGGGGGCCTAGGACAGAGCCTTGGGGAACACTCATGATGAGGAGGCATCATCTGGATAAAGAAATAGCAGAGGAGACTGAGGAAGAGCAATTAGGTAGCTGTGGGAAGCCCAGAGAGGACTGAACGTGATTGTCCTTCTATGGGGCTGAGCTAGAGTAAAGAGTCGTTGAAAAGAAGGAAATGAAGGAAATGAGAGCCTAGTGAGTTCCAGAGCTCATCCACATGGTGTTAGCATCCCCTCGTATAAGGAGAGGAGCTGGGAGTGGAGAGAGGGGACAGTGAGCCAGGGGCTGGGAGGGAGGACTGGGGAGCTGGTAGACAGTGGGCGTGCTATCTTCCCCCCCCCCCAACCTGATATGGTGAACCTCAAAGGAAGAGAGGCTGCTGATGCTGCAGGTGACAGTGGGGAGAAAAGAGCTCGTGACTCTCCTCGCAGGTGACAGCATGGCCAGGGCAAAAGGAGGAACATCTGAGACATTGGCTTATCGGCAGCCCCAAAGGGCTGCTGTTCCACAAGCCGGGGGCTGCATGAGAGAGAGTGAGAGGGATGCCCCTGCCCTTGTAGGGTTTGTCTCCAGACCGTTGCTGGTCCACGCTTGATGTCTGATAAATGGCAGGCAGACAATGGCTCAAAGCAATTCTGAAAGCCGAGTGACGGCCCTTTGTTAACAAATCCTCTGTCTGAGTAGCAGGACCATAAAGGACAAGAGGACCTTGTTCAGTAATGGCAGACACACTTCTTCTACAGACAGCAAGAGGACAGTGACGGTTCCCCCAGCCTGAGAAGGGAGGGCCAGGAGCCCTTTGTAGTCTTCCCTTCATCATATGCCCTGAAACAGGCATGTGGGGTGATGAGCTGTCTTGCTAACAAATGCCTCCTTAAATTGTTTACTTGGGAGACACATTCATTCTCACCCTTTTAACGTTTGTATTTATCGGGCTGGAGAAATGGACTGGAGCCAGGGTCCTGCTTGGGAAAAGCTGTTTACCGTTGAGTCTGTTCCCTTCAGTGTGTAGGCTGTGCCCCGCTCACTTCAGCGCAAAGACAGGTGGCTTTGATTTCATTGTATCAGAAAACACGTAAAAACCATTTTGATGGCTACATGGCCACGTACAGCCATCGTCCTCTGTAAGCAGGAAGTGTGCTAATTTTTTTTGACAGAACCAGGGCAAGTAGCAAGCCCAAATCGTGTTGATGGGATGATCTTGGGGAAAGAAACATTTGTTTTCCCACAGAGAGCTAGAAGGACAAACGCAAAGACACTGTGCTGGCCCTAGAGCCAGGGAGACTCGAGGTCAAATGCAGCCTCAGACCCTTCCTAGCCGTGTGACCCTGGTTAGGTCACTCCACCTCTGCCTGCCTCAGTTTCTTCAGTAGTAAGATGAGGATCTTGCAGCCTCTACTTTCCAGGCTTGTTGTGAGGAGGAAATGAGAAGCTATATGGAGAGGACTAGCACATTATGACCACTAGCGGAGGCTGTTACTCACTGCCCTGCATGGACCAGTGTGAGAAAGAGGCAGCCCCAGCTGCTGACGGCTTCTTTCCACTTGTGCTTTAGATGTGCAGGCTAGGCCAGCACAAGCCCATCTGCAGAGGGCTCCGAGACGGGATCATGCGTGTGGGGAAGACGGTGACGCCAAAGCTGGCGGACGAGCTCGCGAGCGAGTGGTTTAGCCAGCCCTGGAGCGGCGAGGACGGCGACAATCATTCCAGACTCCGACTTTACGCACAGGTCTGCCGCCACCACCTTGGTGAGTGAGACTGTCTCGCATCTGCTCCGGCAGCTTCTGTGGCAGCAGAGCTCCTGGGCTCCCCTCCTGCCTGCCGCTTCTTCACTGGTAGACTCCCCTCTCCTGAACTCAGTGTCCTCATCTGTGCAAGGAGATGGGGACCATCCCCGCCAGTCCTCAGTCCAACCGTCCCAGAGGCAGGGTTGCCCCCAACGTCCCCCTAAAGCTGCACAAAGACAGGTTTGGGGGCACTTGGCATGGCGTTGCTTTGTGGGCATGACGGCAAATGAGGGGCACAGGTGTCCTCAGAGCAGCCCTATGTGTCTGGCTCTCTGAAGCTGCCTTGAGGTCAGCTCAGACAGCTGCATGTACCTCCAGGGAGAGGCAGGTGGGTGCCCCCCCCCCCCAGAGATCAGAGCCAGGAGGGGCCTCAGTGCTTCCCTCCTTCTTAGCCTTTATTAACAGTCTCCCAAACAAGCTGAGCAGGGGCACGCAGTGTATAAGGTTACCATGATGCCGTGTCTCATTCTTGTTGTTATTGCCTTTGTTGTTAGGCCTTTCTTGCAGTGAAAAGAAGCCTTCTCCCAGGTGTGCTAGGGCTCCCCTTGCTGCAGCATGACCTCAGGTGTCAAGGGCTGCATGTAGACCAGGGGGTACGCTGGCTGCTGGCATGGAGACCCTGGAGGGCACTGAGTGGTCATAACCTCCCTCTCCGTGTTGCAGCACCTTATTTAGCTACTCTGCAGCTGGACAGCAGCCTGTTGATTCCACCTAAGTACCCAAGCTCACCCCCAGGAGCAGCAGCAGCAGCAGCAGCAGCAGCAGCAGCAGCAGCAGCAACAGCACAGGCACCGGCTGCCCCTGGGAGTGCGGGGCCGGCGGCTTCGAATCCAGCTTGCGCTTCTGGACCCGGAGCTCCACAGGCTGGCACCTCCAATGGCGGCTCAGGCAGCGCTTGTGCGGCTGCCAGCTCCTCAGGGCCACCGGCATCCTCGGCCTCCTCTGGGCCTGGTGTGACCCCAGGCAGCACAGCCTCCTCTTCAGGCTTTGGTGGTGGTGGTGGTCCAGGACAGACAGCCAGTGCTGGGACAAGCGTGGTGGACAGGGTGCAGGGGAGCCTGGGCTCAGGAGGGGAGACAGAACCTGGACAGAACTCCTCCCAGCAGCCTCCATCAGAAGGACAAGACAGGTAGGGCATTTCTGGAATGCAGCCCAGTACTCTTCACTTCTCTTCCATTTTCCCCTTCTTTGTGGGTCACCAACATCCAGTTTCCCTGAAAACAAAATCCTCTCTCCTGCTTCCCCCTGAAAACCTATTCTTGGGATGCTGAAGACAGTCTGAGAGGAGAGGTCATCCATCGACTGCTAGGCTGTCCTGGGCCCTGGGCATCTCTTGTATTCTGGAGCCTTTAACGTCCCCAGACTTAACAGAGGAAAGAGGGGTTGAGGATTTTTGTTTTGTTCCATTTGGTCTCTGTTTTTAAAGGGCTTTAATTAGCCTGACTGCTTCTAGACATTTTTAGCGTTGCTTCCATCAAACTGGGTCAGACACTAATGGCTGGGTTTGATGCTTCTTTGGTGGGAAGTTTATTCTTTGATCAGAGTCTAGTAAACAAATGTTTTTCCAGTATTTATTTCTGCTGTGTTACTTTTAACTATCTAAATCTTCCATGTTATGATTTTCACTAAACTGTTCTTAATTCTCCCAAGCTTTTAAAAATAGGTGGGTAACTTTGCTGCTGTCTGTGCTTCTAACAATGACCATCTCTCTAGTGTCACAGAAAGGGAGAGAATAGGGATTCCCACGGAGCCGGAATCGGCCGATAGCCAGGCCTACCCGCCGGCCGTGGTCATCTACATGGTGGATCCCTTTACCTACACTGCAGAGGAGGAGTCCACGTCGGCAAACTTCTGGCTGCTCAGTCTGATGCGCTGTTACACAGAGATGCTGGATAACTTACCTGAGAATATGAGAAACTCTTTCATTCTCCAAGTAAGTTTTTTCCCTCTTTTCTGAATATTCTAATCTATAAATGTCTTACAGACATTGGCATTAAAAAAAATCTGAAATAAATGCTCCCCAAATTGGTTATTTGAAGAGCACTTTTAAAATTACCTTCCACTTGGGTCTGGGATCATGATTGATCCCAGAAGCTCATTAAATAGCAAGAATAGAGCAGCCAAAGTGAATTGTTGCCAACTGGTTTGTGTTGGAGAAAAGTAGATGAATGCATTCATTTAAAGAATTTTGAAATCATAATGCCAGCAAGTTGAGAATTCAGCCCTAAAGAAGAATAGTAACAGTCCTCAAGTGATGGTATGTCTGCATCCCTTGGGGAAAGGATGGCATGCAGCAGCTGGGTGGGGACATGGTGAACATCTGCTATAAATTTACAAGAAAATGTGTGTGGTGGCGGGGGGGGTCTCTCGAAGGCATTGGCACCACAGAAACAGAAATTGTTCTTTGCTTTGGGGTACACGCATTGAATAACTGCGCCAGACTCAGAGCTGAGCGGTTCTTTCCTGGGTCACATGGAGAATCGATGCGCTTCTGTTTCCGGCGTTCTCGTCAGCCCCTCCCAGCTTCAGTCTTTCTGATGTGTCTGCCCAGATCGTGCCTTGCCAGTACATGCTGCAGACGGCGAAGGATGAGCGAGTCTTCTACATTCAGCACCTGAAGTCCATGGCGTTCTCGGCGTACTGCCAGTGCAGGCGGCCTCTGCCCACCCAGATCCACATCAGATCTCTCACGGGCTTCGGCCCTGCGGCCAGCATTGAGACGATCCTCAAGAACCCTGAGGTGGGTACTCTGAGGAGAGTCTGAGTGGCAGATGGAGTTTTTAGCTTTCTCTGGGGCCAGCCAGATGCCTTCAACTCACAGTATAAAACAAAAGGGATTATCTCCCTGATAATACAATGTTTTAGAAAATAGGCAAGCGTTTCTGTTGTCGTTCTGAGATGTAGGAGATAAGTCACCAGTCTCCTTCACCTTGCTGATCTCCCATGTTTTTCTTTATTCGTTGAGTCCCTTATTTCCTGAAGTTGAAATGAGCCTTAAATTGATTATTTCTGTTTGCCTTTTCCAAAACCTTGGGCTTCCTTGTGACCGATTCCAGTAATAGGCATGTGTTGTATCCCTCTCTCTGCCAGAGATGTGCACACGTCTCTGTGCTCACTGCGGCTCTGTGTCCGCTCCCCGTCACGGGGCCACATGCTTCTCCCTGAGCTTTGGTGTCTCTCACTCTTGTCTACACCCTACTCCCCACACCCACACACAGTGTTAAACCAGAAAGATACATAGAAGGTAGTGGTGGATGTGCCAAAACAAATTGTTTTTTTAAAAAATAAGGGATGTATTTGCTCCCGGTTTGCTCCTGTTTACCTTGCCTTAGATATTTGTTCCATGCCATGTTTGAAATCTGAATGTCTCTCCACTTTCCTAATTCCTGCTGCATTTACCCCGTGTCAGACCTGGATCAACAAACCTTCACTAGCTGCATTGTATCTACTTCGAAATTCATTATGTAAAAGAAACATTTGCTAACTTTGTCTCACTTAAAATAAATCTGCATGACCTTGAGGTGTCAGTGTGGTGCAGTAGGAGGAGTACAGGGTCGTGTGGCCGAAGGTCTGGGTTCCAATCTTGGTTTTCTGCTTACTCCTCCTGTGGCCTCGGCAAGCCCCTTAACCTCTCTGAGCCCCTGGCTCTCCACTGTGGAGGAGAGGGTGGGAGGGTTTCTGAGGTCCCTTCCTGCTCTGAATCCTATGATGACCCTCTACTCAGAATAAATCTTGGGAAAGATTGACAATTTCTCATTTTAAATCTGGTCACATATAACATTGTTTCTCTGTTGAGTGTGTGGGTGTCCTTTCACGAGGAGCCAGTTTAGAAGTGAAAGACTCTCCCTCGTGCTTGATTCAGGCTGTGCTGCCCATCCATCAATCAATTAACATTTATGCAATACCTCTTATGCACCAGGCATTGGACTAAATGTTGAGGATACAAAGAAGAGCGAAAGACAGTGCATGCCCTGCCCCTGAGAAGCTCGCGGTCTAACAGCTGAGCCGGCAGTCGGGATGATCTTCAGAGAATCAGCAGAGGGAGGGCACCAACATTAAGGGGGATGTTAGCTGGGACTTGAAGGAAGCCCAGAAAGCCAGGAGGTGAAGACAAAGATGGAAAGAATTTCCCCTAATAGGCTGGGCACGAAAACATGTGTATTTGGTGAAATGTGTTAGTTCTAAGGATTTTTTAAAAAACACAGCTTCCTGAATTTGGTGTTGCTCAATTAATCTTGTTCTTAGTGTGTGAATTTCGTACTCTGATGAGCAGCTTAGCTATCATGTCATTCAGGTCTAGAATTGTTTCAAAGAGCTCAGGGAGTTAGTAGAGAAATATGATTAATTCCAGCCTTTCTTAGCAAGCCTGGAATCTGCTTGATCTTAGCCAAAAAGCTGCATGGTGAGGTCAGTTCATTATTTCTCCCTGCTCATTCTGCATGGTGCTTCCTCCAACTCAGTGGTTTTAGTTGGTGTTTCATTTATAATGTTCATTAATCAACATGACGATTATCTTTTGTTCAGAAATCTACTTGTCATCTTTAAACAAATCTAATGTATGAACATTTGGGTTTATAAAACAAAAATCTGAGGCTGATCAAGGTTTACTCACTATCTGATGTCTTTCACTAGTGAGATTTCTTACTGCACCTAAAAATGTTGATCTCCTAAAATTTGCTTTCCATGTATAACTTGTCAGGACCACTGAACAACAGCCACTGAGCAACGAAAGCAGAATATATATGGCCTCCTGAATCCGCTTACACTGCCCCCTGTGGGTCCTTCTTGGTGGGTTTCTACTTCCTCCAGTGAGGCTATCCATGTTCCCTTCCCTGTCTTTATAGTTACGGGCATCAGGAATTTGCATAGGATTTGCCATAGAAAGAGTCTACTGGACTTGAGCGTCATGGAACAGCTCGGCTTGTCCCAGTGGCTGGACAGTGATTGGGAATCCCACCTCCCTCTGCTGTAGCCTACTGCTCTGATGTGAATTAGGATCAGGAAAAGGTTGTGAGCAGTAAGAGCCTGATGTTACCTAGGAAATTTGAGCAAAGATCAACCCCTTTATAACCCCCTAAAATTTAGTATCTCAGTGGATCGTTTGAATTTTTCTTAAGAAAAAGAGAATTACTAAAAGCTGTTGAGGAAAAAGAGAAATTTCTTCATCGTTTTGATCAGAAGAGTCCTGTGTTTGCTTAGTCATAGACAGATCTCAGCATGTTGGGTGCCGGGCCTTTCCCTCTCCCTCAGACGGCAAAACTCATTGTTTTACAGATGAAGAGATGAAGCTGTTTGTTGCATTTGAATGCCGAGAAGCTATGCCATGTTATAAAGATCACTGAATGTCTTTTAACATAGTTCTACCTTGCATCTTAATTCATTTGGGAGCCCATGGTCATCAGAGGGCATCCTTTCACAGTGCTCTGTCTGCTTGGTAAAAGGACAGTGACTTTGTGTTCTGAACAGAACTGATGCCATCACTGAAGCCCGTCTGTGACTTTCAAATGCCACGTTCTCCCCTCTTAGGGAATTTCAGGGTTTTGTCATTTTCAACAGTAGGATTGCAGCAGGCCAGTTTCACAGTTACCCTCTTGACATATAATCCCCAACTATTTAAGTTAAATAACATTTGGGGCCTGGAATGAATCACATGGGTTACATTTTATAAAAATATAAATATTTGTAATCAATTGAAGTGAAGATGACAACTGTGCTTTTACAATCTGTCACAGTTAAGCAATTAATATAAATTATTTGACTTTATTCACAGTTAATGCTTTGAATTCTCAGGTTTCCTTTTTTTAAATAGCTATTTTATTAAATAAGGAAGTATTGATTTGGATTGGGTTTTCTAATTTGTGTCATTGAAGAGATCCTTTTGACCTCGCCGGTGTCATAGAATTCTGCACAGCCCTTTAGTCTTCATCTCTTTAGACATTATCATGGGCCGTTTTGTGTTTATGCAGACGTGGTTTTATGGGCTGGCTTTGTGCTGATATTGATTTTGACTTTGATTTCAGAGGCCCAGTCCAATCCAGTTTTACTCCCCTCCTTTTATATTGGCACCAATCAAAGACAAACAGACGGAGCTGGGAGAGACATTTGGGGAAGCCAGCCAGAAGTATAACGTGCTCTTCGTTGGCTACTGTTTGTCCCATGACCAACGTTGGCTCTTAGCCTCTTGCACTGACCTCAATGGCGAATTATTGGAAACTTGCATTGTAAATATTGATTTACCAAACAGGTAGGAACCTTGGCTTGATGTCCTGTCTGTCCTCAGGCACAACCCCTTCCATTCTCTGTTCCAAATGGGGTTGGCACAATGTTTTGTCTGTTTTGTTTTGGGGGTAGAGGGTTGGGGTAGGGGGAGGGGAGGAGGAGGGGGATAGTTCACAGTAATGTGCTCCAAGGAAGTTTGCTCGCTCTCTATTTTCCCCACTTCTCTTCCTCTCCAGATCTCGGAGGAGTAAAGTGTCTCCACGCAAAATTGGGCTCCAGAAGTTATGGGAGTGGTGCATCGGCATCATTCAGATGACATCACTGCCTTGGAGAGTTGTGATTGGGCGCCTTGGCAGACTTGGCCATGGGGAGCTAAAAGGTAAAGAGGTCTTAACGACTGTAACGATCAAACCAGGGAAAAGAAGATGATGATAGAAGGGAGTTTGGGAACATTACAAAAAAAAAACCAGAAAATAATTGGCGGTGTCCAGTCACGTCAGATTACTACAACAGGGTCTTTGTGTATATAGTACACGATATCACCTGTGTCACAGCTAGCTACTTGTCTAGTTAATTGTTAGGATTTAGAGGCCATTTAAAGAAATGTCAGAGAGACAGTGTGACCTAGCAGATAGAGGACTGGCCTTGAAGACAAGAAGAGTGATGTTCAAGTCTTGCCTCTGGCAGAGAGTGGCTGTGGGAACTTGGACAATTTGCACGGCCTCTCAGTACCCCAGGCAACCCTGTAAATGAAGCTTCAAGCTGGTATCCGCCTTGGTGGAGAATGTTTCCTCACTGGGACTTCTCTGTTCCAATGAAAGCATAGGTCCAATTTATGCCATGCCAACACCCCTATCCCTCCAAAAAAGTTGTTGTTTTGTTTGTTTGTTTTTTATTTTCTTTTATTAACATACTAATGACTGTAATCTGCTTGGTTTTAAAATTCATTTACCATTGATTTTATATAGCACTTTTTGACTCAAGGAGCTATACATAAAACTTTTAAATTATAGTTACCCTAATCCAGCCTTGGAAACCTGTAGAAAGTATCACCAGTTGTTGCAATTTTTCCCCCAGCATTTCTAATGCTTAGGAATGCCATTCTGACAATGAAACTTTTTATTAGCAGCCTGAGAGGATGCATTCATAATGTTGGAGGAATCATCATTTCATATCTTCCTAATTTCTTTGCAATTCAGATTTTTTTTAAATACAAGATTCCACTGTATTTATTGTTTATTGATTCCAAAAGAGCATTTGCCTTAGTAAAGCAAAACAGAGCCTTAAATATTCTTCTCCAATAAGGTGGTCACCATGCATATTTTAAGATTCCTTAATAATGGAATCCCAATTATAATTTTGTTTAATCAGTCAACAGCTATTTATTAAGCACTTCACTACATTCCAGACACAGAGTTAAACAGTGGGGATTCAGAGAAAGGCAAAAATAGCCCCTGCCCTCAGGGAGCTCACATTTTAATGAAGGAGACACCATACAAGATGCATGGTAAATTCAAACAAGTTCAGAGAGAAGACACTAGAGGTGAGAAGTACTGGGAAAGTCCTCTGGTAGAAGACAGGCTAGCTCGGACTTGAAGAAAGCCAGGGAGTCTCTGATCTCAAATGTCCCTCGTGCTGTAATGGAGGGAGACACGTTCCTGCCAGAGGCACAAAATCCACTTATCAGAGGGCTTCTCCACCAGTGGAGATATTCCACAAATGCACCAATTAGCAGATGATATTACATTGGTCACACACATTCCAGTGCATTATTAGGTCATCTCAACCTGATCCATAAATAAGACACAAGAAAAAAGAAACCGATGAAGAAATTTCAAAGTACAGTACCTCATGGTGACCCAAAGATGGCCTTGAGAGTTTGAAGGCTAGTCAACAGTTCCTACTAAGCAGAAAAGGTTGGAGTAGAGACTCTGTGATGGACAGTATATCTCTCCTTCCAAGACAAGCCTAGGCAAATTCAGAGAAGGTGATCACTGGATTTTCCAAAGAATGCTGATTTCTTTGGCCAGAGCAGCCAGAAGTTGGGTGGCAGTGTTGGAGAGTCGTTACAGAGCTGGCTTTTCAGCTCTCTGACACTTCCTAGTTGTGTAACTGTGGAGAAGCTGGCAACTCTCTGAGACTTTAAATTACAGATGAATTTCCAAACTTAATTGATGAGATCTTCAACAGCAGTACTTTGTTTTGCCTATGAAATTAAAGTTCCTAACAGCAACAAAATGCAAAAATTCATCTATTGTTTGTAACTTAGGGGTTATGTTCTGAATTAGTGGAAGGAATATACAGATTGATTGAATCAGCCATCCTTGAGGTTCTGAAATTGGTGGGGTGGGGAGAAAGAGAGAGAGAGCAGACTTAGCTTTATTTCTTAAAGCAAGGATGAGGAGCCTGAGGTTTTGGTCAGGTGCTGATTTGTTAGCATGGCTGCTGGCATCCCTAGGGCAGAGTAAGTGATGGGATAAAAAGGCAGCTGAGAGAACTGATAGAGAGTAAGATGGGAGAAAGAAAGTCAGGTGAATATTCGATTTTGGAAAGTTATTAAGGACAGCATTTTGTCTTGTTTTTGTGGTTCCCTCTCATCCCAGCCCTCTTCTCTCACAAGAGAATGGGAATAGAGGCATCTTGCCCGAGAGATAAAAGTAGCTGTGATTTCATCCAGAGACAGGTACCAAATAAAAACGTCAGCTCATCCACATGCAGTGGCTCCTTCCCTTGGTGGGTCTTCGAGCTTTGCCATTCTTGGGTGGTGTGAATAGGACTGAGGCCTCAGTGTGGGAGGAGTCTTGGTGCAGCTTTTTTACAGAGCTCCCTGTGTGTTCTTAATCTCCAAGGGCTTGTGATGAAGTACTCACCTTGACTGCCTTTTTCCCCTCTTCCTTGTTTAGTTTGAAATCTGTAGTTCACATCTATTTGCTTTTCTGTGGTTTTTAACATGTGCTCTTCATGTTACACTCAGAGCTCTTATTTCAGGTATTCTAGTTTGAAGTATGTTTAGGGGATGAAAATAGTTTTCCTTTCACCTGCTCTGTAGAGAGAGAAGTAGTTGTTTGTTTTTTTTAAGATTTGGATAATAGATAATTAGATAGTCTAAGATAGGCCCTAGCCACGCTCTGAGCTAAAGAAAAGTCCATTTAGGAATAGGGGGGAAAATCATTTCCCTAATAGAAGGATAAAAAAGGAGTTAAGGTGGGATAACGTACCATTGTCATCAAAAAGCATTCTTAAATGGCCTGTGTTAGATGCTTTACAAAATATACTGCAGAGAACTATCCCTTTGGGCACTTTAAAATTGTGATTCCCCCAAAGTGCATTTCGTCTCATAGAATAGTAGTAATTATTATTATTATTATTATTATTATTATTATTATTATTTAATTTTAAAAAGAATTTTTGGTCTTTACTTGGTGTTGATGTTACAAGTGTTAGGTGATATGATCTTGTTGTGGGATGAGAAACTGAGATCCCAGGATTTTGAACTCAAAGGGCCTTTGAAGATGATCTCACCCAATCTTCTCATTTTCCCGCTGAGGAACCCAAGGTACCCAGAAAGGGGATCCTGCAGGTTGTGAAGAACAGTGCTGACATTCAGAATCAGGCCGCTGTTTGCCTTGATGGGAAGGAAAGGCAAAAGGATTCATAACCATTTACACAGCTCCTACTGTGTGCCAAGCATTGTGCTGAGTGCTTTCCTGACATTGCACGCCCTCTAGTGCTTAGCCAGATAGAAGAGGAAGAGACGTGCCATTTTCTGTGTGACACCGAGTCGTTTAGGTAGAGCCAGAGAGAGGACAAAACTCTTTCTAACAACTGTGTGAGACGAGACTGAAAGTTGCCTTTTGTTTCAGACTGGAGCATCCTCCTCAGTGAATGTTCCCTGCAGACAATCAGCAAACAGCTGAAGGAGACATGCCGCATGTGTGGGCTCTCGGCCGCAGATTCGCCTTCCATCCTCAGCGCCTGCCTGGTGGCCATGGAGCCCCAGGGCGCCTTTGTTGTGATGCCAGGTAAAGCTCACCCAGCCCAAAGCTCAGGGCAGAATCTCTCCTGCTGTTCTGGTGGTAGAGATGGAGAGAGAGTGGGTAGAACAACACACAGTTTCTTGGATTTATATTGATTAGGTGGCCAGCCCAAAGAGCGTGCAATAATCGGTCCACAAGCATTTGTGCCTGCTCTCGACCAGACACTGAAGTGCTGGAGATAGAAAGAAAGGCAAAAAACAAACAAACAAAGAGCCCTTCCTCTCAAGAAGCTCACAGTCTAATGGGAGAGATGAGCTGCAAACCACCATGGACAGACAAGGGGTCAACAGGGTCGACTGGAGAGCTCTCAGAGGGAAGAAGCAAAGATTAACTGTCCTGTAGAAGGTGGAGCTTTACCTGAGCCTTGAAGGAAGTCAGGAAAGCCAGGAGGCAGAAATGGGGAGGGGTTGGGAAGGACTTCCAGGCATGGAGAACAGCCAGAGACTTGTTCAAGGCAGAGCAAAGAGGCTGGTGTCACGGGGTCACAGGGTCATGGGGGAGGTGGCTGAGGGGCAAGGTGTAAAAAGATGAGAAAGGAAGGGAGCAAAGACAGCCTATGAAGGGCTTTAAAAGCCAAGGAGGACTTTACATTTGATCTTGGAGTTTGTTGAGTATGGGGGTGATCTTGCACTTTAAAAAGGTCACAGCAGAGTGGGGGATGAATTGGGGCAGGACGGCTTGAGGCTGAGGGCCTGCACCAGCGCAGTGTCAGTATCAGCAGAGAGAAGGGGATGTATATAAGAGATGTTGCAAAGGTGAGATCGGTGAACCTTGGCACCAGCTTGGTTCTGAGGGTGAGAGATAGTGAGGAGTCCAGGATGACTTCTGGGTTGTGAGCCTGAGTGACCAAGAGGAAGCTGTTGCCCTCAACAGTAAGAAGGAAGTGTGGAAGAGGTCTAAGAGGGAAAGAAATGAATTTGGTTTTCAATATATTGAGTTGATGGTGTTTACCAGACATCAAATTCGAGATATTTCTAATGTAGTTGGAGATGTAAGACTAAAGGTTAACTGAGAGTTTTGGACTTGGTAGGTAGATCTGAGAGTTATCTGCATAGAAATGATAACTAAATCCATAGGAACTGATGAGATCATGAAATGAAATAATCTAGAGGGAGAAGAGAAGAAGGCTTATGACAGAGCTATGTGTTACATCCACAGTTAGTGGAGAAAGATCCAGCAAAGGAGATAGCGAAGTCCTACAAGTAGGAAGAGAGAATGGTGTCATGAAAACCAACGGAGAAAAGAGTATTAAGAAGGTGATCGACAGTGTCAAAGTCTACAAAGAGATCAAAAAGGATGAAGTATTAAGAAAAGACTTTTGGGTTTGACAGTTCAGAGAATGATGAGGTTGGAAGCCAGACTGTAGAGAGGTAAAAGGTGAGTGCAAGTCCAAGAAGTGGGGGCATCTCTTACAGAGAGTTTAAGAACAAAGGAAAGGAGAGGCCTGGGAGGACCTCTGGATAGACTGAGATGGGGAAGACATGGACGTGTTTGTAGGCAGTAAGTAGAGAGGTAGAGATTAGAAATACATGATTATCAATGACTTTGATAAAGCTTATGAGATATACAAAGCTCAGCAGGATGGCCATCACAAAGGATGACAGTCAAGATACAAAAATGCTAGAATTTGGGCTGAGTCTAATAAGGTAAAATTTAATAGAGACAATTATAAAGTCAAAAAGTCATCTTCACAAGTATGTGAGGGGGGAAGTGTGTCTGGACAACTATTCTCCTAACAAATAGCTGTGGGTTTTAGTGGACTAACATTTCAATGAGTAAGATATAGCCCATGGAGGCTATGTAGTTGTACTTTACTCTTCCTTGCTTAAATCATCTGGTTTATTGAAGTTTGGGGCATTGCATTGTAAGAATTGTAATTGTAAGTAAAAAATAAAGAGCCAGAGGAAGACAGCCAGGATGGTGAAGACACTTAAATTCCATGCTGGGTAGAAACTGGTTGAAAGCTGTTTAGCCTTCAGCAGCAGAGACTCAGGGAAACCATGTTCCATTTGCTTATTTTTTGGAAAGGTCACGACATGGGAAAAAGATGAGGCTCGGCCTGTTCTGTTTCACTCTAGACTGAAAAACTAGCAGTAAAGGGCAGACATTTGAAAGAGGCAGAAGCAGGCTCAATAGGAGAGAGAAAATGCTACCAAGTGGAGCTCCCCTTAGGAGGGAGGGGCTGCCTTGCCGGGCAGTGGAGCCTTCAGGTGGAGGCTGGAGGACCTCTGGGGTGTGTGGTGGGAGGGAGGGGCCAGATGAGGTGAGAGCCCCTCCAACTCAAAGCTTCTGGCCATGGTATTTGTGTGTAGTCACTGAATGTGGACTCATCATGCTTGAATTGCTAACTTCATCTGACGTGGCAGATGTGGAATTGTGAAATTTCTCCTCCTGCTTCTGTGACAGAGCAGCAGCACGGTGCCACGGGGCACAAAAATGAGGAATCGGGATCGTTCTCTATATTACAGATGCTGTCACCATGGGCTCTGTTTTTGGTCGCAGCACCGCGCTGAACCTCCAGTCATCTCAACTCAACACCCCTCAGGATGCTTCTTGTACGCACATCCTGGTGTTCCCAACATCCTCGACCATCCAGGTGGCTCCAGCCAACTACCCAAATGAAGATGGCTTCAGCCCCAACAATGGTGAGCGCAGTGTTCGCGGGCTGCCTCTGGCAGCTGTTCTGCACGCCAAGCGGGGTTGGGTGTCTTCCAGCCCTGTGGCAATCTGGTGAAGCCTAGGGCAGACCCTGTGCGGAATGAAGTTTCTAGCTAATTGAAGGCAATTTCCACTAGCCGTTAGTGAAGTGAAAGAGGCTGTTTTCCGCTCCCCCATTCCCCCCAGAAATCTGCCTGTGGACCAGGGAACTGTTTGTATTGAGCCACCGCAGATCCCTCTGTTTTCAGGGAAAAGTGTGTAAAGTGTAAAGGAAGTGAGAATCTAAGCAGTTTAAAAGACCTCTTCTCATGATTATTATGCCATGAGCATAATTAGGAAGGCCTGCTATGTGTCAGTGCTTTGCCAGGCTCTGGGGAGTCTGGAGACAATAACCAAAACAGCCCTGCCCCCCAGGAGCTTACATTCTAATGGGGGTGGTGGGGGAGGAGTATCTGAACTCTATTTATTCAAAAAACACGTAGCGCGTGCAGTACAAAGTGAGCACCCATGCTGGTGGGAGCTGACTCTTAAAGGCCTCCCGGAAGGGCCGGTGCTGAGTTGGGCTCTGAGAGAGCCGAGAATGCTACGAGGAGCCAAGGGGTGATGGAGGAGGGGAGAGAGGGCACAGAGATGAGGGAGGAAACCTCTGAGTAGGCCAGTGTGGCTGCCCAGAGGCTGACAGGGCGGAGCAGCCCTAGGCTGGAGATGGGCAGGGGCCCCACGAGACAGGCCCCGGAGGGAGCAGCTCACTGGACACCAGCTTCCTCGGAGTTCTTTATGGGACCATGGGTCTGCATCTTCCTGGCGCCTAGGCAGCTGTGGCTCACCTATAATAGCAGCTGAATAAAAGCATACTGGTGCTGCCTTCAAACTGTTCTTGGTAAGCATGAGCAGTAAGTGACTCATTCTCCATTTCGTGTCCCTGAATTGTTTTTTGGTTTGATCATTTTGCGTTTGGAAGAAGCTTTTCACAAATTATTTTGAAAGTATAAACTGGTGGCTAAACAAACCCAAACAAAGCCACAGAATCCTTTAGATAGGCCCCCAGTGAGTATTTGCCTTTAAAAGTCATGGGTTCTTAATACAACTCTTTTGCTTTAGTCCGATTTGGCATTTCAGCAAGGCCTCACCAAAGAGGGGCCCCTGTCGACATCCACTCAGGCAGGCCCCGTTTCCCAGGTCTGGAGTCCTGTCTGCGAGCTGGCCCCACAAATGCTTAACCTCCATTAACTGGCCTCTCACTGCTTCCCGTGCTGATTAGGAGTGTGTGCACAGAAGGGCGTTCTCTAAAGTGCCGTGGAGTGTAACCTTCCCGGTTCTCTGCCGCCTTTAGCGATTAAGCTCATCCCTTTGCTCTGTGGGCCCCTGTGTCTTTGGAGGCTGAGCAGAACGGGACTAGTTTGTTCCACGTGTGCAAGACAAGTACAACAACGGTGTAAGACGAAAAGGAGGAGGGGTGAGGATAGAGGTCCTGGAGCTCCTCCGTTTCCTAGGTTGTGGATCACTGTGTCGTTCAACCTGGACAATGTTCACTCCTTTTTTTTTCTCCAAGTTTACAACTTAGAGCTGCCTAGAAACTCCTTTCTTTTATTTATTGACAACTGTAATCCGATTTCTGTGTTTCTTATGAAGCTAAAACTCACCTACTCTTCAGAAACTAAGAGTGCATTCTAGGCAGGTCTAACAGGCTAAATAAATACAAAACTCAGAGGCAAGAACTTCGGGTTGGATCCCCTGGCCACTTCCTGAAGGACCTTAGGCCAATTACTTGACCACCTGGGGCTGCATGTCCTTTTATACCTGCAGACAGAGCTTGATTTCATCAGAGAGCTTTGTGGGCCACACAAAGTTTAAATGACTTGCCTGGGTGAGAGGTGACACTGAAGCTTGGGTCTTCCTCACCCCCAAGCCTGGCCCTCTGTTTTACTAGAAACCAGTCAGTCGGCAAACATGTACGTGATTGCTGTGGGCCAAGCCCTGGCCAAGCTCTGGGGATGCAGAATGAGGCTAAAGACAGCCCCTGCCCTCGAGGGGCTCACAAATCTAATAGAGAAGATGATGTGCAAACAAAAATATACAGAGCAAGCTATAGACAGGGTGAGAGGAAATAGTTAACAGGCGGAAGGCCCTGGAATGAAGAGGCATTGGGAAAGGCTTCCTGAGGAAGATGGGATTTAAAGGAGTCCCTACCACGTCAGCTACGAATTGTTAGCATCCGAGATGTAGAACGGGAAGAGACCTGCGAGGCCATCCAACCCGACCGTCTCATGGTACGGACAAGGAAACTGAGGCCCAGGGAGGTTAAATCACATCTAAGATGAGATGAAAGCCCAGGTCATCCGACCACAGCCAGAGCCTTTTCCTCTGTTCCATCATCCTCGGGGAGGGAGGGGTGTGGGGGGGGAGGGAGGGAGGGTATATTACGTAACCGTGAATGAAAGAACGAGCATTAAGTGCTGTGTTCAGATACTGAGCTAAAATCTAGGGACAGACACATCGAAGGAAGTGAGACAGTCCCTTCCTTTGAGGCGCTCACACTGTACTGAGAAAAGACATGGTGTAAAGGGAGGCTTTATGTCAGAGGGGTAGGAGGGGGATGCGCCCTGTGGTGGCGTGGTTTGGGGCGCAGCTGGGAAACATCCATGGCTGCCTGCTTCTGGGCAGGATCAGTCAATGGCATGAGCTGATCAAGCCCGAGTTCCATGGGGGTGGGATGGGCAATGCAGAGGATGGCCAGAGTACAGGCACCCAACGTGGTTGGAACAAGGCTGGGAAGTGTTGAATGTATCAAGTGATAACATAACTCTAAAACAACATGCTTTGGTGTCCGAGGGTATTCGAGGGAGGTTGTAGGATCCCTCTGCCCTCTCCCATTAGCAGGAAGCACTTGGAGTGACTGGGCAAACAACATTCAATTCAGCAGATATTTTTTCATCTCCAGCTGTCCTGGGGCAGAAGGAAGAGGTGATAGAAAATGGTTGTTCAAGCTCCCAGTCTGGGGGCAGGGGCCAGGGAAGCTGCCCCCGGCCTCTTTACCTGCAGTCAGAGCATGATGAGTCGTGACAAGGGACTGGAGGTGGCCGCCCCTTCACAGCTAGTGCAGTGGCTTCAGCTTCTCAACCTCCTGCACCCGTCCTCCACTCAGCCGCCAAAATGATTTTCCTAAAGTGCTGTTCTGACAGCCCCCGCCCCCCACTCATTCGGACCCAGTGACTCCTGTCATCTCGAGGGTCAAATATACGCTCCTTTCTGTGGCTTTTAAAGCCCTGGGTAACCTGGCTTCCTCCTTCCTTCCCTTTATTCCTCTCCTGGTGGCCTAGTGAATAGAGCTCTGGCCCTGTGTCAGAAAGACCTGAGCTCAAATTCAGCTGCAGACACTTCCTACCTGTGGGACCCAGGGCAAGTCACTTAAACTGCCTGCCTCATTTCCTCAAATGTAAAATGGGGATAATATAACACCTGCTTGGTTGTTGTGGGGATGAAATGAGGTAACCGTAGAGTACTTAGCACATGCCTGGCACTTAGTAGGTACTCTGTAAATGCTCATTCCCTTCCCCCTCTCCTCACACATCTCTCTGCTTTTGCACTGGCTGTCCCCTGCTCCTGGAATGCTCTTCCGCCTCTTGGAATCCCATCTCCTACAGGAAGCCTCCCCCCACCCCCAACCCCCAACCCTGGCATCTTCTTTCCTGAAATTGCTCGTCCTGTGCCTGTGGGCTTTTACGTGCCTGTCATCACCCCTGACAGACTGGATGCTCCTTGAGGACAGGGACAATTTTGGTTTTGTTCCCTCAGGGCCTGGCATGGTGCTTGGCACATGGTGGGTGCTCAATGCCCAAGGGACAATTGTTTGTTTTTCCTTTATGACCACATGGTTTGATAGGCCCAAGCTTGTCGGACCAGAGGTGGAAGAGGGGATGTTTGGCCTAGCCTAGGAACAATACCAGCTTTCCATGTTGGTACCCAGATTTGCAGAATCGACTTATTAATTTTCCATAATGTTTTCAATTAACCTGCATGCTTGCAGCCTGATCAAATAGAGCATGTTGTAATTTTACTCAAGTTGCTGTCTTTATTCCATAAATACCAAATAATGCCGAGCGTTTGCACTTTAGAGTTTGCATGTTAATGTATTTCAGTGGTTTATTTGGCAGATTGCTGAGAGCAGCCATTAGCCAATTATTATGCAGGTTAATTCCCTCGGATGCAAATCCCTTTGGTGTCTGTTTCCAGCATGCTGTTCTGACATGAAAACCTCTTTATTTGGTTAAGAATGGGTTTTAACCAAGGGTTGTTTTTCATCTCCTGATTCAGACTGTGCTCTGCATTAGGCTTTCAATGGAGACTAAAGGCTGAAAGACAGTGTTCTGGTCCTAGGCAGTCTTCACTCCATAGACCAAAGCTGGAAAATGGGCACACGTATGTGCCAATGAGCAGCAGAGTCACACATGGAAACAAGCACATAACACAGTGTTTATTCCCTTCTAAAATGAGACGTTTTTTAATCTTTTTTTTTTGTCCTTTTTCAGATGATATGTTCGATCTTCCATTCCCAGATGATATGGACAATGACATTAGGATTTTAATCACAGGGAACCTCCATTCCTCTCCAAACTCCTCCCCGGTTCCTTCCCCAGGCTCTCCTTCTGGAATTGGAGTGGGCTCGCATTTCCAGCACAGTCGGGTAAGGCAGGTTTAGGCAACACTGACTCTTTGTCTTGTGTGGGTGCCATCTCTTAAGTGGGCATCTTGTTGAATCTGTCTGCTTTGGGTGCAGGAGAAGGAGAGGTGGGAAGGGACTTGCCTTTACTCCATTTTGAAAAGAGGACAGTGGAAATTGGAATAAATATATTTTTTGCAAATGATGAAGCTTTATGTCAGAAAGTCATTCTCTCTGCAGGTGCTGGAGTTTTATGCAAATATTATTGACTTAACAAAAATGAAGCTTTGGGCACATGCTGTTTACAAGTTATTTTTACCCAGAGTGGCTTTCAAGAAGCTAGTTCCAGCATCACTGCTTATTTAAGATGTAAATTAATTTTGTTAATTCAAGAAAGAATTGTTGATTGTTGCATTCATTTGAAGGAAGTTTGGCAGGGTTCTCTTCTCCACTCAGAACTTTGAAGTGATGCAAAAGGCGGCTGGCTGCTTTCATTTATTTGTGCCTGTCATAATCTCTCCTATTACCAACATGCAGAAATAACCGAATGCTTTGTTTGTGAGCAGGCCTAAAGGAGGCCTCTTGAGACTCAGAGTCTCATGTTAATGAGAAGTATTCCAGGCCGTGCTTGACGTAGAGCAGAAATTGGAAGGTGGGCATTGCTTCACCTTTAACTGCACTAGGGACATGGAGGCCGTGAAAGGATGTCACTCATAGAATTCCCACCTCCATGAGCTCCACTGCAGGTTTTCAGGATGATGGGCCATGCCTCCTCATTGCACTCTCTCTTCTTTTGTCTTAAATATTTTAAGATTGAAGGGGCTAAGAAAGTGAGCAGCAGGCGTGTGGAGCGTCCAAACTGAACTCGGACGTTCCTTCAGCTTCACTTCGAGGGCTTTGATTTCGGGCAGTTGAATTCTATTCCCCAGCACTAATTTCGCTGACGAACATTTTAAAGAAAAAAAGGGCCCTGGCCTCACCAGCCCCCAGAGCAGGTGTCATTGTTTGCACGTGGCTCCTCTTGCCTTTGGGCCTGGGGCCTCCACAGGCCTCTCTCCTCCCTGGACAGGCACTGCCGGGACCCAGTGCTCCTGAGGCTCTGGTGTTCCCATGGACCTGACGAAGACGGAGTGCCTCGGGACACAGATCCACATTGTCCGTGAGCCAGCTCAGTGTCAGTAATAGTAATAATAGCGTTTCTATAGCTGTTGCAGGTTTACAAACCACTTTACAATCATTATCTCTTTTGACACTCACAACAACCCTGAGAGGTAGATGCTCTTATTATCCCCTTTTTACAAGTGGGGAAACTGAGTAGACAGTGGGGAAGTGACTTGCCCGGTCTGAGGCTGAATTTGAACTCCAGGCAGGTTATTTCTGCCTTATTTTGAAGGCCTCAAGTTAGAGTTAGGGAACAAAAAGATGGGAGACACTAATTTCCATAATGGAAAAATCCATCCAAGTCTCTCACCAGACTCCAAGAAATGATGTTTATCACAAGAGGGATGCCTGCAGGTCTTTTCCGGGGGAACCTGCTTTAGTAATTCAGTGTAATCATTAACAAGGGGTGTGGTCATTGAGGTATAATTTTACTTCCTAAAAGCCAGCAGTGTGTGCTCATTCCGGCTTGGATCAGACCTTTTCTTCTGCATGTCCTTTAATGGATTGCTACGGTTTACCAACAAGAGCCCCTGCTGTACTGAAACTGTCCTGAAACACCGGCAGCCAGGTCAGCCGGGCCACCCCCAACCTATCCACTTCAGGACTTGTTGAACCCTCTTTGATGCTGAGTTAAGAGATTATAGCAGGAAAAAGCCTTTTTAAGTGTGTGAAAGTTTCATAGCTTAACTAGTTTGAAAGTAGGCAGAATTAATGTAATGATGTCAGGTTTTACTCCTAAACCAGGTGTTTTTAACCTTTCTCTATATGTGTACTGAACCTCTTTGGCAGTTTGTCTGTCCAAGCCTGTGGACCATTTCTCAGAGTCATGTTTTTTTAAATGCATAAAAGTAAAATACATGGAGTTACAAAAGAAAACAATTAGACTGGAATACAATTATAAAAAAAATTGAACAAGTTTGCAGGCTTCCTGAAATCGATCTGTGCTGTGCCTCCAAGTCTGTGGCTCTCAGGTTCTGAGCTTTGGTCCCTAAGCCGAAGGCAAGGGAAGGAGGTAAAGCAAGGGGGCCCAGCTTTTTCCCAGCCCTTCAGTCTTTCCAAGAGAGACAAAAGGCTACGAGGTTGGGGAGAATAACTCAGGAAAAGCCTGCTGTTCAGTGGTGCTCTCAGGGCCAGCCACCGGGGCAGGAACCACCGGTAGCAGGGCATGGCTTCCCCACTGCACAGAGCCCAGGATCACTTTCACCAATGCCCCGGTTCATGCTAGAAGTGAGCTTAAAGAGGAGCACAGAGCAGAGGCGGGTGAGAAAGAGCTGCTTGCTGCTCCTTGGGGCTGGGCCATTTGGACTTTAACGGTTTTGTTTGTTTTGGTTTTGCTAGGCAGTGGGGTTAAGTGACTTGCCCAGGGTCACACAGCTAGTAAGTGTTATGTGTACGAGGCCAGATTTGAATTCAGGTCCTCCTGACTCCAGGGCTGGTACTGTATCCACTACGCTGCCTAGCTGCCCCATGCCATTTGGATTTTAAAAAATAAACTCATGACTTGTTTTTGGCCTTACCATTTTGAAGGGTATCCTCCAAGGAATTATAAAATACAAGTGTCTTGGTTTGTATTTCACTACAGCAACAGTCCCATTATGGCCTTTTCTACCAGCTCCATTTGCTAATTTTCGGAGACAGTGTGAACATTTACCCAGGAAAGTTACAGTTAGCTTACCTGATTACAATCTATTACAGAGGAGACCTTTTCAGTGAGACTAGTCCCTCTGTAATAGTAATGATGATGATGATAATTACTAGCATCTCTATGGTGCTTTAAGGTTTTCTAAGCAATTTATCTATTATCTCATTTTATCTTCACAACACTCTTGTGAGTTAAATGCTATCATCATTCCTATTTTACAATTGAGGAAACTGAGGCACACAGCTAGTAAGCGCGTGTGGCAGAATCCTAATACAGGTTGTCCAGACTCCAGGCCTCGCGCTTTATCCATGGAGCCACACCTAGTGTCCTTTGGACAAGAAACAGTTCTGTTCTATAGCTAGACAGTTCTGTATAGGAACCCATGTGTTATATACTCAAGAAATTACACATTTTGTGTCACTGGACATAACAAGGGGTTGGAATGAGTGTGTGTGTGCACGTCTCAGAGGATTCTCTTATCTCTACTATAAGAACAATGGCTCCAGGGCTTCCCCTGCTGTCAGTAAGGCCTCTGAGGGCACTGTGTATAATGAAGAACAGCAGGTAAGGTGGATAGTTAGTAGGTATGGTCACAATTTCTTCATTTGTTTTATTTTTGAAGGAAGAACATATATGACATTTTTAATGTCTTAATGGCTCATAAGAAGGAGCCAATAAATGAAGCAATTTCCAAAAGATAGCACTTAGCAGAGATTTGGTGGCAGATTTCCCATCATCAGGCATCAGTAATCTTAAGGAGAAGGGCAGCTTGGGGTAGCAGACAGAGAGCCAGCCTCCACATCTAGACACCACAGATGCAAGCCTGCCTCTGACCCAGTGACTGGGTGACAGTGGGCAAAGTGGCTCAGTCACCAGTGCTCCACGCAGTCCTCTGACTGGTCCAGAGGGGCAAAAGGCATTGCTTTACCAGAGAGCAGACTCCACCTGAGACCAAATTACAAAACCCCTTGGCCATGAACTGATGTCCTTGGGACTCGGGGTTAGTGGCTTGGTGCTCTCTGAGTGAGGCCATGGTGGGTTCAGCCGCACGTACGGGGAAGTTGGAAACTCAACTGTTTGCTCTTCTCTGTCATCTGGTGTCCTGCCAGAAGGGCAGTGAATGGGCTCAGTACAATAAGCATGCAGCAAAAAGGCTTTCGAGACAGACTGACCTCCCCCACTGGCTCTGCTCCTGTGTTTTGTCTCCCTCAGAGCCAGGGTGAGCGCCTTCTTTCCCGAGAAGCCCCTGAGGAGCTGAAGCAGCAGCCCCTCGCTCTGGGCTATTTCGTGTCAACGGCCAAAGCTGAGAATCTTCCCCAGTGGTTCTGGTCCTCGTGTCCACAGGCCCAAAACCAGTGCCCTCTCTTCCTAAAGGTGGGTCTGTCCTCAAAATTCAGATGGGTTGGGCTGATGGGTGCCTCAGGGGTTCAGTTTCCTAGCTAGGCTCTCAGGAGCCAGCTCGCTCTCCCTCTGGCAGTCAGGCTATCTCTACTCTCCCAGCATTGGAAAACGCTGTCTTGGTAGCATGAATCACCTCTGAGTGTCCCCCACCACTTTGCTTAGTTCAGACTTACCAGGGAGTTCTCTATTTATGGACAGTTCTCTCCCCACCCACACCAGAGATTGGATCTTCACTGTGGGTGAGGCACCAGAGCTGGAGTCAGCTCTTGGTCATTCCCAGGCCGGTGCTCCAGCACCCCTCCAAGGCCTGAGTTCCTGAACGTCCCTCGGGTCGCACGCATCTGCCGAGGATTGCTCCGGCTCAGACTGGCCTCCTGCCATCCGAGGCATGATGCAGCCCGGTGCCCCCAGGAAGGAGCAGCCCGTGAGTGATCCCCTCGGGCGTGAGTCCCGGGAAGCATTTTGGTGCTTCGCTGTGTGTGATGCCGAGGCCTCCAGACGAGGTAGTTGACTAGCTAGACTTTTCACAAGAAGATTCCCAAGAGTGGAAGTGGAAGCCTTGGATCGGAGGGCAGGAGCAATGGGAGCTGTGGTGGGTTCCCATAGCAAGGCAACTGAAGATTGTTCCTTAAGCCTACCTAGTAATCTCCTCCCACGTGCAGGTTCCTGAAGCACATCGGTTCAGGTCCTCCGACCCAGATCGTCCTTTCCCTGTCTGCCTTCCCTTCCCTGGCCGGTCACGTCACTGCCCGTGCCTCCATCTCTTCACACACCTCAGCCCTCCTCCAGGCTGGCGCACCCAGCTCCTCATCAATACTGCCCACCTCCAGTCCACAGACACCCCCCACCCCCACTCAGGAATAGCCAGGCCCCCCATGTTCTCTGGGATGATCTCACGCAAACTGAAAGTCCTTCCCGTTCCAAACAGTTTCCCAGCCCATGGAGTGCACGGGGCCCTTGAAAGTGCCGCGCTGTAGCTCCTTCACTGGCGCTCTTTTCTCACCGATCTTGTGTTTACTCATTTGCATCAAGACGTCGTGTACCAAGTCACCAAAAGAGCTGCCACAGCCTCCCCCAGTCCCTTTGACCCCTCCCTCTTCCTTGTCATCTCCCAGGCCTCCCTGCACCACCACATCTCTGTAGCTCAGATGGACGAACTTCTCCCCGCCAGGAACTCCCAGCGCGTGCCACATCCTCTGGACTCCAAAACCACATCGGACGTCCTGAGGTAACAGGCATTCTGGGGCATGCGGGGTGGGGGCCCCGGGCTGCACTCCCCTGACTCACTTGGGTCTGGGGTGTCCCAGCCCATCTTGAAGCTCTATGATTACTTGGAAGGAGGGAGAGCTTAGCGAAGGCAAGGGGCTCAGCGCCGAGGGGTGCAGAGCCCAGCCACAAGGCAGATGCATGGCTGCCATTTTTATTTGTAGGAGGTGAGTGTCTGTTGGCCTCTGAAACTTCGCTTTATTGTCCACAAGCAGGCTGCCATGACTGCTGAGGATGGACTTAATCCAGCCTGATACAAAGAACCAAATGGCACTCTGGAGATGAGCTTGAAATTAAAATTACAATTTAAAAAAGCTTTATGTACAAGTAAATTTGTGTATATTCCAAAGGAGATTAGGCACATTGTAATTCACATTTCTCCTTTGACATAACAGGTAGATTCCTTCCACCATCCTCTCCAGACCCCCCAGAAAAGAATGAATCATTTCTGCCTATTGTTCCCAGAAAGCAGCTTTTTTTCCCCCTGATGTCAGCCAAGAGTCCCGTAGCTCGGATGCTGGGTGTTGGGTGAAGCCTTCCCCAACCCTAGTTCCTTTAGTTCCTTTGGCCTTAAGCCTCTAGAAGTGACTGATGTGCAGTGGGAGCCTCCAAGAAAGCAGAATTGAAGGGGCGGGGCTCAGGACCCTCGGGTGGCCCCTCACCGTGTGCTTCCTCAACAGGTTCGTTCTGGAGCAGTACAACGCGCTGTCCTGGCTCACGTGCAATCCCGCCACCCAGGACCGCACCTCCTGCCTTCCCGTCCACTTTGTGGTGCTCACTCAGTTGTACAACGCCATCATGAGCATACTTTAATTTGAAAAGCACTTGCTCCTTTCTGGCTCGGACCTCCCTCTCTTCCCTCAAAACCTCAACCCAAGAAATGAACTACACTCTGCAAAGGGCCCATACTCCTTTCTCCTGAGCAGCCTCCAAGCCTGTGTTGGGCTTCACTTTTCCAAGAGGCCCACATCGGTTCTGCAGCCTTCACCTGGGTCTGAGGGGCACGGTGATGTTTCTCCCAAGGACTTGCGGGCTTCCAGGCACGGGGACATTCAGCCAATGTTAATGTCACGGATAGCCTGGGCCCACTGGCCCATCAACAGGAAGCTTTGTGTTTTGTGTGTCTTTTTTTTTTTAAGGAGGCAAACATGGAGAGTGTGGTGTCCTTTTCCCCAGAGGACTGACCCTGTTTTAAGTCTCTGTTTAAAAATAAGGGTCTAAGGCCCCTAAGGATTGGTATGGGTGGCCTGTACGGTGGGGCTTTATGAAACAAGAACAAGCCTGAGTACATTATTAAATAAAAAGAGAGAGGGAGATTCTGCCGCCTTACTAGGTATGAGTGCTTTGGTCGATTGCCCTGTCTGTGTAGATGGGAATGGTCTGGCACATGTTAACTTTGTTTATTTATTTTAAATCATATTGTTGTCTTTGTTTTTGTTTTTAAATTAGTGAGGACCAGGCACTCTAGATGAAACCCAATCAGGAGCCCCCATAGGATTATTTGTCTACACACCTGTCTATCTTCCGACCTAAAAACAAATCCAGGCTGGTTATGTCTGCAAAGAAACTCATTCAGAGCCATGCGGCAGGTTTGGCCAGGAAGCCCACTGAGTTCAGAGTGGCCCGGGTTGAGTCGTGGCCCGGGTTGAATCCAAGGTAACAGGCGGGCAACTCAGATTCAGGGCTGTGGCGGCGAGCTTGCCCAGGCCCCCCGTTTCCAGAGGGGGGATTGAGTGCCCTCTCCAAGCAGCGATGCTCAGAAAGCTCTGGTGAAAACTAGACCTCGCATGAGAGCAGAAGCATTTCCCAGAGAGTGTTTGCTCTCCAAATCATGTATGAAATATGGTGGATTATTTCTGGACCATAGGAATATTATTTCAAAGAAATAATAGAACTTGTCATTAAATTAGTACTTGAAGTGGAACCACTGTGGTGGAGCTTTGTTTAGTAAAGTGATTTGCCTTTTTGAAATGTTAAGAATGGCTGTAATGGAAGCAGTTTCTCACACCTTCATTCCGGGCTCTCCGAGTCACAGGGGACTCGTCCTGTGGCTGCTGTGGGCGTTTGTCACTGAGGGGCAGGGGCACAGGCACGGAATGTCAGGGCACTGGATCGTCAGGCAGGGAGAGCTAGGGGTCTGTGGAAAGAATCATGCAAATTTTAAAAGTTCTTCCAAAATACTTTCATGTTCTGGTTAACAAAAAGAAGTGTAATAATTACTATGATTTTTTAAAAGTATTTTTCTTGAAATAATCTAATGTTTAAAAACAAATTATATTAAAGGGAAAAAAAAGTCTGTTGTGTGGTGGGAATGTGAAAGCAGAGAAGGAACCGTGTAAATGGATGATTTTGTTCTCTGAACCACCCTGGGGCGGCGGGGGTGGGGGGAGGGAGGGGGGCATCTCAGCAATGTATAGGTTAAAAAATCTGATATATCAAACCATTTGTATCTAATGTGTACAGTGTAAAATTGACTTTAAAAATATTGCAGTGCTATTTTTTCTTAATCAGAAAGGAAAATTCTCAAGGCCTTTTGAAGCGCATAAAAATATGAAGATTGTAAACTTGTATAAAAATTTAACTTGGTGAAAAGACAAATTGTAAAGTAGACATTTGTAATCTTTTACCACTTTGGGGTTGTTTTTTCCCAGAATTCATCTGAATTTTTTTTTAATGGGCTGTTTTTATGCAGGGGCTTTTTTTCCCTAGAAACCCAGTTCTAAGCAAAAAGGAAAAAAAAAACCCACAAAAAAAATTATTAAAAAAAAAGACAGCAAAGGGTAGTTTTCATCTGGTGTCGTTTTTATTTAAGTTTTTTAAGTTAAGAAAAGCTGGTGACATATTTATACGTTTTTGTGCAAAATAAATGAATGGCAATAGATTTTAAAAAATATTATGTACTTCTGTGTGAAAGTCTGTATAATATTTCCCTTAAATATGCATTATTTTACTTGTGAGTTTTTTACTGAATTAATCTGAAATGTATAAGCCCTGGATTTGCTACAGAGTGAAGAAGTTATTTTATTTTTTTTTTAATTTCTAATTTTGAAGATCATGCAGAAATCAGAACTCTTACTGTGGTTTGAGCTGAGGGGCGAGGGGGGGTGGATTGTCCCGCATGCGTGTATGTATATTTCAGAACCTTTTTTAAATGTAAAAGCTGTACATTTCTGGGAAGTTCTGAATTTTTGTCTTTTTTTTTCCTTCAAGCATTTTGCAGTGAGCTTCTTTTATATATAGCAGACAATTTGAAAGGATACAAAAATATGTGAAGTTCATTTAAAAAAACTACAGTATATCGCTGGTACAATACACTAAAAAGACTTTGATAAAAAGAAACAATAATAAAAGGCCTCCATTTTAAATGTCATTCATATATACCTTGTGGATGAGAGCTATATACTTTTACACACTTTTTTAGATGAATAAATTATTGAATTACTGAAACTTTGAGCAATGCACCTTTTTTTTCTTCTCTAAATCACCCAGGGCAAGTCATGGAGAGGTTCAGAAAAAAGTCTGGGCTTGGTTTCTATGCCTTGAAACATAGACTCCAGCAGTCTAGCTCCTCCACAGGATGACTTCTGTGATCATCCAAAGGCTTCATTCTTAGAGGCTCAGAGACCTCTGGGCCCGTCATGCCCAATGCCGCCCTCTGCAGAGAGGATGCTGAAGCCCAGGGAGGTTGGGTGACTTGATCAGGACACACAGGCATCCGAGGTCAGAATCATAGCTCCCCAGAGCCAGCAGCCTTTTCTACTTATCCCTAGCAATTTCTAGAGGTTAAAGTTGCTATTCTGATTCTAAGAGAAGGAGGAGATGGGTTCTAGTGTCAACCCGGGTGACCTAAGCCAGGACATTTTACCTCTAAATAGAGGGATGAGGAGTGGAAGAAAATGACTCCTAAGAGAAGTCTCCTAGCTTAAAAATTCTATGGTGTCATCACAGTCCTGGCGGTGAGGAGTGTGGCTTTTCAATATCCTAGAACAAAACTAGACTTTCTTTGTGGAAGTAAGCCATTTCAGGGACCTTTTTTTTTTTCTCAATCTCTCCGTTTCTCAAAAATAACAACAGTATCTCCCTTCTAACCCCCCAAACTTACCAGCTTTCTCTGTCTTGGCACCCAATTCACTTCCATTGAGATCCTTTGGATCACTAGGCTAAATAAAGCCAACTCCGTGACTCCCTCAGATCTAAAAACAGTGGCATCAAGTCACCTCTTCCACCACTGCCCCCTCCCCCCACTATATATATAAAGAAAAGCATTTCTGCATCAGCTGCTTAGTCCCTAGGATTTGTAGGGAATCTTCTCACCAATTTAGGTAGCAGCCCACCCCTGATTTCTTAATAGTCAATCTTCACAAGTTACCATGGCTGGGGGAAAAAAAAAAAGGCCATCTCCAAGTATCTTTCCACCTGTAGGTTGAGTGGCCAAGACTGCAAAGACACACATTATTTCAAGTCTGAACTCAAGCATCCTAGCTTCCTAGCACCTGGTGAGTCTGGCTTCCAGCTAGCATGGCTTTCAAGAGCCCCAGGGTCATCTCCACACCATGAGGAATCTAACGGGCGATCTGTACTATGAGAAACAGAAGTGTTTGAACTCACCAATGCATTACTGATAGGGGCTATTGGTGGGAGCCAGAGACAGCTTGAGGGGATGGTTAACCATCCTGGCACCGCTGGTGATGGCCTCATGTTGAGGCTGTCTTCACTGTCTGTCCACAGAAAATGGCTCCGCCCCATGTCTTCTGTGCTGTCCTTCAGGTGAACCTCCCAATCATCTAGGTTGACGTTGTGTAACTATACAGTTTCCATTAATTAGAACACCACATCCCCACCCCACCTGTAGCAGCTGGTACTCAGACAACTCCGCAATAACCTTATTTATATCAGGCAAGCTATTTCACAGTATGCTAAGGATGGTTAGAAGTCAGAGAAGGGCAGGATGATCTTTGTTCAAATCCTGGATCAGCCAGGATTTATTTCTTATCTATTTATCTAATCTAGGCACGACCTTGGACAAATCTGGTCACACGGTTTTTTATCTGTAAAAAATGAGTGGATTATACCAGATTACCAGAAGCCTGGTAGTAGGATTTAGTATCAAGAAGACCTGAACTCAAATCCTGGTTGTGTGACCCTGGGCAAGTCACTTAACCTCTGTCTGCTTCAGTATCCTCATCTGTAAATTAGGGTTAATATTGGCCCCTACCTTCACATTTATAAAGCACTTGGTAAACCGTAAAACACTACCAATACTAGCTACTACTATTATGACCTCTAAATTTCCTTCCAGTTCCAAATCTAATACCCTACAGTTGCAGAGGCATCTCTGCCCTCCATAGTTATGTGCTTTGTACAAATGAGTTCTTACTATGCCATGGTGTTTTCATTTAGGGCAGATTAATGATTGGATGTATATCTAATGCCTTGCAAATTTGGTACAGATAAGTGGCCTTTGTATACCTGTAACCTTCAATCTCAGGATGCCTACCTGTCCCTGATCCCAAATAACACCCCTCCTACCCATTTGCCTTCCGTAAATTCCTCTTTTTATGTTCTTATGTCAACCTCCTTCCTTTCATTAACAATAACCACTCAACAGGCATGTCACAGGAAGAAGGTCCCTGGCATTGTGGATCACAGATGTAATCCAGGCCTTACTAGAAACGGTGTTTGAAGGGTTTTCTTTTAGCTACATTCACAATGTCAAGGAAATCTCCTGTACCTATTGCCAGAACGTAGGCTATAAATCCCAAGGAATCTTTGCTGCTAATGCCCAAGACTTAAACAAATTGAAAAGCAGGGAAAATTGCCATTTTTTTTCTTTCACTATGATCCCGGAGCCCATCAAGACGTAATTTCCATTTATCAAAATGTTATCTCCATGTTAAATGATTCTCTTCTTCATCTCCCTTTTAATACAGGTCATTCTAGCAGTAATTATTCCATGTCATTAATACTAATGAAATGCCATCAGGGTTGTCACATTGGATTTAGTAACATAAAATGGTAATGGCATTTGGAGACACCTTGGGCACCTGTTGCTTCATGTAGCTTAAGGCTGGATTTATCAGTGTTCCTGACAACGAACAAGCCTGAGGTAGGCTCAGAGGGTCCTCTCAAATCTTCTGTTGGTTATTTTTAACAGCCCAGGTCTAATCCCACAAAGATTTTTGACATTTCTGCTTCTGGCTGGAACTCACGTGAAGGAACAAGGAAGAAATCTCCCCTCCCCCCAAAAAAATGGAGGAGAAAAATTGATTTGCAAGAAATGGAGAGCAGTACCACCTTTTGTGGTGGGGGTGGAGAAACGCAAATAACTGAAGTCAGCTACTTTAATAAACCTCAACTAGCTCATTCAGAGTCCAAACATCTATTAAGACTGGTTAGGAATTAGAAAATGTAAATACAAGAAGACATATGCCAACATCTTCACACACCAAGATCTACCCTAGATGACCAATATTCTAACAAGAATTTCCCATTTCCAGTCAGACACATCCCGTTAAACTACCTTTCAACAAAGTAGGTCAGTCTTCTGAGAAATTTCATGCCTTTGTCATTATCTTGGGATTTTCACCTCTGAAAACCAGTACCTCTCTGTTTCACTCATTCCATCTAAGGACATAGACCTCTCCAGACATTTCTCATGACTGGTTACCACATCTAGGGTAAACTGCTCTCCATACCTGGCTTGCAAGCACTTCCAGGAGAGGACATTTTCCTAATTTATTTTAATTTAATTTATCATGTATTTTATTTATTTCAATTTAACTCAAATTTATTTTAATGACTCAAAGCAGCCTATAGATATTTTGATAGTGGAAATAGTATTGGCCTTGGAGGGAAGAAATCCAGGTTCTCCTGCCTGCTCTGGGCCTCAGCATCCTCATCTATAAAATGGCCCATCCCAGATCAAATATAGAATAATAAACAATAGAATTTTGGAATTAGAAGGAGCCTGAGAGGATCATAGAATTATAGAGCTAGAGGTACAAGGGAACTCAAAGGCCACCCAGTTCAAATCTTGCATCATATAGTGGCCAAGGAGGTTCTTGGCCAGGCAGTGTGCTGTGGATACAAAGGCAAAGATTAACCCCTACTCTCAAGGAGCTAATGAGGGAGATAACATGCAAACAGCTGTATGTGATCAAGCTGTACGTGGAATAATTTGGAAATAATCGACAGAGTAAGCACGATCAGGTGGGATTTAGGCCAGCCTATGTCTGAACAGAAGCTCCCTCAATAAAAGCCCTGAGGATAAAGAGATGGAGATCTGATCTCTCTCTCCAAGGAGTTTACAAATAAGGTATCGTAGGTAAGGTACATAGTAAGGGCTGCTGTTCAGTCATTTTTCAGTAATGTCCAACTTTCCATGACTCCAGTTGGGGTTTTCTTGGCAGATACTGGAGTGGTTTGCCATTTCCTTCTCTAGCTCATTTGACAGATGGGGAAACTGAGGCAAATAGGGTAAAGTGACTTGCTCAGGGTCACATAGCTAGTAAGTGTCTGAGGCCAGATTTGAATTCAGGAAGAGGTCCCTTCCAGCTCTGGATCTATGACCTTATGATTCTATAAACTTCTTTATAATTTTTTTTATTGATTTTTCATATTCTGATTGTTATTTTTGTTTTTTTATCTGACCTACACTTTCATCTCAGCTCCCAGCGACTCCACTCCCTACCACTCCAACTTAAAGTCTTAAGAGTTGCCTGGATCACTGAGAGCCCTGGATCACACAACCAGTATGTGTCCAAAGCAGAAATTATACCTAGTTCTTCTTCACATTGAGGCCAGCTCTCAGCTCTACAGTGATCATGCAAATGGCAGCTGGGTTCCCCTAGTGGAATGGCCCAACACCGATGGATTTATGATGAGACAAGAGGAGGACGGGGAGATAGGTCTCATCTCCCGTCCCAATAGAAGGGATTTGGTTGCAATTCAACTGCAGCACCTTCAACACTCCTCCATTGGCCTCCCACATCTGCCCTGGGTTCAGGCCCTTATGTTAAAACTGAACCTGATTGAGGCACCTGACATCCCTATACCTAATGCCTACCGTCCTCAGCTAGTGACTGTCACAACTTCACTACAGGAGTCCTGTAGCTCAGGACCATGACTGGTAAGACCACACACACACACACACACAGACACACACATTGGGTTTTGGTGAAAAAAGAATGAGCAAGCATGAATGGGTTATAATTACGTTATCTTTCTCTTCAAACCCTCCCTTCAGGGTGCCATCAAGGGTACCACTATCCTTCCAGTCTCCCGGATACTCAACCCCCTCATTATCCTTGACTCCTTACTCAACTGAAACTTTTCTCTTTAAAGTTACTAATGAGCTCTTAATGCAAAATATCATGGCCATCTTTCAATGCTCATTTTTCTTGACCTCTGTAATATTTGACACTGTGGACCACTTTCTCCTCCTACCTTCTCCTTTCAGGGGTATTTCTTGGTACTCCTTTCCAAATCATGCTCTCTAACTTTGGGTGTACCCCTGGGCCCTTTTCTCTCTGTACACTCTCTCACTAGGTGATTTTGTCAGCCCCTGTGGCTTTAATTACCATTTCTAAGCAGGCCTATCTATTCAGGCCTAATCTCTCTTCTGAACTCCAGACCCACATCACCAAATGCCTGTATTTTCAAACTTGATGTCCAGAAGACATATGCAAACTCAACATGTCTAAAGCAAAACTCATTATCTCCCTCTCCCCCCTAAAAAGCTCAACCTTCTTCTGAATCCTCATTTTCTATTAAAGCCACCACCATTATTTCTATTCACCCAGGTTCATGATCCCCTGGGCATTATCCTTAATGCTTCACATCGCCTCATACCATAAATCCAATCAACTGCCAGATTTTGTCATTTCTACCTCTACAACGTCTCTCATATTTGCCTTCTCTGTACTCACACAAACACTGTCTTAGTTGAGACACTCATCATTTTTCACCTACATTAATGCAACAGCTTACTAATTGGTTCCCCTACTTCAAGTCTTACCCAGTCCTGTCCATTCTCTTCATAGCTGCTGAAATAATTTTCCTACAGTGAAGATCTGACCATGTTACTCCTGCCCCACTTGCTAAATGCCAGTGGCTCCCTACTCATTCGGGTAAAAATTTATTTCATTTTTACCTCATCTATTGATTTCCATCCATTCATCCATTCATCCATCCATCCATCCTCTCTCTCTCCCTCTCTCTCTCTCTCTCTCTCTCTCTCTCTCTCTCTCTCTCTCTCTCTCTCTCCCCATTCATCCATCCATCTTTCTATAGTATAGTTGTGCTTCATATAATTTTCTTTGTGAAATTGGTATTCATCTTACCAAAAGGAAATACAAACTTTTTGATTTGGGCATTACTATTAGTAAGGCAAACTTAAATGAAAGAATACCCAATAGAATCCTGAAACTTGGTCAAAAAATTAATATTCTATTTTCCCCCAATTACATATAAAAACAATTTCAACATTTATTGTTAAAATTTAGTTCCAAAGTCTCTCCCTTCCTCCCCACCCCCCTCATTGAGAAGGCAGGCAATTTGATATAGGTTATACATGGGTAATCTTGCAAAATTTATTTCCATATTAGTCATATTATAAAAAAACCCCAAGAAAACTAAAGTATAAAAATATGCTTCGATCTGTATTCAGATTCTATCCATTCTTTCTTTGAGTATGGATAGCATTTTTCATCATAAGTCCTTCAGAATTGTCTTGGATCATTGTATTGCTTAGAATAGCTAAGCCATTCACAGCTGATCATCATAAAATATCGCTGTTACTGTGTACAATATTCTCTTGGTTTTACCCATTTCATTTTGCATCAGTTCATACAAGTCTCTCCAGGCTTTTATGAGAACATCTAGCTCATCATTTCTTTCCTCTTTTTTTTTTTGCAATTGAGTTTAAGTGACTTGCCCAGGGTTACACAGCTAGTAAGTGTCAAGTGTTTTGTCTGAGGTCAGATTTGAACTCAGGTCCTCTTGACTTCAGGGCCAGTGCTCTATCCACTTAGCCACCTACGTGCCCCCCTCATTTCTTATATTACAGTAGTATTCCATCACAGTTTTATACCACAAATTGTTCAGCCACTCTGCAATTGATGGGCATCCCCTCAATTTCCAATTCTTTGCCACCAGAAAAGAGCTGCTATAAATACTTGGGCATACATAGTTCCAAATTGCCCACATAATAGTTGAATCAGTTCACAAGTCCACCAACAGTGCATTAATGTCTCGATTTCCCCGCATCCCTTCCAACATTGTCATTCTCCTTTTCTGTCCTGTTAGCCAATCTAATAGATGTGAGGTAGTACCTCAGCATTGTTTTAATTTATTTTTCTCCGATCGATAGTGAGTTAGATAATTTTTTTCATATGGCTATAGATAGCTTTGATTACTTCATCTGAAAATTGACTGTTAATGTTTTTTGATCATTTGTCAATTAGGGAATAGCTCTTTTTATAAATTTGACTCATATATTTGAGAGATGAGGCCTTTATCAAAGAAACTTGCTTCAAAATTTTTTTCATAGTTATAACTGCTAATTATATTTCCCTCCATCCTATTTCCCCCATTCTCTTTCCTTTCACCCTATCCCTCCTCAAAAGTGTTTTGCTTCTGACTATTGCCTCCCCCAATCTACCTTCCCTTCTATGAGCACTCCCTATTTCTTTTTTTGTTTGTTTGGTTTTTTAAGGCAGTTGGGGTCAAGTGACTTGCCTAGGGTCACACAGCTAGTAAGTGTCAAGTGTTTGGTCTAAGGCTGGATTTGAACTCAGGTCCTCCTGACTTCAAGGCCATTGCTCTATACACTGTGCCACCTAGCTGCCCCATAGCACTCCCTATTTCTCATCCCCTTCCTTTCCTACTTTCCTGTAGGGTAAGCTAGGTTTCTACACCCAATTTAGTGTCTATGTTATTCCCTCTTTGAGCAAATTCCAATGAGAGTAAGGTTCAAGCACTCCCCCCCACCTCCCCTACTTTCCCCACTTTCTTGCCTCTTTAATGTGAGATAATTTGCCCCATTCTACCTCTCTCCTTTTCTCCCAGTGCATTCCTCTTTCTCACCCCTTAGTTTTATTTTTAAAAGTTTCATCTCATCATATTCAACTCACACCTGTACCCTCTGTCTATACATACTACTACTACCTGCCCTAATAATGAGAAAGTTCTTATGAATTGCAAGTTATCATCTTCCCATGTAGGAACACAAACAGTTTAACCTTATGAAGTCCCTTATGATTTCCCTTTCCTCTTTACCTTTTTATGTTTCTCTTGAGTGTTGTATTTGGAAGTCAAATTTTCTATTCAGCTCTGGTCTTTTCATCAAGAATGCTTGAAAGTCCTCTATTTCATTGAATGTCCATTCTCCCCTCCACCCCCAAAGGATTGTACTCAGTTTTGCTGGGTAGGTGATTCTTGGTTGTAATCCTAGCTCCTTTGCCCTCTGGAATATCATATTCTAAGCCCTCCAAACCTTTAATGTAGAAGCTACTAAATCTTGTGTTATCCTGACTGTAGCTCCATGATACTTGAATTGTTTCTTTGTAGCTGCTTGTAATATTTTCTCCTTAACCTGGAAACTCTGGAATTTGGCTATAATATTCCTGAGAGTTTTCATTTTGGAATCTCTGTCAGGAGGTGATTGGTGGATTCTTTCAATTTCTATTTTACCTCTGGTTATAGAATATGAGGGCAGCTTTCCTTGATAATTTCTTGAAAGATGATGTCTAGGCTCTTTTGTTGATCTTGGCTTTCAGGAAGTCCAATAATTTTAAAATTCTTTCTCCTGGATCTATTTTCCAGGTCAGTTGTTTTTCTAATGAGATACTTCACATTGTCTTCTACTTTTTCATTCTTCTGGTTCTTGATGTCTCAAAGAGTCATTAGCTTCCACTTGCTCAGTTCTAATTTTTAAGGAATTATTTTCTTCAGTGAATTTTTGTGCCTCTTTTTCCATTTAGCCAATTCTGCTTTTTACGGCATTCTTTTCCTCATTGGTTTTTTGAACCTCTTTTACTATTTGGTCTACTCTGTTTTTTAAGGTATTATTTTCTTCAGTACATTTTTGTGTCTCCTCTACCAAGCTGTTGACTCATTTTTCATCATTTTCTTGCGTCATTCTCATTTCTCTTCCCAATTTGTCCTCTACTTCTCTTACTTGCTTTTCAAAATCTTTTTGAGCTGTTCCTTGGTCTGAGACCAATTCATATTTTTCTTGGAGCTTTGGATGTAGAAGCTTTTACTTTGTTGTCTTATTTTGAGTGTGTGTTTTGATCTTCCTTGTCACCATAGTAACTTTCTATGGTCAGATTTTTTTTGTTGTTTGCTCATATTCCCAGCCTATTACTTGACTTTTAGCTCTTTGTTAATGTAGGGCTCTGCTTCCAGGGTGGAGGGCTCACTGTCCTAAGCTTCAGGGTTTTTTTGTGCAGCTGTTTTCAGAGATACCTCTAGGGACCTGTAAGTTTTCAGTTTAGATCAGGGTTGGGGAACCTGCAGCCTCAAGGCCTCATGTGGCCTTCTAGATCTTTGGGTGCAGCCTTTTAATTGAGTCCAAGTTTTATAGAACAAATCCTTTTATAAGGGGATTTGTTCTGTGAAGTTTGAGTTCAGTCAAAGGACCACACTTGAAGACCTAGAGGGCCACACATGTCCTCAAGGCTGCAGATTTTCACCCCTGGTTTAGATAATCAGTGGTATGATTGAAGGAGAGGTGCATTTACTACTTTCACAGAGCCTACGTTCTGGTCAGTGAGTGACCACAAACACTCTTTTCTGCCTTGGAACTGTGACAAGGGTTCCTGCTTCACTGCTGCTGCAAACTGTATTGTGTTGGTGCTCCTCTTTGCCCTAGGACCGCCACTCAGGACTGCAACCAGGAGTGGAGTATGCGCAAAGCAACAGAGTCCCCCCAGTGCCAGCAAAAAGATCCCTGTAATCTCTGTCTGACCATTTCTTTGATCTCCTTACCGTCTGTGAACTGAGAAGCTCTAGAAGCAGCCACTGTAGCTGCTGATTCAATGGCTCCCAAGGCCTGCTCCTGGTTTGCTGAGGCCTGGTCTGTCCTGGAACACCCTGTGCTGGACTGTGATCCACTCTCACCCAGGTGAGACAGATCTTTCCTGATGAACTTCCAAGTTATCTTGGGCTGGAAAATTGTTTCACCCCATCCTTTTGTGGCTTGTGCCACACCAGGATTTGTTTTAGGGCATTATTTAAAGGTCTTTGGAGGGGTTTGGGGGAGAGCTCAGATAAGTTCCCGCCTTCTCTCTGCCATCTTGGCTCCCCCTAAGTCTAAATATTTCTAAAACCTAATATCCCCCTCCCAGTATACACACATACCTTTGTCTAAGATCAAAATTTTTGTCTGGGAGAGGGCCTAGCTTCCACCCTTCCCCACATTTATTATCTGTAACACCATCTATAACACCAGTGTACCTTTCCCTCCAACCCCCATCCAGCCGTATCATTTAGTAGTTCAACAAATGTAATATTTTTTATCACCATATGGAAATTCTTACATTAAGGCAAAAAGTAGTTAATCATAGTTGAGAAGTACCTTGTTCTAGGCACTTAGCCATTGGTGTATTTCTTCAGCTGGACTCCAAAGATAAGTTTATTTTATTTTAAAACATGGATTTTTAAGCCATTAATTCCTTAAGGTTTTTTGGTTCTTAAACATTCATTTTTGTTTTCAACTAGAATTCTTAGATTCTGTGATAAACTGAGTCTGGGATGAATGCTCACATTTTTACATTTTATATATTTCTTTTTCTACCCTCTTTGCTCTTTTTTAAAAATTGGAAATACAATCATGGGTAGTAATAATAGGTAATATTTATATAGTGCTTTCAGTTTTGCAAAGCATTTTGTAGTTCTTTATTTCTATTCTTCTTCTCAGTGACCCTGGAAGGTAGGTGATATTATTATCTCCATTTTACAGATGAGGAAACTGAGGCAGACAGCGATCAAGTGACTTGCTCTGGATGATTTTTTTGACTGTTGTTGTTATGGTTTGTCCTTCGTTCTAGAAGAGGACCAGGACATCCAGAGATGACGACACGACTTGCCATTGACTTTGATTTGAGTGAGGGGAGGCTGGGCAAGGACACAAGCCTCACTGTCTCCTCCAGGGCCATCTGGGTCCAGTGGCCAGATATTCATCAGTATTACTGGAGATGGCCCAGGATGCAGTGGGAGACCTTTTAAGCTAAGGTCTTTTCAGGTTCTCACCTCAAGTGAGGTAACACCCATTCAGTGAATACCTAGCCACTAAATGTCTGAGGATGAATTTGCACTCTGATCTTCCTGACTCCCAAGTCCAGCACTCTGTACACTATGATGGCACTTCGCTGCCTCTAAATGGATCAATCATTTAGTCTCCTTGAACCTCATTTCCCCAATCTGTAAAATTAGGGGATTGAGCTACATATATATTTGTACTGCCTTCCAGCTCTAAATCTTATGATCCTCATTGGATGTTTTCTGAAAAGAGCTGTCTTACTTATTGAAGGGAAGTATGACATGTCAATTCAAATGAATGTTCAGATTCTCCCAGCATGGGGTTCTGTGAATTCTATTTGCAGCATACCATTTGTTTCTTGTGGTTCTGAGAAGTCATCATGTACAATTTCCACAAATATCTAATTCTTTGCTATTTGCTGGCACCCAAGTCATTCCAGGATCTGTTTGCTCCTTTATCTATTCTCCAAACCCATTACTCTCCTTTTCACTCCCTGACAATGGTTTTCCAGTTATTTTCTTTTGAGCTTGTTTTCTGTTTCAGGGACATTGTCTTTTGTGACTTCTTGCCTGTAGCCAATTTTCTGATATTTTCAGATTCTCTTTGTGGTTTTTCTATTTGACTGTTTCAACATAAAATGAGATGATATTTGTAAAATGCTCTGCATACCTCAGTGTGCTATACATTCTAACTATTATCATTATTGTTAATAATAATAGTAATAATAATGACAACACCTTGGAATTTGGAAGGGAGGGAGCAATTTCAGTTCTTCCTTTATTTCTACATCATAGTTGTTTATGATCCAGCTCTTGGAACTGCTTAGAATTGTAAGTTCTCCTTCCTCTGAGCTCTCCCTTCCTCCTGCTCCCAAACAATGTTGTAATACCCACTCCTGTCCCAGGCAAAGTGAGTGGTCACTTCTCTTGATGGACAGTCCTGTGACTTGACTCTTGAGGGAGTTCTGAGCCATGATACCTTATGGATCAAAAGGGACTTACATCTGTTTATTGAGAACGCATTTGAGTGGACTTGAGTGAAACATGTAGAGAGAGAAGTGAGGTGCAGAATATGTTTAAATTTTACTTTTTTCATTAAATGAGATAAAATTTGTGAAGTGCATACCACAAAGCCCAGCATGTAGTTGATGCTTTAATAAATTCTTCCTTCCTTTGTTCCTTCCTTCCTTCCTTTCTTTCTCCTTCCTTCCTTTATTCCTCCCTCCCTCCTTCCCTTCCTCCCTGCCTTCCTATTTACTTTCTTTCCCTACCACCTCTTACATCTTTGAAAAGAAAAAAGAAAACTCTTATAAGAAATATGCATAGTCAATCAAAACAAATTTCTTCATTGGCTTGCTTGTGTCCAAAACTACATGCCTCAGTCTGCACCCTGAATCTATCACCAGTTTGTGTTTAGGAGGAGGAAAAAGAGGTGAGCATCATGTATCATGATCAGGCCTCTAAAATCATGGTTAGTCATTGAATTGATCAGAGTACTTAAAGCTTTCAAAGTCTTGTGTTTTTACACTATTATTATTGCATAAATTGTTTTCCTGGTTCTACTCCCTTCACTTTGCATCATTTTCTAGAAATCTTCCCAGGTTTCTCTGAAACATCATTAAGAAATTATGTATCGTAAGAATGGCACAATAATAATCCCTTGCATTGGTATACCATGATTTGTTCAGCCACTCCCCAGTCGATGGGCACCTCCCTGAGTTTCCAGTGCTTTGCAAGTTGCAGACTTTTGCATAGCAGATAGGAACCCTAGAGTCACAGACATGTAGGGGAAGCCAACCTCTATCGTGTCCCTTGATCTCCAGCACTCGCAATCTCTAAGACTGTTGGAAGATATTTCCCTTGGCGAAATCTTCATTTCTTCAGGTTTGACTTGAGATCTTATCTCTCTCAGCTAAAGAACTCATGTGTTCTTGTGTATTCTTTTAGAGAGTATTCTAATCTGTATAACTTCTGTTGTTTCTATTTGTTACTTTCTTTGATAAAGAGGTTTGCTAGGTATTTGTGATAGTCTTTTGTTAACACGGGCCCTTGATGGGAAGGGGCTAAGCTGGCAAGCAGAAACTAAAGGCTACTTTTCCCCTTGAGAGCAATTAGGGAAGGGTCTTTCATTCTAAACCCCTAGACTAAAGATAGCTGTGGTGTGGTAGATAGGTATAAGTCAGTCAGTCAACAAGCATTTTATTAAGCAGAGTCAAGCACCATGCTAAGCCTTGGGAATACAAATAAAAGCAACAAAAAAGGCATTCCTACCCTCAGTGAGATTACATTCTAAAAGAGGAAGACAAGACATAAAAGGGAGCTGAAAAAGCATGGGTGGTGGGGGTGGAGTGGGGGGAAGGTATGTGGGAGAGGGCCTGGTGGGAAGGGCCAGAGAGTCAGGAGCAGAGCTGGGAGAGAAGTGAGAAGTCTAGCCCCACATCCTTCTGGGACATAGGAGAGATCACCCTGCCTCGGCAGTCCTGGATTCTGCTTGCCCCTCCCCTGCTAGGCTACTAGTCCTGGTGGCACTCTTCACAAAGCAGGAAATCCCACTGTCTCAAAGAGAGGTAGGCCAGATCTCAAATCATCTTTAACCATACCACCCATGTCCTTCATATACTTTCCCGAGCCATTTATAAGCACTGGTACTGGGGAGGTACTGGAAACTTGCCACTATCCCCTCAACCCCATCCAGGGGCCCTGAAATGTTGGCATCAAAAAATATATATATCGTAGCTTCTTTGTAGCTTGTAACTCATGTGACAGCACAAACATTGAAATCTCTAAGGTAGGACTGAGTCATTGTTTGACTTGGGACTTAGGTAGCACGTAACCTTTGAAGAAACAGCCTCCAGGGCTTTCAGTATGAAAGCCCTACACATTCCTGTTCCTTCAGGTATTTGACCTAACTGGCAGTGATCAGGAAGCTAAAAGGGCAGCAGCCTGGGAGGGGGAAGGTTTCTTGAGGCTGCAGGGCAGACAAGATGGGGAGAAGGATCCCTCCCACCTCCTCCAGGTAACCTCTGGTGATGAGCCCATGAACAAGCTTAGAGTCACCAGATCAGTCCATCAGCAAGTGTTTATGAAGCACGTGCTTTGTACCAGGCACTGTGCCAAGTGCTGGGGATACAAAGAAAGGCAAAAACATGGCTCCCACCCTCTGGGAGCTTACATCTAATGGGGGACACAGCCTGGACATAAATAGAAATATCCCATATACATATGGAGGTAATCAATTTAAAGGGGCAGAAGACAGGTGTTACAGGCTAAGATATTGCTAAAACCAGGAAGGTGTGAGTTAAACCACACACACACACACACACACACACACACACACACACTCACATGCACATGCACACACAGACATGCACTCACATACACACACATGCATGTGCGCACACACACACTCCCACAATGCCAAATTGGACTAGTGTAAGCAGACCTGGATCAGTTGGGTTTGACTTTGCCCCCATGTGAATTGACTTGAGACCCAGCTCTGTACCCTTTGAATAAGAAGAGTACCAAAGCAGCTTTTGAGGCTGATGAGGAGCTGAGATTCCAGGAACCTCCTTTCTGACTGCTTTTAAAAACTTTCTTCTCAATGTATTTTATGTTATTATTCTCTGGGTTGCTTTAGAACTTCCTTGAGAATTCCTTCTACCTAAGGGTATTGAAATATGGTCTTAGTGAAAGGATCACTATTTAAACCATCTAGTAGTGTGCACTGGGATTTGATCAGCGTCTTAAAGGAAGGCAGAGATTCTAAGGGGTAAGCTGAGTGAGGGAAGACCATTCTAGGCATAGAGGGACAGCCAACCACTGGAAAGGCCCAGAAGTGGGGGATGAAGCTTCTTGGTCCAGGAGCAGCAAGTACGGGCCATGGGGTGCATGGAGGGGTGTGTTATGTAAGAGGACAGGTAAGACAGGGAAGGGCCACTTTTTGAAGGAATTTCTATTTGACCCTAGTGGGAGCTACCACAGTTTATTGAACTGACCTGTGCTTTAGAAAAATCACTTTGACACCCCCATCACCTCTTGCCTGGACGATTGTAATAAGCCTCCTCAATAGCCATCCTGCTTCCACTTTCTCTCCTCCGAGTATAATTGCCAAGAGGTGTGCATGGAGTTTCCCCCAGCCTACAAACAGCTGTCAAAGTGATATAACTAGATAACAGATTTAATTAGCCTTTAATTAGGCTTATGAGCCCCCACTGGTGTACTTTCCATTATTATCAGTTGATATAAATTAGATAATGACTTAATTAGCTTTTAGTCAGGCTTATGAGCCCCCACTGGTATACTTTACCGCATCAGTTAATAGAAATTAGATAAGACTTAATTAGCTTTTAGTTAGGGGTATTTGCTAAGATATCGTAACAAGAACAGTTGGTATCAGCCCCACTAAAGTTTGTGACATACTCTTTTACTAGTATATTCAAAGTCCATTTCAAAGTGAGCTCAAGCTGAGAGAACACATATGGCCAAGTGGAGAACTCTCAATTCCTGGTTGATGGAGGTCTTTTTCTCCCATTTCATGGACCACTCATGAAGTTTCCCTTAGACATAGTGAAGCTTCCTTTAAAGAGTGGGGTTTCTTAACCTTTATTCTTTTTTTTTGTCATCAGTCAATAAACATTTATCAAGTGCCTACAATATGCCAGGCATTATTGCTAAGGCGCTAGAGATATGGCAGGTAAAAGATATTTCCTGCTCTTTGGGAGCTCACAGTCTGATGGACTGCTTTGGCCATCAGTGAAACCCTTGAACTTCTTCTCAGAACAATATCTTTAAATGTATAAAATAAAATAAATAGCATTACAAAGGAAATGAAATGTGTGTGTATGTATTTCATGGATGCCAGGTTAAAAAAAAAACTCTGTTGTAGAAGATCTAGCTCTGAAATTCTTTCTTCAATAAATCTGTTGTTAGTTTTTCATTCTTACAGAAGACCATGACATCAAGGAGGTGATGCCATGACATGCAAGTGCATTGGATTTAAGTGAGGGAAGGTGGTGCAAAGTCACCAGCCTCACTTTCTCCTCCAGATCCATTTGGGTCCTGTGGCCAGATATAGATCAGGATGCAGTGGGAGACCTCAGCCTTTCTAAGCTAAATTCTTTCCCAGGTCTCAGTTTGACTGGGGCAACGCCCTATCAGTGATTAAGACTGGGTAAGAAATGAGGCAGAGAATGACCTTTTTTACCCAATTAAAAAAATTCTGGTTTGTACTTGGCTCCCATATGCAGACTCTGCATTTGTTGTTCTGGGGACACAGCTAGGTCTAGGATGCCAGTGGGTTGTCTCCAAAGTTCACAAGGTCCTCGTCTGGTCAAGAGAATGGGAGAAGGCTATTCCCTCCCCACCCACCAAGCAATTCCTTCTCTGGGGCTTAGCTAAAAGGTTCCCACAGCTAAGCTGCTAGACACTCAAACCGTAATTCCAAACTAGTTTTCTGTTTTGTATAAGCCCCAACAGGGTGTGTCTCTCCACCAATTGAACAGATTTACTGCCCCACCTTGTTGAAGTGCCTTTGATTTATTGATTCAAAAGGCCCCATTCACACCTATGATTGATTGATTCAATCCAAACGTATTTACACCTGATTGCTAAATGGGGTGGGGTAGTTAACCCAATAGATCACCCCTGTGCTGATATATAAGTATATACAAAGTAAAGACAAGGTAATTGGGGGAGTCACTAGCAATAACAGAGATCAGATATGTCCTCATACAGGAAGGTGGCACTTGAGTTGGACTTTGAAGGAAACCAGGGATTCTAGGTATGAGAAAGGAGAGAGTGCACTCCAGGCGTGGGAGATAGTGTGGTACAAAGGCATGGAGGGTCATGTGAGCAACGGCAAGAAAGCCAGATTAGTCCGGCCTACAGAGGTATGAACATAATTTCTTTTTTTAATTTTTTTAAATTAATTAATTTTGATTTATCAACAATCACTCCCTCGCCTTCCTTCCCCAAGATGGCACACAATCTGATATAGGCTATGCATATACATTCCTATTAAACATATTTTCACATTAATGATGTTGTAAGGAAGAATTAGAACCAATAGGAGGAACCACCAGAAAGAGGAAACAAAACAAAACAGAAGGAAAAAAAAACAGCAAATAGCATGCTTTGATCTGCATTCAAACTTTATAGTTCTTTCTTATTATTTTCCATCATGAGACCTTTTGGAGATGTCTTAGATCTTTGCATTGCTGAGAAGGGCTACGTCTATCAACATTATTCATTGAACAATATGGCTGTTACTGTGTACAGTGTTCTTCTGGTTCTGCTCACTTCACTCAGCATCAGTCCACACAAGTTTTTCCAGGTTTTTCTGAAGTCTGCCGCTCATCATTTCTTAGAGCACAATGGTATCCTGTTACATTCATATACCACAAAGTGTTCAGCCATTCCTCAATGGATGGGCATTCTCTCAATTTCCAATTCTTTGCCACCACAAAAGGAGCTGCTATGAATATTTTTGTATATGTGGGTCCTTTTCCCATTTGTATGATCTCTTTGGATACAGCCCTAGAAGTGCTACTGCTGGGTCAAAGGGTATGCATATTTTTATAGCCCTTTGGGCATAGTTCCAAATTGCTTTCCAAAATGATTAGATCATTTTGCAACTCCACCAACAATGCATTAGTGGTGAACATAATTTCTTTACATGCTGGAGCTATGATATAAAGAACTTTAAATGCCAAATGGAGGCATTTGTATTGGATAATTTAAAGAAACAAGAGTGTGTAGTTAAAAGGTTGTAACATATAATAAATCAGTGAAAAGGGAAGGTAATAAGGTAATGGTAAGGTGGACCCTGTTGTTGTCCAGTCATGTCTGACTCACTGTTCCACTATTTGGGGTTTTCTTGGCAAAGATACTGCAGTGGTTTGCCATTTCCTTCTGCAGCTTCTTTTACAGAAGAGGAAACTGAGGCAAATAAGGTAAAGTGACTTTCCCAGGGTCACATAGGTATTTAAGTGTCTGAGGCTGGATATGAACTCATGAAGTTGAGTCTTCCTGACTTCTGGCCCAGGCCTCTACCCACTGTGTCACCTTGCTGTCCTCATCTTAGCACAAAACCATCTTTGACAAGAGTATAAGTTGTGTGGGTAGGGGGTATTATGGTCAGCTCCTCAAATAGAACATATGCCCAAATTGTATCATATTCCTTCATTTGCCAAACTGGCACATTCCTAACTTTTTCACTATCCTTCCAGTAATTCAAACTCAAAATCTCAGTGCCTCCAGCTATTCCCCCTTTTCCCCTTATATTCAATCAGCTGCCAAGTCTCACTGATAGTACCACCACATCTATCACATCCACCCCACGTTTGCCATTTCTGTTGCTGCCATGCTGATTGCAATAGTCTCTAAGCAGATTTCTTTGCTTTTTGTCTCTCTCATTTCCATTATATCCTAGGATTAGTCTTTGTAAAGTACAATTCTAATCACACCAATGTCACCTCCAAAACCTTCAGTGTCTCTCCACTGGCCACTTAAGGAAGCAAATACAGGGTTGTGTGAGACAAGGCCCCTTTTAGAGTTGGATTGGCTGCATTAGCATGTGAAGGGTCCAGGAGTGAAGCTGGGCAGGTAGCAGAGGCAATGCCCTTGCCCTTCCTGGGACTGGCATTGTATCCCTGACCTTTTCACCACCTGTTATCCATGATGGAATATGGAAAAGACTTAGGGTTTGAAAACTGGGGAACCCTGATTCCCAGGCTGTTTGATAGTTATCAGACCAGGGAACTCTGAGCTGGTTCATAGCCCAACTTTCAAAAATAGAAAATTTGGGAAGTAAACTGAATACTTAATGTATGCCAGGGTGAAATCACTGAAGGAAGGCCTCAATTCTCTGACCTGGAAGAAGGATCCAGAGAGTCCGTTATAGCATGCATAATGGAATTAACCAGTGAGAGGACCCTGTTCTTTGTTCTAAAGGAATTTGGTGCTTATTAGCTGCCTACTGGTCCTAGGGCAAGGGTTTTTCTGTCTTCTTAAAAAATCAGCAAAAACATGCAATTATTCTCTGACAGATCCTCTCCACTCTCAGACCTTTTCCTCTTTCTTGCACCAGACTACCCTTCATTTTTAGAGATCTTCTGGCGAGATCTAGACACGGATCACCCAGGATGAAGTATGGAGAGGTTCCAGCACTTACCAGCAGGGGGAGCAACCAAAAGAATGAAATCCGAGATGGATTTGGAGTAGGAGATCCATGTGTTCAGAATCCCAGCTTCAGTCTTTTATTACCTGTGTAACCTCAGGTGAGTCACTTGATCTCTCTGGGCCTCAATTTCCCTCATGAAAGGCCTGGAACACATGATTTCCAAGGGCCCTTCCAGCTCTAAATTCTATGCTCCTATGGATTCATCAAAGTATCAAAAGAAAGAAAAAGTCTTCTTACACCTATGATGTTTGAATGGATGAGGCTCTCACATGGAAGGAATAGAGAGAGTTGCCCTGTAATGCTTCTGCAGCGTTACCGCATGCAGTGCTTGAAGAAACAAGGTAGGCTTCTACCTGTATTGTTGCCCCATGTAGCATGTTAGGGGAGGGGAGGTGTCCCTTTAAGAAGACTATTACAGTGTCTCAGTGGTAACAGACTTCCTCCATTTCCTGGGCTTGATTTGATTTTTGCCTTAAGGGGCTAACCTGTATTCTACCTAGTGACCAACTTACATTCATGTTATTAACCTCTTTCTATGTATAGCCTATCCTGTTTACAGAAATTTGTGCTTGCTTAAGGGCATTATTTCAGTAGTTTCCATGGAGTTTATGACTTCCAAATCACTACCTATTCCTCCTTCTTCCCCAAGCCTCAGCTTTGCCGAAACCATCCCTTTACTAAAATAATGATAATAATAATAATGATAATAACTACCAATGTTAACACAGCATTTTAAGTTTTGCAAAGTGTTTTACAAATAGTATTTTCTATGATTATCACAACAATCCTAGGAAGTAGGTGCTTTTATGATCCCATTTTGCAGAGGAGGAAGCTGAGACTGATGGAGGGAGGGTCACACAGCTAGTAAGTGTCTGAGACGATATTGGAATTCAGGTTTTCTTGACTCCAGATTCTGTTCCCCATTTGCCGTGCCATGTAGCTGTCCTAATCTTTGTGATTAGTGTGGCATGGGTAGAGACTTGGAGAAATCCAAACCAAACCTCTACCCAGGCCACACAAAGGCCTCAAGTGGCTGCCAAGTGGTCACCAAGTTTTTTTTTAACATGAAGTGGGGGATAACATAACAGCAATTGGGGGGAGGAGGTGGATGGTTCATTTGGCTAAGAAGTCAACAGCCACCACCACCCTGCCCCTCACTTCCCCTTAATTTCTTTCCCCTGCAAGAAGGAAGTAGAGACAAGAACAACCCAGAGGGCTTGGGTGGGCAGGAGGAGCTGCTACCCAAGGGGCTTGCATTGTCTCACACAAGCATCACCCTCGCCTCTCTGCAGGCTCTTTGGCACCCCATCAGGATGAACAGGAGCTGCAGTCCATCCAAATCTCAGAAGGAGTAAGGAAGCAGGCACACCGAGACTGGGGGCATCACTCACCCCTGCCCACTGGGATGGCTCCAGGATGAATGAATGGCCCTCTTCTGGCTCCTCTGCCGGAATTCTCCAAAAGCACTGTGCTCTTAAATCACGGATGAGAACATGACGCCAACTGGTGAACTCTAGGACAGCAGTGCTTCAACCCACTAGACGGGAAGTTTCGTAAGGGTTTATATCCAATGCCGAATCTAGCCCAATGTTTCTCAAAATGGCAGGTGTTCAGTATAATGACCTTGATTGGCTCTTTGGAGATTGATGCTGAGTATAATGGAAAGCACAGGAGGCCAGGTGTAATGGAAAGATTCTGGGCTTGGAGGAAGAGGACCTGGGTTGGAACCCCAGCTCAGCCCCATGTATGACTTTACTCTCTTGCCACATTCTCTGGGATTCAGTGACACTGACTTTCTTGCTGTTACTCATACGAGACACCCCATCTCCTGACTCTTGGCCTCCATATTGGCTGTCTCCCATGCATAGAATGTTAGAAAAGACTAGACTAATGCTTTAATAGAACAGAATAATGTCATGATGTAATGATGCTATAATATAATTACATATAATAATATATGTTGTGATATTCTATTCTCTTCTAATATAATAAATACAATATAATATGATACAATACATACAATACAATATAATATAATACTGTACTATACTATAACATTATATCACATAATATTATATAATGTTACATTATATCATATTACATTGTATCACGTCATATCTTCTTGTGTGTGGTATCGCAGAGCAAAAGCTCTCTCCCAGTGTCTTAGCAGGAATGTCATAAAACTGTCTGAGCCTCCATGGAAGGAAGCCTTCCTTGACTCTTACCCCCTCCTCTCCATTCTATTTTGTTGGTTTATTTTCACTAGCATCTAGGGAATTACTGTTCTTTAGAAATTCCATAGTTACTTAGGTCGAGGGCAATTTGAAACGTTTTGATGATATCCTCGTTTGTCCACCAGGGGGCACCATATGATGGCAAATTGAAGCCCGCTGCCCTTAACATTCTCATGCTTTCCATTGACCCAAGAATTCCAGCCTCCAGGCTTATCAGCAGCACCTGATTAACACATTGCAGGTAGACTGGGGTGGGAGGTGGGGGTGAGGGGAGCAGGTGTCAGGCCTATGACTGCTCCAGTTTAATGGGGCGTTGAGCTGCTCCCGAGTGAGTGACCTGTGTGTGGGTCCAGTGATGCCCGGGCAGCCGGTTAGGAATTAACAAGCCAAACAGAGCTGCTTTTGTCCTGACTGGAGGCTTGGGGCAGCAGAGCTGTGATCCCAGGCACTGGCCCATCTCAGCCCCGCAGCCCCCAGCCCTCCAGGGCTTCTGCAGCCACAGCTGGCCAGTTGGGACAGGCTTGGGTTTGGCTTCCTCCAAGACTCTCTAATGGGAGGAGAGGCAGCCTCACCCTCCGTCTCTGGGCCGCACCAGGAAAGGGACAGACTGGCATAAAACCTGCTTTTTTAATAGCACAAGGAAATCACTTTGAGGTTCAAAGAAGCCCCTTCACATTATAGAGAGAGGCCAAAGTTGTCCAGCCACTAAATGGCAAAGCCAGGATCTGTTACCCTTGAGGCCTTGAATGCTGGAGTCAGGACCTTAGACTCATGCCTGGAAGGTTTCTTAGGGATCATCTCATCATACCCGTCATTTTACAATGTTTATATTTTGATTCTATGACCTTGCTGCTCCCTTCTCTCCAAGTATCTAGGAATACCCAACATTCCCTTTGGCCATTAGGTGCACAGAGCTTTAGGGCTGAAATCTGGACTCAGACGCTTTCCAACTGCGTGACTCTGGGCAAGTCACAACCCCGTTTGCCTCTGTTTCCTGGTGTCACAAATATATGTAGCGCAAATGGTAAATAATCTCAGAGAAAGGCATTAACCCTGGGGGAGTCTGGGAAAGGCTTCCTGTAGAAAGTGTGATTTGAGCTGAGTCTTGAAGAAAGCCAGTGTAGCTGGGAATAGGAGGTGAGTTTTGGCAGAGCCTTCCAGGGGTGGAGAATAGCCAATGAGAAGGCAAAGAGATGGAGGGGCTTGTCTGAAGCCTAGCCCAGTGTAGCTGGATAGCGCTCTCCATGGAGGTGAGTAAAAGATGAGATTGGAAAGGTAGGCAGCCTTAGCACATTTATCTGCCAGCAAAGTGAACAGTGCTCTTTTGCCTAATTTGGAACTTGAGTAGGATACATGTCTGCAAAGAACAATAGGCTATTATACTGCTCCCTCCCTCTCTGTTCTAGGTGTCTCCCTTATATAACCATGACTAGGGGCTGCACATGCTCCTTGAATCTCTAACTGGGACACGTAGCCTAGCTAACTCCTTACAGCACAAGACCTGGGAAGAATATATGGCAGTCACTACAATCTTCAACTTTATAGGAGAGTCAGTTTCCTCATCTGTAAAATGGGAATTTGGGGGCTATCTCCAGTCGTCCTGGTCTATATCTTGCCACTGGACCCAGATGGCTCTGGAAGAGAAAGTGAGGCTGGTGACTTTGCATAGTTTCCCCTCACTTCAATCCAATTCACTTGCAAGTCACAGCATCACCTTCCTGATGTCATGGTCCTCTTCGAGAATGAAGGGCAAACAATAACAACCACAAAAAGGGAATTTAGAGAAGGAAATGGCAAACCGCTTCAGTGTCTTTGCCAAGAAAACCCCAAGTGGACTCCTGAAGAGTTGAACATGACTGAAATGATTAAAACAAAAACAAAGTAAGAATTAGGTTTCTGTTACCTTGTACTGTGCACTTTTCATAGGATTAGAGATGTAGAGCAAGAAGGGATTTTCACCTAGGTTACTCATTTTGCAGATGAGAAAACTGAGGCTTACTGAGGCTAAGTGATTTGTGCGGGGTCATAAGGAGGCAAGTAGAAGAGCCAGGATCTGAATCTGGGTCCTCTGACTCCAAGGCTCATTCCTATGTGCCATGGTATTCCCTGTACTTATTGTTTTCTCTGGTTTAGTCATTTGAGGGCAGGGGCTTTGATTTTCCATCTGTTATATTTCATCTCCCATTTTCCTTAATAAATGTTTCTTGTAGAATTTAGTTGAGAAGTCACTTCCCAAGATTCAGGGTCTGGGTGTGATTGGTTGTGGGTGAAGAATTTGAAACTTCTCTAGCAAAATACCAGTGGGATAATGTTGGTGCTAGAAGGTCCCTGAGGTTCTTGCATATCCAAATGCCCTCATTTTACGGAAGAGTAAATTTAGTCCAAGAGAAGGAAAGAGATTTGTTTGAGGTTACGTGACAAGTTCAAGGAGGATGTAAGCCTAAAACCTGGCTCTGCAAATTCCCAGTCACCAGACTGCCTGGGCTCTTCTCAAGATCCTCTGGGGGAACCACCCTGTCCTCCAAACTCAGACAGCCTGAGGGTCACTGTTTCATGGAGCTGTATCCAACCGAGACCCTCCTGGTCAGTGTTCAGGTGAATTTCGTCCTCCTCCTCCCCTGGCCCCATCCTTGCCTCTCCCGATCCTCCCCCCAACACATGGCCCTCTCCCCACCTTCTGAGTGGGATGGATACAACTGAGGTGCCTGGCTTCCATCAGATTGTGATGAGTCTTCACTTCCCTGCCTGTCCCTCCTGCCTCAGCCCAGCCTAGGAGTCGGTCTGAAAATTTTGACATCGTTAACACCCCATCAATCGCATGGAAAGCATGCCCCAGAGCCAGGGGTGGGGAGGTGTCCATCTGGAATCCATCCCTGGCATGGATCAAAGTGAGGAGGGAACAGATTTTCCAGCCCCTGGGAGGCCTTGGTTTGGGAGGGAGGCCAGGAGGCTGGACCTGAGCATCACACCCAAGGGATGTCGGAGCTGAGCTCTTCTTACTTTGCAGAGGTCTTGGTCCCAGCAAAACACCGCTGAACATCTCATTCCCAAGCTCACTTGTAGGAAGCTGGTTGGATCCTACCTGGTGTTGACAGTAATGATGGTAGAGCTTGTCAAGACACAGCCCCCAGCATGGAAACTGATCTGAGTCAGTACACATCGATCAACAAACATTTACCAAGTACCACTGGTCTAGGTACTTGGACAAAGGGGGAAAAAATGGTCCCTGTGTTCATAGAGCCTCTGTGTGTGTGTGTGTGAACACAAATGTATCTATATACCAATATATGTATACGTGTACGAATGCATCAGTAAACATTTATTAAGCACCTACTATGTACCAGTTACTGTGCAAAGCACTGGGGATACAAAAAGAGGCAAAAGACAGTCCCTTCTCTCATGGAGCTTACAGTCTAATAGGGGAGATAACATGCAAACAAATATATACACACAGGCTGTATCCAGCATAACTGGGAAATAATTAACAGAGGAAGGCTCTGGAATTAGGAGGGGCTGGGAAAGGCTTCCTGGGGAAGGTGAGATTTGAGCTGAGACTTAAAGGAAGCCAGGGAGGTTAGTAGTCAGAGCAAAGGAAGGAGAGCATTCTGGGTGTGGGGGACAGCCAGGGAGAATGCCCAGAGCTGAGAGATGGAGGAGCTTGTTTGTGGAACAGCCAGGAGGCCGGGGTCACTGGATCAGAGGGCATGCTGGGAAGTGAGGTGTAAGGAGACCAGAAAGGTGGGAGGGGGGCAGGTTATGAGGGGCTTTGAACACTAAGCAGAGGATTTTGTGTTTGCTTCTGGAGACACCTGGGAGCCACTGCAGTTTATGGAGTAGGGGGGGAGGTGGCATGATCAGACCTGTATCTTACGGAAAATCACCTTAGTGGCTGAATTGATGGGTTGAAGTTGGGGGGAGCCCTGAGGTGGGTAGACCCGCCCCCCCCAGCAGCTACTGCAATAGTCCAGATGGAGGTCTGCACCAGGGTTGGGGCTGGGTCAGAGGAGAGAGGGGGTGTATTTGAGAGATTCTACAAAGGTGACATGGACAGGCCTTCACAACAGCTTGGACATGGCGGGGGGGGAGGGGTGAGAGGGATCCAAGATCCTCCTAGGTTGTAAGCCTGAGGGATCGGGAAGATGGAGGTGCTCTCTCCAGGAATAAGGAAGGTAGGATGGGGGAAGGCTTGAGAGGGGGAGGATAATGAGTTCCCTTTTTGGCACATTGAGTTTATAATGTCTACTGGACATTCAGTTCATGATATCTAAAAGGCAGTTGGAGGTACAAGATTGGAGGTCAGAGGAGAAGTTGGGGCAGGACAGTTAGATTTGAGAACCATCAGCAAGGAGATGGTCATTACACCCATGGGAGCTGATGAAATCACCAAGTGAAGTGGTATAGAGGGAGAAGAGAAAAGGGGCTGGAACAGATCCTATGGGATATGGGTGGTTAGAGAGCATGACCCAGAGGAGGATCCAGCAAAGGAGACAGGTGTGTGTGTGTGTGTGTGTGTGTGTGTGCATGCATGCATACACACACACACACATGTACACAGCACACATACACACTTGTTTATATGCACACGTGTGTATGGGTACAGGTGAACATACACTATATATATGTATACATGCACCACATGTATGGATATGCATACATATGTATGTATACGTATACACATGCATATACATGTAGCTATAATTTTCCAATTTATTTGTGTATACATTCTTCTTTTTTAAAATTTTGAATTCCAAATTCTTTCCCTCCCTCCTACCCCTCCCCCATCCACTGATAAAGACAAGCAATATATCAATCACGTATGTGCTGTTTATGTGAATGTATATATGTATGCCTCTGTATGTGTGTATGTGTGTATATATACATATATGTGTATCTGTATATATACACACATACACATATACATACACACGTGTGTGTATATAGATATAGATATATAATCTCCCCCCCTGTTCTGCAGCTTCTAGTTGATTTCTGGGCTTCCTGCCTCTGAGGCCGGCTGTCCATCTCGAATTCCACCCTCCCTTTTCTGCATCCTCGTAAGCAAAGTAAATATGAGGTAAATAATAACAATAATAGTAACCAAAGTTAATATAATGCTTAAAGGTTTGCAAAGAGCTTCACCAACATTATTCCGTGGGATCCTTACCAAAACCTTCTGAGGTCAGTGCTCTCATTATCCCATTTTATAGGTGATGAGGAAGCAGGTTCAGAGAGGGCTCTTGCCGTGCCCCTGTTCATCTGGCTGGCAATTATCTGAGGCAGACTCTGAGCCCAGCTCTCTCTGACTCCAAGCCCAGTCCTCTATCCACCCTATACACTGTCTCTCTATTTGAGGGATGGTAGGTATGAGGGAAGCGCTTGCAGCTGTGGGGATCAAGGGAGACTTGATCAAATGAGATAAAAGATGTAAAGTACTTTACAAAGTTAGTTAACAAGCATTCATGAAGCACCTACTAAGTGCTGGGGACACAGAAAGGCAAAAAGACAGTCCCTGTCCTCAAGGAGCTTTTAGTCTAACAGGGGAGACAGCATGCAAACAGCTGTATACAAACAAATTATATGCAGTATAAATCAGAAATCAGTTGTGTCCAACCCTTCATGACTCCATTTGGAATTTTCTTGGCAGAGATGCTTGCCACTTTCTTCTCCTGGTCATTTTACAAATGAGGAAACTGAGGCAAACAGATAGAAGTAACTTGCCCAGGATCACCCAGCTAGGAAGTGTCTGAGGCCAGATGGGAACTCATGAAGATGAGTCTTCCTGACTCCAGGTCTGGCACTCTATCTATCCATTGTGCCGCCTAGATGACAAATTGGAAATGATCCACAGAAAAATTGTGTTATGGAAACACCAGTGGTCATTATAACTCAGCCCCTGCCCGGGGGACTCCCTCCCACAAGGGCTTCTAGCACCAGGCAAACATAGACCTAAGCTCACCTTGGGAAGAGGGGTACTGACCCCAAAGATAGGGGTCAGGATTCTTTCTCTCTGACTCCTTGCCTTGACCCTGGAGCAATGCAAGGGAATCCTCTTACAACAAAGCTTCCTTATGGCTCATATCCAAGAGGAAGTGAGGGCAAGACTTATTGTCCTCACATGGATGTGGAAGCTACAACTGAGATTCTATGACTTGCCCGAGGGTACAGGGGAATTTTGTCACTGAGCTGGGATAAGAATCCAGGTCTCCCTGATGGGGGCTCTTTCTGCTGAACTTTGCCTCCCCTATTAGAAGGTGAGCTCCTTTAGGGCAGTCTCTGTTCTGTCTGGGTGTCCCTGGTACCAGACACAGTGCCTGACATATAGCCAATGTTTGTTAATTGATGGATTAAAATATTTTTATTCCCATTGCCCAATACTCATTTACTGAAATCAATCCCTTGTTTAAATAGCTACAGCTCAAGATTGAGTAGTTTCAGATTGTGCGCCATATCTTTTTCTCAGATTATGAACCAAAGTCACATGGAACAAGCAGGCCTGGATGGGAAGTGATCTACCTTAAGGGGACATCCAAATTAATGAAATCATAGGTTTGTTGGTGTGCTTGTATATATCCCTATGTGGTCTGAGCTCCCGTCACAGTAGAAATCCGGGAACCTCTCTCTATCAGGGCTCTTAACGTGGGGTCCACAAACTTTTAAAAAAATGTCTTGATAACTTCATTTCAACATTAATTGGTTACCTTTGTCATCATACGTATTTGATTTTATGTCTTTTAAGACATTATCCATAAGCTTCACCAGAATGCCGAAAGGGACCGAGACCCTAAAAATGTTAAGTGCCTTCTACTTTAAAACAGACGTACCTATTGAGATTCTTAGTATTAATGTGCTGACAGAAATTTAAGCAAATGAGCAGAATCAACAAAACACATTTAATTAGAACAGGAAAGGAAAAGAAAAAAAATCAGCAGCATTTTCAGCAACCATTCTCTGGATGAACGCTTTTCCAACCTTTTCTTCCCTAGAGGTGTTGGGAGAGGAAGCTTCTTGCCTTCAGATTCTCACTTTGGGCCTGAGGAATGCAAAGTGTTGTCAGCCTTGAACACTCACTGCCCCATAGGTCTTGGGCATTACTCTGCTCGCTACCTCGACAGCAGTTCTTTCTTGCCTCCATGGTGTCGGGGTGTCTTTGGCCCTGCTTGCCCCTTCCCTCATGACAAAGTCAACTGCCCAACCTCCTAGGCTATCCCTAGTTTCATTCTTGGTCAATGCCATGACTCTGGCTCTCTCGCTGTCTCCACTGCCTAGTTTGTGTTTCATCCTCTTATATATCTTTCCACCACAATGGCATCCCCCAAATGCCAGAAAAACATCCCTAGGAAATTCTAAGCCTCAGACCCCTGTCATCAGACCCAATGCTTGGGATCTGCGGACTCAGGGGAAATGTGGGCTTCTGCTTATTGGCCTCACTGCACACACAATAGCCAACCATGCAATTGTATCTCTAAATTTCTTCCTTTGTTTGGTGGGGATGTTTTTTAAGCTTTTGAAGTTTAATTTCCAAAGTATGTTTTTCTGGGTTTTGATTTTTTTTCTCTTAGAATTATGGATACATTTAATTTACTACATTCTTGGCATTCTCAAATCCCTTGAAAACTAGCAATAACAAAATAAAATATGATTATACATAATGTATACCACATAGGTTATTTAATTTAGACTACAATACAGTTCCTACTTTTGCAATTTCTTTCTTTCTTTGTTTTTGGTGAGGCAATTGGTGCTAAGTGACGTGCCCAGGGTCGCACAGTTAATAAGTGTCAACTGTCTGAGGCCAGAGCTGAACTCAGGTTCTCCTGACTCCAAGGCTGGAGCTTTACCACACCACCTAGCTGCCCCTATTTTTGCAGGTTCAACAAGATGTCCTCTCTCCAATGATTAACACTGTGTCTAGCACATAGTGCGTACTTAATAAAGTAAATAAATTAATAAATAAAGTAAATAAATCGATTGATTGTTGTCTCTAGAACAACATGTTGATTACCTATGCACAAATACACCTATAGTCAAAACATATTATGTTCATGTTGTACCATATCCACAACAGGGGGAAATCTTGCCTCCTTCAAGCAGCTGAGTGAATGTTGTATACGGGCTAACATATAGGCCAGTGTATCTGGATCTTTAGAGTGCATGGAGGGAAATTCCCATAATCAAAATTTAGAGTCAGAAAGGGGCTTAGAGGCCATCACAACCTCCATATTAAAATATGAGGAAATTGAGGCAAGGGAACTAACCAGATTTGCCCAAGATCCCAGAAGCGGTGAGAGTCAGAGGTGGGATTGGAACCCAGGTCCTCTGATTCTCAACCAGTGCCCTCATCTCTTTTACCACATTGACTGCTCGGCCTGGCACAGTACGTGACGGCAAAGAAATAGGAGGCTGCCCGCTGTGCCCCTGGCTTGGGGATGACAGCAGTGGTTTCTTAACTCTCTCTATCTCCTCTCCCCCGACCAGGCAGGCATTAGAGCCCCCACTTTGCCCACATAGACTGGGATTCCCCTCCCCTCCACATTCCCCATGCAGCTATCAATTTGTGCAGTGCTTTCCCTGGGCAGGCTCTCCCTGGGGGAGTGCCTAGAAACCCATTAAGCAGAGCTGTCTGAGTGCTTAGATGCCTCTAATCAGTGGCAAGTTGAAAGTGATTTGGGGAGACTGTGATGTCCTACATGCCTCCCAGCAATGTGTGAGGCCAGCCTTCCCAGGGCAGATAGCTAGCTGCTCTGGCTGGATTGATGGGTGAGAGAGACAGGGGGAGCTGGGGATTGAGGGGAGAAGACCACAGGTGGGAGAGGTGTCCTATGGTGGGGAGCCAGGTCCTCACTGCCCAGGTCAATGTCCCTCGTGGGGCAGTGTAGACTGCTTAAGGCACTGCGTTCAGCATCAGGAGCCTCATCAAGGCAGGGACCCAGGAGTAAAAGGCAGGGACCCAGCAGCCTCGGGGACAAGGGCCCAGCAGTAGCAGACTGGTCCTTCTCTCCAGCCCCATCAATCATGCGTATTGCTAGGGCCTTATCATTTGCAGAGAGCTTTCCATGTGCTATGTCATTTAACATGTGGAGTGGACATGTTAATGAGATAATACATGGAAACAAGCCCCAGAACCATGTAAGAAGCTTTGGGCCTCTCCCTCTTTTGGCCTGGATTCAGGAAACACTAGCTCTTGCCTCAAGACTCCTGGCTGATGTCATGCCTCCTCCTCCTCCTCCTCTTCCTCCTCCTTCTCTTCCTCCTCCTCCTCCTCTTTTTCCTCCTCCTCTTCTTCCTCCTCTTCCTCTTCCTTCTCTTCCTCCTCCTCCTCCTCCTCCTCTTCACCTTCTCACCTCTCCCACCCTTAGACCCAGTGGTTTTATATAGATAGAAAGAGTGCTGGATTTGAAGTCAGAGAACCTAGGTATAAGTCCTGACTGTGACACTAGGTGTGTGACTTTGTGCAAGTCACTTAACCTCTGCCTCAGTTTCCTCATATGTAAAACAGGGATAATAGCACCTACCTTCTAGGGTTGTCGTGAGGATCAGAAGGGATAATATTTATAAAGTGCTTAGTGCCTAGCACATAGTAGGTGCAATACATAATAAACGCTAGCTCTTATTATTATTTCCTCAACTAGATCATTTGAGGTCGGTTCGAAGTCCCGATCAGCTTGACATCAGTGATTCTCGTGCATAGATTATGTCTGAGGTCCCTCTGAGTTCTAAATCAATGATCTTAGCCTCCTCAGGGAGCAATATTCATTCGCTCCCAATTTACCAAACTGATGGCCTGTCCTATCATGGAATTCCTGTCTCAAAGTCTCCTGAGATTATAGATGACATGAAACTTTTCAGGCTGGGAAATGTCACACCAAGAGGAATTGACCGATTGGATGTATGACTTTGAGCAAGTCATTTCCCCTCTATCAGAGTCAGTTTCCTCATCTATAAAACTAGACTGTTGGATCCAGGTCTCTTCTGGCTCTGAAATCTCTCCTGTCTGTGCCTTTGCACTGGCTATGCCCCGTGCCTCGAATACTCTCCTTCTTCGCTTTTGCCTCTGAGAATCCTTAGAATCCAAAAGCTTCCTTTGAAACACACTTAGGTGCTTCCTAGCACAGCCCTCAGGACTGGTGAGTCCTTAATATATTCTCATTCATTCATTCATTCATTCATTCAGTCAATCGTTAGTGTTCTTCCTCCCCTCCTCCAAATAACATATGCTTTGTACTTATTTGTTGTATCCTCTCAGTAGAATATAAGCTTCTTGAGGGCAGGGACTATTTCAATTTTGTTTCTGTATCCCCAGTGCCTAGCACAGTATCCGGCATACAACAGGTGCTTAATAAATGCTCATTGGGATGGACTGAGTGAATAATCTGTGAACTTCAGAAGATTTGCCCCAAATTATCCCCTCATCAAACATGGAACCCTAGCATGTTAGAACTAGTTCTACTATCTCATTAAATTTTTTTTTTAGCAATATCTTTTCATTTACAAATATATCCCTTCTCCTCCCTTATCCAGTGAACAATCCACTGTTAACAGAATAAAAAAGGAAGAGAAAAGCAAGCAGTTTAACTGAATTGTCAAGTGTTCCAATTAAGTCTGAAAATGCGTGCAACATTCCCCACCCAGAGTCCCCCACTTCTCCAAAGGAGGAAGGAAGATTGACTTTCTCATGTCTTCTGCAGGGCCAGGTTTCCACCACCTCATTTTATGAATCATCCATAAATCACCAAGAGCAGATCAGGATATTTTAAACTGATGTCAGAGACTAGAATTGGACCTTCAGAGACACCATCTCTGATTGTCCTGATCATAGACACAAGCCTGGGTTTCAGGTCATCAGGACCATTACTGATGTCAGACACTAGATCTGTATACCTTCTGCAAGAAACTTTTCCCTAGCATCCTTAATCTTAACGCCTTCCCTTTAGCTGATTAATTGATGTAGCCTAAGTCAACAGAAACCAGTTCCATGGGGAAAATTTACTTTGTTATTTTTGCAAATAAGAATAAAATGCATTTTTCTTTTTTTTTAAAAAAATTATCTCCAATTTATCTTGTTTTCATGTTGTCTTCCCCATCAGACTGTGAGATCCTTGAGGAGAAGGGCTTTCTTTGAATCCCCTGCATTTAGCATGGTGCCTGGCACATAGTAGGTGCTTAATAAATACCTGCTGACTGACTGACTAGTATCATTATCCTTGATAGATTATAACCAGGAATGAGTCTGCCCAAAGTGTTGCTTCCCTTAGGCACAGAAAAGCCCATCTGGCCTGAATCCCTGTGGGTTGTTCAGTCAGACAATCATATCCCTCCCACCTCTTTTTAATTTGGTACCTTTCTTCCAAGAAGTGGAAAATGCCTTTTAGACCTCACCCATTCATTCTCTTAGTCTGTGGAGACTTGGCTGGAAGGAGGGAATCCAGGTTAGCCTGGGGAGGAGAAGGCAGAGGGGGAAAGGGAGGTTTGCTTTCAAGGATTTAGAGGGTGTTTTGGTGGTTACAAGGGTTACCCTTGTTCTGCTTAGCATCAGAGGACAGAAAGGAGAATAATGGGCAGGAATTGTCAAGAAATTGATTTGATGCAAGGAAAGACCATCTTTCCCTTCCTAGAGAGCTTCAAGTAGAGAGGCTGGAAGCCCATTTGTCCGACATGTTGTAGAGGGGATTCTGTTTTGGCAACGGGCTGGACCAGGTGACTGCTGAGGTTCCTTCCAACTCTGGGATTCTGGGAAAGTCTTGGCCCCCACTCACCTACTAAGTACAATGGAAAATGCATGAGGTGGGGAGTTGGGGAATCAGGGAGTCAGGGAGTCTGAGTTCTTTTCATGACTTCATCAATAACTTACTGGTCATGACATGTCCCATCTCTAGATTTTAGTTTCCACATTTATAAAATGAAGAGCTTGGATTAGAACTTTAATGTTTCTTCCAGTTCTGACAGTCTGAAGAATAGTTAGAGAAAGCACTGAAATTTGGGGGAGACCTGGGTTTGCACCCCAGGTTTGAATCTCTGCCATTTCTTTTTACTGGGCATCCAGGGACAAGTCGATCCACCTTTCTGTGACTGTTTTCCCCATCTGTAAAATGAAGGGATTGTGTTAGATGATCCCCAAGGTTCCTTTCATTCAGCTCTGTAGTTTCCTGTTCTAAGCTCCCCATCACTGGGATGGTTTTGCTGAGGGACACTCTTAAGATTTTCTTGTGTGAAAGGGGACATGACTCCTGATTGGGAATGCTGAATGTGATTCTATGTGGCACGAAGGAACTTTCATCAGCTGGTTGGAGACAGACTTCCAGAAAGTACCTCGAGAGAGACCTCAGAGAGAAGAGAAATGCAGATTATTTTTTTTTTACTGGCTAATTAGGAGCCCCTGGAGCCACAAAATGTGAGGAACCAATAATAACCCCTGATTGAAATGATTGCTGAAGAGCTTGACTTCCCTTGGTGACATCATCTCATCTCTCCTTTGTTGATGCAAGGTGTTTTATCTAACTGAACTCCTATTCTGTTGGACATTCTTTTATCTCTTCTGATCTGTTTCTTCACTTCTGTTTACTGTTCTGCTTGGACATTCTTTTTCCCCCCAGTCTTATTAAAATGTATTTTTTTCTAAATTACATGTAAATTTACATGTAAATTACATGTAAAACAATTTTAACCCTGAGAAGTAGCATCAACCCTTTGGGGACCCAACCTGCTCCCCTGTAGGAGTGGAGATTGGAAGAGGGAATCTAGACAGAGTTCTACAGAAACAGTCGTGAGTCTATTTTAGTGGAGATTGGGAGGAGAACAGTATATACGCACATAGCCCTACCTGGAGCTTCTTGAATGCTTAGGGAACTAGGTCCCATGCCCCGTGTGTACTATCTGTGTGGGTTTGACTTCTCTGGACCTCATTTCATCCTCTGAAATTATGGGATTGGAATACATACTCTCTTCCGACTCTAAGTCACGAAGAGGCAGATTTAGGTGTAAGGAAGGAAAACTTTCTTAGCGATTAGAGCCATTCCAATGTAGAATGCACAGACTCAGGAGGGAGTGGGCTTGTCTCTCACTGGAAGTCTTTCAGGTAAAAGCTGAATGACCTAGCAATGTGGAGGGGATTCTCAAAAGGGTATAAGATGGCCCCCAAGACCCCATCTAAGTCTGAAATTCTATGATTCTAAGCCATTCCCCAGGCCTGCTCGTCTCTATCTCTCTCTGAATCCTTCTCTTTGTCCCTTAAGGCTCAATTCAGATGTCACCTCCTACATACAAAAGAGATTGTTGTCAGGATTTTACTTCACCAGAAGCAAAGAGAAATCTGTAATTGATTTAGCCCAGAGGTTTCCAACCTGAGGCATACATATTTCTAGGGAGGTGCAAGAAGTATGTCAAGAGGACATGGGTAACATTTATTAATTAGTTAATTATATTACTGTATGGAAAAGAATAATCTTTTAAGAAAAGTTGTTTCTTATGTTTATGTGGATGCTAAAAAATAAATAAAAACAAATCAGATGTCACCTCCTCTGGGAAGCCTTGCCTGATAAACCCAGATCTTGCTCTCTTTGCTTTGTTCTCCTTAGAAGCTACTTTTGTACATGTGGCATCCACCCAATGGAATGTAGGCTCTTACATTGAGGTAAGGGATTATTTCATTTGTGTTTTCTTGCACATAGTAGGTGTCTGGTGCTTCTCTCCGAACTTGTTAGGTACTTCATAAATGTCGATTTGAACTGAATTGTTGAATTGACTGTGTGGCCCAACAGAGAGGATGAGAAGTTTCGCAGGGTGCCACTAATCAATCACAGTGAGAAGACACAGTGAACTGACTGCTATTTAATTCATCGATTCAGAAAATATTTATTATTTTAAGTCTTCTCTATGAGTCAGGAACTATAGTAGAAAGTGGGGAAACCAAGACACCAAAAAAAAAAATGAGAGTCCATGCTGTCAGGGAGCTGAGATTTTCCTGGGAGTGGGGTACAATCTACGTATAGGAGTATACTGGAGCCAGCTTGGACCAACTCTCAATTGTTCAATTTCATCAATATCTCAGTAAATATCTCTACTTAAAAGCTAATTGATATCAACTGGCTAATCAATATGCAAGAACACACCTGATAGGGGCTCATGAGCAAAAGTAATATGTGGATTATGTTTACTGAGAAGGTATAACAAGGACAGAAATGACAAAAGCATCCTGTAAACCAGGGGCATCCTCTTGCCTGTGTACAAAGGTACCGAGGCACACATATATGGAACACATGGGGTCAAGGTATGCCTTGTGATTGTTGTCCTGGCCATCGGAGAATGTGAAACCACCAACTTTGCTTCTGGGTATGACATTATCAATGGACAAATTGGTCCCTTATTTGTTTGGTCTAGTTCCCTGTAGGATGAGGAATTTCTGCTGATGGGTCAATCCACTGTTGGGATAGATCAGCAGGTTACTCCTAAGAGCTGACTCCTCACCATATTTAGCTATTACTGCTATCAGCTCAGGTTGCTGAGAAATCTAGTCACCACAAAGTACCAGCTGCTAAGTCACTTATAGCAGCTAGGTGGCATGGTGGACCAGGAATCAGGAAGACTTGAATTCAATATGGTCTGTCACATTTACCAATTTTGTAACCCTCATGCAAGTCAAAGAAGCTGTCTGCCTCAGTTTCCTCAAGTGTAAAATTAGGATAATAATAGAACCTTCTTATCAGAGTTGTTGTGAGGATCATCTGACATAAAGTGCTTAGCACAGTGTCTGGCACACAGTAGGTGCTTAATAAATGCTTATTCTCTTCTTCATGATCAGAAAAGAATACCGAAGACTTCAAGTATTAGATTAAAACCAGGCAGGGAATGTTGCCCATGCCCTGTATAACTCACTTGGAAGGGCAAACCTGAGGATTCTCTCCCCAGCACCTGCCATGGTGCCAGTCACATAACAGATGCTTAATAAATGCTAATTTAATTTGATTTCATAGAGATAGAAGATATAATTATAGATTTAGAGCTGGAATTTAGAAGCTAATGAGTTTAACTCCTTCATTTGTGGGTGAGGAAACTGAGGCATAGAGAGGGAAGTGACCTTACCAAGATCACACAGCTAGTAAGGGTGTGAGTTGGGAGCTGTTCCCAGGCTTTCCTGAATCCAGTGTTTCTTTCACTACACCAATGGAATTGAATCTTTTATTTCCATCACAAAGATGGAGACAGGGACAGCTCCCCGCCAAGCTGGATAGAGAAGCTTTCTCCCTGAGGAGAGTAGCCAAATGGGCAGCTCTCAGACACTCTGCTGAATAATTCAGCGGGCCCCAGGCCAGGAAGCATCCCCTCTGCTGCCTCTCTCTCCCTGAGCCTTGTGCTCCTGCTTGTCAAATGCTTCATGTTGCTCATCACTGGCTGCCTCCTCACCTTGAGGGAGGGTTTGCTCCCCTTCTCTCTCTCTCTTCCCACCCTCGATTCACCAGCTGAGCCTTCCCTCTGGAGAGGGGAAACTGCAGCATTTGGGGCCTCCCCAGCTCCTTCCTTTCTCCCTGGAGGGAGGGGCAGTCAAGGGGCTTCTTAACATTGCCTCCCTGTGTCTGGTATTTAGTGGCCATTAGAGAGGAGGAATAGAATTCTACAGGTGCTTTTCAGCTGTAGGGTGGTGAGAGACCAGTAGAGCTTGATCTGGACTCAAACTAATTTGCTTAATCATCCCCGGGAGACTCAGACTACCCAGAGGGTTCTTAAGTATGGAGACCTAAAGTGTAAAGAGTATTGGATTCAGAAAGAGAAGACCTGTATGACTTTGGTCAAGTCATTTAACAGCTCTGGGTCTGTTTCCTCATCTGTAAAATCGGGGGAGGAGGGCGTATCTAGGTGGCACCATAGTTCACAGTACCCTAGGATTGGAATCAGGAAGCTCATCTTCCTCGGTTCAAATCCAGCCTCAGACAGTTACTATTTGTGTGACCCTGGGTAAGTCATTTAACCTATCTGCCTCAGTTTTCTCATCTGTAAAATGAACTGCAGAAGGAAATGACAAGCCATGCAATTTTGCCAAGGAAACCCCATATGGGGTCATGAAGAGTTGGGCATAGCTGAATAACAACAATAACAACACAACCAGGGGTTAGACTGTATGACCTCAAGTGTCTCCAAATCTAAAGTGATGAGACCCTAACCCTGTGCCTTGTTCTGATGCTCAATTTCTTCATTTGTAAAACATAGGGGTTGGACTAGAAGATGTCTAGGGGGCCCTACAGTTTTTTGTCCATTGTCTTGAGCTTTCTTCTAACATCTGGGCTATAACTTCAGAGCCTGGAGGAAGATCAGGTCATCTGATCCTAAGTTTACCAGTGAGAAAACTGAGATCCGGAGAAGGGGAGTAATGACATCAGGCGGCCCAGGTGTAAGTAATGCTAATGAAAGTCACCAGTTACATGGGGCTTTTAGAATGGCAAAGTGCATGCATCGTGTCATTTGATGCTTGCAACCACCCAGTAAGGTAGGTGCCCTTGTTAGCTCTATTTTACAGGTGAGGAAACTGAGGCTCAAATGACTTGCACAGGGTAACACAGCCAGAAAATGAAGTAGGATTCAAACCCAATTTCTCCTGATTTCCAAGTTCAGTTTACATCTCATTCTGCCAAGTTGCTTCTCCAGCATCTGGATTCAAATCCAGATCCCGACTCCAAATCTAGGACCTTTTCTAATGGCTCCACCCTGGCTGACCCTCCAGGTCCGGCTGGAGACTCAGCAGTTAACAGGATGTTAACTCTTCCTCTCCCTCAACGATCTTCCCAGTTGTGAAATTAAATTAACTCTAACATCTCTGGCGTTGGTGCTCCTCTCTGAATTCCCAAGCTCTCTGTCCTAGTTTGGAGAAGAAGGATTTTGTTGTTGTTCTTCATTCTTAAAGAGGACCAATGACATCAGGGAGGTGATGTCTTGACTTGCGAACAAAGTGGATTTAAGTGAGGCAGAGCTGTGCAAAGTCATCGACTTCACTCTGTCTTCCAGTCATCGGAGTCCAGTGGCAAGACATAGGTCTGATGACTGGCGATGCCTCCAGAAAAGAAGGAAGCCTTCCCTGAGCAACCCTCACGAGTCCCTGCAGTGTATCATTTTTCAGACCCTCAGAAAATAGAATTGGTACTGCCCTATTCATCAATTCAACAAATATCAATTCACATCAATTCAACAACTGGCTTCTCTTTACCTCACTTTACTAATTTTTGAACTGTTCCACCCATGTCCAGAACGTTCTGTCCACACTTCTTCTTGGAAGCTTCCTTCATAGCTCAGTCCAAGGGCCACTTCTTCCATGAGACCTTCCTTGCTGTTGCTAATTGTTAGTACTTTGATCCCCATATGGAATAATTTCGTATTTCCTTTGTGTGTAATTTGAATTTATTTAATATGTATTTATTAATATTTGTATTAGTAATATTTATTTAGTATTTATTTAGCTATGTACATGTTGGTGAGACCCAAGAGATGTCCTGGAGGCAGCTCAAACCCTCTGGCAAGAGTGCTTGGTTAAACTTTCAACGTGAGCTGACCTCAGAAATCAGCAAATGTTGCAAGTCAGAGCTTGGTTTACTGTTTCGCTGATAATCTCCAGACTTAAGAAAGTAATGGAGAAAATTTAAATAATGCAGATTAAACTTAAACATGTGTAAAGTGAAAAACGTTATACTTGGAGTCAAAAGACTTGGTTTTGAATCTTTGAAACAAGACATGTTCTTGGGGAGAAACATACATGTAACAAGACAAGCCTGAAGTTAAACTCCATGAGAAGGACCATGGGAGGAGAAATTTTTTTGGGGGGAAGGGAAGGCAATCAGGGTTAAGTGACTTGGCCAGGGTCACACAGGTAACAAGTATCAAGTGTCTGAGGCCAAATTTGAACTCAGGTCCTCTTGACCAGGGAGAGGAATCTTTGGTACTTGTATGGTTGGGTCCAAAGCAGATGAGGAAAATTCCTTCAGAGACTTGTCTAGACCACAATCTGCAGGGCTTGTGAGTACAGTTCCTCACCCTCCAACTATGCCAACCAAAAAGCAGGACGACACACTTGTAAGAAGAACCCTGAATTTAGAATTGGAGGACCTAGGTGCAAACCTCAGCCTGGGGCCTGATTATCTGTGTGACCTTCAGCAAGTCACTTAACCTTTTGCTCCTTCTCTGGAAATGAAGTCTGGACTAAACAATCTCTGAAGTTCATTCTGGTTTTAAATCTTTGACCCTAATATTACGTCAAATGGTCACCTTGGTGGTGCAGTGGATAAAATGCCAGGCCTGGAGTTGGGAAGACCTGAGTTGTTCAAATCCAGCCTCAGACACTTATTAGCTAATAAGGGTGACCCTGGCCAAGTCACTTAATCCTGTTGGCCTCAATTTCCTCTTCTGTAAAATGAACTGGAGAAGGAAATGGCAAACCACTCTAGTACCTTTGCAAAAAACCCCAAACACCCAAATGGGGTCATGAAGACTCATACACAACTGAGAAATGACTGAAAAGAAAAAAATCTATTTAAAGCACTTTGCAAATCTTAAAGGGCACATATATGTAAACTGTTATTATTAATAATGGTATAATTATTATTGTTAATAATATAGTTGATTTAGTTAATAATATAATTATTGTTAATAACTACATAGTTTTTATTACCAGGTAGCAGCTCAAGGGCAGAAAGAAAGCAGAGATCTGGGAAAGAAACTATATTTTGAGTTTGAGAACCTGGGTTTGAATCCTGCCTCTGCTGCCTGAATGACTTAAAGTGTAAAGTGGATTCGGAAAGAGAAGACCTGTATGACTTTGGTCAAGTCATTTAACAGCTCTGGGTCTGTTTCCTCATCTGTAAAATCGGGGGAGGGGGGTGCATCTAGGTGGAACCATAGTTTACAGAACTCTAGGCTTGGAATCAGGAAGGCTCATCCTCCTCAGTTCAAATCCAGCCTCAGACAGTTGCTATTTGTGTGACCCTAGGCAAGTCATTTAACCTCTTTGTTCTAGACATAAAATGATGCCTTCATGTAGGTGTAAAAGTGCCTGAAGTCAGAAAACCTAACTTCAAATCCAGCCTCAGACATTTACTAGCTGTGTGACCCTGGGAAAGTCACTTCACTACAGGCTGCCTCAGTTTCCCCAACTGTAAAAGAAGATAATAATAGCCCCTACCTCCCAGGATGGTTGGGGGGATCAAATGAGATAACAGCTTCAAATATTGTGCCTAGCACAGTGCCTGGTGCATAGCAGGCACTTAATAAATATTTGTTTCCTTCCTTTTTATCTAAAGAAGTTGGGGGAAAGGTTCTGAGGAGAGGCCCAAAGGATCCTTTCGGTCACAGGCTCACAGATGGACTGGAGGGGACCTTAGACACCCCCTTTTCCTGGACCAGGCTCTGAATCATGGTTCCTGGCTAGGTGAACCTCAACATTCACATCTGAAAGAAATGGGGATAAGGTTTGTCCTCCTTTTCTCATGAGATTGTCTTAAGGAGAGCATCCTGTAAAAGTCAATGAATTGTTGGAGTTACGTCTTGGCAAAGGTTGCCTTTGATCCTGAAGAGAACCTGGGGTCCAGAGGCAGCCCCATGGTGCCCAGAATGCTGGGCCTGTGGTCAGGAGGACCTAAGTTCAAACCCAGCTTCAGACACTTACTAGCTGGGTGACCTTGGGCAAGCCACTTAACCTCTTTCTGCCTCAGTTTCCTCAACTTCAAAATGGGAATAATAACAGTACTTATCTCTCCCAGGAGTTGTTGTGAGGATCAAATGAGATAATATTTGTTAAGCTCTCAGCATAGTGCCTGGCACATAGTAGGTGCTATATAAATGTAAGCCATTATTATTATTATTATTATTATTATTATTATTATAATTATTATAATTATAATTATAATTAAGAGCACCTACTTTCCAGAGTTTTTGTGAGGATCAAATAAGATAATTGTAAAGTGATTTGCACAGTGCCTAGTGCATAGTAGGGGCTTAACGAGGGCTTTCCTTGCCCCTGGATGCTGGACACAAGGTGATCAGCCCATTCACTCACATCCAGAGGAGGTGAGTTCTCCTTTTCAAGTCTCTCAATCACCTCCATGTCCTCCCTCCTCATTACCTTTGGCTTCTTTGAGGGCTTCATTCAAGCCTAAGTGATGATGATAATAATAATAATAATATCTAGCATTTGTAGATCACTTTGAGGTTTGCAAAGCATTTTACACGTGTAAATGAAGATCATTTGATCCTCACAACAACGTTGAGAGGCAGGTGCTATTATTATCACCATTTTACAGAAAAGGAAACTGAGGCAGACAGTAGTCAAGTGACCAGGGTCACACAGCTTGTGTTTGCTGCAGGATTTGAATTCATGTCTTCCTGACTTCAAGTTCAGAACTCTGTCTACTGAACTAACTTGATGCCTCTAATCTTAGAAAGAAACAGCATGGCCTAATGGATGGAGCACCCATGTTGGAGTCAGGGAAACTTGGATCTAAATCCTATTTCTCTTACGTATTAGTTGTGTGACCATAGATCTGTACCTCTTTGGGCCTCAGTTTCCTCACTGGTAAAATGGATATAGTACCTATAATGCCTACATCATTCACAGGGCAGCTAAGAGACTCAAGAGAGATTATGTGTGTAAAGCACTTTGCAAACCCTTAATTACTATATAAATACCAGTTATATTATATATATATATGTGTGTGTGTGTGTATATATATATATATCTTAATACAACATGTGATATAATGATATATATATATAATTTATATATTATGTTGTATATTGTAATACTATATATGTAAATATCAGAGAGAATGAGAGGGAATGAAAGGGAGAAGAGAGAATGAAAAGAGAGAGGTAGGGGACAGAGAGAAAAAGAGAGAAAGGAAAGAAGAAGAAGAAGGAGAAGGAGAAGAAGGAGGAGGAGAAGGAGGAAGAGGAAGAAGAAGAAGAAGGAGGAGGAGGAGGAGGAGAAGAAGCAGAAGCAGAAGAAGAAGAAGAAGGAGGAGGAGGAGAAGACTCGGCTTACATTCTTCCTTCTAGCACTTACTAGCTATGCACAAGCCACTAAACAGCCATGTTGACAGACCAAGGAACGGCCAATAGATAACCTGTGTGCACCTTTGGCATCCCTACAATGTCCAAAGAACTAGAAGAAGGCTGTTGGGAAGTTGTCTGGAGCTCCTGTTATGGGAGGAAATAGATGAGAACTGTGAGGATTGGCAGGCATGGACAGGTTTTGATCAGCTTAGAGAGAAAATCCAGTGCTGGGGTCATGGGAGCTGTCTTTCAATATTTTGAAGTCTTGTCTTGTAGAAGAAGCCTTGTTCTCCTCGGCCTCAGGAGGCAGAACCAAGAGTGATGGATGCTAAAGTTGTAGACTGGCAAATATATAAGCTTGACATGAGAAATTCATTTCCTCCTTTGGTAGCAGTTTTCACCTCCTTGGAGGTCTTCAAGCAGGGATTGGATGACCATACGTTCGACATGCTATAGTAAGGATTTCTTTTGGATGTGGGTTAGGCTAGAAGATAGCTGAGGTCCCTCCCAACCCTAAAATTCCTTAATTGTGTAATTATGCATCATTGGAGGGAGCTCAAAGATGTATATTGACTTTTATTCAACATCTATTTTTTTTTCTTTTCGGGAAGAAGAACCTATATGGGTTCACAGAAGTAGGTGACTGGGATGGGGAAGGATTAGATACCATCCCATTCAGGAAAGAGTTGAAGAAACTGGGGATGTTTAGCCTGAAGAAAAGAAGACATAGAGGGACATGTGAGCTCTTTTTAAGTATTTTATGGGTGTCGTGTGTGAAGAAGGGATTAAAATTGTTCTCTATGGGAGCAGCTAGGTGGCACAGTAGATAGAGCACTGGCCCCAGAGTCTGGAGGACCTGAGTTCAAATCCAGCCTCAGACCAAACACTTGACACTTATTAGCTGCGTGAGCCTGGACAAGTCATTTAACCTCAATTGCCTAAAAAAAATTGTTCTCTATGACTAATATCAGTGGTTAGAAATTGGAAGAAGGCAAATTTAGGATACCTTCCCCAGGAAAGGCAGCTAGGTGGTGCAGTGGATAGAGCTCCAGGCCTGGAGTCAAGAAAACCTGGGTTCAAATGTGCCCTCAGATACTTACTAGTTACAAACATGACCTTGAGCAAATCACTTAATCCTGTTTGCCTTAGTTTCCTCATGTGTAAAATGAGTTGGAGAAGGAAATGGCAAACCACTCCAATATCTTTGCCAAGAATACCCCAAATGAGGTCATGAAGAATTGGACATGACTAAAAAATGATCAAACAATAACCCAAGGAGAAATACACATAGAAGATGGAGTCTACAGGTTGGCTCAAGTGAGTTTTTTGGTTTGTACCAAGAACACAGGAAGGGTTGTATCTTTTTTAATTTTAATTTAATTTTTTTTTTAAACATCTGGTCTCCCCATCTCACCCATGCTACCAGTGCTGTGGCTGCTTATGGGCACGACCTAACTAAATGCTGCTCTGCAAGGGAGCTTTGAATCACTTGTTTATGACTCAGGTTGGTTTGCCTTTCTTTAGGCAGTCTGGTACCTCCATTCACCCTGCCCACCCCCCATACATCCCTAGGGGGCTCACCACATTGATGTCAAACTTAATTTGGACACCTAGTGGCTTTAGCTCTACTGTAACTCAGAATTCCTGAGTTCAGACAATCCCCCAACCTCACACTCCTAGTAAGAGGGATTACAAATGTGTGCCAACACACCCAGATTTTTTTTAGGAGGTGTTGTGTCTTGAAAGAACAGGCTTCCCTCGCCCCAATCCCCTTGCCCTGGGAGAGACAGAAAGGTCCTGAAATTTAACTGTGACTCCCAAGACTTGTAATCCTGGTCAAATGATATTGTTTTCTCCCCCAACCCTGGAAAGAGGCTGTTGTGAGCTATGAGCTGGAGTGGACTCAACCGCAATGGGAAGTTTTGAGCTGGACTCCAGTGGGGACGCCAACAAGCCAGAGCAACCAGGCATTAGCTTCAGAAGAGTTTAGTTTAAAGATCTGGCTGCTTTGGGTTGGGAGTGGACAATATTGAGAAAGATAGTCATGGGTTAGAGAGAAAAGCACCTACAGGTGTTTGTTGATGCAAGGCCAGAGAGCCTAGGCTTGATCATGGCAGCTTGGGTTTCAGAGGCTCTGTAGGGGGCAGCCAGAAAGGACTAATGTTGCTGTTCCTTGGGGTCAATAAAAATCTGCTTCCTTTATGGGAACCTGTCAGCAGTCAGATGCTGTCTGTATGGTTTTTCTATTTAAGCTGTTTCTATTTTCTGCTTTTCTTTGTCTTCTAAAAATGGTGGCCAGCACTAAATGATCTGTGACTCACTTGTGTTAATTAATAGAATGGGAAGGGGAATTGAAAATTGAGGATGTCAGTGACTGAGCTCGGTTCATATAGAACTGGACACTTGGAATTTCCTGGCTGAGGACTGAATTCATTGTAAGAGAATGGTATGGCTTCTATTTTAATAGCAACTCTTATAAACTCCTAAATAGTGGAGATAGATGAACTATGTGACTTGGGACCATTGTACCCTTAGGCTAAGGGAGGCATTGGTGAACCAGACCTCACTTCAGGGAAACTTTAGCCTCCAAAGGCAGTAGAGGGAAGGTGGAGAAGAAACAGACTAAGGGAAGGTTATTCTCCTTGGGCTGCCCAGTGAGAAAAGAAGGGTGTGACCTGAAAAGAACTTGCCTGGACCACATTGTTATGGAAGGAGGGAATGAGAAGAGGGAGGGGAGGGGTCTTTTCATTTTTGCTTTCTACCTGAAACTCCCAAACCTTGCCAGATAGTGACACCTAGTGGTTACACAAAGTAGATTGGGAGGTAACCTTAGAGTGGAAGGAAGTGGCATCTGGGGTGGGTGGGGTTCTGGAAAGCCCTCCTGCAGAAGGTAGAGTATAACCTGAGTTTGTATCATCTGTATTATTATTTGAAGGAAGCCAGGGGTGGAGGTGAGGAGGGAGAGGGAGAGAGTTTAGAGGGAGGAGGAACCTTCTCCCCCCTTCTCCCTCCTACCCTCAGTCCCCAGTCAGGAAACAAAACCGTAATGTGACTCATTCCCTACTCTTTTGAAAACTAGGAACTGGCAACACGGATTGGGGGAGAGGAATCTTTAAAGAGATGGAACAAATTGGGCAAAAAGAATAGAAGTCCTTTATCAGCTCCATACATCTTACATGTCCCAAAGAAGAAGGAGGAGGAGCCTCATACCCCCATCTCTTCCTCCTCCAAACCTGCCTTCTCTTGAAGCATTCTCTGAAGCCCAGCCAAAGGTCTCCAGCACAAATCATAATAAAAGCCAGATTGGAGAAGGACCTGGACTGAGGGAACTGGTGGAGAACAGCTGGGCCAGGGAGGGATGGAGGGGTAGGGGGTCTTGGGCCTCAGCCCAGGCCTATGAGAAGGTCATTCATTGTCAGCTCCTGCTTCATCTCTTGAGTCTCTTCTCCCCTTCCCCTTTCCCATTTGACATCAGAAGGGAAGAAAGGAGCACTTTGCCAAGACCTAATGGATTTGATGTTTGCTTAATCTCGAGTGCCCCACAAGAGGAGATGGGAGTGCAGGGGGGAGGGGAAGGAGAACGAGGAGGAGGATGTCAGCAAGCCAGAGCTAAATCTCCCATTATTTCCCCCTTCCATCCTCCCTGCCTTTGGCTGCTTTGCCAAGAACTCATATGGATCTCTTCTTGTCTCAGGCAATTTTTGGGCCCAGGCCCTAGGGAGACACTGGGGGACTTTGATGTCCCAGGAGACAAAGTCTTCTGGGAGGTGGACACCTCTGCCCCATCACAGATATGACCACCAGGCTGGAGGATCGCAGGCTCATAGACCCCAGAGCTGGAAGGATGGCCTCAGAAAGCCAACCTTCTCACTTCACAGCAGGGGAAACTGAGGCCCATAGGAGTGAGGTGTCTTCTAAGATCATAGCTTTAGAGATGGAAGGAATTTTAGAGTCATCTAACAGAGAGCCCTTTTATGGACAAGTACAGAAACAGGTTATGAGAAATTAAGTGACATGTCCAAGATCACATAGGTGATCTTAAGGCAGTCCATTCCACTTTGGGACATTTTTTATAGTATTGCAGTATAGCAAGGGACAGCTAGGTGGTGCTGTGGATAGAGTGTCTGACCTCCAAAGATACAATGACTTGCCCAGGGTCATACAGCCATTAAGTGTCTGAGACTTAGATTTGAACTCAGAGCTTCTTGATTCCAGACCTAGTGCTTTATCCTCTGTCCCACCTAGCTGCCTCTGTAAAGAAAGGCCAGTGGCATGGTAAGTCAGGTGGACAGCCAGAATGTCTCATTGATATCCTCATGATAACAGGAGAAATTGAGGCAGGACTTCAGTATACTGGGTGGACCCTATGTGGTGAACTTTTGGGAAGACACGGATGCAGCAGGGGCAGCTAGGTGGTGCAATGCATAGAACATTAGATCTAGACTCAGAAAGGTCTGAGTTCAAATCCATTCTTAGACACTTACTAGCTGTATGACCTTGGGTAAGTCATTTAACCTCTGTTTGCCTCAATTTCCTCATCTGTAAAATGAGGATAATAATAGCACCCACCTCCCAGGGTTGTTGTGAGGATGAAATGAGATGGTTTCCATTCAATAAACATTTATCAAGTGCCTACTATGTGCTAAGTACTGGGGGTTCAGAAAGAGACAAAAGACAGTCTCTGCCCTCAAAGAACTTACAATCTAACATTCAAACAAATACATACAAAGTAAGCGATGTACAAGATAAATAGGAAATAATTAACAGAGGGGAGGCACTAGAATTAAGGATTAGTGAAGACTTCCTGTAAAAGATGGAATTTTAGTTCAGACTTAAAGAAATAAAACATGGAAATGTTCTGTAAATTCTGAATGCATTGTGGTATCATAAAAAGAGCATGGTTTCTAGAGTCTAGGGAATTGGATTCAAATCCTGCCTCTCATACAATCTATGTAACCTTGGACAAGTAATATAACCTCTGTGGACCTCAGTTTCCTCATCTGTAAAATGAGTGGGTTGAACAAGATGGGTTCAAGGTCCCTTGTTCTCAGTCTACAATCCTTGAAAATGTCTTTTACATGTAAGTGATTCCTACTCTGTCATAGTTACTTTGGACCAGAGAAGAACATGTTGGTTGAGGAATGAGGATGCACAATTATGAATGGTGCTGTTTAAAAGATTTAATAATAAAAACTCACATTTTGGGGCAGCTAGGTGCCACAGTGGGTAGAGCACCGGCCCTGGAGTCAGGAGGACATGAGTTCAAATCTGCTCTCAGACACTTTCTAGCTATGTGACCCTGAGCAAGTCATTTGACTCTGCCTCCAAAAAAACAAAAATAAAAAGCTGCTCATTCATCTAGAGATTCAAAATCTGCGAAGTGTTTTTCTTACAGTATTCCTGTGAGGTACATGGCACAAAGGATATTATTCCCATTTTACAGATGAGGAGACTGAGGTTCCTAGAGGTGATATGTAGGAGGTAGCAGGGGAGAGAGGGTTGGGTTTGGAGTCAGAGGATGCGTGGTCAAATCTTGGCTCTGCCATTTACTAGTTGTAGGACCTCAGACAAGACTCTTCACCTCTCTATCCCTCAGTTTCCTTTTCTGAAAAACGAGAAGGGTAGACTGGGTGGCTGTTATGGTCCTTTCCAGTTGTGGGTTTATGATTCTGTGATCCCTCAATCCTATGACTTGTCTCTGGGCCCATGGATTGTGAGGATTGAGGCAGGGATTAAAGCCAGATTTGATTCCAACGCTAGTTTTTTTTTTTTTAAGTCACGTCTGACTCTCTGTGACCCCATTTGGGGTTTTCTTGGCAAAGATACTGGGGTGGTTTGCTATTTCCTTCTCCAGCTCATTTGACATATGAAGAAACATTGAGGCAAACAGGGTTAAGTGACTTGCCCAGGGTCACACAGCTAATAAGTGTCTGAGGCCAGATTTGAACTCAGGAAGATGAGTCTTCCTGACTCCAGGCCTAGCACTCTGTGCACTATGGCGCCCCCTACCTGCCTGATCCAATTCTAGTAAGTACCCTTTATCCTACATCTTTCTATCTAGGAATATGAGTCTGCAGTCCGATTCACCGTGTACCTTGACATCTCCCACCCTGCCTCAGTTTTCCCATTCTGCTGAATGGGATTACTGGACATCTGAGATGAGGGGAAGAACAGTGCAAATCACATCTCCCTGTGAGACCTTTTGGTCTCCTAATGGAGGGTCTCCTTTTTCTAGGACCACTGTGAAGAACACCTAGTCACTCTTTGGTGTGATTTGAAAAAGAATAGCAGTCCTCTGTCCAAAAATATCTGCCCCACTGATCTGATGCAGTATCTTAAAACATGCACTTAGATCCTCCCTTCTTCAGGATAAAAACCAACTTCTTAGAATCATGTTTAAATCCAGATACACCAAAGTGGGATAACAAGCCACTATCGTCCATTAACATCTCACTGTGAGTTTTCAGATCAACCATTGATTTAAATTTGCACTGAGGTGTAAAGGACTGATATCAAATATTTTGGGGAGAGTGAATTTTGATGGGAATAGGAGGGAAGAGTAGGAGGGTCATTGAGTCTTTCATGAGGAAGGAGAGAGGATGGGGTAGAGAAGAACAGAAATGGCAAAGAGGATTTTCTCAGACATCACTGGGATCCAGGCCAAGCATGCAACCCGGTGGTGGAAGATGACAGTGTGGTGCAGTGGGCAGAACATTGGGTGAGTACCAGGAGACCTGGGTCCTATGCCTAGCTCTGCCAGGAACTTGCTGTGTGACTTTGAAACACATCTGCTGTTCTCTGTTCCAAGGCCCCTCCCAACCCTGACATTCCTTGTTCTAAGGCCCCTCCCAGCTCTGACATTCCCTGTTCTAAGGCCCCTCCAGCTCTGATATTCTCTGTTCTAAGGCCCCTCCCGGCTCTGACATTCTTTGTTCTATGGTCCCTCCCAGCTCTGACATTCCCTGGGCTGACATCCGCCCCAGCGGTCCCAGATTGGGCATCGTGTGCTCCTAGGGCCAGGAGAGTTTTCAGGTTCTCTGAATCGGCCGGTTTAGCTCACTTTTGCCCGTAGCCAGCAGGTGCCGCCAGAGACCAGGGGCTGCTTAGGGCGCTCGGCAGCTACAACTCAGGCTTCCTGGAGCCAGCGGGTTCCTGGGGCTGGCTTCACCCGGCAGGGCTCCCCACGTGCGGGTACCCTCACCTGGCCCGGCCCCCACCCCTCCCTCCGAGGAAACCGGAAAAGCCGAGAACAAAAGAGGTTTCATCAGAGCCTTGCAATTGGGAAATGCAGCCCTGGAGCCAGCACAAGAGGAGATAAAAGAGCAGGTGAGATAGATGGCCAGGTGAGATGCTGAGCCCTTGCCTGGGCCCCGCCCCTTCCCAACCTCCTCCCATCTCCCCCAAGCAGGGAAGTCTGCAGAGTCTCCGGGACCTCAGAAACCAGCCGGTCCAGAGGTTCTTAACTTAGGGGCTGCAAATTTGCATTTTCTGTTTTTTAAAAGTGTTGACTGCTACATTTTAATATAATTGGTTTCCTTTGTAGTCCAATGTACTTTAATTTTTGCATTTAAAACTTTGTTCTGAGAAGGGACTCTGTCCAAGGGACCCACGAACCCCGAAAAGTTAAGAATTCTTTTCTTAGTCCAACTCTTTCATTTTACAGATGAGGAAACTGAGGCCCAGAAAATGAAGGTGGTTCTCTCCTCTTTCATTCTCTTCTCTCTCCATCCTGCCTTTTCTCTCTCATTTCTTTGATCCTCTCTTCTCTTATTCTTCTTTCTTCTCTCCTTTCTTTCATTCTTTCTTCTCTTTACTCTCTCATTTCTTCCTTCTCTCCTCATTCATTCTTTTTTCTTTCATTCTCTCCTCTCTCATTCTTCTTTCTCCCTTCTTACTCCCTCTTATTTCATTCTCTTCTCTCTCTTTGATTCTCTTCTCTTTCCCCTCTCCCATCTCTTATTCTCTTTCCTCTCTCTTTTCGTTCTTTATTTTCTGTTTCATATTCCCTTCTCTTTCATTCTCTCCTTTCTGATTCTCTGTGTCTGCCTCTGTCTGTCTTCCTTTCCCCTCCCTCCTTTCCTTCCACCACCACCACAAATTACTGAAGATGACACGGAACTTCGTCCTTTCCTCTTTCATTTCAACCACCTAATTTGTCCTGATAAAAGAAACCAAAGCTCAGGAGAGATGAGGTGAATTGCCTAAAGTCACATTGCTGAACTGGAACCCCAACCAGGCCTCCTGAATCTTTGGACGTCAGTTCCCAGGCTCTTTCCACCACACCGTGATTTGGGAAGTAATGACCTTGGCATGCAGGGCACATGGTGCTATTGGAGAGCCACCAGCAATGACTCAACGTTGTGATACATGGGATGATGACTCCTGAAATCCTCTGTTCCGGCCTCGCTCCTCCTCCAGGGCAGCATCTCAGGCCAGCGGCCCCACAGTCCACCCTCGTGGCCTTGCTCTGGACCATGTTCCTCCATAGGGCGCTGGTCAGATTCCTGGGCCAGGCAGCAGAGGCAGATGGCTGAAGGGCAACTTCCCCAGAGGGTGGGTACAGGGATCCAGAGAATCCATGCCATTGCTCCGTGCTTAGTCCCCTTCTGGGCTGTGATAAATTCTGTACCAAGTTTGCTGAGCCTCCTCTTTGGAAAGGAGTCTGGGGGGATTGAGTTCTCATTTATTTGGTAGTAGATTTGTTTGGAGGGGGAGGGAAAGGAGAGTAGGATTGGATGCCCAGTGGTACCTCCTGCTAGGACACACTATAGAATCATACAATTTGCCATCTTTCTCATGTGGGGGCAAAATGATTATAATAATTATACCATATTATAATATATAATAAATTAAAATAATATAACAACAGAAATTTCCAAAGTATTTTTAAAAGACTGATAAAGTGCTTTTGATTTTTATCTAACTTTATCCTCATAAAAACCCCATGAGATAGAGGATACTACAGAAATATATCTGTTTAATAGATGATGAAAATGATGTCCAGAGAGGTTGTATGTAAGGGTGTGTCAGAGGTAGGATTTGAACCTAGGTCTTCCTGACTTTAGAGGCAGCTCTCTGTGGATGACATTTTTAATCTCCCTCCTCTGAACTCTCAGAATCTCTCATTCACAGCTTTTTTGTACATTTCCATTCTATTTTGTATTATAGTTCTTTATGTCCACATCTTATCTCCCAGACAAACTCATGAGCTCCTTAAAAGCCAGGGGGAAGAAAGGGCTTCTTTAATTTTGTGTCCCCTTCAGTTCTTACTCTAGTGACCTGGACATAAAATGTCTCAAAGAAATATTGGTTGGAATAACAATAACAGTTAACAACAACAATAGAACTGAAGTAGGGTTAGGATTCAATTAAGGTTGAATAATTCAAGAGTGTGCAATTTCACGGTCTGCTATTGTTTGTCTTTCATTCTCTAGACTATTTTTTTTTAAGGCAATTGGGGTTAAGTGACTTGCCCAGGGTCACACAGCTAGTAAGTGTCAAGGAGTTGGTCTGAGGCTAGATTTGAACTCAGGTCCTTGTGACTTTAGGGCCTGTGTTCTATCCACTGTGCCACTTAGCTACCCCTTGTCGTTCATTCTCAAAGAGAACTATGACATGAGGAAGCTGATGTCATGACTTGCAAGTGAGTTGAGTTTAAATGAGGGAGGGCTGTGCAAAGTCACCAGCCTCACTTTCTCCTCCTGGTTTCATGGGCATGGGTACTCCCCTTACCGATGCAGATGGCAACCTCTCCATAGCTTAGTAGATAATAAATAAGAGTTTTGGTTGTTGAAAAAACCCATCCCCCTGTGGCCCATCAGGTGACAAACCTCTCTGAAATTAGTTGGGCTTGTCCTTGGATGGAGGAGAGTGTAATTCACTGGCAGTGAATGGATGGATGGATGGATAGAGGGATGGATGGATGGATGGATGGATGGATAAATGCAATCTTCTTAAAGTTTCTTCTGAAGACAATATACCTTTGACTGCAAGCGTCAGATACTATTGAAGTTCCCAGCTGATGCATAGCTTCTGTCCTCTTCAGTTCCATTATTGGTCAAACAAATGGGTTGGATCATATGCTATCGATAGCATCTTTGAGTCTCAATAACAGTAATAGCACCAATTCTAACAGCATGCTTTTATAGAGCGCTTTAGGGTTTGCAAAGTACTTTAGATAAGTTATCTTATTTGGCCCTCACAACAACCCTGAGCTTACGGTCTAATGCAAGCAGATTCAGACAAACAAGCTTTGTACCAAGGTAAACAGGAAACAGTGAGGAAGGAAGGCACTAGAATTCAGAGGGGTTGGGGAAGCCTTCCTGTACCTGACAAGATTTTAGTTGGGATTGAAAGGAAGCCAGGGGAGGTCAGTAGTTGGAGCAGAGGAGTATGGGTATTCCAGACAAGGGGACAGCCAGAGAGGAATGACAAGAGCCAAGAGATGGAGGGGCTCATCCATGGAAGAGCCAGGAGGCCAGTGTTATTGCATGGAAGAGGATTTGCTGGGGAATAAGATGCAAGAAGACTAGAAAGGTGGGAGGGGGTGTATGTGAAGGACTTTGGATGCTAAACAGAGCATTCTGTATTTGCTCCTGGAGGTTATTGAGTAGAGGGGTGACATGGTTGGCCCTGCATCACATTAGCAGCAGAATGGAAGATGGGGAGAGACCTGAGGTAGGTAGACTGAGCCCCTCCCCCACTAGCTATTGCAGTGGTCCAGCTGTGAGATGATGAGGGCCTGCACCAGGGTGGCAGGGTCAGAGGAGAGAAGGGGGCAGACTGGGGAGATATCATAGAGGTAAAATCGATAGACCTTGGCGATAGCTTGGATGGGGAGGTGGGGATGAGAGAGGGTGAGGGGTCCAGGATGACTCCTGGGTTGGGCATCTAAGGGACTGAGAAGGGTGTTGCCTTCTTCAGTAATAGGGAAGGTAGGAGATGAGCAGGGTTTTTTGGGGGAAACTCAGTTCTGTGTTTGGATATACTTAATTAAGATGTCAACTGAACATGTATAGATGTATAGAAGATGTATTTAAGATGCAGAGAAGACAATCGAGATGCAAAATTGGAGGCCAGCCTAGCAATTGTGGCAGGATAGACAGATTTGAGAATCATCAGCATAGAGATGGCTAATGCATCACTAAGTGAGGGAGTAACCCAACTTTGAGAAAAAGGGAGTGGGCTTGAGGGTGCCAATGGAGGGGGCAAGCTAGGCTTGCTTGTTTGGGGAGTGGAAACAGGAATCATTTGGTATCTAGCAGAGATGGGGGGAAAGTGTTGGAGGGTAGGGAGAAGCATAGTTTGGACAGGAGGTGGACTGGAGCAGCGAGGGGCTCCTTAGCTCCGTTTTATACCTTCTGGATTTCTCAGAGAGAACCCATAGTTCTCTCCCTCACTTTTACAGTCTCTTATCTCAATTTCCCCATCTCTGAAATGGGTTTAAGCATCCCTAGAGTAACTACTCTCTATATACAATGGATTCCATAAGGGGAAAAAGGGGGCCAGCTGATTTGGTCTGAATCTCTCCCCAAGTGCCCTCCATGGAAACCACTCAGCTGGCAGATTTGCTCTCCTCCTCCTTCTCAGCCTGCCACCACCCTGCCCCCAAAGGCTTTCTCCCTGATTAGTTGCCATCAGCTGGGTCTCTTGTTACAGGTAGCAGGCAGTATCCCAGCACCAGGACCTGAATCTCCTCCTGCTTATTTAATCTCCTGGCTTAGAGGTGGCAGTTTAATATTTTTAAAAGTTTCCATAGGAGAGGAGGAAAGGATTTAGCTGGGTCCCAAAGAGGCAGAAATCAGTTTGTTTTGCAAGTTGCTAGTGAGACTATGCCGCCTGGCTGTGAATGAATGAAGAAATGAATGAAAATGCATTCAGTAAGCACTATTGATGTGCCTCGAGGCCACATGTGGTCCCCTAGGTCCTCAAGTATGGCCCTTTGACTGACTCCAAACTTCACAGAACAAATCCCCTTAATGAAATGATTTGTTCTGGAAAACTTGGACTCAGTCAAAAAGCCACACCCGAGGACCTAGAAGGCCACATGTGGCCTCGAGGCCATGGGTTCCCTATCCCTAGACTATACCAATAGAAATAGGGGGCAGTTCCTGCTCTAAAGAAATTCAGTTCTTAATGAAGGAAACAATACCTCCAGGAGGGTTTCCACAGCAAGGTCGATGAAAAGGACCCGTGTTCCATTCCAGAGGGTGTGTCAGCTAGGGGAATTGCAATGCCTGGGGATCTGGGGGTTGCTGTATCAGGGCAGATGGGAAGACTTGGTACTCCTTAAGACACAATGGCTGAACAGATGTGGTCTGGTATCTTACTGGAAAGATTCTAGTTGTGACTTCATGCTCATCAGAGCAATGACAGTGGCCATGTTGGCCCTAAGCAAGGGTCTGGAGGAGTCTGAGCCTATAGCCTTTGAGAAAAGAGGAGTGGACTTGAAGCGGGGAGTGCAGTGGGCAATCTAAGCTTATGAGCTAGTGTGGGGAGTAGAAATAGGGAGTATTTGGTGTCTAGGAGAGAAGAGGGAAAGGGGAAAAGGTGTTGAAGGATTCTGATGGGATTTGGACAGAATATGGGCCAGAGCGGGGACAAGGAAGGGCTCTTTAGGCCTTCTCTATTCATATCTTCTGGCTTTCTCAGAATTACATTCAGGGCAGGCTGTCATGTAAAAGAGAAATCAGAATCAATAATTAGCACAGTGCTTAGCACAGAGTAGGAAAATAATAAACGTTTATTGATTGACTGAAAGAAAGAATGAAAAAGCATTTATTAAAATGCTTAATTAAGTCAAGCATTGTGCTAAGTAGATATACAAATGTAAACGTAAAACAGACCCTGCCCACAAAAAGCTTACATTCTAATGGGGTGGGGATAACACATAGAAAAATAGTGGCCAGGGAAGTGAATTATGGTCTGAGAAGTCACAAAGTTAGTAAGTAGAAAAATAGGGCCATTCATTGATGAGTCCTTTGCAGAAATAATTGTAGTGTGATTTGATTATAATCTTTCAAGCAACAGGTAGAAAGTGGGGGACAGGAGGCAGGGAAGGGAAATGTATACTTGGCAACGGGGTAGAAAATGCTTGGTGTAAAAGAGCATGTTCCCAGGGAATTCAGAGCTTATCGTCCTGCACATGGTCTTTGGAGGTCCACTTTGGTGGGAGGGGCAGAAACAGTCAAGCTTGTTGTGGTTTGTCCTTCCCTGTCAAACAGGACCATGACATCAAGAAGGTGTTGCCATGACTTGCAAGTGAATTGGATTTAAGTGAGGCAGGGCTGTGCAAAGTCACCAGACTCACTTTCTCCTCCAGAGCCATCTGGGTCTAGTGGCAAGACATAGATCAGGATAACTAGAGAGGGCCCCAGTGGTAGGGTAAAGAAAGCCTGCATGGCCCCAGTGGACAGAACTAAGCCATGGATGGATGTCCTGCAATGGAACAGGCTGCTGCTGAACATGGTAGGCTCTCTTTCATCTGCGGTCTTTAACTAGAAGTTGCCTGTTGGGTGTACTTATGAGAGGATTCCTGTTAAGTAGAATTGTTCTAGAGTAAGAGTCCTTAGTTTTTTCCACTGATGGTTTGGTCATGTCTAGGGATACCTTCTCAGAATCATATCTGGCAATTCATAAATTCATATTTGAATTTATTCATATATTCATATAAGAATATTCATATTCATAATGATTTCATTATTCATAAATGAAGGAAATGCTAAATTTGAGTTAGAGCAGGGGTCCTGAGCTTCTTTTGTGTCCTAGACCCCTTTGGCGTGTGGTAAAGTCTATGGATTACTCCCCAGAATGACATTTTTAAAAGTATAAAATAAAATTCAGGGGATTATAAATGAAACCAATTATATTGTAATACAAGTATCAAAATATATGAAATTATCTATAACATATAATTGCAAAGTTCATGGATCCCAGGTTAAGAGTTTCTGTCTGAGGTTCCTTCCAACTCTGAAATTCTGTGATTTTTATAATTCATTAGGTTGACTTGTCCCTCAGGGAACATACGCAGTGATTTCATGTGTAGTGAAGTCTAGTTAAGTGTAGCAGTGTTTTTTCAGCGTAAGGAGCTGTGGACTTCCTGTCTAGTGACTGGGCAATAGGACAGACCTCTCCAAGCACAGCAGACAACTTTTGTTATGTTACCGTCTTGAAAGAAGACAGTTCTCAGACCATTCGATGGAGGAAAGAAATAAGAAGACATGAGAATCAAAAAAATAACTGGAAGATTCATGGATACCAGGGGAAATGTGATTAAATTCAACATTTACTGAGCTCCCAGGAGGTACTCTGAATGGGGCTAGGCCCAATGGGAGATATAAAATAGTACAACTTATAGCCCATGGCATAGTAACTGTTCAACCGTGGGCAAACTACTCAGCTTACTTTGGTTTCCTTATGTATGCAATATATACACACACTGTTCTTCCAGTTAGGGTTCCAATCTGGCATTTCTATTGCCTCCATGGCTTTGCCAAGCTGTCTCTAATGCCTGGCATGTTCTCCTGTTCCACTTCTGATTCACAGAGTCCTTAACTTCCTTCAAGGCTCTGGTGTGATCCCCAACTCCCCCCAACCCAACCTCTCAAACCCAGTTGGGTTTTTCTGCCTCCCCAAACTCTCTTGCATCATTTTATCTGTGTACGTGTTGTACACGTGTTGTAGCCCTTGTAAAAGTTTCACTTCCTCGAGCACAGAGACTAGTTTTGATCTCACGTAGAAGTGATTAATTGTGTTTGCTAGTTTAATTAAATTCTTGAGTAACATTGACTCAATTCTAACCTTAACCTTCTGCTTGGTCTCCCTGCCTCATCTCTACCTCTGCAGTCCATCCTACATTTGGCTGCCAAAGCCATCTTCCTAAAACACAAATCTGACCATGGCATTGTACTGCTTAATAAACTATGTTAACTCCCTATTGCCTCCAGGATCAAATGTAAACCTCTCCATTTGGCTTTGAGAGCCCTAGCCTCTTCCTGCCTTTCTAGTCTTATGCTTTACACTTCATGTTATTTTGTGATGCAGTGACTCCTGGCCTCCTTGCTATCCTTGCCCAAGACACTCCACTTCCCAACTCTGTGTCTTTTCAATGGCTCACGCCTGCAATGCTCTTCTTTTCTGCCTCTACCTCCTTGCTTCTTGGGGTCTTTTTCAAGCCTCAGCTGAAATCCTAACTTATAAAGGATGTCTGTTTCAGTCCTCCTTTTCCTTGAGATTATACCAATTTATCCTGCATATACCCTGTTTGTGTATAGTTGTTTGCATTTTCCCCCAAATCCGATAAACATTTATTAAGCATCTACCATGTACCAGGCAAGGGCAGCTAGGTGGGACAGTGGATAGAGCACTGGGTTTGGAATCAGGAAGACTTATTTTCATGAATTCAAATCTGGCTTCAGACATTTACTAGTTGTGTGACCCTGGGCAAGGCACTTATTTAACCCTGTTTGCCTCAGTTTCTCATCAGTAAAATGAACTGGAGAAGAAAATGGAAAACCACTCCAGTATCTTTGCCAAGAAAACCCCAGATGGGGTCATGAAGAGTCAGACACAACTGAAATGACTCAACAACATGAACTAGTCACTGTGCTAAGCTCTGGGGCTGCAATGAACAAAAAGGGCGACAATTCTTGCCCTCAAGGAGCTTACAGTCTAATGGTGGGGTGGGAGAGACAACATTCAAAAGGAAAAGGAAAGGTAGAGGAAGGTCAGGGGGTATCTTGTTCCATGGAGAAGAAACCAGGAAGAGCAGCAGATGTGAAGTCAAGTGAATTGAAAAGTCCAGTTTCTGCCCTCTATAAAGGAAGGCACTCCCTCCAATTAGAGGGAAGTGGAGGCTGAGGGAGGTGGTGTCAGTTAAGGTTTGAGTTAGCAGCATCACAGTGAGATTAGAGGTCATAGCCTTAAAGGGTTAGGACTGTTTTTTTTCCCTTTCTTTGCAACATCAACACTTAGCAAAAAGCCTGGCATATAGTAGACTTTTTAAAAATTAATTTATTTTAATTTATCAACAATCACTTCCATAAGCATTTGAGTTTTAAATTTTTCTCCCCTTCCCTCCCCACCTTCCTCCCCAAGATGGCATGCAATCTGATGTAGGCTATACATATATATTCCTATTAAACATATTTTCACATTAGTGATGTTGTAAGGAAGAATTAGAACCAGTAAGAGGAACCACAAAAAAGAGAAAACAGAAGAAAAAAAGCAAGTAGTCTGCTTTGATCTGCATTCAAACTCCATAGTTCTTTCTCTGGATGTGGATAGCATTTTCCATCATGAGACCTTTGGAGATGTCTTAGATCCTTGCATTGCTGAGAAGGGCTAAGTCTATCAATGTTAGTCATCGCACAGCATGGCTGTGTACAATGTTCTCTTGGTTCTGCTCACTTCGCTCAGCATCAGTCTATACAAGTCTTTTCAGGTTTTTCTGAAGTCCACCTGCTCATCATTTCTCATAGCACAATAGTATTGCATTACATTCATATACCACAACTTGTTCAGCCCTTCCCCAATGGATGGGCATCCTCTCAATTTCCAATTCTTTGCCACCACAAAAAGAGCTGCTATAAATATTTTCGTACATGTGGATCCTTTTCCCATTTTTATGATCTCTATGGCATCGTAAAAGCCCTAGAAGTGATATTGCTGGGTCCATATAGTAGACCTTTAATAAAATTTGTTGACCTGATGAGCTGTCTTACTGGGTTATTGTGAAGAAGATGATTTATAACTTAAAACTTAAGCTGATACATATTATATAAGCATATATGAATTACAATTATTATTGCTTTTGACATTATTGTTACTTTTCCCCTTAAGAAACTTAGAACCTAGATAGAAAAGATAACAGACACCTGAAAAATTAATTTATAACTTTGTAAATAATGTAACATATTATCAAATGCCAAAATGGACAAGGCCGTGGTACAGTGGCTAGGATAGGAGAATCATAGAACCATAGAATGTCAGAACAGGTTCACAGTGGCTACCCAGACTAACCCAAACCTGAATGAGAATTCCCTCCATAACCTAAATTATCCAGTAAGGTTCCAAAGAATAAGAGAATAGTGCTCATTGATGACCATCTTCAGAGGAGTTCTGAGGCAGCCGTTTTTCAACCAGATAACAATATATAGGTATGCCATCTTTCTGGTCATGTATCCAATATGTGACAGAGAACCAGCCTCCTAAGACCTGTTAAAGCAGATGACTTCCACCAACTTTTGATGATTCATATGGACACAAATGATAGTGCCAGGAGGAACCTTAGAAACAGTAAAAAGAAGACCTTGGGGATATAGGTGGTATATTCATCATTGCTGCCAATGGAAAGCAAGGGCTTCAGAAGAGAAAAGTAAATTTGAGAATTGAGGTTACCCGTATCTACTGTGCATGTATTTTGTGTGTTCTTGTTTGTGTCTTGTGTGTATCTTGTTGTCTTCCTCATTATTAAGATGTGAGCTCCTTGAGAGCAGGGTCGGATTTTTGCCTTTCTTTGACTCCCCAGCACTCAACACAATGCCAGGCATTTAGTGAGTACTGAACAAATTCTCATTGACTGAATGAATGACTGAGCAGTGAACAACTGGCTCAGAAGATGATATCTAAGAGTGGAACTCAGATTTCTGGACCATAGCTTAAAATGTAAGCCTGGCAGATGTCTGACCAGGGATGGAGTGCGCTTAACAGAGGAATGTGTTTGCCTGGTTTCTCCTAAATATAATCAACTTCCATTCATGGATTCCAGAAGGCAGGATTGAGAACAATGGGTCGAAGTTCCAAAGAGGTAAATTTCAGCTAAGTGTCAGGAAAAAAAAAACTTCTCAACAATTGGATTTGTTTAAAAGTAGAACAAGCTGCCTTGAAAATGGTGGCTTCTCCATCTCTGAAAGACATCAAGCAGAAGCAGGATGACTTCTTGGGATACTGTAGTGGGAATTCCTTTCTAGTATAGGTGGGAATAGATGGCCTCTGAGGTCCCTTCCAACTCCAAATTCTGGAAAGGGGTTTTCAACTTTAAATGTCAGGGAAAGAAGAAAACTTCCTATGTTGCCTATTATTGACAACAAGCTAGCTACTGGAGGGAGTAGCTACAATGTAGAAAGAGTAGCAGTTAAGATACCTAGGCGTTCACAGGAGGCAAAATTCAAGGAAAGAGCCAGTAATAATAACCCCCCACCCCAATCTTCAGATATCTTTATGCAAATGGACAGCATATGGCCAGAAAAAGAACTGGACAGCCTTGTGCAAGGAGGCCAATTTTATCAAATAGGTATCATTGAGGCTCAGGAGGATGAGACCACAGATGGAATGTGACACTGGGAAGAAATGTTTTATTCAAGGAACATAATAGATAAAAAAAAGGGTACAGAGTAGCATTGTGTGTATGTGTATATGTGTATAAATATATCTATATACACACACAGCTGTGCACATGCATGTAGTTATATCCACATACACATGCACACACATGTTTCTGAGCAGACGTACACACATGTGTACTGTATGCGTATATGTGCATACATGCATGCACAAGTATATGTCCACATACGCATGCATACAATACAACAAACATATATACTTAAGCATATGTATGCAAGTATATATATATTTGTATGTATGTGCACAAATATATATTTGTATATCCATACAACATACATGTGCAATATACATGTATATCTATATAATACACATGCACATACAAATGCGTGTATGTGTATTTGTATATAGATGTGTGTGTGTGTAGCATTTGCCAATTTCAAATTCAGTGTATTTGCACTTCAGAAATTGGCAAATGTTACAAATCAGGGTTTGATTTTTTTATTGTCTAGACTTAATCAAACAATAAACATTTATGAAGCACTTACTATGTGTCAGGCACTGTGCTAAGCACTGAGGATACAAAAAAAAAAGTAAAAAAAAACCCCATCTACTGCCAGGAGCAGCTAGGTGGCGCAGTGGATAGAGCACTGACGCTGAAGTCAGGAGGACCTGAATTCAAATCAGCCTCAGACCAAATACTTGACACTTACTAGCTGTGTGACCCTGGGCAAGTCACTTAACTCCAATTGCCAGTGAGAGAGAGAGAGAGAGAGAGAGCGACAGAGAGAGACACACACACACACACACTCAGAGAGAGAGAGAGAGAGAGAGAGAGAGAGAGAGAGAGAGAGAGAGAGAGAGAGAACAGCTACTGCTTTCAAGGAGCTCACAATCTAATGGGGAATACAATTTGCAAACAAATATACAAAGCAAGTTATATACAGGATAAAATTATCAGAGGGAAGGAACTGCAATTAAGAGGGGCTGCAGAAGGCTTCCTGTGGAAGTGGTGGTTTAGTTAGGGCTTAAAGGAAGTCAGGGAGATTAGTAGTTGGAGAAGAGGAGGAAGAGCATTTCAGGCATGAGGGAATGCCCAGAACTGAGAAATGGACTGTCTTGTTTGTGGAAGAGCCAGGAGGCCAGCAGCAGTGGACTGAAGAATATGTGTTGGGGAGTAAGGTGTAAGAGGGCTAGAAAGATGGGAGGTGGCAGATTATGAAGTATTTTGCATTTGTTCCTGGAGGCAATAGGAAGGCACTGAGTAGGGCATTTGTGTGACATGATTGGACCTGAATTTTAGAAAAATCACTTTGTTGGCTGAATGGAAGATGGATTGGAATCAGGGGAGACTTGAGGCAGTCAGATCCACTAGCAGGTTATTGCAATAATCCAGGGATGAGGCAGTGAGGGCCTGCACTAGAAAGTGTCAGAGGAGAGAAAGGGGAATATTTGAGAGACGTTGCACAGGTGAAATTGCCAGGCCTTGGCAACAGCTTAGATATGGGGGAGGGGTGAGAGATAGTGAGGAACCCAGGATGACTCCAAGTTGGGAAGCTGAGGGCCTGAGAGAATGGTGTTGCTCCTTGTAGTGACTGGGAAGGTAAGGAGGGAGAGGTTTAAGGGAAAAGATAATGAGTTCTATTTTGGACGCGTTGAGTTTAACATCTATTGGGTATCTACTTCAAGATGCCTGAAAGGCAGTTGGAGATGTGAGATGGAGGGTCAGGAGAGAGATTGGGGCTAGAAGGATATATTTGAGAATGATCAATATAGGGATGGTAGTTAAATCCATGGGAGCTGATGACATCACCAAATGGAGTCATACAGAGAAAGAAAAGAAGAAGGTTTAGGACAGAACCCAGTGAGACAGCTATGGGTAGGAAGCTCAGAACTCCCCAGCTCAAGTGATCGGCCAGCCTCAGCCTCCCCAGTAGCAGGGATTATGGGAGCTACCATGTCTGACTAACATCACATAGTAAGATGATATACTCACATAAGAAAATTCGTGAGCTAAAGGAGCAACACAGAGTGAAGGACATTTGGTTAAAGATCAAAGGAGGCAGAAACAGTAGTAATATTGTCATCAGACTTTACTACAAACCCCCTTGAAAGAAAGAGGAAATGGATGAGGAGCTTAAGAAATATCATGAGTCTGACACAGAGGCATGTTGGGGTAATGATGTAAGACTTCAATTATTTGTACATCTGCTGGAGCTTTCTCTCAGTCAAAAAGAGCAGCTAATAATTTTTGTATTTGTGTTGCTGAGAATTTCATCCATTCTATTCTGGACCTAATTCTCTCTAACACAAAAGAACTGGCTATGGGGGTAGAAATGATGGGTAGTTGGAGGTGAAGATACCATCTCTGAATTTGAGATAGAAGAAAGGAAAACTAGAAATATTATAACATGTGACCAGGATTTGGGCAGAGTAGATTTTCAAAAGGTTCAGAGGAAAGATTGATGGGATTCTATGGGAAAAGTCATCCCAGGAGTAATGATTAATTCTCAGTTCATTTTAAAGGAGAAACTTCTAAGAAGCAAAGAAGAGGGGATTCTTGGTCATGTATGAATTGTCCTAGAGTCTTCTGAGATTCCTTCCAACTCCTAGATTCTGTAATCATTTGAGCTGAAATTTATATTCTTGGAACTTAAAGGTATTGTATAAAGAAGCCAACGTGGATGCAAATCACCGATCAAATTAAATTTTAAAAAGACATGTAAAATAGAATTAAGGTCAGGTAAGAAGATGAAAATGGAAGTGTCACATGGTCCTGTAAAAAAAAATAGCATCAAGAATGAAGTGGCAAGGAAAGGCAAGGATGAAAAAATGTTTTTTTTTTAAACCCATTTGGTAAAAAGAGGAAGGTCAAAGAGTATTCAGTGTGAACAGGAAGAGAATAAATGATGCCAGAAAGAAGGCAGAGTTGCTTAATTATTATTTTACTTAATTTTTTTCCTTATTAAAGGAAATGATCTCTCTACCAAGAGAATGATCTTTGGATGGAAGCAGAACAAATGTGGATAATAGGAAATTGGCACCCATGAGAAGTAAGAAAAAAATGAGAGTAGGAGTTGCCTTTGATGAGTTCACACCAGCTGGCGCTGATGGCCAGTGGTATTACTGAGCCCCTGCCAACGATATTTGAAAAATCTTAGATAAAAGGATGAGCTTCATAGAGTTTGAAAAAAGCACATTTTCTGCAATGAGAAGGGGGTGATGGTGGGAGGATGGGGAATGGAGCCTGTAATTTATAGAACAGTGAGATTGATTTTTATACTTGGTTAATCTCTAAAACGTATTATTAAAGGTATGACTGGGAATAGGCTGCCTCAGGAGGTAGTGGCTTTCTCCTCCTTTTCTGCCATCTGAGGTCTTCAGTTCACAGCTAGATGACCTCTTGTTGGGGATATTATAGAAGGGATTCTTGGTTATATATGAGTTAGACTCTCTGGCCTCTGAGGTCCCTCCAACTCCTAGATTCTGTGATCATTTGTGCTGAAATGTATCTCCCTGCTACTTCAAGGTATTGTCATGATTTTATGAGATATGTGGATGAAGGGGAGAAAGAGTGCAGGTCTCCAGCCTCCTTTTTCCTCAAGTGTAATTTTCTTTCTTTCCTGGAGATTAGCTGTCTCTACTGAGCACAGTCATAAAGAGATCTTTGAAGCCAAAGGGACTTGGGATCACTCATAAAATTGGGAGGGTTTTGGCTGATTGTTTTAGAGAGAGAGAAAATGGAGGTCATTTTCTTAGTTTCCATTCCCTGGTAAATTCTCTCATTTCTCAGACTGGGGCCAAGAGAACAGGCATATTGTCTGAGAGGTAAAGTGATCTTCACAAGTAGGGTAGATGTTAGAAGTTGAAAATCTTAGGCATGATATGTAAGAGATAATTATATCTATTTATCTCTCTGTATGTCTTTTTCTATTTCTGTCTCTCTCTATTCAATTCAAGTCAATTCTGTATGTATTAAGTGCCTACTATGTGCTGGGTATGATTCTGGGGGTTGGTGATACAAAGATAGAAATTAAAATTTCTTTGCCCTCAAGGAGCTCATATTTTACTGAAGGAGGGATTCTATGAGTAAATAAATGGCATACATACATACACATATATACATTCATATACACACATATATGTATATATGTATGTATGTAGGTAGATAGATGGATAGATGGATAGATAGATAGATAGATAGATAGATAGATAGATAGATAGATAGATAGATAGATAGATAGTGAGGAGACTGGATAATGCAGGCCTAGTCCCTAAAGCATACCCAATATGCTCTGCCTACTGCTAATCCAAGGGCAGGCTTGGTGAGCCTGATTCCGGAACTGTGTGATGGAGGGGTCCTTTCCCTTCTCACAGCAGAGAATTTACAGGCATTTTCTTACTATTTCATGTCCATTTAGTAAGTGATTGTGAAAAACCTTTTAACTGGCTGCTGAGCTATAACTGAATGTGTATACAAGCGATTTCTTTTCCTTGGTGGCTTTCCATGGAGGAGGAGGAAGAAATGCTGGAGGTCTCTGGGTGGGGAAGATGTAGAGCATGGCTGACTTATCTCCCCACTGGCCTCCAAGTGGTCCTGAACAAATAATGTGGCTGTTTCTTTTGTCTCTGTGTGTCTCTTTTGAATATTGGAAATGGAAAGGACTTTGCGAGCGTCAAAAGAATGGAATGGTCATCAAAGGTCCCCTCAGCAAATGGAGCTGGGAGTAGCAGCAATGGAGTCCTATGAAGGCTCAGCCCTGAGGAGGAACCTGCTGGACTTGGTCCAGCAGGGAAGTGACCTGCAGTCAAGAGAGTAACTTGTCCTTTGTCTGTGTCACACCCAGAAGTAACCTTGTTACAGGGAGTAGTTTGTAACTAGTGCTTGAAAGTTGAGTTGTCTATTTTCAGAGGCTGAGTGAATGTGGAGAAGAGAGAGTGGTTCCTGGTTTGGGAGATTTTATTCTTTGGTCCTTCTTGATAAATATGCCTTTGTAAAAGCTAATTAACATTAATTGGTGGGGTGGCAGAGGGAAAGAAACAAGAATAATTAAACTTTTGCTATATATTAGGCACTGTGCTAAGTACTTCACAAATATTATCTCATTTGATACAACAGCCCTCTGAGGTGGGTGCTGTTATTCACATTTTAAAGATGAAAAAACTGAGGCAGACAACAGTTAAGTGACTTGATTAACTGATTGGTTAACTGGTATTGGAGAAATGTTAAGAAGTAGTTAATAAATCTTGGGGGGAAACACCAAATGAGGGCTTATGAGTGATAGCATTAGATGCCCCAAGCCCCTCAGTGTTATCCTTAGACCTCTAAGGGGAGAAACAAATTCCAGTGGCAAAAACTTGAAATGTACGAGAGGAAGCCGAAACTGCTTAGAGCAAATGGAAGATAAACCTTGGAGGCGAGTACTGAGACCCAAAGCAGGAAAGCTGACCATAGACCAAAGATCACTTCAAAAGGTGACAAATCCAATGGTGCCTTCCTAATAGAACAGAATAAAATTATGAAGGGCAAGTTTATATTGCTAAGTAGAATTCTAGGAAAAGGATCCCAGAGGGATGACTTCTAGGAACCCGTATTTGTTCTAGAATGCCATGGGTGAAAGTGAAAGGAACCATCATATAGGTGGTTAGAATGACCCAGAGTTCTCAAGAGGAGACACAACTGAAATATCGTTCTCTGGCCCAAATGCCTCCCTAAGAGCAAAAATGATAATGTTGACATGACCAATGCAGAAAGAGCATCTAAGTGGTGCAGTGGATAGACTGACAGGCCTGGAGTCAGGAAGACTCATCTTCCTGAGCTCAAATCTGACCTCAGACACTGGCTATGTGACTCTGGGCAAGTCACTTAACCCTGTTTACCTCAGTTTTCCCCTGTAAAATGAGAGGGAGAAAAAAATGGCAACTCACTCGGGTATTTGTGCCAAGAAAACCCCAAACAGGGCATGAAGAGTTGGATGTGACTGAACAACTAAACAACAATTCTGGGTGATCCACAAGCTCTGATCCTCAGCCTCCCCTTCGGTCAAAAAGCAAAGAGACTGGATTTGGGCTTAAAGGGCTTGGGTGCAGATTATTTCTATGGTCTACCACATGCATGATCTTGGGCAAGTTGTCTGACCTCTTTTGGCCTCAGTTTCCTCATCTGTAAAATGAAAGGATTGATCTCGATGGTCTGTATCGTCCCTCCCAGCTCTAAATCTATGGTCTTGTCACTCAAGGTTCACTGACTCCAAATCCATCCCTCTTTCATTTAAAAATAGTAATCTCTTTATAACAAATGTAGCCACCATCAACAAAAAGCAAGCAATCAAATATGTAACTATGATTTTGAAAATAAAGGTTGTATATTGCTGTGACTCATTACTTCTTGTGTCTCTTTACTGTTTCATGCAGTGGGCCCTCCACTTTATAACAAGGCCTTTTATTTTATTTTTTTTAAAGAGGAAGAAGAGGAAAAAATTGACAAAATTGATCAACACACAAAAATTAACTTCGTATAAAATGTTACATATGCGTGACTATGAGTTATTAGCTCATTTTAGCTTGTTTTCTCAGCCTACCTTCAGGCTTTTTGAAAAGAAGAGTTGAAGATTTGGGAGGAGTTGTTCCTTTCCCTATATGTTTGCTTTTATGACCAAGGTTTTAACCTATGGCATTCTAAGGCACCTTTCAGCTCTTTTGCCCAAGAGGGTGGGACCCATAGCCACTCAGTGCCTAAACCTTCCTGTTGAACAGGGTCATGATAGTGGTTAGCAATACCACCTGTGGCTAAAGGATATTATTACATTTCCCCCCAAAGTGTGCCTCTAATTTCCAGCTCCATTAATTAAATAGTTAAAATTAAATTTACAATACTATTTTAAGGTTCATAAGGCTTTTTCTTCAAAGCAACCCAGTGAGGTAGATCACTCAGGTATTATTTTCCTCATTTGATAGACTTGGAAAGTGAAGCTCATTGAAGAGGTTAAATAATTTGATGATGATTTTTGGAGTGAAGACTCAACCTAGTTTCTCTGAAATCAAGTCCACCAAAATAGTAATATCCTCTACTCTCCCCCTCTTCACACATTGTGGTTCCTACTTCTCTTTATCCTATTTTTTTGTTTGACTGAATCACAAGAATCACAGATTTATCAGGGTTGGAAGGGACCTCAGCAGGCATTTAGTCTGATTCATATATGAAAAGGATCCCCACTATAATGTACCCAAGTGACCAAGCAGCCTCTGGTCAGCTATGCCTTTACTCAAATCTCTCCTAACAAGGTTAACTAGCAGAGATCCCTGGGGTAGCCACTGGAGACCTTCTACCAATAGTGACATTGAATTGCTAGCTACAATTTTTTGAGTCTGGCCACCCAATCAGTTATGAATCAATCCATCAAATTGTATTTGAATCAATGTAAACTGACCAATTATTATTTGATTTGCTATTGAATGCTGCCCGGGCTGCTGTTGCTCATTTTCTTTGTACATCTCTTTGTGCAAGGTGGTCCTTTGATATACTCCATGATTCTTCGGGAGCCATCACTTGCTGTTTGAAAGCAGCTGACATTTATAGGGCTATTTAAACTCTGCAAAGCTCTTTACATATATTATCTCTTTTGATCCTTATCCTTCAAGGTTGGAATTGCAAGTAGTATTAATCCCCATTTTCTAGATGAGGAGATGGGGAATGACTCGCCTCTGTGACATACACAGCCAACATCAGAGGCAGGATTCAAATCTAAGTTTCAGTTAACTCCAGGTTTACATCCCTTTCCACAGGCAACAAGCATTTATTTGTAGAGGATGATTGCTAGGGAAACACATACAAAGACAAAGAAAAAATAATTCTTCCCTCAAGGAGCTTACAGTTTACACCAAAGGGGAATTGAAAGAGGAAGGGAGGATGGAAGGGGATGGACAGTCTGTGCACTGGGCATGGTACTGAAGCCTGGGAAGACAGGAGCAGAGCCAGGAGAGGAATCAAGGCTGGCAGGCCTGGGTCCCTACCCAAAATGGAGGCCCCATCATGAACTCATCAATGAAGGAAGGGACCCTCAGTTTCCTCATCTGTCAAATGAGGGGTTGGACTGGATTGGTAAGGTCCATTCAAGCACTGGATCTATATCCAAGTCAGAATTACATGACTGGAATGTCAAGGAGCCAGGGTTCAAATCTACATGAGTTCTGTTGGGCCCCAGAGGGCAGAATGAGGAATAATAGGTGGCATTTATAGAAGGCATATTTCAGCTGGATCCAAAAGGTCAAGGGAAGGGAGTAAGCATTTTTTTAAGTGTCTGCAATGTTTCTGGTCCTGTGCTAAACGCTTAAAAATATTATCTCATTTGGTGCTACAATTAGGGCTGTTCCAAAGTATAATGGGGTTGCTCTGGGTGGTGGTGAGTTCTTCTTACTTAGACAGCTCCAAGATGACCACTGGTTGGAGATGTGTCTGAGCTGACTCTTAGTCAGCTTTGGTTGCATGGTTTTGTTGACTCACCTGACTCTAGGGTAAAGTACTCTCATTTCATCGTGTGGATGAGAAACTCCTCAGATTAATTAAGGACTCCCGTGATCCACTCCCCTTATATAAGCACACCTGGAAACCTACCTCAATCAGGTCTTAAAAAAATCTAGAAAGAGCTTTCTCCCTTATATTTGCATATGATCCACCATGTGCTTGTGTCTTGGGACCTTTCCAACCCTTCTGCAACTTAGGGCTAGGTGGGGCTGCACATGATGTCTCCCTGAGTAAACTAGCTTACACAGTCTGGGGGAACGAGAGGCAATGAGGGAGGGCCAGAGACATGAGTTTGTTTTGTTCATTCCTTTTGTTATTGTCGACTGGAAGTGACTGCAGGAAGCTATTTAGGACATCTTTTTTTTTTCTTCCTTCAGGCATGTCTGTGTAAATGATATCTTATTCATAATGTAGCACCCTTTTGGGGCTTGCTCTCCTAACTTGTCCTCTTAATCACAGAGTGAGTCCCCGAAGGGATGGCTGCTAATTCTCTCTCCAAGGTTCTAGAGGTGAACCTGAGGGACTGCGGTCTGCAGTACTGGGGTTCCTGAACCCCTGTAGGGGTGCTTTCTCATGTCTGTGCGTGTCCCAAGGACTGAAACCAGGCATGAACATCTGGACATATTTCAAGGACCACCCACTACCCAGAAGCCAGTCCAGCCTTATTACATGAAAGGCTCTAATTGATTGAGGTTCTGATGTCTCTTAAAGCAGATCCGCTTGCTTCTGAAGTCCCGGGAGACAAAAGAAAAAGAAATGATGCAAAAGGAAAGAAATCACTTAATCTCTGTGGGCCTCAGTTTCCTCAGCTACAAAATAAGCTTTTTGAATTAGATGGTCTTCAAAATTTCTACTAGCTCTGATACTCTCTGTTCTAAGGCCCCTCCTAGCCCTGCCATCCCCTGTTCTAAGGCCTCTCCCAACCCTGACATCCCCTGTTCTGAGGCCCCTCCCAGCTCTTGTTGCAAAGCCCATTTCAGTTCCAAATCCTATGAAAAGAACAAGCTGCTTGGGATATGAGGAGCTGATAAAGAAAAGCACATTCAATGGCTAATGACGTTGTTTTCTTGGAAATGCTTCCATTGAAGCTTCTCTTTTGAAGGACAAGCACTCAGCCTAATTGAAGAGACTATGGCAGCTGCAGGAACCAGCTCTCTGTGCAGATCTGGATGGGACACACATACACACTGACACACACATACAGATACACAGACACACACAGAGAGACAGATACACACAGATGCACACAGAGAGAGACACACACAGAGACACACACATAGAGACACAGAAACATACAGAGAGACACAGACAAACACACACAGATACATACACACACACATACATACACTGTGCCTCAATCCCCAGGTGGTGTCTGGACACTACCACAGGACATTTTCTCTTAGTAGAGTAAGCCCTTTGAAGACAGGGGCTGCTCCCTTGTTTGTTGGGTACCCTCCAGGCCAGGAAAGAGTATTTTAAAATAAATATTCATTGAATTAAATTGAACAACTCCAAGAAACATGTGGCTCGCCATGTGCCAGGCACTGTACCAAGTACAAATACAATGAACAGAGCAGTCTCTACTCTTAAGGAATTTATAGTATAACAAGGGAGACGAGAAGGATGTAGAGACATTTATGCAGAATAAATATAGAACAAATACAAGGTAGTTAAGGAGAGAAGGCAGAAGCAGTTGGGGTCTTAGGAAAGGCTTCATGTAGAAGGGGGTGCTTAACTGTGTCTTGAAATAGAAGGATTTTTACAGGGCAAGTTGAGGAGGGAAGGAAGCACATTCCAGGCATAGGGTATAGCCAGTGCAAAGATGTGGAGGTGGGAGATAGATGCCATGAGTTTGAGATGTCTCTGGGACATCCAATTTGAAATGTCCAATTGCATCGTCATATCTATGGCGCTCAGTTTCTAATAAATCTAAAGTTAGAAGGGACCTCAGAGGCCATCTAATCCAATGCCTTCACTTTACAGATGAGGAAACTGAGATACAGAATGGTTAGATGACTTGCCCAAAGTCATCCAGCTAGTAAGTATCTGAGATTAGGTCCTCTGGACTCTAGATCAAGCATTCCATGGATTGTCCCACTTGGATGTCTCCTACCTGTGCCAGCTAGTTGATTTAAGGGTGGTTTCTGTTGCTTTTTCTAGGTGCCAACATGATTTGTTATGCTTGTTGGGATAGCTAGGGCTGGAAAAAATGAAAGACAGAGCCTTCTGGAGACTATGAGAAGCAAGAGACATTTTGCTGTAGTGGAAAGAGTACTGGGACAAAGTCTGGGACAGTGGAAAGAATGTTGAAGGTTAAGAAGACCAAAGTTCAGGTCTACCTATCATGTACCACCTTAGTGACTTTGTGTAAAATACTTCCCCTGACTGTAACTTAGTTGCCACATCAGTAAAATGAGGGAATTGAATTAGTTGCCCTCCGATGTCTTTTGCAGTTCTCAGCCTACAAGGTGTGAGTATTTAGAAGACTTGAATGTGACTCTTGACAAATACCATTAGTGTGACCTTGGACAGGTCCTTTCCCTTTTCTTGGTCTCAGTTTCCTCATCTGTAGAAAAGAAGAGGTTGGACTCTATCTTGAGAGTGGGCTGGCTTCCAGGAACAAATTGGTGACAGTGTCACTATCCCCTGTCCTGGTCAAATCCCATCTGGGGTACTGTGTTCGGTTCTGGACACTAGTTTGGGGAGGACATTGATAAAAGTGGAGAGTGTCTAAAGGAAAGAAGCTGAGATTCCAAATCATGACACATGAGACTCAGTTGAAAAGACTGGGGATATTTAGTTTGGAAAAATGCAAATTTAGAGAAGATATAATATCCAGGGTCAAGTAGATGAAGAACTGTCATATGGAAGAGATAGCAAATTCATTTTGTCTTACCCCAGAAAGCAAAATGAAGAAAATCATTAATGATTAATAACAATAGCTAGCATTTATATAGCACTTTAAGGTTGGCAAAGTGCTCTACAAATATTGTCGCGTTGGATTCCAACAACAGCTTGGGAAGGTGAGTGGTCTTATCATATATCATGCAGATCTATCCCCAGTATACAGATGTGGAAACTGAAGCAGACAAAGGTTAATGACTCACTCAGGGTCACGCAGCTAGTAAGTGAGTGGAAGTTGTAAGCTACAAATTGTCCAATCAACCAACAAGTGTTTATTAAGCACCTAGTATATGCTAGACACCTGTGCTAAATTCTACAGTTACAAAGACAAAGATGAAATAGTACTTACCTAAAGGACCTTGCATTTTATTGGGGGAGACAGTACAAATGAGCATAAATAAGAATGTACTAAATTTTGAAAAATTATTGGCTTGAGATCAGGAAAAACTTAAACAATTAGGACAAGTAGAAGAGGAAGACAAGGTAGATAAGGTAGAAAAAGTTGTATTAAGTGCTAGGGGGCTTCCCTCTCATTGGGTGGCTTCAATCAGAATCTGGATGGCCGCTTATCAAGCCTGATGTTGTGAGAGTCCTTTTTCAACTACAGGATGGCTTAGAAGGCAGTTGGGGTCTCTTCCATTCTAAGGTTTTGTGATTCAGTGACCTCTGCTGTCTAAGTTTTAATGTTCAAGTGTGATCAATTTCCCCTACAGTCACTGACTATTGGAGGGGTTCCTCCTTTGAAGGACACTAGCAATTAGGCTTGGTACTAAGTAGCCTATGGGCCCAAGAAAGCTTTTCATTCTCAAATGCCCTATTTGTAGCCCTGGTAAATGAGCAGATTTCTTTCTGGGCTATCTTTTTTGTTGTCATGTTTGTGGTAAGATTTCTACTCTAGATGCCAGGCCAAGAGCAAAAACACCCTGTCTGGCTGTGAGACCCCATGGCCCCAGGTGCAAGGGGCAGAGACATCATTTGCTCCTGGACCTCAGTCAATGGAAAAAGCAGGAAATAAGAGGAAATTAATTTTTTCTCCTTCTCTCTCCCTTCCTCGTCCTCCCCGCCCCACCTCCCCCAGCTCCTATTTTGAACAAGAGCCTTTTAGAAGGTTGGTTACTCTATGATTATGAAACAACAGAGGTTTGCAAAGGCCTCGTCTTGACTAAACTGCCTCTGCCCTTGGCAATGATGATGAGTTGGTTGCCAAGGCAATCTTCCCATGCTGTGCTCCGGGGCTGCAATTACAGAGCTCTTCTCTGTACCGATCCTCTTAGTTCTTTTTCTTAGAAGTTCATGACAAGGAGGGACAAAGGACACATAATGGATTTTTACTGCTCCGGTCTCCTGCCCCACTCACTAGTCCATGAGATTGGGACATCATCAGGGCCATTGAAATTGGTTGGGTCCTCTTTAAGCCGGTGAGAGTGGCTGGCGTTATAATAGCGAGATGGGCAGGTAGAGGTGAATGAGCTCCTAGGGAGCTGTGGCCTCTTCATAGGTTATAATGGAAACGTGGAGGACCAGGGTAGAAGGGGAAAGCACATGGCTTCTGGGGATGAGGAGGCTGGGGGCACTTAACCTTTCATTGATAATCGAAGGAAATGGGAGTGTAACTGCCTTCTTTCAGTGGCAGCAGAGTCAGACTCAAGGCTCCATACGGAAAATAGGGGAGAAGAGGGGAGGGTAAGAGAGGGGAAAGGTTGAGGAAATGTTGTCCCTGCCAAAGGAAAATTTGAACTTTATATGCCAGGGTAGAATCATTGAATCACAGAGGGTCAGAGCTAGAAGGACCTTAGAACATAGAATGTCAGAGCCACAAGGAAACTTAGAACATAGAATGGCAGAGCTGGGAAAGATCTTGGAACAGCTAGTCACTTTCCCTTTCTAGGATCAATTTCTTCAAATAGAAAACAAGAGCATTGGTTCATATGATCTTCAAGGTCCCTACCATTTCTAATGGTCTACAGTTCTATGAGATCTCCATGGATCCTCACCCTTGAGACATTCATCTGTTCCTGAATAGTTCCCAAACACCTCCCAGGAAATCCAGGCTCCTGTGTTTAGACAGTCTGACAATCCTTGAGTGGCATGTCCTAGGGACCTAGGCTTGGCTCTGTACCGTTTAGCATTTCAATTAGTTACTAAGATAAAAGCACAGACAGATTTTTTCATCATCCCCTCACCCCACCCCATTAAAGTAATTTAAGATTATTGACAGAATAAGATATACCTTCTATTTATTCCATATATGTCTTGTAGGTAACTAGTCATTTGTATGTTGTCTTCCCCACCACAAATGTGAGCTCCTTGAAGGCAGGGTCTGCTTGTGTGTTTTTCACTTTTTTTGTATCCCCAGTACTTAGAACTGGCCCTTGGTATGCAGTAAGTGCTTAATAAATGTTTGTTAATGATAATGATGAAATACTAGATGGTTACCTATTGGACGAATTGCGGAGGGAATTGTTCTGAGTATGGGTCAGACTAAATGGACATTGATGTCCCTTTGGACTCTGGACCAGTGATTTTTATTTACCTTTCTTATTTTTTGAGTCTTTGTAAAATGTTCTTAGGAGCTGGTCTAGGAGTAAAGTCCTTTGAGCCTCATCAGAATTCTCCCTCTCCCTATGCTGGTTTTCTGCTCTCTGATTTACATCATAAATTACTCTTTCTCTAAATGGCAAGCATAGGGAAGTTCCTGAAAGGTCACCCAGAATCTCAATCAATCCCAGCTATTTTAATTACTTTAGTGCCTTTCAGATTGGGATGTGTGTGTGTGTGTGTGTGTGTGTGTGTGTGTGCGTGCATGTGCCTCTCCTCAAAGGCTCCAAAATAATTTTATACACAGACTATTGAATTTCCTTAATGAAAGTTGACAATGTTGGCCTCTTGGCGTGTTGGGAATGTATATTAATAGATGTTCCACCAGAAATGAATGCGTTTACTGTAGGCGGACTCTTTTCTAACCAGTGAATGGCAACAGAAAACTTGGTAGGAATGGAGCCAATGTGAATGTTAGATTAGAGTGGGATAAAACCGTCTGTTTATTCAAATCAAGTTGGATTTATCTGATCAGAGAGGCCTTATGTGAGGCCTGTTGCATCTTGAAGATGCCTGCTTTGCAACTTCAGCAACAAACTTGTAGACCACAGTAGGCCAATCAAGTCTCAGGTTGGGAAATCTTGTGCATGGTGTCTGCATTTGTGGGTTTCTACAGATAAGGAAAGTTGTGTCATCCTGTTCTCTGAGGAAAAGCCCAAATGCCTATCAGTTGATAGATAGAGCAGCCTGTTGTAGCTGACAGATTGTTGGGCTTAGAGTCAAAAGAAGCCCGAGTTTAAATTCCACCTCTGCCACAGAGCAAAAAGAACCCTGGTTTCTACGTTCCGATTATGCTTCTGAAGCGTGACCATGGGCAAGCCACTTAATCTCTTCATTTCAGTTTCTTCATCTGTAAAATGAGGCAGTCAGACTAAATGTCCCCTGAGGTCACTTCCATTTCTAGATCCGTGATCCCATGAACCTCTGAATGTGGTTGCTGTGTGATGATGAGAGTCGGTCAAACTCTTTGAAGGTTCTTCCTCTGTAAAAAGGGAATCAGTCCATAAGCCAATCAACAATCCCCTATTATGTACCTGGCCCTAGATGATGATACTTCTCCTAGAGTATCAGGTTCACAGGGTTGGTCTGGGGGGGCGAATAAAATAAGGTAAATTACTCTGTAAACTTGAAAGTGCTAAATAAGTGCCAATTATTGTGATCATTTTATTTTTATTTTTAAAAAGATTTTTTTTAGCTGGGCAGTGGGGTTAAGTGACTTGCCCAGGGTCACAAAGCTAGTAAGTATTTTGTGTCTGAGGCCAGATTTGAACTCAGGTCCTCCTGAATCCAGGGCAGGTGCTCTATCCACTGCACTACCTAGCTGCCCCATATTGTGATCATTTTAGAGGAGCAAGGGTTTGGCTCTTCAATTAAGTTGCCAGATTTCCTGGATCTATACATGTGTCACTGAATCTCAGCATTGGAAGGGAACTGGGAGATCATCTAACCTGATTGATCTCCGAGAAGGAATCTCTCTGACAATACTGTCTGCAAATCTTATAGCCTTTACCTGAAGGCCTCCATTGGGGAAGGAATCCTCCACCTTGTGAGGAAGCCCATTACATGTTTGGATGGCTCCAATGGTTGGTATGAGTTGCACTGAGCCTAGATCTGTCTCTAGCATCCACTCACTCCTCCTAGCCTTTCCCCTTTTGGTCAAGCAGAAAACGATGCATCACTCTTCTAATTTTGACTCTGTGTGTGTGTGTGTGTGTGTGTGTGTGTGTGTGTGTGTGTGTGTGTGTATGAGATAGAGAGAGAGAGACAGAGAGAGACAGAGAGACAGAGAGAGAGAAAGAGAGGAGAGAGAAGAGAGAGAGAGGAGAGAGAAGAGAGAGAGAGGAGAGAGAGAGAGAATAATTATTTATTAAGTACCTACTATGTGCCAGGTACTGTGCTAAGTCCTTTACAAATATTATCTCATTTGATCCCCACAGGAACCTTTATCTGAGAGGTAGATACTGTTATTATCCCCATTTTGTAGTTGAGAAAACTGAGGCAAACAGAAGCTAAATGAGTCATCCAGGTTCACCCAGCTAGTGGGTGTCTGAGGTCAGATTTGAACTCAGCTCCTTCCAATGTACCATCTTGCTTTCTTTATAGTTCTTCAGATCCATGTCTGACAAAGGATGCCTTATCGTGTATTTAGTGTCCACCACCCCTCTGCCAAGAGGCAGGAAGCGTGCTTCACCATCAAGAAATGAGCATTTTAAAGAATCTTTGTTCCTTCCTAAGTGTGAAACTACAATATTATATGAGGGCTTTTTAAGAAACTGTATTGGGCAGTGGTAGGGAAAGTCGTGTGGCCCAGAACAGACAAGGCATTTGGACCAGCTGAGCCCTTGAGGACCCCTCCAGATACCTCCCATGTGATTCAGAACCTTTTAGCTCTGGAAAGCTGGGAATATGACATCTTTTTGTCTTGCTTCTAGATAGCAAGTGGCCTACTTCCTGGACCCAGGAGATCTGCTCTCATTCCAGCCCAATTCCGTGAACAGCCTCTGGAGTGTTGTCTTAGCGTTAAAACTGGCATTCTGCACAGAAAGGAAAAAAAAAAGGCTTGTACCCTCCAGGCAACTCCTGGATCTCTGGGAGGCCCTGAAATCTTAAAACAATATTTGAGGAAGGAGTGAAAAAAAAAACCAGAGTGAAAGAGAAGGGGAAAAAACCAAGCACTTACTAGTTACAAGGTGGGCCCTCTGTATCACTTCTACAGCAAACAATGACATTTGAGTCATAAATCGCAAATGGCCCGTGGAGATAACCAAGACTCAGAGATAGGAATAAGAGAGCTTTGGGCCCACCAAATGTCCATGGAAACCTCCCATTCTCTCTCCCTCGCTGCCCCCATGCATACATGTATTCACTCGCACACAAAGGCAAACACCCACTTGCCCCCCCAGGATGAGAGCAGGTAGAGACAAGCAGGGTCTGGCTTTGGGCCAACCACACTGGCCTACTTATCATTCTCCATACCTGACATCCCCCCTCCTGACCTGGTGCCTTTGAACAGACTGTCCTCCTTACCTAGAATTCTCTTCCTCCTCACCTCCACCTGGGAGAATCTCTAGAGGAGCTTTGAAGCTCAGCTCAGGTGCACTCTCTTATACCCTGGGCCTTTTGTGATTTCCCCCAGTTACTAGTGACCTCCTCTAACCCACTGGAAATTACTTGTATTTCCCTTGTGTGTATGTATACACATTATCTATATCTATAGCTATCTATAGACATATATGTATGTGTGTGTAAATATATATATATATATATATATATATATATATATGTATGTATTTTTAGGAACATGTTTCCCTGAAATTGAAAGGAAGCTTCTTGAGGGGAGGAATTTGCTCCTTTTTTTGTTTCCCTAGTGCCTAACACATGGTAGGTACTTAATAGGATCACAGATCGAGAGGTGGACAACTAGGTGGCACAGTGGGTAGAATGCTGGGCCTGAAGTCAGGAAGACTCATCTTCCTGAGTTAAAATCTAATTTCAGACACTTACTAGCTGTGTGACCTTGGGCAAGTCACTTAACTCTGTTTGCCTCAGTTTCCTAATCTGCAAAGTGAGCTGGAGAAGGAAATGGCAAAAACCACTCCAGTATCTTTGCCAAGAAGACCCCAGATGGGGCATGGGGAGTCACACATGACTGAAATGACTGAAGAACAAGAAGAAGTTTTAGAGATGGAAGGGAATTCAGAGTCATCTGGTGTAACCTCATTACTTTACAGAAGAGAAAGCTTTAGCTTAAAGTCAAGTGCCTTAATCAAAAGGATGCAGGTGGTAAGTGTCAGAGGCAAGATTTGAACCCAGGTCCAAAAATATTTCCAAAAATCTATTTTAAAATGATTTTAATAATTTCTCTCCCCAAAGTTATCATCCAGCCAGCAGAAAGTTGGAAGGATACTAGTATACTAGATCCCAAGCTAGAAGAGACCCCAGAAGCTTTCTAGTCCAACCCCATAACTTTATAAATGAGGAAACTGAGGTACAGGGAGTCTAAGTGACTTATCCAAGGTCACACAGGTAGTAAGCATCAAAGGTATACGTATGAAACTCAAGCCTTCCTCCTCCAGAGTCTGTGCTTTTTCATTATATCTCATCCCCTAAATAATTATGAATCCATGAGCAAGCAAGATTTGCCTGCCATGTCCCTGGATCTGTGGTAGGCACTGGGGAGAGAAAGACCAAAAAATTCAACAATCCCATGACATTATTTTGGGGGAGACAATATATACATCAACGGTGCAGAGAAAATGTGTGTGTGTTGCATAACCTATAGCAAACTGCCTGCCTTTTCAATGAGGGGAGTGGGGAGGGAAGAAGGGAGAGAGAATTTGAAACTCAAAATTTTTAAAATGAACACTAAAAACTGTTTTTACATGTAATCGGGGGAAAGTAAGTAGTTTTAATAATGCTTTTAAATAAATTTAATAATGCACAAATAATTTTTTAAAAGAAAATATGTATGTGTATGAGAGCATTTCCTCTTTTGGTGCAAATTGCAACTCCTCTGTGTTCCATGAGCTACAATCTCCAGGTAATTTATACCTGGTAGCAAGTCTTCTGTTGACAAGCTTCTTTTGTAACTTAGATATCCTAGATATCTAAGAATCCTAGAATCTCATAGCTGGAAGGGACCTCATAGACCAGCTCATCTGCTATGTTAATGTTGTTGTCATTGGTATTTACAGAAATTCCCTCTATAATATCCACAACAAGTGGTCACTGTCACTGCTTGAGGTTCTCCAGTGATGGGGAAGCCACTGATTCCACTCTTGGATGGCTCTAATTGCCAAGAAAGGTTTCCTTATACAGAACCACCATCTGCCCCTGTACCCATTCCATACATTGCTTCCAGTTCTGCCCTCTGGGGCCAAGCAGAAACAAGCCTAATCCTTCTTCTATGTGACAGTTTTTTAGATGCTTGAAGGCAGTTATCTCATCCCCCTCCAAGCTTCTCTTCTCCAGGCTAAACACCTGCTGCTTCTTCAACTGATCTTCATGGGACATGAAGTGAAGACCCTTAACCATCCTGGTCTTTCTAAACATGGTCTTCATGATTCAGCTTATCAATGTCCCTCCCCAAACGTGATGTCCATGATAGAACATAAAATACAGATGTGGTCTGGCCACAGGAGGTTGGGAATGTTACCTTTTTTGTTTCCCCATTTTACACTTCTGAGTCATCTTTAGCTAGGTGGTATGTGGGTAGAATATAGGACCTGAGTTCCAAGTGCTTCAGATGCTAACTAGCTTATGTGACCCTGGGCAAGTCACTGAAGCTATCTGTGCTTCAGTTTCCTCATCTGTAAAATGAGGATACCAATAACACTTACCTCTTCAAGGTAGTTGTGAAGATCACATGAATTAACATATAAATGCTTTGCAAATTTATTGTTATTGTTGTTTGTCCTTCATTCTTGAAGAGGACCATGACACCAGGAAGATGATGCCATGATTTGCAAGTGAATTGGATTTAAGTGAGGGGGCCTGTACAAAGTCACCGGCCTCACTTGCTCTTCTGGAGCCATCTGGGTCCAGTGTTCGGGACAACTGGAGATGGTCCCTGCTTTGCAAACTTATAAGCTCTGGAAAGAAATGCTAGTTAGCATCATTAGCAGCAGCAGATCTTTTTCCACCCAAATTGTCATCTGGCCAGAAGGAGTGGACATGAAATCCCTTTCTAGGTCCTTCCTCAAGGTTTTTTTTTTTTAACTTTGTAAAACCTATGAGAGCTTGGATTGATTCATTGGCACTACCTTCAAGACCAGAGGCTCACACCAACATCTTCCACCATATTCCACAATGAATTCAAAATGGATGTGAGATCTGAATATTAAATATTATATCATAAAAATTAGATGAGAAGCAGATCATATGCCTTTCACAGCTATGGGTAAGAGATGAATTCTTACAGACTAGAGGCCATTATAAAAGATGGAAGAGATAACTGGAATTACATGAAATGGAAAAGCTTTTGCACAAACAAAGCTAACACATTTAGCCTAAGAAGGGAAGTGGTCAACTAGGAGAAAAAGTGTTTGTATCCAACATCTCTAATAAAGTTTTGGCTTCCAAGATATATGGACAACCAATATAAATATGTAAGATGAAAAGCCATTCCCCAGTACATATGGGGTCAAAAGATGTGAGAAAACAGTTGTCAAAAGAATTGCAAGCCATCATTAACCACATTAAGGCAGCTAGGTGGCAAAATGGATGGAGTGCTGAGCCTGGAGTCAGGAAGACCTGAATTCAAATCCAGCTTCACATAATTACTAGCTGTGTGACCCTGGGCAAGCCACTTTACCCTTTTTGCCTCACTTTCCTCATGTGTAAAATGACCTGGTGGAGGAAATGGCAAACCACTCTAATATATCTGCTAAGAAAACCCCAAATGGGGTCACGGAGAGTTGGAGACAACTAGAAAATGACTGAACAACAACATGAACCACATGAAAGAATGCTCCAAATCACATCTCCTGCATCTGGTTTCAGTTCTTTCGCACTGTCCTCTATTACCTCCTTCCAGAATATAAGGAACTCTGTATATAGTTACTCTCTCTGTATTTATCTCTGTACATATTGTTACTCCAAATAGACAGTGATTGTTTAATTTTCCATCTTCTCTCCAATGCCTAACATACTACCTGGCATATAGTAGGTGCTACAAAAATACTTATAGATTCATTGATTGATTCATGGTTATTGGGGAAGGCAGTGCAGCATTATTGAAACAGCCCTGGCTTTAGAGGCAAGGATCTGAGTTCAAATCTCACCTCTCTGGATCTACGCTTCCTCATATGAAAAATGAGTAAGCTAGGAGCAGCTAGATGGCCCAGTGGATAAAGAGATGGGCCTGGAGTTCAGTTCTGGCCTCAGACACTTCCTAGCTGTGTGACCCTGTGCAAGTCACTTACCCCCGTCTGCCTCAGTTTTCTCAGCTTTGAAAGGGAGGGAATAAGCATTTATAGAACACCTACTATGTGCCGGGCACCATGCTAAGTGCTTTACAACTATTTTCTCATTTGATCCTTACAACAGGCCTGTGAGGTAAGTGTTATTATTACCCTCATGTTATGGTTGAGCTATCCAGATTGTGCCTCTAGCAGAGCGGCTTGGCAGCCAAGGAGCCATGCTGATATTCTATTGACCTCACTCTTAGTATGTGGAAGACACCCCCAGATACCAACATGGAGGACTCTCTAGTTAAAACATGGGGACTCTCAGAGGGGAGGAGAGGGTAGTGACAGCGGGGTCTCTTTCCTTTTATACACTAAGCAGATTTGGAGTAGAAAGCACATTCTAGCATTGAAATAGAAAAAAAACTCACCTAGATTTGATACTAAAAAATGGAAATTAAAATAAAAAAACAAAGTGGAGATGATAATAACACCCACCTCCCAGGGTTGTTAGGATAAAATGAGATATTTGTAAAATGCTTAGTAGAGTGCCTAGCACATAGCAGATGCTATATAAATGCTAGCTGTTGTTGTTGTTGCTGTTTTAAAAATGAGGGGTTTGGTCCCTTCCAGCTCTGGATGCAAGATCCTGCATTCATTTTAACTCTGGGTCTCAGTTTCCTCATCTGTAAAAAGAGGGAGTTGGACTATGGCCTTTAAGGGCCCTTCCAGCCCTGGAGCCATGATCCCTCATTCACTTTAGCTCTCTGGGCCTCAGTTTCCTTATCTGTAAAAAGAGATTGCCTCTGAGATCCCTTTGAACTCATTCTATGATTCTGCAATTTGAGTTCTCCATTTCTTGGGAAGACTCATCCAGTTTAACTAATTGAATAAAAAGATGTTCTTTGGCCTCTGGAAAGCATCTCACAGAGGCAAGCCAAGTGGGGGGGAGTTTGACTGAGGCAAAGACCCTATTGCTATGGAGTTGTTTAATTCTGCCAACATTAAGCCTGGTATTTGCCCTGTGTGGCCATATCCACTTGGTTGTGGGAGATCAGGTTGCTGTCTGTCTTCTGAGATATGTTCTGTCATCTTCTGATGCCTGCAAAGTTCTTACCCCACAACAGGCTGCATTCTGGGAAGTTAAAAATTTTTTTTTTTTTTGCCATTTCTCAGGCAGCCAGAGGAAGGTGATTGGAGGGGAATAGGAGCAGGGCTGCTGTGTTGGTAGATTTCTTGGAAGGGAAGAAATTGTTGAGTTCTTGAAATTTGCATTGGACTGAAAATAGAAAAAGAATGTCCAGCTGCTCCTGGGTCACTCTGACCCAACCTGGGGCCACACCACACACACACACACACACACACACACACACACACACACACACACACACACACACTCCCCAGTAGAAATACGATATCCAAGCATGCTCCCATCCTGCTCCATGGAATTTTGCTAAAATATCCCTTGCAGTTCAATATTCTCCTTCCTTGGCTGTTTGGACCCCATACTCCTAGGTATGGAATTAAAAGATCTGGGGGTTTTAGTGGATACCAAACTCAGTCTGGATTGGCCATGGGTTTAGAGGCCAACAATCATTCCAGGAATAAGGAGGTATCTGTTGTCCTCTGCCCTGGCCAGACAACATCCAGGGTGTTCAATCCTGGTTACCATAATTTAGGAAGGACGTTGATCATCTGGACAGTGACTTGAGGAGGACAACCAGGTTGATGCAGGGCACTGAGCCCATATCATATAAGATGCATCTGAAGGAACTGGAAATGTTTAGCCTGGAGAAGTGAAGACTCAGAGGAGTGGGAAGGACATCAGAGCTGGAATATGGGAGAGAGATTCAACTTGGGTTATTTTTCCCCAGAGGGCAGAACCTGAAATAACTTATGATGATAGCCTAGAAGTCAGCTTAGACCTGATGATGAGAAAAACTTCATATAATCAGAGCTGTCCCAAAGTGGTACGGACATCAAAAGGTGGGGGGCTCCTCCTTGCTAGATGCTATGTTACAATTTGTCGCATATGTTATAGCAGGATATGTGCCATTTTAGGGATGCCCTGGTCTGGGTGGTCACTGGGGTTCCTTTAACACACAGATTTTATGATTCTGTGATGCTGGATGGTATCCTTCTGTGATTCTGGATTGACAGTCAGAGAGCATGGGTTCTCAGCCTCTGTCAATGAATGGTTAATCTTCCATAATCTTGATTGGGGAGCTAGGTGGCACAGTGGATAGAGCGGATAGACTCATCTTTCTGAGTTCAAATCTGGCCTCAGACACTAACTAGCTGTGTGACCCTAGGCAAGTCACTTCACCCAGTTTGCCTTAGTTTCCTCACCTATAAAACATGATGGAGAAGGAAATGGCAAACCACTCCAGTATGTTTGCCAAGCAAACCACAAATGGAGTCATGAAGAATCAATCACTACTGAAAAATGACTGAAAAAACCTTGGTCAGGTCACTCAACTAGCCTCCATGCCTAAGTGTCTTCATTTGTCAAAGACAGAAAATACGACCTGGACTGTGTCCCTCGGCATCAGTTGCCAGTAGGAGAGCAGCTTGAGTTGGCATGACTTAGTTTCCCCATTAGTATCAGATAAATAACATTAGGACTGCAGGATCACAGATTTAGAGGGTGGAAAATACCTTAGAGGAGAGACGGTTGAACCCCTTTGTTGGGGGCTGCCCTGATGCTAGCACCCTGCTAGTTCACATTTGGTGTTGAAGTGAGGCACAGTCATAGGTCATTAACCAGCTAACAAAAGGAGAATTATTTAACCCTAACACAGCAAGCATGTGCAACAAAGATAGAGTGGTATTTAGCTCGGTGGATGTGCCCTCTATTTTTTCCTACCCCCATATGGAAACATATCTGTTCAGCAGGGAAGGGTGTGGTGACTGAAGTGATCTTCAGCTATCTATCAAGTTGGAAAAGCACAGATGCCACGTGGGTGGAAACATTTATGTCCTTAGATGACCAGGAACTCATGTCAATACAGCCAGGGCTTGAGCCTTGCTCCATACCCAAGATGGATCAAATCTCGGCTTTGTCACTTCTTGGGGATTAAGTTAGCTTAACTCATGTGGGGGTGGGGAGGAGGAACCCTGGTAGATACGGGTTCTATTATACCCCTTATTTCACAGATGACAAAACTGAGCCCCAAGGAGGTTAAGTAACTTGCCAAAGGCCACACAGCTAGTAAGTGGCAGAGCCTGGATTTGAACTATTGTCTTTGGTGTCCACACAGCATTATTTCCATTTTCCCACTACTGCTTTAGTCTTATCAGGCCTTTTCAAAATGAGCTGAGATCTTTAGAGGATGTTTATGAATCAGAAGTCATGTTAATGGTATCCATAGTATCAATCCAAACATAACAAGTTTCATTTGTCCAGCTGTCCTAGTGGCCAGTCCCTGAACATCCAGATGGATGTATGCCAAGTTGATCCAATTATGGGTATTTAATAATAATAACAATAACAATAACTAACATTTATATAATATTTAAAGATTATTGAAGTGCTTTAAAATAGCACCTCATTTTATTTTCACTGTAACTTATTAGGTTTTTTTTTTTTGATGAGGCAGGCAGAGATTAAGTGGCTTGTCCAGGGTCACATAGCTAGTATGTGTCTCAGAACACAGTGGGATGGGGGCAGCTAGGTGGCACAGTGAATAGAGCACCGGCCCTGGAATCAGGAGGACCTGAGTTGAAATCCGGCCTCAGATGCGTAACACTCACTAGCTGTGTGACCCTGGGCAAGTCACAGAACCCTATTAAGCCTAGCCCAAAACAACATCGACAATAAAAACAAGAACACTGTGGGAGTTCCTGGGATAGGAGAGAGTTCTTGGAGGGGAATCCATCCAGTGTAAAAATTCCTGGACCAAGCTTTCTAGAGAGAATAGAAGTTTCTAGACTAGATCAAGGAGGAAGCAGAGGTAAGCAGTGGTGAGAAACAGAGCTATGAGACAGGGGAGCACATACATCACTAGTACTAGAATAGTAGAATGTACATTGTGTTTGAAGTCAGAGGACTTGGATTCACACACTGGCTCTTCTGCTTCTTGCTTGTGTAAGCTAGGGCAAGTGGTTTTTTTAACCTTTCTCTATCTGTTTTCTTATCTATGAAGTGAAAAGATTGGACCAGATTACCCCTGAGATGCCTCATAGCGGCAAGGGATTTGGGACTGAGTCAGGAAGACTTGAGTTCAAATCTTGTATAATACACTTACTTTGCTATGTGGCCCTTGACAAGTCACAACTTCTCTCAGCCTCAGTTTCCTCATCTGTAAAATAAGAAAAATAATAGTGTGTGCTTCACAGGGCTATCATAAGGATCAAATGAGATCATATTTGTAAAGCACTTTGCAAACCTCAAAATGCTATATATTCATCATCATCGTCATCATCACCATCATCATCATCATCATCGCCATCATCATCATCACCATCATCATCACCATCATCATCATCATCATCACCATCATCACCATCATCATCATCACCATCATCATCACCATCATCATCATCATCACCATCATCATCATCATCATCATCATCACCACCATCATCATCACCATCATCATCATCATCACCATCATCATCATCATCATCATCACCACCATCATCATCATCACCATCATCATCATCACCATCATCATCATCACCATCATCATCATCATCATCACCACCATCATCATCATCACCATCATCATCATCAAACTATAATCCTGGAGACAGCTAGAAGGTGCTGCAGAGGTTAGAGTGCTGGACCTGCAATCAAGAAGATTCCTCTTCCTGAGTTAAAATCTGGCCTCAGACATTTACGAGCTGTGTGACCCTGGGCAAGTCACTTCACCCTATTTGCCTCAGTTTCCTCATCTGTAAAATGAGCTCAAAAGGGAAATGGCAAACCACTCCAGTATCTCTTCCAAGAAAACCCCAAATGGGGCCATGCAGAGTCAGACACGAGTGATGTAACTGAACTTTAACAAAACTGTAATCCTCCTGAACCCAAACACAGGTCAAATTCTGACATTTCCAGTGGAAACCTTGGCTAAGACACAAGTCAAAGAGAACAATTTGTGGACTGCTTGCTAATGATGTCACTAAGACTGAATCCCATTGCTTGAGTTGTAGGCCATCATTATTATCATAGCACTGCATTTCAACATGACTTTATCCTTTCCAACCCACTTTCCAATAAATTCCCTCAATGATCCCCCTAATTCTTTCCCTCTTCAGGTTATCCTGGATTCACTTGCCTGTTTGCATGTTCTAACTTTTAAGAGAACCCCGGTTCCTTGAGAGCAGGGACTGATTTTTGGTTTTCTGTCTATGAGTTCTTGAGGACTAGCACTGTGCCTTGAGCATACTAGATATTTAAGAGAACAATACAAAATGTGAACACAGTGCTCAGATGATGTCGTTTCCAATCCTGGCTTTGTAGCTTTCTACCTGTATACCTTTGGGCAGGATATTTAATCTTTCTGTGTCTCAGCTTCCTCATATGTAAAATGAAAGAGTTAGGCTTAATGGCCTCTGAGGTCCCTTCTGGCTCTGATGTTACAATCCATGAATACTCAGTGATCAACTCATATGCATCTGTGCTGCTTGGATCATACATCCCACCTCAGACCAACGCATCCCCACATGGAGACCTATGTGCAGTCTCTTCATCACATGCACAGGTTTTGTGCTGTTCACTCATGCTGGGGTCCTGGCCCTACCCTGAGGGCCCCAGGCCCCTTCCACTGAATGGGAAATATCTTTGGTCAGTTTCCTATGGGAGGAATACAGACTAGCCTGTCCTCCCTCCCCACCTCCTCCCATCCTCTGCTTTTCCCTCCTTCCCCACACCCAGCTCCAGTGACTCCAACGTGTCTCAGCACAGTACAAATGGTCCATCGTTCTGACAGGCTGGCAGTTCATCACTCAGATGAAAGACTCTCATCTTCCCCCTTAGGACTCCCACCCCCGTTCATCAACGGGGCTATGACAGGTGACATTTTGCAGGTTTCCGAAGGCAGGTGAATTACAGAGTCAAACATGACCAGAGGGCAGAGGCTGGGGGGACCCATTGAGGGGCTAAAGCTAGGATGCCTGTTGAGATTTTCTTTAAGGATTCTGGAACACAGATCCACAAAACATGAGTCCTTAATATTTCCAGCTAACGTATGGCAACCATGCTTGGTGTTGGGGGATAAGGAAGAGGAGAAATGCCTATAAAGATTGCATGTAGCCCATTTTTTTCCTCAGAGATAAAACATCGACTTGTCCAGCAAGGGAGGGATGCTTAGGACTTTTCAAGTCCCCTGCCCAAGTCCAGTCCTTACATTCCTGAATCGTGCACTCCCTTCTTGAGGCTGCTGCAAATTGGGAGATGGTTGAAGACTAAGTGTGCCTGGGAGCAATCAGACTGTTAGGGAGGTAGGGGGCACCTGAGGAATGCTCCCTCTGTGGATTTCAAAGTACTTTCTAAAAACTAATTATATGATGGATTTGATGGGAAGGGATGGGAGACTGCCCCCCTTTTGCCTGATCATGGCACTAAAACCACTGAATTTTAAAATCCAATGGAAAAGCCCCCTTCTCTATGAAGTCTCACTGGATCTGCTCCAGACCATGACTTCTCCTCCTCTCCATGGGATCATATATTTATAGCTGGAGGGGACCTTGAGGGCATCCAGTCAAACGCTTCACTTTGCAAATGAAAATGAGGCCCAGAAAATGAAGTGATTTGCCAGTGGTGACAAAGGTGGTGATAGAGGTGGGAGATGTTTGATGAATGAATGAATGAATGAGTGAATGAATTTAATCACTTACAATAAATACGTGAACAAATGAATGATGAAAAAGCATTTACTGAGTGATTACTATGTACTAAGTCCTAGGGACAAAAATATTAAATCAAAGGGAGACCCTGCCCTCAAGAATCACATATTCTAATAGAGAAAGAAACCCCTCTGAGGGAGGGGTGGCCAGGGAGGGTTATTGGAGTTTAGAAAGGTACAAAGATGGAACTCTGGCCAATGCAGTGGCCAGCCAGGATTGCAGAGAATCCATGAGGGTCTATGTTACCCACCTCCTGATAGAGGGTGATGGTCTCAGGGGACAGAATGAGACAGATATTTTTTGGACATGGCTAATGCAAGATTTTTATTTGCTTGTCTATGCAAATTCATTGCAGGATTTCCCTTTTCTTTTCCTCCTCTTCTTTTTCTTTCTTTAATAGTATTTTCCAATTATATGGAAAGGCAATTTCTAACATTCATTTTTTATAAAATCTTGAGTTCCAAATTTTTCTCCCTTTCTCCCCTCCCCTCTTCCTAAAATGGTAAACAATTTGATATAGGTTATATATATGTAGTCATATAAAACATATTTCTACATTAGTCATCTTATAGAAGAAGAAACAGACCAAAAGGAAAAAAAAAGCCATGAAAAAATAAAGTGAAAACAGTGTGCTTCAATCTGCATTTAGCATCCATCCATTCTTTCTCTGGATATAGGTAGCATTTTCCATCATGAGTCCTTTGTAATTGTCTTGGATCATTATTTTGCTGAGAAGAGTTAATCTTTTTCTTTTTTCAGTGTGGAGATCTAAGGAAAGAAAATAATTTTTGCTAATTGAAAAAAATTTTATTTTTTAAAAATCCCAGATACATATATCTTTCCACTAACAATGGCAATATTGATTTGACAATGGTTCCGTAATTGAAAGGAATAAAGGAAATAAGCATTTATGAAGCACCTACTATGTGCCAGGCACTCTGCCAAGTGCCCCATAAATATTGTCTCATGGTCCCCACAACAACTCTGGGAAGTTGGTGCTAATATTATCACCCCAATTTTATAGATGAGGGAACTGAGGCAGATAGAAGTTAAGTGACTTGCTCAGGGTCACCCAGCTAGGGGGTGTCTGAGGCTGGATTTGAACTCCTATCTTCCTGATGCCGGGACTGGCACTCTCTCCATTGTACCACCTAAATGGGAAAAAGAGGTGATGTGACTCAGGGCTTATGTATATGACAGCAAGGCAGCTCACGAGGAGAGCAAATTGAGGCATGGCTGATATTGGCCTGGCCTGTAGTAGTGGGTCAGAACTCAAAGCGTTCATCGTTCAGGATGGTGAGTCTCTAAGGCAGAAGTCCCGTAGATAAATTGGTCTTTGGTCCCTCATTAATTTGACTGTTAAGGAGATGGCTGAGGAATAATAATAATGATGATGATGATAGAAAGCATTTATAGGATATTTTAAGGTTTTCGAAGTACTTTACACACACTAACTAATTTGATCCCCATAACTGCTTTTATTTTCCCCATTTTCGAGATAAGGAAGCTGAGGCAGACAGAAATGAAATGACTTGCCCAGGGTCACACTGCTAGTAAATCTTTGAGACTGGATTTGAACTCAGGTCTTCCTGACTCCCAAGTACTATGCTCTATCTAACCTAGGTGCCCAAAGTGCAAAGGTTTGTTTGTTTTTTCTCCAATCTATTTTGTTACTTATAATTTTAGTTTCTTTCATTTGTAACTGCCTGGTGAACTTTGCTGCTATTGCAGAGTTGTTTCAGCTGTATCTGATTCTTCTCGATCCCATTTGGGGGTTTTCTTGGTGTAGATACTGGAGTGGTTTCCTTCTCCAGCTCATTTTACAGATGAGGAAACTGAAGCAAACAGGGTGAAGTGACTTGCCCAAGGTCACACAGCTAGTTAGTATCTGTGGACAGATTTGAACTCAGGAACATGAGTCTTCCTGATTCCAAGTCCAGTGCTCTATCCACTGTGCCACCCAGCTGCCCCCTGGTGCATTTACTATGTATTATGGTTATCAGTATCTCATAAGTCCTTCATAGACTTAGCTGCATTATACAGTGAAGGCATGCTCACACAGGCCTGGCATGCACTTCTGCACACAGCAGGCAGTTAATATTTGCTGAACCATATTGAAACTGTTCTCCATGCCAGCAGATTTTCATCATTTGGAGCATTTGTGAGGCCATTATGGACACACAATCATTCTGGATCGAATTGTCATCAAACTGCTATACCCTGCACAGTGGAAAGAGTGGGGCCTCATGGGTAACATTAAAGAGTCCAGGATATGAATCGGGGGATCTGGGTTCGAATCTTAGTTCTGCTACGTAAGTACATGACATCAGATGAGTCACTTAAGGTCAGAGGTCCTCAGTTTATTCATCTGTAATAGTCAAAGGTTGTGTTAAATATTGGTCTCTTAATGGGTGATTTGAAGCTCCCTTAATGTTTGTCTGACTCTTCTCATTTACAAAATGTGACAGATCTCCACTTGCCTCTTACTCCTTGAGTCTGCTAGTCTGATCCTTTACTTTGAAGTGGGGATAAAACTCTCGATTCCTCCATCTCCTCATCTGTGAGATGGAGACCAAACTCTCCATGTCTCAGTCTCTTCATCTGCAACAGGAGGACAGCTAATCTTTCTGAAATGGTATATGGTCATCTGGGTGTATAGTCATTGACAAGGGTCTCTGCTCGCAGTAATGAACAAAGCAGGGCTCTGGGCAAGAGGGATAAATAATGGGCAAGCCCTTATCAAATAGAAAATGCTAAATAATAAATGGCCTTTATCCATTTGCTTAAATAACTTGTCTCATTGACTGAGTTTAATGAAGCCATGAGGGAAATTGAATGATTCAAGAAACACTCTGTGGATTCCAGCTCTTCAGAAAATTCCTTTCCCAACCTTCAAATGAACGGAAAGTTACTGTGTCTGGTTTTGAGAAGCACTTTCCACTGCTTCTAGGTCCTAGACATTGCTTTCCCTAATGTTACTGAGTCAGCCACATCATGTGTTCATTTATTCTTTGTCGTTGGTGATAGGAGAACATACATTGTATTTCTTGGTTTCAGGGTGATTCAAATCAACAAACAGTAAGCATGAAGAATATGCCCTGTGTGGTGGCAAAAACAAAATGGTCCCTGCCTTTGAGGAGCTGTTATACCGGGAGATATGTATGATAAGTAAGTAAAATGTAACTTCAAAATGAAGAGAAGACAGACAACTGGGAGTGGGGAGCCAGCATCTCATGATCACAGAACTAGAATTTAAAGGAACATTTCAGAGGCAATCTAGTCCAAATCCCTCATTTTACAGGTAGTAGCATCTTCTCTGAGCTCACTCCCCGACGTCTCGTTGGCATCGCAGGTTGAGAGCCCAGAAGGACAGCTGCTACTCCTCTCAGGGTTCTAGGAGTCAATCTGTGGGTGACTATCTCTCAAATGCTATATAGCTCATAGACCCCAACTGGTGGATTTCCTTTTAATAATCAGTCACTCAATGTGCTTTTTAGAAAAGACATTTACTCAAACGTCAGAGCAAGAACAATATTTATTGAACATTTTCCCCCAAACCTGAGGTACATTCCCTCACAAATTCAAATTAAGGGACACAGGTTAGCATTTCCAAATTTCTGAACAGTGTGTGGGAGTGGGTAGAGAAGAAATTGGGCATGAAATTAAGGAATAGTGATAACATACATCTAGGGAACACTCACGCTCAAGGCAATCCACATCACTGAAACAACAGAGCCTTAATATTCTTTCCCTTTCTAGAAAGTCTTCAGGAAGTCCGCTTCAGAGTAGACAATCAGTAATGGATGAGTCACTTCCCTTAGACTGCGAGCTCCTTGAGGGCAGGGACTTTCTCCTTCCTCTCTTTGTATCTCCAGCATTTAGCACCAAGTTTGGCACACAGTAGGTGCTTAATAAATGCTTATTTACTGCCTGCTTCTTGGCTGGGCTTGTGCCTCAATGGGCACAATGCCTGTGGTGGATAGGTTAATCCACTGCAGGGTTAGGCTGACTCGGACCAGGCAGGACAGGTCACTCAGACACTAGACTCTTCACAGGGTATAGCATCTCCATTGGATGGGTCAGCTCCCTTGGGCTCACTCTTCAATGTCCAGCTGCAGTCTGCTCCATCTTTAGTCTGACCCAGCTAAGTATTAAGGGCTTTTTGCAGCTGGAGTGTCACAGTGCTTTTTTTCAGCAAGGGCAATGACCCTTAACCTAGGATAGGGAGAAGAATCTCCTTGATTCTTTCAGAGCCAAGGCGCCAAAGTTTGTCCCTTTTAGGCAGGATACGGGCCCTTGTCCTGTTTGACAAGTCTGCCCATGCTCCCTCAGTGATGGACTCTACATTTACTTCTAAGGATCAGCCAGTTATGTTTCCCAGACCCCTCCACCCCACCCAAGCTACTATTGACCTCCATTCTCAAACTACCTTGTGTTCATTTGTTACACACACTCACACACACACATACACCCATATATGTATGTATATATGCGCATGTACATATAGCATCCCCTCAATTAGAATGTAAACTCCTTGAGGGCAGGCAGACTGTCTTTCTTTTTATTAATTGATCCCCAGTGCTTAGCACAGTGCCTGGTCATAGTAGGTACATTCATAAATGATTTTTTTGGGTTGGATTAGATTGGACTTGTCTGTGATCACCAGCTAGCCATGACTGGAGGCAGGTGATAAAGGCAGCCCTCAGGGATTCTCAATCACAGAATTTCAAGAGCAGGAGTTCACCTAGTCCAATCTATACATGAATAACAAGCCATTCAGCCTTTGCTTGAGAACCTGGCATGCTGTGGAAGCTGTTACCTCCTAAGGCTTTTTCACTGCGAGATGCCTAGGAAGTATTTCCTTATAGCAATTCTCAATTTTCTTCTTTGCAGTGAATAATATTAACAGCACACATTTAAGGCTTGCAAAGCACTTTACCAATATTATCTCATTTGATCTTCACAACAAGCCTGAGAGGGGGCTGCTGGGTGACACAGTGGATAGAGTTAGCCCTGGAGTCAGGAGGACCTAGCTCAAATCTGGCCTCAGACACTTCCTAGCTATGTGACCCTGGGCAAGTCACTTCACCCTGATTGCCTCAAAAAACAAACAAATAAACAAAAACAACCCTGTGAGGTAGGTTCTTTTCTTGTCCCCATTTTTACCAATGAGGAAATCCAGAGGTTAAGTGACTTGCCTAGAGTCATACAGCCAGTTAGTGTCTGTGGCAGGATTTATACAACTTAGGTTGCTCCTAGTTTTGCTCTCTGGGGCCAGGAAGAGATAAGGGGAGCCTCAATCAGCAAGAGGCTAGCCTAGCCCCCAGCTCTCTGGAGCTGAAGCCCCTGCCTCTTCTCATGGCCTTCTGACTGTGACTTTGAAGCTGACTTCAAGCCGCAGGGTGTATTTCTCCCCACCCCTGACTTTCTCCCTGGGGTTTCTTGCCAGGGTAGACTAAGCCACCTCTCCCTGGGTTTTAAAAGCTGATGGAGCAGGCCTGTCAAATACTCTTTTATGGGAGAAGAAACAGGAAGATGGTTTGTTTTGCAGACAGCAGGGTTATGGGGCAATTACATTTTTATGGAGCTGTTGTCAGACAAATCGCGGGCCTGCGTCTTACCTTTGATGCTCTTGGGCAGACAGCCCAATAAAGATCAGAACAAGAGAAGGTGAAAGGGGTCAGGGATAGAGCTGCCCCTTGGGGCCTGGCTTCTGCCTGGTGGCCCAGAAACCAGATGCCCCACCCCACCACATGCCCCCTCTGGAAATGTACTCTGATGGCCACCGTGTGCTCTGGGTGCTGCTTTGGAGTTGTCAACCAGTCAATGGCCCTTACTCATGCCATCTTTCTCAACTCCTTTTCCTGTTGACCCTGTGGTGGCTGCCACAGCACATACGTAGCCGTTGGAAGGTAGTATGAAGAAAGATAGCTTGCACATGGTAGGTGATTAATAAATGCATCTTGAACTGAATTAAAGTGGATCAAAAGGGTGCTTATCTCTATGCCTGTTCAGGACGTCTTTCCTAATGGCGCCAACTGCTAGCACTTCCTCTCCCAAATTACCTTATATTTATTTTGTGTACTCAAAAGGTAGCATCTGTGATCACATAGACTTGGATCCTTACTTCAGAGAAGCAGGTCACAACTACAGATATCCTGGACCTAGTTCTTACTGGCTCTTAAGAGCTGATTGTTAAATTACCAGGGTGAGCATTTACACCTTAGAAACTGGCAAAAACTAGAAATTAGGGCTTGATTTAGTGTTCTGTTGATTGTCTAAACTTAAGAAAGTGATGAAGAAGATGTAAATAATGCATATTAAACTTAATAAGTGTGCCCTGCAGTATACTTTTTCTTTGGAGAGCTGGTTGTTAAATATTTACCAGCATACCCCTGATTTCCAACCCATCCATGCCTGCCCCATCCTATGTTACCCTTGTCCATGTCCTCCCCTAAACTTGACTCAGGGGGTCCATGGAGACTATCCTGACTTTGCTCATTTATTATGTATATACTTCTGTAAGGTACTAGTCCTTTTGTATGTGAAAGGTTTGGTTGTGGAAAGGGATAAAAGAAGAATATTTGGATAAGGAAAATGAACAAAATCAACTTGAAAAGAAACAACCTCTCAGATAAAATGTTGAGGAGAGAAGCGAACTGTTGTTAGGACCAGGTAGACCATTGTCCTCAGATGAATGTGCTGAGAAGTCTTGTTAGAAGGCAGGGCGATGTCTGAGGGAACAAGAGCTGCAGGACACTGTGGTCCATCAGCTCATTCACATTTGGCTGTTTCTAAGAGTCTGAAATGTTTGACACATTGAAAAGCCAATAACTACTTGGAGGCTATAGGAAGATGATGTAAGAACCATTGAGTTCACACCTGATACAAAGGTGGATTTCTTGAGTTTTATCTCATAAAGGAAAGATGAGTTGCTGACCACCAGGAGGCTCTGATGAGTCATTAGTAAATATAGAAACCGGGAAAGAAGATGAAAGAAGCCAGAGAAGAAGCTTTGAGAGGAAGCTATAAGAAGAAAAGAAATTAAACTGAGTGCAGGAGAAGTCATGAGAAACATGACCAGAAGATGGAGAACACAGTCAACTGAAACATCTGACTCATTAGCTGCTTTGCTGGGAGCTTGCTGATTGGAAGAGAAATATTGCTTATCTGACTGGCTGAATTAAGGCTGACTCAAGTACTATAGGCTCATTGGAAAAGAGCTAAAGTCTTACTGCTTTGTGAAGAGCTCTCAGAGCATATTACACACTACTGCTCTTCTATAGTCTGGGAGAGGGAATCCTTTTGGGGCTATCAGTTGCCCTCCATTCTTCTCTTCTCTTTTTCCTGGTTTATGGGAGAAAGTTGGAGAAAGATTGACTTTGCATCTGTTTTTTTTTTCTTCCTTTCTTTTTTTTAGGCTATGCTTTGCTGTGAGAAGAGGCTTGGTGCTGATTGAATTAAAAAGAATCTCTTATCATTTGCAGATCTGAGGAACTTGACAAGTTTTAGCTTAGGAGAACTGCTTATCAGTGAAAGGGTTTAACACTTTTTTCTCAGTGCCTTGTTGAGGGTGGCCGTGAACAAAGAGTTTGTCACTGCTTCATTGACTTAAAAGGAGAACAGGGGATGTCTTTACCTAGCAGGAGAATGAAGACCAGAAAGGGAGCATCTAGTAAGAGAGGCAGCTTTATGTGTTACAGATTGTTCCTTAAGGAACAGAGGGAAAGGGGAAAGGATAAGTGAGGCAATCCCAGGGAAGCAAAAGAAACCTTGCAAAGCTCCTTATGTTGTCTCATTGGAGCCTTCCAACACCCCTGTGAGGAAGGGTCTATTACTATTGTAGAATTCTGACAATGGAAACTGAGGCTGAAAGAGAAATGTGAGCTATTAATACATATTGAAAGTCTGTAGATATGGACCTATGTTCTTCCTCCTCCCCCCCATGGTCTTGAGTTCACTGAATTGTCCCTATGACATGCTTATGCAATTCGCAGGATTTCCTCATGTGATAGAGGACTGGCCTTCTCTCATCTTGAGCTAGTATGAAGCTGAGAGTGCGTGGCCATTGTAAAGGGGACCAGCCAAAGAGCCCAGTCCTTGCAAGCATGTGCAGAGTGTTTGGTTGATTCTAGTTTAGAACATGTGTAGACAGTGTGTTACTATGCTGGTCTGCTAACTTTGTGGCGAGGAGGGAGCTTCTTTGGCTGTGTAACTAGAACTTGGTTCTTGGGCCATTCAAAAGGAATTAGTCTTCCAGAACTTGCCTCTTCTCTTGGTTTGACTTCTTCCTGTGTGGTGGCACTACAGAGAGAGAAAAGACATTGCTAGAAGAAAGGAGGCCTTAGGCCCTTCCCATGTGATGCTGAAATTAGCCTGTGAATATTGACCTCAGCTCTTTGCGTCTTCACTTGTTCTTTCATTTTTGGTGAAGGATATTAAAAGTAATAATTGTGTGAGTTTTGAAAGGTCAGGGGAATGACTCATAATGCAGTCTAGGACCAGAGTCTGTACTGGGGTTTGTAGTGTGCAGTCCAGCTTTGAGGTCCTGAAGGTATGACCTTCAGGATCCAGCCCAGCGCCCAGTGGATGAGACAAGGGGTCATTCAGCAGTGATTTGAATGTAAACTTAGTGGGACCAATGCAACACAGAAATGGTGTTATGTTTTACTGATTCTTCCCACAGATGGAGGTGGTAGAGGGGACAGTGTGCCTCCCAAGGGGTTGGGGCAAATGTTTGCACTCTTGTCCTTGTTATATATTCAAATAAAAAATCTCTTTGTAATGATGTTAATTGTTTAAATGGAGCTGGGCAGTTAATAGTGGGGGAACACAGCAGAAAGGGGGATCCAAACCAATAGAGGCAGAAGAAGATGCCCCCAAGCCCTTGGTGTACCTCTGAGAACTCTGGGGGAGGAAGTGCAGCCCTCCTGGCACTGAGAGGGTGAGCTTGAGTACTCCCTCCACTGGTTATGAATTCCTTTCCTAGAATCCTGGCCCCAGCCCTCGCTTGGACCCTCTCCAGGAGATTCTCCACACTCTAGTCTTCTTGTCTTGTGCTTTTGATGGAGGAAATGTCACTTTGATCTTCACTAAGAGCTTACTGGGAATAGTCTGTGTGGGTCCAAAATGACCCTCTGTGTGTTTGTGGGATTTGGAGGGCAGGTATCAAATAAGATGGATTTCTAAAGACTGAAGACAGAAATTTTAAAAAGGCCAGAGGGAGGGGGTTTTGGTGGCAAATAAACCTGAATAGTCTGTTCATAGGCTTATCAATTTAGATCTGGAAGGAACCTTAGAGACCATCTTGTTCCTTTTACAGGAGAAGAAACTGAGGGGCAGGGAGTGAGGAACCTGTCCAAGGTCACCCAGGCAGTAAATTGAGGAGCTGGGATTCAAAGGCAATCTTCTGACTCTCTCTGCAGGCTGTCTCCCTTCTCAGAGAATAAAAGTGGAAAACACAAAGTCTAGAGTTACCTTTGCCCCTTTGTGGGAGTCACCTTGGGGAAAACTTGCTGGAAGTTACACTCATCTCCCTTGCAGGAAACCAGACACTCCAAAGGGGCAGCTTAGCCAAATAAATAACAGTTTATTAAAGGCACTTGTCTCCACAGCAGGAAGCACATTGGGGTTGAGGAGGGGAGAGGTGAAGAAGGAGAGAGGAGGGCCTCTTTTGAAAAGGGTAAGAATCTTTTAAAAGATCCGTGATTTGAAACATTTGTCTGCAGATGGGAAACAGTAAGCAGGCCAGACTATTTCCAAACCTACCAGCAAAAAGAGAAATAAGCAGCTAACCATGAAGAAGGCAAAAGGAAAGAGGAGATGATGTGATAGCAGAAACCAGCCACAGATACAGAATAAAAAGGAGACAGGAAAACCTAAAATAATAATAGCCAACCCTTACATATAGCTTTAAGATTTATAAGCACTCTGCATTGTGGTTTCAGTCATTTTTCAGTTATGTCTGACTCTTTGTGACCCTACTTTGGGTTTTCTTGGCAAAGATACTGGAGTGGTTTACTGTTTCCTTCTCCAGCTCATTTTACAGATGAGAAAACTGAGGCAAATAGGGTCAAGTGACTTGCCCAGGGTCATACAGCTAGTAAGTGTCTGAGGCTGGATTTGAACTCATGAAGATGAGTCTTCCTGACTCCAGGCTAAGCACTTTATCCAATATGCCAGGTAGGTACCCCAAATGATCTTGAGAAAGTTATTTTCCATATACAAGCCCTAGCTTCCTTCTCTATAAAATGAGAGGGTTTGAATTGACAATTTCCAAAGTATCTTTCACTCTATCTAAATCCTGTGATTCCCCCTTGTAGGGAATGAATGAGGATTGAGGATCACTGGCCAGAAGTCACAGGATCTATGGCATATTTATTCAGGCATTGCTTGCTTACATGGCTTTATTTTCTAGATAAGAAAAAGCATTCACTCAGGGATGGAAGAGCGACGGGTAGATGCAAAGCTCAGAGGTCTTGGCAGCCTCTAGCTATGAAGTTTCATTGCCTGCAGGAAAAGATAGATTGGTAATCTCCCACATTTCTTGAATGTTTTGAAGTTTGCAAAATGCTTCCCCAAACCATGCCCCTCTTCAGTGGAATCCTTTCTTGTAGCGAAGAAGTACAGTTACATAGAAAAAATAGATGGTCAAAATATATTGACCATATATGACAGCCTCATTCTGGACTGGTAGTTCACCACATCTAGTAAGAGGAGGAAGGGATGTTTCATTATGTAGAGTCAATTAGTCCATTACATTGATGTGATTTCTGCCACCTTTTGGTGTTTTTGTTGGCTGAGGTGGGCACAAGTCTCCTTCTCTCCCCTCTAAGGGTTTGCACACATTATATGCACTTCTGGCTGGTCATCCTGAGTTTTGTCTTGCCACTGGACTTCGATGACTCTGGAAAAGAGAGTGAGGCTGAAGACTTTGTACAACTTTGTCTCACTTAAACCCAATTTACACGCAAGTGAAGACATCACCTCGTGTTCCCCATTGAAAATGAAGGATAAACAAAATCAATCTTGAGGAATCTTGATCTTTAAAAGAGGAGATCAGTCTCTTCTCCAAGCCTTTGGTTCATTATGTTCCCACCCTGGAGCCCCAGAGAAAATCTCTAAGAGTTTAGCTTTGGTTTATTTCTGGAGTCTCCCCAAAAGGAATGAATAAAGTCCTTTCTGGAAAGGTACTCATTGCACAATGTGAATCGAGTATAGGACAGCTATTTGTTTTGTCCATATAAGAAATAAAAGCATTGACCCACACTTAACACGTGCAGCAGCATGATCTGACATCAAATTTGAACCTTGTACATCCTCAATATGCCTTGCCCCTGGAGCCCCTCCCTCTCTCGGATTGGAGAGGGTGGACAGCAGAGAACTTCTCCCAGATCCTCCATTTAAGGAGTGCATCCAGGGCAGTGATCTCATTATTTCCCACCCAGCCACAGGACTTCATCAGCCTCCCCACCCACCCATTTTTCAGTGTGTGTGTGTGTGTGTGTGTGTGTGTGTGTGTGTGTGTGTGTGTGTGTGTGTGTTGTTCCCCGCCCCCATATGTGCCTAACACATATTATGCACTCAATAAATGTTTATTGATGACTATAAATCTTAGGTGATGGTGATTCTTAAAACATGAAAACATAAAACATTTTATGAGACTGCTGTGAAAGCATTTCACCTCCTTCTCAACTCTGATCTCTACCTGATCAGCTCATTCAAGGTCCATATCTTCTGGCAAAGCAGGGCATGGCTTGAGCTCATCCCTCAGGCATTGGTCATTTTCCCCAAGAAGCTGTTTCAGAAGTCACCTTCTGTTGGCAAACCAGTTGCTGATGGCAGGACCATCTAACCTACAAGGTTTCCATCAAAGATAGATACACCCATCTCAGGGTGCTGTCCACTCACCTGTGCTGGTCTGTAAGCATGCTCCCCTAAAGGGACAGCCATTGTTACATTTCCATTGTTATGGTCATTGTGGACCTTCTTCTCTGGATTTTGCTTATTTCCTGCTGCATCAGATTATGCAAGTCTTCTTATGTTTCTCTGAATTTTCCACGTTTATCACAATTACATTCATAACCACATTCTCTCTGGCCAACTCATGGGCCACCAGCCTCCTTCCACTTTTTTCTATAATAAAAAGTGCTGCTATGAATAGTTTCCTCTGTCTTAAATCTTCTTGCAGTCCCCTCATTTTAAATATGAGGAGATTGAGGGTCAGAGGTGACACTGACTTGCCCAAGGTTACCCAGACAGTAAGTGTCAGATTGAGGATTCAAATTCAGGTCTTTTAACTCCAATCTAGGACACCAAGACATTTGTAGAGCAGAGCCAGGACAAGGTCCTATAGGTGACTTGGCTTGAAGGGAGTGACCATGAATAAGACACAGAATTGGTGGAAGGAGTTTCCATACCAGGAGTTCCCTGATGAATCACAGATCTGTACAGAAACAAAGATAGCCCCATAACTAACAATGCTCTATATTTGTGTAGCTGGGTTTTTGCTTTCACAAATCACTTTCCTTTCTACTATCTCCTTTTATTTCTTAGTCAAATGTGAATGAGAAAAACCGTAATCTGAAGATTATGCAGAATTCTTCCTCACAATGTCTGAAATTCAATTTGGAGACAGTTTAATACAGTTGATAGAATACTAGAATAGTAGCCAGGAAGACCTGGTTTTGAATTCAGCCTCTGACACTAAGCCTCAGTTTCCTCACTTAGAAAGTGAGGATAGTAATAGCTCTAGCACCTACTTCATGGAGTTTTCTTGGGCTTAAAAGAGGTAATGGAGGTAAAGTACTTTGTAAACCTGAAAAAATAGTGTACAATTTTAGGGAGACTCCCACCCCACCACACCACATGTGGGTCCCCTCGTGTGATAAACATGGGAGGAAATGGGCAAGAGCTACATAGGATGGATTGCCATGGATGGGGTCAACTAATCAATCAGAATTTGGGTGCCCACCATGTGCCATCACACTAGGTGCTGGGGATGCAAAGCAAAAAAAATGAGGGAGTCTTTGACATCCATTAGGGGAAATGCCCACATCATTGATTTCCTAGGTGTCTTGGCATATTTGTGAACAGAAATGTATGTTGTTGCTATGGCTGCATTGTTGTTATTGTTATTATTATTATTTTCATTTTAAAATTGTATTCAGTTCAGTTAGAATGGTCCCAGGACAAGACACTATCCTGCTATTATTATTTTATGTTAAAATCTTGCAGACTTATACAGATGGGTAAAAGAACCAATTTTTAGTTAAATTAAAGTTTTGGGATATATGGCAACAAGTGGTGTAGTAGATAGAGCGCCAGACCTGGAATCAGGAAGACCTGAGTTCAGATCTGGCCTCAGACACTTTCTAGCTGTGTGACCCTAGGCAAGTCACTTAACCCTGTCAAATGAACTGGAGAAGGAAATGGCAAATCACTTGCCAAGAAAACCCCAAATGGGGTCATGAAGAGTCAGGCATGACTGAACAACAACAAATATCCCTAACCTTTATGTATTTCCTGAACAGCATAAATAGCATGGACCTTTCTTCTTCATAGCAGCAGCATCTTTGCTACAGTGCCCTGGAAAGCAGAAATTAGGACTCTCATATCTCTGAGAATTAATGATTTACAGGACAGAGTGCTGAACTGGGGGGGTCAAGAAATCCTGGGCTTAAATGCTGCCTCACGTATTTACTAGCTCTATGACTATAGACTTCTCTGGGTCTCAATTTCCTCATCTGTGAAATGGGGATAACAATGGCTATGGTACCAATGTCACAGGGTTGTCATGAGGTCCAAGTGAGATAATGTATGAGAAGTGCAATATAAATGTTGTTTATTGTGGATTTTATTCCCAAACGTAAAGAGAGGATAGAGAGTCTTACACATAGCCTAGGAAATAGCTGTGAATGAATTTCTGTGCCTTTCTGAGTGTGACATCTCCTTTGGAGACATGTGGTGGTGGAGGGGAAGGGGGATCAACTATCCTACTCCCTCCGATTTCCCAACTTTAATTTTTGGATTCTTCTAAGTTATATCAGTGACTAGGGAATGCACTTATGCCTTCAGGCATCTCCCTAGGGAGGAAGAATGTTTGAAGAAGAAAAAGCCATGGGTCTAGAGACAGAGTACTGGACTCAAATCCTGCCTAGGCTATCTTACCAGCTTAGTGACTTTGGGCAAGCTACTCCCCCTTTCTAGGGTTTAGTAAAGTAAGGGAGTTAAAAGGAAGACCTCATAGCTCTCTCCCAGTTCTGACATTGTCTTTTCTAAGATCTCTCCCAGCTTTGATATTCTCTGTCCTAAGGTCTATTTCTTTCGGTTCCATCTTTTGCCACCATCTTTTACTACTGACCTTGTGTAAATCACTTTAGGTTCATTATCTGGGGGTATTTTCATTTTCTTCCCCTGGGAACAAGGATATGCTGGAATGGGGTCATACTGGCTGAGGAGAGAGCCAATTGTTAAATTTCCAGTGTGAACATTTACACCTGTGAAATTGGCAAACAAGTCAGGGCTTGAGTTATTGTTTTGTTGATTTCTAGACTTAAGAAAGTAATGGGAAAATGTTAATAATTCAGGTAAATTGACAAGCGTGTCATGCTTGTCTCTTTGTCTGTTTTTTTCCCCAGAGATCTAATTGTTAAGCATTTACCAGCATATTTACCTGCCTGGGAATCTGCAGAAAATTATCTAAAGAGCTACCATTCACCAGGAGCATAGCCAGCAATCCTCATTAGGCATTTCCAAATTTTCTTTCCTGTTCGGCTACATAGGCACATACATGAAGAAAGGTCCTTCCTAAGAAGATTTTAATAGAATGTGTGGTCATTGGCCAAATGAATTGTAAGTGACTTGAGGACTTGATTAATTTCCCCCTTAACCAATATGAGAATGACTTAATCCCTTAGGCTGTTTCTGGAGTAACACATTGTTTATTTCCCTTCTTCCCTTTCAGCTAGCATACTGTCAGTCTACAGATATGGATTATCTTTAGAAGAAGATACTCAGATGGGATTTACTCCATAGTGAGATATTGCCTGATCTCGTCTTTATGCAATGGGCAGAGGGGAGAGGAAGACAGAAACAGAGCCAGAAAGAGACAGATATGGAAAGAAAAAAAGACAGAATCATGGAGAGACACAGAGAGAAAGAGACAGAAAAACAGGGAAAGAGATAGAAAACAGAGATAGATCAACATAAAGAAAGGGAGACAGAGAAACAGAGATACAGAGACAGAGAGACAGAAGGAGAAGGGAGGGAAGAAAGAAGACAGACATAGACCATCTAAAACCTTCTTACCCAAAAGTTCAATCTCCTTGAATTCCAAGAATTCAAGACTCCAAATGTTCTTTTAAATTTTTTTTAAGGCCCAAACTGCTGCTAAGAGAGAGCTAAATTATCTGCCTTGACTCTTCCCTTCTGCCTACTTTTCCTATTTACTCTTTGGAGGAAGAGCTGGTGAAGAGTGAAGAGGTCAGTAACAGGGTCTGAAGGGAGATGGGTCTACTGAAGCAGCAACGTACCCTGGAGAAGAAATAGGAGGCAGGATATGTTGGTCAGTTCAGGCCATCCACCACTGCCTCATCTTCCCTCAGACCCTAATGGAGTGGAACCCAAGATCCTTGGTGAGAGTAATGTCCACAGCCCAATCATGCTGGGGAGGATGCACCCTGGCACCTGCTCCTCCTGGTGTTACAGTCACAGAGACTGAAGACTCAGAAAGGACAGTCCTTGTTACTAAAGTCTTTGATGCTGCCAAATGGTTCAAAATCAGAAATGGATAGGATTTTATCAGTGGAAATGATATAATGAAGTAGTGTTACTGCTTGCTTTGCCTCTACACCCTAAGGACCATGGGGCCTTTCCATTTGATGGGCAGATACAACCTTCCCTAAGTGTTGCCTTCCACATTAGAATGTGAGCCCCTTGAGAGGAGGGACTGTCTGACTTCTCTTTTTTTTTCCTTTTCCTTTTCCTTTTCTTTTTTTTTGCAAGGCAATCAGGGTTAAGTGACTCACCCAGGGTCACACAACTAGTAAGTGTCAAGTGTCTGAAGCTTTAGGTCCTCCTGACTCCAGGGCCGGTGCTCTATCTCCTACACCACTTAGCTGCCCCTATGTCTGCCTTTTCTATTTATATCCTCAGCACTTTACACAGTGCTCTGCACATAGTAAGTGTTTAATAAATGTTTATTCTTTCATACCTTCACTTTTTTTCTTCAATGCAATATGAGTGTATACCCCTGAGAGGCAATGATGTATAGTGGATAGAGTGTTGTACTTGTAATGAGGAAGACCTGGATAGATCACTGGGCTTGGTGTCAGGAAGACCAGAGTTCAAATCCTGCATATAACACTTACTTTGCCATATGACCCTGAGCAAGTCAATAAACCTTTCCAAGCCTCAACTTCCTCACTTGTTATATGGAGATAATAATAGCACTTCACAGGATTGTTGTGGGAATCAAATGAGATGTAAAACAAATTGCAACCCTTAAAGTGCTATGTAAATGCAATTATTATTCTTGTTGTTGTTATTATATCTCATCTGTCACTTATTACCTGTGTGACCATAGGCAAATCACGGCACCCCTGTGAGCCAGAGGCAACTCCCCAAGACCTCTTCTACTCTTTGGCATGTACATTCCCTCAACAAAATTGTTGTTGACCCTTTCTCCTTGAAGAGGACCGATGACATCATGAGGGTGATAGATTGTACATTCCCCAATTGCAGGAACGATGCCTTTGTTTCCTTTGGAATTTTCTCCAGTGCTCTGAACAAGAGAAGACCTCACCAAATGTCTATAAATTGACCATCTCTGTAGACTTTACAAGGAGGAAAAGGAATCACGTATAATTCATGGCTAACTAGCTGGCTACAGTATCCCCAAATCCCAGATGCTAAGTTGGGAGGGAGTTCAGAGGACATCTCCTACAACCTGACCTAAGTAGGAGACCCCTTTCAAACATCTATAATTACTATTCAGTTTAATCTAAAGTGCTCACCGTGTGCTAGGTGGAGAAGGTATGTGGGAGTAATGGATCTTGTTGAACTGGGGATTCAGGAAGACCTGGGTTCAAATCTAGCCTCAGATACTTGGCACTTACTAGCTGCGTGACTCTGGGCAAGTCACTTAACCCCGACTCGTGAATGGGCAGCTAGGTGGTGTGGTAGATAGAATACTGGCTCTGGAGGCAGGAGGAACTGTGTTCAAATTTGGCCTCAGACACTTACTAGCTGTATGACCCTGGGCAAGTCACTTAACCCCCATTGCCTCTGATGAATGAATGAATAAATAAAATGAGGTTGATGTCCAAAGACAAGGGGTAGAAGTGGGGAGTTTGGTACTCAGTACCTAGCAGACCTCGTGGAAGGCAGTTTCAGAAGTTAGTCTCTTTCTCCAAGTGAGGCTATACCCAGACACTTCCCATCTGCTAGATAACTGTCCTATCCTTAAGCTTCTTCAGTGGAATGGAATTTCTTATCTTTTCTCTGTGACAGAGTAGAAGGAGCTGTAGCTCCATATTCAGAGGATGCTTCCTGCCTGGCTCAGACCAAGTGCTTAATAAATGCCTTTTCCCTTTCCTCCCCCAACTACTCGTGTGATGCTGGTCAAGTCACTTAACCCCTATTTGTCTTAGTTTCCTCATTTGTAAAATGAGGAGATTGAATTAGCTGACCTCTCAAATCCATTTAGCTCTATATTCATAAACACTGGCAGCTATGTGTCACAGTGGAGTCAAGAAGACCTGAATTAAAATCCACCCTCAGACAACTGCTAGATTGTGACCTTGGGCAAGTCACTTAACCTTTGTCATCCTCATTATCCTCATCGGTAAAATGGGGGTAATAATATCACCTGCTTCTCAGGAGTGTTGTGAGGATAAAATGAGATAATATTTGTAAGGTTGTTGAAATCTTCAAGCACCATCGAAACATTAGCTATTGTTACAATTAGGTACTAGGATTCTACAAGATCTAGAGATTCAGTATGGAAAGGGTACTGATCTTGGAGGGACCTGAGTTCAAATTGTATTTGTGTGATTTTGAGCAGGTCACAGCCTCTCAGCCTCAGTTTCCTCTTCTTTAAAATAGGTATAATGGTATTTTTCTCACAGGGTTGCTGCTGTGATGAAAGGACTTTGCTAAACCTTCAAGAGATAATAATTTTTAAAGAGATAAATAATTTTTTTTAAAAAGAGAGATAAAAATCTGACTTCCTGTATTATTGGAGCTGGAAGGGGCCTTAGAAATCTTAAAGTCCCGGAGAGGACAAGATCACATAGCTATAAATAGCTAGCATTTATCTAGGGCTTTAAGGCTTGCAAAGCCCATGAAAAATATTATCTCATTTGATCTTCACAGCAACTTGGGATTTTACAAATGAGGAAACTGAGGCAGATGGCAGTTATGTGACTTGCCCAGGTTCACACAATCAGAAAGTATCTGAGGTCAGAGTTGAATCGTCTTCCTTACTCCAGGTCCTGTGATCTGTTCTGTCTTCAGTTATTCTATTAAGAACCAGAGCCAGGATTTTAACCTACCCCTTTCGACTTTTGAGACAATGTGTTTCACTGGTTTCAGAATCAGAGGACATTGCGTCAATCCTGGTTCTGCCACTTAATGGCAGGACCAGAAGAATAGATTGTAATATCCATGAGGGCAGGACAGTTTCAGTTTTGTCTTTATATCTTTAATGTCTAGCACTAGGTGGCACAGGGGATAGAGTGGAGTTAAGAAGACCTGAGTTCAAATGTGGCCTCGGACACTTCCTAGCTGTGTGGCCCTGGGAAAGTCACTTAAACCTATGTGCCTCAGTTTCCTCATCTATAAATGAATTGGAGAAGGAAATGGCAAACCACTCCAGAATCTTTGCCAAGAAAATGCCAAATGGGTTCACGAGGAGTCGGACGTGACTGAAACAACTGAACAACAATGTAATAGATGCTTATCGAATTGACAAATCCCCCTTTCAGATTACCTTTCTCTACTCTGCATGTAGTTGTATGGATTGAGCTGTGTGTTGTCTCCCACCTTAGAACCAGAGCTCCTTAAAGGCAGGGATCATGCTTTGCCTTAGCACAGTCTTGGATTAGTTGTTGAATGACTGACTGATGATACAAGGCATTGGAGGAAGCGTGGAAAGAGGCCAGGATTTGGAGTCACACACTCATAGATGGAGAACCGGAAGGAACCATAGCCCATCTAGCCAAGGCCCTTGATTTTACAGATGAGGAAACAAACCAGAAGAGTTTCTGTGATTTGACCAATTTTAAGTGGAATCGGAACCCAGGTTCTATGACCCTATCTCCCCACTGCTTTCTCTATTTCCCTGCACAGCCTGCCTCTGCCTCTGCCTCCCTTTGCCTGCCTCTCTGTGTTTCTGTTTCTCTGTCTCTGTCCCTCATTCCTTTCCTTTTTGTTTCTGTTCTAGAAACTTTACTTCTAAGACAAAACAAATTTCCGTTTTGGCCTTCAGATACTTAGAATTAGAAAAGGAGGAGAAGGGGGTGGCAGCCCAGACAGAGAGGGAGGCATGGAAGGAGGGAAGCAAAGAAGGAAGCAGACAGTGAGGGAGGGAAGCAGGGAGAGAGGGATGCAGAGAGGAAAGCAGGGAGGGAGGCAGGCAGGGAGCCAGGGAGAGAAGAGTACAAATAGCCCCTCAAGAATCCATCACGTGCAGGAGATGAGATTCTAAAAAGAAGGGGAGGGCCAACTTACAGAGTTTTCTTTATAGGCTCCCCTTTGACTTTGGGAGCAGCGGATTCTTTTGATTACCCTTTTGGTCCAGCTCGGGGCAGGTCTTCCTCCCGCTCCCCCCATAACGCCTCTTCTCCTTCCCCCTCCTATGCCTCCCAGCCCCCATGTCCTGAGGCAGCGCTGTGGTGGGGCAGACCCCATTTTATTGGTGGTGATATACTGCGGCTAATTCCCTTAATCTAGACCTTGCTGCTTGCCCATAAAAGCCAGACCTACCTCAGGTATTGCCCTTCCTGGATCAAAGTGGACAGTGGGTGGTGGGCGGTGTGTGTGTGTGTGTGTGTGTGTGTGTGTGTGTGTGTGTGTGTGTGTGTGTATAGTACTGGGGAGCAGAGGACAGGCTTGTCAAAATAAACAAAGACACACCTATGTCCGCTGCTGCCCCCATTCCCCATCTGTGGACCCTCCCATCGGCTCCGGCAGCTGCCGCTGGGAGGGTGACGATCAAGGCAGAGAACAGCTTAGGTGAAACCTCTCTGCCTTCTCCTCCAAGACAAGCTGGGATTTACTGTGAGGTGTTCTTCTGAGGGCCGAAGAATACATGGCCTTCTCCTTCCATCTACCCCCAAGCCATCCGTTGAGTGGGTGCTTGAGGCTCTGCCTGAAAGGAGATGATGTCACAGATAAAAAGATCTCCGGGCTGGAGGTGCCACTGAGGCCAGGCCGGCAGAGGGTCTTCAACCTGAGGGCCTGGAGGTTCTGCCTGCACAGGGGGAAAGCTGGGAGGGGCCTTAGAACAGGGGATGTCAGAGCTGGGAGGGGCCTTAGAACTGGAAAAAGTTGGAGCTGGTCTTAGAATTCAGACTGCTCAGATATTTAGGCAATAAAGAGAATCTTTAATCTCCAAACACAGAAACCATCCTTTCGCGTCATGCAAAGAGTCCAGCCTCTTTCAGCAGTTACTAAGTTGGTGGCAGGGGGACATGACCCCTCACAGCCCTTTCTCTCAAAAAGTTTAAAAGCAAATAGGAGGGAGAAGGGAAGGCTAAGTGGTGGTCGGTGGCCAGAGGCCTGTGGGCATTCCAACTACAACCATCCACAACTTAATGCCGGAGGCTCGGAGGCTCAGAGGCATTTGCCTGACTTTCCCATGCTGACACAATAACCATAATGGGTCTTTGTCTGAGACATATAATTCCCCTGGGCCTCAGTTTCCCCATCTGTAAAAGGAGAGTGCTGAATCAGATGACCTCTAAGTTCCCTTCCATTTCTAAATCTATGTCTCTCTTCTCTAATGGTCCAAGGCAAACTGTCTCTTTAAGTCTTGCTAAGTCCTTTGCCCACATCATCTTATATAATTCTCACTTTGTGAAGTAGGTACTATTTTTTTTTTTTGGGTGAGGCAATCAGGGTTAAGTGCCTTGCCCAAGGTCACACAGCTAGTAAGTGTTAAGTGTCAAGTGTCTGAGGCCACATTTGAACTCAAGTCCTCCTGACTCTACGACCAGAGCTCTATCCACTGCCTCACCTAGCTGCCCAGTAGATACTATTAATATTCACATTTTGGGGATGAGCAAACTGAGACTGAGAGATGTTCACATACTTTCTTGGGCAGAGTGTGTCCAAGGTGGACCTCAAATCCAAGGCTTGTCAATTCCCAATTTCTCCAACACAGTTAATGTCAAATTCAGGATTTGAACACAGGTCTTCCTAATTCCAAATCTAGCATTCTCTCCATGCCTATCCTCTGATGATGGTAAAAATCACTGGCTTTGTGGTCAAAGAACTTGGAGCGGAATCTCAATTTTGCTACTTAATAGTGTGTGATTTTGGGCAGGTGATTTCCCCTCTATTGACCTCTGTTTCTTTCTTTCTTTTTTTATTTTTTCTTTCTTTTTTAAATAAGTAGTTTTATATATATATATATATACATATATATGTATATATATATACACACACATACACATATATACACGTATATACATATATACACATATATACATATATATACATATATGTATATATATATTTGATGCTCCTTTTATTTATTTTTTAATTTTAAAATTTTATTTATTTATTTGTTTTTAGTTTTCAACATTCGCTTCTATAAGATTTTGAGTTCTGAATTTTCTCTCCCCAAGGTGGCAGGCAATCTGATATAGGTTCTACATGTACAATCATATTAAACATATTTCCACATTAGTCATGTTGTAAAGAAGAATCAGAACCACAGGGAAAACCCATGGACCTCAGCTTCATCATCTGGAAAAGAAGGGAGATAAAATTAGATGAACTCATTTCTTTTCCTGTTCTGTATACTATGAATTAATTACAAAACCAAGCAATGATAATTATAGCTAACATTTACATAGCATTTAAAATTGACTCTTATCACAAGCTTGGGAGGTAGGTACTATTATTGTTCCCATTTTACTGATGAGTAAATTAGAGGCTGAGTATCTAGGTGGCACAGTGGATAGAGCATTGGACCTGAAGTCAGGGAGACTCATCTTCATGAATTTGAATCTGGCCTCAGACACTTACTAGCTGTTTGACCCTGGGCAAGTCACTTAACCCTTTTTGCCTTAGTTTCTGCTGAAGAAGGAAATGGCAAACTGCTCTAGTATCTTTGCCAAGAGAACCCCAAATGTGGTCATGGAGAGTCAAACACGACTGCAACGACTGAACAAAAACAAATTAGAGGCTAGCAGCAATTAAGTGACTTGCCCAGTCAGATGGATGGTAAACAGGATTTGAACTCAGGGCTTCCTGCCTCTAGATGCTGCCTTTCATCCTCGTTGCCACTGGTCAGTGCAACAAAGATGTTAAAATATGACGGTAATCTGTGGAATGGGGGTTCACTCTACTGAGTGGTCCTTACCCTCTCATTTCTTCTCTGAAACAATCTTGGGGAAGGTAGAATCTATATTGAAGCCAGGCATGACAAGGGCTAGGAATTTATTTCTCATGAATTTCTAAGACAAGAAGACCTAACTATTTTATGATGCACCTAATAGACCCAAGACATTGGTGGTGCTGTATCTTCCCCCAGATGGCCATGGGGATAGAGTGCACCATGTTTGATGGTTTTCATGAAACGCGATCTTGACACTGACCTTGGACAAAGCAGCCTGTGCTCCTTGCCTCATTTGTGAAGTGGATAGAATTCTGATGGAGCTTCGGAAGCTCCCTTAGGGCGTGCACTCTGGCCAGGTTAGCCAACCAGCTGAACTCTGTAGCTCCTAAATATAAGGCTGTGGGTGGTTCTTATTTTAATCTATGTCATTGGGATGGCGGAAGAATCAGTTTCCTTGAAACAGACCGAGTACCTAGAATGAGCAATAGAGACCAAAAGATATACTGTAAAGAGAGTTAGATGTGGAATCAGAAGATCTCAGTTCAGTTATCATCTCTGACACTCTCTGTTTGACCTATCTGGGCCTCAGTTTCCTCCTCTGTAAAGTGAAGGGGTTGGGCTAGATGGCCTTTGAGGTCCTGCTCTTGAGCTCCCATGAGCCTCTGGTCAGTCCTCACCCAGCCCACTTTTCTAACCCAGGCTGTCTCAGGTCCCGGGCCAATGAACACTGATGGTGATCTATGAAGGTAACTGTGTGAGAGCCTCTGTCTTCTCATCTGCAATAAGTGGGTTATAGTATCTGCAGTCCCTAACCCATAGGACTCATTGTTCGCTGCTGTTCAGTTGTGTCCAACTCTCCATGACTCCATTTGGGGTTTTCTGGGCAAAGATACTTGAGTGGTTTGTCATTTCCTTCTCTAGCTCATTTTACAATGAAGGACACTGAGATGAACAGTGTTAAGGGACTTACCCAGGGTCACACAGTTAGTAAGTGTTTGAAGCTAGATTTGAACCCAGGAAGATGAGTCTTCCTGATTTTAAGCCCAGTGTGCTTATGGTGCTACCTAGCTGGCCGTAGGGCTCTTAGGAACCTCAAACATGATAATATTTCTAAAATTCTTTGCAAACGTCATAGCATTCTACAAATATAAGTTACCATCATCATCATCACCACCACCACCACTACCATCAGCATCATTATCCTTTATTAGCAAAGAAAGATTAAATGAAGCATCTTGGCATAGGGGGTATCATACTTGAGTGAGAGCCAGGAAGACTGGGGCTCCAATCCTGTTTCCATAGCTTGCTATCTGTGTGACCATGGGCAAAGCACTTAAGCTCTCTGAGCATTTGTAAAATGAGGGGTTTGGCCTAGATTACGCCTAAAGTCTATGAACCTACCTTCCTTCCTCAGTGATCTCATTGCTTTCCTCTCTTCTCACTCTCCAAGGGTCTTCATGAACTTTCTGTTTGAACCCTCCAAGGTCTTTGGGAAAGAAGGTGCCATCATGGTGATGGATGGTCAAGGTAGAGAACGGGGGATCCAAGCGGCATCCTGACTCCAAACCCGAGGGACGAGAGGCTGAGTCTGCTAGGCCAAAAAGGGCTTTGAAATTGGATCCGTTCATATAATAATTCACCCATCTGAAAGGAATCAAAGGGTAAGGGGACAGAGTAATGGCCAGGAATGAACCTGACTGGAAGGGATGCCTTGGGACAAGGAAGGAGGGGCCTGTGGGGACACTTCCTGTGGCATCCTTTGCTGCTGGGCCCGTTGGGAGGGTAATGGGGGAGGGAGCTGACATCACTGGGTTGGAATGTCAGTAACGTAACACCTCGGACACTCAGTGTTAGGGCTGCCCATTTTATTGGTCTGGTTCTTCTCTCTGGTTAATATCAGAGAGTGTTTTCCAAAGACAAGCAGTAAAGGGAGTTGGGGGGGGATGGGAAGGGCGAATGGGAGTTTTATAGCCTGTGAAACTCAGCTTTCCCAGGCTGGCTGTCCGCTGACCTGACGCTGCCTCTTGCTGTCGGAGTTGGCCTGGGTGGACTCTGGCTTGTGATGAGGTGGGTTTGGACCACCCTCCACCCCCAGCCTATCTACTGACATCCAAGAATGGCACGCCCATTCCACTCCAGCTGCCCATGTCATAAGCTGTGTGCATGAGACATTGCATAAACGAAAGCTCCTGGTTGAGCTCATTTTTTCCAGTAAAACGAGAGTTCATCAAAAGAATGCAGTGTGACCTAATGGGCAGGACGCTGTACTTAAATCCCACTTCAGAAACTTATTAACTGTGTAACCACGGGGCTAGAACATTGTAATACAGTGGAAAGAGAGCTGGGGTTAGAGTCTGGGGACCCAGGTTCGAATCCTGTCTCAGTTACTTCTGTCCTACCTGTATTACCTTAAGCAAGTCACTTAACATCCTTGAGCCCAGTTTCCTCATCTGTAAAATATGAGGCCTGGAACAGATGACCTCTAAGCTCTCTTCAAACTTTAAATCCCTGATCCTATAGGTCACTTCAGCTCTCTGAATCTGAGTTACTTCATCTGTAAAATGGAGATAATAATACTTACGAAGTAAAGCTTAAATAAAATGATTGTAAGGTACCTTATACATTTTAGGCACTATGGAATGTTAAATTTTGGTTCTAATTATTTGAAATAGGAATAATAGCTAGTATTTAAATATTCCTTTAAGTTATGTGAGCACTTACTGTAGATTACCTCATCTGGTTCTCACAACAAACCTGGGAGGTAAGTACTATTATAATCCCCATTTTACATATAAGGAAACTGAGGCTGGAAAAAATTAAGTGACTTGCCCAGGGTCACAGAGCTGGGGAGTGGTAATGGTAGGATTTGAATTCAAGTGTTTCTGACTCCACGTACAGCACTCTGCCCATTGTGACACATCTTGTCAAATATATATGTGCATGTGTGTGTGTGTGTGTATGTGTGTGTATGTGTGTGTATGTATATGTGTGTGTATGTGTGTATGTGTATGTATATATATATATTTTTTTTTTGGGGGGGGAGAGTCCTGGTTTCTAGCCCTTGGGAAAACTTTTCTAAAATGTTTGAATCCATCTTCCTGTTATTACTATGCTACCATAGTTGCTAATATATATCTTATTATTGTAATAAATAATGTCTAATAATTACTGAAATTTACATAGAACTCTAAGATTTGAAAGCCCTCTACAAGTGCTCTCATTTGGGTTTTAAAGTAACTCTTGGTAGGTGGCTACTATGGGTATTAATATCCCTATTTTATAGGTGAGGAAGCAGCCTCACGGAGGGTCACAGAGCTGATAAACTTTGGAAGCAGGATTGGAATCCCAGTCTTCCTGGCTCTAAGTAATGTAGTCTATGCACTGTGCCAGGATACTTCATTTTATCTCTCTTTGTTACCTAGTCTGATAACAGCAATAATAATAATAATCATAATAATAATAATAATCATAATAATAGAAATTTGTGGAGCACTTTAAAGAGTATGCACTGTAAGTATGTTATCTTGACTGAGGCTCCCAATGCCCTGTGAGTAAAGGAATGTGGATAGGAGAATCCCATCTAGTCCAACCACTTCTTTTCATAAATGAGGAAACTGAGGCCCAAAAACGATTTGCCCGAAGTCAGTGTTCAGAAGCATAATTTGAACCTGGCTCCTCTGAATCCAGAGGGGCAGCTAGGGGTTGCCATAGTGCATAGAGTGCCAGGCCTGGGGTCAGGAAGACTCATCTTCATGAGTTCAAATCCGGCCTCAGACGCATACTAGCTATGTGACCCTTGGCAAGCCACTTAACCCTGGCTGCCTCAGTTTCCTACTCTATAAAATGGGCTGGAGAAGAAATGGAAAACTTCTCCAGTAACTCTGCCAAGAAAACCCCAAATGGAGTCACGTAGAGTCAGGTGTGACTGAAATGACTGAATAAAAAAAACAAACAAAGAAACATTTATATAGCATTTGAGGAGTTACAAAGTGCTTTATAAATACAATCTCATTTTTATTTTGATCCATGGAGATGACCCTGGGACCCTTCAACCTACAGCCTAAAGGTTCTTTACCCCTATGGCAAGTGAGGAGACCAGACTGAAGAGGCAGTGATGTCAGGAAGAGAAAATATAATTGGTAGCCATGTAATAGTGCTTTGGATGTTAGTAGAGTGCTTTTCTTATATTATGCTATTGGAGCTTGGTAACAATCCTGTGAAGTAGATACTATGTACTGGTATCCTTAGCCCTATCTGATGGATGAGGAATGTGGAACTCAGAGAGGGCAGCTGACTTGCCCATGGTCACACAGCTAGGAGGTACCTGAGGTGAGATTTGAACCTGGTCTTCCTGATTCTAGTTGCCTATCTGATGGACTGTGCTGCACCGACCTCTGATACAGAGGTTCTTTACATTTTTTGTGTGTGTCTGGATCCCTTTGGCAATCTGGGGGAGCCTATAGAACCCCAATAGGATCATGCTTTTAAATAATTGAAGAAAATGCTGCATTTCAGTTAGAGCTTAGTGAAAATAAAGACGGAATTTTTTTCACCATCCAAGTTCATAGACACATTGAAATATGTCCACAGGGGTCTGTGGACCTCAGGTTTTAAATTCCCTAACAAGACTTTTAAAGAAGGAGGTGCTTAATAAGGTGGTATTTAAGGACATAAGGATTTGGAAAGGGCTTTACAAATATTATCTCATTTTACCCTCACGATAACACTGGGAATAATTATTATTATCACCATTTTGCAATCAAAGAAACTAAGGCAGAGAGAGGTTAAAGAATACGCTCATGATATATAGCTAGTAAATGTATGAGACTGAATTTGAACTCAGGTCTTCTTGACTCCAGTTCCAGATCTCTGTCCACTGACGGGGACACCTGGCTGCCTTAAGAGATATATTGTAAATCTAATTCCCTCATTTTTCAAATGAGGAAACTGAGGCAGAGAGAGTTTAAGTGAAGTGGTAGTATTTTTCAGAACCACTGAGATTCAAACCCAGTTCATCTGACTTATAGATATACATCTTGGAGCAACCTACCTTTAAAAGTCATTAAATCCAACCTCCTCATTTAACAAATAAGGAAACTGAGGCTCAGAGAGGTTAAGTGACTTACCCAAGGTCACACAGGGAGGGTGGCTGAGCTAGGATTTGAACCCATGTCCTCTGACTCTAAATCTCATGCCCTTTCCTCTATACCACACTGTCCATCCAGCTGCCTAGACTGTGACCTGTCTCTTTTCTGCCTTTCCTTAAATAGCACCCCTACCTCCATCATCTTCTTTTAATGATGCCACCCCAAATTATGACCATTTTTCTGCTTCTGTGCCGTGGGAGGCAGGCAACAAACATTATTTAGGCACTTACCAGATGCTAGGGATATAAATCCAAGCAAAAAGAAAGAGGGTCTTTGCCCTCAAGGAGCTTACAATCCAATGGCAGTGCCATAATGCACAAAGTGCTGGGCCTGGAGTCAGGAGGACTTGAGTTCAAATGTGACCTCAGACACTTGCTAGCTTTGTGACCTTGGGCAAGCCGCTTAACCTCCATTTGCCTTAGTTTCCTTATCTATCAAATGGGGATAATAATGGTGCCTAACTCCCAGGGTCCTCAGTAGGACCTAATGAGACAATAATTGTAAAGCACTTAGCACAGTCTATATGCCACAGACTGGTACATAATAAGTACTATATATAATTAGCTATTATTATTATTATCAATGGGGAAAGACAATATGGAGGGTGGAGAATGGTGTCAAAGTTCAGAGAGTCAGAACCAGATCCAGGGAGGGGAATGAAAGATGGCTGGTCTGGCTGGGCCTCTCCCCCAAATTGAAGCCCCAGGAGAAATTCACCAGTGGAAAGCTGGCATGGTGGGGAGATATACAGGGTGAGAAGGTTCTAGGTCTGAAGGAAGTTCCAGGATGACATGGCCACCAAGGCATGAGGGGCCATATGTTCCCAATTCTCTCTTCTGTGCATTTCCTTAGTTCCTGATGGGGTCACTTCTAACTTTGTAGCCATATCTCTTTCTTTCTGAATAATGCCTGCATCCCTCTCGCCATTGTCTCCTTGCATTGTCTCAGTTTCCCTAAATGTAGCTCCCTTACCTGGCTCCTTCCTTCAACTCTCTTGTGTACTTTTTCCTTTCCCCCTCTGCTAACCTAAAGCATAGACTCCCATGATTAGCCAGAACTTTCATCAACCAACATCAGAACAATGATCCCTACACTGTTCTCAACACAGGGCCGTCCAGCCTTGACCTGAAGCCTTCCAGCGACAGGGAAACCACTGCCTGCCAAGGCAGTCTGTTTTGTTTTGGATCTCCGGTGGCTAAGAAGCTTTTCCTTACTGAAGCTGAAACTGACCTCTATGGCGGCCATCCATTGCTCCTATTTCTGGTCCATAGAGTCAAGCAGAGTACATCTGATCCCTTTTCTATGTGACGGCCGTCAGATATTGAAGAAAGTGATCATCTCGCCCCAGCCTTCTCTTCTCCAGGCTAAGCATCCCTAGTTCCTTCAGCCAATCCTAATATGGCAGCGACTTTAGGCCTTTCTTCATCTTGGTGGTCCTCCTCTGGAGGTTCTCTGGATTGTCAACCTAAGCCGTTGGGCTCACAACCCACCATATACTTCAGGCATGGTCTGTCCAAGAGAGAAAACAGCAAGGTGTTCACCTCTCTTGTCATCAATATTGCTTCCGCCAAAGTAGTTTAATATCACATTGGGGGCCATCTCCAGTTGTCCTGATCTGTATCTTGCCCCTGGCCCCAGATGGCTCTGGAGGAGGGAGTGAAGCTGGTGACCTTGCATAGCTCTCCCTCACTTAAATCCAATTCACTTGTAAGTCACGACATCATCTTCCTGATGTCATTGAGACAGAAGGACAAACAAAAACAACAATAACAACATCACATTAGCTTTCCCAGTTGGTATCTCCTTGTCCTCAGTCTCTTCCTGTCTATTGGCTGCTTCCCCATTGCTTAAAATATACAGTGTCTCTCCTATCTTCAAAAACAAAAACACCTGCTCTGACTTGATTTACCCATTCCTGCTATGAGCCCTGCCTTTTGTGGCTAGACTCCTTAGGAAGGCTGTCTACTATGGATGCCTCCACTTTCTCCTCTATCTTCACTCTTTTTTTAAAAATTATTTTATTTTCAACTCAGGAAATAAAACATGCATTTTCATAACACAGTACAATAGAAAGATGATTGCGCATAAAACTGCAAATCTGCCACATACAACTTTCTATTCCCTTCAAATATACAACAAAGTTATCCTGCAAATTTCTTTTTTTTTCTTTTTTCTTTTCCCCACCCCTGGTGGCTACCATTAGACACAAATAGGCATATATATGTAAAATTATTCTATATATACTCCTATTTATCTGTTCTTTCTCCAGATGCAGATAGCATCTCTCTTCAAAGGTCTTTTATTTTTAATTTGTGTATTTATAATAGTCAAAATGACTTAGTTGCACAAAAAAATTGTTGTTACTATATACAATCTTCACTCTTTATAAGCTGACTTCTGACATCATTCTTCAACTAATGATCTCTCTTTTTTAAAAAAATATGTTTTGAAATATATTTGTTTTAGTCAATCAATGCTGTCTTCTTGCCTCCCATCCCAATATCACTACCCTGAGGAAAAGAGAAATGCAAAAACCATTACAAATATGTATAGTCGATCAAAATATTGGCTATGTCCAAAAACACCCTTTGTCTCATTGTGCGGTCTGAGTCCTTCACCTCCATAGTGAGAGGCAGATAGCATATTTCATCATTAGTCTTCTGGAAACCTGGTTGGTCATTGCACTGATAAGAGTTTAGCACAATAGTATTCTATCATATTTGCATGCATAATTTATTCATCCATTCCCCAATTTATGGGCACTCCCTCAGATTCCCATTCTTTGCCACCTAAAAAAGAGTTATAAATATTGTTATTTTTGTCTCCACCAAAATTGAGGTTCATAGAGTTTACTAAGTATGTTTCCTTCCATCAGTACCTCCCTTCTCATCCATATACTGACCACATACTGGCCAATGCCCATGAATCACTCAATTCTAACTGTTTTCTGCATTGGAGGCTGAGTTCTGCTTCAGCCAGTCATCGGTCTTTGGTGTTATTTGTAAACAACTTTGACTTGGCTTTCAAGATAGCCTAGCTAGACCTCTCCGTGGTCCCTGTGTCTGCTCCTTGGTCATGATACTGAGAATAAGTCTGCCTCCTTTCCCTCCCCCTGCCTCCAACTCTTCTCCTTCCCAGAGTTTCTGCTTTGGGTCAAAACAAACCTGCCTCTTTGTGTCCTTACCTCTGTCCAGTCATTGGTGTATGAGTGGCTGGCGGCCCCAGATGGAACTCATTAGCAATCCATTGGGGGTAGTAGATTAAGCCTGCCTCAGGAGGAGGAGGCAGGCAGTTTTGGGGAGGCTGGAGAGGGAATCAATAGAGAATGAAAGAGGGGTTTGTGAAAGAAGAGCTGGTCGGGGACACAGATCATTCAGCTGTCAAAAATGCAACCGAACAGCAGAGAGTTGGGAGTGGGGAGGGGTCAGTGTGGAGGTAGGGGTGCTCCAGGGGGACAGAGGGCTGGCTGTCTTCTCTGATGAAAGAGAGAACCAAACTCTGCAGCTGGGTCCTGGATCTTTGTTGAGGAGGAAGCTATGAGAAGGGAGTTTGAAGTGGAAAAATGGAGCTTTGGTCCTCCAAAAAGACTTTGAAGTCCTTCTGATCATTGGTGTCTACTATGTGGATCTGTGGTGTTGGTGGTGAGGTGGGCACCAGCTGCTGGAGGCTCCTCTGGTAACACCTCTGCTCAAAATGATACCCCATTGAATATTTCTTGTCATTCGAGACTTTCCATAATCTTGCATCACTCTGCCTTCCTGTTCTTATCTCCCATCATTCCCTTCTGTGTTCTTGATACGTCTCTGTGCCTCTGCGTATCCTATGGACTCTCTTGCCCCTAAACCCTTGTTTATGCAGTTCCATATGGCTGAAATGGATCATAGATCTAGAGTGGGAAAGTAATAGAGCCCATTTTACAGATGAGGAAACTGAGCCCCAGAGAAGCAAAATGATTTTTCTATGGATTTACAGATAATAACTGGCAAAGCTAGGATTTGAACTTTGGTTTTTATGACTCCAAGTTCAGTGTCCTTTCTTCTGCATCATGGTGCCTCCTTATCCTCTGTCCTTATCTATTTTTGCTCAATTCTTCAGCCAGCCTTAAAAACCCAAGTTCATTGTCACCTTCCTCAGGAAGCTAGCCCTGATCCCCTTCCTTGATAATAACTTTTCCCTCAACTCAGACCTGAAAGAACACTTTGTGTAACACCTTTCTAAACCACTTAGGATGCATGATTTTCTATTACAATGTTACTGTTTCCTCCGCCATCTTGGCTCCCAGAAGTCCCTCTGGCTCTCTATTTTTCTACAATAATAATACAAAATAATAATAGTAAGTATTTCTGCAGTGTTTTAAGGTTTGCAAAGCTCTTTATATACATATGCTATCTATGTAAAATTTCCCTACTAGATTGTGAGCTCTGTGAGGGCGGAGACTGTATCTTCATCTATTATTTTGTATTCCCCTCAGTGGTGAAGTCCAGTCACTTTGTGAGCAGCAGTTATTTAATAAATATCTGTTGGCTTGAATTGAAATTGAATCATTATTAAGAGACAATAGAGTGATTAGGCCATAGGCGAGAGCCAACATGGCAGAGGGAATAGGGAGCTGGCTTTGTAACCAGGAAGATCTGGGTTCAGATTGGTCATGTGACTGTGGCCAAGTCCCCTCAACTCTCAGAGCTCTAGATAATTCTCTGAAACTGTATGTTGCATAGGAGGTGTTGACCTGCACTGATAGATGGAGTTTTCTCATCTCTCCTTTCAGCTGCCCCAAAGTCTCAAAGTCTGAAGCTACTAGCAATCTCTAGGGCTTAGCTCATTGACAGCCCCGGGGGGCAATGCCAATTTCCAGCCCAGCCAATCCAGTTGTCCTTTCCGAGTCAATCAGAGAAAGGTATCCCTACTTTGTAAAGGGATATTAATACCTTGTTACCACATCAACACCCTGTCAACTGAGATGGAGGAGGGACACCGTGGCCTCAGAGAGGCGGTAACTTTCCAACTGTCACATAGCAAGTTAGAGGCAGGCATGAGAATGAGATACTGGTCTCCAGAGGTTGCAAATCATGTTTCCTCCTGAAAACTGGTAATAAACCACAGGCCAAAAACTAACTTTCTCTGCCTTTCATTTTAAATGCTCTGTTCTTTCAAAGGACTATTCAGGGGTGGAGGGCCTGTACCCTTGAGGTCACATGTGGTCCTCTAGGTCTTCAAGTGTGGCCCTTTGACTGAATCCAAACTTTTGTTCTGTGAAGTTTGGATTCAGTCAAAGGGCTGCACTTGAGGACTTAGAGGACCACATGTGACCTCAAGGCTGCAGGTTCCCCACCCCTGGACTATTATCCCCTATTACATAGTAGGGATTGTTGTTGTTGTTAAATGGTATTGTTATCGTGCAGGAAATCCTCTGAGATTCCAAGTGGCAGAACAGTTCTTGATTTGCACTGATGTAGGAGAAATTAAGGGACAGCTAGGTGGTACCATAGAGCATAGAGCACTGGGTTTGGAAGCAAGAAGACTCATCTTCATGAGTACAAATCTGGTCTCAGACACTTACTAGTTGTGTGACCCTGGGCAAGTCATTTCACCCTGTTTGCCTCAGTTTCTTCATCTGTCAAATGAGCTGGAGAAGGAAATGGCCAACCACTCTAGTATCTTTGCCAAGAAAACCCCAAATGGGGTTATGGAGAGTTGGACAACACAGAGGAATTAGGAACTATTTCTAAATTCCCACTCTTCTACTCCCATCTATTTGTATGATTTTGGACAAATCACTTAACCTCTCTGGCCTCAGTTTTCTCATGTATAAACTTAGGGTATTAGAGAAGATGATCTCTCAGTTCCCATACAGCTCAAAATCTATGATCTGGAAATCTAAGATTGAAGGAAGGAAGGAATAGGCATTTATTAAATGCCTACTATGTGCCAGGCACTGGGCAAGTGCTTTGCAAATATTGTCTCATCTGATCCTCACAACAACTTTGGAAGATAGGTGTTATTATTAATCCTCATTTTACAGCTGGAGAAACTGAGGCAGACATAAATGACTTTCCCAGGGTCACAAAGCTAGGATATCTGTAGCTCTATTTGAACTCAGATCTTCCTGACTCTAGGTCCCATGCTATAGCTACTGTGCCACCTACATGCTTCTAAATCTTCCTAGGATTTTCTGAATCTAAATTCAGTGCTGTACACAACCCTTTTTTCCAGTGGATTGTATCTGGAGTGTGGTATTCCCTTCTGGAGGCTCCAGTTTAAGGAGGGCATTAATAAGCTGGATAGCAGACAGAAGGGATAGAGACAGATTTGGGTGTAATGGAGAGAAAAGGGCCCTAACAAATGTTATAACTGGCCCAGAATGGACTGGACTGCTTCAGGAGATATATTTCTCTTATTTTAAGCAAAAACTGGATGGCCCCTTGACACACATGTTGTAGAAGTAATTCATGTTTAGCTAGGTGTTGGTCTAAATGAGAAGTTCCTGACCTGTGGTCTACATTTAAGAAAAATTGATAATTATTTCAGTATAACTGGTTTCCTTTGCAATCCTATTTAATTTATTTTATGTATTTAAAAGTATGATTCTGAGAAGGGATCTGTAGACTTCAGCAGTCTGCCCAAAGGGCCCCATACCAAAAAGGGACAGAAAAGCCGTTAAAGACCCGTGGACTAGATGATCCCTAAGTTCCCTTCCATCTGAATCCTTCTGAGATTCTGTCTTTTTACACCTTAGTTCCCTTCACATACTGTGCAAACCAGTGACACTGACCTCTTGTCATACGTCAAGCCAGACTTTGTTGGTGTTCAGTCATTTCAGTCATGTCTGACTCTCTGTGACCCCATTTCGGGTTTTCTTGGCAAAGATACTGGAGTTGGTTGTTATTTCCTTCTCCAGCTCATTATAGAGGTGAGGTAACTCAGGCCAACAGGGTTAAGTGACTTGCCCAGGATCATACAGCCAGTAAGTGTCTGAGGCTAGATTTGAATTCAGGAAAATAAGGAAAGACTCCCTGGAAGTCTTCCTGACTCCAGGCCTGGTACTCTGTGCACTATGGCGCCACTTAACTGCCTGCCTCTCAAACAAGATTCTCCATCTCTTGGCTCTGGGCATTTTCACTGACTGTCCCCCATGTCTGGAATGCTCTCTCTCCTCATCTCCAACTCCTAGCTTCCCTGGCTTCCTTCAAGTTTGAACTAAAGTCTTATCTTCTGCAAGAAACCTTTCTCTGTCTTCCTTCAACTTTGAGCCTTTCCTTTGTTTACTATCTTCAATTTATCCTATCTGTATCTTGTTTGTATTGGTTGTTTGCAGGTTGTGTTCCCAATTAGACTGTAAGCTCCTTGAGGGCAGGGACTGTCTTTTGCACTCCTTTGTATCCCTGGTGTTTACTCTGTGCTTGCTACATAGCAGGCATTTAATAAATTCCTATTGTTGACAAATCTGAGCTCATTCAGCAGTAACAGCATAGCCACCAGTTTTGTCTTAGAAAGAACACTGATGCTAATGTGCCAAGATTAGATGGGAAGCAGAAAGCTGGGAAACAATTTTTATAGCCATTGTCTCTGGCAAAGTCCTCATTTCTAAAATATATAGAAAAATGAGTAAAATTTATAAGAATACAAGTCATTCCCCAATTGATAAATGGGCAAAGGATATGAATAGGCAGTTTTTGGATGAAGAAATTAAAGCTATCTACAGTCATATGAAAAATGCTCTAAATCACTATTGATTAAAGAAATGCAAACTAAAACAATTCTGAGGTACCTATCACACCTATCAGATTGGCAAACAGGACATAACATGAAAATGATAAGTGTTGGAGAAGATGTGGGAAAATTGGAATGCATTGTTGGTGGAGTTGTGAACTGATCCAACTATTCTGGAGAGCAATTTAGAACTATGCCCAAAGGGCTATAAAACTATGTATAGCCTTTCATTTAACAATACCAGTACTAGGTCGGTATCCTAAAGAGATCATAAAAAGGGAAAAGGACCCACATGTACAAAAATATTTATAGCAGCTCTTTTTTGTTGAGGCAAAGAATTGGAAATTGAGGGGATGCCCATCAGTTGGGGAATGGCTGAACAAATTGTGGTATATGAATGCAATGGAATGCTATTGTTGCATAAGAAATGATGAGCAGGCAGACTTTAGAAAAACCTGGAAAGACTTGCATGAATGGATGCTGAGTAACATGAGCAGAACCAGGAGAACATTGTACACAGTAACAGCAACGTTGTGTGGTAACCAACTTTGATAGACTTAGCTGTTCTCAGCAATGCAATGATCTAAGACAATTCCAAAAGACTCATGATGGGAAACGCTAGCTATCCCCATCCAGAAAAAGAACTGTGAAGTTGGAATGCAGATAAAAGCAAACTATTTTCTCTCTCTTTTTGTCTTTCTTGTGGTTTTTCCCTTTTGTTCTGACTCTTCTTTCACAATATGACTAATGTGTTAATATGTTTAATGTGATTGTAAATGTATAGCCTATATCAGATTGTATGCCATCTTGGGGAAGGGAAAGGGGAGGGGGGGAATTTAGAACTCAAAAGCTTATAAAAGTGAATGTTGAAAACTAAAAATAAACAAATTAATTAATATTTTTTTTTTCCAGGAGAGATGTGAAAAAAAGGAAGGAACACTGACTCTTGAGGTAGAAGACCTGAGTTCAAATCCTGTCTTTCATGCCTTACTTTTAAGTCATTTAAATTCACTGAGCTTCCACTTCTGAAGGTATAAAATGAGGGGGTTGGACTGTGTGACCAGTATGGTCCTTTCTAGTTCTAGAGCAAGGACCTAATTAACACAGAAGCACAGAATTTGAAAGTTGGGAGGGATCTCAGTGGCCAACCACCATCCAAAATAACTTCCACAATTACCTACACCACAAGTGTTCATCCCCAGTGTCCCTGAAGGAGTCCAAGGACTGGAGCCCTATTGCCTCCCGGGGTAGCCCATTCCCCCACTGGACTTTCTTGGTTAGCAAGTTTTTCCTTGACACATAGCCTCAGTTGGTCTCTTTACACCTTTCCCCCATTGCTCATGGTTCTGCCCTTGGAAGCCAAGATTAATTCCTCCTCCATATGAAAGCCCTTATAATGCTTGAAAGAGAACTTTCAAGCAGTCCCCCTTTACTCATTCTCGTAGCTGTCATTGTCATCATCGTCTTCTTCCTCTTCTTCTTTCTTCTCCTCCCTTCCCTTTCCTCCCTTCTCCCTTCTTCCTAAAATCCCCAGTTCCTTTAACTGATCTTCATATGACATTGACTCAAGGCCTTTTACTTCCCTGGTCACCGCATTGTTTACACTTTGTCAATGTCGTTTTCAAAACATGGTGCCCACAACTGAACATACCAATGTAGATGAGGTATAATAAGGGTGGAGTACAGTGCAATTATCACCTTCCTATTCCTGTCCTTTTTTTAGCTTTAAATAATATTTTATTTTCCCCAATTACATATAAGACAATTTTAACATTCTTTTTTTTTTTTTTAAAGTTTTGAGTTCCAAATTCTATCCTTCCCTTCCTCTTCTCCTTCCTCCCTGAGACTGTAAGATATCTAATACAGGTTATAAATGTACAATCATGTAAAACATTTCCATATCAGTAAGAGCAAGAACACTCAAACAAATCAGAAATAAATAAAGTGAAAAATAGTATGCTTCTGGTCTATATTCAGATGGCATCAGTTCTTTCTCTGGAGGGGGATGGCATTTGGAATTGTCTTGGATCATTGTATTGCTGAGAGTAGCTAAGTCATTCATAGTTCTCTATGACACAATGTTGCTATTGCTGTGCACAGTGTTCTCCTGGTTCTGCTCATTTCACTTTGCATCAGTTCATGTAAGTCTTTCCGAGTTTTTTTCTGAAGTCATCCTGCTTGTCATTTCTTACAGCACGACAATATTCCATTATAATGATACACCATAGTTTGTTCAGTCACTACCCAATTGATGAATATCCTCTCAATTTCCAATTCTTAGCCACCACAAAGCTGCTATAAATATTGTTGTCATAGCTCCCCTTAGCTTTTTTGGCTGCCACACCACTGATTACTCATACTGAGGTTGTGGTCAACTAAAATCCCCAGATCTTCTTCAGAACAACCACTCTCTATCTCTGACTTCCTTATTTATACTTGCAAAGTTCCTTTGTAAATATAAGGCTGCATTTATCCTTATTGAATTTTATCTTTTTAGTTTAAGCCCAGTGTTCATGATTTGTCCAATTACTAACTCTGTCCTCCACTGTGTTAGCAGTTTCAGCTTTCTGTCACCCACAAATTTGATGGGCATACTATGCATGCCTTCATCTAAGTCATTGATAAACATATTAAATGGTATAGGACCAAGTACGGATCCCTACAGCACACCACTGGAGGCCTTGTGCCATATTAACATTGAACCGTTAACAAATATTCTTCGTGTCTAACCATCCAACCAGTTCTGAGTTTATCTCATTGTGTTACCATCCCATCAATATCTCTCCATCTTTTCTGTAAAAATAGTGAAATATTTAATCAAAAGTCTTGCTAAAATCTTGGGTTAATTGTATCCACATGTTCTCCTCATCTCCTATTTTAGTAATCCTGTCAAAAAAAATTAATTTAGTCTTGCATGTCTTGACAAAACCACTTTGAAAGAAATTCTTCCTCTTCTTAATGTTCACCAACCATCTCTCTAATCTTTTGTCCTAGAATTTTCCCAGAAATCGATGTCCAGTTCACTGGCCTCACGGTTGCACACTCCGTTCTCTTTCCTTTTTGGAAAACTGGGACATCTGCCCATCCCTAATCTTGTTCTACATCTCCCGCTTTCCATGATCTTTCAAATATCCCTGGTGGTCTTAACAGTAGAATCTGCCCCTATTTTCAGGACCTGATGATGTAGTTCTTGTAATCATTTAAGGCGAGAGGACTCAGATTCATCAAAGGAAACTAGAGGCTCTCTTACTATGCCCTTTCTTATCTTGAGTTTCAGTTCCCCATTTGCCATTTTTGTTATGTCAGTTCCACAGTAAAGGTCAATCCCTTTGATGGAGAAAACAGATGCAGAATTAGAACTGGGCAGTTCTGTCTTTTCTCCATAGTAAGTTAGCATTATTCCATCTATGGCAGAGAATGGTTCTCTTCCTTCTTTGATCTTTCTTTATCTCTCAGTGTAGCTAAACACAAAACCAAACCAAACCAAACCCTTTTTTGGGGGGAGGGGTGATGGTCTATCTTCTTTCTCTAGCCTTAGTTCACATGACTATTTTTTATTTATTAATTCATTAATTTTCAGTTTTTAACATTCACTTCCACAAGATTTTGAGTTCTATATTTTCTCCTCATCTCGTCCCTTCCCCCAACCCCACGGCATGCATTCTGAATACCCCTTCCCCTAATCTACCCTACGTTCTATCTCTGCCCGCCTTCTCTTAACCCCTTCCCCTTCTATTTTCTTGTAGGGCAGGATAGATTTCTATACCCCATTGCCTGTATATCTTATTTCCCAGTTGCATGTGAAAACAATTTTTAACATTTGTTTTTACAACTTTGGGTTCCAAATTTTCTCCCTTCCTCCCTCTCCACCAACCCTCATTGAGAAGGCAAGCAACTCAATACAGATTATACAACACATGACTATGTTTAAAGAATATTCTGATTTTAATCCTCTGGTAGCTGGCTTTGCTTCCATTTTCTGTTGTTATCCAGTTGTTTTTTGGTCATGTCCAACTCTCTGTGAGTCCACCTTGGAGTTTTCTTGGCAGAGATACTGAAATGGTTTGCCATTTCCTCCTCCAGCTCATTTTACAGATGAGGAAACTGAGACAAACAGGGCTAGGTGACTTGCCTGGGGTCACACAGCAAATATCTGAGGCTGGATTTGAACTCATGAAAATGAGACTTCTTGATTCCAAGTCCAGTGCTGTATCCACTGTGCCAATCTAGTTGCCTTCTATCTTCTGTACATTTCCTTTTAAAATACAATTTGATGAATACCTTGTGCATCCACATTAGTCTCTTCAGACAGATCCCTTTCTTCTTCTTCATTGGACATGCTTCCGTCTGTGTCTTCAGAATTTCATTCAGGAGCATCTTCCATCCCCAAGACATCCCCTGGAACATTGTATTCTATGGGATCCTACCTTTATTTCCCCTGAACCCTCTGAAATCTTCTTCCTCAGACTCTCAGGGATATACCAGACTATGTCCAAATTTCCTCTCCTTTATTGAAAATTCCACAATGAAAGACTAATTTCTTCTTTGTCCCAAATTCACATAATTTCTGTGCCAGCACCTAGTTCCTCCCTATCAGTGAGAATCAGATCCAGAGTAGACTGTTCTGCCTTACTCCCTTGCTTTCACAATTGTTTAACTACGCATTCATCACACGACCACAAAATACCTGCATTTGGCCATATGTAGCAATCCAAGTTCTTATAGAACCTGTTGCATCAAGCCACAGTTATATGCCAGTTTGTGAATCTCATGCTAAATTAATTTTATCATTTCTTTTCTGATCTCCAGCAGACACAGGCTGAGATGTGGCTGGATTGATGGAGTCATGAACTGAAAAGCCAGAACTCCTCCTCTCCTCCATTTCTACCTTGCATTTTCTGCTACCCATGACAGCCTGTGATTTAGGACACTCTGGGGCCTGAGACCAAATTTAAATTGATTTGGGGGTGGCACACACAGAGGGTGACATGTGGAAGACATTAGTTATTCTAACCAGACGTCCCACACTGATGATGTCAGAGGAGTAGAGGAAGGCAGAATCCCAGTGACGTTTCCTCAAGGAAACAGCCTGCCCTGATGGATGGGGTGCCTGCATCTGTTCGGCACAAACACAACTCAGTTTTTCTTTTTATGAAACCAATAAGCATTTATAGAATTCATTCCTCCCTCCACCCCCTGCCCACCAACTCTAGCCAACTTATAAATACTTTAGCTGTAACCTTACCTTGACCTGAAAACTATGAAAACCCAAGTAATTTTTAAACTCCCTCCAAAGTGAAATGCTTTTCAGTCATGGTAAAGTGAATTCCCTCCCCACTCATTGACCTGAGACTCTATAGGGAATTATCGGTAAAAGGGGGAGGGTGATGAAGAAAAAGGAGATTTGTGAATAAAAAGAGGTTTCTAACAAGGGAAGATATTTATTAAGTTGCATACGGGCACTGTGCTGTCGGGAAGGAATTTGTTATAATGGAGATATATAAATCTTGAAAGTTCATATAAATCCCAACTTTCTTGCCAACCAAACCGTGGTTGAGACAACTCGGTATGCTTGAGCCTTCAGACCGTGCTGAGAACCATCATGCGTGTCTCTCCACAAGCAGCATAAGGAAATGTGGCCACGTTTGGGGGTTTGCAGAATGTCTTGAATTATTTTTCAAGCAATTTTAGATTTGTTAAAACTCAACAAGGGGCTTCACCCCCTCCTTCCTCCTCCCTGATAATGATTAAACCCATGTGGGCATCAAGAGAACTTAATTAATCCATGTGTTTCTGATTCACTTACAATTAACTCATCAAAATATTGTTAGGTTTTTTAAAAGGGCTATTGGATGCACCCCAAGCTTTCCCCCTTGAATTTTAAAGCTTTATCCCCCTTTCCTTAAAAGCAGGAAGTTGTGTTTTGCCAAATGTTACTAACTGAAATACAAAAGAGGCTGACTTGTATTCATCTGAAGTGAAGATTCAGACTCTCTCTCTTAGCTTCCTTATCTGTAGAGTGTAGGAGTTGGCCTCTTCCATCCCTTCCAGCTCTAAATTTGGAAGTCTCTAAATTATAAAAATATCATGTAAGAGAAACGGGATTCAAACCCAGGGCTTAGGACTCCAAAGCCAGTTCTCTTTCTGTCTCAACATTCTGATTCCTTACTCTAATATGGTTCCAGAAAGAAGTGATGAAATCAAACAAAGAGTATAGAATGAAGGATTTTTATGGAGTAAGGAAGAGGGAGAAAGATACTCATCATGAGAAAGGGGTATCATATTGCATATTAGAAAGCCTCATATTTGTTTCACTTCAGCTACACTAAAAGATGGTCAAGTCCCATCTCTTTAAAAAAAATTAATTAGTTTATTTCTAGTTTCAACAATCACTTCCATAAGCTTTTGATTTTTAAATTTTCTCCCCCTCCCTCCTCACCTTCCTCCCCAAGACGGTGCTTAATATAATATAGGCTCTACATACACATTCCTATGAAACATATTTTTGCATTAGTCATGTTGTAAAGAATTAGAACCAATAGGAGGAACCACAAGAAAGAAGAAACAAAACAAAACAAAAAAAGAACAAATAATATGCTTCAATCTGCATTCAAACTTTATAGTTCTTTCTCTGGATGTGCATAGCATTTTCCATCATGAGACTTTTGGAGATATCTTAGATCCTTGCATTATTGAGAAAAGCTAATTCTATCAAAGTTTGTCATCACACAACATTGCTGTGACTGTGTACAACGTTCTCCTGGTTCTGCTCACTTCACTCAGCATCAGTCCATACAAATCTTTCCAGGTTTTTCTGAAGCCAGCCTGTTCATCATTTCTTATAGCACAATAGTATTCCATTGCATTCATATACCACAACTTGTTCAGCCATTCCCCAATTGGTGGGCATTCTCTCAATTTCCAATTCTTTGCCACCACAGAAAGAGCTGCTATAAATATTTTTGTACATGTGGGTCCTTTTCCCATTTTTATGATCTCTTTGGGACACAGCCCTAGAAGTGATATTGCTGGGCCAAGGGGCATGCACAGATCCTATCTTCTGCAGGAGGCCTTCCCATTCACCTAGCTGCTAATGCCTTCTCTTCCAAGATGAACTTCTGTCTTCTTGGCCTATATCTTATATCTACTTAGTATTTCTATGTTGTCTCCCTGACTAGAATGTGAGTTTCTTGAGGGCATTGAGTGGTTTGTTTTTGTTTTTGTTTTTTTTGCCTTTTTGTGTATGCCCAGAGCTTAGCATAATGCTTGGCACATAGTAGGTGCTTATTAAATGCTTGTCGAGTGATTGAATTATCTCCTATAACTGTTCTGTCTCCACAATCCAACTCCTCTCTCTCTTTCTCATAACCTCCCATCCTTCCGTTTCTCCTTCTGTTACTTCTAAACCCATATTTTTTAGTCTGACTGAGACATTTGGTACCTCCATCCCTCTCTGTTCTTTCAGTCCATCCAATGGCTGCTCTGGCCTCACTTACTTTCCTATGGCTGGCCAGTTCAGTTACACTCTATTGGCTACCCTCAAATCTCTTGCTGCTTCTTCCTGTCATCAGTCACACCTCACTAAACCCCAATCCTGGCTTAGCCCTGACTGCTTTCCTTCTCCATTCCTACTCAGACTACTGGACACTCCTTGGAAAACCGCCTCACAACTATGCCATTTGGGCTCCCCATAAACCTCTGTTATCTAATTTCCTCTGGCTACACAGCTATCTCCTCCTTTCTGTTGATTGACTCTCTATCTCCTGCACCACAATGACCATTCCAAACATAGTTAGCAAGCATCTTCCTTTCTCTTCAAACTTCCTCTTCTTCTTTCCCTCTCAGGAGAAGACTTTGACTCATATGAATATTCCCTCTACATGAAACCTTCCATCATCCTTCCCCCTCTCCACCAGAGACTAGGAACCTTCCCCTCCATTGTTATAGAAATCCAAAAAGGAAGGAAGGAAGGGAAAAGAAGGGAAGGAAGGAGAGAAGAGAGAAAGAAGGGAAGGAAAAAGGAAGGAAGGAATGATGGAGAAAGGATGGAAAGAAAAAAGGAAGAGCGAGGAAAGGAGGAAAGAAGGAAAGAAGGATGGAGAAAGGAAGGAAAGAAAATAGGAAGGAAGGAAGAGTAAGGAAAGGAGGAAAGAAGGAAGGATGGAGAAAGAAGAAAATAGGAAGGAAGGAAAGAAACAAGCATTTATTAAGTGTTTACTGTGTGCCAGGCACTATGATAAGTGCTGAGGACACAAACATAAGTGAAGAGAAAGACAGTCCCTAGCCTCAAGGAGCTCACATTCTGCTTCAGGAAGACAATACTTAAAATGGAGCTAAAAAGCACATGGGGGATGAAGGTATTGGGCTTGGAGGTATGGTTTTGAATTCCCAAAGTCAGAGGCAAAGCTAGGAGGTGAATGAAGACCCACCAGCCTGAGTTCCAAAATTTGATAGTATTTTAAAAGATGTTGGCTGTAGTAAATATTCATCGTCTCCAAGCTACATGAAATGAAAGGCACTCAGAATATAGAGGGTGACCAGAAGCAAGTCAAATCACAAGGAGGGGGGCATGCAGCATATATCCTTCCTATCCTCCTGTCTGCTATTAGAGTTGTCTTGGAGATAGTTTTCCAGAGTCTACTGAGGATATGCTGACATTCTGAACACTGCTGATCAATTACAAAGAGTCCGGGTATTTTAGCTACCTGAAGGATAGTCCGCCAAACATGAAACATGAAAGAAATCTAGCAGGAGAGTGAGCTATCCCAGAACGATTCCTATCTGAATCCCAACGGAAAAAGTGAGAACAAGATGACGATAAAGATGTCAGCAAAACAATCACAAAAGGAGGAACGAGAATAATAGGGTTCCCAAAGGCCTTCTTGGCCATGAGTTTCACAACTGAGCAAATTCTTCCCTCCTGCTTTCCTCTCTAATCTCTTATAAATTTAACAGGAAAAACTCTGATACAGAAGATAGAACAGGGCATGTCACAGGTGGAAGGGGCCTTAGAACAAGGGGTGTCAGGGCTGGGAGGGGCCTTAGAACAGGGAATATCAGGGCTCGGTGGGGCCTTAGAACAGGGGATGTCAGAGGTGGGAGGGGCCTTAGAACAGGGGATGTCAGGGCTGAGAGGGGCCTTTAGAATAGGAAGTATCAACTGATCAGAGAAATGCAAATTAAAACAACTCTTAAGTTCTGATAGGTGTGAGGGTGGTATTCACACCTATCAGATTGGCTAATATGATAAAGAAGGAATATTCTGGGTGTTAGAGGGAATATGGGAAAACTAGGATACTAATGTACTGTTGGTAGAGTTGTGAACTGATCCAACCACTTTTTTAGCTAAGGAATGGGGTTAAGTGACTTGCCCAGGGTCACACAGCTAGTAAGTGTTATGTGTCTGAGGCCTAATTTGAACTCAGGTCCTCCTGACTCCAAGGCTGGAGCTCTATCCACTGCGCCACCTAGCTGCCCCTTGGAGAGCAATTTGGAACTGTGCTCAAAGGGCTATAAAACTATGCATACCCTTTGATCCAGCAATACCCACTGCTAGATCTATATCCCAAAGACATCCAAAAAAAAGGGAAAAGAACATATTTGTGCAAAAATATTTATAGCAACTCTTTTTGTGGTGGCTATCAATTGGGGAATGGCTGAACAAGATGTGGGAGATGATTGTGATGGATTATTATTGTGCTGTAAGAAATGAGAAGCAGGATGATTTCAGAAAAAAAACTGGAAAGTCTTACATGAATTTATGCACCATGAAGCAAACAGAACCAGGAGAATGTTGCACACAGTAACAGCAATATCATTTGATGAAGAACTGTGAATGACTTAGCTGTTCTCAGCAACACAGTGTTCTAAGACAATCCCAAAAGACTAATGATAAAACATACTATCTGCCTCTAGAGAAAGAACTGGTATTGATTAAATACAGACTGAAGCATGCTATTTTTCACTTTCTTTCATCCCTCCCCTTTACTTGAGTCTTATTGTACAAAATGGCTAATATGAGAATGTTTTACATAATTGCACAGGTACAACCTATATTTAATTGCTTAGCATCTTGGGGAGGGAGAGATAAGGGAAGGAGGGATAGAATTTGGAACTCAAAGCTTTAAATAAAAGTGTTGAAAAAATTGGAAAAAAATTCAAAAGAAAATATATTTAGGAAAAAAAAGAACAGGGAATATCAGAGCTGGGAGGGGCCTTAGAATAGGGAATGTCAGAGCTAGGAAGTCCCTTAAATATTCTCTGGTCTCCCACCTCCCCCATTTTACAGATGGAGAGACTGAGGCTTCTTTGGGCCAGTCCTCCCCTCTGTAAAATGATGGAGTTGGACTAGATGACCTCTGTGATACCTTCCAGTGAAAAAACCCATGATCCTCTCATTTTGTTAACTGCCCCAGTTAACTTACTCAAGGCCATAAAGCCAATCACCAACAGAGGCTTGACTCTGGATTCAGCCTTCTTCATACGTTGTTGGGGGAGGGAGGTACACCAGTACCAGGTGTAGGTGACCTCACGGACCTTCTGTTTCACGTAATGGCTCATGGCCTTCTGGAAGACACAAATGGAGATCCATTTTCAGGGCAGACAGCACTGCCCCTGCAGGAATGGAGGTTATTATTATCTGCGGACATTTCTGAAAACAGTTATTTTTCTTTTGTGAAATGTAAAATCGATTCAGGGCATTTCCTCTGCTAAGAGCCAATCTTCCATGTCTGTTTTCCGGTGAAACCTCAGGCTATAGATCACGTCTTGTATATGATTTCCCCCAAACATGGCTGTCTCACTTTTGCTTGCCTCTTGAATTATAGATTATACATTTTGCTTTGCCTTCTAATTTGACCCTTAGATGTTGAAACCATTTCAACTGACCCTGCACTCCCCCTCAGCCTCCACCCCCTACTTAGGGGTTTCTATGAAAGACAGCCCTAATTTTTGGAACAAATGACCTCCCTCTGCCTTGATCTGGACCAGCTGTGTTTAATCAAATCCCAGGACCCCCTTCTGGCTCCCCCCCTCTAAAATTATAAAACTGATTGGGAAGTGTCCACCACAGGCTTGATTCCCCAGAGACAAACCTTGAAACCAGAACAGAAGGGCTTGGCCCCAAGATGATCAGGCAACATAATGAATGCCTGTAATGACATCCCCCTCCCCCCGGACTGTCATATCAAGGAGGTTATTATACTCCTTTGTTTGGGGGTGGGGAAAGGAAAAGGCCCAACCATTAGCATCCTTATTTCCTTCCAGGAAATTCAACCTTATTTGTCATTGATGACTGCAAGAGTAGAGTACAAAATTAAGGCCAGGAAGGCAAGCTCTCTCTGAGGCCGGGAAGATGTCAGTCAGTCAATAAGCATTTATTAAGTGACTACTGTGTACCAGGCACTATACTAAGCACCAGGAATACAAAGAAATAAAAAAAATAGTCCTTGTTCTAGAGGAGCTCAGTCTAATGGGGGAATCAACATGCGAACAGCTCCGTACAAGCAAGCTACATGCAGATGAACTGGGGGTGTCTCAGAAGGAAGGTGCAATTACTAAGGCTGATCAGGAAAGGCTTCCTGGAGAAGAAGGAGTTGAAGGAAGTCAGGGAAGACAGAAGGCAGAGATGAGGAGAGAGAAAATTCCAGGCATGGGGCACAGCCAACCCTGAGCCAGGAGATTGGGTCAGATCCCACCAGTAACAGGTCTCCTCATTGGTTTGGACAGCGATCTCATTTGGACTACAGTAAAGCTGAGGTTACGTTCGTATGTGATCTAGAAACTGTGATTTTCCCCGCCTTTCTCCATCAGTGCTGCCACCACCATGACTGCAGAAGTCAAAGGGGGCCGTGCAGGACCAAGGGCCATTTTTGTATTGTTCTTTATCTCTTGAATTGCCATGGCCAAGTCCTCAGCATCACCCTCTTCATAATTAACTAGCCTGGTCCTTGGCATGAAGATGGGCCAGAGTGGAAAGAGCACTGAACTTGTAGCCAAAGAACCTGATGCTTCCTGTCTGTCTAACCTTGGACAAGTCGCTTAACCTGTGGGGGCCTCATTTGTAAAATGAGTGGGTTGGACTAGATTGTCTTTGAGGTTCCTTCCAGCCTTAAATCTCTAATCATATGATGACATGACTATACTCAAGGCAGGGGTATCCTGGAGCCAGTTCCAACTAACTCCGGAGAGCTGATGGTTAAATTTTCAGTGTGACCATTTACACATGAGAAATTGGCGAATGCTATAAATCAAGGCTTGATTTATTGTTTTATTGGTTGTCTAAACTTGAGAAAGTAAAGGGACAAATAATAATACAGGTAAACAATACAGATTAAAATGTGTCAAGGGGGACATTTTCCCCCCCGGAGAGCTGGTTATTAAATATTTGCTACCTGTGCCTCAAAGCCATCCCAGCATGGTAGAATATACCAGAGCTTGTAGTCCACAGCCATAGTCATTGAGGACTCAAAGTCACCCACATGCCACAATGAGTAAAAGGACCTTGTGGAGGTAATATTGAATGATGTTATATGATAAGAGTATTATGAAAATAAAGCATAATGTAAGGTGAATGTAAGAAAGGCCCTCTGAGGTATTGCATTTGGGAGTTGTTTGGCACGCGTACCCTCGACTTCCTTTTCCCACCCCCCAACTTTCCATCTCTAGCTCTCAGAACAGTAACCAAGTTCTCACCGACATTTCTGGAAGACATTTTTTTTTTTGCAGGGGGCTAAGCAATGGGGTTAAATGACTTGCCCAGGGTCACACAGCTAATAAGTGTTATGTGTCTGAGCATGGATTTGAACTCAGGTCCTCCTGAATCCAGGGCCAGTGCTCTATCCACTGTGCCACCTGGCTGCCCCCTGGAAAGGACGTATTAATCAATCACCTCGTGACCTATTACCATCCCAGTGACTTCCCAAAGGGCCTAGACAATTAATAAAACAATTAGTCAGATACCCTATGTGTGCTGTTTTCCCCTCTGAGTGTAAGCTTCTCTGGGACAGGGACCATATTACTTGCTTATAGTTATATCCCCAGCACTTAGCACTGTGCCTGGCACATAGTAGGTCCTCAATAAATCCTTGTTGATTGGTTGCTTGATTGAATCCATAGAATCGGAGAACCTGCGTTGTAGAAGACCTCAGAGACCATCTAATAGAGGTCATGATTGGAGAAGGAGTCCCTTGACAACCTTCCTGAGAAGTGGCCATATAGCCTTGGCTTAAAGGCTTCCAAGATGGGGACTTCACTAACTCCAGTCATCTTTTGGATAGCTGTGGTTGTTAAGAGGCTTTTCCTTTCATGAGGATTCAGTTTGCATTGTTGTAATTTTCGCCTATCAGTTCTAGGCACAAGAAAAACAAGCCCAATCCATCATACAATGGATCTTCTAAATACAGGAAGACAGTTCTCATGTCACCTTACGTCTTCTCTTTGCCAAGGTAGCTGTATTGGGGGTAACCAGGGAAGCTCTACCCTTCTCCCTCCCTCGTCCCCACTCACACACATACTATCCGCCATGCTAGAACACAACACATGGAGCCTGTGTGGAGCTGAGCTGAATTTCATTCTGGCCACTTCCAGGGACACACGTATTCAGCACTGAAGGATTTTGGGATGACCCAGCAATCTCTCAGTCCCCTTGATGGTAGTAGGAGCAGGGTGTTGTGTCAAAGAGAATTGGCCCCTAAGCCCATAAGAGTTGCCAATTTAGTAGACTGTGAAAGGGGAGCCAAAGTAGATAGGGGGAGAGGGGAGTCCCCTTGATTGTCTCCATTATACAAGTACCCTTGCTGCCTTTGACTGATGTTCTATGACATAATCTCAAGGACCTTTGCCATCCTGGTTATCCCCCTGGATAATCTCCCCCCAGCTTAACAATATCTATCTTAGCAGGTGGTGCCCAGAGCGAGACACAACCCTCCAGATGTGACCTGACCATGGCAAAGGATGATGGGATTCTCCATCCTCCTTCTCACTTTATTATCCATCTGCTCTGCCATGGCTCCATTCACCATCCCCGTAACTTTCCAAACCCACTCAACACTGAAGCATGGCCACCACTCTCTAACAGGTGGGATCTCCCCTCATTTAAGTGTAAGTTGCTTAGAAGGCTGGGTTTGCTGTCCCTGCTTGTATTTTGTATTCTCCTTCAGCCTCAGTTTCCCCATCTGTAAACTAGGGATAACATTCAAGTTACATGCCTCACAGATCGCTAGATATCACAAATGAGATAGTGCCTGTGGAAGTACTTTGTAAATCAAAGGCAGTGGGTTAATGTAAATTGTTATTCAATTGTCCAGTCCAAAGTAGTAGGAATCCCACAAACTTTCGACCAACCTTTTGCTAAACTTTTTCCTTTTTTTTAAAGGATAAAAAAGAAGCAGGGAAAATAGTTCAGCAAAACTAAAAGCATTAAAAAAAAGCCTGGCATCATCCAAGGTATTTCCACAGCGTAGCCCTCACCACTGCAAAGACATGGGTAAGTGTGTTTTTGTCTTTCTTCTTTGGGGCTAAGCATGGCCACTATAATTCCTCAGAACTTGCTTTTGATTGCTTTGCAGTCAGTCTCTCCACTTGTGCCATTGTGCATATGGTTTTCTTGGTCCTGCTTGCTTTCCTTCTCATCAGTTCGTAGAAATCTTCCTGTGCTTCTCTGTAGTTGTAGTTATCAACTGTTTCAGCACAGTTGTTCACTTTTCAATTGCAGTGAATGACACAACACAGCAAACTGCCTCTAATAACATGGCCTTCAAGGCAGTGTGTCAGCAGTTAACGAGCTGGCTCCAAAGCCAGAAAGACCTGGGTTCTGGTCCTGCCTCGTCCACATACCGGGTTTATGACCCCAGGCAAGTTGGTTTTCAACTTAGAGCCCCTAGTGACCTGCTAAGGAATTGGAGAGTGGATGATGATTCTCCCTGAAGGAGTCTCCTCCCTAGGAATTCCCTATACCAGTGAAATCACAGGTTCAGTCCAAAAACAAGAATAAAACAAAGAAAAAGGAAGCCACAATTTGTTAGTGGAAATTGCACTGAACCTGGAGAAAGAGAGGTCTTGTATGAGATTTGGCTTCAATTCTAAGTATTAGTGTGACTTTGGGCAAGTCATTTCCTTTCTCTGGACTTTTTTGGTCTTATCTAAGAAATGAACAAGTTGGACTAGACTAGGTTATCTCTGAGGCCTTTTAGCTGCAAATCCTCTGATATAATGAAAATATAACTTCCAAGATATCGGATGTTTCCACATCATAATACTTTGTCATAACATAGTTGGCCTAGATTCAGCAGCTTTTGATATCATTAAAGCTAGAAGGAAATTTAGAGGTCCTGTAATCCAATTTCCTTGTTTTATTTATTTGTTTATCAATTAATTAAAATTTTTTTTATTTTTATGAGGCAATCAGGGTTAAGTGACTTGCCCAGGGTCACACATCTAGGACGTGTCAAGTGTCTGAAGTCGGATTTGAACTCATATCCTCCTGACTCCAGGGCTGGTGCTGTACCCACTGTGCCACCCAGTTGCCCCTAATCTTCTCATTTTAAAGATGAAAATGGTGGGCATTTCCATAGCACTTTAAAGTTTACAGAGACCATTAGATATTATCTCATTTGAATCACACAATGACTCAGGTAGATGTTATTTTCATCTCCATTTTACAGATAAGGAAACTGAGGGCCAAAGAAGTGACTTGGCTAGCCAAATAGTAAGTGACAGAAGTAACCAAGCCAGGTCCTCTGATTCTATACTTCAAATACATTCCAGTGTCCTAAGCTGCAGTGTTTTCTACGCCCTCTAACCTCTAAAACAGATGCAGTTTTGGACAGACAAGAAAGTCCAAAAATACTCTTTCAGTACCCATTTCTGGGCCTCCAGCATGTTCTGTGCTCATTGTAAGACCTCTCAAAGGTCAGGCCAGCAGTATGCAGCAGGCAACTGATTGGGAGGGATATTTTAGGATTAACATTCTTACTAGCCTTCTCTGTCTCTGTCTCTGTCTATCTCTGTATCAATCCCTCTGTTTCTGTTCCTGTTTTTCTGTCTCTGTCTACCTGTCTGTCTGTCTGTCTTCTCTGGCACTGCCTGCCTGCCTGTCTCTCTTTCTATTTCTGTCTTCCTGACTTTGTAGCTTTGCCTCTGTCTTTGTCTCTTCATCTCTCCCTGTTTCTGTTCCTTTCTCTCTCTGTCTCTGTCTGTCTGTCTCTCCTCTCTGGCACTGCCTGCCTGCCTGTCTGTCTCTCTCTCCAGTGCTGCCTGCTTGCCTCCCTGTCTCTGTTTCTATTTCAGTCTCCCTGACTTTGTAGCTCTACCTCTCCCTCTCCCTCTCCCTCTCCCTCCCTCCCTCCCTCTCTCTCTCTCTCTCTCTCTCTCTCTCTCTCTCTCTCTCTCCCTCCCTCTGTCTGTCTGTCTGTCTCTGTCTCTTCATCTCTCTCTGTTTATGTTCCTGTCTATCTGTCTGTCTCTCCTCTCTGGCACTGCCTGCCTGCCTGCCTGTCTGTCTGTCTCTCTGGAGCTGCCTGCTTGCCTGTATGTGCCTGTTTCTATTTCTGTCTCCCTGACTTTGTAGCTTTGCCTCTGTCTCTCTGTTTCTGTTCCTGTCTCCTGGTCTCTGTCTGTCTGTCTGCGTGCCTGTCTCTCTCTCTCTCTGGCACTGCCTGCCTGTCTCTGTTTCTATTTCTGTCTCCCTGACTTTGTAGCTTTGTCTTTGTTTCCATCTGTCTTTTTCTTTGTCTCCCTGTCTCTGTTTCTATCTGTCTGTCTCGGTCAGTTTTGTGTGTCTGCCTGTTTGTCTCTCCATTGTATCTGACTTTAAACTGGTAAACACAGAAAGCATAGAATTCCCCACCTGGCCAGAATCTGGGGAAAACCCCCAAAAATCTCACAACAAAGTTCCAGACTTTTGATGGCTTTAGGCAAAGAGGTCAGCAACCATGAAGAAGTGTCTTTCCTCAAACCCCACTTTCTGTAGCTGCCAGAGCTCATCCATGGCGTTGCTCCTGGCGCCTCAACCAGCATCTAGAGGGTTAATCCCACAATTCCCTCCAATGCTGCAACCGACTCAGGGAACAGGTGCGACAGTGGCAAATCCCCCACAACAGGATTTTTGAGTCTATAAATCTGCAGGGCAACCCATAGCCTGAATCCTTAATCAAGCCTATTTCCTTTATTAATCTCTGAGAGCTACAGTGATTTATAAGAAGGATTTTCATTTGGTACAGAAAATGAATTTCATTTCACAAACCCCTAAGTGTAGTCAAATCAATTGTCCCCAGACCTTTCCTTTTCCAGGGTGGCCTTTGCCCTGGTCGCTTAGCTTGATTATTCTCTTACTAAATACTCACTTAAAAGCCTTCATTGGATTTCTGTTCCTTATGGAAATAATATTAGGACCAGTACTAATAATGTTACCAGTACCCATTGCTGGGCCTCCAGGTGGCCATTTTTTTTAGGAAGCTGTCCCACAGGAGATGATAAAGTAGCAGAACTTGTGGACTTAACCTGTAACTACTTTCCCATTCATTTCATGTTACCACCCTTCTTGCAATCTCCATTCCAGTTAGACTGGGCTGCTGGCTGCTGCCTGGTCAGGGCATTCTATCTCTTACCTTTGTACCTTTGTGTAGGTGGCTTGCCATGTCTGGAATGTTCTCCTCTCAAACCTATACTTCCTTCAGAGTATGGGTTGGGCACTTCCTCTTCTACGAGACTTTCGGATCCCTTCAGTTAATACTCTCTTCTTCTTGCATTTCTTTGCCCTCTTGTATATCTTGTATATCTTTGGATATTCTCAGTATTAACTTCCCTCTCTCTCTCTCTCTCTCTCTCTCTCTCTCTCTCTCTCTCTCTATATCTATATCTATATCTATATCTATATCTATATCTATATCTATATCTATATCTATATCTATATCTATATCTATATCTATATCTATATCTATATCTATATCTATATCTATATCTATATCTATATATGTTGTACCCGCCAACTGAATGCCAAGTCCCGTGATAAAGACTGTTTCATTTTCCTCTTTGTGTTGTTAGCGCATGGCACATTGTAGGTAATCAAGAAATGTTTGTTGAACTGACTCCTCATTTTTCAGATGGGGAAACTGAGGCTCTGAGAGATGAAGGATTTTGTCCAAGGTCAGTGAGTTCAGACTTAAGAGTGTCCATGAGGGGACAGAAGAGAGTTGGCTTAAGGTATTTGAAGAGAGAGGGATTTGATGTTTCCAACTTAGCCCAATAGGGTAAAACCGGGAACAAGGGGTGCAATTTACAAAGAGGCAAAGAGGGCGATTTAGGTTGGATGTAAAGAAAGAGCTCCCAACAATCTGAGCAGTTCCCAAATGGAACAGGATGCTGTAAGAGGTAATGTTCAAGCAAAAAATAAATGACTTTTGAAGGAATGGAAAGAACCCTTACCCCTGTTCCGCTCCCCTCCCCCCCATTTCTTAAATATTTACCATGTATGTGCCCAGTGCTGGGTTAAGGGCTGAGGATCAAATCGAAGAACAAGCTGACCCCTTCTCAAGGAGCTTACATCCTAATTGGGGAGATGTTTTATAGTAGATCTCTTTTCAGGTTCAGATTGAACGGGGTGATCTGTGAGGTCCCTTCCAACTTTCAGATTCTGTCTTTGGATTCCAAATTCCATGTGCTTTGAACTACAATCAAAGGATGGGGAACCCGAGGCCTCGAAGCCACATGTGACCTTCTAGGTCCTCAAGTGTGGCCCTTTGACTGTGAAGTTTGGATTCAGTCAAAGGGCCACACTTGAGGACCTAGTGGGCCACATATGGCCTTGAGGCTAGGTTCCCCACCCCTGAACCCATAGTCAAAGGTACTCATATAGACTTTTCAAGGACAGGCATCTCCTGGTTGGAGCATGGACAGCAGTTTAGCCCATAGCTGTACATATTAGACTTGTAACCCCCGTCCCAAGGCCCATTGGTATGGGGCTCTCTACTTATTGGTGGAGATGAATGTCCTGGCCTGCATGAGGAGTGGGGTAGAGTTGATGAAAGGCAAGATCTTCAGTTCTCAGCCCATCTCTTTGAGGACTCTCCAATCAAAGTTCCCTTTTGAGTTTCCATTCAGGCCTCTTCAGGGTCAGCCCCATTTTGGGTTTTTCAGGGTCAATCTCAAGTTCCCCTTTGGGACTCTCCAAAGGTCTACTAGACCCTTCTTTGTTTTCTTCAAGTGTCAAGTTGGCTTCCCGCTTTGAGGAGAGAAGATGGAAGAAGACAATTCTACTTCAGGCTGCTGAAGGAAAAGACTTTGGGGAGACACGAGATGAGGTGGCAGGTTCCATCATGCCCCTGTCTCTAGCTTGCTATTTTAGAAACGTCAGGGAGTCTCCCCTTGGGTGAGATCCAGGACCCTCTGTCTTGGTTGAGCTGAGTTATCTCACTCTCATGGGAGAGCTCATTCATTCTGTATTGTTTGGTATATGGTCTCCTATCTACACTTCCTCTGATTTCTGTTTTGCTACTATTTGGATAAATGGACTCCTTTGCTATTTGCTATGTGTGTTCGTTGCAGAACTGGTATTAGGTGGGAAAGGGGTCAACCCTCAGATATAGAGCTTGAGGTCTCTTACCTCCAGAAATGATGCAGCAACCAGAGGTGAGATAGAACCTGACCATATCCTCTAGATAAATAACATGTACAGGAGCAGATAGACATACTTCTAGCCAGTATCCTCTTTGAAGAGAGCAGAGTGGCCTCTGGCCCTAACTTCCTACTTCCCAGAGAAGAGCAAGGGGAGAAGAGGCTAGAAATGGTGATTCTGCCTCCCTTTGGCCAATGCTTGATGGCAGCCCTCTCTCCTTCCACGTGGGGTCCCCACTGTACTTGGCCAGGGAGGGTTGAAGGGGTACTAGCTACTTCTGTTACAGTGGAAAAGATGGATTTTTTGTTGCTGAGAACTAGATCTGTGACTTAGATCTGTGATTTCACCAATAGAGGGAACTCCCTGGTAAGGAAATTCCTCCTAACAATGCAATTTAAAGGATGAGTTATTTAGAATATTGAGAAGTTAAATGACTTGACCAAGAGGCAGCTAGATGGCACAGTGGATATAGAGCTCCAGTCCCAGAGTCAGGAAGAGCTGAGTTCAAATTCAGCTTCAGACATTTACTAGCTGTGTGACCCTGGGTATGTCACCTAACCCTGATTACCTCAAAATGAATCAATGACTTGAGCAGTGTCACACACCCAATATGTGCAAGGTCTTCTGGCTCTGAGGTTGGCTCTCTGCTTTTCAATGCTGCCTCATAACATCCCTCTATGATCTGGTTCCCAGCTGCCTCTCCAGTGGTATTTCCCACATTACTCTTCTTACCACATTCTTCATCTTATCCAAATTGGCCTCCATATCAATTTCTCCATACATTGTATCCCATCTTCCACCTTCATGTCTTTGACCAGAGGGTCTCCTGTATCTGAAAGGTATTCTTTCCTCGCATTTACTTTGTAGAATCCCTACTTTCTTTCACAGAACAGCTTAGGGTCTTTTCTGATTGCCCCAGACAGAAACATTCTCTCCCTCTTGAAAGTATTTTGTATCCCTAGGATGCTATGAGAAAGCATGGAAGGGATGGAGTTTGTTGGGTGGGCCCCATGTAATAGGAAGATATGGTCAAGAATCACACAGGATGGGCAGGTATAGAAGGAGGCTCGGGGGAACCGGACGCCAATGAGCTCACAGACCCATTGGAGTGCTGGGAGTTTTTGAGTAACTAGATCTTTTCTTATCTGCACATATGTAGCAATTCCCCCTCCTCAAGAGAAACTAAGTTTTTTGCGGCAGGAATGACCTCATTCTTGTCTTAATCGAATCAGTCACTTATTCAAGAAATATCTATTAAGAGATTTGTGCCAGGCACTGTGCTAAATGTTGGGGTACAATGGAAGGCAAAAGCAGTTCCTGCCCTCAGGGAGTTTACATTCCAATGTGGAAGGCAACATGTACTTTCATAAGTATAGTAGGAACTGGTAGTACTGTAGTACTACATAGGTATATACATACACACATACATATATATGTATCCATATATACATACATATGTGTTTATACATACATGCACATACACATATATAGATATAGATCAATGGATACACACACACACACACACACACACATATGAAAATGCTTATAGAGTAGATGGAAGGTAGCCTTACAGGTAGGCACTAGTAACTGGGGGAACCTTGAAAGTCCTCCTGAAAGAAGGATGTTTGACTGGTCTCTTTATATACATATGATCTAGTACAGTGCCCTGCACATAGTAGGAGTTGTACCCTGCCCTCCCTTACTCTCCATTTCTGGAACCATGATTTCCACCAATGTTCCTGGAGAAGGCATGCGAATCTATTTCCCTCTTGCCCCAAGCACCATCCCTATAACAACCTTATGGACCAAAGTGCCCTCCTCTGGACACCATTCCCCCCATATGTGTGGCTTTCCATTGTTAGAATAGAAACACCTTGAGAGATAAGATCATTTACTTTTTTATTTGTATTCTCTGTCCTTTGCAACTTACCTGATATGGGATCATTCTCTCTTTAGCTTCAAGACTGCTGATATCAGAAAACCCACCCCCTTCCATGGCAGCTCATTCCACTTTACCATTCTTAAACTTGCCTTTAGACATGAAACTAGGCTAGCTTATTTTATAGATTTAGTAACTGCAGCTCAGGGAAATTTGTGATTTGCCAAAAGTCACACAAACTTTGTCAGAGATGGGACTGAAGCTGGTCATTGTATTTTTCCTCCTCTGAGTTCCTCCAACACATCCTTGTATGTTATGATGGATTTCAAAGCCCTTCTCCAGACACCTCTGGACACTCTCCATTTTCCTTCCTAAGGACAAGATTGAACACATTACTCTTGATGAGATCTGATCAGGGCAGAGGGCAGACCTCCTTATCCTTGGATAATATGCCTCTCTTAGCAGCTAAAAGCATACCTGCAGTTCTCCACTTACTGGTGCTGTGGATAGCTTGGCTACTGGTGGGAGGTGGAGGAGAGGGCTTTATCTTCTCCTGAAAGGCATCTGACATACGGCGTTACTGCTCCTATCAGGAAAAGCAGTTTTGGAAGCCAGTGAGAGAAGAGCAAACTTCACCCCTGCTTGCTGGGACTTCCCAGAGTGTTTCCAGAGATAAAGACTGCAGACACTTGTGTGATAACTTCCGGGGATGGGTGGAAACACCCCACATTCCTGTCATCATTTTCTCAGCAAGGGTTCAAAGGGCAGGGCTTTGTAGCGCACATATCCCCACAGCATCTATGATAGCGAGCGGCAGCCGGGTGGACAGAGGGCAGCTCCTCTTGTCCTGTCAGCAGAAAGAAGTCATCTCAATTGGCCAAGGTCATACAATGAAACAAGGAGGAACAGCTCAGATTCACAAGAGGGGCATGGATGACAAAAGTAGTAAAAATAGTGATGGACTCCAAAGCCAGCCCCTGACACTCCCTCTGTGACCCACCCAGGCAATTCATCTCTCTGACCCTCAGTTTCCTCATGGAAAATAGGGATAATAATACCCACAGTACTTATCTCACAGGGTTGTTGTGAGACTCAAATGAGCCATGAGGCCTTCCTGGTACTTCCTGGTTGTTAGTGTCTTTCCTGCAAGATTACCATCTATCTATACCTTGAATCAAGACTACAAGTTCTCTGAGGGCAGGGGCCATTTTCTCTTTTGCCATCGTTTCCCCAGTTGTTAACACAGTACTTGGCTTGTGGAGGTGCTTAACGAATAGCTTGTTCAGTGATTGTGTGTCATGATAATGAAGCTGAAGATGACGTAGAAGAAGATGAGGAGGAGGATGGTGATGATGATGATGAAGATGATGATGACAGTGATTTATGGAGTCCTTTCACTGTAGCTCAAGTTGTGAACGGTTGGCAGGAACGCCTCAGTTTCCTCATCCCTCAGTTTTTGTATTTAAAAAAAATTAATTTATTTTGATTTATCAGCAATCACTTCCATAAGGTTTTGATTTTAAATTTTTCTTTTCTTTTTCTTTTTTTTGGCTAGGCAATAGGGTTAAGCGACTTGCCCAGGGTCACACAGCTAGTAAGTGTTATGTGTCTGAGATCAGGTCCTCCTGAATCCAGGGCCGGTGCTGTATCCACTGCGCCACCTAGCTGACCCTAGTTTAAATGTTTCTCCCCCTCCTTCCCCACCTCCCTCCCCAAGATGGTGTTCAATCTGATATAACCTATACATATACATTCCTGTTAAACATATTTTCACATTAGTCATGTTGTAAGGAAGAGTTAGAACCAATAGGAGGAACCACAAGAAAAAGGAAAGAAAACAAAACAGAAGAAAAAAATATCAAATAGTATTCTTTGATCTGCATTCAATCGATTTTTGTATTTCATGTAACCAAAATTAAGTAGCATGTGCTTAGGGCACATGTGTGTGTCTATTGGGAGAGAGAGAGAGAGAAAAGGATAAATAGGTAGAATGTAAGCTCCTTGAAGGCAGGGACTGTTTTTGCTCACATAAAACAGGGTCCATCATATAGTAGGTGCTTGAAAGATTGAACTGAAATGAATTGAAGACTGTCTTAAAGGAATCTGCAGTCTTAGTTTTGGAGGATACCAAGGCACAGATGACTTTTCAAATGGGCCAGAGCATGAATGAGGGAAATAAGGAACGTGTTGTATATGGGTCATAGGAGAATGGAGAGGAAGTTGTATTTGGAGGCTGAAGACCTGAAGATTCAATTCTATGTCCTGCTAAAGTAGAAAACATGCTGGATTTGGTGACAGGGAACCTGGGTTCAGATCTTAGCTCTACTATTTACTCTCTGTGTGACCATGGGCAAGGTGAATCTTCTCTCGTGGCCTCATTTTCCTCATGTGTAAAGTAAGGAAGTTGGCTGAGATGATTTCTGAGACCTTTTCCAGCTTGAAATACCATGACATTATAAGATCAAGGGTGGGGGATGTGGTGACGAGGGAAAAGGGAGTGATGAGGGGAGCTGAGAGCCTGGGCTGACTCCCTGTGTGACATCCCTGCAAGTCTGATCTTTGATAGTGGATTGCTCACTATCTCTAATTTTCAGCTTGTGTTACTGAGCAGGGCTCCTGGGAGGAAAAGTTGTTGAAAATGTTTGGTCACCATGTTGAGTCACCATAGGGGAGTCTTTGTTTTGTCGTCATCCTCCTCCTCTTCTTCCTCCTCCTCCTTTTCTTTCTCTTACTCATCTTCCTCTTTCTCCTTCTCCTATTCCTCATCCTCTTCTTCCTCTTCCTTCTCCTCGTCCTACTATGTAAACAACTATTATGAATACTACTAATGGTAACAATGAAGGCACTAGAACTGATTTTCTCCTCACCTTTGCCTCTCAGAATCCCCAGTTTTCTCTGAAGTTCCGTTCAAGTGCCACTTTCCACAGGAAGCCTGCCCTGATTTCCCCCACATGTCAGTGTTTCCTCAAAAAATACCCTCCTTAGTATCACTATTGTAGCTGTTCATCTGCCCTTATCTCCCCAGCTAGAAGGTAAGTCTTTCAGGGCAGGGACCACCTTGCTTTGTCTTTTCCACTCCCCCTTGCCCAGCTCAGTGCCTGGCAGTTACTAAGTGCTCAGGGATTCATCGATTGATTGACAGGTTATTTATTCCTTCCCCCACCAGCACCCTACCCTCCTCCCACAGGCTCCTTGAAAAGGTCAAGCCATCCTTAGTAGGAAGGAGGGAAAGGTATTTGATGAGCGGCTCTATCAATGGGCTAATTTAGCTGATTACAGTGGAATCTTAGGCTGCCTGAGACTGGGCTTCAGCCAGCAATGCATTAACTCTGCTGGTGTCTCTGTGTCTCCATCACCCTCCACTGGGGACAGAAGGGGGGTGGTTAATTCCTGAAAACAAGCCCCATCTGATAGGCTTTTATTAAGCTCTGTTCTTGTTTTTATCAGGTGCTGGGTAAGAGGTTCCCTTCTGAAGCCAAGTGTTTCTGCTTGCCCTCCCAGGCCCTTCTGGGGAGAATGGTGTGTTGGGAGAGATGCCAGGGCCTTCTTTGGGGGCTGAGCAGCAAGCCACACTCTCTGTGCTAAGTCACTATGAGGTTATCATTTCCCGATTTTTCTCCATCTTTTACATGAACCTAACATATAGTACCTGCAATTCCAGTTCCACAATTAGAAATTTATTCATTTGGGTTAAAGCGTTGACCTCTTCAGACAGGTCCCTTAGAGAAGCAAGAACCTTTGGAGGGATAAGACATTGAACTAGGAAGGAAGTTCTCACTAGGGCATAAGTAGCGGATATCAGAACTTTTCTCTCTCAAATCCCTGTGGATATAAGAGTTTTTACAGGAAGAAAAGAGATAATAAAATCATAGGCTCAGAGTTTGCTAGAAGGTATCCTAGAGACCTTCTGGTCCAACTCCTTCTACTTCAAAGATAGAGAAATTTCACAGAACCATTGGAGGTTTCGTTCTTGTCTCTGGATCCCCCAAGTCCAAAGGCATCTGGGTGGTACAGTGGATAGAGCTCTGGGCTTGGAATCAGGAAGACTCATCTTCATGAGTTCAAATCTGGCCTCAGACACTTATTAACTGTGTGACCCTGGGCAAGTCACTTAACCCTGTTTGCCTCAGTATCGCTCATCTGTAAAATGAGCTGGAGAAGGGAATGCTAAACTGCTCCAGTCTCTCTGCCAAAAAATACCCAAAATGGCATCACAGGAGAGTTGGACATGACTGAAACAACTGAGTCCCCTGAGTCCATAATATAATAAATTTTAAAATCAGAAATCTAGAGCTGGGAGAGATTTCAGAGCCTATGTAATAACAGCTAATGTGCACATGTAACACTTTGAGGTCTGCAAAATGATATGCATACCTGTATATATACTTCAAAAGTATAACTACTGCAAACTTAAAAAATCATACAAAAGGTTAACTATTTGAATTTCTTTTGTACTCATTTCCTCTTGTGAATTTTGAATAATAAATTTTTAATTCTAATTTTAACAAGATGGGTGTGGGTGGGTGGGTCCTGGATGACCATTGAGAGGTAGGTGGCATCATCTTGCTTGGCCACCTTGGTCACTTGGTCAATGTCTGTTAGATGTATGTGCATGTGTGTGTGTGTGTGTGTGTTGTGTGTGTGTGTGGCCAAGTCAAAACTGTCACACCAGCATGAAAACTTCATTCTTTGGATGATCTTAAGGCTAGGATTACAAATTCAGTCTATTCAGTCATTGAGTAACAACTGATGAATCTGTTCATAAAATTTGAAAATTGACTGGAGCAATACACAGCACAAGATGGTGGCTTTGGTGAATTTTAATAAGAAACACCAATATTTAAATAATTCAAATAGCCTTTCAAATATTAGCTTTTTTGGGTTAAGTTTGTAGCATTTATACTTTTGAGCTTGTTAAAGCTTAAAATGATTCTTAAAGAAGTTTTAAGACTTTTGGGAAAACATGTCTTTATACATATATATTTATACATTTATACACGCATATGCAGATGTGTAAATATGAATACATGTACACAGATACATGTAACACTGGCTACCCTGGCCCTTACTGCCTGAAGACCAGCTATACTACATTTCACCCTTCCATTAGGGTTCTCTGCTTCCCTTATGGGATATTGTGGGTGCTTATGATCTATGCAAATTGCTCCATACCCCTAACAATTGTTCCTTCAATTGTGGGGGGGGTATTCTGAATTCCAAATTCCATTTGGGTGCTAATAGTTGGATTAGCTTTTACAAAGTAATATTTACTTCAAGAGGTATCATCACAAATATTAAAACTTTCTCTTTTTTTTGGCTAGGCAATGGGGTTAAGTGACTTGCCCAGGATCACACAGCTAGTAAGTGTCAAGTGGCTGAGGCCAGATTAAATATTGAAACTTACTCCTCAACTTGTGGGAGGTGTGTTCCCCCTTCTCACACCACCTCGGTCTCTGAGGAGGAGATTAGATCTATAACTTAGTTCAGTTCCTATAGAGTTTTAAGTCCAAAAGTGGGAGGGGGAAGCCCTTGAGTTCCAGACACTCTGGCTTCTCTGGGTTTTCGTGCTGGACTAGCGGGCTGCAACATCCCATGTAGAATCCTGGCTCCAAGGTCACCATGGCTCAAACTCCTGAGTCCAGTGGTTCTGGTAGGGATCATTGCCAGCATCTGAAACTGAAAAGGCCAAACTATATAGCACAGAAACAACCCCCACCCCCCAGCCAGGTCCATTTCTCAGAGCCAGGGTGAAAGAGAGGGAGAAGAGGGGAGGGAAGTCCTTCCTCTATCACCAGCTGGGTTCATGACTTCCGTGCTGTTGGTGGACTGTTATCTTCACCTTCTGGTCACAGCAAGAAAGAGAGTGACCTTCCCAGTCTCCCTATTTTTGAAGACAAAATCTATTCTGGATAGAGGGCTACCCTCATCTACCTGGTAGGAATGCAGAGTACCTCCATGTAAAGTCATCTGCGCATTCTCCAAAATGACCCCTTTACACATCTCCCTCTATCTGAAATTCGTCATCCTAGTCAAATAGATAGGGGTGCATTTTTAAAAGTAAATCTTCTCTCCGAATTCAGGTGCTTGTCCCAAATTCAGAACCTGTGGTCTCTGGGAAGGCATTAGGGATGTCTTTTTACTTGCTTCCCAATGCCATACAATTGAGCCTCAAAATAGCTAGTCATAGCATCATGTATAATCCCAATATATCAGTGAAAATCACAATTATCCCCAAATAGAAAGTTTTGCAGATTCAACAAAACAAGTGACATTTTCCAGAGTTCATCAAATATCTCAGCTTGTTCAGCCTTAGCCTTACAGGACCTTGATCAACCCACAAGCAAAGGAAAGAGCAAAGGATACAAAAACAGCCTTCTGTCTTGAACAGAAACCTGGTCCATACTAAGCTGTGCAAACTATGGGGAGCCTTCCCTACAGGGATTAAGGCCTTGGGTCATCTTGGACTCTCCTCTTTCTTAGATGAGAAAACTGTCCTAGGTGAAAATTCTTCCAATGAATTCCTAAGTATATAAGACCATCCAATTGGAGTCTGCACACGAAGTGACCCTTTCAACTCAGGATACCCTACAATTATCTGGGGTCCATCTAGAATAGATAAGCCCCATAGCAGTCTAGGCAACTCCTTCTGTGTCCTTTATCCCAAAGGGCTAAATTCTCCCTATGGATCCTTGCTACCTTAGGGTAAACCCCCCCAAAATGTAAACCTACCCATCAGGATGAGAAGTAGGCTTGGTTAGAGAAAGAGCAAACCATGTCATCAAAAACAATCAAACGATATTGTCAATGAAATGCCTGGATTTTGGGTAAAAGCATGGCACCCTAAGAAGCCAGTTGGGCATTTTGATTTTGCAAGAGGTAAGCGTGCAAAAGAACAATACGCCGTAGTGATATAGTGACTCCAGATTTCTCACACTGAGCTTAATAATAGTAGAGGTAGCTTGTGGCTAGAGCTCCAAGCCTGGAGTCAGGAAGATTTGAGTTCAAATCTTGCCTTAGACACTTACAAGCTATGTGACCCTGGGCAAGTCACTTAACTCTCTTTTCCTCAGTTTCCTGGTGGGAATAATAATAACAACTACCTCCTAGGGTTGTTGTGAGGGTCAAATGAAATAATAATTGTAAAGTGCTTTAGCACAGTGCCTGGCACATAGGAGGTGCTATATAAATATTAGTTATTGTTATTATTATTCACTTTATCAGTACTTTTACAGGACTCAGTAATACAGAATGTATTGGCATATCAACATTTAGGATTCAATAATAGAGAAAGTATCAGTGTTTAAACGCTTAAGCTATCAGCAAATGAAAAGTTTGCCAAGTTTATTCACTGGAATTAAAGACAGAATTTAATAATACAAAAGTAATTAGTATTTAATTAATCAAGCAATCAGCAAACAAAGTTTACAAAATTATGCCAGTGTAACTGACTTACAAGGGAACACATGGCAGGGAAAAAAAAACCTGACTGTATTTCCAGACAAAAAAAAAATTGCCAAATTTCTCTAAACTCTTTCAGTCTAGGACTAAGATTTCCCAGAAGAGAATCTTTCCAGGGATCCTTAAGACAACAAAAGCAAAAAGGGCCAGATTTATCCTAGACAAGGCCCCACGTGTGATACTGGCTCCCTGGCCCCCAATACCTGAAGGACAGCTATGTTACATTTTTGTGTCTTCTCCCAGGGTTCCCCAGTACTGTTAAGGGAGTTGGGGATGTCTTGGCTCACTCCAAATGGCTCCACCTCCCACTGATGGCATTCCCTTGGATTGAAGGATTGATCCTTTGACTCCAATTTCATTTAACCACTAAAAGTTGGATTTAAAAAATGAACTCATAGCTCAAACTTGGGGTTCGGTGGCTATAGTAACCTTGGAGCCAGGATTACAGGTGGGATGGTGCGGCCAGTCCAGCAGGGAGGCCTGGAGAAGTCAGGGGGCCTGGGACTCAAGCTTGGGGTCAGAGGTTAGGATCAGGACTGTAACTGTGCTCTATAGGAACTGAGCTAAGCCATTTGTATATTTATTAGACTTTTGGAAAGAAATATTCCTTTGCAAATGCTGTTAGCTGACTGTTAACAGTTAAATGGAACGAGAGTACAGGGGACTTTCCCCCACAATAGGAGAGAACATCATTGGTTGGGGATGGAGCCCATTGTAGAAAGGCCAAAGACCCTCAGCGTCACCCTTAAAGGGTGCCAGAGAGATGTAGACACACACACACATACACACACACACACACACACACACATGCAAACACATGCATACACATGCAAACACACACATATGTATGTGTGTGTATGTAGGTAGGTTAGGTATGTGTAGATATGTTTATGTGACAGTAGGGAATATTTCTCTTTTATATTAATAACCAATTATTGAAATTAAGGTTTTCCTCTTCTATTTCATTTAAAGACCAGTCTCTCAAGGACATTTCTGACCTTGCCCCAAAATTTACCCCACCCATAGCATCTTATCTAGGAGGAATTCTTAGCCCACCATTGTTCATTGTTCATTGACTAGATGAAGGATAGATCCTTTTGTATAGATTGGCCAGAGACAGGGAGTGGTCTGGCTTGAGATGAATCTCTCTTTGTTCATGAGTTATATAATCAAAGTCAAGTGTTCAGCTGCCAATGAGCCCACCTCTTATTATAATATTCATTCTCTCATTAATTATTAGCCAATCAGAGTTAATTTCTCTCTGCTGGGAATACCCACTCTTCCAAGAGCATATGAGCATTGATTGGCCTCCATGATTCATCTTTGGTTTATGAGAGAAAGCCAAATGACCACCATTTTATTAATTATCTGCTAGCCATAATTAATAAAATTAATTATTAATTACCTAGAAATTATGTCTCTTGGACTTTTTATATGTCACATATACACATGCACGTGTTTATATACACACATACGCATATATTTGCATAAATATATGTGTTATAAATCGGTAAATCTATTTATATATATTACAGGTGTGTGCTTGCACTATATAAGTGCCAGTTATTATTCCCTGCTCATTGTTATTACTTTTTCCACAAATATCTGCTGAATTGAATAACTAGAGATCTAGTTCAGTGCCTTTGTTTTACAAGTGAGGAGCTCAAAGACCAGAGGATGAGGAACTGTCATTGGCTGTCATCCTGTCCCAATTGCCAAATACAAAGCCTGGTACAGGGTAGGTACTTAATACTTAGAATAGCTAGACTTTCCATAGGACTTTAAGGTTTGCAAAGTACTTTACAAAGATCATCTCATTTGATTCTCACAATAATCCTGGGAGGTAGGAGCTATTATTACCTTCATTTTACAGATAAGGAAACTGAGGTAGACTGTGGTTCAGTGACATGTCAAGGGTCACACAGTTAAAAAGGGTCTGAGGATGGATTTGAACTCAGGTCTTCCTGACTCCACGTCCAGCACTTTTACCCACTGGGTCAACTAGATGCCTGTATCATCAGGTGACAATGTTTCTCTTCTTTCTTTTTTTGAAAAGACCAAGGGAAAGGTATACTTTTTATTTTTATATATTTATATATATTTTAAAATATATATATATATGTATTTATATTATATTTATTTCTATCCTTTATATTTTTCTTTATAAAAAGTTTTAATTTTATTTCTCAATTACATGTAAAACAACTTAAAGTATTTATTTTTTTAAAATAATTTTTGAGTTCCAAATGACATACAAGCCACTATGCTAGATGTTAGGAATACTTTTGATTGGCACATTGAAAGATATAAAGAATCCAGAGGAAAACAAACAAGATGATGAAGGGATTATGCACTGTCTGAAGAAACTGAAGAAAATGAAGACGAGATGAAGGACGAACATGAGAGCTGTCTTCGGGTGTCTGAAGGGCTACCACAAGAAAGAAGCATTAACCTTGCTCTGCCTGGTCCCAGAAAACAGAACTAAAAGCAATAGGTGCAAGTTACAGAGTAGTAAACTGAGGCTTGATGTCAGGAGAGAAGAACTAAGCAATTTCTTAACAGAGCTGCCCGAAGTGATGTAGGCCATCTTGGTAGAGGGTGGGTTCCTCCTCACTAGGTTACTCCAAGCAAAGCTTAGGACTACCAGTTGTCAGATATGATGTAGATGGCATTCATGCTCGGGTATGGGTTGGAATATATGGCTCCTAAACTCAATTGAATTCAATTCAACAGGGATGTGGACCTTCCATAGCAGTGCCAGGGAAATACCATCCACAGTAAAATAGGCACTCTAGTTCCTTCATTAACATGGGAAACTCCTTATTGGTACTCAGTGCCTTGGATGCCTTCTGGTAAGTTAGAAAGACAAACTTTTCTTTTTTTTAAAAAAATATTTTTTTTATTAATTTATTTTTATTTATCAACAATCACTTCTATAAGCTTTTGAGTTTTAATTTTTCTCCTGAGAAAACCTCTTCTTGAAGAACTTCCTTCTCAGTGAATTGGGAGAAATGACTCCACTCTCTTTTGGACCTTTCTACCTTGGAAGTCTCTCTCTTTTTTTCATGTTTCAAACACTTTTCATTCAAACCAGTGTTTATTAAAGCAGTATGAGTTGAAAGATCTTGAGGGATAGTGTATAGAGTAGTGGAATGAGTCAGGAATAATAATAAAATAATGACAGTTAGAATTTATATACTGCTTCAACCTTGGGAGTCTCTTAAAGCACATTCTCTTCCTTGGACTCCCAGGGTAGAGTGAAACAAGCTGGGGAGATTTCTCTTCCCTCTTACCTCAAGAGAAGTGTATGGTGATGGGAAGAATGGACTTGTCCAGGTGAAGGTGAGACTAGACCTCCAGTATCTGGATGCATTTTCCTGCCTTTCTATCTCCTTTCCTGAGTGAGCACAGGTACATGTCTTGTAATCTCAGGTGGAGTGGGGAGGAGGGCTGGGGAGTGGAAAGCACAGGACTGATCTGATTGATCAGGAGCTCCTGATCATGTTTGCTACAGACAAAAATGAAAAAAAAAAGTCCTGCCCTGAAGAAAGTGACATTCTACCGAGAGGTCCTTTCCAACTCTGAGACTTTATGATTCTATGATCCAGACAATTTATGACTTTCTGCCATTCTCAAAGATGATAAATTGATGGTTATTATTGCAGGAAACCCCAAGAAGGTGGTGGTGGGGGAATTATTTGGGTGTCTTATCTTGCATTATTCTAAGGAAACCCCGGGGCTTTTCAGGGCCTTGCTGTCCCATTGATGAACCACCACATTGAAATTGGAGTTATAAGGGTGGCTCTTGCCAGTTGGCTGAACAAGATCCCTTTGACTTCATTGGGAATGCATGTCATCATTGAACCATGGACTTTAAATTGAAGGAAAACCTTGGTCTTAATCTAGCCTATGTGGTTTTTGGTTTCTTTTCCTCCTTTTTAAAAGAGTAAGGGGAAAAGACCCTTTTTGTATCCATATGGGTCATGTTAAGGAAAAAAAATATATATAGGAAAAAAATCTAACTCTATTATAGGCAGGAGTCTCATTAGAGTGGCCTGGAAAAGGTTAGCCAATTTACAGACTATACATCTTAATCTCCCCTCAATAATAAGGCAGCACGCTAACCTGGAAGGTGGGGTGAGGGAGATGGGGAGAAAGTTTGGGCCAGCAGAACCTGGCTCTGAGCCAAAGAATGAGCCACCAAATCTTGCCTTCTTTTCATTTTCCTGACTGCTACCCCTCATTAGCACCATATATATTGATTCAGAGAAGTGAGGGGTGGGGGGAGGAGGGGTCCCTCTCCCTAACAGCTCCAGGAAATGGGACTGCTGAGATTCAGCCATCCTCAGTGGAAACATCATTACCTGCAGGTGCACTGGGGATCAGCTTCCTTTGAAGAGAAGCAAGGGAGGAAAGAGGATGTGTTGACTTAGAGGAGTCAGGTAGGCAGGGTGTGTAGCTTCTCACCTGTTGCCATCTGGTTTTCATCTGCACTGGTAACTTCCAGTTAATCTCATTTTTGGAGAAATGAATGGGCTGAGGATAAGGGACCTCAGTTCCATCCTGTTATCTGTCTTAGATATACCACTAACATTAGCCTTGAAAGGCAAGGTGCTGTGGCTGAGAGAGAACAGAAATTAAGTTAAAATCAATGGAGAACTAGATTTGAGTTTGGTGTTGAGGCAGCTAAGTAGTGGGATGGATAAAGGGCATGATTGGAGTCAGAAAGACCTGAGTTTGAATCCTGTCTCAGACTCCTACTAGTTGTGTGACCCCAGGCAAGTCTGTTACCTCTATTTGCCTCAGAATCCCCATCTGTAAAATAGGAATACTAATAGTACCTACCCTCCAGCATTATTGTGAGGACCAGATATGACAACATATGTAAAACGCTTTGCAAAACTTAAGTACTATGTAAGAATAGTTCACCTTTTTATTTTGTCGATGTTCACTCATTTTCAGTTGTGTCTGACTCTTCGTGACCCCATTTGGGGTTTTCATGGCAAAGATACTGGAGTGGTTTGCCGTTTCCTTCTCCAGCCCATTTTATGGATGAGGAAACTGAGGTAAAGAGAGTTAAGTGACTTGCCCAGGGTCACACAGCTAGTAAGTGTCTGAGGCCAGATTTGAACTCAGGAAGGTGTCTTCCTTGAGTCCTGGTCCAGAGCTCTATGCACTATGATGCCACCTAGCTGCCTTACGCATGCATGTATATGTATATATTTATATATAAACACATGTACATGTGTATATACACGTATGTATGTGTATGTATGTGTATATGTGTGTGTGTATACACATACCTTCTATTTATATAGCATTTACTCTGTGCCAAGCACTATGCTAAATATTTATATTATTATCTCATTTGATCTTTACAACAACCTCAGGAGGTAGGTGCTATCATTCCCCCTCCCCATTTTACAGATGAGGAAACTGAGGCTGACAGAGGTAAAGTGACTTGCCTGGAGTAACAGAGCTAGTAAATATCTGAGGCTGCATTTGAACTCAGGTCTTCCTGACTCCAGACCCGGCACTCTATACACTGTGCCAGCTAGCTCATTATCGTTGTGAGAATAGCATTTTATAAAGCTTAAAGACATTGTAGAAATGTGAGTTGTTATTGTTTCCTTCTGGCAAATGAAAGCATTTGATTAGAGGGCACTTAAGGTCCCTTCCAGCTCTGACATTCCATATTCTATGTTCTACCTTTCTATATATATATTCCAAGACATTTTTTATCTCTGATGTTCCATGTTCCCTCTTTTAACATTCTATTTTCCAGGGTCCTTTCCAGCTGTTACATTCTGTATTCTATGTTCTATCTTCCTGTATTCCAAGCTGTTTTTAGCTCTTGTTCCGTGTTCCCTGTTCTAGCACCCTATATTTTAAGCTGACATCTGAGGTTTTCTGTCCTCCCACTCTATCCATATTTGCAGGGCCCCTCTAGTACTGTTTCTCCATTTTTAAGGTCTCTCCCGACTCCGATATTTTTGGTGGTCTGTCCTAAGTTCTTTCTTGGCTCTGATGTTACGTGCCCTATTTTCTAGCCTTTTATATCATTCTATAGTCTAATCTTCTATTTTTCTATTTCTGGCTCCGACCTTCTCTGACCATGAGGTTTTAGGTCCAAGTATCTTAGCATCCTCAATGCCATGATTGACAGGGTCAGAGACAGTCCAGTGTCTCAAAGAATCCCCAGTGCTGGTGCTTTCCATGGACCATGGCGCAGATAAAGGGATCAGGCAAAGTTCATATCTGAGTCACAGAGCAATTAAAAAGCCCAGAGGAAAGTAGGGGCAGTAGTGTTTTGGGACCACTTATTTTTCTACTTTGCTACACAAGTCCTTTTCTAGTTCTACTCTCCAAGACTGGACAGCATCTTAGGAATGGACGAGAATGGAGAGGAGACCTAGAGCTGATCATCTGGTCCAGCCCTGTCATTTTACAGATGAAGAAACTGAGATTTAGAGAGTTGAAATGACTTGCCAAGGTCACATAGGCAGTGAGTGGCAGAGCTGAGATTTGAACATTGTTTTCCAACTCCAAATCCAGAGCTTTTCTGTTGTACCATGAGGCACCTTCTTTCACAATTTCTCTCTCTGTATCCCATAATAGAGGACATTAAGGCAGGAAGTGGATAAGGGCCAGATCTTAGACTACATGGCAGCAAATCAGGACTGATTTTTGAATTATTGAATTTAAAGCTGGAAAAAGACCTTTGAAAGGATCGCATCTCTTCTTTGGGGCAGTAGGCAGTACAGTAGAGAGAGCTCTGGACCTGGAGTCAGGAGGATCTGAATTCAAATCGGGCCTCAGACACTTACTAGCTGGGCAAGTCACTTAACCCTGTTTGCCTCAGTTTCCTCATCTGTAAAATGAGCTCGAGAAAGAAATGGAAAACTACTCTAGTATCCTTGCCCAGGAAACCCCCCATGGTCAGAAAGCGTTGGACGCAACCAAACAACAACATTAGCATCTCTTCCTTTAAAGATGTGGAAAATGAGGTCCTGAGAGTCAATATGGATATTAACAAGCAAAGCTTAGCCTTGACTCCTGGACCTCGGACTCAAGGTCCACAGTGCTTTCCACTGCATCACACGACTTCACAACATGAAGGCTGGGCAATATCATGCATGGGAGAAAGCTTCTAGTTAAGTATGGAAGTCATGACATAAACTTTCTTAGCAGCTCTACTTAGTGGGAATCATCCAAATATGGAATAGTTCCAGTATCACTGAATTTTAGAGTTGGAAGGGACCTGAGCAGCCATCTAATCCAAACCATACCCCCAAAATGATACAGTGACATCTACCTGAATCTTAGTGCTAATCCTTGGCATCTCACAAGGTTGATGTGAGGATAAAATGAGAGCCCGTTGGCAACAGAGCCAACTGGTGATCAAGCTCTGCTTGAGGACGTCCAATAAAGAAGAGCCCACTTCCTCCCTTATTTGGGTACAGCTTTAATGATTTTTTTCCCCATTGCATGGAACCTAATTGGTTTCTCTGCAACTTGTGCCCATGGCTATTGGTTCAGTCCTTGGAACCAAGAAGAACAGGGCTAATCTTTTCTCCATATGACAGCCCTTCAAATACTTGAATATATCTACTGTGCTCCCTCTCTGTTTTCTATTATCCAGGCTAACCATGCCCAGTTCCTTAAACTTATAAATATTTGACAAGGACTTGAGGCCATTGGCCATCCCATTTGTCCTCCTCTGGACACCCTCTGGGTTATCAATGTCCTTCTTAAACTGTCTCCCTCCCAGAATTAAGCACAATCTTCCGGATGTGGTGGAACTATAATATTTTTCATGTGTGTCACGCACGATGTTCTTCAAAGTATTTTCACATCTGTTACTGCTTAGCAAGGGCTAACCAATGGAGAGCTCATGTGTTCCACTGGTATTCATTCATGTTGAGATATCTAGAGGAAGGTCCCTGGTAAGCTGAGTAGAACAATTATGGAAGACGGATATGATGATGTGAATGAGAGAGGCCAGGCAAGCACAAGCAGGTGGGGAGTTGCATTGTTGGGGGTAGGAGGAAAACCAAGACAAAAATTTCATAGGTCCTTTGGTGAATGGAAAAGAGTCCAAAAAGGTGAGAGAGTATGAATGGGTTGGCAATCTATCTCAATGAAGAAATGTGGACAAGATCACAGAGCTGTAAAAGTACTGAACTCTCTCATTTTATCCTCACATAAACCTTTTGAGATGCCAAGGATTAGCACTAGGATTCAGGTAGATGTCACCTTAAATTGTTTTGAAAACAAACTTTTACTACATACCCAAGGAGAGCCAGCAAACTGGATTTGGGGGGGGGTAGACTTAGTTCCAGGCAAGCACAGTAGAAAATAACTCACTAAAATAGCTATGTATCAGTAACCTTCTAGCTAGCTAAAAGCTGGTTAGCTGAACAGTTCTTGCATAGCTACAGATACTTCCTGGAATTTTTATGGTCTCCTCTGGGTGTCCTGTTTAGTTTCAGTTGTGGAGTCAAAGATAAGGTAACTTTCAGCCCTAATGAGGAGAGCTGATCCAAAGTAGAAAAGCTACCTTCAGACAGCATGGGCTTCTCAGCATTCATGTTCTTCAAGCAAAAGCTGGATAAATGTTGGTTAGATCCAAGGGAGAAGGGATTCTTTTTTGCATATGGGTTGGTCTAGATGACTTCTGAGGTTCTTTCTGACTCCAAATTCTTTGGATTCTGTGATTCTGTGATATGTCGAAATGCTGAAATTAGAAGGGATGCTCACTAGTCGTTCTAGACTTAACTCAAGCACTACGTTCTATGTTCCTGATCTTCTAAGCTGCTAGTGTTCATTATCCTTAAATCATCTTCTACTTATCTTGTGCTCACTCTGTGCATCCTCATGTGTGTTCATGTTATCTCCCATTGGAACTTTAGCTCTTTGAGGACAGGGATATTTCATGTTCTTCTATCTTTAAAACTTGCACATAGTAGGTGCTTAATTGATGCTTTTTGATGGAGGACATTATGTGAAGCATGTTGAGTGGAATGGAGAAACTTAAAAAAATCTGACCCTTTAAAAAAGTTTTTTTGACTCTCTTTCTTTACTGATTCATCTCAACCACACTGTTATTTCCCCTTATTAAGGAGCAAAGAGCAGCTATATTTCCATTTTCAGTTTCATCTTGGTTGACTTTAAAAAACCCCAACTCTGTCATAGAGTTGAGACTAGAAAGATATCTTGGAACATAGAATATCAAAGCTAATGGGTGCTTTAGAACAGAGAACATTGGAGCTTGGAGTGACCTTAGAACAGGGAATGTCAGAGTTGGGAGGGACCTTGGAACATGGAAGGAGCCTTAGAGGTCATTCAGTCTTACACCTTCATTTCACAGATGGGAAAACTGAAGTCCAAAGAGGGGTAGATAATTTGATTAAACCACATTGTACATGTACTTTTCAGGGGAAGAGCTGGCTATTAAATATTTACCAGCACACCTCTGCCCAGGCATGATTTGCAGGTTATATTTGAGAATATCTTAGAATTTGGTTGCTAGCTAGTATGCTATTGTATTGTTTCAGTCATGTTCAACTCTCCTGTGACACCATTTTGGGGTTTTCTTGGCAGAGATATTAGAATGATTTGCATTTCCTTCTCTAGCTCATTTGATAGACAAGGAAACTAAGGCAAGCAGTGTTAAGTGACTTGCCCAGGGTCACACAGCTAATAAATATTTGAGGCAGAATTCAAACTCAGATCTTTCTGATTCTAACTCCTATGTTCTATTATCTAGTTTCTTTAACTGTAAGATGAAGGATTGTATCACATGGCTTCTAATGTCTTTTCTACAACTAAATCTACTGTTTTGTACAATTGTTTCTCTGATCAACTCTCTCTCAACTCCAGGCCAAAAATAATGCAGTCTTAGGGTTGGACAGGACCAGTGGCCATCTAGGTCAATGCCTTTCTAAAGGAGAGTCTTCCCAAGTTCAAATCCAGCCTCAGGCACTTACTAGCTGTGTGAGCCTAGGCAAGTCATTTAACCTTGGTTGCCTCAGTTTCCTTATCTGTCAAATGAGCTGGAGAGGAAAATGGCAACCCACTCAAGTGTCTCTGCAAAGAAAACCCCAAGTGGAGTCATGAAGAGTCAGACATGACTGAAATGAACTTCTACTTGTGAGAGTGAAGGGAGGCTCTAGCATCTGAGATTGGGAATCAAGAAAGGTAGAAGGTGGCCCTTGAGTTCATTTGAAAAGAAAACACAGTGATCTAAGAAATGGAGGTGGAAAGGGAGTTCATTCTAGCCCTAGGAGACAGTCAGGGTAGATATGTAGTCAGGAGATGGCATGTTATTTGTGATGAACAGAACAGCCGATTTGCATGGACAGTAGAGTGTAGGAGGAAGAGGAATGTTTAACATGACTGAAAAGGTAAGAACAAGCGAAGGACTTTCAGTGCCAAATAGAGGCGTTTCTAATCTATCTTTGAGAAATGAAAGGTCCAGGCTTGCAATGCAGGACAATCCTATCAGCAGCCTTGTGCAGGATGGATCCTTGAGGGGAGAGATGCCCTGAGCTCTAAGCCAGTCGCTGACTCCTTTGAATCCATCCATGGTCAACTGGGTGGCCCCAGCTGTACCACCGATCATCCTTCTGGGCAGAATAGGCCCAGGGGCTGGAATCCTCCCCAGCTTTCCACCCTGTCTGTGATTTATCTGGGAAATCCCTCCAGGGATGGGAATTCCCACAAAGGGTCCCAGAGCAGCCAGACTGGGAGTAAACAGCATGTCATAATATATTCAGCAAACAATAACACAAGTCACAGAGAAATGAAGACAGAGAGGAGAAGAGGACATTCCGTGGCTGGGAACAGAGGCCATGTTTAGAGGCAGCAAATAGAGTCACAGGACAGATGGGGGGTTTCCATTACTTGCTCCATAAATCAGAAAAACGGTGCAGGAGCTTTTCGGGAGAGAGTGTGCTAGGGTCAGAAGGGGAATGGGGAGATTGACAACGTAGCAAATTTGCCCACATCTCTACATAAGTAAAGACAGGGCTTCTCCTTACCAACAATGGTGCAATATCTAATTTCCAAGAGACTTTCCATTTAAATCAATGTGAGAATAGCTGATATTTCCATAGCCCTTTAAAGATTGCAAGGCACTTAATAGACATCATCGTCTCCTTTTGAACTCCAGACAACCCTATGGGATGGGTGTTAATATTATACCCATTTTACAGAGAACCTCACTGAGGCTTAGCGAGGAGAGGTACATTAACTTTATAGCTGGAAGAGACCTTCCTCTAGGTTGCTACCCACAAGACAATAGCTCTCTAGACTTAGATCTGGCAGGGACCACAAAGGCCATCTGATCCAACTCCCCCATTTTACAGATGAGGAAACTGAGGCCCTGGGAAGTTAAGAGATCATAGATTTAGAACTAGAAGGGACATCAGAGGCCATTAGTACTAATAAGGACAATGAAGTCCGCAAAGGAGAGTGACCCAAGGTCACACAGACAGCAAGAATTAAGGGCAGGGTTTGGTCCCAGGGCCTCTGTCTCTACATCTGGTGCTCTTTTCCCACTGCTATATGTATGAGGGAGAATCCTGAGCCAGCACTTCTGATTCTAAGCCTGGAATTCTACCTACCCTATCAGATTGCCTATACTGAGACATCTATTAATTTTTTTTAAAAATTAGATTGTGATCTTCATAAGGGCAGGGATCTTGCCTTAGAATATTTTAAATTCCTGAGGTCAGAGTTTGTTTGTGACCTCAAATTTCGTCATACAATCTGAGCACCTGGGAGACAATCCACAGTCATTTGCTCAACCGAATTGTTGAGACAGTATCAATTCAATTATTCTGGAGAATGGACATTGACTTTTCAGGGGAGCTCAGGCAGAGAAGGACAGTGCTGGAAAGAGAGAAAAGGCCTTTTTGTCACATGTCCCCACTACTCTCACTGGAACATCAATCCCAAATTCCTGTAGTTTTCTGATCACTGAGGGACAGACTACATTTATCATTAAAAGACCTGGCTTCAGATCTCAGCTATGCTACTTACTACTTGTATGACCTTGGGTGGATCACTTCCCTTGTCCAGGCTTTCATTCTTCTCATCTGTCCAATGACAGGGTTGAACAAGGTGACCTCTCAGGTCCTTCCCAGCCTCACATCTGAGATCGTATCAGTTGTGCTGGGAGCCCTAAGTGCTTGGTGATAAAAGTCCCTGCCAGTCTGTATTTCACTCCTTCCTCATCTCCACTTTTTAAAAAGAGAATTCCTAGCTTCCTTCACTTTATGGAGCATTCCTGGAGATATTCCTGCACCTTGGCCACTTCCAGGGGCCACATTTGCTCTAGCCCCTTGCTAATGGCATGACCAGAAATGCCTGGTTGGTCCCTTGGTCAAGAAAGATTGAGTTCAGAACAGCTCATTATGACAGCTGGATGATACAGTGGATAGAGCGCTGGGCTTGGAATCAGGAAGACTCATCTTCTTGGGTTCAAATCTGGCCTCGCATGCTTACTAGCTGGGAGACCCTGGGCAAGTCACTTTACCCTGTTTGCCTCAGTTTCCTCATCTGTAAAATGAGCTGGAAAAGGAAATGACAAACCGCTCTAGTATCTTTGCCAAGAAAATCTCAAAATGGGGTCAGGAAGAGCTGGGCATGACTGAAACATGACTGAATAATAAGAAATGACTAGACAAGGGAACATAATGAACTGGCAAGGTTGAAGAAAAGCTTGCACCTTTATGTTAGAAACCAGGTTTCCTCATGACTGAACTCAGTCTTGTACAAATCCAAGAAGCAGCATAGAGTCTGTACCACTTGTAGGAGGCTCAGATACCATCTCTGGGCCGTGTCACCTATAGAGCTCCAATGCCACCTCCTACCAGAGAACTTTCCTTATCCTTTAGTTAATCTTCTCTTCCTTTTAAAGTTTTTCAGTCATGTCTGACTTTTTGTGACCCCATTTGGAGGTTTCGTGGCAAAGAGTGGTTTGCCATTTCTTTCTCCAGCTCATTTTACAGATGAGGAAACTGAGGCAAACAGAGTGAAGTGATTAGCCCAGGATCCCACAGATAATAAGTATCTGAGGCCAGATTTGAATCATGAAGATTAGTCTTCCTGACTCTAGGTCATGTACTCTATCCGCTGTGCCATACAGCTGCCCTTCTTCCTAAAATTACCTTGTATAATTTTATATACACATTGTAGCTACTTTCGTTGTACATGTGTTACATCCTGACAGGAGAAAATAAACTCTTAGAGGGAAGAATCGGTTTCATTTTTTTGTTGTTTTATCCCCAAGGACTTTCGCAGAGTTCTAAACTTAGGTTCCTTATAAAGATGTGTTGAATAGAATGAATAAAGATAGTTTGGGGGCACAAAGGATGGGGAGAAGCCCTCTTTCCCCCTGGAAAACAGTCCTTCTGGGTTGGCTAATCAGGTCTTCAGATGCATACCAGTAATTAAAAGGAAGCTTTCCAACAAACTCCATGTGGGGAGTATGGAAAAGATCAGTATTTCCAAGGCCGTGTATTAGGAATAATTATGGGAATTGGTCTCTTTCCTCCCTCTTTCCTTTCTAACAGAGACAGTTTGAATCGAGGCCAAGGGGAGTGATGCAGAGAAGGGCAAAGGAAGTAGCAAAGCCGAAATCTTGAAGGCATCAGAGGAAATTCTTTGCTGGTTGGCTTGTGGTCGAAAATGTGAATTTCATTGATTGTTCCTTTCCCAACAGCGGCCGATTTGGTCAAAGGCCTGCGCAGCGGCCTCTAATTTTAACAATGAATAGCAGCACAGGCTGCCAACTTTGGAAGGGAAGGAAGGGGAGACCACTGAAGTGGGGATTGAAAAAAAATTCCTTCTCCACTACTTCAAGTTTGGACTGAGATCATAAATCAGAGACAGTTGGGAAGGATTTGGTCTTAAATCTAGGGTGAGCTGCAGTGTGGTAATAGCTACCAACCCGGGAGCCGGGATCAGATGTAACCTAGCTTGGGAAAGCACCGTAAAGGTAGCACAACTGAGCACAGGGAATCTCTGTTTCTCTCTTTCTACCACTGCTCATTCAGAATGTGAGGCAGCGAGGCATCGTATAGTGCTGTTGAGAGACACAAGAAGACCCAATCCCACCGCTGCCCTGTACTGAGTAACCATGAGCAAGTAAGTCACTTAACCTTTGAGCCTCATCGGCTTCACCTGTAAAATGGGGAAAATATTATAATACCCATAGACCTTCCCTCAAGATCCCAATGAGGCCAGGTATGAAAAGCATGTTGTATGTTTCATAGTACTCTACGAAAAATCAGGTGTCAAGAAATCAGATGAAGGTGCCAACATGTAGTAACAGAGCATTTTATTGTCTTGTATAGGTATTGCACATGTCATATTCATTCAATGAGTATTCATCAAGCGCTTAATGATTGCTAGCATTTGTATAGCACATTAAGGTTTGTAAAGCATTTTGTCATTCCAACAACTCTGGGAGAGAGGTGTTATAATTATCCTCATTTTGCAGATAAGGAAACTGAGGCAGATAGAGGTCAAGTGACTTGGCCAAGGTCACATAGCTAACAAATGCTCAGGCCAGATTTGCACCCAGAACTTCCTGCCTCCAGCTCCAGTGCTCTATCTCCTGCACCATCTGGCTCACAGAGGCAGCTAGACGGTGCAGTGAACAAAATGCTGGACCTGGACTCAGGGAATTGTTGTTGTTAAGTCATTTCACTTGTGTCCAACTCCTCATGACCCCATTTGGGGTTTTCTTAGCAAAGATACTAGAGTGGCTTTCCATTTCCTCCTCCAGCTCATTTTATAGATGAGGAAACTGAGGCAAACAGGGTTAACTGACTTGCCAAGGATCACACCTCTGGTAAGTGTCTGAGGTAAGATTTGAACTCAGAAAGATGAGTCTTCCTGACTCCAGGCTAGGCACTCTATCCACTGGGCCACTTATCTGAGTCCAACTCTGGCCTCAGCTACTTACTAGGTGGTAAACCTGGACAAGTCCTTTAACCACTATCTGCCTCAGTTTTCTCATCTGTAAAATGGAGATATTAATAGCACCTACCTTCCAAGGTTGTTGTGATGATAAAATGAGATATTGTTTGGAAAGTGCTTTGCAAATTTTAAAATGTTAGCTCTTCTTACTATGTGTGAGGCACTATGCTAAGCAGTCAGATGACCGAGGGAGGCCTAATCAGGGGAAGCCACTTTCTCAGTGTCACATAGCAAGTTGGCAAAGTTGACATAGTTGAGTGCTGAGTCCAGTTGCAGGTAATTGGTGCTTTATAAATGCTTATTAACTGTTGTACTAGATTTCTTCATTTTGACTGTTTTTTCTACTACACTTTTATTTGATTGATAAAGTAATAAGGGCAGCTAGGTGGTGCCATAGTGCACAGAGCACTGAGCCTGGAGTCAGGAAGACTCATCTTCCTGTGTTATAGTCTGGCCTCAGACACTTACTAGCTGTGTGACCCTGGGCAAGTCCTTTAACCCTGTCTGTCTTAATTTCCTCATCTGTAAAATGAGCTGGAGAAGGAAATGGCAAAAACCATTCCAGTATCTTTGCCAAGAAAATTCCAAATGAGGTCATGAAGAGTCAGACACAACTGAAATGACTGAACAAAGTTAAGTAATAAGCTAAAACTTATAGACTGTAATTCAGACCTGGCTCCCAATGAGGAAGAATAATTAGAAAATGTAAGAGTTAGGGCTTTGCTATCCCATTGTCATACAGGATGACCATTATTCATTGAATAAAGACCTTGTACTTTGGTGAGAGGTATAACTAGGACCCATGATAGACCCAATGGAATCCAGTAAGTAGCCCAGACTCTACCTGGAGTAAATTCAGTTGCTAGAGGAAGGAAAGGTTGTTGGATAAGATTTGATAATGTAACAGCATGAACAAACAATGGTTGGTGAAGAGGATGGGGAGTGGGATGTCAATTGGAGGAAAGCATTGTTCATGAATGACTAAGCTATTCTGAATATTGTAAATATTCATATCAATTATAAAGGACCTATGAAGGAGCTGCTATCTACTTCAAGAGAAAGAACTGATGAATAGAAGTATACATAGTACAGTTTTACATATCTATCTATCTATCTATCTATCTATCTATCTATCTATCTATCTATCCCTTAACTCTATATATCTACCATCTCTATCTATCCATCATCCATCTATTCATCTATCCATCTATCTGTCTATCCATCTATCTGTCTATCTATCTATCTATCTATCTATCTATCTATCTATCTATCTATTCCTTAACTCTCTCTCTCTCTCTCTCTCTCTCTCTCTCTCTCTCTCTCACACACACACACACACACACACACACACACACATACACACACACACACACACACTCTGTCTATATATCTGTGTCATATGGTGGCTTTCTCTAGTGCAGGGTGGGGAAGGAGGGAGGAAGACAACTCGGAACCTGTAACAATAAACCGAATTAAATTTTAAAAAAGCATTGCTTAGACCCTCCTAACTGTGGCAAGGTGCCATTTTCCCAATTGCTGGAGAAGATGAGGAAGATGTACAGAAGGAGCGAGTATGCCTCTGCCCTCTTAGGCCACATGCAGTTAACATTCTGGGAATCAGCACCACTTGCTTGTGATAATGACAATACATTTGAAGTCTATGGCAAATAGATTGAGAGATGGAAGGGACCTGAGACATCATGCAGTCCAATTTCCTCATTTTAGAGCTAAATAAACTGAGGCTCAGAAAAGTTAAAGTCATTATTTAATTTATTTATTTTAGGGAATCAACCAGTGCAAAAAGCATTTTGTGAGGCAGGTAGATGGTGTAGTGGGTAGAGCACTGGACTTGGGGTTGGGAAGACCTGAATTCAAATTCTGATTCTAATTAATACTAGCTATGTGAACCTGGACAAGCCATTTATCTTCTCAGCCTCTATTTCTTCATCTAAACAATGAGGCTAAACATAAAGCCTACCTCACAGTGTTGTTACTCAAATGAGATGATGCATAAACCTTAAAGCATTAAATGAATGTATTATATAATATTATATTATGTATTATATTGCATGTATATATTATATTGTAAGTACCATATTACATTGTACATTTTATATATATTATATAAAGCACATTGTATATATTATAAGGCAGTATATATTGTATTATACAATATTATATTATGTATCATATTCTATTGCATGTATGTATTCTACTGTAGGCATTGTATTATGTTGTGTATTGTATATTACAGTTTACATTATATATGTAAAATGTATATTATGTTATATAATACATGTTGTGCAGAATATATTATAAATAAAATATCATGTATAATTTTATACATTAAAATACATATGTGCATGATATAAAATGTACTTATTATTTATTATGTGCTAAGCATGGCATACAAAGAGAGGCAAAAACAGACACCTGCCTTCAAAAGACTCCTAATAAAAGAGATGACGTGTAAACCAATGTGTATGCACCAGATGTGTTCAGAGTAGAGAGGTAATCTCGGAGGAAAGACTAAAGCTGCTGGTGGGGACCAGGACAAGCTTCCACAATAAGGTGGCCTTGTGCTGAGACTTGAATGAAGCCCCCAAAGCCAGCCACTCTTGCATTTTGATCCATTTTGAAAACAGGTAATAAAACCACATTCCAGCTCATTAGTGGGTCATAGTTGAAAGAGAGCTGACCTGGGTTCAAATCCTCTCTGCTGCCTGTGTAACCCTGGACAAGTCACTTAGCTTCTGACTACCCCAGGTTTCCCTTTAAGACTACAAGTGGCTGAAAAAGTGTGTCCATAGAGGAGGTTTGTCACTGACAGCTCCCTAGACTAAAGAAATCACAGGTTTAGTCCTTTTCTCTACTTAGATTTAATTGAAGAGCCAAGTAATCTTAGCTATTCTTTTAAAAGATACTGATGCCTTCTCTATTTCCTAATGCAGTCATTTCCCAGCATGCTTTCCCCATTCCCATCGAATCTTCCCTTGTAACAAAGAAGAGCGATTGAGTAAAACAGGCCTAATAGTATCTGCCCCTGTACATGACATTCTGTTCCTTAGGTTCCCAGTCTGTCCACCGAGAGGAGGGAATTTGCTTTCATCTCCTTTTCTCCTTAATTATGATCGACCATTACATTTAAGGGAGATTCAGCTGCCTCTGAGGGTCATTTCTGCCTCTTTCATTTCAGCCTTGTTACATCCTGTCCTGTCAGTTTTGCTTGGCATCCATTCATAGAAATCTGCCCTTGTTTCTCTGAATTTCTTGTAGGATGATGGCTAGTATTTATCTAGTACTTTAAGGTTTGAAAAGAGCCTTACAAATATGATCTCACTTTATCCTCACAACAACCTTGGGAGGTAGATGCTACTGTCATCCCCACCTTACAGATGAGAAAACTGAGGCTGAAAAAGGTTAAGTGACTTATAAGCTACATCTCCAGAGAGAGAACTGATAAACTTTGAGTGCAAATTGAAGTATGATTTTTCTCATTGTCTTTATTTTTCTTCCTTTTTTTTTTTCAATATGGCTAACATTGAAATAAATTTTGCACGATTTTACATATATAATTGATATCATATTGCTTCCCTTTTTCAGTTGGGGACGGGGAGGGGATGTTGCTTTTGAAAGTTAAGGTACATTGAGACACAAGGTTCTGAGAATGATCAATATATTAGTTAGGCTACAAGTAACCAATAAATTCTCTGGGTCTGACAGTACACTATTTGGACCATGGCTACGCTGCTAATAAGTGACTGAGGCAGGATTTGAACTCAGATCTCCCCAACTCTGAAGTCTAGCACTCTACCCCCTGTACCACAAAGCCCCCAATACATTGTTTCTTACAGGACATCAATTGCATTCATAGACAACTTCTTTGGTCATTCCCAAAGGGATGGAATCCATTTTATTTCAGTCTTTTTCACCTCTGCAAAAGGTGCTGGGATTCTCTCTTGATGAAAACACGCTTGACAATCACACCCTGGTATTCTTGCTTTTCACTGGATCTGGTCTCTGGGGTCCAAGACTTCTTGTCTTGACCCAGTTTGGGTCCTGGAGTGATAAAGGTTTCGGCTTCCCCACCAGGGATGAAAGTCACATCATGCTTTTGAAAAATGTTTTTAGACATGGGGTTCAAAGCACTGTGACGGCTAAGCATATTTTCTGTCATCTTGGCCTCACCCGCTTTCAAAGGACATGCTTCTCTGTGTTGCTTTTTTCCTTATGACTATTAGCCTAATTTTCATATTGTTTTTTTCCCTTTGTAATAACAAACAGCAACATGTGAACTGTCTTGCCTGAATAGGTTGCACAGTGTCCATGGTTACCAGCAGAGGAAGCAGCCTGGCTAGACATATGGGGAGGGTTGTCTCTGGTATGCCTCTTTGAGACAGTGCATGCTAACTTAGTCTGGGGTCCCATGGCATGGTCTGTTGAGTGGGAGGAGTGTGGCTTTCAGGACATGCCCAGGGTACATCTAGCTCCTTTTGCCTCTGTCAATCCTGAAACATCCCAGGATCAAAAAGGAAAGGAGAGAACTGCTTTGGGAGTCACCGGCCAAACCGAAGGGCGGTTTGTGGGTTCTCTTCTAGCCCCATCCAATAGTGTAGGGCAGAGAACAAAGCTGGCATTTGGGAATGAGCTCAGTGCTTGAGGTGGGAAGGTGAATGGCCTCCTGGGTGAGTTTGCAGTGGCTTCAAGACCCCAAGCCAAGCCATCTTAGTGTCATGTCAGTTGATTTTCCTCCCTCACCTCCTCTTTCTCTCACCTCCTTTTCCCCATCCTTATCCAAACCCAAGGATAAGTATAGACACCCAGTAGGGGTAAGAGTGAGGAAACCATTCCAATCATTCCTCGCATTACCACATCATATCCCGGCTAAGGACTCTATGTGTTTGGCAAGCTGGACGTGTTTCTGTTGGAGCCAAAGCCCAGGATGGGGCTTGAAAAGAGAAGATGGAGTGTTTGGAGGAGCAGAGAGCCTAGTGATGGAGCAAAGGCTTTGGTCTGGGCTGAGAGAGGGGCTAGAAGTATACTCAACTTTGCTAATTTTGAACCGATCCAGCCATTTTGGAGAGCAATCTGGAATGAAGGTCAAAGGGTTTCTAAACTGCCCATACCCTCTGGCCCAGCAATAGCACTACTTGGTCTATTTCCAAAGATGATTAGGGAAAGGAAAAGAACCTGCATGTTCTAGAATGTTTATAGCAGCTCTCTTTGTGGTGGCAAAGAACTGGAAATTACAAGGATGCCCATCAACTGGGGAATGGCTGAACAAGTGGTAGTAGATGATTGTGATGGAATACTACTCTGATATAAGAAATGATGAACTCAGTGATTTTAGAAAAACATGGAAAGACTTGCATGAAATAATGAGAGAAATGAGCAGAACCAAAAGAAATATGGTAACAGCAATATTGTTTTAAGAGTGACTTTGAGGGGCAGGTAGGTGGAGCAGCGGATAGAGTGCCGGCCCTTGAAGTCGGGAGGACCTGAGTTCAAATCTGGCCTCAGACACATGACACTCACTAGATGTGTGACTCTGGGCAAGTCACTTAACTCCAATTGCCTCACAAAAAAAAGAAGAGTGACTTCGAGTAAATTAACTGATTTTGACTATTATAAATATCCAAACTAACTGTAAAGGACATATGAAGAAAGACGCTGTCTCCAGAGAAAGAACTGATCAATAGAAGTTTGATAGAATAATTATGTGTGTGTGTGTGTGTGTGTGTGTGTGTGTGTGTGTGTGTGTGCGTATATACACTTACAGACATAGGTACCTGTTTTCCAATGATGGCTATCTATAGGGCAGTGGTGGGGGAGGGAAGAAAAAAAGGAAAAAAAGGAAAAAAAAGAAATTTATATAACTTAATTATATATTTAAAAGGAATAGCAAGTTGTACATAATAGATTTGCAGTTTCATGCACAATCATCTTTTTTATTTTACTATGTTATGGAAATGCTTGTTTTATTCCGTAAGTTGAAAATAAAGCAACTTTTTAAAAAAGAAAGAAGAGCTAGAGAGAGAGAGCAGAAGGCTGGGTTTGGGCTGTGTACTGAGGCAGCTGCCGAATCTAAGCTGTCATGGCCCACCTAGCCTTGTACCTCTCTCCTTCCCTCAAACAGCAGTGCTCAGGAGTGACACCCACAGGAATGAATTTCTGCCTGGAACTTAGGCCTGGGCCCCACCCCTATTTCCCAATGCCATGCCCTTCCCCTCCCAGCCCAGCCACCTTCCTCTGCTGTCACCTGGAGCACTGGCCTGGGGAAACCCAGTTCTAAGGATTTGGAAATTGTCATTGGGCTGGGTTTCACAACTCCATACTCAAATGGGAATGCATTTATTCAGTTCAACTACTATTTATTAAACATACTGTAGGCCTCGGAGGGAGGAGGAGGAGCGTAGATAGGATTCAGTACCTGCTCTCAAGGAATTTGTCATCTAGTTGGGGAGAAAAAAAACAACTGCGCATGTAATATGGTGGGAAAAGCTGGTTCCAGGCTCAGAGTTACCTGGGTTTAACCTCACCTCTCATAATTATAACCTGTGGGACTTCGGGCTACCTAGTTATTTAAGGTCTCTAGGCCTCAGTTTCTTCATTTGTAAAAATGAAAGGAGTGTGGGCAGCTAGGTGGTGCAGTGGATAGAACACCGGCCCTGGTGTCAGGAGGACCTAAGTTCAAATCTGGCCTCAGACACATAATACTTACTAGCTGTGTGACCCTGGGCAAGTCACTTAACCCTATTGCCTAGCCAGAAAAAAAAAATGAAGGCATGGTACCAGATGGCCACCGAGTTCCCTTCCTGTTCTAGGTCTATGATCCTACAATGTCTAAAAGCCCTTCCAGGTTTAAATCTTCTGAGCAATAGAATGAAAAAGGCCCAGGGATTTGGAGTCAGGGGCCTGAGTTTGAATTCTGTCTTTGACATTAACTAACTGTGTGGCTTTGAGCAAGTCACAGCCTCCAGTTTCCTCACCTATAAAATGAGAGTATTAGACTACATCCAGTTTTCAACCAGAGGTCCATGAACTAATTTTTTAAATGTTTTAATAGCAATATTTTATCATAGTTGGTTTCCTTTGTAATATTATATTTTATTTTATACAATTGAAAACATGATTCTGAGAAGGGATCCAGAGGTAAAAAGGGTCCTTAAAGAGCCTCTGGACCAAATGGCTTCTGAGTTCCCTTTGAGGCCTAAATCTACAGTCTCTGAGCCATCTTGGGCCTCAGCCTCCCCATCTGTAAACTGAGAGATTGTATTTGATGACTGCCAGTTCTAGATCTTTGACCTCATGGTTCTAAATATATAACTGTGATGAAAAAGAGCATGGCATAGTGAATGGAGTATTGGGCCCCGATTCAGGACAGCCTGGTTTCCAATCCCATCTCCAGCTGTATGTTTGATCATTTTTCAGTTGTGTCCAACACTCCTGTGACCCCATTTGGGGTTTTCTTGGCAAAGATACTGGAATGGTTTTTGCCATTTCCTTCTCCAGCACATTTTACAGATGAGGAAACGAAGGCAACCTGGGTGAAGTGACTTGCCCAGGGTCACACAGCTAGTAAGTGTCTGAAGCCAGATTTGAACTCAGGAAGATGAGTCTTCCTGACTTCAGGTCAGGCCCTCTGTGCACTATGGCGCCATCTAGTGGCCCATATATGACAACTGGGTAAATCACCTCACATCTCCAGGGTCAGTTGTCTCACCTGAAAATGGGGATGGCGATGCCAGTAGACCCTGCATCATGAAGTTGTAAGGTTCAAATAATAAATGAATGTAAAGGGCTTTTTTAATCAATCAATGAGCATTTAAGTGCCTACCATGTTCCAGGCACTGTGCTAAGTGCTATGCACATGTGAGTTTATTGTTGGTGGTAATGTTAAAGTATGAGGCAAGAAGTAGTAGATTTTCTAAGAAAAGTGCAAAGGGGCTACAGACATATACACACACATACATATACATACATACACACATACATATATACACATACATACATATACACACACACACACACACGCACACATAGCTATAGGTTTAGATGAGAGAGCTCAGAATCACAGACATCACCAAGCTGGGAAGGACCTCAGATGCCATCTTGTCCAAACCTTTCATTTTACATATGAGGAAACTGAGTCACACAGGTGACTGTCAGGATCCCCCACCCCCTCCACCCCGACCCCTTTTGGTGGAAACTTTCTGCAAGCTTCACTCAATGAAATGGCAGTAGGGAAACATTTATAAGAAGGAAAAGATTTAAGCAAAGACACAGAGACTGGAAAGAGGCCATATTTGGGTATTGCAGAGTAGTACCCTGGCTTGGTCAGAGCCTCAGTAATTTAAATGCCCTTCTACATCACAACTTTCCCATCGCAGTTTCAATTTGCCAGTGGGCATAAGGAATTAAATGGGAATTTTGGGGAAGTTTTGCAGAAGCCACAGACGAAACATGAAAGCCAGCAGATGACACAGAAAAAGTTTAGAAACTCAGAAACACATAAAATATGTGTACAGTATTTCATAACATCAATATGTTTTCCCTTTTAATACCATAATAACGCAGACTCCTTCTCTGAGAGGGCCAAAAATTTTATGCTGATTTTTCAGATCTCTGGGGTGCTGCACCCTAACCTCTGCATTGTGGAAGGGATAATTGTAGTATTTTTTTTTTTACTAAGCACTTTCAGGTTTTTCTTTTCTTTTTTTTAAATTTAAATTGTTTTTGGTTTTTTTTAATTAAATTGTTTTTTTACTTTCGAGTTTTTCAAAGCACTTCACATATGTTATCTCATTGCATCCTCAAAACAACCCTGGGAGGTAGGTCTTATTCTTATCCTCATTTAACAGATAAGAATACTGAGGCACACAAGAATTTGCCTATGGGCAGGATTTGAATTTGGATATTCCTGACTCCTAATCCAGCTGTATTGATTGTGCCAACTTGCCTATAATGCAAAAAGGAACAGTTGAAGCCAAGGCTAGAAAGAAATTTTGGCCCAGATCACAATTACTTTTGAATGCTAAGTTACATCATCAACTTTTTTGAAAAATTAAGGTAAAAAAGAATTTTGAGAGGTGCTGTGGAATGATGGATAGAGATACCACCTTGGACCTTTGTTCAATTTTGACCTTTGACATATACTGCCTGGGTGGCCCTGGACTACTCCTTGAAGAGAACGTTCTGACCTATTTCGGTAGAAGGAATTTCCTCACCTGGGAGTTCCCCACAACAATAAATCTCATGGCATGTACAAAAAAAAATTGAGAATTTTTGCAGAATTCTCTGACACACCTTGAGATAATTGGAGCCACCTTGGGGTGTCCCCAAACCCTCCCTGTGCATTCTCACTGCCACCACCCTGGCCCAGGATTTCATCAGCACTTGCAACATTCTTTTAACCTATCTCTTCTTTCTTTGATTCTTCTTGCACACGCTGCCAAATGAACCTTCCCAAACCATCACATTTATCACGTTCTTCCTACAGGAACTTAACAATGGTCTCCCGTTGTCTGCCAGGCCAAGTCTAAACTCCTCACCAACCTCACTTCCCACTGTTCGACAACACCCATTCTCCAGTCTTATTACACACCACTTATTCTATGGTTCAGCCCGCTTAGCCTTCTGGCCTTTTTCATGAGCCTGGGTCTTCGTCTGGGCCTTTGCATTGGCTGGTCCCTTAGCCTAGAATATTCTGCCTCCTGGCTTCTGTGTTTCAGAATCCTTATCTGAATAAAATGTGGTCCCTTCCCTCAAGGATCTTATAGTCAAAAAAGGAGGAAAAGGTAAGTATATATGTACTGCAGGAGACAGAGCTCTGGCTCTGAAGTCAAAGGCCCTAGCTTCAGGGCAGCTAGGTGGTGCAGTAGATAGAGGACTAGCCCTGGAGTCAGGAGGACCTGAGTTCAAATGTGGCCTCAGATACTTACTAGCTGTGTGACCCTGGGCAAGTCACTTAATCCTGATTGCCTAGAAAAAAAACAAACTAGCTTGAGCTCCTACCTCTGATACTATGTGACTCCAAGTAAGTTATGTAGCCCCTGTCAGCCTTGATTTACATATCTATAACATGCGTATAACAATAGCATCTACTTTATAGGATTGTTGTGAGGATAGAATGAGGGAATATATGTAGAATGCTTTGCAAATCATAAATTCTTTTAAAATGCTAGCTATTATTATTGATTTCTGTAATTAGGTTGGCCTCCCTAAGACCTTCATCTAAATTTGACAGTCTGATGGATTCTCTGGATGGAGCTCTCGATGGACAGACAGAGATAGATATGATTGACAGATGGATGGATAAATGGATAGACATAGTGATGAATAGATAGATGGATGGGTGAATGGATAGATATAGATAGATAATGATTGACAGATAGATAGATGGATGAATGGATACACATAGGTGGATAGACAGATTTTGGTTAATAGATGGATGAATGAATGGATAGACATAGATAGATAGATAGATAGATAGATAGATAGATAGATAAATAGATAGATAGACAGATAGACAGATAGATAGATAGATTTATTAATCACTTACTATGTACCTGGCACCATGCTAAGGACTGAGGTCACAAACGCTAGCAAGCAAGGTAGTTGCTGCTCTTGTTGAAGGAGACAACACACAAAAGGAACTAGAAAGCAGGAGGTGGAAGGGAGAAGGTAACCACCAGAAGGGGCATGACGGGAGATGTCCAGGAAGTATGTGTGGAGGCTGGAACTGAGTCAGAGAAGACTGGTGTTGGTCTTTGAAAGCCCAGGGTGATTCCAGCCCTACCTTCTGGTGGGCAGGGAGCAGAGCTGAGTGGAGATAGTTTGGTAGGAAGGAAAGACTTTCCATCAATGAAGATTAGCATCTGTTCTGCACCTTATGGTCATAGGATACAATGAGATAACACATGTAGAGTCCTTTGCAAACCTTAAAGCTCTGTATAATGCTAGCTATTATTAGCTATTAGAGAGTTGCCTGGGGCATTGAGGAGTTAAGTGACTTGTCCAGGGTCACACAGCTCATATGTGTCATAGGAGAAATGTGAACCTAGGTCATCAGAGTCTCAGGCTAGCTCGTACCATGCTTTCTTTTGCTTTGTACACAGTAGTCACTTAAGTAATGTTTTTTGCCTTGTTGAATTGAATGTCCCTTCTATGATTATCCAAAGTGACCCAGACTCAAGGAGGCAGTTGGACCAATTCTCCCTCTGCATGTTCTCATACATGTCTCCTACATACTTTTAGTAAGATTTTGAGCTCAAGGTCATGTTAGAGATCCTGTGGTCTGCCCCCTCATTGCACAGAACAGAAAACTGAAGTTAAAAGAAGAGAAACATGAGTTCAAATCCCACTCTAGACATAGATACCTGGGTGACATCGGCAGTCACGTCAGCTCCCTCAACCTCAGCTTCTTCATCTGTAAAATGAGGGAGTTGGGCATGATAGCCTTGGAGGTCTTTCCAGCTCTAAAGTGTGGTGCACATCAACTGTGACTTGCCTAGGTTCACATATGTCCTAAGGCAGGAGCGGCAGGAGAGCAACCGAGCCCCTCTGGCTTCGTATCGGAGAACCTGCTTTTGGGAACTTGTTGGGCTATTTCCTAGCTATGCTACCCTAGGCAAGGTGGCTCACCTCTGGACTTTATTTGTACTAAATGGTCCTAGGTTTATGGAGTGTCTACTGTGTGCCAAGTAATGACTGCTAGGAAGTGGGGATACAAAGACAAAAGTAAAACAGCTCCTGATCTCAAGGAGCTTACATTCTAATGTGTGTATGGGGGGAGGGGAGAGGAGAGACAAGATGCACATATAAATATACGCAGAATATGTGCCAAATAAATGCAAAGTGGTTTGAGGAGGGACAGTAGCAGTAGCCAGGGGATTCAGGAAAGGCTTTAAATGATTATGAGCTTTCTCCTTCTCCTTGCCCTTCCCCTCCTCCTCCTCCTCCTCCTCCTCCTCCTGCTCTTCCTGTTTCTCCTCCTCCTACTTCTCCTCCTCCTCCTTTTCCTCCTTCTCTTTTTCTTCTTCTTCTCTTTCTCTTCCTCCTCCTCCTTCTTCTCCTCCTCTTCTTCTTTCTCCTCCATTTAAGGACACTTTTACATCTAGAAGCCATGAAATTATAGCAGAACTAGAATGAGAATTCAGATCTTCTCATTTATGGTCTAGTGTTCTTTCTTAAAGGCCAATATTGATATCTTTTGTTTTTGTATCATTTCCTTTTCTGTCTATGTACTAAACCATCCTCACTGATGATTTGTCCCTTAGAACACAAAACAAAGAAGAAGAGAAAAAGGAGTTTGTAACAAACAACCTCCATTTCAATTGTGAGTGCCACTATCTGCAGCCACAGACATTGCAAAGAAAGGAGGAAGGCACAGTTCTTGTATTCTTTCTATTAAACCATATGAAACCTTTAACCTCTTCTTTGACCTTTCATCCAGCACATCAGGAAGAAAATCTTCCAAATATCTTGAGCAGACTCCTTTGTTTCACATTATTGGAAAGAGAATCAAGACCTTTAGCTTTCAGGCCTAACTCTACTACTCACTCAAAATATGACCTTGAGCAAGTCACTGCCCCTTTCTGGGCCTCGGTTTCACCATGTGTAAATGGAATTCTCTTCCAACTCCACCATCCCAACATTTTCTTAAATGCATATGCCCCGTGATATGACCATCAATGAGAAGCTATGGCACATGGTTTCCCCTTCTGCTTCACCTTTGTAGTTTTGTCCAGTAAAACATAAGCTCCCCGGGATCAGATACTTCACTAACATGTATTGAATTGAATTGGTCCAGTGGAAAGAGCACCGATTTTGAAGTCAGAGGACCTGAGTTAGCTTCTGATACTCCCTGTGAGACCTTGGGAAAATTACTTAACCTCAATGAGCCTCATTTTCCTCATTTGGAAAATGAAGGGCTTTGACTAGATTACCTCTAAGGTCCCTTCCAGCTCTAGAGTAGGATTCCCTGATCCTTTGATCTGATGTCCTGAAGCAGCTTCATACAAGGTACTGTGTTTCAGTCAAATCATGTATACGTCTCCTCCTCTCTCCTTAACACTCCACCTCTTCCTTCCCCTTCATCCGTCAGTTTCTCTACAGATCAATTTGTGTTGATCTAGGCTGATTGAGAAGGCAAAAAGGGCCTGATAAGCCATTTATTTTTTAGCTCAATTCAATTAAACAGAAAAAGGATTTTTTTTAATTAAGGCACCTACTATGGGCCAGACACCAAACTAGGTGCTGAAGAAGCAAGCATTGGAGGAAGAAGAGTAGGAAGAGATGGAAGAGAGGAAGAGAAGGATGATGATGAGTCAGCTAAGGAAGAGAAAAGGGAAACAAAAGAAAGGGGGAAGGATAAGGAGGAAGGACAAAGTGGGAAGGAGGGGGAGGGGAGTTAAGAGAACAAGAAGGAAGAGAAGGAACAGGAGAAAGGAGAGAAGGAAGAAAGGAAGAGTCGTTTAAGATCTGGAGATCTGATCAGAGAGATCATGGAAAGCAATGCATGTATGCATGCATGAATGAACTTACTATGTACTTATGGACTTTGTGCAGAGCTAAGGTTCTAAACAGAGACTGTGTTTGCTCTCCAGGACCTTACACTCAAATTGAGTGTATAAGCATATGAAGTCGTCATAAGCATATGAAGCCTTGCTCTGTGGCAGGGCTGTCTCTGCTTTCTATTTGTATACTCAATGCTCAGCAGAGTGCTTAAATTTGTATATAGTAAGCATTAATGCTTTTTCATTCCTTCCTTCCTTCATTGTTCATCTTGATTCAATTCAACTCAACAAACATTTATTCCTCACTCTACTGCCAGGTCCTCCCCCTGCTCAATAAACTCCAGGAAGCTCCTCATACCTCAAGATGGAATTTTCTTTGCTTATTTCAGTTGTGTCTGACTCTTCATGATCCCATTTAGAGTTTTCTTGGCAGAGATAATGGATAATGCCACTTCTTTTTCCAGGTAATTTTACAGATGAGGAAACTGAGGCAAATAGGGTGAAGTGACTTAGCCAGAATCACACAGATAGTAAGTATCTAAGGCCAGATTTGAACTAAGATCTTCCTGACTCCAGGCCTGGTGCTCCATCCACTGTACCACTCAGCTGCCCCCAAGAATGGAATACAACTTCCTTTGCCATTTTAAGTCCTTCCCGATTTGGCTGCAGCCTATCCTTCCAGGCTTATTATTAATTACTCTCATTTCTTTACACAACCACAGATCAGGCAGATTGCCCCTCACCTTCACACAAACTGCTCCATCTTGTATCTGTGTGCCTTTGCATGGATAGTTTCCCATACCCTGTGTGATTTCTTTCACTTCTTCCTTGGAGAATCCTGGGCTCCTTTGGAAACTCAGCTTCAGCATCACTTCCTAAATGAACCCTTTCCTGTCTCCCTCCACCAGCTGCCAGTGCTGTCCTCCCCCATGGCCTTGGGTTTATTTGGTTTATACTTATATATGTGCGTGTATATTCATGCACATACTTATGTATGGTGTTATTTCACAATAGAATGAAAACTTGCAAGGGCAGGGATGTTTTCACTTTTATCTCCCATGCTTAGCACAATTCCTGGTATACAGTAGGCACTTAGTAAATGTTTGTTGATTGATTGATATGCACCAGGTACTAGTCAGGCAATAGGATTGCAAAGTCAAATGGAAGTTGTTTCCCCCAAGGAATTTACATTTTCCTGGGGGTGGGGCATATAACTGGTGCACAGACACTCAATACAAAATATATCCAAAGTATAGACAGTTCTGTCTTTATGTAAATTTGCAGTATGCAAAATTGACTTTTCACAAAGAACTCTGAAAGGCATGGGAAGATGTAACAGAAACATGTATGAAGAGAATTTGGAAAAAACACAGTCTGTTCCCAATTTTTGTGCATTTAACAAAGATGAAATGCTTGAAGAAGTGAATGATAAGACTAGAATTAGCACAAGAATTGGACCTAGAAGTGGATGAAAATGATATCGGGGAGGTGAATGAGTCTCATGAAGAACTGTCCACTGAGGGTCTGATTGAGCTGTCAACTGGAAGGATAGCAGAACAAGAAAAGGAAGCTTCAGAACCCAAGGTTGAACAAAAAGGCTTCCCAATGAAACAGTTGGCAGGAGCATTTCATCATTTGAGGGAACTTTTTTTCTTGTATTGAAAAGATGGATCCAAACACTTCAAGATTTTTTAAAAGTTCAAAGACCAGTTGAGGATAATATTGTTCACTATCAACAGATATATGAAGGAAGAAAAGAGATCTCCAAACATCTCTTGGTATCTTTGTACAAAATAGTTGAGCAGCCAACTGCCAGTGATTTATGGCCAAGGTGAGGTGGGTGGGGAAGGAGAAACACACTGCCCACCTACGTTAACTTTACTGTGCTTACTTTATCATTAACTTTACCTTTCATTTTATAATTCTGTTTATTATCATAGTATGGTATTTAATATGTCTGCATTTTAGTACATTTTATGGTTTTTGCATGAAGACATTATTTTGTGTATGCCTTTGTTACAGAGGCTAAGTGAGGTGAGTGGGCAGGGACAAATTTGCATTAAGTAAAAATCACTCTATGTATAGGTCTGTGAAACAGTCCACTTCTATAAGATAAGAATGGTCTGTAATGGGAGTGGGATGCAGTGGGAAGAGCACTAACAACTGGGAAAGGATTCATGCAGAAGGTGGCTCCTGACCTGAGCTTGTAGAAACCAGGGATCTGAACAAATATTAATTAAGCTGTAATACACCTTACGACCTGTAGGAGGAGATAGAGAGAAAGAGATACTGAAATGGACGGTTGTCAGCTAGACCTAGTCAGTCCCTTAGTCTATCAAGGATATATCATCAAGGTATTTATTCACTGTGCATCCAGGGTAGCCCAGACCCTTCATGAGTATACATGAGCAGCAGTAGTGTGAGGGAGAATTTCTACCCACTTAGAGAAAGGAGGCAGCAGAGAAAGGCTTGCTGCTGAGGTGACCTCTGGAAGCTACAGTAGCCTCCATCAAGGCATCCCCTTCCCAGACTTGGTTAAATAGTGCGCTGGCTGGCGCCGTTTCTAAAAGCAGACTTGAGAATGGAACAAAGCCGGCTGGGATCTCGACTAGGTGTACCCGGATGTCTAATTGGGTTGTCCCAAATGTCTCTGCATCTTATCACTGGGTTGTCAGGAAGATGATTTTCTGTTTCTAGTGGTTTCTTTAAAAGGCTGCTTCTTGGGAGTGAAGTCAGTCACTACCTGCTACCCACCCCACCCCCCTAAGAAAGAAAAGAGGCTTCCAGAAAAGGATGTGGGAGGAGAACCCCTTCACCTGTGAAATGAGAAGTTTGCACAAGACGGCTTCTGGGGTTCCCTGAAACTCAGAGCTACGACCCCATGACCATTCAACACCATGCTCATCTCTCTTAAGTCCCTGCTAGGAACATTTGTAGGAAAAGAAAAAAAAGGGGGCACCAGAGTCTGGCGTGTTTGTGCGTGTGCATGCATGTGTGCATGTGCATTTTTAAAGTTAGGTTTCCCTGGAACCTCCCTATCCCCCCAAACACCCCAACCCCAAGCATGCTTTTGATTTGGTTTTATTGGCTAGTGAAAGGCACCATTTACTAGTCAAAGGCCAAGCAGGGACAAAGGAATTTAGGTAAATTGGTTTCAGTTCCCATTTCCACTGTCTTCCCCCTCTGGAATCCGAGCTTTAGGAAATAAAGCCCTTTCCACTCCCCACTCCTCCTAAGCCCTTTAAAAAGGATTTTTTTTCTCTCCCCCCCTCCTCTAAATTACTTTAAGAAAGAGTTTCTTTTCTCTCAGGCAGAGGGAACCAATAAACACCCCAAAATAGCTGAAACCTAGAGGTGTATGGGGGGAAATCATCAAAATTGCAGTAGGTATATAAACTAGGCATCATAGATCATGGGACGTCAGGGCTGTGAGGGCCCTTAGAGCTTGAACAAGCCACCTTATTTTACACCCTCTGCTTGTTACCCTTAAAATATGCAGAAATAAACTGAGAGCCCCAAACCCATTTTAATCGCTAACCACTTACCTGGCGAAAGCTTTTTATCCACCTCTCCCCCCACTCTTGTAACCCAACCCCACCACCTCACAGGCTGGAAATACTGTTAAAGTTTAAGCTTTTAGCCCCTGAAAGTTCTGACAGCTGCTTGTATGGAGGTGACGGACATAAAGCCTGTATGTTCAGTTTTCCATTACTGGGTTGTAATTAACAGTACAGCAGTAAATTAATGATCTGGAATCTGCAAATGGTCTGGAACCAAAGGGCTGCTTAAACTTTTAAGCAGAACTCCTGATGGCATGGTAATACATTTTGATTTGGCCCAGTGCTGGTTTTCACAGGGTTTCTCTCAAGTCTTTGGAAATTAATTTAAAGCTGGGGAATTTTGGTAGAGTTTGAAAATCCCCGTGGAAGAGGTGTTTTTGTTTGTTTGTTTCTCTCCCTTTTTATTTCATATTTCCTGTCTTCAGTTCTCTCTGTGTCCCCTATCTCTTCTGCCTGTAACCTTCTAGTACTCCAAAGGTACTTCCCACTCTGAAATTCTGTCATCGATGTTATAAATATTCTCAAAATCGAAGGTTCCTTCCAGTTCTGCCATTCTGAACAGTCTAGAAATCTAAGATCCCTTTCACTTGTAACAGTCTGTATTGTGCTATTCTAGATTTCTAAAATCCATCACAACCCTCACTTTCTGTATTCAGTGTTGTGATATTCTGGATTTCAGAGGTCCCTTCCAGCTCTGACATTCTGAACAGTCTAGAATTCTAAAGTCTCTTCTAGCTTTGACGTTCTGTATTCTCTTGTGACATTCGAGAACTTAATGACTCTTTCCAGCTCTGACATACCATATTCTGTGTTTAACATTCTGGAATTCTAATGTTCCTCCCCACACTAACATTCTGTGTTCTATGTTCTAATAATGCAAATAGTGTACATTCCAATATTGTGTTCATTTGAAGGTCCTATTCCAGCTGTAGCACTCTAGGATTCTTTCCCCTTCTTTCGAATATTATTCCCATTGAAACAAAAATGCAGGCCCCCCCCCATTAATCATTGAAGATGAAAATACAATATATTCATTTATAATGAGGCCAACACACTCAACGAGCAAAGATATAAACTATATAATACGGACACACATGTCTGCACACACACACAGAAGCCTAACCAGGCCTCCCATGTCCTGCTAATGTTTAAATAACACCATGGTGTTTGGACACAAGAAGCTGAAAGTCAGGAAATTTTAAGCCCACGGCTGACATTCCGGGGTCCTAACGCTATTGTAGCACTAACTGTGCACAATGGTGTGAATTCCAAGCTGAGCATTGGCTGAACTTTGGAGTTTCCGGGACTTTTGTTGCCTTGTGTCACAGTAAAACATTATTTTAAATGGACACCCATATATTTAATTTCCTTTACAGAAACAAAAAGTCTCTTTTCCCACCAACTTACTGAAAAACACATTATCTTTCCCAATAGAACATCATCCATTATTTTGAGGGTTTTGGACAGTTAAAAAAAATAACAGCATACATACAAAACCTCTCAAAAATAATTTATTGTTTTCTGGCAGTTTTTAAAAAATAAATGACTGATTTATTATCGCAAGTTGATATTATGTCGACATTTATGTTACACCAAAGAACATTTCCTGGGAAATGTTTTCATCTTGGAGATAAATCCTTGTTTAAAAGGATTTTGTGCTTTGTTTTGCATATAGAGAATCTCAAGATCTTTTTTTTTTCTTCAGATGATGTTTGTTATTAACACGAATGGTTTCTTGGGAAATTACAAGAAGACCAATTTCTTGAGAAACAATCGTTATCTTTCAAAAAATAGCGCTTTCTTTTTCTGGAATGCTACATTGCCTGAAATATTGATAATTGTACCTTAATAGATCTTGTCACTTAAAATATATTTTGGAGACTGGATGGTGAGATAATTTTTTTTCATTTTAGTAGGACAATAAAATCAGACTATTATTTGTCTCTTTAAAATAAACATAACTGGAATATAACATATTTGTCCAAAATTTGGTCCCACAAACAGAATTCTGTTTTTTCAGGGTAGGTAAAAAATTCATATCAGAATAGGGTTAAACCCTCTTCAGGAAAACTGTGGGCTTTCAACAAGAAAAAAGAAAGAAACTTAATCACCGAAAAAGGACACTTCAAATTCCATCTGAATTCCAGATCCTAATATCAGAGCAGTGCCTTTCATTTTAGAAAATGCAAAAGAAAGAGAAAAGAAAAGAAAGAGAGGAGACAGACAGAAAGAAGCAAAAAGAGAAGGAGAAAAAAGAAAGAAAAAAGAAGAAAAAAAGAAAGAAGGAAAGAAAGAAAGAAAGAAGGAAAGGAAGAAAGAAAGAAAAAGAAAGGAAAAAAGAAAGAAAAAGAAAGAAGGAAAGAAAGAAAGAAAGAAAATCCTCAAGGATTCCTAGGAACCAGTAACCTCCTAAATATAAGATGGGAAACTGTAAACCTGGTGAACTTCTTTTATATTTTTGCCTATGAATGGACATCATAACCCCAAATCTTCTGGAAGCAGGAAGATCATTTGTTTTTCACATTAGAAAAAAAATAAAATAAGATAAAATGAAATAAAGTAAGATAAGCTGGACAACTAGAAACTCTAAAAAGCTATGTGCATTTATGAATGTGACCAGATCTGCTGACAGGCGACAGGAAGGCACAGGATAGGACATGAAATCATTTTTGTGTGAGCTTAGTTTCAGTGATAAAACTGACTTGTTTGAAACCAAAAAAACAGGAGTTTAAATTCAAGATCATCTAAAGAGCTGGTTAACTTTCTTACCATGGGGAAATCCAAGTACTCCATAAAGAAACAGTTTTAAAGAGCTCTTACTTCCATTCAGGAACACAACCACACACAAGCAGATATACACGGTCGCACAAATAGCCACCGTGGTGCATGGACTCATAAGCACAGCAATACAAGTACGCGCAGACATAGACACAAAATCACAAAGATGTACAAGTGCTGTGCACAAAGATACACATAAGCACAGCCCTCATAAACATAGTTACACAGAGATACAAATACAAGTAGACATACACAAAGATTCAGGGTTTTTTTTAAATTTTATTTTTTTATTCTCTTCTTCTCCTTCCAAGGCTGAACTTTAAAGTAACCCAAGACACAGAGATGCAATACACAGAGAAACACACAGCCACGGGCACCCATCAATGTCTTGACCTGAAACTCCACAAACACAAATATATGCAAACACACGCGGGAGCACATGAAAGATGATACAGAGATACACAGGAGTACAGACTCCCAAACACAAAAACAAGCAGATATTTACTCAAAAAAACACAGGCACGCACACACATAAATGCAACCTAGAGACCACCCCCCCACCCGGGCCCCACCCCAACCACCTGCCTCCCCCCTGGAGCTGAGTAAAGTCTTTGGGCAATGCCCAAGGTTGGCCCTTTCCCCAGAGGAGGGAGTCAGGAAGGATAGAAGGGAAGCTAGACCTGGAGCTGCTCCCCCTCCCCTACCCCTTCTAAGGATTTGAAATAACTCGGAAGTTATTTCTTTGCGGCCTCCTCATCCTCTGCCAGGGCCCAGCATCAAAGGCCTGAAATTGTTTTCCATTTTCCATTTCCCCTTTCTCCCCCTTTCCTTTTTTTTTTTTTTCTCCTCCGTTGCTGAAAGCAAAGCAGGTTGAAAGGAAGGCAGCTGTCTGGGCTGAAGTGGACTCCTGAAAGTTTCAGCCTTTGGGGACAGCATGCAGTCCAGGGAACAGCCCCCAGGGGGCGCTGTGTCACTACAAACACTCCTTCCCAGTCCTGCTGTGGCTTTGAGCTGACTTCATTGGAAAAAGAAAAAGAAAGGAAGGAAGAAAGGAAGGAAGGAAGAAAGAAAGAAAGGAAGGAAGAAAGAAAGAAAGAAAGAAAGAAAGAAAGAAAGAAAGAAAGAAAGAAAGAAAGGAAGGAAGGAAGGAAGGAAGGAAAGAAAAAGAAAGAAAGAAAGAAAAAGACAAATGAAGAGAAAAAGAAATGAAGGAAGAAAGGAAGGAAGGAAGAAAGGAAGAAAGAAAGGAAAGGAAGGAAGGAAGAAAAAGACAGAAATGAAGGAAGAGAAGAAATGAAGGAAGGAAGGAAGAGAGAAAGAAAGGGAACAAACAAACAAGGAAAGAAGAAAGGAAGGAAGGAAAGAACAGTCTCCCAACTTTGCAGCCCTTCTTTCTTCTGATTCCAAACCAGTATTCTTGACAAAGGAAATGAAAAGGGGAAACCAATCCATTCCCCCCCTTTCTGTTTTCCATTTGTAATATTTAATTTCTGTGCCCAGGACTAACCACGAAACAGGCGAAACACCAAACAATGGGTGAGTTTTCTTTCTTCTTTCTCCCAACAAAAACACCACCCCCCAAACCACAACATTTTCCCAATCTACCTTAGATGGCATCTTTCTCCCCTTTTTCACTGGTCTCACTCCCACCCTCCCCCTTTCCCATCTCTTTCCCTTTTTCTGTTTCACCTCTCCAGCTTTTGTGTCTTGCCCTCATTCCAGTTGGAGCTGGGAGCAAAGAGGCCAAGCCAGTCCATTTTGGGAAGATCTGAATTGTAATTTATGGAGACACTTCAAAGCAGGAGACTGCAAATGATATCACAAAATTGTTTGTGCTCTGTGCATACACACACACACTCCAGGCCAACCCCAAATAAACCCAAACAAAAAAACCCTTTTCAAACAGGGCAGAAAATTGGCTTGAAGTTGGTAGCCAAGAAAGAGCTCCAGAGGCCTATGGGAGATGGCAAAAAGGGAACTGGAAAGCTTTAGTTTTCCTGGTCCTGATCACAGATCATGAATAGCCCTATGAAGAAACTGGATTTGCTATGGGATGAGTAGAATGAAAGAGATTATTTGATTAAATTTTGAAATTGCAACATTTGGGGGGCCAGGACCATTTATAACTGGGGGCAGATAAAAGGAGAGAGAGAGAGAGACAGACAGAGAGAGAGAGAGAGAGAGAGAGAGAGAGAGAGAGAGAGAGAGGAGAGAGAGAGAGAGAGAGATTTAATTAGCCCTCAGCAGGATTGTATCTGGCCTGGTAGAGTCAAAGAATGTGGTACTCGCAAAAAGGCGCCTTTGGAAAGAAAAAAATTAAAAGGCTGGTTCATGGGGAAATTGCAATGAGTTTTCCAAACTTGACAGAAAAACAAAAACAAAAAACAAAAAAACCTATACCCTCACTGCCACCCAATTCTGGTTTTCTGTCTGCCTTAAAATGATCCAGGGCCAGAGCTCTGGTTTCAGGAAAAGAACCATTCATTCAAAAAAAAATTAGTTAAACTGAACATTTCAGTGACAGAATGTTATCCAGGAATGGGGTTTTTGAATCCACCACAGAGAAGGTTTTATCACAGGATCTAAAAATACTAGAAAGAAAGGAAATACAAGAAAATAAGCAAAAGATAGGAAACATTTTTTCCCCCAATTGAACCAAAGTTTCCCCTTGCAGGGGTCTGGGAGAGTTCTGCAGTTGCTGGGATGCAGGAGGGACACGGACTTTCCTTAAAAGAAAGGAAATGCCTTTGGAAAGTAGGTGTTTACAGTGTGCAAAGGTGCATATAACAGATCTCCTTCTGAAGTCAGAGTGCCTAGCCCGCAGCGGCTGCAGGATTATTGCCATTTTCAACAGACTCCATAGGCAGATTTGTTTAAGCAAGATCTACCCGATCATTTAGTAGACTTCCCAAACAGAGCCGGGTAGGGGGGAACCCAGAACAACTACCACAATCCCTTTACCTTTCAAACACTAGCCACGCGCTTCCTGAGAAATGTTTAAAATGAAAAGGCACGACAAATTCTTATTTGATCAATTCTGTTCCTGGGACTCACTTGGTTTGGAAGACAGAGGCGGCGGGGGAGCCCCAGGAAAAACTCCTGACTGAAATGAAGTTATCAACAACGAAGGGGGAGAGTGATTTAATTGTATCACGACCAAAGACTGCTTCTCTCTGCTTAGAAATCATTTTAGCAGAAAAGACGCCTCCCCCCCTCCTTTTTTCCTGTGATTTATTTGCGGCAAGAATGTAATTGACAAGGGAAAAGAAATTGACTTTTAGAGAGAAACATTCATTCGCAGGGACACATTGATCTCTCTCTCCTCTCTCTCTCTCTCTCTCTCTCTCTCTCTCTCTCTCTCTCTCTCTCTCTCTCTCCCCCTCTCTCCCCCTCTCGGTCTTACACACACCCTCATTACCACTACCACCCCCCATATCCCAAGACCCCAAAGATACTTGCAACGCGAGTTCCCTGTCCCATACAGAAATACACTTGCCCACATTATGATTGCCTGGTTTTGTTTCTCGGAGTCCTTTCCCGGGTCCTGCTCTGTTCTCATAAATATACCCAGTCTTGTAAACCCCTTTCGGCACATGGCAATGTACCCGTTTAGGGGCCAGAATTAATAGGGTGTAAAACTGAAGTTCTAAAGGGTTTATGCTTATTCATCATTACCGTGCTATAATAATAATAATGATTAATAATAAACATAATCCTAAACATACCCAGCCACTCCCAGGTTTCTGACCTTGCTTTCCAACCTCAGAAGGAGTAAAGAGAAGAAAGAATTTAAAAAAAAAATTTCTTTCTGCCTCCTCACATGCCAACGCTCAGTAATGAGGATATTAATACAGGGGAAATCATGCATTTCCATGCCTGGAGCCATACCACCCAATGTTTCAGGGGCAGGTCCCAAAGCCAGGGAGAAGAAACACACTACTGAAGAGCTTGAAGAAAGCAGCGGCGGCGGCGATTATTGAGAAATGGTGGCCAGCAGGTGGCAGTATAGCCTCTTCTCAACTTCCCCTGGTTTAGTTTAACTGATTAGACATTTTTGGGAAGAAGCTGTGGATCCCCAGGTCTTGAGTTAGGAGGGACAGAAGGATCATAAGCTTTAGGGATGGAAGGACCTTTTAGGTCATCTAGTCTAAGCCACTATGGTTTTTTTGTTGGCTTGTTTGTTTTATTTTGTTTACGGGAGAGGAAACTGAAGCTTGGTTCACTGAGAACTGCATTCCAAATCCCGAATCCTTCCCATTGTGCCCTATGGTTTCCCAATTTAACCTTTTTAAAGCCTTAGTTTCCTCATTTGTAAATGTTTTTAAATAACAGTTTCTGTTTCACAGTTTCCTCATCTGTAAAATGAGCTGGAGAAGGAAATGGCAAACCACTCCAGCGTCTTTGCCAAGAAAAGCCTACATGGGGTCACCAAGAGTTGGACAGTACTGAAACGACTGAACAAAACAGAGATGCGGAATGCCTTTTAAGATTAGGGAACCTCAAAGGACCTGGGTTCCAATCTTACTTCTAATGATTACCAACCGCCGGAGTCATCTTGGGTAAGTTTTCTTGTCGTCAGCTGTAAAGTGAGGGTGTTTGGAGAACCACTGAGCTCTTTCTGGGTCTAGATGTATGATTTGAATCCAGCTTTCTCACTTTACAGATAAGGAAACTAAAGGGAGGCCCAGAGAAGGCAGCCTAAGGCCTTATAAGTAGCAGAGCCAGGATTTAAACTGAAATCCTTTGATTTCAGTTCCATGATCTTTTCCTCTGTATGATGCAGCCTTTCAGAGCCATAACCCATTATGGGTATTACACAATCAGTGATTCAGGCATAAGCTATATAGGTGAGAGGAAGCAGTTTTTCTCAGAGGCTGAATATGTAGTAAGAAGTGGTACTGACTATAGCTTTTGACAACTCTTTTTTAGCAAAAAGAAAAGAAAATCTATTTGCCCATATCTGTTCTAGATGCTTACTACCCACCAAAAATAGCAACCTGTACCATCTTGGGCAATGCCAGGCAGAGAATAAGCCCTCATTAAGAAACAAACCTTATGCTAAGTGCTGAGAATACAAAAGAACCCAGTCCCTACCTTCAAGGAGTTTACATTCTAGTGGGGGACAGCATGTAAATAAAGAAGTGCAGATAAGACTTAGGCAAAAGCTGATGAAAGATAAGGCACTAGTGCTGAGGGGTAGACCAAAGAAGGCTTTCTGCAGAAGCTGGGGTTTGGGCCAAGACTTGAAGGAAGTCCAGGAAGCCAGGAGGTGGGAGGTGAGGTGGAGCATTCCAGGCACAGTGGCCAGCCAGGGAAAAGGAACAGAGATAAGAGATGTGGTGTGTTCAAGGAATGGTGAGGAGTCCAAACTAGCTGGATGGGCTAGTGAGGGGTAATAGGGAGCTGCTAGAGTTTATTAGGGTTGGGGGAGGCTGGCAGGCAGACCTGTGAGTGCAGGATGTATTGGAATGGGATCTGAGGCTGGGAGACCAATTAGAAGGCTGTTTGAAGGTGAAGTAGGTGCATCTAGGTGGCACAGTGGATAGAGTGCTGGGCCTGGAGTCAGGGAGACCTGAGTTTAAATCTAGCCTCTGACACTTCCTAGCTGTGTGACCCTGGGCAAGTCACTTCATTCTGTTCACCTCAGTTTCCTCATCTGTAAAATGAACTGGAGAAGGAAATGCAAACCACTCCAGTATCTGCCAAGAAAACTCCAAATGGGATCATGGAGAGTCAGACAGTACTAAACATGACTGAAGAATAACAACAATAACTAGGTAAAGTGAGCCTGAAGTAGAGTTGTGGCAGTGTAAGCAGAGATGAGACATATATAAGAAATGTTCTGAATGTAGAAACAACAAGATTTGGCAACTGATTGGGTGAATGAGAGTGAGGAGCTGGGGATGCCACTGAGGTCACGAGTCTGGCTGACCAGAAGGTGGGGTGTCCCCTGAACAGGGAGAAGGGAGTTGGGAAGAGGGAAGGGTGTTGGATGGAAAGAGATCTCGGGCAAGTCACTTAACCCTTCTTTGGCATCAGTTTCTTCCTCTGTAAAATGATGGCATTGACCTCTAATGTCCCTTCCTACTCTCAATCTAAGACCCGATAACCTCTCAGGGCTCTTTCCAAATCTAAGTCATGAACTTAAGACTCCTAGTGATCTCACAATAATCAGAAGAAACACTTCCTAGGAATGCACAATCCTAATGTTTTTGTATTTGGAGAAGATTTAAGCGAGATTTCATGGACCACTGGGTTTTCCTTAATTCCCTTTCTAGTACTTTTACATGGAGACAGATGTGTTAAGATTATAGAATAATAGGGGCAGCTATGTGGCGCAGTGGATAGAGCACCGGCCCTAAAGGCAGGAAGACCTGAGTTCAAATCCGGCCTCCGACCAAACACTCGACACTTACTAGCTGTGTGACCTTGGGCAAGTCACTTAACCCCAATTGCCAAAAATAAAAAGAAAGAAAGAAAAAAAGATTACAGAATAATAAATTTATGGTTAGAAAGGACCTTAGAGATAATTTGCCCAACTCATTTTACAGATGGGAAAACTGAGGCTCAGAAAAGTTAAACAACTTGGGAGAGTCAGGAATTGAACCCAGATCCCCTGTCTCCTCCCTTTCCCCTTCACCACGCTGCCTCTTAAAGACAATAGAGAGAAAAGAGTGTGAGCAGGGGAGAAAAGTCAGTTTCATGCCTTTCCTCCCTCCACCCTCCCTCAAAGTTGTAAAGGTTTCAGTAAAGTGGGAGAATAGGTTCATTTTGAGGGAATGAACAAAGGCAGCCTGGCCTAGAGGAAAGAAACTGAGCTTAAGAGTCAAGAAGGCTTTGCCTTTGGTAAGTAGGCAGGACTGCGTGACCTTGGCAAAGTCCCTTGATCTCTAGGTACCCAGAATTGTCCCAAGGCCGAATGGGCTCACATTCTACCAGGGAGAGAAGATCCACACAGGTAAATCAATTCAGATAATTTAAGGAGGGAGAGCCCACTAAACGCTGGAGGCAGGGGATCAGAAAACTGTTTGTGTAGTATGTGGAATCTGTGCTGAGTCCAGAAGGATTTTAAACTTAGCATTAAAAGACACAACATGAGGAGAGAATATTTTCAGTGTTGTTCAGTCATTTCAGTGGTGTCTGAATCTCCATGACCCCATTTGGGGTTTTCTTGGCAAAGATACTGGAGTGGTTTGCCATTTCCTTCTTCAGCTTATTTTATAGATGAGGTAACTGAGGCAAGCAGGGTGAAGTGACTTGGCCAGGGTCACCCATCGAGTAAGTGTGTGCAGCTAGATTTGAACTCAGGAAGATGAGTCTTCCTCACTCCAGGCTCAGCACTCTGCACTGGTGGGAGAAAAGGTTCATTTTGGGGGAATAGGTTCCAAGTTGGGGGTAGTTTTCTAAATGATGGATTTTAAGCACAGCTGTTTTGGAATTTTTGATGTATCAAAAAGCCTTCAGTTTACCCTACCATCCCCTCAAGATGTTCTTTGTCTCTCTCTTCGTTGAGAAAGCTGTCTGCCCTCTATTATCTCCTCTTCTCCTCGTATTCACTTTTTCATCTTTTGCACTCTATCCTCCAACCCCATCGCTCACCTGAAACTTCTCTCTCCAAAGTTACCCATGATTTCTTATTTGCCAAATCTGATGGGCTTCATTGGCCCTAGAATCAGGAGGACCTCGGTTCAAATCTGACCTCAGACACTTAACTAGCTGTATAACCCTGGGCAAATCCCTTAACCCTGATTGCCTCCAAAAAACCAAAGTCAAATCTTATGGGATTTTCTCAGACCTTTCTGCAATATTTGGCCCTGTTGACCAACCTTTTCTCCTGGATACTCCTTACTTTCTAAGGTTTTAAGGTCCTGTTCTCTTCCTCCTACCTTTCTGACTACTCCTTCATCTCCTTTACCAGATCTTCACCGTGTCCTGCTCCCCGATTATGAGTTGTCCTCCAAAATGCTGTCTCAAGCCCTCTTTCCTACTCTCTTTGCACCTTCTCTCTAAGAGATGTCATTAGCCCTCCTGGGTTCATTCTTCATCATTATGCATATGACTTAGATCTATATATTTAGTCCTATTTTCTCTCCTAAGCTCCAGTCCCTCACTGCCAGTTGGACATTTCCAAGGCTAGACATGCCTGTAGGCATGTCAAATTCAACATGTCCTAAACCTATCTCTCTTCCTATGTTCCCTGTTTCTGTTGAGGGCATCTCTATCCATCTAGTCACCATGTTGGCAATCCAGGATTCATTCTCACTTCCCCTTCCCCTCTAGTGTTGAATCAGTTATTAAATCGTGTCCTTTCTACCTTCCTACCATCCTTTTCTCTCTATACACAGCCTCTCTCCTAGTCCAGGGAATCATCACCTCTTGTCTGGACTCCTGCGTCAGCCTCCTAATTGGCTCCTCAGCCTTCACCTCTCTACCTCTAACCCCTTCTCTACCAGTAGGCAAAGTGATTTTCCTGAAGCACATATCTGACTGTGTCACTCTTCTCAAAAAGCTCCAGGATCTTTTACCTCTATTTGGTGTTGAAAGTCATTCATAATCTAGTTGTAGTCTCCTTTTCTAGGCTTATTTCATAAGCATTTCCCTTCCTATACTCTATATTCCAACCAAACTGACCTACTCAATCATCTCCTCGATAATCCTATTGGCAATAAATATCAGTAATCATCTGCTTCCTGCCTGCTTTTGTCCCATGCCTGGACTGTACTCTCTCCTCACTCCTACCTATTAGGATCTCTAGTTTCCTTAAAAGCCCAGTTGGAGACCTACCTACTTGAAGCCTTTCTTCATCTTCTGCTCTCAGTGCCCCACCAAAACTTTGTCACACAGATTGTATATCCACTTTTATGTATACATGTTATTTCCCCAGATAGAATGTAAGCTCCTTGAGGCAGGCAACTGATTTCTTTTTGTTTTTGTATTCCCAGTGCCTAAAATGTAGTAAGAGCTTAGTAAATGCTTATTGATTGAAAGAACATTTCAACTGGAAAGCAGATTGGAGTTATTAAGGTCCACTCAAATTTTCCTGGACCAAAGATCTTATCTAGAATGCCCTTTTCTTTGTGAGTCTCCAGTGGGGGAGGGGAGGGGAGATTTATAAGCCTAGGTCCCCTTGATCTTGGCACCTCACTTGTCCCAACATAAAAATCGAGCCTATCAGGAACAATTATTGGAAGTCATCTTTTGGGGCCCTTCAAATGATATTAGTAGAGCTTTGAGTAATTGATCTGAAATTTAAAGAGCATGATTGCTCGCAAGAGGCAGCCTCAGTTGAATGATCAGAAGGAAAATAGAATTTCTGTGGCAAAATCTTGTCTAATCTCTCAGCTGGCCCATGCAGGGTAGTTTGTAATGCAAAGTGAAAATGTTTACTGTTGCAGCATAGGATGGTGGGATGATGAGAAGAAGGGAGGTCAGCTTAATCCTGTCTCTGACTCCCAACTGCATAACCCTGGATGATTGTCTTCAGTTGGCCAAGCCTCAGTTTCCCCATCTGTAAAGTGGAGACAGTAATACCTGCAATACCTACCTGGAAGGGTTGGTTTAAGCACCCAAATGAGAATGATTGTAAGACAGCTTGGAAACCTTCAAATGCCAGGCAAATACCTGTCATTGTTGTTATTTCTGTAACGCTGATGCTCTTCTTGCCATTTTGAGGGTTGAACAAAGGAAGGCCTTGACAGGTTTGGAACAAAGTGTGAAAATACAGACGTGCCTGGCTTTAAGCAAAGCCATAGAAGAAATCCTAAACTTATGAATGCGATTAATTAGTGGAGTGATTATTTCCATTACAAAGGGAGTTTTCATCTTGTAAAAGGAGGCACTGCAGGGTTCCAGTGGATAGGTGTGTTTCCCTGGTGCACTGAAGGCTTTTTAAAAAAAAATAGCTAATTAATGGCTTGACAGAGAATTGGGGGTGGGGCAAAGGGAGGTCATTAGAAGCCACAGTCAATTAAAGAACAATCAGCAAATGAACTCTTCCAAGCCTGCTTGTGAAAGCCATGGAGTGTTAGGATTCCATTTACATTCCATTTACTAATCTGAGCTAAACTAAATGTGGAATCTTTTGTTTTTGTTTTGAAGGATGACTGGGACTATGATGGTACAGCAGTATGGTGTGGGGAATGATGGGAAATAGAGTGATGCATATGGTGTCAGAGGAGCTGGCTGGATAGGATTATAGATTTACAGCTAAAAAGGATGCCAGCTCCAAGATCACTTATTGCAACCTGCAGGACCTTAGGTAACTTAATTCCCTGACTCTTAGCTCCTTTGCAAAAAGAGAAGGTTAGACTTAGTGGCTCCCAATGCGTGATCCAATGAATCAGGAAGATTTCAAATACTACTTCAGACACTTAGGAGCTATGTGATCATGGATCAGTCATTAAATGCCTCTGCATCTCAACTTCCTCATCTGTAAAAGGGAGATAATAATACTTGTAGCACCTTTCTCCAAAGATTTTGAGGAAAGTGATTTCCACATTATAAAGGGTCATGAAAATATGCAAATGGGAGTTATTATTATAGCAGTACTTTGATTGGGTAAAGCGAAGGATACCTATATAATGAGACTATACATTTGGCATATCCAAGAGAGAAGTTAACACAGCTCTGCCTCACTTAAATCTAATTCACTTGTAAGTCAAGACATCACCCTCCTGAGGTCATTGGTCCTTTTTGAGAATGGACAAGCAGTAACAACATTATCATGGGAATAGGAATTAATTGTTGTTTAGTTGTTTTTCAGTCATGTCCTACTCTTTGAGATCCCATTTGAGGTTTACGTGGCAAAGATACTTGAGTGGTTTGCCATTTCCTTCTCCAGCTCATTTTACAGATGAGGAAACTGAGGCAAATGGGGTTAAGTAGCTGCTCAAGGTCATATAGCTAGTAAGTGCAAAATTTGACTCTAGGCTTAGCATTCTGTGCACTATGGTGCCACCCAGCTGCCCCAGGGAATAAGAATATTGAACTCCAAACAGCCCATGCTGTGGAAAAAGTGCTGGACTTGGAGTCACAAGAGCTGAGTTCAGATCCTGACTCAGCCCTTTATTACCTCTGTGACCTTAGACCAATCAGTCTCTCTGGGTCTCTTGGTTTTCTCATTTGAAAATGAAGGAATTGAGCTAAAACACCTCTGAGTTCCCTTCCAGTGTAAAACTGTGATCCTATGAATTTACTAACTGTGGGGAGTTGAAACAAGTCACTAAATCTCCCTGGGCCTCAGTTTCCTCATCTGTAAAACAACAGATTAGATGACTTCTGAGGTGGTTTAAAGCTCTAAATTTATGACTATCAATAAGTTTGGGTTTTGCTTTGTAATAATAAGTTGCTAATAAGTTTTGCTATGTAAATATAAACCCAAGAGAAAAGAATACACAAATATATAAGTATGCACAAATACTATATGTAAGTACATACAAATTCTTTCTGGGCTCCTTGAGAACAGAGATCTTGTTTTTGCCTTTCTTTGTATCACCAATGCTTAACACAGTGGTTGGTAAAGAGTAAGGGCTGAGGAAATATTTACTGACTTACTGATTGACAGACAAGAGAGAACACACCTACCTTGGATATACAGTATCTTGTCTTCAATGTATTAAGAATCCATGATATCATTGAAAGTGGTACCACTTCAACCAGTGCAGATTGTAGTAACCCTGACCCTCCTAGGTCAGGAGGCTTTGAATCACAGAATGCTTAAGTATTTGTTACAAGGGAACTCAGAGATCAAGTTAGTCCCTCCCTGAAGAGGAATTTCCTCTGCATTGCCAGTGAGTGATCAAACCACTTTTACATGAATACTCCTGGTGATGGGGAATTCACTAATTCCCTAGGCAGTCAAGGTTAATAAGTTTTTACTCATGTTAAGCTGGAATTGGACTCTAGCTTCTGCCTATTGTTTAGGCAGTGATATGGTTAAAAATGTGTACTTTTTAAAAAAAAATCATACCTGGCATCCAACCCTTCTGGTGGTGAGCTTTCCCAAACTGACCTTCTGACACTGCTTGCCAGGCCTGAACCTGGATGCTAGCCAGCTTGGTAAGACCTGCTAGGGCCTGCATTCTGCTGGCATTAGCCATGTCCATGCCTCAATGAGTCATTGGAGTTAATAATGAAGGCTCCCCATTTATACTGAGCATTAGGTTATGTGAAGCGCTTTACAAATATCATCTTATATGAAATAATGATTTCATGAGGAAATTGAGACAAAGAGAATGTCAGTGACTTGCCCAGGGACACACAGCTGGTAAGTGGCTGAGATAGGATTCAAACTCAAGCCCAGGGACCTATCCAGGATACTATGCAAGAGTGGAGCTTATGAAGATGGAGGATTAGAGGCAGCAATCCAGCTGGACTCTTGCGACATTCCCCTCCAAATAACTTTAAAAGAGTGCCTCAAATAATTTAGAGTAGCTGAGTCAACAAAAGGTTAGGGTGAGACATTTTTTCCAGGCTAAGAAAACTTGGAAAGTTGGATGGAGAGATTTATGACAGAAGGGTGGAGGCCTTTCCAGAGCGAACTCATGAAGCAGCAGCAAGAGGGGCCATAGCAGCAGAAGCAGCAGCTTGGAAGCTCCCAGCTCAGAGATGATAAAAGGGTTGGACAACTGGTCAGAGAGAGATGGCAGGGAAGCCATTGCTGGCACTGGGTACAGCTGGGGTTGACTGTCAACTCTGTTGCCCATATGCAAGTACTAGGACAATTCCAGGATGGCGAGGAACACTTATGATGAGTCACAAGGGAACAGAAGACCTAGTCACAGATGAAGGGCCAAGAAGAGTGCTAACACTTGTAGCCTCAGGGGAGCAAGGGCCCATCCTGGATAAAGACCAGAGCTCAGACCAGGAGAGCAGTGACCACACCTCTCCCAGGATAACACCACCTTGGAAGCACTATAAACTTGTAGATTGACAAAACTAGCTCTGAAAACAGCAGCATGAAAAAGCCTAAAGCTTGGACTGTGCTTACCAGTGAGTACCCAAGTGAGTAAAGTACAATTTTAACATAAAGTTCAAAGTCAAGACATAGGCTTGAAAAATGAGCAAATGACAAAGCAGAAAAATAATTGGACCATAAGACTAAGAGATAAACTCAGAAGAAGATAACAATATGAAAATAGTTATAAAAGAGCCTCAAAGAAAATGTTAATTGGATACAAGCCCAACAAGAATTCCTGGAAAAGTTGAAGAAAGAGATAAGAGTGGCAGAGGAAAAATGGGGAAAAGAAATGAAATAAAGTTATGAGAAGGGAATTAACAGTTTGGTAAAAGAGGGGCAAACGAATATTGAAGAATATAACATCTTGCAAAACAGAATTGGCCTAATGGTGAAAGAGGCACAAACATTCACTAAAGAAAAGAACTCCTTAAAAATAAGAATAGGAGGGGCAGCTAGGTGGCACAGTGGATAGAGCTCTGGCTTTGGAGTCAGGAGGACATGAGTTCAAATCCAGTCTCAGACACATGACACTTACTAGCCATGTGAACCTGGGCAAGTCACTTAACCCTGATTGCCTCACAAAAAAGCAGGCCAAATGGAAAAGGAGGTACAAAATCTCACTGAAGAAAATAACTCCTTAAAAATTAGAACTGGACAAGTGGAAGCTAATGACTCCATGAGATATCAAGAAACAACAAAACAAAGTAAAAAGAGTGAAGAAATTGAAGAAAAATATAAAATATCTCATTGGAATAACAAAAGATAATTTAAGAAGCCATGTTAAAAAAAAGCCTAGACATCACATTTTAAGAAATTATCAAAGAAAACTGCCCTGATATCCTAGAATCAGAGGTTAAAATAGAAATAAAAAGAATTCACCAATCACTTCCTGAAAGAGATCCCAAGATGAAAATTCCCAGGAATATTATAGCCAAATTACAGACTTCTCAGGTCAAGGAGAAAATATTGCAAGCAGCCAGAAAGAACCAATTCCAATTCAAATATTATGTAACCATAGTCAATATCACACAAGATTTATCAGCTTCTATGTTTAAGGGTTAGAGGTCTTGGAATATGATATTCCAGAGGGCAAGAAAGGAAGGATTACAACCAAAAATAACATATCCAGCAAAACTTAATGTAATACCTCAAAGGGAAAAATGGATATTCAATGAAATACAGAGCTTTCAAGCAACCCCAATGAAAAGGCCAGAGCTCAATAGAAAATTTAATTTTCAAACCCAAGACTCAAGAGAAACATAGAAAGGTAAATGTGAAAAAGAAACCATAAAGTTAAATCAACAAGGTTAAGCTACTTACATTCCTATATGGGAAGATGATTCATGTAACTCCAAAAACTTTATCATTGTTAGGGCAGTTAGAAGGAGTCTCCAGAGACAGAGGACATGGCTGTAATTCAATTATGTTGGCATGATCTGAAAAAAAATGAAGAGATGAGAAAGAGGGATACATTGGGAGAAGGGGAAGGAAGAGGTAGAATGGGGAAAATTTTCTCGTATGAAAGAGCATAAGGAAGAGCTTTTTCAGTGGAGGGAAAATGTGGGTGGGGTGGGCAATGTTTGGACCTCACTCTCATTGGATATGGTTCAAAGAGAGAAGAATATATGTGTGTGTATGTACTTGTATATATGTTTATATATGTATGTGTATTTATATGTATATATACGCATATGTATGTGTGTATGTATATGTATACATATGTGTGTATACATATGTACTCAATTCTGTATAAAAATATATCTTATCTAATAGAGAGATGGGAGGGGAAAGGGGGGGATGGTAAAGGTGAGAGCAGATTAAAGGAGTAGTGTTTAGAAGCAAAATAGACCTTTGAGAAGGGACAATATAAAAAGAGAGAAAAGAAGAAAAAGAAGCAAAGGGGATGGAGGGAACTACACATAACTGTGAATGTTAATGAGATAAGCTTGCCTATAAAATGGAAGTGGATAGTAGAATGAATTAGAAACCCGAATCCAACAATGTGTTGTTTACAAGAAATACACACAGAGTTGAAATAAAGGGCAGGAGCAGAATCTAATATGCTCCAGCTGAAGTAAAAAAAGGCAGAGGGTAGCAATCATAACAGCAGACAAACAAAAGCAAAAATAGACCCTAATTAAAAGAGATAATCAGGGAAACTACATTTTGCTAAGAGGTACCATGGACAATGAAGTAATATAAAAAAAATTTTATAGCCAGTTTCTCTGATAAAGTCCTCATTTTCAAATACATAGAGAATTCAGTCAAATTTATAAAAATAAGAGCTGTTCTCCAATTGATAGATGTTCATAGGACATGAAAGGGCAGTTTTAAGAAAAAGAAATTGAAGCTGTATATAGTCATATGAAAAATGATATAAATCACTATTGATTAGAGCAATGCAAATTAAAACAACTCTGAAATACCACCTTATACCTATCAGAAATGACAGATGCTGGAAGGGATGAGGGAAAATTGACATTAACAAACTGTTGGTGGAGTAGTGAACTGGTCCTACCACTCTGGAGAACAATTTGGAACTACATAAAACTGCACCTATCCTTCAACCCAGCAATACCACTGCTAGATCTATATCTCAAAGAAATCAAAGGAAAAGGAAAAGTACCTATATGTAGAAAAATATTGATAGCAGCTCTTTTTTGTGGTGGCAAAGAATTGGAAATTGAAGAGGTGCTCATCAGTGGGGAATGACCAACAAGTTGTGGCCTGTGGTTGTGATGGAGTAATATTGTGCTGCAAGAATGATGAGGGTGGTGGTTTCAGAACAACATGGAAAATCTATATGAACTGATGCAAAGTGAAGCGAGAAGAACCAGGAGATCATTGTGTAAAATAACAGAAATGTTGGAATGATGACCAACTCTGAAAGACTTAGCTACTCTGAGTAATGTAATTGCTTATTGGTTAGTCATTTTCAGTTGTGTCAGACTCTTCATGACCCTTTTTGGGGATTTTCTTGACAAAGATACTGAAGTGGATTGCCATTTCCTTCTCTGGCTTATTTTCCAAGTAAGACAACTGAGGGAAACAGGGGTTAAGTTACTTGCTTAGGGTCACACAGCCAGTAAGCTCTGAAGCCAGATTTGAATTCAGCTTATTCCAGAGCTCTCTCTGCTGCACCACCAAACTGTACTTGTGCACAATAATCCAAGACAGGCAGGGTGAAAATGCTGTCCAGGATGAAAAAATGCTGTCCATCTCTAGAAAGAGAACTGATGAACTGTGAGTGAAAATTGAAGTATAATTTTCTCGCTTCCTTTTTCTCACTTTTTTAAAAATATGTTTAATATGGAAATAAGTTTTGCATGTTTTCACATGTATAATGACTATCCTGTTGCTTGCGTTCTCAGTGAGTAGGGGAAGGAGTGGGAGGGAGGGAGAGAATTTGGAACTCAAATTTTAAAAGGAATGTTAAAAACAAATAATTTTTTAAAAGACTAGAGCTTGTCAGACCTACATAATTAGTTGAAATAAGGATGATTCTTTGGATATGGGTTTGGCCAGATGGCCCGAGCTTCCTTCCAACTCTACTATTTGGTGATTCTGTGACTTTATGGGGAGGGAGCTTTACAAATAGAAAGTACCTAATGGATGTTTATTTGAATTTATAAACAGAAGATTGGGGCTTCTGTTTATAAGAATCACCTAGATTTAAAATTCCTAAAGGGCAGGGCTGTTTCTTCTTTTGTCTTTGTATCTTCAGCACCTAGCATGGTGCCTGACACATCAATGCTTGTTGATCGAACAATTGATTATCTGTTGAGATCTTTTTCTTTGACTGTATACAGAGCTTTGAGAAGAAAATGGTCCAGAGAAAAGAGAGTTAGGGATGGGAGTCAAAGGATGTAGTTTCACATCCCAGCTCTGTTGTTTTTACTGCCTGTGTGACTTGGGGCATTATCTAGTCTTTCCTATTGTTTCTTCATTTATAAAATGAGAGGCTTGGAGTACAGGATCCCTAAGACCTTTTTTACCTCTAAGTCTATGAGCTAGGAGAGAAGGAGATGTCTCCTAGCAACCCAGTTCACTCATCTGACCTGGAAGTAAGTGGAGTGACAAATAAATATGGCCAGATTACTCTTATATCCAAGTGAGAGGTGGTAGTGAGGAGAATGGAATGGGCTACCTCAAGAGCTTGTGAACTCCTACTCTTTGGAGTAGGAGTTATCTGTTTTATTCCTCTTCTGGCTGCTTTTCTGACTTTCCCACTTTTCCCATCATGCTATAAAACTCTCTTCCCTGTGAAGCTCAAACCATCATTCACACATTTGGAAGTCCTTTTGTGGCCTTTTGGGTTCCTTCTAGAACCCCCATTTTAAGGAAGATTCCAGACTAACCATGTCTTCATTCTGCTTGGGATAAATTCCTGACTCTATAGACCAGGGCTTTTTAAATTTTTGCCACTTGTGATGCCTTTTCATGTAAGAAATTTTTATGCGACCCTGGGTATATAGGTATATAAAATAGATATACAAACTAAACATTTACTAATAATAAATCACAAAGAAATTTATTTTAAAACAATTCTTTGGTATGCACATAATTTTACAATTTATTAAAGATGAAAGCAAATTTGCATACCAATGAGATGGATGTGCTTGTTTTTTTTACATAAAAAATTAAGGAGTGGCAGAATATTTGATACTGCAGGACATAGAGCATGTTCAACATTTTTCAGAGTTGATTGATATTTTGATTTTATAAGCATCAATGCTGAGAATGCCACTTTATATAAATACTTAGTACAAAATGGCAGAAGTATGTTTAGGGCCATTTCAGAAATTGTTGGAAATTCTGTCCTAATCCCAAGTCAAAATTCATCTAACGGTTTTGTATGTGCAATAAAAACCTACAATAGCCTGGAATTCGAATCAAGGTGTTTGTGGCAGCATTTGTTGGCATTGTGTGATGTGATGGCATGTACCGTACAGAGTACATATGTCGTGTGTTCAGAGCCAAGGTTGCAGTAAAGTTGTGCAATGCAATCCGGGCAAGTGCTGCCAGGAGCACCTCGGATTCATTACGCATTTGATTTTGAATTAAGTTTTGGTCGTTGCACATTCAGAAATCTTTTACTGTTGCCAAATTTTTCGGACCCCATATTCAGTGTTACATGAGTCGATATGGGGTCTCAACCCACAGTTTAAGAAGTGCTGCTCTAGACTTTCTCAACAATGTGCCTGAATTGAGAACCTTAACATCTCATTGTTGTGGGTTCACCTTCAACCAGAACAGATCCTTCTCAGTCCTCATGACGTTCCGTAAGAATTTCGAACTCAACACGTACAAAATAAGATTCTTTATCTTTTGCCCCAAACCAACTACTGGCTTCCTTTACATCCTAATTAAAATCCCCCTTCTACAGGAAGCCTTCCCTAACCCCTCTTATTGCATTGTTTTCCCTGTTTTAATTATTTATCCTGTATATAGAGTGCTTTGTTTGCATATTGCTTTCCCCATTAGACTGTAAGCTCCTTGAGGGCAGGGATTGTCTTTTTGTGTGTGTGTGTGTGTGTGTGTGTGTGTGTGTGTGTGTATCCCTAGCACTTAGCACAATGTTTGGCACAAAGTAGGTGCTCAATAAATGTTTATTGATTGATATTCTCCTCTTCTGCCCTCCTATATTATCATTAAGAGCATCACCATCCCCGACTCATCCAGGCTCAAAACCTCTGTGTCATCCTTAACTTCTCCCCTCCCCCCCATATCTACTCAGTTGCCAAATTTTGTCATTTTTTTCTACAACGTCTCTTACATCTGTTCTTTTCTCTCTATTTGCACGAGACACCACATTCAGTAGCTCAGACTCTTACCATCTCTCAGGCAGCCTATTGAAATAGATTTCTGATTGCTTTCCTTGCCCCATTTAAATTCATCCTCTATTCAACTCTTGAAATTATATTCCCCAAATTGCAATCTGACAATGTTGCAACAACCACACCATCCCTAAAAAAAAAAAGTTTCCTATGACTTCCAGGATCAAAGATGAAGTCCTCTGTTTGGCATTTCAAGTTCTTCAAAACCCAGCCCCCTCCTCCCCTCCAATCTTCTTATAATGTACTCCCCCTCCATGTACAATATACTCATCTACTTACCAGTTCCTCTTGTGGTTCACCTCAAACTATACCGTATCTTCTATCTCTGTGTTGTGCATTGGCTATTTCCCATACCCAGAAGGCTTTGCTTCCCAACCTCTTAGAATCACTGGTCTCCTTTAAAACTCAACTCAAGTACTCCTTCCAGAAGACCTTTCCTACATCCACCCACACCAGCTGCCATGACAATTTCCTCATGTTGTCATCAAGCTACTTTATATATATCTCATACATTGCATGTTCTGATTTGAATGTGTTGTTTCTACCATTAGAATGTAAGCTCCTTGAGTGCAGGGACTGTTTCACATTTTTTTTTTCTTTGCATCTTCAATATTTAGCTTAGTTCCTGGGATCCAGAGTAAGTGCTTAATGAATGCTTACTAGCTGATTAATAGACATATCTAGCCAATGCACCAAGTGCTTTCTTTCGGTTGGTTCTCAACATTCCATGGGTACTCTGAGAGGGCCCATCTGTTATCTTTCACTCTTGCTATAGGACTGGCCTGCCTCCCTTTCTGATGGCACATATCCTTGCAGGCATATTTTATGACACTTCTTGGATCTAAGTCATCTGTGCTAATGTGTTTGTAGCCTATAGACTACAACATGGTCCATAACAGAGTGCTGATCATTCTTGGAGGACTTGTTCATCAACCTCCCTGCCAAATAGATATCAAGAATTTTGTGTTTCTATGATTGTATTTGTGGAGGGATTGCCAAGAGGAGAACCATATTCCTTTTATAATCAGAGCTATACCTAGCATTTTTTTTTATTCCTGAGAAAAATGTCAGTGGCTCTGAAAGATTCTAAAGGAGGTAGGTTTTAAAGGTTCCTCTTCCCAGGTCAAGGCTACTGCTGCAGGTAAGGCTGAGCAGAGAGGAAACTTACCCAGGAATGAGACTTTCAAATTTCCCTACCCTGGGGCAAAGTCCCAGTTGACTTACCCTAGTTATGGCTTTGCTTATATTAATGCAATGGGATCAGCCCCTCTTCCTTCCCCAGGAGCAGTGTAACATTTCCTCATCAACAGGAACACTCCAAAGGTATATCAACCCATCACTAGCTCTGAAAGGGTAGGAACATAGCCAAAATCTTAACTTCCTGCCATGGCCTGTGGGATTAAAGAGATCACAGGAGTGAATGGAAAGCTAGTGTTCTGGAATATATCTCACACACATCCTGAAGCACATAGCATTGTTTTCCAATTGAATTTCTCTGAATATTAGAGAGTTTGAATAATTTCTCAGGAGGTCAGTCAGTCAGCCAATATATATTAAGCTCTTAATGTGTGCCAGGCACTAAGAACTGGGGATACAAAGAAAAGCAAAAAGCCAGCCTTTACCCTCAAAAAATTCACATTCTTAATGTGGGAGACAATATGCAAATAACTAGGTACATACATAGGTTCATACTAGGGATGTGGAACCTGTGGTCTCGAGGCAGTGAAAAAATGGAGGAAATCTCAGAGGTAAGAAATTAGTAGTGGTGGAGACTGGGAAGGTGATATTAGAGCTGAGTCTTGAAAGAAGCTGGGAGACAGAGGTAAGGATGGACAGTGTTCAAGGTATAGGGGACAGTTAGTGAAAATGCACAGATAAAGGAGATGGAGTGTCATGTACTAGGGACAACAGAGACACCAGTATGGCTAGATTGTAGAGTATGCAAAGGGGAGAAAAGTGTAAGGAGATGAGAAAGAGAAAAAGGGCCAGGTTATGAAGGACTTTAAAAGCCAAAAAAAAATTGTGTTTGATTGGAGAGATAATAAGGTGCCACTGGAGTTTAGGGGGTTTACAATCATCTTGGGATGTGAGTGAAGGAGGAATGGAGTGATGTGAGACTTGAGGAAGGGAGACCAACAAATAAGCAATTATTATAGTCCAGCCATGAGGGGGTGAGAGTCTTCATCAAGATCGTGGCTGTGTGAATCTAGAAAAGGGGACACATGTGAGAGAGATTGTGAAGTTCAAAATGACAAGACTGAGGTAGATGAGCTCTGTATGGTGAATGCAAGGGAGGAGTTGTGAGCCTGTGTGACTGGGAGGATGGTGGTGCCCTCAACAATAATAGGAAATATGGAAAGAGGGGAAGGGTTGGGGCAGTTTTGTTTAGGACATGTTGAGTTTGAGATGTCTATGGGACATTGAGTTGGAGATATCCAATAAGTAGGAGGCAATTCAAAACTGAAGGCCTGGAAGAGAAGAGTTAAGGCTAGATGAACAGCTGAACAGGCGGTAATTGTTGGGTTGAGCTGTTCCTTTAGAGAACTGCCTATCTTAACCTTTGACCATTTACTGATTGGAAACTGGATCTACTCTTAGAAATTTATATTAATTTTTTTATTTACTTGGATGTAATCAATCAATCAATAAACATTCCTTAAGTACCTACTATGTGCCAGGCACTGTGCTAAGTACTGGAAATACAAAAAAAAAAAAAAAGCAAAAGACAATCCCCGACCTCAAAGAGCTTGCAGCATAGTGTGAAAGACAACATGCATACAAATATGTACAAAGCAAGTTATATATGGAATCAATGGGAAATAATGGATAGAAGGCATTGGAATTAAGAGAGATTGGGGAAAGGTTTCTGTAGAAAGTAGGATTTTATTTTTGTTGTTGTGCAGTTGTTTTAGTTATGTCTGATTCTTCATGACCTCACTGGAGGTTTTCTTAGCAAAGATACTGTAATGGTTTGCCATTTCCTTCTCCAGCCTATTTTACAGATGAGGAAACTGAGGCAAGCAGGGTTAAGTGACTTATCCAGGGTCACACAACTAGTAAGTGTCTGAGGCCAGATTTGAACTCACAGAGATAATTCTCCCTAACTCCAGGCCCAGAACTCTATCTACTACACACCTAGTTGCCCAAATGGGGTTTTAGTTGAGACTTATTGGAAGCTGGGGAGGTCAGTAAGAATTTTAACATGATTATCTATAGCTAAGACCTTATTTCTCCTAAATATGTTTCTTTCCTTTTCATTTGGGATACATTACTTATTTTGTACGTAAAGACTCCTTATTTTCATATCATCACCAATCCATCTATTTTTTTCCCATTATGTCTTCTATTTGATGAATAGTCAAAAATTTCCTTCTTATTCTCAACTGAGATATTACTTTTATCCTGTGCTCTTCCCATTTCTAAACATGTTTTTATGTCGAGATCATCAATCCTTTCAGAGCCTGTAGGATAATGATATGACATGTAGTGCAAATCCTATTTTTTTCACTTCTCTGCTCTCCAGCTTTCCTAGAAGGGGCTGTTTTTGTACTGTGACTCATCAGAGGGATGAAAAGTTCCCAACTCATTGTTTGGCTGGAAGTTTGTCTCTCTGGCAAACTTTTTACTGCTGAGTTGACAACATTGGTCTTCAGTATTGATGTTTAGACCATATGTATAGTTGAACTAGCAAAAAAATAAAGCGCTTGTAACAAATCCTATACCTTCATATATTTAGATCCTATACCTTCAACTTCAGCATTGATTAAATGCCTGCTGACACTTCATTTCCCAGTTCTGGACATTTTCTCTGACTGTCCTCTAGCCCTGGAATGCTCTCTCTCCTCTAACCCGACTATGGACTCCCCAGCTTTCCTTTAAGATTCATCTAAAATCAGACCTTCTACAGGAAACCATATATGAACCCAACAAAGACCCACCAGACATTTCTTGCTGGGTAAAGAGCACCCCATTTCTTCTGGAGCCCCAGAAGAGTGAACAATGGATCCACTGGGTCCAATGGGCTCAATGGACCTGATTCCATCATTTTCTCCAGCTGCCCTTTGTTTTAAGTGTATCTCCTTTCAATAAAGCCAGCTTCTTCTGTAGTCTTGACAGCCTTGCGTATACTTATACTGGGCTTTTGGTCTTCTGAACCTAGTCTGTGGCCTTCCCCCAAAGGGAGGTTCTGAGGAAAAACTCACCAATGGGAGCAGAGAGACTCTGGGACTAAGGAAGAAGGTAGAGTGACAATTTTCCAGCCAAACACAATGGAGGAAGGAGCTAGAATGACATTAAAGGAAATAGCTGGCCAATTCTCTCCCATGATGGACCACTCCCCAACATTGACACAAGATTTAAAGAGAGCATTCATTCATTCATCCAATAAACATTTATTAAGCACCTACTGTGGGCCAGAGCAAAAAAAACCAAACATGCTATCTGCTGGATTCTAGCCTGGATTCGCTCATTCATAAGAGCATGGAAGAGACTGCTGAGGTCATCAAACCCAATGGCTCATTTTAAGATGAGGGAAGCCAAGGCTGAGAAAAGTGATCATTTGCCAAAGGTCACTTAGTTATTAAGTCTTAGAGGTAAGATCTAAACTCAGGTTTTCATGACTCCAAGGCCAGGCTTCTATCCCTACCAGCACGATGCTTCTCCAAAGAAAACCACATAAACACATCTCTATTTCTTTTGACTGAGGCTTCCATCACAGCATCTAGACTCCTGAATGTGTCCCATGCCCTGCTCGAAATGACTGGCACCTGATGGCAACTGTGGGCTCACATATGAAAAGGGGGCAAAGATAAAAGAACAGATGTATTTAAAAAACCCCCAGCAAAACCCAAAAAGCATCTTTCCTTCTGGAGAGAAACATGGCCATTTTTTCTCCTCTATTCTTTTGCTCAGGCCACGTCTGTGCCCACTGCCTGTTGTATTTGGATTTCCATTAGCACGTCGAAATTGCAGTGGTTAGCAAGCTGCTGGAACTTCACAGCACTCCACCCCACACCCTCAGACCCTGGCAGCAAAACAACACCATGGCTTGACCCTCTTTTCCAGCCTGTTCTGTTTCTCTGAAGGGGAAAGTTGCCTCTGAGAACAAACACTTTTCTGTGGCTTCTGAGGGGCTCTGAATTCATAAGAGGTCCTTCAGAGAGCAGAAATGTTTCGGGCACTCTTTCTGAAAGACTCGGGTATTTACTGGAACAAATATTTTGTTCTTTGTTCAACTCTTGATTATATCTGACTGCACTTTCCTCTTGGAATACAGGGAGGGGAAAAAACCTGATCATTCCATGCTGAAAAGTGTCCCCATCTTCTCCCATATTGTCTCAGTCTTTCTCTTGCCTTCAATGGCATGTTTTGTGTGCCTGTATCAGGGTGATTCTCCTCTCTGTACCCTTCCCTCCCTGCTCCCACCCCCAAAAATATCACTCCTCCCTCAGGCCTGTTCTTTTCTCTCCTTTCTTCTGAATCCAGCTTCCCATGGTCATGTAATCATAATAATCCCCTGAATTTATGCTGGGCTTTGTACTTCCTTTTACATCCATTATTTTATTTGATCTTCCTAACAGCCCTGTGAGGTAAGCTTAGATGTGTAAGATGGAAATATTGCAGAATAGGACTTCTGGTCTTGGCTATGCCAGCAATTTACTGTGTGACCTTGGATGAGTCTCATCTCCTCTCTGGGTTGCAGTTTCCTTAAAAGTAAAATGAAAGACCTGGAAGAGATGACCCTTGAAGCCCCTTCCAAGTCGGGATCTGTGCTCATATTATCTTTAGTCTCTCAGTTTAAACGGTGTGTGATTCATTCTGAACAGGTTTAATCCTTTCCTCGCTGGACCTTTTGCCCAGAGCTCTCACTGCTTTGATTGGTGATTGCTTGGGGTTGTCCACTTTAGCTACCCCCTGGCCATCTTCTTGGCTCTTGCTGGCTGGTACCACCCTCGCCTTCTTTCCCAGCCCCGGATTCCTAATCAAATCAATACTGCTATTGCTACTGGAAAGCCTCTCAGTTTGGTCTGCTTCCCTATGGCTCCATTCTCTGTCACATACCTCAACATGGAGCTAGCTCACATCCAGATAGCACTTTAAGATTAACAAATTCTCCACATATGTTGTCTTGTTTCTCATCACAATTCTGTATGGTATGTGCTCATTTTACAGATGAGAAAACAGAAGCAGATTAAGTAACTTGTCCAGACTCACACAGCTAGTAAGTTTGAACTTAGATCTTCCTGACCTCCAAGTACTGTGCTACAGCTATTGACAACCAGCTCTCTCTGACCACCATATTCCCTTAAATGTGTTGTCTCCCCTTGTTAGAATATAAGCTCCTTGAAGGCAGGTACTGACTTAGGCTTTTCTATTCATATCCCCAGTGCTTAGCACATAGTGTGCTTAATGAACTTTTTAAAAAATTCATTCATTCATTCATCAAGTTTCCAAGGAGCTAGATCTGGAAATAATTTTATGAATGAGAATAATAATTGATATTTATTCAGCTGTAACAGGATTTATGGGAAGCTAGGTGGAGTGATAGATAGAGTACTAGACTGGGAAGACTCAACTTCATGAGTTCAAATTCAGCTTCAGGTACTTACTAGCTGGGTGACCCTTGGCAAGTCATTTAACCCCAGTCGCCTCAGTTCTTCACCTGTAAAATGAGATGGAAAAGAAAATGGCAAACCATTCCAGAATCTTTGCATAGAAATCCACAAAATGGGGTCAGAATGTATCAGGCATAACTAAAATGACTGAACAACAACAAAAAAGGCCATCTATAGCCATATTAAAAAATGCTCTGAATCACTATTGATTAGAGAAATGCAAATCAAAACAACTCTGAGGCACCACATCACACCTATCAGATTGGCCAACATGACAAAACAGGAAAATGATAAATGTTGGAGAAGATGTAGGAAAATTGGAATGCTAATGCATTGTTGGTGGAGGTGTGAAATGATCCAACCATTTTGGAGAGCAATTTGGAACTATGCCCAAAGGGCTATAAAAAATGTGCATACCTTTTGACCCAGCAATAGCACTTGTAGGGCTGTATTCTAAAGAGATCATACAAATGGGAAAAGGACTCACATGTACAAAAATATTTATAGCAGCTCTTTTTTTTGTGGTGGCAAAGATTTGGAAATTGAGAGGATACCCGTCAATTGGTGAATGGCTGAACAAGTTGTGGTATGTGAATGTAATGGAATACTATTGTGCTATAAGAAATGACGAACAGGCAGATTTCAGAAAAACTTGGAAAGACTTGTATGGACTGATGCTGAGTGAAGTGAGCAGAACCAAAAGAGTGCTGTACACAGTAACAGCTACATTATGCGATGACTAATATTGATAAGACTTAACCCTTCTCAGCAATACAAGGATCTAAGACATCTCCAAAAGCCTCATGATGGAAAATGCTATCCATATCCAAAGAAAGAATTATGGAGTTTGAATGCAGATCAAAGCATATTATTTGCTATTTTTTCTTCTGTTGTGCTTTGTTTCCTCTTTCTAATGGTTCCTCCTATTGGTTCTAATTCTTACTTACGACATCGGTAATGAGAAAATATGTTTAATGGGAATGTATACATATGTGTGATATATATGCGCAGATTGTGTGCTGTCTTGGCGAAGGAGGTGGGGGAGTTGAGGGGGAGAAAAATTCAAAACTCAAAAGCTTATGGAAGTGATAGTTGATAAAGCAAAATAAATTAATAAAAAAAGTGAAAAATAAAGCAAAACAAAAACCCCCCAAAGTATCAGACACTACTGAATCAACCAAACAACAACAAAAAACCAAGACTTTTATTTATATCCCATCTGGCCAGCCTTCAGGTCCATGTCTCAGGTCAGTTGAAACCAGATGAAAATACCTGAAGAGTGGAGCACTTTGGGATGTTATCATGTGAGGTTTGGCTGTTGGAGGATGAGAGGAAGGGGGAGCAGCCTGCCAAGTCTCTCCCTCTGAGGCCGTTCATGTCAACGGCCCACCATTCCATCAGCAATGAACAAGCCTCAGAAAGCCATCACCTAGAGCCCACCTAAAAAGAAGCTGTGTTGGGAAGCAGGAGAGCTAGCTACCATTCCTGAGCTCCCAAGGGGACTTGACTATGACCTCTTGGGAGGCCGACTGGGCAAGTCAATGGGTATTAGAATAAAAGCATTGTGAGTGTTTACTAAGACCAACATTTTGTAGCTCCTCGCTCCTAGAGGGAGGAGCTGAATTTGGGTACCTGAGCTTTGCCAAAGAACACTTAGATTTGGGGCATGCCTATAAGACAAGTCGTGGGCACCCCAAGGCTGGGGGCTGCTGTGGGCGTTCAGTCCACGTGGTTGTAGTTTTAATGCATTTTGGTTATATTCCTTTAATTTCTGGTGTAGTGGTTCTAAACTACATATATAGTTAAGTCTGTCTTATCATCAACTCTATTCTGCTATGTTCACATGATTAAGGTTCCCTGAGACTCAGCAGTGGGGGAAGAAAATGGAGATTTCCCAGTGGGTAGGGGCTCAAGCCAATTGTATAATTGGATAAAGTCTGACTATAGCCTAAGATTCTAACTGGATGAAGACAAAGTGTGGACAGGCTAATGAGGTAAGAAGCTGCCCCCCACTACAGGGATAGAGTTTGGGAGATAGAGAAAGAGGGTCTCTGAAAACCATAGAGAGATAGATCTCATTCCTGACTGTTCCCTTGTTGTTTGGCGGAATATATAACCCTCAGGGTGAAGATGAGATTGCTGGCATCTGGGCCTTCATCACTAAGAAGGATGGGAAGACTAGGCTGAGCAACCCCTGATAGATTTAATATAATAAAACTTTATTTTAAAATGTAAAAAAAAAAAAATTCCTAGCTCACCAGGCTTACAAAAATAGTTTTTGGGCTATAATTGGCCAGTGGGCCATAGTTGGCCAAGACCTGGGTTAAACAGTGGAGGGGTGATTATTAACTTTAAAAAAAGTCCATGCACGGGACTGAAAATATAACAGAATTTGAGAGCTGGAAGGGACTTTAGAGCTACATACTCAAAAGGCATTCCCACCAGAAAGTTCCCGAGAAGTGGTTTTCAGCCTCTATATGAAGGCTTCCAAGGCTGGGAGACCCATCACTTTTCAAGACAGCTTATTTCCTTCTGGATAGTTCTAACTGGGAGGAGGATTCTTTCAATATCCAACTGAAATTGGCCTCTTTCATGTACTTTTCCTGCTTGTATTAGAAAAATTCCAATTCTTCTATACGACAATCCTTCAAATATTGAAAGACAGTTCTCACGTTTCTTCACCTACCACCCCCCATGCTTCAACCTTCTATTCTCCAGGCTGAATATCCCTAGTTCCTTCCTCTGAATATGGTTTGATGCACTGAAAGAAAACAAACCAATTTACATTCAGTTTCCTAGAATATTTCATTATGTAAAGTGTGTCAAGTGGTGCCTTTGAGAAAACAGGTGCCTCAGACCTATGAGGGCTGGCCGACCCGAAACAAATAGGTTGTGTGTCCTTGGGTAAGTCAAACAATAGCTAGTATTTATATAACACATCATGGCTTGTAGAATGCGCTCCCTTATAGTCTCAGGCTTCAATTTCCCCACCTATAAAACGAGAAAGTTGGATTCCAGCTCTAGGATCTCACAGGAGCCTCACAGAAAACCTGTCAGTTAGGTACTACAGGGTACTATGGTCCCCATTTTACAGATAAGGAGACTGAGTTTCAGAGGACTAAAGTGATATGATCATGCTTACACAGCTACTAAATGTCAGAGGTGGAATTTAAATCCAGCTCTTCCTAATTCCAAATCCTGTGTTGTTTCCGTTTTACCACTGCATATTACCACACCTCTGTTTTCTTATCAGTTAAATAGACAAGTGCTTAGGTCTCTTTTAGATCAAAGGGTCTTTGAGTAGCAGATACCTGTAAACTAGAACTATTGGTTATTTGGTCATTTTCCAGTCATGTCCAACTCTTCATGACCCCATTTGGGGTTTTCTTGGCAAACACTGGAGTGGTTTGTCATTTTCTTCTCTAGCTCATTTTGCAGATGAGGAAACTGAAGCAAACAGAGTTAAGCGACTTGTCCCGGATCACACAAGCTGGTAAGTATCTGAGGCCAGATTTGAACACATGACGATGAGTATTCCTGATTCCAATCCCAATGCTCTAACCACTGTGCAACCTAGCTGCCCCATTATTATCTCTAGAACACACATTTCAGCTAGAGTATTACCTGGTGGGACCAACATTTTAATTAATTCCATTGATTAGTACAGATAAAGTAACCTGCTTCACCCCAGTGGCACCCAGCAAGGCCCCAGTACTGGGAAGTGCTAATGATAATTCCTAGGCACAGTGGCACATTACAGTGGGGGCATGTTGACAAGAGCCTGCCAATTATGGATGTACTGGTTTTGTCCAGAGTCACATCCTGAGATCCTTACCTACTTGAATGTGCATGGTTTTGGGGTAGCTGCCCTAAGGTATCAAAACATAGTAATCCTCTATAGTTAGGACTAGAACACTGGCTACTGACTTCACTATATCGAGTCTTTGCTTGGGTGGCAAGTCTAATGAAATAGCCCCGGGGTTCTTGGTGCAGTTCAGCTGATGGCCCAGTGGCTTGCTGGTGAGCGTCCTCAATCAGTCTGTCTTGAGCTCGCTTTCCGGCTCCCTGGGGAATACTTCTTGCCCTTCTGAATCTTCTGCTACTAATCCAGCTGAGACAAAACTGTTCTGTCACTCCAAGATGCCACGAGCTAATTCTTCCCATTCTCATGTGAAAAACACAGGAGAGACAATGAGGCATCTTTTCTCACACAGGTAACACACAAGCTCATACCACTTAGGAAACAGGTGGATGGGAATCCCTTATCTCCACAAATTCAATTCAAATAACATTTGTTATAGCCTGCTGTGGGCCAAACACTGTTCTAAGTGCTGGGAATTCAATGGGGGAAAAAAAAGTAATTCCTGCCCTCAGGAAGCTTGCATTCCAAGCTAAACTACTATCTCTGGAATAGAACATGAGTTACTCCCTTCAGTGTGGCCAGAATGGCTTCCCAAATATCACTGCTAGGCTGTGGCCTGGGATTTAAAATTGAGGAAGCTCCTGTAAGACAAATCAGACCCTTTCTCAGCAGCCCCAAGAGGCCACGGTAAGCTTGGTGTGAATGGATGGCAGTAGCAGTACTGTGAGTGTGTGTTGGGGAAGGGAAAGGAGGGGGGCAGCTGGGGTACATTAGTTGAGAATGTGATCCCTGGCCTGAGATCTGGGTACAGCAACCTGCCACTCCCCCATCCCCATTGTATGTTTCCTTCCCACACATTGCTTTTCCTATGGGTCCCATTGTCCAATGTTACCACCAGGTGGTGGGGCAGAGGATAGAACATCTGGCCCGAGTCAAGAAGATTTGAGTCTGAATTATGCATAAGACATTTACTAGTTGTGTGACCCTAGACAAGTCATTTAACCACTCTCAACTTCATTTTTCTCCTCTGTAAAATGCTGATAATGATAGCGTCTACTTCAAAGCACAGTTGTGAGGATCAAAAACAAATGAGAATGCAAAGTGTGTTGGGATGCCTTTGGAATCCTTGCCACTGGAGAGGCTAAGCCTGGTGGGTGGCTTGAACCCTGGAGTGCTGAGCTGTAAAGTCTAAGCTAATCAGGCATCTGGCACCAATATGGTGAGACCTGAAGAATGGGGAAGGGAGGGTACAGGTTGCCTAAGGAGGGATTGAATATTCCTAGGTCAGAAATGGAACCAGTTAAAGCTCCTGTGCCAGTCAGAAATGGGATCAGTCTGTGGGGGTGGCTTTGTACTTCAAATCTGGGTGATCTAGGGAGAATGAGTTAAAATAAAAGGGAGAGAGAGAGAGGGAGACAGAGAGAGAGAAGAGACAGAGACAGAGAGACAAAGAGAAAAACAGAGAGAGACAGACACAGAGAGACAGAGATAGAGATGAGAGAGATCAGAGACAGAGGGAGAGATATGAGAGACAGAGAGAGATAGAGACATACAGAGAGGCAGAGACAGAGACAGAAAGGAGAAAAGATACAGAAAGGAGAGATACAGAGGCAGACAGATAGAGATAGAGAGAGAAGACAAAGAGACAGACACAGATAGACGCAAACAGAGAGATAGAAAGTGAAGACAGAGGAATGCAGAGACATACCTAGCTGGAGAAAGAGAGAGACAGAGACAGAGGGACAGACAGAGAGACTGATAGAGAGATAAACAGAAACAGACACACAAATATAGACACAGAGAAATAGAGAAGGAGAAGGCAGAAATACAGAGAACCACATAGTATGAGAGAGATACAAAGACAGAGACAGAGAGAAGGACAAAGAGAGGAGAGTATATGTAAAGCTCTTAGCTATTTGCTATCATCATCATTATCACATCAGTATCTTCATCGTAGTCATTGCCGTCATTATCATATGTGCCAGACCACTCTGACTTTCTTGCTTTCAGCCTTGTCCTATGCAGGTAATGAAGCTGATAGCACCTAGTCACGGTCCTGGCTTGGAGTGAAGGATGAATCGGACAGAATTAAAGAGGGTTGTCATGCCTGTCTCACACAGAGGGAACAGACCCTGGCATGAGAGCATGTGGATGCACTTGAGTGGCTGGGGAAGATTTTTCTTTTCTGGGAAGAGGCCATGTGCAGGAAGAGGGTAATTAGGAGGTTGCTTTGAATTTTAAAATTCTATGTTCTACTTTGGGTAATTATAATGAACAGTTTGCCCCTCCCCTTGAAGAAAGAAGAAAAATGCATCTCTCTCTCCCCTCTGGTAGGGGACTATGGGAAGGGAATATTTCATATACTGTCAGACAGTTAATGAGATAGTTACTTTTGCTGGAATGCTTTTTTTCTCTTCTCTTTCAAATCTTTGTTACCAAGGATAGCGCTCTGGGTAGGGGAGGAGGGAAGGATATATTCAGAATTAGTGATATAAAAACAAAAAGATGGAACAGGACTGGAACTGTGATTTCATTGGTAGAGGGAATTCCCAAAGAGGTCACTCCCTGTCCCAGTAAATGCCCCTTTCTCATAACTTACAGCTTTAGAAAATTGTCCTGGGACAACAAGAAGTAGAGTGATTGCCCAGGGTCATGTGGCCAGTATTTGGTGTGTGACAGAGCCAGGAAGACCAAAATGTGTCACTAGAATAAGATTTTTATGTTCTAAGGTCTCTTAGAGTTCTAAGTCTATGATCATATGGTCATTGCTTTTAAAATTCCTTCTCTTTTTCCTTACCTCCTTTTCCTGCCCCCACTAAGGTAGTTAGCAAGCATGAGCACAATTTGTTGGGTACATAAACACATACACACACACACGCACACACACACACACACACACACACACACACACAGCCTTCCGCTTTCCACTCAGACATGTTCTCTCTTCCTCAAACATACATCGGAGTTTCCTTAGAGGCCATTAACAGAGGAACTTAGGGGTGACGTAGGAGAGAAGAGAGACTCAAATAAAAATCAGATCTGGTAATTACAGGATTTTCTACATGTACTTTTTTTTCCCCAGGCTTGACTTGGAAATAAAAAAAAAAGACACAGGAGATGGGAGGGAGGGGAGTTTTTCTAGCGGGCTAGTAAGCAAGTGAAACCACATTTAAGAGAGTGAGACTAACTCAGATGAACTGCTCTTAAAAACTGGCTTGAAAGCTAAAGAGAAGAATGTTGAAGTAACTTTGTCTGTTAACTGTTAGTTACATTTACCATTCACTGATGCATGCAAAATCCAGACTTCCCTAGGGCAGAACCTCCAATGTGGCATCTGAGACCTAGAGCTGGGAAGGAAGAGAACATAACAGTCCAACCCCCTCATTTTATAAGGAGGATCAAATAAGATCATCCTTGTAAAGTGCTTAGCGTTGTGCCCAGCACGTAGTAAGCACTATATAAATGTTAGTTATTGTTATTTTTGTTCAGTTGTTTCAGTCATGTCTGACTTTGTGACCCCATTTGTTTTTTCTGGCAAAAACATGACCCTCCATCTCCCATGTTTATGCCTCAGCACTGACTGCCTTGCATGCTTAGAATTTCTTTATTTCTGCCTTTTGGAGTCTGTGACTTCCTTCAATGATCTTGAGTCTTTTTCTTGAGACTTGAGTCACTTTCTCCAAGAGGACTTTCCTTAGCCCCTTAGCTGCTAGCATGTTTCCATCTTGTGTCTTTCTTTGTTTTTGTTTTTGGCTAGGCAATGTGGTTAAGTGACTTGCCCAGGGTCACACAGCTAGTAAGTGTCAAGTGTCTGAGGCTGGATTTGAACTCAGGTCCTCCTGACTCCACGGCTTGTGCTCTATCCACCGCTCCACCTAGCTACCCCCTTTGTGTCTTTCTTTGAATGTGTATTGTCGATACTTAGATCACATATAAAAGGCAGCTAAATGGTATAGTGAATAGAGCACTGGGCCTGGAGTCAGGAAGACCTGAGTTCAAATCCAACCTCAGACACTTACTAGATGTGTGACCCTAGGCAAGTCACTTGACCTCTGTCTCCCTTGGTTTCCTCATCTGTAAAATGATGATAATAATAGCACCTACCTTCCAGGGTTGTCATGGGATAAATTAAATACTCATAAAGTGCTTTGCAAACCTCAAAGTGCTGTATAAAACACTAGTTACTATTATTATAAGTATTATCTTTATTATTACTCTTGGTAGATATTATCTTCCTTGATAGAATGTAATGTCTTTTGAAGGCAGGTACTATTTGACTTTTGTGTAGCTGGCCCAGTATCTGTTATTGGTTAGTCATTTCAGTCATGTCTGACTCTTGGGGTTTTCTTGGTAAAGATATTGGAGGGGTTTGCTACCAGCTCATTTTACAATTGGGGAAACTGCAGCAAACATTGTTAAGTGACTTGCCCAGGGTCACACAACTAGTAAGTGTCTGAGGCCAGATTTGAACTCATGGAGATGAGTCTTCTTGACTTTAGGCCTGGCACTCTATGCACTATGGCACCACCCAGATCCTTAATAAATGCTTATTGATTGATAAACCTAGCTAATTCAGGCAGTTTCATCACTATTAGGCTCTAGGGTAATGATTTTGTCTTTTACTACAATGACCTTTAACTGTTGGTGAAGATACAGAATGTTGGTTTAATGCCATAGGCGAAAGTTGCTCCCACACCCACAGCATCATGGATCCTTGAAACACTGCCATGGAAGAAGTATAGCAGAATTTAACAACCTTAGTTATAGTCCTGGATCTTGTCTGAGCTTAGATATATTACCAAGCACAAACAGATGTTTGGGGCTATTGACTTCAATGATGGTTTCCTTCTGAGGACGAGCATGGTGGTGTGGGAAAATACTGGCCCTGGAGTCAGGGAAAGTCGGCTTCAAATTCTAGCTTGGATACATGCTCACTGTAGTTACTTTGGGCTACTTCTCTGAGCCTCAGTTTTTCTCCTCTGTGAAATATGATGATAATGCTTGCACTCCCAAGCTTAGAGTCATAGATTTAGAACTGGGAAGGATGGCCAGGTCATCTATTCTAGCCCCATAATTTAACATAATAGATCTGGAGCTGGAAGGGACCTTAGAAGTCATCAAATTCAACTCACTCATCCAACAGGAGAGGAAATTGAGTCCTAGAGAGATGAATTTGTCCAAGGTGATAAAGGTAGAGTCTGGATTTGAACCCAGGTCTTCTGACTTAAATTCCATCACTCTTTCTACATAGGTATAATTGAGGAAAGCATTTTTGAAACCACCCAATGTTTAGTCATGTGCTACACATGATCAGAGAGGTCCCTTGAAGAGTGAAGGCTGGAGTGAAGGCTATCTTTTGTGATTTGTGTGATGAATTAATTTGGGTTGTAGTGGAGCAGGAGAGACTTAATTACCCTACCAGTGACAAATCCCACCACAAGGAATGTGGGATGTTTAGACAATGACTCAAGAATTAATACACTATTGGGAGAATTGAACCAAATTCCCCACGGAACAATAGAAATAACATGCAATACCACTGAACAGAGCGCTGCATTTGGAAATGGAGGATGAGTATTTACAGGATCATGTATTTGGAGCTACAAGAAACTTTGAGAATCATTTAATCCAACCCCTCCTTTTACTGACGAGGGAGCCAAGGCCCGCGGACACTAAATGGCTTGCCTAAGGTCACAGAATAAATCATTGATCACAGAGTTGGAGTTGGAAGGGGCTCTAGGAATCTTCTAATCCAAACCCCTCAATATGCTGATGGGAAAAATAAGGCCTAGGAAGGTTAGTGACTTGCCTAAGGTTGCACAATGAGTAAGTAACAAAGCTGGGATTTGCACCCAGGACCTCTAACTCCAAATCCAATGATTATTTCCCACCACCCTATACTCCAACTTTGAGGTCTAGACCAAACCCCTTTATTTCTCTGGGTTCCAGTTTCCTCATTTGTAAAACAAGAAGTTGTATTCATTCACCTCTAAGCTTATTTCCCTAAACCTTATGATCCCTAAAACTTATGATCCAAAATGATATTTTCACTCCAACTAAAACCAGAAGAAACAAAAAAATAATAGCCCAATGGAATCGATCTCACTGGCTTTCCTTCCAGAGGTGAATTAGGGGGCTAGCTTTATCGGGCACACAAAGATGATAAAAAACCTTCTACTGACCCTTTGGCCATCTTGCCTTCCATTGCTCACAATAAGCATGAGCCAACAGGCCGCCATGATGGTAATGGTCATGCACCAACATTTGTAGTGGAGAATAAAAACGAAGGGATTGAGGAGTAAGTGATGGCTAAGGCCCCTTTTAATTCCAAGCCCTATAATCTGAGGTTGAGAAGAATGGGCCCTGCTCTTTCCCTTCTCTCAAGATGGTGGACAAAATCCCCCAAAGGAACCAAAGGAAAAGAAAGTCTGAAAGGAAAAAAAGGAGAAGAACTAAAAGGAAGATGTGGCTGAAAAGGTGGTGAAATGGCCTTCAAAGCACTTCAGTGAGAACCCAGTCTTGGCCCGAGGAATCTGTAGATATTCCAGGTCTACAATGTATTCCAGGAGAGCCATGTACAAGCAGAAATACGCTGCACCAAAAACTTGGATTGAAAGGAAAAAAAAGAGAAGGTGTCTGCTACTATCTCAAAGCCAGTTAGTGGTGATAAGAATGGAGGAGCCTGTATGGTAAAGATTCACAAAATGTGTAAGTATTGCCCTATTGAGGATGTGGCTAGAAAGCTGCTAAGTCATGGCAAAAAGCCCTTCAGCCAGTACATGAGGAGACTTTGAGCTAGCATCTCCCCGGGCATGGTTCTGATCATGCTCACTGGCCACCACAGGGCCAAGTGAATGGTTTTCCTGAAGCAGCTGGCCAGTGGCTTACTACTGGTGCCTGGACCTCTGACCATCAGTTGTGTTCCTCTGAGAAGGACAAATCGGAAATTTGTCATTGCCACCTCTACCACTTTCAGGTGTAAAAATTCCAAATCCTCTCACTGATGCTTACTTCAAGACAAGTCTCTGTAAACCTAGACACCAAGAAGGAGAGATTTTTGACATGGAAAAAGAGAAATACAAGGTTATGGAGCAGCGTAAGGCTGATGAGCATAAGGACTCTCGATTCCTGCCCCAAATCAAGAAAATTCCTCAGCTCCATGGCTACCTGCACTCTGTATTCTCTCTCTCCAACAGAGTTTATCCTCATAAACTGGTGTTTTAAATGCCTTGCACAGATCTCTTATTAAAATATTTGGAATAAAAAAAAAGAATGGGCCCGGTCTGTGGTGTGCACATCATGCCTTCTAAGACTTCATTTGGTTCTGTAAATTCCATTTAACAATCTTTTACTAAGCAACTATTATAGATTTGGCTCTCTGCTATGGACAAGGGATACAATATTGATATGATGAAGACCTTGCTTTCAAGGAACTTAGCTTCTAATGGTGAGCAGTGGAGGACAGGACAGTTCAATGGTAATGTCTCTTTAGATCATTTAAAGCAATTGAAGGTTTTTACCCTGGAGAAGAAAAAGTCTAGGGCAGATGTGTTTTGTTTGGCCCCAGAAGGCAGAGGCAGGAGTAATGGATAGAAGATAAAAAGAGGAAGATTTAGTCTTGATATAAGGAAATACTACAAATGAGAGCTATCACAAAGTGAAATATGGACTACCTTGGGAGGTAGTGGGTATGGGAGCTTTGACCTGCTCTGTTTCTGGCCTCTCTCAGTTCACTCCTGTTTTGCAACCTGGTGGCACTCAGATCTTGGGGGCTAATCATACTGATGCCAGACAGCGTAGACACCTGATGATTATAGCCCACTGAAAGTCAGGACTCTTGAGCTTAACAGATTCATTGTTCTAAACCTCCCTGATGTCAGGGATTAGAATATTTTTGTTCAGAGACAGATTGTGCTAGATGGCCACTAAGATCCTTTGCAACTCTGACATTCTGTGATTTTGTGAACATCATAGAAGGGAGATTAAGATAAATATGAAGCAGACCTCCAGGCAAAATGCTCTGTGAAATTGAAGAAAGGAAAGCTCCCATCTGCCTGGGGAGAGAGTGCAAGAGGCCACTTCTCTCTGACAGAGAGACAGGAAGGTTCCATGCGTGACCTAGCTGGGTACTGTTGGGAGGTGCTTCGTCATTCCCCTACCTGACTCAATGGGAAGGATAGAGTGGAAATACTATAGGCTCCAGGCCTCTGTGCTGGAAATGTTGGGTTTGGAGTGGCATTAGCCAACAAAGCATGCAAGCCAGAAAGCTTGTCTCCGGGTTCCTGGTTCTTCTCTAACCAAACACAAGCACGGACTAATCTCTAGAGTAAACAGCTTAGAAAGAAACCATTGTTTGTTTTTCTTCTATATGAAGGTGAATTTTTAGAATTACACAGGATAAGAGAAACGGAATTTCAGAGATAGAAGAGCCTTGCTGTCCAAACTACCGTGTGTGTGCGTGTGTTTGTGTGTGTGTGTGTGTGTGTGTGTCTGCACATACTTATACATGGTCTACTCTCATAGAATGTAAGCTTCTTGAGGGAAAACACTGTTTCACTCCTGTCTTAGTATCTATAGGTCCTAGCAAAGTGCCTGACACATAGTAGACACCAAATGCACCCTTATTGATTGATTGACCAATAAACTGTAAGCTTCTTGGGGGAAGGAACCTTTTTTTTTTTTGCTTTTCTTTACATCCCCAGCACTTAGTACAGTGCAGGTACATTGTATAGGCACTGGACATATGCTTGCTAATTGATCGATTGTTCAGAGGCCATCTGGCCTAAACCATACTGGAAAAAGAATCTGCCTTGACATTATTTCTGACAAATGCTCATCCAGTTTTTGCCAGAAGACCTTCCATGAGAGGGGACCTGCTAATTACTGAGGAAATTGGGGACGACACTCATTGTTAAGATGCTTTTCCTAACACCAAGCCTAAAATTGCCTTTTGTAATTTCCACCCATGGCCTCTGGTCCCATCTTCTGGAGCCAATCGAAAAAAAATCTGATCTCTCTTCTCTTTGACACTATGACAGCTATCATGTCCCGCCCCCTTAGCTCGCCACCCATAAGTCTTCCCTTCTCCAGGATAAACATTCCTTCACCTGATCATCAAATGGTATAAATTCAAGACCTAAGCAATTTTACTTGATGTGTGATGAAGACTGTTTTGCTATTTTAATTGGCCCTATGATTTCCCTGGTACAGGAAACTGCAGTTATGGTCACTCTACCTATGCCTGTTGGTTGGCTCTGAACCTTCCAGTTTTGCAGAATTTCTGGGGGGCCCAAGAGGTTAAATGATTTACCCAGAATGACAGGGACAGTATGACCAGAGACAGAACTGGAACCATGTCTTCTTAATTCCTAGGCCAGATCTTTATCCACTAGACCATACTGCCTAAGATTATGCATATGTTACATAACAGTAACTAGAGAATCACAGAGATGGAAAGGAACTAAGAAGCCAAACTGTCCCTGAAGAAAGTCCTTCACCTCCCCTATATGTGGGTCCCCAGTCTTACCTTGTGGATCTTTAGCGAGGGGACATTTACTACCTTTCTTTTGCATAGCTCTTATAGTCTCTTACATTTTAGCTCGATATTCTGAGTTCACTAATGTGGGTACCCTCCAGGGGTACAGAGCACCAGCCATCTCTTCCTTCTTATCCTATGGGACTCTTTTCTATGTGTTCCTATATATTCTATAGAGGGTGTCCACCCACAATACTGACTCCCTTCCTTTAGAACTATTGGCACTGTATTGATACCAATGGGGCACAAAAGCAGACGTATCATAGCACGGTTGTTAGGATCAAATCTGATAATAGCTATAAAGTACTTTCTAACCCTCAAAGTTCCATATAAACATTAATTATTATTGTTGTAGTTAATTTTGTATAATATGATATATTCCTGGGACTCTTTTTGGTGGAGAAAATCCTTTAAGGAAGCATTTGATTTTACTGAGTTCAGGTGCTTTTTTAAGTTGACAAACAATAAGCATTGAAACACAGTTATGCAAAACCCTGCAGCTTCTGCTATAAATAAGAGGAGATCTTGGAAAACAATATTCCAAAAGACATAAGATTTTGACTAAAAGCAAGTTACCCTGAAAAGCTAAGTATAATTTTACAGAGGGGGTGGGAAAATTGGCCTTTGAGGGAATGGAGAACTTTCAAGTATTCTTGATGAAAAGGCCAGTACTGAGTTGGAACTGTGAAATGCAAACATATGAGTTCAGAAAAACATTGAAAGGAATAATCTGATTGGGCTGTGACGATGAAGTGCTAATAGAGAGAGAAGAAATAAGCGTCCCTTCAGAACCTTGACATCTCCAAAGGCTATTGGGGCATTAAATAAGACAAAGGGGGGCCCTGGGAAGGGGTTGGTTCTGTTCTTAATATCTTTTGATCCATTGTATGCAAAGATGTAGTCTACTATAATATCATATGTAAAAAATCAGCCTGTTTTTTTCTTATACTTTTGTCAAGTATGGCACAATACCATAGTTGTTAATTAAGATAGATAGATACATGATAGATAGATGGGCAGATAGATAGAGAAAGGATGTTTTCAATGCTATGCACCAACAAATTTGCTAAGTTCTGGGGATACTGATACGAGAAAGATAGAGCCTGCCTTCAAGGACCCTACATTCTAAAGTAGAACTGGAAAATGGAGGTTGTGAGGTGATGGGAGAAGAATAAAATAAATCTGAAGAGCAAAGTTGGGAGTGAAGTGGAATGTTGCTGAAATGATGGTCTAGGCAGACAATCACCAAACTAGAGATCAGGACCTCTGATGGGGGTCCCTATAGGGTGGCAAGACAATTGGCAAAAGTATGGAGAGTAGAGAAGGGAATAAGGATGTTTTACACTCTCCTAGACTCAATATATGTATACATTATGCTCTGAAAGAGTTAGTAGAGATGGAAATGTAAGAACATGAAAATAGTTACTGATATTTTCTCATATTGGTGTGGTAATAATATCTGTTTTTTGCCTCTCCCTCCCCAAGTGTTTAATATCTTCTCTATTTCAGATATATTGAGACTTAATTCCACAATTCTCTCAACATTGTGATACCTCCTCATGGACCTTCTTTGTGTATATTTGGTCTTGTCCAGCAGTTCTTCCCATCTTTACTTTCTTCAGGACCATTTCTATTTTCTCTTGTAGAGATTACTGCCTCTGGATCCAAGTTCAAATCCCACTTCTGACACTTACTACCTGAGTGACTTTGGACAAGTCCCTTAATCTCTTTCCCTGGGCTTCCGTGTTCTTTTCCATAAAATTGAAGGGTTGGTCCAAATGGCTTTCAAAATTCTTTCCAGCTCTAGATCTATAATCCTTTGTAGTTCATCAGAGTCCATGACAGCCTAAATGCTAAATGGCACTACGCTATTATTGATGGGGAATGGAATTTGTTATAGAATTACATACAGATACTTTCCATTATTCATTTGCTTATTGTTCTACTGGTTTCATCTTTAAATGCACTCACAGGATGATTTAACTTAGGAATATTGCCAAGAGTTCTGTAAATTTAGTTTTCCCTGTACCACTTTCAATGTTTTATGAGGCACCATGCTGTTCTTAATCTTTCACCATCCTCTTTGGTAGGTTCTTTTAAATGAATATGTATTGTAAACTGCTGCTGCACCTGCTGCTACCCTTCACTGTGCTATCTCTCACTTGGCAAGATCAAGCATTTGCCCTCCTGACTTGATTTGCCTCCTGACTGATTGGGTTTCTAGGGTCATTTGGTCTCATTATGGCATATGGTTAATTTCCTTAAGAAATGGGAACATTCTGTGCTGATAGCTGTTCGTTTATTCATTTCCCATTTTTGGGTAGCACTGACATTTAAATGCTTCAGGTTGGGGTTACCTCAATCGTGTAATGTGCCTTCTCAGGTTTATTTATTTTCCTTTTAAATTTGGTATGCATTTTTACGTTTGCTCTAACAAGCTGATAGTCTAACTGTGCATAGATAACCGGCTCAAAAATTGTACCCAGATCATAAGATAGTAAGCTAAGGATCTGGAAGTGACCTCAGAAGTCATCTTTTGCAAACTCCTCATTTTACAAATGAGGAAACTCAGTCTCAGAAAGCTGAAATGACTTGCTGAGGGTCACACAGATTATGCAAATGACAGAGCTGAGATTCAAACGCTGGCCCTCTATGTGCAAATCCAACCTTCTTTTCACCACACCGTCTTGTATCAATTTGGTGATGTTATTTGCTTCTTGAAGAAACTACTCATGATTTTTAGTGTGACATTTCTACAAGGCATTAGCTTCTCTTTCTTACTTCTGAACCATGTTTTCCAACGTATATTGTTTCTCTTGGTGTTCTTCTGCCTAATTGCTTTTTCATTGTTGTCAATGAATACTAAAGTATATATCTATTCACCAAACATAATATTCCAAGTCCAGATGCTAGGACTTTGCACTAGCTGTTCCCCATGCCTGGAATGCACTTCCTCCTCACTTTCACCTCATAGAATCCCTTGGGGGTTTTAAAAATCCATTTAAATATTAGCTTTTCCCAGCTCCTATCATCTGGTAGTGCCTCCTCCCCCTTCCTGTGACATACATTTCATATTTTCTTTCTTTTTTAAGATATGAGTCAATTGATCTAATTAATCAAACCACTCCATCCACTTCTACTTTTTCAACATCTTTGCATACATTATTTTTGTACATCGTCTCTTTCAATAGAATATAAGCTCCTTGAGGGCAAGGCCTGTTCCATTTTTGTCTTCATTTCCCCAGCACCAAGCACAGTGCCTGGCACACCGTGGGTTCTTAATAAATGCTTATTGATGGATGAATTGATGATGATTTAATTTAGAGAGTCTTACTCAATCCTTCATAGAACATCCTGACTGCTCATCCTTTGCAGCAGATGGTGCACAGGCTGTAATTGTCTTCAGTGTGGGCATCTAGAAAATGCTTATGATAGACAAAGCAAGACCAGATAGATGGCCAAGTGTCCTATGAAATGATATTTCTTATTGGATGCCTGATATAACAAGTTCCTCTGACTCTGTTCCTTGCCTCTCCAAGGAGAACTTGGGAGCTACCCTTCCATTTGGCCACAACTCCCTTCTTTCTTCTGATTTCAGCTATGGTGAGAATCTTAAGGTTGATGGTTTTGTTTCTCTAGTCCAGGGATTCTTAATCATTTCTGTGTCCTAGATCCCTTTGGCGATAGTCTAGAGAAGCCTATGGATACCTTCCTTGGAATAATGTTTTAAATGCATAAAATAAAACATATATTATAAAGGAATGCAATTGTAAAAGAACACAATTACATATACATGTATATATACATATATACATATATATAAGTACACATATGTACATATATGAAAGTCCATAGACCACTAGGTATTCTGCTACCTACCTAGATCTGTGCTCTAGAGTTGTGCAAAGAGATTTTCCCATTTAGAATGCTAACAGATAAGCCAGTGTTTATATTCTGTCTAAGAACTGGGTGATCCTTAACCTCTTGATCCTCTGCCATCATCCTTTCAGAGGTAGAAGTAGGTTGTATAGAGCTGAGGTCCATTTTGCATTTTCTTTCTTTTGTAACAGGTGGGTCAACTGAGTGAATCAATCAAATCACTCTATGCCACTTAAAGTAACTTACTTTGATATCTTTCTCAGGTGAGGACACACACAGGGAGACAATAAATAAGAGGTTCAAATTAGGTCTGAGTAAGGCCTAGATATCTCTAATGAATCAATCATGAGAGGTTTTAAAATTAGGAAGAAAAGTCCTGATCAATTTACAAGTCTTTGAATAAAATGGAATGGCCTTGCACAGGAAATACATCTTGTCTGGTTGAGGATACTTGGTCATTCCTTGTGGATTTGATATAAAATAATATGCCAGTTTGGAACCCAGAAATTCAAGGAGTCAGTTAGAAGTGGGAGCTATTCCAGCAAAGTCCTCATCCCTCAAGTGATTTCTTCTCAAAGAATCATTGCTTCTACTCCATGAGGTGTCAGAGTAAAATTTTGTGAAGGCTTTCTTACATCAAATGAAACTTACTGTCTGAGCATTCCATCCATTATTCCTGGCTATTGCTTCTGGGCCCAAGTAGAATGAATTTAATCCTGCTTCAACATGAATTCAAATACTTCAGAACTTCATACACTTGAAGACATGAATCATGAACCTCGTAAGTGTTCTATTTTCCAGACTAAACAACTCTTTATCCTTTATCCTCATGTGGTATGGTCTTCATGTCCTTAACCAAAATGAACCTCTAATTTTACCAGGAGAGGTGAAGACTCGGTTTTGGGAGGAGGGTTTGGCATTAAATCTGTCATCAAGCATTTGAAAGGGTGTTAGGTGAAAGAGGTGAAAGACTTGTCCCATTTGGCCCCAGAGATCACAAACAGAGTGACTAGCCCACTTGCCACTTCCACGGGTGAAAACTGTGAAAAGTCAAACTTGCTACAGATGGAAGCCATCCCAAAATGGCACTGGCTGCCTTTGGTGGTGATTGGTTCCCCTCCTTGGAGGTCTTCAAGGAGAAGCTGGGTAACCACTTGGTATGTTTTAGTGGGGATGCCTTAGTGGATTTTTTGGACTATATGGCCCCTGACATCCCTTATCCATCTCAAATTTGGTGATCTTGTGAATTGTTTCATCTTTGTCATCCAGTTACCCAAGTGCTACAAGGAAAGTACTCACATCTCATACTTATCATGTATTTCCTATGTTGTTAGACACATGGTAGTTGCTGAATTTTTAATTAAATTGAGGAAGAAACCCAAATGATCTTATGGTCAGTATATTCTTTTCATAACGTGGAAGAGCCCATGGATTACTGACTTATTGATGCCTTGCAGACCTTATTTTCTAGACTCTGACATTGTCAATGGCCCAACATCAGAAACTGATCATTCTACCATTGAATGTCTTTAAATGACATCAGTGAATGGGCATTACCATCTGCATTGCTACTGTTCCTGGAGGACCATGGGAATTTTTCATCTGACTTGCAGTTGATTCCTTCTATATGTGTTGTCTCCCCCATTAGAATGTCATCTCCCTGAGGGCAAGTTTTGTATCTCCAGCACTTAGGCCAGTGCTTGGTGCAGCGTAGGTACTTAATAAATATTTCATTCATTCATCCACATTGGTATTAATAAGGTAGGTCTTGTTTTAGGAAGAATATTGGGGTGATTAAAGGCACTGCACAATTTCCCAAAGAGCAAATAAAACGATAGTTCATTTTTTTTTGTTTAATTCTGAGTTCAGCTCTGCTACTCATTACCTGTGGGAGTCTGGACAAGTCACTTAACCTTAGGCCTGTTTCTTTATCTATAAAATTATTCAATTTAAAATGCGGAGATTGGCTTAGGTCTCCTCTAAGGCACTTTCTGGCTTTATACCTATAATGACTATAATTATCAGTAATTTTTAAAGATGATATGTCCTCAAGTTAATGTGTATTTATGCTTATCTGTTTATATAATGTATCTTCTAATTGGGGCAGTTAGATGGCACAATGAATAGAGTGCCATGCCTGGAGTGAGGAAGACTCATCTTTGTGAGTTGAAACCTACTCTCAGACTTTCTTTCTTTCTTTCTTTCTTTCTTTCTTTCTTTCTTTCTTTCTTTCTTTCTTTCTTTCTTTCTTTCTTTCTTTCTTTCTTTCTTTCTTTCTTTCTTTCTTTCTTTCTTTCTTTCTTTCTTTCTTTCTTTCTTTCTTTCTTTCTTTCTCTTCCCCTCTCTCTGTCCACATAGGGTATCATGCCCTTACCTGTGGGTGCTCTGCCCAAAGGAGTGTAAATTTTGATGCCTGAAACCTCAAAAGATATCTTGGGGTTTACAGCTACATTTCTTTCTAAAGAACCATGCCTTAAACCCAAATCACTCTGGCTTTCACTGATTGGCCAACCATAGGCCCCAGGCCAAGCCCCACTTGGACCCTGATAGGCTCAAAGTGAATGTGAATAGCAGTTGTTTCTGTTTTGGCCAGAAACCCTGAGAATCTTCCCCTCTCAGATCTATTTTCTTTTGGCAAGGTTAAAAAGGCCATTCTGTGCCTCATTTCTTACTTTGCCCTAATCACTGATGGGGCATTGCCTCAGTCAAGCTGAAACCTGTTGAAGACCTTAGCTTAAAAAGGCCAAGGTCTCCCACTGCATTGGGGGCCATCTCCAGTCATCCTGATCTAAATCTGGCCACTGGACCCAGATGGCTCTGGAGGAGAAAGTGAGGCTGGTGACTGCACAGCACTGCCTCACTTAAATCCAATTCACTTGCATGTCATGGTGTCACCTCCCTGGTGTCATAATCTTCGTCCAGAATGAAGGACAAGCAACAACAGCAACAGACATTTACTGGCTGTGTGACCCTGGGCAAATCACTTAATCCTATTTGCCTCTGTTTCTTCATCTGTAAAATGAGCTGGAGAAGGAAATAGCAAACTATTTCACTAACTTTGCCAAGAAAGCCCCAAATGGGGTCACGAAGAGTTGGACGTGAGTGAAAGAGAGGGGTGATTTTTCATTTTTGTCATTGTACCAGAAATGTTTTACAAAGTGACTTGCACAAAGTGGATACTTAATTGAAATTGAAAGGAATTGTTCAGAGGGCTCAGTTCAGAATGGTGACTTTTTTGTCCAGAGCCCTTCCCCTAGAAAGCCTCCTGGTGTCTAACATGACTTGCTCTTTACAAGTTTCTACTGTAGCAAGAGGACCCCCCAAAAGGTCCTCCCACTTCCCCCTTTCTTGCATTGGTTGTGCATCTCTGCTGCTATTGGCAGAGCTAGCCATTGGCATGGAGCTTTTGTTTTAATTAGAGAAGGGAGAACCTCTTGGCACATGGGATTTGGCAGGATGAGCCAGACTGCGTTTCTGAGTTGGGATGGGGTGGGGGTGACAGGGGTGGGGGTGATGAGGGGTGGGGGAAGAGAAACCGCAAGTGTGATCAGCCAGGCATTTCTTTCTCCTTCTTTTTCCTGAAAGCTCTGTGTACTTTGGGGGAAATTTAATCCTTATGTTTCTGGTGCTCTTGCAGCACACTTAGCTCATCAAAATAGGGCTTTGTGAGAATGATTTGATGTTCAGGAAGACTTATGAGCTGACTCCTAAGCTTCTTAACCCGTGGATTTTCTATGCATAGGAATTTGCCACTGATCATGCTGGAAAGCTGGAAAATGGGAGGCTTTGTTCAGGAAATGTCCATGGAACTGAGCTCAACAGAGTGTGTAGGTGTGTATGTATGTGTGTGTGTGTGTGGGGGGGTGTCAAAGCCCAGAGGGATTTTTTCCTGTAATTTGTCCTATCACTTTTTATCATTGGACCATAGGAGTGAGAAGTGGAAAGGAACTTTGATATTATGTAGCCTAACCTCCTTGCTTTATAGAGTAGGCTCACAGAGGACAAGTGTCTTGCCCAGGGTCACACAGGCCATAAGATGTTCCTTGTATGTGTATGTGTGTCTGTATATATAAGTACGTACATCTATATCTATATCTATATCTATATCTATATCTATATCTATATCTATATCTATATCTATATCTATATCTATATCTATATCTATATCTATATCTATATCTATATCTATATAGATATCTATAGATATCTATAGATATCTATAGATATAGATATAGATACATACACACACACACACACATATATGAAAAGAGTGACATCGTGAGAGAGAGAAGAGGAAAAGAGTGAGAGAGAAAAAGAGACACAGAGAGAAAGCAAAGAGAGAGAAAAAGAAACAGAGAGAGACACACAGTGAGAAAAGAGACAAAGAGTGAGACAGAGAGACAGAGAGACAGAGACAGGAAAAAAGACACAGAGAGATAGAAGAAAGACAGAGAATGAGACACACAGAGAAAGAAACAGAGAGAGACAGAGACAGAGAGAGACACAGACAGGAGAGGGGGAGAGAGACAGAGAGAGAAAGAGACAGAGAAAGAGATATAGAGAGAAAGACAAAGAGAGGCACAGAGACAGAGACAGGAAAAAATAAACAGAGAGAGAGGAGAGAGAAAGATACACACATACAGAAAGAGACAGGGAGGGACAGAAGAAAGACAGAGAATGAGACACACAGAAAAAGAAACAGAGAGAGAGAGAAAGAGAGAGAGAGAGAGAGAGAGAGAGAGAGAGAGAGAGAGACAGAGACAGAGACAGAGAGACAGAGACAGAGAGAGACAGAGCCTGTGAGCATAGAGTTTGATTTTGATTTTATCAGTATAAAGGGCTTTGAGGACACTGAAAAGTTAAATGCTTTGCTTAGGGTCACACAATCAGAGGCCAGATCCTCCTGACTCCAAGATAAATGTCTGTCTGCTATTGTCTTTCAATAATCCTTAAGTGAATAACAAAGTATATAGAAGAAGGTACTAAGATGCTCATGGCCCATCAATCAGTGGAACAACCAGGGTGATGAGAGGACTTGAGAACATACCATATAAGGATTGGGGGAAAGGACTAGTGGTTTTTAGCCTGAAGAAAAGTGGTTGGAGGGGTGGGACATGATGCTGTCTTCAAGGATCTAAAGGGTCAACTCAAAGAAAAAAGGGGAAGGGAAGAGGAGGGGAGAAGTAAGCATTTACATAGTGCCTTCTATGTGCCAGCAATTCTGTGAGGGAGGTATTCTTATTATTTCCATTTTGCAGTTGAGGAAACTGAGGCAGACAGATACTAAGTGACTTGCCTAGGGTCATACAGCCAGCAAGTATGTGAGGCTGGAATTGAACTCAAGTCTTTCTGTCTTCAGGTCCAGCATTCTGTCCAATGTACCACCTACCTGTATCTAAGAGGAAGGGAGAGAAACCTTATTCTACATGGTCAAAGAGGACAGAATGAGGTGGAAATTGCAGAGAAGCCAAGTCAGGCTTGAGGTCGGGAAATAGGTATCCTAAGAATTGGAGCTATCAAAATTGGAAATGTCCACCCCACATGACATTGGTTTCCTGACCAGAGGTCTTCATGCATGGGCTAACTGGCTAACTACTTGGATGTGTGGTGGAGAAGATGCTTCTTCAGCTATTGATTGGTTTGTGTGGTTTCTGAGGCTGGTTTGGAGGCTCTACAGCTCCGGGTGAATGTTTGGACTCGACAGCCCAGTAGTGGAGATGGGATTGCCTGGAGTCTTCCCACTTTGCTTTGCTTTGTCTTACTGGGGACAATTGACATTCAGCTACAAAATAGTGGTAGGGATCCAGACCCTGGCCATTGGAGGGAATGAACACAGTCATGCTGTATATTTGATCATGTATGTTTGTTACAAAGGTTTTCTTTTTTCTTTTTTCTATTGGGTGGAGGGGGGAAAGTTTAGGGAGAAGGACCTTCCCTCAAAATGAGAAGAGAACAGGAGGAAGTCTGGAAGGAATCTTGGACGAGGATCAACTTGAAAGCCATATTTTCATATACTTAAAAGAAAGCAAGTTCTCTACATAATGGAGACATACAAGTTCATGTACATTCCTCTCATTTGCTCCAGTGCTTATGGACATATACATTGTATTTGGTGTTTGTTAAGTTCAGAATAAAAATGAAATAAAATAAAATAAACTATGGGCAGCTAGGTGGCACAGTGGATGGAGCACTGGCCTTGGAATCAGGAAGACTCATCTTTATGAGTTCATGTCTGGCCTCAGACATTTACTATCTGTGTGACTCATAGCAAGTCACTTAACCCTATTTGCCTCAGTTTCCTCATCTATAGAATGAACTGGAGAAGGAAATGGCTAACCACTCCAGTATCTTTGCCAAGAAAACCTCAGATGGGGTCATGAAGAGTCAGACATAACCAAAACAACAAAATAAACTATAGGATCCTCAGATGGCAGAAATTGCCCAGTACCTAGAAGAAGGTTAATAAACAATGAATTGAACAAAGAATCAAGAAGCAGCTAGGTCATACAGTGAATAGAGTGCTGAATCTGGAGTCTAGGAGACCTGAGTTCAAATGCAGCCTCAGATGCTTGCTAGCCATGTGACCTTGGACAATCCATTTAACCTTAGTTTCCTCATCTGTAATATGAGTTTGATAATAATAGTAGTTACCTTCCAGGGTTGTTCTGAGAATATAATGAATATTTTTAAAGCACTTTGCAAATCCTAAGAAGCATTCTATAAACATTAACCATATTCCCTAGAGGTTAATTCCACCCTGGTCAAAAAAAAAATTAGAATGAGAAATAACATTCCTTTTGAAACCATCTCAGCAAGCTAGTGTAGGTACCCTGTAGGAGAGTCAAAGAATATTCTCTCTTTTTCCTTCTTGTAAGAAACCAATAAAAATGCACAGGATGAAAGAAAACAATGAATAAAAAAGATAGCTGCCCAGGTGTGGTGGAGCAGTCTTATAATTACTGATACTGGAGGAGGTTGAGGCTGGTGGATGGCTCAAGCTCTAGAGTTTGGAGCTGCAGTAGATCTAGAGGTGATTGAGGATCTGAAATGTCTTGTATCAACATAGTGAGCCCACAAGAGCGGGCGCTACCAGGCTGCCTGTGAAGGGGTGACCTGGCCAGAGTCAGAGACAGAGCAGAGGAGAACTTCCATGATCAGTGGCATTGGCCTGTGAGTGGCTACTGTATTTCTAGCCTGGGTGACATAGCAATACTCAGGTGGAAGAAAAAGAAAGGAAGGATGGAAGAGAAGGAGGGAGGAAGGGAAAGAGGGAGGGAGAAAACAAGGATGAAGGGAGGGAAGGAGGGAGGGAGCAAGGGAGGATGGGAGAAAGAAAGGAAGGAAAGAAGGAAGAAAGTGAAAGAAAGAAAGAAAAGGAAAGAGAGGAAGGAAGTAAGGGAAGAAAGGGAGGGAGAGAAGGATAGAGGGAGGATGGGAGAAAGGAAAAAAGGGAAGGGAAGGAGAGAGGAAGAAAGAAAAAGGAATAGAGGAAGGAAAGAAGGAAGGAAGGAAAGAAGGAAGGAAGAAAAGATAGCTGTTCTATGTAGGGACTGAAATAGTGATTAGTCTTTTTTCTAACACTATGAAATAGCCAGGCAGGCAGTCGTTAGCCATATCACAAAGACTCTGGATCCCTCCATTCATTGTGTTTGACACAGTGACCACAAAGGACCCTGATAGAGAAGGGTCAGCTCTGCATATCACAGATCTGACATTTCCACTCCTGGTCTATTTGCCAAAGTTAACAGAAAGCCTTGCCAACCAATATTTGCTCACCCAGAGTCCTCTCCTCTGCCATTTATCTTCTGCCACTTGACCCAATGACAGGTTTCTGTGGATGCCACCTTCTGCCGGTGATGCACCCATACTCATGGCCTATGGCAGGATCTGCCAGAAGAAAGGATTTCTTGTTCCTTTGACTTCCTGTTTGAAGTCAGTCCTAAAATCATTCCTCGGCTTTGCTTGAGTAGTATCAGGGTAAGGATGGACTAGAAGTAATGCCAGGTATTGGGAACTCTGAAGAAAGAGATTCCACTCTAGCTCAGATTGTTCTAGTTTGGACAAGGTAAGACCCAAGCCCTGGTATGAGCTGATGTATTTGGGGACAGTGTCTATCTACCCACTACCTACCTTTATTCTGGACCAAGCTGGCCTACTCATGGTCCATCTTAGCCAATCCGTCAACTTCCACTTCTGGACCTTAGCACATGTTTGGAATATAATCCTTTCTTACCTTCATCTTAAAGAAGCCCTGTCTTCCTTGACAGTGCAGCTCAAGTCTGCCTCCTCTTTGGATGAGATCTTTCCTGGGCATCCTCTCCCCCAGTTATTTGTGTTCTTTTGTATTCCTCAGTCTTTATCTATGGGTGTCCGTGCTATATACTCCTAGTAGAATGTAATCTTCCAGGAAGATATTTTTTTTCCTTTTTATCTTTGTAGCCCCAACACATAGAATAGTGTCTTGCACACAGTTGGTGCCTAATATTTTTGGATTTTAGTATGTTATTCCAGGCCCCTAGAGATGAAGGACAGGCAAGCCAAAACACAATGTAATGGCAGTTGAGTAGATTGACAAAAAGCAATGTTATCTCTAAAAGGTGCATTTGGGAAGATTGTTTGCTGAATGCAAACTTCCCTAGAAAAGGTAGGGATGTGGTAATCCCCAGCGAAAAAAGAAATCATTGTCATCCCCAGAGAAGCAGACCAGGTGGGCTGGGGTTGATCAGTGTGGCCTCAGGTTTGAATCCTACTTCACTATGTGTCTCTGCACAAGGGATAGAACCTCTCTGAACTTCATTGTCCTCATCTATAAAATGGGGATAATAATAGAACCTACCTCATAGCATTATTGAGAGGATCAAATGAGATAATGTTTGTAAAGCGATTGATAAAACCTAAAGTACTATAGGAATGTCCATTGTTGATATCCTCTTACTCTTCCCTTTATATATAACACCGTGCATGCAGATTGAGTGATTGTTCCTAGACCTTCTTAAGAGAAATCTTTGGGCCCAGTTTTTATTCTCTCCCTTGGAATTTGACATTATAAATGGCCTATGGAGAGAAGGAGGTCAATTTCTTCTGTATTTTTGTTATAGGTATTGGTATTACAGTGGACGAGGGTAATACAGGTTGAAGCTACCAAACCCTCTTTGTTCTGGGTCTGTAGACCAATGATTCCTAAGCATTTTAGGCACTGGGGGATTGTCACCCTGCTGGACCTTGGTTTTGTGACGTTGTGACAGATGGTCATCAATTGAAGGAACTGGACATGTGGAGGCTGGAGAAGATTTAAGAAGGAAGGGCACAACAGCTTCCATCAACTCTATAGAAGGATTGTCACGTGGGAGTGAGATTAGGCTTGTTCAACTTGGCCCCCAAGGACAGAACAAGGACCAATGTTTGGAAGTTACAGGGTAGCAGATTTCAGCTGGATGTAAAGAAGGACTTCTTTACAATCAATCAAATAATCAACAAGCATTTATTAAGTGGTTATCATGTGCTAGGCACTATTCTAATTACTAGGTTACAAACAGTGCCTGCCCTCAAAGAGCTTACATTCTAATGGGAGAGACAACATAATGGTTAGAGTTGACCAGAAGTGAAATGTAGTGTCTTCTTCATACCTAGATGCCTTTCAATAGAAGCTAGATGATCGATCACTAGGACTAATATGGGAGGATGGATGCCTTTTCATATGGGTCAAGTTAGATTACCTCTAAGATACTTTCCTACTCTGACATTCTGTGGATCAATAATTTGTTGGGGCAAATTGTGGAAAGAATTTTTGTTCAGTACAGATTGGACTAGATAAAATAGATAAGATAACCTCCAAACTCTTGTTAAAATTGATTTTTTAAACATTCTTTTCTTTTTATATTTTGAATTCCAAATTCTCTACCCCCACCCTTCCCCCACCTACTGAGAAGGCAAACAATATATCAATTATGCATATGAAATTATGTGAAACATATTTCCATATGAGTCATATTTCCAAAAAAAGCTAAATAAAATAAAGTGAAAAAAATATACTTCACTTTGCAATCAGAGTTCATTAGTTCTCTCTCTCTCTGGAGGTGGATAACATTTTTTCATCACTAATCCTCTGGGATTCTCTTGGATCATGGCATTGATCAGAATAGCTAAGTCATTCACAGTTGATCACCATTACATCATTGCTATTATTGTAAACAATGATCTCCTGGTTCTTCTTACCTCACTTTGCATCAGTTCATGTAGGTCTTGCCATTTTTCACCTTCAATAGATACCTCCAATCACTTCTTATAGTATAATAATACTTCATCATAACCAGACGCCACAAGTTGTTAAGCCATTCCCTAATTGATGGGCATCCCCTCAATTTCCAATTCTTTGCCACCACAAAAAAAAGTTGCTATAAATATTTTTGTACACAAAGATCCTTTTTCTTTTTCTTTGATCTCTTTGGGCTATAGACCTAGTAGTAGTATTGCTGGGTCAAAGGATATGTACAGTTTTATAGCCTTTTGGGCATACTTTCAGATTGTTTTCCAGAATGGTTGGGCCAATTCACTACTCTACCAACAGTTCATTAATGTACCTATTCTCCCTCATCCCCTTGAGCACTTGTCATTTTTGATAGGTGTGATGTGGCACCTCAGAGTTGTTTTAATTTGCCTTTCTTTAATCAATAGTGACTCAGAGTAAGTTTTGCATACAGCTATAGAGAGCTTTGATTTCTTCTTCTGAAAACTGCTTTTTCATTTACTTTGACCATTTGTCATTTGGGGAATGGCTCTTATTTTTATGAGTTTGACTCCATTCCCTATATGTTTGAGAAATGAAGACTTATCAGAGAAACTTGTTATAAAATTTTTTTATATCACTCTATTGTCTATTGTACCTTTGAATAAAATGTAGTTTCTCTCATTATCTCTTTCAGTTAGGTCTGTTTTTGCTTTTGCTTTGTCTGAGAGCATGATTGCTACCCCTCCCCTCTTCACTTCAGCTGTAGATCTGGACTGTGGGCTGGGCTCTGCTTCAGCCCTTGATTTCAACTCCTTGTGTGTCTTTCTGTTCCAAGTATGTTTCTTGTAGACCACATATTGTTGGATTCTGGTTTCCAATCCATTCTGCTATCTGCTTCCATTCTATGGGTTAGTTCATCCCATTCACATTCACAGTTATGATCACTAACTATGCATTTCCCTCAATCCCATTTCCCTTTGTTTATCTTTCTTTCTCCCTTATTATCATGTCCCTTCTCAAAAGTTTGTCTTGCTTATGACTTCTCCAATCCACTCTCCCCCTTAACACCCCCCATAGTTCTTATCCCTTTCCACTCCTATCTCTCTATTGGGTAAGATAGATTTCTATACCCAACTGAGTGTGTGTGTGTGTGTGTGTGTGTGTGTGTGTGTATACTTCCCTTTTTGAACCAATTCCAATGACAGTGATGTTCAAGCATTACCTACTTCCCCCTTTTCCCCTTCACTGCAAAAACTTTTCCTTGTGCACCTCCTTTATGTGAGAAAATTTACCCCATTCTATCTCCCCCCCACTGCATTACTCTGTCTTATATCTTTTTTTAGAGATCATCCCAACATAATCAACTCTTACCCATGCCTTCTGTCTATGTTAACTCCTTTTAACAGCCTTAGTAATAATAAAGTTCTTAGAATAACTCCTAAGTATAATTTTCCCATATAGGAATATAAACTGTTTAACTCCATTTTTGTCCCTTATGATTTCTCTTTCCTGTTTACCTTTTTATGCTTTTCTTGAGTCTTCTGTTAGAATGTCAAATTTTCTACTCAGCTCTGGTTTTTTTTTTTTATCGGGAATGCTTAGAAGTCCTCTATTTCTTTCAATGTACATTCCCTCTTTCTCCTCCCCACTCCCCACCCTGGAAGTAACATACTCAGTTTTGCTGAGTAGATGATGCTTGGTTGTAATTCTAGCTCCTTTGACTTCTGGAATATCATATTCTAAGTCCTCTGCTCTTTTAATGTGGAAGTTGCTAAATATTATGTAATCATGAATGTGGCTCCATGATGTTTAAATTTGTTCTTTCTGACTGCTTGCAATATTTTCTCCTTGACCTGGGACCTCTGGAATTTGCCTATAATATTCCTTGGAGTTTTCATTTTGGGATCTCTTTCAGGAGGAGATTGTTGGATTCTTTCAATTTCTATTTTATTCTCCAGATCTAAGATATAGCGGCAGTTTTCCTTTATAACTTCTTGAAATATGATGTATAGGCTTTTTTTAAATCATGGCTTTCTGTTAGTACAATAATTCTTAAATTAACTCTCCTCCATTTATTTTCCAGGTCAGTTATTAATCCAATTAGATATTTCACATTTTCTCTTATTTTTTTTCATTCTTTTGAGTTTGTTTTATTGCTTCTTAAAGTCTCATGGAGTCATTAACTTCCACTTATCCAATTACAATTTTTAAAAATTATTTTCTCCAGCAAGCTTTTTACCTCTCTTTTTCCATTTGGTCAATTCTGATTTGTTTGTTTTTGCTTTTTGGTGAGGCAGTTGGGGTTAAGTAATTTGCCCAGGGTCACACAGCTAGTAAGTGTCAAGTGTTTGTGACCAGATTTGAACTCAGGTCCTTCTGACTCTAAGGCTGGAGCTCTACCCATTGTGCCACCTAGCTGCCCCTCAATACTGTTTTTTTAAAGAGTTCTTGTCTTCAGTAAATTTGTGTGCCTCATTTACCATTAGGCCAATTTTGTTTTTTAAAGTGATATTTTCTTCAGTATTTTTATGCTTCTTTTACTAGGTTATTTTTCTTTTCATCATTTCCCTACATCACTCTAATTTCTTTTCCCAAATTTTCCTCTATCTACTCACCTCTGTTTTTAACTCTTCTTGGACCCAATTAGCATTTTTCTTTGAGGCTTTGTTTGTAGCTATGTTCACAATGTTGTACTATTCAGAGTTTATGTTTCGTTCTCTCTACCACCATAGTAGCTTCTATGGTCAAGTTCTTTTTTTCTTTTTTTAATGTTGTTTGCTCATTTTCCCAGCCTATTTCTTCATTTTGAACTTTATGTTAAAGTTGGACTCTGCTCACCTGAGGGTGGAAAGGCACTATGTGGGTCCAGTGGCCAGACATAGATATAGATGTAGATCAGGACAACTGGACATGGCCCAGCTACACTGGTATAGGAAAGAGTCAATATATGTCAAAGATGGGATTTGCACCCAGGTCTTCCTGACTCAAAGTCTAGTCCTCTATCCACAATGTCAACCTGCCTCTACTTATAAGGCCTATTTATAATGGTAATGTTTATAGTTAGTGAGATAAAATACTTTCCTGAAACATTTTAACAACAATGGAGAAGTATACATTCAGGATCATTGAACAGATCCTACCCCAAGGCAGAAGGAAGGAAAAGAAAGAAAGAAATGAAAGAAAACACTGTTAAAGGAGATCAGCACCTTTCCTTATATAAGTATGGACTCAATGCTTTTTTGGCACCTAATGCAATCTCTATTAACCCTGAAGTTATATTTCTAATGGGCATATTGCCTTTGTATGGCTAATTATTTGAAAATTTATCACATCTTTGCATTGCAAATAAAGAACAGATATTTTAAGCTCATCGTTTTTCTCCAGATGATATTTCCCCGTTCTCCACCTATCAGCTTCTTAAGCATGTAGAAAATCCGTTTCTAGTGAAAGTAAGTTTCTAAGGGTTTTACTATGGCATGACATCTCAACCTGGATTCTGGGAAAGTCTGAGTAATGGGTCCATTTTACCTCTTATCTCGTATTTCAATATCCATTTAAGTTATGGGAACCTAGCTGGAGGACCCAAAACCTCTTTAGAATCCGTTTAACTCAGCCTTCTCATTTTCCAGAGGAGAAAGCTTTGGCCCAGAGAGGTCATTTTAGACCCTGGGTCCTTGGATTCCGAGGGGGGAGAAGTAGTATTCTGGCCACTGTCTCTTTGGATAGACTGAAAGCTGGAAGGACTGTCAAAAGTCATTAAGTTGAATTTCCTTACTGCAGAAATGGGGAAACTGAGGCCCAGAGGAAGGAAGTGTTTAATTTTATTATGGTTTGCTATTGGAAGAGGGATAGGGAAATCAAGGTTTTATATTGGAGAGGCCACTAGAGTGAACCCACAAAACTTCAGAAAGTGACTGGAGATTTGTGGCAAATTAGAAGAACTAACTTCCATTTTTCTATTAACTCCTTCTCTATGCACCTAACACTTCATTCATTGCTCTGTTCTTGACTTGACCTCAGTCCTGCCCCACAAGCCTACCTCAGGATCTCTGGGAGAAATGTAGAGCAGCAAGGTAGGAAATCATGAAACCACCAGTGTTACTCTTTCCTTTGTGTTCACCTTGAGGTAGAAGATGACTCTGTGTGCTCTGCAAGGATATGGGGAGATGCTCTTCCCTCTACTGGGCTGGCTGAGGGGAGCATGGCCTTCTAGGGAAGCCTGTGTGGAATGGGGCCCCTTCTACTACCTCTTTCCCTTTGGCACAAGGCCTTGTGAGACATTGGAAGTTCAGAAGAGACGGAGCCCAGGTATGAGGTGGTCCTGAGGAGCAACTGCCTCTACCAGTCTCTCTATGAATTGACGTGGTTGTAGAGATGACACGCCCTCAACTCCACTTATAACTTGTCCATCTGCCATCTTGTTGTTATTATTCAGTTGTTTCAGTCATGCCTGACCCTTTGTGACCCCATTTGGGGTTTTCCTGGCAGAGATACTGGAGGGGTTTGCCATTTCCTTCTCCAGCTCCTTTTGCAGATAAGGAAACTGAGGCAAACAGGGTAAAGTGACTTGCCCAGAGTCATGCAGTTAATAAATGCCTGAGGTCAGATTTGAACTCAGTTCTTCCTGACTCCAGGCCTGGCACTCTATTCATATCCACTCTGCCCATCTGCTATACTGTACATCATAAATGAATTTGACAATGGCTTAGGTGCAAGCCTCTAGGAGTCTGACATCTCCTTTACTCTGGGATGACCATCCATTAGACCATCTATCTTGCATGGGCTGGGAAGGGGTCTTATAACAGGGGATGTCAGGGCTGGGAAGGGCCTTAGAACACAGAATATCAGAGCTGGGAGGGGCCTTAGAACAGGGAATATCAGAGCTGAGAGGGACCTTGGAACAGGGAATGTCAGGGCTGGGAGAGGCCTTAGAACAGGGGATATTGGGGCTGGGAGTGGGTCTTAGGGGATGCCAGGGCTGGGAGGGGCCTTAGAACAGGGAATGTCAGGACTGGGAGGAACCTTGGAACAGGGGATGTCAGGGCTGGAAGGGGGTCTTAGAACAAGGGATGTTGGGGCTGGGAGAGGCCTTAGAACAGGGGATATTGGGGCTGGGAGTGGGTCTTAGGGGATGTCAGGGCTGGGAGGGGCCTTAGAACAGGGAATGTCAGGGCTGGGAGGGGCCTTAGAACAGGGAATGTCAGGACTGGGAGGAACCTTGGAACAGGGGATGTCAGGGCTGGGAGGGGGTCTTAGAACAGGGGATTTGGGGGCTGGGAGAAGCTTTAGAATGGGAGATTTCAGAGAAGGGAGGACGCTAGAGCTCATATGAACCAACCTCTTTTTACCAATCCGGAAGCTGAACATCATAAATGGACAGGACTCGACGTTGTTACCCAGCTAGGGCTATGTCCCTCCAGAGGGCTGTGGCCTCCTTTGCATCCCCAGCACTTAGCAAACCGTTGATACATACTTGTTGTTTGACTGGCTGAGGGTGAGATGCTTTCTTACGCCCTTCAGAGATCTGATAGTAAAGCCAGTCTCAGAATTTATAGGCCGTTTCAAAACTAAAATAAAGCACAAGCTTCCTGTCTTAAAAAAAAAATCTCCCAACTGTGACCAAAGATCTTCTCTGTTAGGTTTGGAAACGAATGTTTCCCCCAAAGTCTTTTTAATTCAGAAAGACAAAATACACAAAACAATTTAAGACACTGGCACACTCAACACAACAACCCAGTTTCCCCTGGTGTCGTATTATTGGCAGGGACCTCCCTGTTTGCTTAGCTCCAAGGGCAGGGGCTTGGGGGGAGGGAGGTTGGAAGGGGATGCCTTGCAAAGGCAGCTCTGCTTGCTGAGCAGACGGGGTATTTGAGGGAATTGAGTTTTACGGGTAATTATCTTGCCAGTAATTATTGCCAGTTGCAGAAGGAGGACTGGATGCAGCCAAATCCCACCACCAAGTAGGAGAGAAGAACTTCCCCAAATCGATAGATTTATTGATTGACATGCAGAGAGCATGATGGATGCTTTGGCTAGCTCCCATGGTCCTAGAGGTGGTCCTGTATATTCTTCTGGCCTCTTCTGGAGCTCTCCAGGGACTGCAGAAGGTAAAGAGGTGGTCTTCTATTTATATGCATGGAGCTGGGAGGGGCCCCAGAACAGGGAATGTCAGGGCTGGGAGGGGCCTTAGAACAGGGGATGTCAGAGCTGAGGGGAACCTAAAAACAGAATGTCAGAGCTGGGAGGGGCCTTAGAATAGGGAATGTCAGGGCTGGAAGGGACCTTAGACCAAGGGATGTCAGAGAAGGGAGGGATGCTAGAGCTCATATAACCCAACCTCTTTTTACAGATCAGGAAACTGAAGATCATAAATGTGACATGACTTGGCTATAGCTACCCAGCTAGGAATGTGGCAGGAATGGGCTGCCATCTGCAGCTAGGATGCTGGATTCCAGATGTCCAGACTGGGGTGACGACTCATTTCACTTGGCCAATCTCTCTGATTTCACTGAAAAAAAAATATGGCTCAGACCAAGGAGGTCAGTCCTATGCACCTTCAGGTTTTCCTTTTCTTTCAAGACAATGTTTTGTACTTGCACACAAGTCTGTAATCCAAAAATTTATTTTAAAAATGTAAACTGTGTTTAGCACTCAATGTCAGACTATACAGGCACATTTTCCTGTGCCACACATAAATCTGAGCCAGGCTCCCTAGTGGTGTTTATGGGAGCATCAGACCATATGGATAGACTTTGAATTCATCTAGTTCAGCTCCTTCATGAAGCTCAGAGAGGTTTGGTATCTTTCCCAAGGTTTAACAGCTAGTAACAGAGCCCAAATTCTAACTCAGGACCTCTGACTACAAATCTCTCCTTTCCACTTCACTATAATTAATCACTACTTAACATTCCACAGCCAGCTTCTATCACTCAAGAGCTAGCCTTCACGGCCCATGCCAGTTCTTACTAGTTTATGCATTTCTGATTAAAAGGTTTAATGAAATTAACTTCTTATTTGTTATACACACACTTTGTGCCTGGCAACGCTCATGTTTGGAAAGATACAAAAAAAGATCTAAGTTGAATCTGAGGCTTAGAGAAATTACATGGAAAATTGGCTTTTGAGCCAGGAGAAGTGGGTTTGAATTCTCCCTCTGACATTGGTTTAGCTGTATAACTATGGGCAAGACAATTTCTCTTTCCAAACTTAGTTTCCCCATCTGTAAAACAGTTGCCAAACAAGCCTGCAAGACTTGTTGTAAAAAACACAGTTTACAAAACCTAAAGTCTTACACAAATAAGGATTGTAGACATTGTTGTTAAGTGACTGTTGTCTACCTTAGAAACATGGGGTAAAAATGAATCTTCTGATTTGGTATGAATCAATCAATACACATTTAATAAGTGCCTACTGTGTGCCAGGCTCTATGCTAAGCTCTGGGGATACAAAATGGCAAAAGGCAGTCTCTGCCCCCAAGGAGCTTACAATCTAATGGGGGAGACAACACGCAGACAAATACATGTGAAACAAGCTAGAGACAGGATGAATAGGAAATAATTAATAGAGGGAAGGCATTGGAATTAAGTGGGATTGGAAGGTAGAAGTTAGGATTTTAGCTGGGACTGGAAAGAAGTCAAGAGGTGGGGATGAGGAGGAACATTCCAGGCACCAAGGACAGCCACTGAAATGCCAGGGGTTGGGAGATAAGTGTCTTATATCAGGGACAACATGGAGGTCAATGTCACTGGATTCAAGAGCACCTCGGGGGGCATGGGGTGGGGTGGGGCAGTAAGGTGTAAGAAGACTGGAAATATGAGACCAGCAGCTTACAAAGGTCTTTGAATGCCAGACAGTTTTATGTTTGATCGTGGCAGTGATAGGGGGCCAATGGAATTTGCTGAGTAGCGAGGTGACCTGCGCTTAAGGAAAATCATTTTGGCTGCTGAGAGAAGATGGCCTGGAGTGGGGAGAGACATGTGGTAGACCTACCCATCACAATAGCACAGGCATGAGGTGAGGAGGGCTTGCGCCAGGGTTCCCTGTCTGTCCTACATATAGTATTAAGTGTTCCTTATTCCTGCACCCTGGACCTGTCTTAGTATAGCCCAACATCACATTAGCCAAACTGAGTTTTTTATTTGCTTGCTTTTTGCTGTTCCTCAGACACCACATTTGATTTCCTCTCTCTGTGCTTTTGTACTGGCTGTCCCTCATGCCCGGAATCCTTTCCCACCTCACCGCTACTTCCTAGAATCCCTGGTTTTTTCCAACATTGAGTTCTTGCACCAACTTCAAATTGAAGTCTGTTACTTCTCCAGCTGCTTTCCCTTCAAATCATTTTGTATTTACTTTACATATATTTATATTGCATATATTGTCTCCCCCAGAGAGTGCAAATCCCTTGAGAAAAGAGACCACCTCACTTCTATCTTCGCATTCACACAGCGCCTAGCACTTGATAAATGCTCATTGGATTGACTTGAACTGAATATAGAATCCTCTGTTAGAATGGAAGCTCCTTGAAGGCAGGACCTGGTTCAGTTTTGTCTCCACCCCCAACACCTAGCATGGTTCCATGGTTCTAGCCCAGAATAGATGTTTAATAAATGACTGCTGATTACTCAATCGCCATTTCACACTGTTGACTCATATTGACTGTACACTCAATTAAAACTACAGGTCTGTTATAGATAAACTTCTGCCTAACTATTTGTTACCCACCTTCCTGTATTTGGGAAGTATTTTTAAAAATCTGAGCATAAATCAAACTTGTATATTTTTCCTCTGAGGCCAAACAGAACTGAATATAGTTTCTCTTTCCCGTGGCAACCCCTGAAATACCTGAAGACATCTATCATACATCTCTGAGTCTTCCTTTCTCCAGATTTTGTTTCAGTTGTATCTGACTCTTCGTGACCCCATGGACTGTAGAGTGCCAGATCCTTCTACCCTCCACTATCTCCCAAAGTCCATCCAAGTTCATGTTCATTGTTTCCATGACACTCTCCATCCATCTCATCCTCTGCTGTCTCCTTTTCCTTTTACCTTCAATCTTTCCCAACATAAAGGTCTTTCCCAATGACTCCCATCTTATTATGTGGTGAAAGTATTTAAGCTTCTCCAGGGTAAACATCTCAAACTCCATAGTGAAAGGAGGCCTTTCACCAACCTGACTGCACTCTCCTGCTTATCTATGCCCTTCCTGAATTTGGTGTTCAGAATTGAATACAATACACATCAAAAACCCTCCCATAAGACTACATGTTTCCTGGAGACAGGAGCAGAGTCCTCTTCCTGGGTACATGATTGATATTTGGGATCAAAGGTCATAAATTTATTGCTGGAAGGACCTCAGAGCTCTTTACAGATGAAGAAACTAAAGCTCAGAGAAATTGACTTGCCCAAGGCCACACAATCAGCTAGTAAGTGTCCAAGGCAGGACTTGAATTCACATCTTCTTGACAACAAGTCCGGGCTGTTCGTTCCTCCTCTCTTCATCATGTAGCCTCCTTCAAGCCTTGTGTTTGGGTTATCTATGCTAGGAACTCTTTCCTCATCTCACCGTTCATCATTGATATATTCATCTGATTTTATGTCATGTCCTCTCCAATAAGATTTAAGCTCCTTGAATCCAGGGACTGGTTTTTTTTTTCTGCCTTTTTACCCCTACTGCCTTGTCCTTAGTATAACATTTGGCAAAAAGTAGGTGCTTGATAAATGTTGACTGGATCGGATATATCTGGACCTTCCCATTCGTGGGCAATATGGCCCTCCAATCAAATGGAAACCTGCAGTCTGATATTCTACTCAGTTCCATTCTCACAGTTGGTATGGGAGGCTGTTTAAAAAAAAGTTTCATTGGCCTGGCTTTAAAGGAAGGCCATCCTTACGTTGGTCACTCTTTAAGTGCCCATAAAAGTTTATAGGCTTCCACACTGCCATGTGCTGGGTTTATTGTCCTTTTTAAAATCTCCTCCACTTTTCCCTCTTTGAAGCTCAGAGCTGGGGAGTCAGTCCCATAATTGTTACAGCATGGGAAGATGCTGGTGACGCTCACCAGGCATAGCAGCAGTCAGCCTGGGTGGCTGCCTGGGGTGGATACCATGGGCCCTGGGAGGAGAATGGAGTGCCTGCTCGATCAGCATCACCTCTAAACATTTATTGGGCTATGTAGGTACAAGGTGCTAGATGAGGCTCTATAGGCACATATAATCTAACCAGGAGAGATAAGGAATGTGCATAAAGAACTGAGGAACCAGGCAGTATATAGTGAGACAAATGAATGCCACACATGAACCAAACTGTGGCTTCTATCTGGGATGGGCAAGAGAGACTTCAGGGGGAGATGGGATGTGAGCAGAGCCCTAAGGATAGGCAGAATTTAGGGAGGTAGAGAAGATTTTCCAAACAGGGAGGAATTCCAATTTGCTGTGTGACCTTAGGTAAGTCCTATCCCCCCTCTGTGCCTCAGTTTCCTTATCTGTGAAATAATAGAAATAGAAAAGTTGTTGTTCAGTCATTTCTCACTCTTCATGACCTCATTTTGGGTTTTCTTGACAAAGACACTAGAGTGGTTTGCCGTTTCCTTCTCTAGCCCACTTGACAGATGAGGAAACTGAGGCAAACAGGGTGAAGTGACTTGCCATGGGTCACACAGCTAGTAAGTGTCTAAGGCCAGATTTGAACTCAGGAAGATGAGTCTTCCTGACTCCAGGCCTAGCACTCTAGCCACTTCACCACTTAGAAAAAGTATCATACCCTTTGGTCCAGTGATGCTACTATTAGACATATATTCCAAGCAGGTCAAAGACAGAGAAGAAGATCCCATATGTACATGAATGCTTGTGGTCCTACTTTCTGTAGCAGCAAAGATCTAGAAGGAAAGTGGGTGCTCATTGATAAGGGAATGGATGAATAAATTATTGACAAATAACAGATGTGAAAAATATAGAGAAACTTGTAAAGACTCATGTGAACTGAGGCAGAGAGAGATAAGCAGAAAGAAAACAATTTACAGGATGATCACAATAACACAAAGGAAAATAATACTGAAAGATTTCAGAACACTGAGTGACCAAATGAAAATTTTGAGAACTGGTGATGAATTATGATTCTCATTTTTCTTCCTAGAAGTAGTGGCCCATGGGTACTTAATGAGGCATACATTGTCAGATATAGCTTATATCTGGCATTTGCTTTGATTAACTGTGTTTCTTTATAAAAAGAGAAGGATCTATGGAGTAGGAAGGAAGTCACCAATAAGTGACATGGATGTTAAAAAAGAATATCATAGAAACATTTTTTTAAATGAATAGGTTACAGCAATAGCACTTCTAGGGCTATATCCCAAAGAGATCAAACTAATGGGAAAAGGACCCACAGGTACAAGAATATTCATAGCAGCTCTTTTTGCAGTGGCAAAGAATTGGAAATTGAGAGGATGGCCATTAATTGGGGAATGGCTGAACAAGTTGTGGTATATGAATGTAATGGAATACTACTGTGCTATAAGAAATGATGAATAGGCTGACCTCAGAAAAGCCTGGAAAGACTTGTATGGTCTGATGCTGAGTGAAGTGAGCAGAACCAGGAGAACGTTGTACACAGTAACAGCCACATTGTGCGATGACTACTATTGATAGACTTAACTCTTCTCAGCAACACAAGGATCTAAGACATCACCAAAGACCTCATGATGGAAAATGCTATCCACAAAGAAGAAAGAACTATGGAGTTTGAATGAAGATCGAAGCATACTGTTTACTATTTTTTTTTCTTCTGTTGTGTTTTGTTTCCTGTTTCTGGTGGTTCCTCCTGTTGGTTCTAATTCTTACTTACAACATCACTAATGTGAAAATATGTTTAATAGGAATGTCTATGTATAGCCTATATCAGATTGTGCTCTGTCTTGGGGAGGAAGATGGAGAGGGAGGGGGAGAAAAATTAAAAGCTCAAAAGCTTATGGAAGTGATTGTTGATAATTTGAAATAAATCAATAAAAAAAATGAATGGGTTAGCACAGAATAGATGAGAAGGTGCCTCCCTCCCTTCTTTGGAGGGATGAAAAACTTTGGATGTGGAACATGGAAGCCAATGTTAAGACTATGGGGATGGTTGGGTTTTACCGAACTTTTTGAAAATTCTTATTATAAAGAATGGTGAAGAGAGAGAGTTCCACTGGGAAAGGCAGGTGAAGTTAAAACAAGCTATTAACACATTTTAAAAAATAGGTGTAGTGGGCTGTCTCTCTCTCTCTCTCTCTCTCTCTCTCTCTCTCTCTCTCACTCTTTCTCTCTCTTTCTCTCTCTCCTCTCCCCCCCCCCACATCTAGATGGTCTCTCCTGTTGGATAACCTATGAGTGGCTCCTTTCATTCCCATGTGTTCTGTACATACCTGTAGATATGTGTGTGTGTTTGTTTCCTTCTTCAGAATATAAGTGTCTTGAGGGCAAAGTGTTTTTCAGTTTTATCTTTATCTCCAGAGCTTAAGACAGTGACTAGGACATAGCTGATGCTTGAGAATTACTGGACTGGTTTCTGCTTAGAGGCTGGAAGCATGCTTCTTTATGGAAGTTTCTTGAGGGCAGGGACTTTTTTTTTTGTCTTACTATCGCCAGTACCTAGAGCAGTGGTCAGCTCTCTGGCTCATAGCATCCTAGGTCTAGGTCTGGAGAAAAACTGAGACAATCTAGTTCACTCATCTCATTTTAGAGATGGGGAAACTGAGTCTTAGGAATCTGGAGCTGGAAGACATCTCTGAGGCCATCAGAGAGGGGAAGTGACTTGATCAAGGAAATACAGAGAGGAAGTAATAAAGTCTTGATTTGAACTCAGAATTTCTGATGTGAATCCAATAACCTTTCACCTCCACCACTCTGCTGTGGAAATAGACCTTGTAGAATGGGAAGAATCTGTATGGACAGGGAAGCATGATTTGGAGCTGGGGAAGGGTATTCTAGGAGTTGTTGTTGTTCAGTCATTTCAATCACATCTGACTCTTCTTGACTACATTTGGGGTCTTCTTGGGAAGGATACTGGAATGGTTTGCCATTTCCTTCTCCAGATCATTTGACAGATGAGGAAACTGAGGCAAATAGGGTGAAGTGACTTGTCCAGGGTCACACAGCTAGTAAGTATCTGAGGCCAGATTTGAACTTATGGACATGAGTCTTCCTGATTGCAAGTCCAGTGGTCTATCCACTACACCACCTAGCTGCCCATTCTCGAAGTGGGTACCCAAAGGACCAAAGGTGGGGAGGTAGCAATCAGCAAGACTTACTCAGGACACAGTGGCCAATCTACAGTGGAAGAGGCTTCATGTAAAAAATCAATAGGACCTAAGCATGTCTATACTTTCTCCAGGAAAAATTAGGCTTCATTTGGCTGCCATATCTATATTAATATCTTTAGTATACACTGGTCATGTATTATTTGTTTCTTCCAGCTTTTTGCAGTGAGCTTTTCAATAATAAAAATTTCTCACATTTATTTGGTACTCTAAAGTTTGCATCAAGTACTCTAAAGTTTGTATCAAGTCACTATGTACCTCGGTGCTGTAGGTAACTCGCTATTGCTATAAATTGCAGAAAATGTGGCTACCAGCATTGGTAGTGGGAGCTTCTGCATCTGAGAGTTTCCATTTTCAATGAAATCCACATCTAGTTCTTATTCCTATCTCTAAAATTTTCAAAGAACTTTACATAGCCGGTCTCATTTGGTCAGCACAACAAACATAGAGAAGATGCTACTATTATGGCTCTTGTAAACATGAGGAAACTGAGGCACAAAGAGGTTGTCAAATGACTTGTCCAGGGCCACACTACTATAGCCTGTATGGCACAATCATTGACGGGTGGATGTATGAGCAAACTCAGTGCTGTAAGTATCTCTCCAAGTCTACAAGTTGTAAAGAACATGGCTACCAGCATTCTTAGAAAGAGTATACTCATCTGAGAGGTCCTGACTTTGATAAAATTATACGTCTAGTCCCTGTCCAGGCTCACACTTGAGGATCAATGGGAATGAATGTGTACAGAAAAAATTGTAACTCAGGTCTTCATAAACTCCAAGGGCTATGCTTCTCTTCATTCATTCATTCACACCTCACTTTTTTTTTTTGTATTTCCCATTGCTTAACTCTTCTTCAACCAGAAGCCAGGAAGGCCCGGGTGTAGGAAATATGGTACAGTAGAAAGAACCCCAGATCTAGAGTGCAGGATTTGGGTTCAAATCCTGCCTCTGTGACTTAGTACCCATCTGGCCTTCATTTAAGTCATTTAAACCTCACTCTCAGTTTCCTTATCCATAAAAGGATGGGTTGGACTAGACTAGAAGTTCTTAACCTTTTGTGGGCATGTGATAGACCTTTTTGGTAACCTGAGGAAGTCTATAAACCCCTTTTCAGAAGAATGATTTTGATTACCAAGAAAACTAATTATATTAAAATATAGTTATCAAAAAGGATATTTTTTTTAAAGTTCACAAGCCCTGGGTTAAGAATCTCTCTGAGCTTCTGCTTCCAGGAGCCAAGATGGCATAGTGAAAAGATAGTCACTCACTCTCCTCTATCAACCTCTGAAAACCAAGAAAATATCACCTCAGGAAAAAAAACCCTGGAACAGCTGAACTAGAAGAAAGACAGGGAGCAGCAGTGCAGCAGGCCAGCAAACAGGTCTCCCAGTGCCTCAGCAAAAATAAGGGAGCAGAACTAAAAAAGGCCCCAGGTGGATAAGTACCCTGCAGCATTCATGTGAAAAGAGCTGAAGAAAGCAACCTAAAGTCCGAGCCTTGCTGATTCTAGCCCAACAGCAGGTAAGCTCTCAGAACCTCCAACTGTCAACCAGGAAGAGATCCTGAAGCCCAGGTGGTAGAGCAGGCAAACACCAACACCTGGACCTCTGAGTGCCTCAGTGAGGGCAGGGGGAACCGGTGGAAACCAGCTCAGAAAACCACCAGGTGCCTCGGCACTCTACCACAAAGGAATCTCCCAGTGCATTAGCAGAAATGAGGGAGACAACACTGCAGGGGGCCCCAGGCAGATAAACACCCTGCAGCACCCATCTAAAAGGAGCTGAAGAAAGCTAAAGGAAAGGAAAAGCAGGCAACCTAGAATTGCCTGAAAGTTCCAGCCTTGCTGATTCCAGCCCAACAAGAGGTAAGCTGCCAGAAACCTACAGCCTCCAATTGCCAACATAAGAGGCCCCAGCACAAAGCCAGTGACCAAGACCTAGGCTCCCAACAAAGAAGCTTGGGTGAGTGCCCTCTGTTCCCCAGCAGGAGAGCTCAATCTCTTTAAAGGCCAGGGAATAAAGAAACACCATGAGTAAAAAGAAAGTACCATAGATTCATATTATGAGAAGAGTGAAGATCAAGACAGAAATTCTGAAGAGGACAACATTGTCAACAAACCCACATCTGCAACAACAAAAGGGAATATGAACTGGTCTGAAGCCCAAAAAGCCTTCTTAGAAGAGCTCAAGAAGGATTTTAATAGTCAAATGAGAGAGGTAGAAGAGTCCTTCAAAAATACAATTGGCCAATTGGAAAAAAAATACACTGAAGAAAACAAGTCCCTAAAAAACACAATTGGCCAATTGAAGAAGGAAGTACAAAAACTAACAGAAGAAAACAATCTGTTAAAAAAAAGAAAAAGAATTGGACAAATGGAAACTAATGTCTCTATGAGAGAGCAAGAATCAGTCAAACAGAAACAAAAAAATGAAAAAATAGATGAAAAGTAAAATACCTCATCAGTAAAACAACCGACCTGGAAAATCGATTCAGGAGAGACAATTTAAAAATTATTGGACTACCTGAAAATCATGATGAAAAAAAGAGCCTGGACAGTATCTTTCAGGAAATCATAAAGGAAAACTGCCCCGAAGTCCTAGAACCAGAAGGGAAAATAACCATAGAAAGAATCACTGATCACCACCTGAAAGAGATCCCAAATTGACAATGCCAAGGAATATAATAGCAAAATTCCAAAATTACCAGATGAAAGAGAAGGTGCTGCAAGCAGCCAGAAAGAAACAATTTAAATATCATGGAACCACAGTCAGGATTACACAGGACCTTGCAGCTTCTACATTAAAAGACCGCAGGGTGGAACATGATATTCTAAGGCAAAGGAGCTTGGAATGCAGCCAAGGATCAATACCCAGCAAAAATGAGCATCATTTTTCAAGGGAGGAGTGGATATTCAATGAAATAGGAGACTTCCAAACTTTCCTGATAAAAAGACCAGAGCTCAACAAAAAATTTGATCTTCAAGTACAGGACTCAAGAAGGACATAAAAAGGTAAATGGGACAGAAAGATACAATATGTTGTTAATAAGGGTGCTGTTTAAACCCCTACAAGGGAATATGACACTTGCAACCCTTGAGAACTGTATTGTTATTACACCATGTTAAAGGAGTATACATAAAGAGGGTGGATATTAGTTGACTTTGATGTAATGATAAAAAAAATCTAATCAAGTGGGTTAAATGGATCCAAATAAGTGGATCAATCTGATCTTAGAAAATGTACTGAGAAAGGAGGAGGCAGACAAGGGTAAATTACATTACAGGAAAAGACACAAAATCCTATTACAGCAGAGGGAAAGAAGGGAGGGGGTGAGCATTGTTTGAACCTTACTCTCATCAGATTTGGCTCAAGAAGGGCATAACATAATCAGTTAGGTATAGAAATCTAACTTGCCCTATAGGCAGTAGGAGGGAAAAGGGGAAAGAAAAGGGAGGGGGAAGAAGGGAGGGAAGAAGCAGTAAGAGTAAAGGGGAAGAAAAGGGAAAGAGATAATAAAAGGGGAGGGACTGAAGGAGGTGGTCAAAAGCAAAACACTAGTGAAGGGGGAGAAAGGAAAAAGGAGAAAGAAAAGCATAAATGGGGGAAAAGGATTGGAGAAAAAGACACAGATAGTAATCATAACTGTGAATGTGAATGGGATGAACTCTCCCATAAAAAGAAATGGATTGCAGAATGGATTAAAAACCATAATCCTACAATATGTTGTTTACAGGAAACACATTTGAAAAAGAGTGACACATACAGGGTAAAGGTAAAAGGCTGGAGCAGAATATATTATGCTTCAGCTGAAGTAAAAAAAGCAGGGGTAGCAATCCTGATCTCAGACAAAGCAAAAGCAAAAATAGATCTAATCAAAAGAGATAAGGAAGGAAACTACATCCTGCTAAAAGGCACTATAGACAATGAAGTAATATCATTACTAAACATATATGCACCAAATGGTATAGCATCCAGATTCTTAGAGGAGAAGTTCAGAGAGTTACAGGAAGAAATAGACAGCAAAACTATACTAGTGGGGGACATGAACCTCCCCCCTCTCTGCACTAGATAAATCTAACCACAAAATAAACAAGAAAGAAGTTAAGGAGGTGAATAGAACATTAGAAAAGTTAGGTATGATAGACCTCTGGAGAAAACTGAATGGGGATAGAAAGGAATATACTTTTTTCTCAGCAGTACATGGCACATACACAAAAATTGACCATGTACTAGGGCATAAAAACCTCACAATCCAATGCAGAAAGGCAGAAATATTAAATGCATCCTTTTCAGATCATGATGCAATAAAAATTATATGTAATAAAGGGCCATGGAAAGATAGACTAAAAAATAATTGGAAACTAAATAATCTAATCCTAAAAAATGATTGGGTAACAAATCATAGAAACAATCAATAATTTCATTCAAGAGAATGACAATAATGAGACAACATACCAAAACTATGGGATGCAGCGAAAGCAGTTCTTAGGGGAAGTTTTATTTTTCTAAATGCTCACAGAAATAAAATAGAAAAAGAGGAGATTAATGAATTGGGCATACAACTAAAAAAACTAGAAAGAGAACAAATTAAAAATCCTCAACTAAACACCAAATTAGAAATATTGAAAACCAAAGGAAAAATTAATAAAATTGAAATTAAGAAAACTATTGAACTAATAAATAAAACTAAGAGCTGGTTTTATGAAAAAAACAATAAAATAGATAAACCTTTGGTTAATTTAATTAAAAAAAAGAAAGAAGAAAACCAAATTACTAGTATCAAGAATGAAAAGGGTGAAGCTACCACCAAGGAAGAGGAAATTAAAACAATAATTAGGAATTATTTTGCCCAACTATATGCCAACAAATTTGACAATCTTAGTGAAATGGATACATATTTACAAAAATATAAATTGCCCAGATTAACGAAGAGGAAGTAAAATACTTAAATAACCCCATCTCAGAAAAAGAAATTGAACAAGCCATTGATGAACTCCCTAGGAAAAAATCTCCAGGGCCAGATGGATTTACATGCGAATTCTATCAAACATTTAAAGAACAATTAATTCCAATACTATATAGACTATTTGGGAAAATAGGTGAAGAAGGAGTCTTACCAAATTCTTTTTATGATACAAATATGGTGTTGATACCTAAACCAGGAAGAGTCAAAATAGAGAAAGAAAATTATAGACCAATTTCTCTAATGAATATAGATGCAAAAATTTTAAACAAAATACTAGCAAATAGATTACAGCAACTTATCACAAGAATAATACACTATGACCAGTAGCATATATACCAGGAATGCAGGGTTGGTTCAATATTAGGAAAACTATCAGCATCATTGAGCATATCAAACAAAACCAACAGAAACCACATGATCATCTCAATAGATGCAGAAAAAGCTTTTGATAAAATACAACACCCATTCCTATTAAAAACATTAGAAAGCATAGGTATAAATGGAGTCTTCCTTAAAATAATAAATAGCATCTATCTAAAACCTTCAGCAAGCATTATATGTAATGGGGACAGGCTAGAAGCATTTCCAATAAGATCGGGGTGAAACAAGGATGTCCATTATCACCACTGTTATTCAATATTGTACTGGAAACTTAGCTTTAGCAATAAGAGAAGAAAAAGAAATTGAAGGCATTAGAATAGGCAAAGAAGAAACAAAGCTATCACTCTTTGCAGATGACATGATGATATACTTAGAGAATCCTAGAGAATCAAGTAAAAAAACCTACTTGAAATAATAAACAACTTTAGCAAAGTTGCAGGCTATAAAATAAACCCACATAAATCATCAGCATTTCTATATATTACCAACAAAGCCCAACAGCAAGAGATAGAAAGAGAAATCCATTTAAACTTACTGTAGACATTATAAAATATTTAGGAGTCTACCTCCCGAAACAAACCCAGGAACTATGTGAACACAATTACAAAACACTTTTCAGACAAATAAAATCAGATCTAAATAATTGGAAAAAACATCAGTTGCTCATGGGTAGGCCGAGCTAATATAATAAAAATGACAATCCTACCTAAGCTAATTTACTTATTCAGTGCCATACCAATCAAACTACCAAAAAATTATTTTATAGAGTTAAAAAAATAATAACAAGATTCATTTGGAAAAACAAAAGGTCCAGAATATCAAAGGAACTAATGAAAAGAAATGCAGGGGAAGGTGGCTTAGCAATTCCAGATCTTAAATTGTATTATAAAGCAGCAATCATCAAAACTCCTTGGTACTGGCTAAGAAATAGAGTAGTGGATCAGTGGAATAGGTTATATATGTAAGACACAGTAGGGAATGACTATAGTAATCTTTTATTGGATAAACCCAAAGATCCCAGCTTCTGGGATAATAACCCACTCTGTGAAAAAAACTGCTGGGAAAACTGGAAAAGAGTATGGCAGAAACTAGGCATAGACCCAAATATCACACCATATACCAAAATAAAGTCAAAATGGGTTCATGACTTAGATATAAAGGCTGATACCATAAGTAAATTGGGAGAACAAGGAATAATTTACCTATCAGGTCTATGAACAGAAGAATTCATGACCAAACAGGAGATAGAAAACAGTATGAAAAGCAAAATGGATAATTTTGATTACATTAAAGTGAAAAGTTTTTGCACAAACAAAGCCAATGCAACTAACATTAGAAGGAAGGTAGAAAATTGGGAAAGAATTTTTACAACCAGTATCTCTGATAAAGGCCTCATTTCTAAAATATATAGAGAATTAAGACAAATTTATAAGAACACAAGCCATTCCCCAATTGATAAATGGCCAAAGGATATGAACAGACTGTTCTCAGATGATGAAATTAAAGCCAACTATAGTCATATGAAAAAATGCTCTGAATCATTATTGATTAGAGAAATGCAAATCAAAACAACTCTGAGGTACCACATCACACCTATCAGATTGGCCAACATGACAAAACAGGAAAATGATAAATGTTGGAGAAGATGTGGGAAAATTGGAACACTAATACATTGTTGGTGGAGTTGTGAAATGATCCAACCATTTTGGAGAACAATTTGGAACTATGCCCAAAGGGCTACAAAAATGTGCATACCCTTTGATCCAGCAATAGCACTTCTAGGGCTATATCCCAAAGAGATCAAACAAATGGGAAAAGGACCCACATGTACAAAAATATTCATAGCAGCTCTTTTTGTGGTGGCAAAGAATTGGAAATTGAGAGGATGCCCATCAATTGGGGAATGGCTGAGCAAGTTGTGGTATATGAATGTAATGGAATACTATTGTGTGCTATAAGAAATGATGAACAGGCTGACTTCAGAAAAACCTGGAAAGACTTGTATGGTCTGATGCTGAGTGAAGTGAGCAGAACCAAGAGACTTTGTACACAATAACAGCCACTTGTGCAATGACTAATATTGATAAACTAACCCTTCTCAGCAATATAAGGATCTAAGACATCCCCAGAGGCCTCATGATGGAAAATGCTATCCACATCCAAAGAAAGAACTATGGAAGTTGAATCTCTATCATTTTTTTCTCTTCTGTTGAGTTTTGTTTCCTCTTTCTGATGGTTCCTCCTATTGGTTTTAATTTTTACTTACAACTTCACTAATGTGAAAATATGTTTAATAGGAATGTAAATGTATAGCCTATATGAGATTGTGTGCCATCTTGGGGAGGGTGGTTGGGAGGAAGGGGGAGAACAATTTTAAACTCAAAAGCATATAGAAGTGATTGTTGATAAATCAAAATAAATTAATAAAATTAAAAACCAAAAAAAAAAAAAGAATCTCTCTGAGGTCTCTTCTAGCCTTAAATCTATTAATCTATGATCTATCTATTGTATAACTTCTATGAGCTCTACCCCATCCCTGCTGTGTTCTGCCTGTTCACCTCTGCCTCTTAGAAGGCCACACTTCTTAGAGGCTCAGTTCACATGTCACCCTTCCAGGAAACTTCTGATTCTTCTAGCAATTAATGTTTTATCTGCTTACCTGTCATACCCTTCCCTCACTGGAATGGAAGCCTCTGGAGAGCAGGAAACCTCTCTTTCTCTCTCTCTCCCTCTCTCTGTCTCTCTCTCTCTTTCTATCTCTTTCTCTATCTCTCTGCCTTTCTCTGTCTCTATCTCTCTCTATCTCCTCTCTCCTTCTGTCTCTGTCTCTCTTTCTCTCTGTGTCTCTTTGTCTCTATCTCTCTCTTTCCAATAACCAGTACCCAATACATTGCCTCTCATATAGTGCACAGTTAATAGATTTTTTGATGAATGGGATTAGGTTCAAAATTCTGGCTCTGCCACTGACTACCTAGACAAGCCTCGACTTCTCTAGACCTTGATTATTTCATTTGTAAAATTCAGGGATTAGACTACATTGTCTCTAAGGGTTCTTCTAGTTCTATATTTGCTAGTCAGTCAATAAACATCTATTAATTCCCTACTATGTGCCAGGCACTGTGCTAAGCAATGGGGTTACAGAGGGGTGAAAAACATTCGCTACCTTCAAGAAGAGCAGCTACGTGGAGCAGTGGGTAGAACACTGGGCTTAGAGTCAAAAAGATTCATCTTTATGAGTTTCAATTCAGCCTCAGATAACTTCCTAGTCATGTCACCCTGGGCAAGTCACTTCACCCTTTTTGCCTCAGTTTCCTCATCTATAAAATGTGCTGGAGAAGGAAATGGCAAACCACTCCAGTATCTTAGCCAAGTTGGACATGACTGCAATGACTCAACAGGACATTTTCTTTCTTTCTTTTTGATTTTTATTTATTTTTAATAGTATTCTATTTTTTCCAATTACATGTAAATATAATCTGAAAAAATCTTCAAGTTCCAAATTTTTCTCCCTCTCCCCTCCCTAAAACAGCAAGCAATTTGATATAGATTATATATGTGCAATCATGTAAAGCATATTTCTATCAAACAACATCTTCGAGAAGCTCACCTTCTAATGGGGGAGACAATATGCATATGATTGTCTACAAACCCGACACACAGTGGGTAAATTGGAGATAACCAACAGAGGGAAGGCAGTGACATCGAGGGGGATCTGTCATCCTCTGTTGCTTTCCTCCTGTTACCTCTTTGGGCCTCAGTTTCCTTATTTGCAAATTCAGATGTTCTCTCAGAGCCCTTCCTGTTTCAGCTTTGCACCTTCTGTAAACCCCAACTGGCCACAAAGTCGTTCCAAAAGTCCGGGCACTGAAGCGAGGCTGTAGTGTTCCCTGGGCGGGCCTTGCTGTCTTTCCTGAATTCCATTTGCCTTTGTGGTTTGAAGCCAGTCCCTGAACATTGTGTAAACACAGTTTAGTGTGGTGGGGAATGCATTTTTAAAATGTCACTAATTACCCAATGGCCTGTAACCACTCTTTCAGGGATGTAATTGGTCTGTCATGTAAATACCTAATTAGGGACTTGTGAGAATGGAGCCTATTTATGGGGCATGTGCTGAACATTGGGGGCCCCTTGGCCCCTCTTCTTAGATCACCAAGGGAGACAGTACCATCCAGCCCCTGCCTCCCAGGCACTGAAGCAGGGACATATTTTCCAGTCTGTGCACCAAGGACTGTTGGGATCCGACTGGAGACCTCCACATGTTTGCATGCAGGGAGCTCTGATGTTGCCAAGGCTGATGGAAAACAATGGTCCCAGTTCCCCCTTCCCCCTCAGTCCACAACACCCAGCCAGCACTTATTCATTCTAACCCAAATAACTCACAGATGTCATCTTTCTCTTCGTCTTCTTTCTTTCCCCCCAAAGTAGCTGTCAGGTTGCCAGCCACATGTGCCTTCAGGACGCCTCTGAGGTGTTAGCTTGATTTAATTCAACCCAATAGCATGTCTTTAAAAGCACCTACTATGTGTGAGACCCTGGGCTGGCAATAGGGAGGCACTTACAAACTTATGTCAACCCCAAATACTCTACTCCCCCCCCCCCACACCCTATATAGCTTCTCCAAGGGCAGAGATATTTTTCATTTTCTCTGGACAGAAGCTTTTCCACCCCCTCCCTGGAACAGGATTTTAGACAGCACTTTTCATCCTCAGAGAGTTGTTCCTTTTATGACCTCCCATCAGAGTGAGAAGGGCATAAATGTATTGATTGCTTCTGGCCAGACAGTAGCCATTACTCCAGAGATGGAGAGGAAGAGAGACTCAGTGTCCTTCTGGTCTCTCAGCCTTACAGTGTGGACATCAAAGCTTGCCCCACCCCTGCCCTCCACTTCTCCCCCAATTGTTCTTCTTTTAAGAGACCCCTCTGTTGGGGAGGTTTAAAATTGACAGGGATGGATGAATCAGGCTCCCATTGATACAATCCAACTCAGCTCCTAAACGATTGTTTGTTGAATGTCTACTGTGTGCTAAATTGGGGCAGTGGATAGAGTGCCAGCCTGGAGTCAGGAAGTTGTTGTTCAATCGTTTTTCAGGCCTGGCCAACTCTCTGTGACCCTATTTGGGGTTTTCTTGGCAGAGATGTTAGAATTGTTTGCCATTTTCTTCTCCAACTCATTTTACAGATGGGGGAACTGAGGCAAACAGAGTTAAGTGACTAGCCCAGGGTCACACAGCTAGTAAGTATCTGAGGCTGGATTTGAACTCAGGAAAATGAATATTCCTGACTTCAGGTCCAGCGCTCTATCTACTGCACCACCTAGTTTCTTCCACCTAATCTTTTAGGAACTCATTTTATTATTAAATTCAGGGAGCTGGACTAGATGGCCTTTGATGGTCCTTTGCAATAGCAAAGCTATGGCCCTAAGGTCCTATATATACACAGATAAGTCAGTACAATGTGATTGGAGGAGGACATGGACAGCTGTGGGAATCAGGAAGGCTTCTTTGTGGGAGGTGGGACCTACCCTGAGCTTGGAAGGGAGCTAAGCATTCTAGGAAGCAGTGCCGGGGAGGGAAAACATTCCAGGCATGAGGAAGGGTCTGTACAAAGGTGTGTGTGTGGGGTGGAAAGTCAAGTTCAAGGACATGCAAGCCAGCCAGCTTGGCTGTAATGTGGAATAGAGGGAGGTGACTGATAAGAAATGAGTTTGGACAGGCAGTTGACCACAGCTAGCTCCTTTTTTGCCATGACCTTTTCCCACAAAGGCTCAACAAGAGTACAGCAGCTTCTATTGCAACCAAAGAGAATCCAGGTACATCCTCTTAAGAGTTTTAGCCTTGAGGAGTCTAAGGAATGAGTTACTGAGGGAAACTGCAGGCAAATGATGGTCCCCAGGAAAGCCTTCACCGTGCCTCGCTACAGAGGGGAAGGAGAAGGAGGAAGAAAAACAGCATGTTATCCACCAAGAATTCTCTGGGTGGGAAAAAATGGGCAGTTCACCAGGTTGAAAGTTCTGGAGATGGGCAAGTTAATAGTGTCCCAGGGGTTTTAACCTACAGTCTGTGAACTTGCATTAGTATTTGTTTGCTTGTTTATTCATTGAGGGGCTCAGTTGTTTGTTCATTTCTATTAAATGCTCTAATGATTGATGGTACTTCAAAATAATTGGTTTGCTTTTGTGTTAGCAGTTAGAAATGTAACTCCAAGAAGGGATATAACTCATGAGACTGCCAAAGGGGTCCTGGAAACAAACAAAAAGGCAAAAAAAAAAAGTACTGGTGAGGGAGGGGAGAAAAGAAAAGATCCAGAGAGCTAGGAAGGACCCCAGAGGCTATCTAAGCCCAGCCCTCACTTACACTAATGTGATCCCATGATATAAAAAATGGAGACACTGAAGTACATCTAAGATCTAGAGTGAGAGAGGATGCCAGAGGCTAATTCCTCACACAAGAAAATTGAAGTTTTTAGCCCACCCTCATTATTTTACAGAGGAAAAAAAAATGAGGCTCTGAGTGGTTCATGACTTGGCCAGGATCACACACAGGGAGGAATGGGTTCCCGGTCCTCTACCTTCAAATCCAATGCTCTTTCTAATGTTCCACCTCTCTTCTAGGCTCTCAAGAACTGCCTTTAAGGGGGGCAATAGTGGACAGGGGTTTATACTTGAAGTCAGGAAGACTCACCAATGTAGCCTCAGACATTTCCCTGCTACAAAATTCTGAGCAAGTCAATAAATCTTGTTTTTTTTAACCTCAGTTTCCTCTCATCTGTAAAATGGGATAATAATAGCACCCACCTCCTAGGACTGCTGTAGGGAACAAATGAGATAATGTATACAGAAGTACTTTCTGACTTGGCAAATTTTAAAAGTCTGTGTACATGTGAGCCACTATTTATGTTAAATCCTGTGGTGTTACAAAAAGTATGATCTAGAGATGCATTTCATGATTTTAAATGAAAACAAATCATTTTGACTTCTGGGTTCTTCTTCCATGGATGTTTTTAAGAGCATAGAAAATCATTGTTTTATGGCCCCAGGATCATAAATCTAAACATGGGAAAAGACCTCAAAGACCATCTAGTCATTTTACAGATGAGAAAACTGAGGCCCAGAGAGGTGAAGTGATGTGGCATCATAGATTTAGAACTGGGAGGGATTTGAGAGGTCGTCTAATTCAATCTGCTCATTTCACAGATGCAGAAACAGGCTCAGGGAGGTGAAGTGACACAGGAAGGAAGGAAGTGACAGAGCCAGGACTCAGACCCATGTCCTTTGATTCTGGACTCTTTCCCAGTGTGCTACACTATCGATCTTTCCATGACAACAAGGTTGATCTGGGCACAGTTCTGCCTCGGGGCAACCAGATCACTCCAGGTCACCTGAGGGTCTGATGTTTCTTTAGTTCTACAAGTATGGATGGCGCTGGGTGACCACAACCCACTGCCACATTGAGGGATAAGGCTACCCTAGGCATGAGACCACCGTTTAACCGCTGGCAGGGTGGGTCCCTCTGAGTCCTGACATTGTGGCCAGGGACTTGGCCAGCATAAGGATTCTTGGAGCCCGAAGCCCTTTGGAACAAGCTCTCATCTCCACTCTGACTCTTGCCATCTTTAATGCCCGACTTCTTCCTTCAAAGCTTGGCTCAGATGTCCCCTGCTGCAGAAAGCCTGTCCCTATCCTTCCAGTTACCAGCATCCTCTCCTTCTTCCCCCGTCCCCTCTCAACCCTCCAAACATTCCAACTCCTCTATTTGCCACGTAAAGCCCTTCACCAATTGCCTCCAGCCCATCTTGCCAGGCTCATTTCATACTATTCCCCTTCACTTACTCTATGGCTCAGCCAACTGGCCTGTTTGGTATTCTTCATAACACACATCTCATTTCCTATCTCCACACTTTTGCACAGGTTGTACCCTAGACCAAGCACACATTCCCTCTTCATCTTTATCTCCTAGACTCCCTAACTCCTTCAAAGTCAGGTCAAACACCATCCCCTACTTTCCTCATATGTATAGCTATTAGTACACACACATATATACACATACATACACATATACATAGCTGTACATATGCATATATAGTATATGTATAGATAACTGATATGTGTATATGTAACATAATATGTATATATATGATATATAGTATATCAGGTCTTTCTTGATATACTTAGCTATTTATACACACACACACATATACATGGCTATATATATATATATATTTGTGTGTGCATATCTATCTATCTATCTATCTATCTATCTATCTATCTATCTATCTATCTATCTAGTTCATCTATATATAGCTGATAGGGACATGTAGGGTGTTCAGGGAAGACTAGCAGCTCTAGTGTGAGGGTGGCCAAGACCTTTTCAGAGCTGCTCATCCATCTTTGATATCTATCAGTCACTTAACTCTCACTTGAGGCTCCAGAAAGCTGAAGTGTGTGCAGTGGCCACATCCTTGGCAGATGGGCTAAATCAGGTTGAGGACAACCAAGAGGTCTGAAACCTGTCGTTGAGGTAGGAGGGTGTCTACCCCAAGCATGTGAAGACTTCACCCCAGCAGAATGGGGAGATGAGAACATTTTGTTGCAGTGGCCATGAAGGCAGCTGAAGCAGGTGCTGAAGAGTGCTTAGAGCTTGGTCAGACATCAAAGATGCCAAGGGTATCCAATGTATCCTTGGCCATCACCTGTCATCTTGACCTTTGTCCTGCTGCTGGACCTTGATGACTCACAAAGAGAGACTGAGAATGACGGCTTTGTGCAGCTCTGCCTCACTTAAATCCAATTCACGCACAAGTCAAGACATCACCGGTGATGTCACTGGTCCTCTTCGAAAACCGGACAAATAACTACGTCTTTCTATCTCACTATCAATCTATCTACTCACATATATCCATGTCCATATATATATAGTTATATATATGTATAAGTATGTATCATATAAGGGTGTGTGTATACTTGTGTGTGTGTATATATATTGATATGTGTGTGTGATATCCGTATCTATCCATCTGATATATAGTATATCAGGCCTTTCTCGATATGCTTATCTATTAGTATATATTAATATCAATATATTGGTACAATACACATATATAATACATAGAGATATATGCGCACATAAACATAGCTTTATATATAGTATACATAGGTGGTATTTGTATGTGTAAATAATACATATATGTGTATCTATCTATTTATATCTATATATATCTATATCAGGCCTGATATATACTTAGCTATTAGTACTTTTTCTATCTATCTTTGAATGTACAGACACATATATACACACATATATATATACAGCTGTATATATGTATAAGTATATATAGTGTATGTGTGTATGTATGTATGTATGTATGTATACATAAACACATCTATATACATATATATGTATGACTTACATCAGGCCTTTCTTGATATATTTAGCTATCAGTGTCTCCCCTCCTGTCCTTTCATTCCTCATATCCCCTTGTGTTAACGTTGTATATACGTTACTATTTACTTAAATGGATACATATTCCCTCTGAGAAAACATATTTTCATCGGGGGCAGACACTCTTGTTATTATGCTTGCATCTCCATTGCCTGGCATACAGTGGGTGCTTAATCCATGGTTTTTGATTGATTACCCTGTATACATTCTGTACTTACTTATTTGTGCCCCCTGGTTCCTTTTGTTTCCCGTCCCCACGTCTGGGGAAGATGTTAGGTCTTTGAGGGCGATAATTCATTTATTATTAGCACAGAGCTTAGCATGTGGTGATACAGCTGGCGTTTAAAGGTGGCTTTAAAGTTGGCAAGTTGATTTACATCCATTGCCTCATTTGGTCCTCGCAACAACCCTGTGAAGTAGATTATTATTATTATTATTATTATTATTATTATTATTATTATTATTATCATTATCATTTCTATTTTACAGGAGAAGAAACTGTGCCTGAGAGAGTGGAAGTGACTTTCCCAGGGTCACACAACTAAGTGTCTGAGATGGGATTGGAATTTGGGTTCTCCTGAGTCCCAGGTAAAGCACTCTATCCCCTGTGCCACCTAGCCACTCAAGAGATACGTGTTGGCATTGAGTTGGTTTGTAGCCTAAAGGTCGAACATCTCAGTCCCAGAGGTCACTAGTCCATCTCCCCTACCTGAGGCACACATTAGCTCCAACAGTTGGTTGCCTCCAATGACTTCAGCCCAGCTGCAGTAAGACATACTTGGTGGGGGTGGGGTTTAGGAAACACAGCAGACACCCTTCCTTTTGATCTCTTACAAGAGAAAACTTAAGTGTTGGCCTGGGCATTAAAACACTTAGCTTCCTCTCCACTGCCTCTCCTCGGCAAAGCTTTTTATATAGAGCATGAGGACCCATAAATAACGGGGGCTGATGTATAAATAAATACAGCTGGGAGCCCACAAAGGATCTTGACAAATGCTGTTTATTTAATTTCTCACGTGTGGTCCATTTGAGGTCCAATTGGAAGGCTTACTAAGCTTTTAAAAGGATAGATTATGTGCTTAATCTTGGGATTCCCCATTTTTTGCTCAGACCCTGCTCACTGGGATCTGTAAAATGGCGGTACTGTATATGATTGGGGAATGAGCAATGGTTTGTCTGGAGGACAGGACCTCCAGGACCTATCTGGCTCAAAGATTCTACCATTGTGCAATTAGGATCTGGGGGGAAGAGAAGGGTCATGCCCCCCACCCCGAGAATCTGGAGTTATGCAGTTGTCGTTAACTTAAACCCAACCAAAGCCAGGCTGGTGTGGGCTCATTATTCATTTAACAGGTAAGAACGCCTGTGACCTCATAAACTGCCTGCAGAGGAGTGAAAAGACAGCATTAACAGCCCTGTGGAGCCAGGAAGGGCCCAGTGCTAGGGAGAAGCTGAAACATTTATTATTCAGAAGAGAATGAGCAGGCCGTGCGGCCCCACTGAGGGTGAGGCTCACACATTTATAACATCATTAAGGTCCAGAGTTGGAAGCAGATTCATCACTCGCCCTCCAGCTGGTCCAGAGTGATCTATGGCCTGTCAGAATCCAAGCAGCTCCCAACATGCATCGGGCTTTAGTCTCTGAGGAAACAAAAACATCCTGGGATGGGAGAGGGCCTTAAGCCCCATGCCAGCATCCCTGGATTCTAGGTCCTGCTCTGTCAGTGAGTTGCTGTGGACCCTTTCTAGATGGTTTTTAAGGCCCCTCCCAGCTCTAACATCCCCTATTATAAGGTCCCTCCCAACCCTGACGTTCCCTGATCTGAGGTCCCTCCCACCTCTGATATTTCCTGCTCTGAGGCCCTTCCTACCTCTGACATTCCCTGTCCCAGTTCTGACATTCTGTGTCTTCAGGTCCTTCCTAGCCCAGATGTTTCATGTCTTAGGTTCTCCTTTAGCTCAGACATTCTAAGATTCCATGATCTCTGAATTGACCTATTTTCTCCATGAGCATATGTCTCACTCCTGGTTCAATGGTCAGTCCCCTTTCTTTCTTTCTTTCTTTCTTTCTTTCTTTCTTTCTTTCTTTCTTTCTTTCTTTCTTTCTTTCTTTCTTTTTTGGTGAGGCAATCAGGGTTAAATGACTTGCCCAAGGTCACACAGCTAGTAAATGTAAGTGTCAAGTGTCTGAGGCCAGATTTGAACTCAGGAGCTCTATCCACTGCCCCACCTAGCTGCCCAGCCCTTTTTTCAGTGGGGAAGAAAGTCTATGGCAATGAGCTTTGAAATTCCCTGATGGAAAGTACAGTCTTTTGGCTAAAAGAGTCAGGGACCTCCTCTCCATTTTCTTTATTCCTCACTGTGGGAGCTTGAGGTAAGGGGTGGGGTTGGGGGAAGAAGAGAAGATCTGCCTGGAAAGAAATCCAAATACGATTAAAAACAGAGTCCTGTTTTTACTGAATACTGATAGTGACACCGAACTTGTAACTTCTATTTAATTCAACATTTATTTGGGAATGCTGGGCTTAGGTCCTGTGCTAGACACTGGGGATACACTAGCTTTTTTCTTCCTTCCTTCCTTCCTTCCTTCCTTCCTTCCTTCCTTCCTTCCTTCCTTCCTTCCTTCCTTCCTTCCTTCCTTCCTTCCTTCCTTCTTCTTTCCTTCCTTCCTTCCTTGGAGTCAGGAAGACTTGAGGACAAATCCATTCTGAGACACTTACTAACTGTGTGACTATGGGCAAGTCACTTAACCTTTACCAGTCTCAGTTTATCCAGCTACAAAATGGGGATTAGAGTGAAATGAATTAATACGTGTAAAGTGCTTTGAAATCTTAAAGTGGCACATAATTACTATCATTATTATTATTAACTTATAGGTTAATAATAACATTAACTTATATCACTTGTATTAATATATTTTTATTTTCTATTATTAACTCACAGGGCCATTATATAACATTAACTTATAACTTATACTGTTAACTTATTGATGTATAACATTATAATCAACTTTTATATTATCATTGTAGTTATTATTAACTTGTGAGGGCTTTACCCTAATAGAATGTATGCCCCTTGAGGATAGGAGCTTTTTCATTTTTTCATTTGTATTCTCAGTATTTAGTACAGTGCTTAATATACAGTAAGTGCCTAATAAATGCTTGTCAATTGATTAATTTTCTTTCCTCCAGGAGAGGATAAGCTCCCTGAAGGCAGGGACTGCTTCATTTTTTTTTTGTCTTTGTCCCCTTCGCACCTAATACAATGCCTGGTATGTAGCAGGTACCTAATGAATGTTTGTTGACTACATCATAAAAGGACAGGGGCACGTGCATAGATAAGTACAATGTTCGGTAGGAAATGATGGGGACAAGGAGACATCTGAATTGATTGCTCTAAGAACATTTGAGGTGGGAGAGGACACTGTCAGGATCACAGAGGGCACACTCTATGTGGTGGTACCTGAGTGGAGATGAGGAGGAAGAGGAGAATTCTGAAGTGCAGAGACAAAGAATGGAGAACATTCCACATCCTAGGATTAGAGGAAATTGGCAGAGGCAGAGAAGGCAGCATGTCAAAATGAGGGAACAGCTTGTTTTTTGATAACATGAGGGAGTCATATAACAGAGTGCCACAGAAGTTGATTGCCATGATGCCCCTTGATTTTTGGGTTGCTTCTGGCATCTCAGGTATCTGAAGTGAGAAGCCAAGACGAGGACACAACCTAGATTACAGAAGGGTTTCTAACCTGAAGCCATCATTGGATTCCAGGGAAGTCTATTGTCTAGGGGAGAACCTAACTATTAATGATGTCATAGATCTTTCCTATTTTGTGATCCCAATAACTGGCCATGACCATGTCATGTCAATGTCATGTCAGGATACCATACTAGCTTGGGAAGCTAATGTGATCTTAGATGGGAGTAGGAGAAAAATACCATTTAGTGCTAGGCAGGTCATCATTCTCATGGACTCTGCCCAGGTCAGACTCCATCTAGAGTATTCTATTTAATTTTGGGCACTATATTTTACTAATTTATTTATTTTGAAATTGATATTTTTCAATACTGTCTCCCTCTCACTCCTACCATTGGGGAAAAAAAGAAAAGAATAACAAAACCTTTGTAGTGAATATGCAGTCAAGTGAAACCAACTGGGCACCATAATTTATGAAAGACATGGATAAGCTGAAACTCACTCTGACAAGTACAAGCAGGATGACTAAGGTCCTGATGATCACGCCACTGAAGGACTGGAGATGCTTAGCTGGGTGAAGAAAAGACTCAGGTAGGGGAATGGTAGTGGTCTGTAAGCAACTGAAGGATTTTGGTTATACACGAAGTCTTATTTGTTTTGTTCTGCTTGGCCCTGGAGGGTAAAGTAGGAACAGTGGAAGAAAGCTGGGTTGTTTTAGGCTTTCGGGAAAAATTTCCTCACAATTAGAACAACTTCAAAATAGAATGTCTGGGAAAGGGATGGGCTTACCCTCAACAACCACTCTCATTGTAGGTCTCTAAGCAGAAGCTGGATGACCACTCATTGAGTATGCTGTAAAAAGGATATTCCTTCATTGTGAACATTCTTAACCTTTCTGGTATCATGGACTCCAATGGTAGACTGTTGCAGTCTATGGGTCTCTTCTCAGAATCATGTTTTTTAAGTAATTGAAGAAAATGCTAAATTCCAGATAAAAGTTAGTAAAAGATAAAGATGTCAATTTCATCCTGAAATCATGGATGCTCTGAAATCTACATTTGAGCTCCTTGAGGTGGGTCTGTGAATTCTGTATTACAAACACCCAAATCTATGAGTCATATGAGATGGCTTTTGAGTTCCCCCTTGATTTTACAATTCTGCAATTATCTGACAGAAGCATTTGGGGAGAGTGGGAGATCCCTCAGTAAGTACCGGGAGGGCAGCTGGCTCTTAACGGAACATAGAGGATCATTGCTGGCACTTGACCTTTTTAACTTCAGGGACAGAGGGGGCTTTGAGTGGCCTGATGGTGGCCTGGCTTCCTTTTACCTTGAATAATACATGCCTTCTCCTCTTCTTATGATGTTTTTAGGGCTGTGATTTATGAGGGCTAGCAGGGGCCTATGTTAGTTCTTGCCTTTGTTAATGAGGGATCATGAATTATCCACAAGTGAAATGTTAAAGAAATGAACTAGGCATTAACCTTGCCTTACAAATTGACCACACAATCGGATTATTCACAGCTAGGATGGTGACCAGAACAAACAAGGGTCGAGATAATGGAGGGGACACCACCCAGCCTGATTGGAGCTAGGGTGGAGAGCTGTGGGGGAGGGAGGGTAGAGAGACAAGTGATCTACCCTGAACAGAGAAAAAACTGTTTACTACCTAAAACATTAAAAAATTTCAGACGCCTGTAATCTACAATGGATGCCCCAAATGAAACACAAGGATTTCTTGGATACCCATTCATGCTATCACCTTGGAGGTTTGCATTTCACCTCTGACACTAGCTATATGACCATAAGGGAGTCACTTCACTAAATTTCCCCATTGTTAAAATGGGAATGACAATATATGTAGTACCTTCTTTCACGATGTTGTTGTAAGGTTCAAAATGAGTTAATGTGTGTAAAGTGCTTTGAAAACCTTAAAGCCCCATATCAATGTTACTTATTAGTATTAATTTCCTAAGTCCTAATGGTTGATAGTTATAGAATTTGATTACTTGGAGTGGGAAGGGCACTGGACTTGGAGTCATGAATACCTGGGTTCAAATCCCACATCATACTCTTACTGTATGACCCTAAGCAAGCTACCTAACCTCTCTGGGCCTCACTCCTTTATCTGTAAAACCAGGGAGTTGAACTTGATGACCTCTAAGGTCTCTTATGGGGCAGCCAGCTAGGAGGTGAAGCAGATAGAATGCCAGGCTTACAGTCAGGAAGGCTCATCTCACAAATCTGGCCTCAGACACTTACTAGATGTGTGACCCCGGGCAAGTCACTTCACCCTGTTTGCCTCACTTTTCTCATCTGGAAAATGAGCTGGAGAAGGAGATGAAAAACCATGCCAGTGTTTTGCCAAGAAAACCTCAAATACGGTCATGAAGAATTGGACACGACTAAAACAACTGAACAACAATAATAAGGTCCCTTATAGCTTAGGTCTGTGATGTTTTGAACCTCCTAATGGTATACAATGAAGACTCAGAGACAAGGAGAGGGGACGCAACTTGTCCAAGGATATATATTGAGTTAGAGGCAACGCTGGGACTAGAACTCAGGACTTTTTTAAACTTCCAAAGTATCTTTTCTTCTACCCTATGTGGTCCCTGAATGCTCAGTTCTCAGGTAAGATCAGATTTATTTTTATCCAATGAATTTAATTCGACTTGCTTGATTCTAATCCATTCCAATCAGGTGCATTCTATTCCAATCAATCCACTCTAATCCAATCCATTCCATTCCATTCTATTCTATTGCCATCCATCTACCTTTTTTTTTTAAAGGTGACAGTCTTTTATTTATTTATTTTTAATTTTCAACATTCACTTTTATAAGATTTTGATTTTCAAATTTTTTCTCCTCCCTTCTCTCCTCCCTCCCCAAGACAACATGCAATCTGATATAGGCTATGCATGTGCAATCGTATTAAACATATTTCCACATTAGTCACGTTGTGAAAGAAGAATCAGAACAAAAGAGAAAAACCATGATAAAGGAAAAAAAACAAAAAAATAGAAAATAAGGTGCTTTGATCTTCATTCAGATGCCATAGTTCTTTCTCTGGATGTGGACAGTATTTTCCATCATAAGGCTTTTGGAACTGTCTTAGGTATTGGTGAGAAGAGCTAAGTTGGTCATCATGCCATGTTGCTGTTACTATGTACAATGAATCTACCTTTTTACTAAGCTAAGAACCCAACATCTCTCTAAGCTTCCCTTCCACTCTTTACTTTTGACGGAGTTGAGTGCTGTCTTCTTAGAAATGGATGAACTACCTTGCCCATAAATGTTGTGGAGTTCTCATTTTTTGGTTTATCAGCTTCTGAATTTCCCCATCATTTTTGTCAAAGAAATCTTGACTTTTATGAGCATTCTGGCCCAGATGAGTAAATGCCACACTGTATACCAAATCTCTGAAAGCTGCCCATTCCTTTTATGTTTCACTGTTGCCAACCATGTGTTGGCTCAGCTTTCACTCCAAGTCAGCAGTGAACTGTACAGGTTTGGAGAAGCGCTTTAACCTGTTGAGCTGAAGTCTCCCCATAGTTGTCTTGCCTCGGCTCAGTAAGAAGATGAAATTCAGGTTTACACTGATAGTAACAAACCAAAGTGCTTTTATGATACCCTGAAGGCTGTTTATGGGCCAAAGACCTATGGTGCATCTCAACTACTCAGTGCTGATGGAGCCACATTGATTAGTGATAAGGACATGATCCTGGAGAGATGGGCTGAACCCAGAATGTTCTCAACAGAGTACCATCAATCAATGCTGAAGGCATTGACCATTTACCTTAGGCTAAAGTCAATTCCTCTCTAGCCAAACTTCTAATTGAAGAAGATGTTTTGAATGTCATTAGTCTCCTCTCATGTGGCAAAGCCCCTGGTGCTGATTCCATTTTAGCTGATATTTACAAGGCAAGGGGTCCACTGCTCATACAAAAGCTCACTGAAATTTTCTGGGTTCTATGGCTAGGGCAGGTTATCCCTCAGGAGTTCAAGGATGTCTCCATTGTCCATCTTTATAAAGGAAAAAGAAATAGGATGTCCTGTGACAATCACCAGGGTGGAGGGTCTCTTTCTTAGTCATTGTTGGCAAGATTCTTGCCAGAGTCCTCTTTAATAGGCTGATCCTTCACCTGGAAGATGGTCATCTACCTAAGAGTCAGTGTGGCTTCAGAAAGGGCTGAAGAATAGTCTATAAGGGGTTTGTGTGATACGGTGTTTACATTGTACCTTGACCCCAACCTGGTGATGTCATTTTGATCCTCTTCAAGCATGAAGGACAGCAACAATTCCAATCCAGTACAATCCATTGCATTTGATTTCATTCCAATGTAATCCAATCCATTCCATTCTAATTCAATCCAGCAAGCACTTTTCAAAACTCTGCTATGTATCAGGCACTTTATTAAAATGTGGGGATACACAGACAGCCCCAAGATGTCTCTATCCTGAAGAAGTTTATGTTCGATTAGGGGGTAGGGGAAGATATTACATGCACCCAGATAAGTGAGTACAATGAATAAAGAAAGAAACTGCAAAGTTAATGTGAGAGGGAGAGAAGGAATAACATAGGCCTCATCTAGGAGGTGGCATGTGAAATGTGCTCTGAAGACAGCTGGGAATTCCATGAGGAGGGAAGGAGCAATGCATTACAAGCATATGGCAAGACATAGAAATGGTCACGTTCAAACCCACATCTGAGCCTGACACAAGCTGTTACTTGTCCTTTGTTCTCGAAGAGGACCATGACATCAGGGAGGTGATACCAAGACTTGCAAGTGAATTGGATTTAAGTGAGGGAGGGCTGGGCAAGGTCACCAGCCTCACTTTCTCCTGCAGAGTCATCTGGGTCCACTGGCCAGATATAGATCAGGACTGGAGATGGCCCCCATCACACAAGATACAACACAAAAAAACCAAGTGTTTCTTGGAAGCCATAGGACCTTGGACCAATTACTTAGCATCTCTGGGCCTCGGTTTCTTCATCTGTCAAAGGAAGATTACTGAGGTTCCTTCAAGTTCTCACCACCTATGGCTGTCAGATCTTGATAGCACTTTGGTGAGGAGAGAACATATCCTTTAACAGAAGGACACATGGGGCAGAATCCTTGTTTCTAAGGGCCATTGGCATGGATTTATGCCAGCTGATGTCACCATGGAAAAGGCCTCTACCCTCAAAAGCTTCCCATTTAATGCCGTTATGGGTCATTGTCCATTTAAGAATAGCTACTTGCAGGTGTAGAGTAGTTCTCTGCCTTACCTCCCACCTTCTCATCGTCCCCAACACTGAGTGGTGTCCAATGTCACAGGCAGATAAGAGTATACAACAGGGACTGCCTATTGTGCTAACCTAGATCAAATTTCTTGGAAGGAAAATGACATGGCTGGTCATGTTACCCAACATCTGGCTGAAATCAAACTCTGCCATCAGGCTAGATACTGAAGAAACATTATCTAGAAATGGAAGTCATCATGGAATTGGCCACAGGTAAAAGGCTGTGGCTCAGGAAGATGTTCTGGACCACTGTTAGATGGGCCTTGTTTAATGGCCATGGGAAGAAGGGAAAGGATGCAAGACAAGAAAGCCATTAAGCTGTTGATATAGAAGAAATTCAGAATTTGCAAATATTGTTGGGAAGAGAGGGGACTAATTTCCCCAGAGTCAATAATGTGGAATGATGAATAACTTGGGAAAATGTTGATATTTGCATAGTGTAATGGAAAAATACTGTATTTGGAGTCCAGGGTCCTACTGTTCCCCTTCGAACATTCTATGGTCCAATCAAACTGGACAAGAAGCCTTGTTGTTTAGTCATTTTTCAGTTGTGAATAACTCTTCATGACCCTATTTGGGGTTTTCGTGGCAAAGATAGTGACACAGGTTGTCATTTCCTTCTCCAGCTCATTTTGCAGATAAGAAAATTGAGGCAGACAGAGATTTAAGTGACTTGCTCAGGTCTGTTGTTGTTGAGTCATTTTTCAGTCACATCCGACTCGTGATTCCATTTGAAGTTTTCTTGGCAGATACTGAAGTGGTTTGCCATTCCTTCTCTAGTTCATTTTATAGTGAGGCAAACAGGGTTAAGTGACTTGCCCAAGGTCACACAGCTAGTAAGCGTATGAGGCTGGATTTGAACTCAGGAAGTGGGTCTTTCTGACTCTAGGCCCAGCGCTCTATGTACTCTGGCTCTACCTAGCTGCCTTCAGAGAACTTAGAGGTCATCTAAGTCTAAGCTCCTCATTTTCCAGATGAAGAAACTGTGTCCCAAGAAGTTGTAACTTGTTCAAGGTCACACAGATTATGAGAGAGAGAGAGAGAGAGAGAGAGAGAGAGAGAGAGAGAGAGAGAGAGAGAGAGAGGGAGGGAGGAAGGATTCAAACCCAGTTCCTTGAACTCCAAATCTAGTATGCTTTTCACTGTTCCCTAAACTCAGCATTCCATGTAAGAGTTAGGGTAGTTTGAGCTCAATAGTAGTTTGTCTGGAAAAGACTTGAGGGTTTTAGTGGAGTGTAAGCTCAATACCAGTTAGTAGTGAGGTGTCACTTAGAAAAAGCTAATGCAGTCTTGGTTCACAGTAAGAGAGGCAAAGCTTCCAGGAATAGTGGAGGTGGGAAGGGATGGGGTGGGGAGGAGAGTCCCTCTGAGTTCTACCCTGGTCAGATCACACCTGGAGTATTGTGTTTAGCTCTGGTCCTCATATTTAGGAAAGATACTGTTAAACTGGAAAGTGTCCAGAACAGAGTAACCAGGATGGTCAATTGGTCACTATGAGATCTATTAAGCTCCAGCAATGTGCCAGGCACTGTGCTAAGTGTTGGGATACCAAAAAAGGGAAAAGAACCTCCCTGGTCTCAAGAAGGTCCAAGTTTAATGAGTAAGACTATGTGCACACAACCATAAACCAAGCAGCTATGGACAGGATAAATTGGGGATGGTCCACAGAGAGGAGGTGTTAGAATTAAGGGGATCAGGAAAGGCTTCCTGGAGAAGGTGGGACAGTAGCTGGGACTTGAAAGAAGCCAGGGAAGCCAGGAGGAAGAGATGAGGAGGGAGAGCAGTGATTCCCTGTCACGTAAGGAGTGGTTAGGGAAACTGAGGATGCTTAACTTGGGGAAGAGAAGATGCAGGGGACATATTGCAATTGTCTTCAAGCCAAATTTAGAGGTGGGGGACTTACGTTTGAATCCTGACTCTGCCACTTAATACCATTATGACCTCGGACGAGTAATTTAACCTTCCTAGGCCTGTTTTCTCATTTGCAAAATGAGAAGGTTTAATTAAGAGTGTTATTATTCCCTACAACTCTAGAGCTATGAGCCTACCAGGTGCTAGGTGGCACCATAGTGCACAAAGCGTTGGGCCTTCAGTCAGGAAGGCTCATCTTCATGAGTTCAAATCTGGCCTCTGATATTTACTAGCTGTGAGACCCTGGCCAAGTCACTTCACCCTGTTTGCCTCAGTTTCCTCATCTGTAAAATGAGCTGGAGAAGGAAATGGTAAACCACTCCAATATCCTTGTTAAATCTGTAGTTCTGTGATCTCTCAATTCCCTGCCTTTGAACTAGGTATTCTTGATGCCTGGAATATACTTAAGAATAGCTCACATTTATATAGTACTTACTATGCATTAGGCACTTTATAGTTAATATCTCATTTGTTCCCCACAACAACTTGGGAGGTAGGAGCTATTACAATACCCATTTTACAGATGAGGAAATTGAGGCAAACAGTGGTTAGGTGACTTGCCCTTAGGATCACCCCACTAAAGAGTGTCTGATGCTGGGTTTGAATTCAGACCTTCCTGACTCCAGAAATGGCATCTTATCCACTGCACCATCTATCAGCCCCTAGTTGTACTTCCTCCTCACGTCCACCTCTTTAAACCCCTAATTTTCTTACAAGCTCAGCTTAAGGGTGACTTCTCTAAGCTTCTCCTGATTCCCCCAGTGATTATGTGTTCTCTCACTCCTCAGATTATCATGGTTATTTGTTATGTACTTATCTGTTTAATGTGCATCCTTCTCTTCCCCATCTACACCCCCTCCCGAAGTTTGATACAAGACACTTAGCTATTTTTTATTTTCTCTTTGTATTCCTATCACCTAGACCAGTGAGTTGCACATTTTCACCACATTTTGGGGGAGTACTTTTAGTTTCATTGGTGTGGGGAAAATGTCCACCTTGAAAACGCCCTCCACTGACATAGAGCAGCAACTCTACTATTTTTGGGTTTAGAGATTTACCTAAGACACTGAAAAGTTAAGTGAGTAGCCCAGGGTCTCACAGATCTGTATATGTTGGAGGTAAGAATTGAACCTAGTCTTTCTGTCTCCACATCCAGCTTCTTATTCCCTTTACCACATTGACTCTCTGTTCCACACAGCCACCAAAGTGATTTTCCTAAATTGTGGGTCATCACATCACTGACTCCTAGACTTTACTCAATAGATCTCAGTGGCTCCCTATTACCTCCAGGATCCAATAAAGTCCTTTGTTTGTCCTTCAAGTTTTAACCCATTCCAGTCTTCATTCATTCTACTCCCTTTCAACACTCTATGATCTAGTCATACAGTCCTACTAACCATGCCTTAAACAGGACAGCTCCTGACTCTGTCTTTATATGTGCTGTTCCTCATGCCTGAAATGCTCTGCCTATTCACTTCCATTTTTGAGTTTTTCCAGCTTCCAGACTCAGCTCAAACCTTACTTTCTGCAAAAGCTCTTTACAGGTCCTCCTATCTGCTAATGCATTCTTCTCTGACATTATCTTCCATATACTCTCAAGATATCTTTTATGTATATTGTTATTTTCATGTTGCCTTTCCCATTAGAATGTAAGTTCACTGAAAGCAGGAATTGTTTTTACCTTCAAAAAACATGCTGGGCAGAGCCAAGATGGCAGAGTAAAAACAGTGACTTGCTTGAGCTCTCCCCCAAATCCCTCCAAATACCTATAAAAATGGCTCTAAACAAATTCTAGAGCAGCAGAACCCACAAAAAGACAGAGTGAAACAAATTTCCAGCCCAAGACAATCTAGATGATTGATTGGAAAGGTCTATCATGCCAGGCTGGGAGGAACACAGTTTAGCATGGGCGTGAACCTGGAGTAGGCCTTGGAGGACTGAATCACAGGCAGCTGTGGCCGTTTCCAGACTTCTCAACACATAAACACCAAAGACAACTTAGAAGGTCAGTAGAAAAAGTCTGTGACCATGGTGAGAGAGAAGCTCAGTTCAGCCCCAGTTCCACTGCAGCCCCAGGACAGAGGCCGCTTCCTGATCTTGGCCCACAGACAGAGGGGGAATCTAATGGATGATCAGAGGGGGATTGCAGGAATCTCTCTGCTTAGGCAGGATTCTTTTGCTTTGCCCATGCTTGGCTCTGGGTCACAGTTCTGAGTGGCGATCCTGGGGTGAGGAGGAGCACTGGTGTGGTGGAGCTTGTAGTGGCAGTGAAGAGAGAATCCTCCTCACAGTTCCAAGGCAGGAAAGAGTGCTTGTGGTCACTCATAGACCAGAGCACAGGCCAGGAAAGGAGTAACCACCTCGCCCTTGATCATACCACCTTGGAAGAACTGAAAATTTACAGGTACCTAGAAGTATCTCTGAAAACAGATGCACAAAACCCCTGAAGCTTGGAACAGTACATTCTCCACATTGGAAGCAGACCCCTACCTTAACAAAGAGTTTATAATTCAGGTAATTGGATAGGATCACGAGCAAATTGTGCAAAAAAAAAGTCAAACCACAGAATCTTTCTTTGGTGACAAATAAGATCAAAACATACAACCAGGGGGCAACTAGGTGGTGCAGTGGATAAAGCACTGATCCTTAAGTCAGGAGGACCTGAGTTCAAATCTGGCCTCAGACACATAACACTTACTAGCTATGTGACCCTGGACAAGTCACTTAATCCCATTGCCTAACCAAATTTAAAAAGAAAAAAAAAAAAACATACAACCAGAAGAAGACAACAAAGTCAAAGCTCCTTCATCCAAAGCCTCTAAGAAAAATATGAACCAGTCCCAGGCCATGGAAGAGCTCAAAAAGGATTTTGAGAAGCAAGTAAGAGAGGTAGAGGAAAAACTGGGAAGAGAAATGAGAGTGATACAGGAAAATAATGAAAAGCAAGTCAACAGCTTGCTACAGGAGACCCCCCCCAAAAAAAAATACTGAAGAAAATGACACCTTAAAAAATAGCCTCACCCAAATTACAAATGAGGTCCAAAGTCAATGAGAAGAATGCCTTCAAAAGCAGAACTGGCCAAATGGAAAAGGAAATCCAAAAGCTCATTGATGAAAATACTTCCTTAAAAATTACAATGGAGCAATTGGAAGCTAGTGACTTTATGAGAAATCAAGACATTGTAAAATAAAACCAAAAGAATGAAAAAATAGAAGACAATGTGAAATATCTCATTGGAAAAACAACTGACCTGGAAAATAGATCCAGGAGAGATAATTTAAAAATTATTGGACTATCTGAAAGCCATGATCAAAAAAAGAGCCCAGACATCATCTTTCAAGAAATTATCAAGGAAAACTGCCCTGATATTCTAGAAGCAGAGGGTGAAAGAATCCACCGATCACCTCCTGAAAGAGATCCCCAAAGGAAAACTCCTAGGAATATTGTAGCCAAATTCCAGAGTTCTTAGGTCAAGGAGAAAATACTGCAAGCAGCCAGAAAGAAACAATTCAAATATTGTGGAAACACAATCAGGATAACACAGCATTTAGCAACTTCTACATTAAAGGAATGGAGGGCTTGGAATATGATATTCTGGAGGGCAAAGGAGATAGGATTACAGCCAAGAATTACCTACCCAGCAAAACTGAATATAATCCTTCAGGGGAAAAATGGACATTCAGTGAAATAGAGGACTTTCAAGTATTCTTGCTGAAAAGACCAGAGCTAAATCAAAAATTTGACTTTCAAATGCAAGACTCAAGAGAATCATGAAGAGGTAAACAGGAAAGAGAAATCATAAGGGACTTATTGAGGTTGAACTGTTTACATTCCTGTATGGAAAGATGATATTTGTAACTCATGAGACCTTTGTCAGTATTAGGGTAGTTGGAGGGGAAAAATTATATCTATGTATAGATTGATAGAGGGCACAGGGTGAGTTGAAGATTAATGGGTGATATCTGAAGAATAAAATTAAGGGGTGAGAGACGATTATATTGGGAGAAGGAGAAAGGGAGAGGTAGAATGGGGTAAATTATCTCACAGATAATAGACAAGAAAAGACTTTTACAGTGGAGGGGAAGTGGGGGTAGGTGAGGGGGAATGAGTGAATCTTATTCTCATTGGATTTGTCTTAAGGAGGGAATAACATACATACTCAATTGGGTATGGAAAGCTATCTTACCCTACAGGAAAATAGGGGGGAAAGGGATAAGAAAGTGGGGGGATAACAGAGGGGAGGGCAGATTGGGGGAGGGGGTAATCAGAAGCAAACACTTTTGAGGAGGGACAGGGTCAAAAGAGAGAATAGAATAAATGGGGGGGAGGATATGATGAAGGGAAATATAGTTAGTTTTCCACAGCATGACCGCTATGGAAGTGTTTTATATGACTACATAAGAATACCCTGCATTGAGTTGCTTGCCTTCTCAATGAGGGTGGGTGGGGAGGGAGGAAGGGAGAAAATTTGGAACACAGAGATTAATTTTTTTATTTTTTTTAGGCAATTGGGGTTAAGTGACTTGCCCGGGGCCACACAGCTAGCAAGCATCAAGTGTTTGGTCTGAGGTTGGATTTGAACTCAGGTCCTCCTAACTTCAGGGCCAGCGCTCTGTCCACTGTTCCACCTAGCTGCACCAGAACCCAAAGTTTTAAAAACAAATGTTAAAAATTTGTTTTCACATGCAACTGGGAAATAAGATATACAGGCAATGGGGTATAGAAATCTATCCTGCCCTACAGGAAAATAGAAGGGGAAGGGGATAAGAGAAGAGGTGGGGGGAGATAGAAGGGAGGGCAGATTAGGGGAAACGGTATTCAGAATGTGTGTTGTCTTGGGGTTGGGGGAGGGACAATATGGGGAGAAAATTTGGAACTCAAAATCTTGTGGAAGTAAATGTTGAAAACTAAAAATAAATAAATTAATGAATCTTAAAAAAATGTTGTAATTGGTGGAAAATAAGATGTTATATATAAAAAAAATATAACCCTAGTACTTAGCACAGTGCCACACAAAGGTAAGCACAGATGGCTGAGTTAACAGAACAGGTGTTAATGAAAGTTCATTAGATTCACCTGTGTGGTTTCAGACAAATCACTTTCTCTCTTTGGTTCTCAGTTTCTTTGGGAATGAAACTGTGATTTCATGAATAAAGTTAATTCCCAGAGAAGGAAACTTTCTGTACCAATGTAGGTCAGTACCTTCTCTCCACAGTTTCTCCTGCTATAAAAACAAAGAGGTTAGACTAGGTGATCTTGAAAGTCCCTTTCAACTCTAAATACATGATTTTATGACATTTTTCATTAAAAAATAAAATCAATCCACTTTGGCAGCTAACTGGATTTTTTTAATAAGTGTTGTGGTTTTCGTTATTAGGCTGTTTTAGAGGAGAAGATTTTAAAAAGCATAGATATTCAAAACCACCAAGTAACCTCCTATTATTTTTTCCTCCTCTTGGTTTGAAGCTAGCCAACGAATTTATACTTATATTTATTGAGAGGAGCTTCCTGGGTGTTTGTGGTGAGACCATGAATATCCCAGACCAGGCTCATGGGAGATAGAGAGTTAGGAGATAAAGGGAACATGCCTACTCTGCAAGGAGTGGTCTAGCTAAATGAAATGCACTCAAGAATGGAGGATGGTTCAAATTCAGTGGAGGGCTAATGGAGGAGTAGATTAATGGAAGCCAGTCAAAATCTCTACTTCTATCTTCAAAAGTTCAGGAAATTCATTCATTCCTTGCCTTGAATACTGTATGAAGGCTGTTGGGTGTGGAGGATAATTCATGTATTTGTAAGATGAGTGTCAAAGTCATGAAAAGTCAGAAAATGAGGAGCTTAGACTTAGATGACCTCTTAAGTTCTCTGAAGGCAGCTAGGTGGTGCCATGGTGCATAGAGCTCTGGGCCTAAAGTCAGAGACACTCTTCCTGAGTTCAAATCTGGCCTTAGACACTTACTAGCTGTGTGACTGTAGGCAAGTCACTTAATTCTGTTTGCCTCACTGTAAAATGAGCTAGAAGAGAAAAGACAAGCCACTTCAGTATCTCTACCAAGAAAATTCCAAATGGAGTCACAAAGAGTCAGATATTTGAGGTTCCATTGATTATCAATGCCACTTAAAAGTAATTATCTTTATTAGTAGGAATACTTCTTGATTGAATCAGTCTGAAACAAGCATGAACAGGACCTGTACACTTCTTTGAGTCAATCAAAGTCATTGCAGAAACTTCGCAGCACCCTAAGGAACTTATATAAAAATGTGTTTCTGTGTGTGTGTGTGTGTGTGTGTGTGTATGAGAATATGTGTGCAGGTGTGTGTACACTCAAGTGTACATGCATAGAGGAGGGAAAGAGATAGTGGGGGAATGGTAGAACCAGACAGAAATGACCAGGGATAGAAGCATAGAGGAAGGGGCAAGGGTCATGCAGGGCTGAGCCAAGAACTGGTAGCTCTGGGGCATCCAGCCAAAGGGGAAGGAGAAGGGAGAGCTGAATTTTGATAAAGAAGAGATTTATTAAGGAGGGTCATCAGCTGTTCAAGATTAAAGGAGCAGAAGACTCAAGCAGATGTTGCCATTATACCAGTATTACTTAAATACTGAGGGAAGACCTAAGAAAAGGTTTGCTTTTTCCCTATCTTTGCCTCCTTGGTGCCTGTCTATCCACTAACACTATAATATAATCTGTAGTTTCATTACCCAAACACTTCTAGTAACTTGAATTTTCTCTCAACCACCAAGAGGCCTGGGGTTAACTAGAAACTGATATACATGTAGATTTAGGCAGAGATTCCGAACTCTGCCTAAATATTAGAAATTTTCTTAACTGGGGATTCAAAACAATTGTGTTGTATTCATGACTTTTCATCTGAAATAAACTCCCCAGATCACAGAAGTAGGAACTACGTGTATATTAGAAGCCATTGTAGTGTCCCTTTGATTTAAAATAACCTAATTAGCCCAACACAGTCAACAATCATTAACCTGAACAACAAGCATTAGTCTGAGCCTTATTTTCTTCATCTGAAAAATGGAGTCAATGATAACAATTTCACCTACTTCACAGGTCTATTGTGAAGGGTTTTTTTTTTTTTTAATAGTGGCATAGAGGCAGTAGAGCATGGTGGATTGAATCAGAGTTAGAAAGGCTTGGGTTTGAAGATTTGGGTTCCTCAGACTGTCTGACCTTTATAAAGTCACTTAACCTCTATGAATCTCAGTTACCTCATCTGTAAAATGGGGAGAATAGCACCTGTAGTATGGGCTTAAATGACATAATTTTTGCAAAGCACCTTGCAAAACATAAAGCATGAGGAGTAGCAGATAGACAGCTGGCTTCAAAGCCAGGAAAACCTGGATTTAGGTCCTGTTTATGTCACTTCTTTGGTTGCATGACTCTACACAAGTCATTTCATCTCTCAACACTCCAGGCAACTATCCAAGACCAGAAGTTTCAGAGAAGGTCTCAACCTGCATTAATAAATGGACTTTCCTTACCTGGGAGTTAGTTCCCTCTCTCAAGGAAATTACATATCAAATTCCTATTTCTATATTCATGTCTATTATTGTTATTATAAATATGTGTGAGTATATAATATAAATATTAGAAATAAAGATATTAGAAATAAAGATATAATAAACACATTATTATAAATATATAATAAATATTAAAATAAATATATAAACAAATACATTATTATAAACAAATTATAAACATAAATATGTTTATATTATATATAATTAATATATTATATATAATAAATTTATATATAAATAAATAATATATAAATGTATTGTTATATTATGTATTACATTTACAAGGCACTATAATATACATTGGGGATACAATGACAAATATGAAATAGTTTCTGACCTCAAGGGAAAATATACAAAGTAATTCCAAAGGCGGGGATGCATAGTGAGCACCAAACATTATGTGTTGTGGGAGGATTCAGGAAAGGACCTGGGATGAGAGCTACGTTTTGAAGGAATTCATGGACTCCAAAAGGAGGAATATGTAACTAAAAGGATTGTGAGTCTTCCAGGCATGGAGGAGAGCCCATGCAAAAGCATAGAAGCGGAATGCTTTGTTGAGGCAATTGTTTCTGAATGGTTGGTAACATTTCAACCAAAAGTCGTCACTTGGGAAACATGGCTTTCCCTGTATATTGAGAAGGAAGCTGAAAGCAGTTCTGGTGACAGAACCTTTTAATATATTGGAAGAATTCAGAACCTGCTGAGAGCAGACTAAGGATAAATTTCTGAACATTAGACTAAGTGGATGCCATTGACATTCATGTAGGAGGTGCCGACCCCCTAGTTGAATCAAGTCAAGCCAAGTCAATCCAAGTAATCAAGCATTTATTAAGTGCTTATTATAAGCCAGGCACTGTGCTAAGCTACAAATTATTAAGCAATGAGGAGAGAAGAAGGAAGTGGATCACAAAGAGTCATCATGATTCTGTCAAGTCTGGTTAAGCTGGACTTACTTTATATCAGCCCTCACCCCTCCCTTCATATAGATCAGGGGAATGCAGTTGGGACAATCTAGCTAGATTTTTTTTTAGCAGAGCCTTGGATAAAAGATTCCTTGCTGTTCTTATGATGATGATGGGGAGATATAGCTAGACAACAGTATATTTAGATGGATTCAGGACTGGTTGGGTGGTCAGACTCAAAGAATGGTCATTAATAGTTCCATATCAATTTTGAGGAATTATTAGTGGAGTGCCCTAGGGATCTGTGCTTGTCTCAGGGCCAACCAATGACTATTTCAATGACCTGGTCAAAGGCATGGATGATTCTTATAAAAAATGTCAGTGACAAAAAGGATAGTTAAGACACTATAAAATAGGTGGGATCAAGAAATCTCTTGAGAGGCTGGAAATTCATGGATGACATAGGGACGAATGGAAAATCTTATATTTAGGTTGAAGAAATTTAACTTTACAAGTATTTAATGAACTTTACAAGCATTTAAGGAATTAGTTAACTTTACAAGTGTTTAACTAACTAGTTAACTTTACAAGTCCTTAAATATTAAATTAACTTTATAAGAATTCCTCATGGGTGAGGCATCAAAAAACAGTAGTTTGCCAGAAAAAAAAAAAGACCTGAGGGTTTTAGTAGATCACGCTCAATATAAGTCAATAGTAGAATGATAATGATAATGATGATGGTGATAACAATGACTAGCATTTATATAGTGCTTTAAGGTGTGAAAAGATTTATCTCACTTGAGCCTCCCAAGAACCCAGAGAGATAAGTGCTATTATTATCTTCATTTTACAGATGGAAACTGAGGCATACAGAGAGTGACTTGCCCAGGGACACACAGTTAGTAAGAATCTGAGGTCAGATTTGAACTCAGATCACGAAGACTCCTCTTCCTGAATCCAAATTTGTCCTTAGACACTTACTAGCTGTGTGACCCTGGGGAAGTTACTTTGCCTTGTTTGGCTCAGTTTCCTCATCTGTAAAGTGAGCTGGAGAAGGAAATGGCAAACCACTCTAGGATCTTTGCCAAGAAAACCCTAAATGGGGTCACAGAGAGTCAGACATGACTGAAATAACTGAAAAACAATGTCCTAACTCTAGGCTCAGCACTCTATCCACTGTGCCACAGCTAACCAAAAAAAAAAAAAACCTAACGTGTTCTACAGCTGCAGTACAAGGGGAATGGTCCCAGGGATAAGCTAGTGGTATCCACTCTGTCCTCCAATGTGGATAAGCCGTATCTGGGTACCGTATTCAGTTCTAGGTTATTTGGGGAAGAAATTGATAAGTTTGGAAGCACATAAAGGAAGGCAGCCAGATTGGGGAAAGACGTCAAGTCCATACCATCTGGGGATCAGTTGAAATAACCAGAGCTGTTTATGAAGGGGATTTGTGATGTGAAGTTGGGATTCAGTCAAAGGGCTGCACTTGAGGACCTAGAGGGCCACATGTGCCCTCGAGGCTGCAGGTTCCCCACTCCTGGCCTGGAGGAAAGATGACTTCAGGAGGACATGATAAGAAACAGGATTCAAGGGCACTATCATCTTGCCAGAGACCCTTGCCTATTCACTGTCCTTTCCCCACCCCAGCCTACCCTTACCCTTTCCCCCAATAGCTTGTCTAAGCTCCTCAGTTCTCCATTCACAGCATCTCCATCCCTCACATTCATTCCCTTCTCTCCCCCCACTCAGCCACTACCCAAGTTCAAGCCCCCCTCCTCTCTTGCCATGCCACAGCCTGCAAACTGGTCAGCTTGGTTTCTCTCTTATCCACCCTCCACACCAATGCCTAATCTAAAGAAAAGTCTAATTATGTTCTCCTGCTCTAGAAGCCTCAGTGGCTCCCTATTGCTTTTAGGATCCAATAGGAATTCCTCATCTGGACATTTAGAGCCCTTCATAAACCTATTGATCTGTCCTGACTGATTTCACTTTCCTCCTCTTCCTACGACATATGATTTAGCCAGACTGGTCTGCTTGCTTCCAATATACAAGAATTTTTCTTCCTATGACTTTCGCAAGCAGTGAATGCTCCCACGAGCCTGGAACACTCTTCCTTTGGAATCCCTATTTCCCTTCAATGGTCAGCTGAATTATCACCTCCTATAAGAGGCTTTTTGTTTCCGCAGTTGTTTCTGCAGTGGGTTCCCCATAGAAATGAATTTATATTTTGTTTTTACACATTTTGCATTTATTTGTCTGTGAACATGCTGCCTCCAGAAGAAGGTCAGCTACTTGAGGGCAGGAACTGTTTTTTTTTTTTTTTGGTCCTCGGGTCTCCACTTAATAAGTGTTGATTGAATTGGATTGAATTTGGCACTGGGGGATCAGGCAAGTAGAAACAGGTGGAAGTTACAAGAAGATACATTTATACTTGTTATAAAGAAATGCTTCTGCCAAGTGGAACGGGGCTCTTGGGAGATACTTGGAAGTCTTCAGAATCATGTATCATGCACATTATAGGGAGGCTGTTCTTTGGAATATGCACTGGAGTAGATGGTTGCCACTATCTCATCCAACTTAGAAATTTTCCAATTCTGAGAAAGACCGTGGCCTTGGATTATCACAGAATCGCTTTAGAGCTGTGAGGGACCTCACAGGCCAGCTAGCTTGTACGTGTGCTAAGTGCAAAGAAAGACAAAAGACAATCCCTGCTCTGGGGGAGACACACATGAACAACTATAGAAAAATATGCTATCTACATGACCCATTGAAGCTCTGGGAGCCTTGGTCTCCACATCACAGAACCTTGTATCTATATCCCTATTCCAAAACTAAATTTGTCTTAAAGGCATGATTTGAAGGTGCTTTTCAAATAAATTGTTGGTTACAGCTCCACTTCCTCTTATGGTCCCTTGAGGGTGGGATCTGGATCATTATTTTTGGTCTTTTTATCTCCAGGGTCCTGGGCCCCGGTGCATTATACATATAGTAGGTAATTCCTAAATGCTGAGTTCAATTAAGCCCTCTGTACTTCCCCTGTCCAGGTTTAGTTGACATAGGAACTCCTTTTGTGTAGAGGTTTGATTATATGGCCTCCAAGGTCCCTTCCAACTCTCAAATTCTGTGATTCTGTGAACCAGTGACAATGAACTGATGCCTTCATTTGGTGGTTTTCCATCTTGAAGTTGGGCTCAGCTTTAGGAAGGGAAAGTTGGGAAGGTCTGTTGGAGCTGTGGGTCCCATGCTTAAATGCAGTCTTGTTCAGAGATTTGTTGGCCATTGACCAACAGCAAGCCACCATCTTGGTATGCCACCTTCAGTGCCAAAGACCCCAACCTCCCACCACATCTCCAACCCAGGACACGTTGCTCTTTTTTTCCTCAATGTTCAGAGTCCACGTCCTCTTAATGTGGGAAGGTTGCCTTGGGAAATCTCTTACTTTGGTAAGTAGACATTACTAAAGTCTATGCTGCAGAGGGAATTCTCCTCTTTCATCAGATGAAAGACTGGCAGATTGAAGAAACTAGGTACATCTATCTTTGAGAAGACAAGATTCCATATGGACGTATGATGGCTTTGTTCAAATGCATACTATGTTCTAGGCACTATGCTAGGAGCCAGGGATGCAAAGGTAAGCGCTCAAGGAGCTTCTGTTCATCTAAATGGGAACTAGACAAAAATAAATATAAAAATATATAGAGTAAATACATAGTAACTGGAAAGGGAGATACTAAGAATTGTTGAGAGGGGAAAGGACAGGGGTTAGGAGAGCCTTCTGTAGTTCATATGAATGGAGTTGAGCAAAACACAATTTCTAAAAGTACTTGAAAAATAATCAGTAACTTGGATTAAATTTAATGTGTGGCCAAGGGTCCTACAAAGTCTGGACCTGGGGTGGGGAACCTGTGGCCTTGAGGCCACATGTGACCTTCGAGGTCCTTGAGTGTGGCCTTTTAACTGAGTCCAAGTTTTATGGAACAAATCCTTATATTAAGGAAATCAGTGAAATGGCCACACTGGAGGACCTAGAGAGCCACATGTGGCCTCTAAGCCGTGGGTTCCCCACCCCTGTTGAGAGTAGAGACTGTTTCACTCAGTTTTTTCCCCTACAGCCTAATACAGAGTAGGTGCTTAATTAATATATTTTTTTAAAAAAGTTTTTAGATTTATCTTGTTTTTATTGACAAATTCTGATTTAACACAGCGTACACACATTTACAAAGCACATTTCCTGAAAATTAACAGCGTGGAGTAGCAGCCACCGACGGTCCATGCATCTGTTTGTTAATCCTTGCTGACTGATTGATGGGCCACATGGCTGAGTCAATCATAAGAGTGTCCATGTACAGCTGGAAGAGATTCTCAGGGCCGGCTCATTCATCCTCCTCCTTTTACAGATGAGGAGACAGAGAATCATTTAAAGTTAGGTGCTTTGCCCAAGGTCATATAGGTAGTGAGTGATAAAGTGAGGATTTGAACTCAAGTTTGCTGGCTCTACCTCCATCATTTGTATTTAGAGGGATGATTGAGGGGTCTCTCCTCTAAGCTGTTTCAGTTGTGTCTGACTCTCCATGACCCCATTTGGGAGTTTCTTGGCAGAGATACTGGAGTGATTTGCCATTTCCTTCTCCAGCTCATTTTGTGGGTGAGGAAACTGAGGCACACAGAGTAGGTGACTTGCCCAAGGTCAAGCAGCTAGTTAGTGTCTGAGGCTGGATTTGAACTCATGAAGATGAGCCTTCCAAGCCCAGTGCTCTATGGGCTGCACCATCCAGCTGCCTTTTCCTTCCCTAAACCAATTCCCAAATCAGAAATTCCATATTCAGTGACCGAGTTTTGAAAAAAAAATAGAAAGAGAAAATGGAAGGGAAAGAAAATTAGCGATGGAGGATTTGAAAGGAGGAAGGGAAGGGAAAGATAGAAAGGTCAGTGGGGCTTGCAGTTGGCATGAAGATTTATAATCTCCCAAGCTCTCCTGTTCTCCCCAATCTTCCCCCCCCCCCCCCCCCCCGCCATCCCCAGTGTCCTGGCCCCCTCCTCCTTTCTTCTGGCTGTGTATCCTACAGACTCACATTATCTCTATTAATACCCATCACAAGGTCATTACTCAGGCACCATCTTTTCCTCCAGCATAAATATTTATACGAGACTGACCTGTGGCTCCTGCCTTTCCCTTTTATTTGATTCCTGCCTCCTTTTGCGTCTTGCTAGTCTGTCGGCTAACATGTTTTGCTCTTCTGTCTGGAACTATGGGAGCCAGTAGAGTCTCTGGGAAGAACACCGGGGGCAGGGAGGAGGGGGGAAGAGGAAGGAGGAGGAGGAGAAAGGGAGGGCAGACTGAGAGGATACATATGGGGATCAGCTAGTGAATAAAATGCTGGCAAGCTTTTAAAATGGACCCTCCATCATTTCCTCTAGATCTCCCCCATCATCTCCTCTGAATCCACCCCTATCATTTCCTCTGGATTCTCCCCATTATTTCTTCTGGATTCCCTTCCCCCATCATTTTCCCTGGATCCCCCTGTCATTTACTGTGGATCCCCCCCCATTTTTTCTGGATTTGTGCCCTCCCATCATTTCCTTCGGATTCCTCTCCCCCATTATTTACTCTGGATCTCCCCCCTCATTTTTCTGGATTTCTCCCCCCTACCCCCATCCCACCATCATTTCCTCTGGAGTCTTTTCCTCCTTCCCTATTTCTATCTAGTTGTGAGGCTTCAGTCTGTCTCTTGCCTTTGCTATTTATTTACTTTCTTTTGCTTTCAATTTCCTTCTCTTTAAAATAAGGCCACAAAATAACCCCAAAGATCCCTTCCAGCTCCCCTGGCATAGTGGATGGAGAGCTGAGCTTGGATTCAGGAAGACTTCAGTTCATATCCTGCCTCAAATGCCCAGTAGATGTATAAGATTCTGGTCGAAATTATGTAGCCTTTATGAACCAGCTTTCTCTCCTCTAAAATAATAATAATAACAATAACATTTATGTATTATTTATAATAATATTTGTTCTATATTACTTATTTCTATTTATTATGTATTACACATAATGATAATAGTTATATATTATGTACCAGACACTGTGCTAGATGCTTTACCATTATAAAATGGGGGTGTTGGCTTAGATGCCCTCTGAGGTCCCTTCCTGGAGAAGGAAATGGCCAACCACTCCAGCATCTTTGCCGAGAGAACCCCAGAGGGATCAAGAAGAGTCAGACACACCAGGAAAACAGCTGGAGCACAACACGACCAGATCTGGAGGAGACCCAGTTTGTCTCCAGTCCTCCACCTCCACCTTGGACATTTTAGTTATGTGTGACTCTTCTCCTTCTGTACTTTTCCAGCCAGTCTTCTCTTCGGACAGACCAGTCTCCCCAAATTGTTCTCAGTTAGCGGTCAGTTAAATGCACTTGAGGTTGCTGTTTTTGTTATTATTTGTCCTTCTTTCTCAAAGAGGAGAGAGATGAGTTGATTGGAGTTTTAAAAACTAGTAATAGTGGTTTTTGGAGGGAGGATTGGACTAGTGATTTCACTGGCATAACCAACCCTCTATGGAGAAATGCCCCTAACCAATGCACAGTCATTTCCTAAGGGACTGATCTCTGGTGCCACTGGACTTTGTAGACTCACTCTCTGGACTCAACCTCAGACCATTAGAATAAAGACAGCCACTTTACTCCTCCACTGGCCACCTGGATTTATGGTGATGGAGCTAGCCAAGCCCTTACCTGGGCCTTATTACACGAGCATGAAGTAGAACATCAGATGCCAGTTAATTACCACTGACCACCTTGGAATGGTATGAGTTGGGTACGTTCTCTTCACTCTTTAAAATGCTTCCTGTTCAGAGCAAGGGTGTTAGAAAATCCCTTTGGGGTCTCAGGAGGAAGTTTAGGGGGTTAGGAATTTAAATGAAAAAAGAAAGAAAAATCTGGTTTTGGTTTCCTCCAGATTACTTCTCTCTTGCGGCTGCCTCTTACAGACACTTCCAGCACAGAGGGACACCAGGTTTAACAGTTTCTTTAAAGACATGGGTGCATACCCAATATGCAACCTGTAGGCAGTCTGGAAGGGACTGACTACAACAGGTTGGAACCAACCACAGTGGGCTTAATCTGCACCAGGAAAAAGTCAAGGGCAGGAATGATTGACCAAAATTGTGAAGGACTTCTCCTGTTTCTGGTTTACCATTAAACCCTAGGGCCACTGGACCACAAACTTGTCCATCTCCTATCCATCCACCCTGCCCCTTCTTCCAACATTATATGCAAAGTTCTTTGTCTAAGGGGAACAGGGGTGATTCTCTGCTATCTTGGGGCATCCCAGGTACTGGGAGGTAGGTGAGGATTTCAACAGGCCTTTTTCTATGTGGAGGCAATATGATCTAATGGAAGGAGCCCGGACTGGGAAGGAGGGAAAGGGAAGGGGTAAGAAAGAGAAAAAAATAAGCATTTATATAGCTCCTACTGTATGCCAGACACTGTGCTAAGTTATTTTTTTTTAACAAGTATTATCTTATTTGATTCTCACAACAACCCTGAGAGGTAGATGCTATTATCCGTTGTATTATAATACAATTACTATACAGTTAAGGAAACTGAGGCAAACAGGGATTAAGAGACTTGCCCAGGGTCACACAGACAATAAGTGTCTGAGGCCACATTTGAGCTCAGGTCTTCCTGATCCCAGGCCCAGTGCTCTCTCCACTGAGCCACCTAGCTGCCTCTAACCTATATCTGAACACACATCCCTGGCATGTGGCCATCCAGGCTCTATTTGAAGGAGAATCTCCACTGACAGGAAGTTCATTACCTTTGCAGGCAGACCATTTTACTCCCCTTTTTTCACATTTTTCTAAATTTTAATACAGTTTGAATAAGGCATGATTTCACTTTAGTTTCTTTTTAACCAAACCCAGAGACAGGAAATGTTTATGTTTCTCTGCCTTCTCTTCATGTGTGATGCCCAATATGTACAGGGACCTGCCATAATGAATCTTAAACTTTACATTGTCCTCTCTTTTCCTAATCTTGACAGATTTGACTTCCTTTTGCCCAAGTGTAAGCAGGAGGTATTTAATTTCCTTGATTTTGGAGGGGCATAAAGACAACAAGTCAGCTGATCAATAGTCAGTCAACGAATATTTATTGAGCACCTACTGTGAGCTTTACTAGCTGATTTTAGCCTGACTATGAGCAGGAAGTCCTTGAATTATTTTATTTGAGGAAGGGGGGAGGGATGCAGATCAAGCAAAAAGGAAGCTGGGGACAGAGCTAACATGCTGGGAGAAGATATCTGCTCTGCCCATTCCAATTTTTTTTTAAGGGTACAGTGGATAGAGCACCAGACCTGGAGTCAGGAAGACCTGGATTCAAATCTGTCCTCAGACATTTATTAGCTGTGTGACCCTGGGCAAGTCACTTAACCATGTTTGCCTCAATTTCCTTATCTGTAAAATCAGCTGTAGAAAGAAATGGCAAACCACCCCAGTATCTTGGCCATGAAAACCCCAAATGAGGTCACAAAGAGTCACACATGACTAAAATGACTGAACATTCCATTTTAGAGCAGCTCAATCTGTTAGAACCCTCCCCCATCATTGTCCATTTCTTCTCTTTCTGCCATTTTGGATAACGCAGACTAAGGTTTTGGATGACTTTATTTCTCTACTCCAATATGCCAATGGATCCTCGATCTTTCCCCAGTGGTGCGGATCCTACCTCACCCATGCCTGCCCTTCCCATCTGACTCATCTCTGTCCCCTCCAGAGAGTTCTCCATAGGGGACCCAGGCACTGTACAAAGGGCCAGCCTTATGTGACATCTATAATGGGACCGTGTGGTCTATCCAACATCAGCATTCCTTACCTCATGCCTGATGACCGTCCCATTCTCTTGTTCACTTGTACACATCCTCGATGAACAAGCTTCACACAGCTTCTCCTGCAGGATTCCTGTGCTACAGCTCACTGCTGGCTGATGCCTAGTATGCCCCCTTCTGTGGCCCTCTCAGTGCTGCTCCGTTGCAGTTTTTGGAGACCTCAGTGTTTGATGAGTGGAGCCTAAATCTTTTCTTACATTGAGGTCCAAGCTGCCCCTTTGCAACTTTCAGGGATCGCTCCAAATTCTGCCCTCAGGGGCTAAATAGAACAAGGCTAGTTCATCTGACAGATATTCAAGTATCTAGTAGACAACTACCATTTCTTCCCCTCTCCCTGAAATCATCTCTTCTCCAAGTTAAATACCCCTGATTCTTTCAAACATGAAGATAAGAGATCCTGTCCAGTATTAAATCAATAAACATTTATTAAGCACCTACTACATGCCAGGTACTGTGCTAAGTGTTATGAACATGAGGCAGCTTGGTGGCACAGTGGATAGAGAGAAGGACCTGGAGTTATGAAGATCTGAATTCAAATCTGACTTCAGACACTTGCTACCCGTGTGACCCTGGGGAAGACACCTAACCTCTGTCTGTCTTAATTTCCTCATCTATAAAATGGGGATAATAATAGAATCTACCTCCTAAGGTTGTTACGATGAAATAGGATAATGTCTGTAGTATTTGCAAACCGTAAAGCTCCATCTAAATTATTATTATTATTATCATTATCATCATTATTTTCCCATTCCTAATATGGTATAATCTCATGACTCTTCACCATCCTCTATGTACTTTCCAATTATATAGGATCACGTAAATTTAGAACTAGAAGGGAACCAAGAGTTCAATTCAGCTTCCTCATTTTTACATATAAGGAAACTGAGGCAGACAGTGATTAAGTAACTTGCCCAGGTTCTTTGTTGTGTTGTTTTTCAGTTGTATCTGATTCTTTGTGACCTCATTTGGGGTTTTCTTGGCAAAGATGCTTGAATGGTTTGCTACTTCCTGCTCCAGCTCATTTTATAGATGAGGAAACTGAGGCAAACAGGGTGACGTGACTTGACCAGGGTCACACAGCTAGTAAGTGTCTGAGGCCAGATTTGAAATTAAAAAAATGAATCTTCTTGACTCTAGGCCCAGTGCTTTATCTACTGCAGCACTTAGCTGCTCCTAGGCTGCCCCTAGATTGTATTGACCAAGACAGAGAAATTAAATATTAAAACAGTTTGCCTAAAAATTCCTCTTTCAGGAAAATTTTCCTTGAGGTCCCAGAATATGACCTGATGGCAGCATTGTGTGCCACTAATTGATGTTTTAAACTTTTTTTAAAACACTTTTTAAAAAATAGATCTAAGTGTGACAGATTCAGATGTGGCAGGTCTGAATTACTGGGAGTCATCTTGTCCAGTCTGGTCATTGTACAGCTGAAAAGGCTGGCTCTTAAAGGGGCGAAGTGACTTGTCCATGGGAGTAAAGATAAGAACCGAGGTTTGAACCCTCCGACTGCAAATCCTTTCTTCTTTCTGCTTCTCCTCTTCCTCTTCCCTTTACACTGGGGCTAGTGACTGGTCAAGAAACATGAGATGTGCAAATTAAGAGAAGCCACCCCACATGTTCACATGGCCTATTTGTGCCCGACTCGTGGGGGAACATTGTGAGCTTGTATTGATCAACCACAGTTGGACGCACTATAACTTGACTCTAGCATAGTGATGTCATTTCAATCCTCTTCAAGGACAAAGGACAACAGCCAGCCACCCGGTGACTGGGCACAGACAGTAGATAAGAGATCTACTCCGTTTGGAGAACCAGTCAATGGCCTTGTCTTCTGGTGGGGGAAGGGGTGAATTAAGGTCTGCAATTAGATTGAGCTGTCCCAGGTGCTGGTTGGGATGGGAAATTGTCCCATGTGGAAAGACTCCAATACAATCCCACAAACATTTTTAAAGTGACTCACATGTACAAGACACTATGCTAAACAATGACATAGAACAAATGCAGTTTTAAACATGTAACAGATTTTGATCTGGAAGCGACTATAGAGGTCATCTCATACAGTTTGGTAATTTTATAGCTGAAGAGGCTGAATCTCAAAGGGGTGAAGTGATGTTACCTTGGACAAGTCACTGGAAAAAGTCATGGGGGAAAAAAATCCCCATTCTGAAGCGATTTCCATTCTATAAAGGGAATACACAATTTAGATGGAAGAGTATGAACCTGAACATTTGAGAAAGGAGAAGAAACTCACAACTGGGGGAAACAAAACAAATTAAATAATGGCTCTTCATAGAAAGTGGTGCCTAAACTAAGACTTGAAGAAAACTAGGGGTTCAAAGAGCAGGAGGTGACTTTGCCAGTGCAAAGTCGAGGAGGTGGGAGATGGTATTCCAAGTTCAACAACCATCAAGTAGACCACTTTGGCTGGAAGTTAGGGTCCATGAAGAGGAGTAATGTGAAAAATGGGAGAGGTAGGCTGGAGTCAGAGTGTGACGAGTTTGAATGTCAATTGCAAGAGTTTAGAATTTGTTCTAGAGGAAATGATAAGTTATTGTGCATTCTAGAGCATGAGGATGACATGGGACGAACTGTATTCTGAGAGGATTATTTTTGGGAGTTGTATGGGGAAAGGAGAAACAGGGAGACCGAGAAGGGAGATATTGTAATGACCCAGGTGAAAGGGGACGAGAGGAGGGGAGGGGATCATGTGAGAGATATGCTGGAAGAATTGAGATGATTTGGATGGAGGGGAGGACAGGGGAGGGAGGGGGGACAGAAGAGTCGACAATGACTTCAAAGCATTTAGGTGATTTCACAGCTGACATACCATCCTCTAAGCTGATCTCACAGCCAGTAAATCACCAAGTGATGGTGCTTGGGGATATAAGACATAAGACAAATGTTTTCTGTAAGCATTACAGTGATGGAAACAGCCATTTTCCCAACCACTTATTTGACCTTTTAACCAATAGTTTTATTGACACAGTTTTGCTTGCATATACTGTACCTCTGAAGTCACCTAGAGTCCTTCAACTGTCCAGGGTATGCAGGAGTCCGTCCTATCTCATCCTCTGAGTTCACCTCAAGGACATTTATGACAGACAGGGCCTTCTCAATTCCAAGAAACCACTATCTTGGAAAAGTCATCTTGTGGAGGCATTGTGGAGTAGTGGGTAGAGTCCTAAAGATATGGTTCAAATCCCACCTCAGATACTTGCTAGCTGTGTGACCCTGGGCAAGTCTCTTGACCTTTAGCTTCTCTCATCTGTAAAATAAGGACTTGGTTGGACTGCATGGACATAAAGTTAGACTTTGTGACCTCTAAGGTCCCTTCCAGCTATAAATTTGTGATTCTATGATCTGTACTCAGCATTTGTGCAATGCGTCTCTACACATGTGTGGCACTGTGTCTGGCACTGAGTTGTGCAGTGAGCTCTAAATTATAAAGTTATGAGTATAAATGGGTATAGTAGCATAGTAAATCCATGGACTGACAAGCCTGGCTGGTGTCAGTGAATGAAGAGGCATGTAGGGCAATTACCCAGTTGGGAAGAAGGAAGATGTGGGCTCCCTAGAGAGGCGAGGATAACCAAAGTACTCAGCAGCTGTCATACATTCTCTTGTCAAGGATTTATGAGTTATGTTCTCTGCACCCAGACCATGCTAAGTGCTAGGTTCTTAGGTGCTAGGCAGAGAGTAGAGGGGACAGGGTTAGAAACATGACCTCCAATCAAGCAATCTACAGTCTCATTGTTTTCCCACTCCAGTCCATCCTCCACTTATCTATTCAATGGATTTTCCTCAAGAGCAGATCTGACCACATTATTCCCCTACCCTCCAAATAAACTCAGGAGCTCCCTATTACCTCCAAGATAAAATGTGAAATTCCCTGCTTGGTCTTCAAAGTCCTTCATAAGGGGTGGGATTATTGACTCTCCTCTTCTTTGGAAGAGATTGAGATCTAGTTCCTTCTTATAGGCATATATTCTCTCATTTTCAACCAAAGGAGATGAAGTATTGTGAGGCTTGGCCTATTGCTGGGCCAAGTGACACCATGTTTGACCATGGATTAATCTGTTTGTATACCAGAAAGTTCCTATGTCTTTAACAACCCTTGGTTAGCTTCAACTAGGCAAAAATTGCAGTTTCCCTGATCATAATCACTTCAGCAAACTTTAATCCAGTAAGGGGAGTAGATTTTCCTAATCATGATCCCCTTAAGGTGGATAAGGAAGGTCAAAGTCCAGGCCACCCATTGATTGGTTCCCTTAAGGCAGGAAGGAAGGAGGAAGAGGGGTAAGAGGGAGGAAAGAAGGAAGGAAGGAAGAAGAGGAAGATAGGAAGGAAGGGAAAGGAGGGAGGAAGGAAGGGAAAGGAAGGAGGAAGGAAGGAAGGGAGGGAGAGAGGAAGAAAGGAGGGGAGGGAGGAAGAAAGGAAGGAAAGAAGAAATGGAGAGAAGAGGGGAGGAAGGAAGAAAACAAACATTTATTAAGCACAGAATGTATGCCAGACACCATGATAAGCAATTTGCAAATATTATCTCATTTGATCCTCATGGCAACCCTGGGAGTTACGTGCTATTGTTATTCTCATTTTTATAGTCAAGTAATTGAGGCAGATGGAGGTTAAGTGACTTGTCCAGGGTCACACAGCTAGTAAATTTCTGAGACTGAATTTGAATTTGGGTCTTCCTAACTCCAGGCCCAGCATACTGGCCACTGAGCCACTTAGCTGCCTCTAGCTTCCAGATTTCTCATGGGGGAACTTTGTGCTTCCATGTCTGTGAGTCATCGCATGCCTTAGTTGTGATCCTTTGAGCACTTAGATCCCTTCTCAGTAGCTCACCCTTAATCTCACGTGCAGGCAAAAAGGCTTTGCAAATGATAAATGCCCTCCCAAGCCCAAGATGAGCGTCAAAGGCTGACAGGGAGACTCCTAAGAATGTAAGCTCCTTGAGGGCAGAGATTGTTTCATTTCTGTTTTTTCATCCCCCTCACCAAGTACAGTGCCTTAATAAATGGACTTAATAAATGCCTGTTGATTGAACAAAGTGTTATAAAAATGTGAATTATTGTCATGGTTTTTATTTTGGGATCACTGTATCTATGAGTTCATTGATTTCTGTTGTTTAGGGACTTCTCACAGGAGGAAGTTCCCTCTATGAGTGCAAGTTTGCACATTATTTGCTGCTTACAGTCTTCAAGAGTTGTCCAGAGCACTAAGACTTGGAATTAGTAACTGGACCAGAGTCACATGGTTCATCCTCAAAGTTACAAGCAGCCAATAATCAGGGACACACAATTGTTCTTATTGTAGAAAAATCTCTCATCTTATTTTGTTCATTTGGGTTCAGACAGAAACAGTCTTGGGACAAGCCACTCTCCTGCTATTATTCTGTTATAGTTAATATTCTGTGGACTATTGCACAGGTAGAGAAAATAACTGCTTGTCACCATTGAATGAAAGTTATGAGGGTACAAGCTTGTCCTCTGTGGGCTCTCTGAAATCGTCATCTATCCAACCCAGCAGCAGACAGGCTTACAGAGATGTCAAGTACCTCACCCACATGACTGCGATTCCTTCTGCTAAGATTCTACAGCTTGAAAGTTTGGGGGTCCATGAAGTTTGGATGTTAAGGGTATTTTAGAGGGTGATGTCTATTTAAAAGGTTGATTGTGCTTAAGATTTTATGGATCAATGCTATGTCCTGGCAATTATGGGCAACAATTTGGTCTGTTGAAGTACAGAATATTGCTTGAGTTCTTCAGAAAATGTTGAATATTTGTGGTATGAGGGATTTGTCACTTATCAGTCAATGAAAGAGAGTGAGCCTCTGATGTAAAATTCTATCCACAATGACATGTCTTGCTAGGTAGTCAGAGGGTGATAAATTTTTGCAGTCTATCATGAAACATTCTATCATTTCCTTGCATAATCTATACTGATGATCTAATTTAGATTCTTCCCTTATTTTTTCCTTCTCCTCCTCTTTTTCCTTTCTCCTTTCTTTTTCCCTTCCTCCCTCCTTCTCTCCCTTCCTTCCTTTCTTCCTTTCTTTCTCTCTCTTTCTCTTTCTCCTCCTCCTCCTCCTCCTCCTCCTCCTCCTCCTTCTCCTCCTCCTCCTCCTTTCCTTGTCCTCCTCCTCCATCCTTCTCTTCTTCCTCTTCCTTCTCTTCTTTCTACTCTTCCTTTCTCTTTCTCCTCCTCTTCCTTCTCCACTTCATCCTCCCTCCAATTTGTAATACATTCTCCTTGTTGGAGAAGACACCAAGAAATAGGAGATCTATCAGTCTGCCCTCTCCTCTTCATCTGTTAATGTTAGATCACTTTCCGTGATCAGTGATTTCCCCTGTTTCTTGTTTCCAAGATGGGTCTGCCTGCTGAATGGACTTCTTGTAGCCTGGCACTACCTGGGGCTGGGACTTGGATGCAGTTTCTACTTTTGGCCCAGGTTTTTTCCCCTGTACTTGGCTGAGTGAGGGGATTCAGCATCTCTTCACCTCTGTCTCAAATTCACTGCTTTCAACTCTTTCTTTATCTATATCCAGTTACACTGGAGGTGGGGATTGAAATATTATTACAATCAGATGAATGTTCCATTTACATTATAGTACAATACAACCACTATATATGGCATCCAGAGCCCTTTGCTTAGCACATTACAATAGAAGGTAAGTTCCTTCAGGGCAAGGACTCTCCCCTTTGGTTTTCTATTCCCAGATACTGGCACATAAGATCATAGATTTAAAACTGGAAGGAACCATTGAGTCTAACCCCTATATTTTACAGATGTAGAAACTGAGGCAAACAGGGTTAAGTTACTTGCCCAGAGTCATACAGCTAGTAAGCATCTGAGGCAAGTATCTCATTCTGTTTTCTCTGAACCACCTAGAAGTCTGGTTGCTCATTTTTTGGGTCAGTGGGCTCAGACCTGTCATTTCATTGCTGTAGGAAACTTGAAACTCCCTCTACCAATGCAGTTTTGCCCCTGCTCTGAAACAGCATTGCCTAGGGCACTGAGAGGTTATAAATGACTTACTCAGGGTCACACAATCAGTCTGTGTCAGAGGCAGGGCTTGGACCCAGATCTTTCTGACTCTAAGACTGGCCTTCTATCACATGATTTTGCACATAGATAACACTTGGAGTTAGATGAGATTGGATTAGATTGGGAAGATACAAAATTTAGATAATCAATTAATGGATCATTAGGTATTTATTAAATGCCTACTATGTGCCAGGCACTGGGCCATGTACTAGTACAGAGAATGAAACAATCTCTACCCACAGGGAACTTACCTTTTAATGGAAGAGACAATAAGGAGATAGATAGGCAGATAGACAGATAGATAGATAGATATGTAAATATAGGTATAGATATATAGGCATAGATACAGATATATAGAGAGATAAATAGATATGAATATATCATACATATAAAGTGAATAAACACAAATATATACAAAGTTATTTGGAGGGGAGGACACTTGCATTTGGGGGAATCAGGGGAGACTTCATACAGAAGATGGTTTTTGAACTGTTTCTCAAGGGAAAAAAAGGGGGCTGACTCTACAAGGCAGCCATAAGTGGAGAGGGCACTCCAGACATGGGAACTGGACAATGCAAAGGCATGGAAAGGGGAAATGGAGTCTTGTATATGAGAAAAAAAGGGTAGATCAGTGTGGCCTGATCTCAGAGTAATACCCTATAAGGTGGGAAAGGTAAATTCTGGACTTGTTGTATAGGGCTTCAAGAGCTAAATAATGGAAGTTACATATTATCTTAGAAGCAATAAGAAGCCATTAGAATTGATTGTGTTGGGGGACCACATTATTAGATCTGTCCTTAAGGAAAATTACTCTGGCAGCAGTGTTGGGCATAGAATAGATTAGGGAGAGGCTTGAGGCAAGGGCATCAGTTAGGAGGCTGTTTCAATAACCTAGGTGAGAGATGATGAGGGGGCATGAACCAAGATGGCAGCTGTGAGGGAAGAGAAGGTCTGATGTGTGAAACATTGTGAGGGCAGAAACAGAGAGATTCAATTGTTAATTGAACATGTGGGGTGAGGGTGAGTAAGGAGTGCAGGATAACCGCTAGGTTATGAATCTGGGACACAGGTATGATGGTGATTCCTTCAATAGAAACAGGGAAGTTTGGAAGAGGGGAAGGTTTAGGGGAAAAGACGATGAGTTCAGTTTGGCAAATGTTGAGTTTTAGATTTCTCAATCGATGACGTCTGATTGAAGCTCAGGGGAGACACTGGCATTGGATAGATAGATGATAGATAGATAGATAGATAGATAGATAGATAGATAGATAGATAGATGAACAGGGGATAGAATAGATGGATGAGAGTTAAATAGAGATGGTAGCTAGATAGCTAGTTAGATAGATAGATGAATGGATAATGGATAGATAGAGATGGTAGATAGATAGATAGATAGATAGATAGATAGATAGATAGATAGATAGATGGATGGATGGATAGATAGAACAGATAGATGAGAGATAAAGATGGTAGATAGAATAAATGGATGAAGGATAGAGATGATAGATAAACAGATATGATAGGATAGATGATGACTAGATAAGAGATGGTAGATAGATAGATGATAGATATAGATAGGTATAGAGATAGATAGATATACATATAAATATAGATAGATAGGATATATAGATATAGATATAATTAGAGGAAATGATGCAGATGATAAGCCAGCAAATGAGGCTGAGCAACAGTAAGAGAGGTAGGGGGAGAAGTGGGAGAGAGTACTCCCTCAAAAAACCAGACAGGGAAATACTGTTGTTGTTCATTTGTTTCAGTTGTGTCTGACTCTTTGTGACCCCATTTGGGGTTTTCTTGGCAGATATACTGGAGTGGTTTGCATTTCCTTCTCCAAATCATTTTACAGATAAGGAAACTGAGGCAAAGAGGGTGAAGTGACTTGTCCAGGGTCACACAGCTAGTATGTGTCTGAGGCTGGATTTGAACTCAGGAAGATGAGTCTTCCTGATTCCAAGCCCTGTGCTCTATCCACTATGGTGCCACCTACTGCCCAGAGAGGTGAGTATCCACCATGTTTAATGCAGCAGAGAGATTGAGGAGTGTTAGGACTGAGAAAAGACCATTAGATTTAGCAAGTAAGATCATTAGTAACTTCAGAGAAAGCAATTTCAGCTGTATGATGAGGTTAGAAGCATGAGTACATGGGACCTTGGACAAGTCCCTTCACTGCCACTGAGCCTCAACTTCCTCAGCAGGAAAATGAAGAGATTGAGTGATATGTCTCTTGCTCTAAATATATCATCTCTTAACCTCCCTTGTCTTCAGCTCCCTTCTCTATAAAATGACAGAATTGGACTAGATGGCCTCTGAGTCCCCTTCCAACTCCATATCCACAGTCATTTCACCTTCCTGGGCCTCAGTTTCCTTCTCTGAACAATGAAGGGAGTGCACTAAATGTTCTCTTATCCTAGGGTCTGTGGATAGAGCACCAGGCCTGTAGTCAAGGAGACCTGAGTTCAAAACCAGCCTCAGACACTTACTAGCTGTGTGACCCTGGGCAAAGGATTGGCTGCTATCTGCCTCAGTTTCCTCAACTATAAAATGGGGATCATTATAGCTCCCGCCCTCCATGGTTATTGTGAGGATCAAATGAGATCATATCTTTAAAGCACTCAGCACAGAGGCTGGCACATAGCAGGTGCTTAATAAATGATTGTTCCCTTCCTCCTGATTCTAGGTTTAAGGTTAGACCAGCGGCATGTTATGAAAGGCCAACATTCCCAAGAATGGCTCACTAAGTCCCTGCTTCCAAAATGCTGGAGCTGGGCTAACCCAGTGGCTGTTGTTTCTTCTCTTGCCCTTCCTTGCTGCCCCGGCGGGGTTTCAGGTAGCAGGCCTGGTTTTTATGTGAATAATGTGCAGGCCTAAGCCTGTTAGCCACGCTGGGCTCCATGGTGCGCCATAAATCATGGGCTGGTTTTATTATGAATAATCCAATCCAGCTGACGCGCTGGATGTGCTGAGGAAAAGGAGGAAGACAAGGCCTGAGTCTTGCTGGGGCTTTGCCCCCAAACAATGAGTTGATGGCTGGAGTATTTTTGAAAATCCCTTTTTAATGCTAGCATATATTGTTTTCAGTGAATGGAAAGTTGTCTGGCACGTTAGAAGTGTCAGAGGATATGGTGGAAGTCAGTTACTATATGAGCTGTTCTGTAGATGGCTTGTGCTGTGCCTGCATAGCCCACATTGATCTCATCTTACTTTTTTATCTAAGGTCCAGGAGCAAGTGTTTTAGGCTTGGGGTTGAAGGACTCAGGTTTACTTTCTTTCACTTACTAGCTGTGGGATATTAGGTCATCTCACCACTGAGCCTCTTTGTAAGATCAGGAGAATAGAATGGAAAACTTGTAGGGTCTCTCCCAGTTCTAAACATATAATCCTATAATCCTAATGGTATTGGAGATGTTGGCTTTTTGGTGAAGTCAAGGCTAGGCTGACTGACCTCCAGGGTCCCTTCCAGATCTAAACCTAGGCTTCCATAATCCTACTGTTTAAGGCGATTGTTGGCTTCTCGGTCAAGTCAAGGCTGGACTAAGATGGTCTCTGAGCTCTCTCCCAGCTCTAAACCTATGGTCCTATAATTCTAAAATTACTGAGGTTGTTGAAGTGGAGATTCTTGGTCAGCCAAGGGTTGCAATAGTAGGCCTCCAAGGTCCCTTCCAACCGCAAGATGCTGTGATTCTGTAATACCACCATGTATCTGTGAACAGAGAATCCTCGAATCCCAGAACCTGAGAGCTAGAAGGATCTCCAGTGGCCATTAAGTCCAGCCCATGCCTGGAAAACAATTCCCTTGACAACATTCCCAACAAATGGCCCTCCAGCCTCTGCTTGAAGGCCTCCAGTGAAGGGGAGCTTGTTACCTCTTGAGATGGTTCATCCTATCTTTGGACAGCTTTCATCTACAGGAAATTTTTTTCCTCATACCTAGCTTAAATTTTATTTTTTGCACTGTCCCAGTATTATTACTGCTTCTATACTCTAGGGCCAAACAGAATAAGTCAAAATATGTTTTCCAAGTGACAACCTTTCAAATATATGAAGGTCACCATCATTTCCCCCAAGTTTTCTCTGGGCTAAACATCTCCAGTTTCTTCATCTGTTCCTCACATATCATGAAGTCAAGGCCCTTTCCCATCTTTTCACCCTCTTCTTGACATTTCTCAGTTATCATAACTTGTTAGATTTGGAGTTAGAAGGACCTCAGACATTATCTATTCCAATCCCCACATTTTACAGATGAGGAAATGGAGACCCAGAAAGGAAAAGTGCAGCAGGCTAAGATCACACAGCTGTTGTCATTGTTTGTCCTTTGTTTCTGAAGAGTACCAGTGACATAATAGCATGATGTCTTTACTTGTGGGTGAATTAGATTTAAGGGAGGCAATGTTGTGCAAAGTCAACAGCCTCACTCTCTCTTCCAGAATCATTGAAGTCCAGGCCTGGGTGCAGGGAATGACCTTAGTGTCTTTGATGTCTAACCCTGCTCTAAACACCCCACAGTGCCTGCTTTAGCCGCCTTCATGGCCATCGAACAAATTCTTCTCATCTGCCCATTCAACCAAGGGAAAGTCTTCATATGCTTGGGTTAGACACCTCCCTGACTCATTGACGTGTTTGAGGACTGTTGGTTACCCTCAGACTGTTTAGCCCATCTGCCAAGACGGTTTACCATGCTGTGGCCACTGGAAATGCTGTTTGGTTGGCTGTTGTCCTTCCTTCTGGAAGAGGACCAAGATGGCATCACTGTGCTAGTGTCAAGTTACAGTGTGTCCAACTGATTCCAAATGAGCTTGGAATGTTCTACTACAAGTCAGCACAAATAGTCCACGTGAACATTTGGGGTGGATTCTCTAAATCTGTGCATCTCATGTTTCTTTTAAGTGCTTGTAGAGCCCAGCACCTTCTCTGATGTGAGCACGCCATGCTTGGTGGTCCTGTGCTTGTGTCTCCCATGTCACAATCAATTCCAAAGTGTTTAAGAGAGACCTGGAGGGTGTCCTTGTATTGCTTCTTCTGACCTCCATGTGAGCACTTGCCCTGTGTGAGTTCTCCATAAAATAGTAGTTTAAGCAAGTGTACATTGGGTATTCGAACAACGTGGCCAGCCCATCGTAACTGAATGCCAGGTAGACACCAAAGGTGGATGAGCAGTCCTCACATCAGAGGTACTGGTCCTTGAACTGACTTGCCCAAAATCACACAGTTAGTAAAGGGCAGAAGTGGCATTTGAACTCAGATCTACATGACTCCGAGTTACTCTATCCAATCTGTCTCTTTGTCCTTCCTAAACCATGACACCTAAAGTTGAATATAGACTCCAGAGGTAGCCCACTGACTGATCAGGGCAGTACATGATCCTCTTACCTTCTGATTATAACACCAATAATGAATGAGTGATAAAGACTTGACCTGTAATTTCACCTGTAGAGGGGACTCCCAGGTGACTAAACTCCCTTTGCCAACAAGTCAGCTATGTGACTGAAACTTAGTGGATTAGAGTAGTAGTTCTCAAAATTTATGGTCTCAGGGACACTTCACACTCTTAAAAATGACTAGGGATGCCCCAAAGAGCTGTTTTGTGTGTGAGGGTTAAGTCTATTGATATTTACTGGATTAGAAATTTAAGGTCTTAATAATATTATGAAAATCGTTTTGATCTCATGGCTCCTCTCCAAGAGTTTTAGGCCCCTCAGGAGGCCCTGGCCACACTTGGGTAACTCCTGACCTAGAGCACTGAAGGGCTGAGTCTCTTACCCAAGGTCACACAGCCAGCACTAACCACAGGTAAGATTGAATCCAGTTTTTCCTTGTGCTGAAGCCACTTCCCTATGGATCATACCATGTTGCCTTTAGAGTAAAGATTCTTAACTTGAAATCTGGAAATTGTTTTAAAAATATTTTGATACCTATTTCAATATAGTTGGTTTCCTTTGAAATCTTGTGTATTTTATTTTATAAATTTAAAAACCTTATCTTGAGAAGGAGTTCATAGGCTTCACCAGGGTCCCTGACATAATAAAGGCTCTCGACAATAATCATACCACTTTTAAATGGGAAAATAATCGTTTTTTAAAAGCATTTGGGCAGCCTGGGCTGCTCTGGATGTGCCTAAGTGACCTTGTCTTCTTTTTAGTGTTACCCAGGGTCTTCAGTCCTTCAAGCTGCCACTAGTTAAGTCCTAAGCCTGTGGATGCTCAAGCTGCAGACTTTCCCCTCCCACACAGAACCCAGTTTCAGCCTGCCCTCCCAGGGCCTTGGAACCCCCAGGCCATGGACACTAGTACTGCCTCTGAGTGGGTACCCTGGTTGGTACAAAGAAACTATGCAACCTCTGAAATGTCAGGTCCTGTAAATACTCCCCAGCAGGAGGGGAGAGGGGCAGAAAGCATGCCAAGAACCCATCTCACCAACCTCTCCAGTGTTTTCTGTTTGCTTCCCAGGGATCTCAGTGGCCTGGGTTGCTCCATGGATGGCTTCTAGCTTTCTGGATGTGACAGATCCTCTGATTCACTCAGACAGAGGGAATATGTAGTCGTGGAACCTCGGCTCCTTGCTCAAAGGATGTCACCTCTAATTGACATCATGTCTAAAGGGGGAGCCATTAAGGCCCTGGCCAGTTCTTTGGGTCCAGGCTTGGGCTCCAGGCAAATGGTGGGGAGAGAAGAAGAGGAGAGGGGCCAGAGAAAGGCAAATCAGGATCAGAAAATAGGCAAGGATAGTGAGAGAGGGGAGGAAAGGGATGAGGAAGGAGAGAACAAGGAAAACAAAGATGGAGACCAGTGACCTCCAGTGAAAAACAGGGAAACAGAAGGAAAGCAGAGAGGAAAGGAAAGGGAGGGAGGGAGGGAGAAAAGAGGAGAAAGAAAGAGACAGAGAGGAGAGACAGAGAGAGACAGAGAGACAGAGAGAGAAAAGACAGAGACAGACAGACAAATAGACAGACAAAGACAATGTGGAGTGGAGAGACAAAGAAAGAAAAGAGAGAGATAGAGACAGAGACAGAGAGAGACACAAGGACAGAGACAGAGATGACAGACAAGAAAGAGAGAAGAGAGAAAGAGACAGAGAGGAGAGAGGGGGGTAGGGGGGAGGGGGGAGAGAGAGAAGAGAGAAAGAGACAGAGAGGAGAGAGAGGGGGAGGGGGAGGGGGAGAGAGAGAGAGAGAGAGAGAGAGAGAGAAGAGAGAGAGAGAGAGAGAGAGAGAGAGAGAGAGAGAGAGAGAAGGAGGAGGACAGGAAAGGAGAGAGGAAGAGAAGGAGCTAAGAGAGAGAGGGGAGAGAGAGACAGGCTGAAAAGAAGCTGAAAATATTATTGAATAAGGGGTCAAAGCTGCGAGATCTCAGGAAAACCCAAAAGAGGGGTGAGGAGGAGAAAGAGAGAAAACCCCCCAACACCAATGCATTCCATCCCAGGGTGTGGAGAAGCCACCATCAATTAGGACAGGATCACACATCTCAGAAAATGCAGCCTGCTAGAGTGGGGAACGGGCCCCTCTCAGAGGCAGAAAGACCCTGCTTCCAATCCCCCCTCAGGTAGGTGGTCACTGGTAGTGGGGGGACATAGGTAAATTACTCCATCTCTTTGAGCTTGGGTGACCCTCTCTACTAAGTTCTAACTGGACTGTGGTGTGGGTTTCCACACTGAGGCCAGGGAATACTCTTCCTTGCTGTGTTAATATAGTGACCCCACCTTTCGCAAGTTGTCCTGGTGGGGATTAAGTTCTAGGCCCCAAGGAATTTAAGCTTTTAGAAGCTTGTCCATCTAGATTAAAAAGGGACCTTAGAGAGGTCATTTTGCCTGGGCCCCTGTTTACTAGATAAGGAGTCTGAGACCTAGAGGGATGAAGTCATTTGCTTAAGGTCTCACATAGAAAACATCAGAGGTAGGCTTTGAGCCCAGGCTTCTGTCTCCAGACTCAAGGTCATTTCCGCCATGCCAAGATGCCTCACTCATGGTGAAGAGACCAAAATGATAACACTGAACAGTCTCCATTAGAGACAAAGGAAAGAAATTGGGAAATCTTTATTTACTGACTATCTGCACACTGTCTCTCCAAATAGCAGTTTTGTTTTGTTTTGTTTTGCAAGGCATTTGGGGTTAAGTGACTTCCCCAGGGTCACACAGCTAGTGAGTATCATGTGTCTGAGGCCAAATTTGAACTCAGCTCTTCCTGACTCCAGGGCCAGTGCTCTATCCATTGTGCCATCTAGCTGCTTCCCAAATAGCATTTTTGAGGGTAAATTCTTTCAATATCATGGGATCTTGGAGGTGAGAGAGACTTCTGGGCCAGCTGGTATGGGCTGGACCTGACCCAGAATTCTCTCGGCCATCCCAGTGCTTACCTAGCCTTCATTTAAAGGCCTTCATGAAAGGGCCAATTCAATACTTGTTAAGACAGCCCAATCCTCTTTCAATGGCTCTAATTGCTAGGAAATGCTTCCTTACATGGCGTCAAAATGAGCTTTTCTTGTTCTTCCTTGTTCTTCCCTGGGTGGCAAGCACAGCAGGTCTAATCTTTTGGGGGCATGATGGGGGAAGGGAAGGGAAAAAACATTTATATAACACAGTTCCAGGCACTGTGCTAAATGACTTTACCAAAAAGTGTCTCATTTGATCTCAACAACAACCCTGAAGGGTAGGTTCTATTTTTATCCTTATATTACAGATAGGGAAACTGAGGCAAACAGATTACTCAGGGTCATTTGGCTAGGAAGTGTCAGAGGTCAGATTTGAACTCAGGTCTTCTAGACTGCAGGCCTGCTGCTCTATCTATTGTGCAACCTAGCTGTCTAAAGATTAAATCTGTGTTTTAAGAATATCAACAGATTGCATGCCATCTTGGGAAGGGAGGTAGGGAGGGAGAGGGAGAAAATTTTAAAACTCAAAAGCTTATGGAAGTGACTGCTGATAATTCAAAATAAATTAAGTAATAAAACCAAAACAAAACAAAACAAGAATATCAACTTAGCCGCAGTGTATAGATAGGAGTGACTGGAGAGAGAAGAGAAGGAAAATCAATGGAAGATCATTGAAAGAGCTTAGACAAGAGATAGGCTTGGTGAGTGGATAACAGAGGGTCATATCTTCCAAGGTTCCTCTCTGCTCTAAACAGTTATTTATACAAGTATCATAGAATCACAGATTTAAAACTGGAAGAGACCTGGAAAGACATTCAGTCCCACCCCTTCATTTTACAGATGAGGAAACAGAGGCTGAAAGAGGGTGATCTGTCCAGGGTCACACCACTTAGTGTCTGAGGCAAGATTTGAATTCAGGTCTTCCTGATTCCTAAATCCATCAGCATGGTATCATCATAGCCTGCTGGACCACCTGGCTGCTCAAATGCCTTATTTTCCACAGCCCATCTGACTGCTTGAGGATAGCTTTGCCTTTGTTTACCTGGATGAATCATAGATCTGGGTGAAAAGACCCTTTTGGCCCCTGAGTGGTGTGGCCTTCTGGGGTCATGGATCTGCTCTAGGGAGGACACTCAGAATGTTCTTCTGTCTCCTCCCCCTAAACGAAAATGAAACCCTGACCCAACCAGGATTATTAAGCCTCCAGAGTTTATGGGGGGATGGGGGAGGGGGTGATGCCGAATCTGAGCACTTGGGGCTTATCATTATCTTCTCGATTAGAGCGATGCCTAGGAAAGAGAAGAGAGAACAGAGAACGAGGGGGTTTGGAGATGGAGGGGAGGGGAAGAGAAGAAGTCTGGGGCCAGTGCTGTCCTCTTCCTCTTGACCGCTTGAGTCTGGATCCCCCTGCAGAGAAGCAAGTCGGGTGCTGAGACCTTAAGATCGAAGGTAGACGGCTAACGAAAAGACCGGGCTCAGCCCCTGACGGGCTCTGGCATCAGCGGGGCCTCTCTGGGCCCAGGGTTTAGGGCTCAGAGTAATTGTGATTTACACCGCTTGCCCCTTTGGTGGCAAAATGGTTTTGATTAAGCGCATACCAGGTTTATTAAGTCTTGCCTAAGCCCGGCTGGGGGATTGGTCGGGATGTCAACAAAGGGAGCAGATTTACACATCTCCCTATAGAACTCATTGAATGTTTCAGGGATTTACTGACCTTCAATTAGAACTGTTAAGTACTGTTTACACCATCTCTAATTCAAGCAAGGCCCAGGGACCCATGACTCCTTCGCCTTCATTAGAGAAGGGCAACCTTAGAAAAGAATCTTTACTGATTCAGGGGAGCCTTATGCTCTCAGAGAATGCTCTAAGGGAATGGCATTGGCCATTTGAAAGGCTGAGTGTTGTCTCCGATGCTGCGGAGCTAAAAGAGAAAAAAATAAGACACATCTACTTTGGGATTTGATTTTTGTCAAAAAGTCAAAGGGGAAATTGTATCATATTGGGAGCAAGCATTTATTAAGCACTGACTGTGTATCAGGCTTTGTGCCAAGTACTAGGGATTCAAAGGAAGGCTTCCCTCAAGGAGCTTACACCCTAATGGGGTAGACAATATACAAAAAAAAAAAACTTGGTGCATACAAGATATATACAGAGGTCATCTGAAAGCTGCAGTGGGATGACTGAGAAAGGTCTCCTGCAGAAGGTGGTATTTGAGCTGAGTTTCAAATAAGCCAGGAAAGTAGAGGCAGAGGAAAGGAGGAAGAACGTTCCAGACATGAGGGCACAGACAATTAAAGGCACAGAGGTAGAAGATAGGATAGCGTAGCTATACTGTAGAGTCTGTGGGAGAGAGTAAAGTGTAAGGCAACTGGACTTGAAGGGGCTAGTTTGTAAAGATTGTGAAATGCCAGGGGGTTTTATATTCGATCCTAGAAGTAATGGGGGTTGATGGAGTTTTTTGAGTAAAGGAATGACATGGGCAGACCTATGATTTAGAAAAATCACTTAGATACCTAGCAAAGGATAGACAGTAGTGGGGAGAGACTGGACAGAGAGTATTAAAAGACTATGGGCAGCTAGGGGGCGCCACAGTTCACAGAGCAACATGCTTGGAGTCAGGATGACTCATTTCCCTGAGTTCAAGACTGGCTTCAGGCACTTAATATCTGTGTGACCCTGGGCAAGTCACTTAACCCTGGCTGCCTCAGTTTCCTCATCTGTCAAATGAGCTGGAGAGGGAAACAGCAAATCACTCTAGGACCTTTGCCAAGAAAACCCCAAAATGGGGTCATAAAGAGTGAGACATGACTGAAACAACTGAACAACCACAATGTCAATACTTGGGACAAATAGTATGAAACATGTCCTCAGATTGACTTTTAAAGAAAAATTCAGGTGGGAAGGAAAAGACTCTGGGAACCAGTAGTGGGAGGAGTTGGGTAAGACCAGATGGAAATGAGCTCAGTGGGGGTAGGAGGAGGAAAACCCTTGGAGAAAGATTGCTATGCAGTGGCTTCCTTATTTTAACTAATTAATCATGCTAACTAGACACTTTCATTGTTGTTATGTCGTTTCAGTTATGTCTGACTCTTTGCGACCCCATTTTGAAGTTTTCTTGGCAAAGACCCTGGAGTGATTTGCCATTTCCTTTTCCAGATCATTTTACAGATGAGGAAACTGAGGCAAACAGGATGAAGTGACTAGCCCAGGTTCACACAACTAGGAAGTGTCTGAGGTCAGATTTGAACTCAGGAAGATGAGTCTTCCTGATTCCAAGCCCACTGTTCTACTCACCATGCCACCTTGCTGCCCTAACTGGACACTAAGCTATAAGAAATGTAAATGCTATCGTCACCCTCTAAATGATGGCACCCTGGAACAAAACCCCTGGTCATTAAGCTCCACTTACAACTGTGCCTCTGATTAAGTAGTGCAGGGAGAAGTGAGAAAGTTGGAGAGGAGCCAGTGTGAGGATACAGAGAAGGACCTTGCATTTCTTGTGTTCTAGGGATTCACATCTCTGGAGCTTCGTCCTCTTGGCTTCTTTGCATCAGAATGACTTTTCAAGGTCTGGTGCAATGATCACTTGAGGAAATATTTGCTTCAATGGATGATATGCAAGATTTGCTAATCCTGGGACCAACACCAAGGAGGGATCAGCTATTGAAATGGGCATCTCTGCCCATAGGGGCTCACAGCAGCTAATTGGACAATGCATGAAAATCCATGTGTGTAGGAGAGGAAGAAGAGTACATTGGGGTTTCCCCCTAGTTAATGCCAAGGGCTTCCTTTTATCCTAGAGTTTCATAGATGCTTGGACTTTTTATAACCAACAGATAATCTCTGAGGCATTCTCACCACCAGGTTTCCTGTTCTCCCCTTGGTTCAGTTCAAATTCCAGCTTCCCCCTTAGGCCCTTGGTGGGCAACACCACCTTTCGATGTTGAGATTTAGATGCCTCTGGTTCTTATATCTGCTAATCTCTTGAGTGATCAGTGCAGCACTGGATTGAGCATGCAGTCTTTGACTGGGAGGAAAATACAGATGAAATGTCAAGAGTAAAGAGCCAGGTCCAGAAGCGGCTGAAAAAGGGGATGCAGATGCCATGGAGTGCAAGTCTCCATTTTATGGATGAGAAAATGGAGGCTTGTAGAGGAGAAAAGGTCCAACAGCTAGTGAGTGTCATAGGTAGGATTCAAGCCCTGGTCTTCCCGACTGCAGGACAAACACTTTCTCCACTAGAACACAGGATAATTGCTTGCAAGTTTTATGCTTCTCAAAGGGCTGGAGATGAAGATATGGATGCACATAGATGTGTATGTATATGTATGTGTATGTATATATACATGCATTTATCCATGAAGCAAAGAATAGAGATCATGGGGGAAAATTTTTATTTCAAAATAAAATTATATCTTTGCATCAATTTGATGCACCTGGTGTTAATATTTACTGAATGAATGAAATAAGTTTGTTGAATGACTGAATTGAACTGTAGCTCTAACTCTAGGATCCTGTAATATGATGACTCTGAGGATCTTTAGCTTACCACTTTTTTCCCTGCCCTAAGAACATAGTTAAAGCACATACACACACACATGCACACATACTCTTGCACTCACACAATACACAGATACACAAAAACACGTACACATTCACACAACTCATGCACAGATACACATACACTGAGCATATACACATTCACACCCACTTACATACACTCATGTGCTCATACACATACTCATATATTCACACACAGTACACATATACTCACACATACATACACTCACATGTGTATACATGTACATACTCACAATATACACACACAAATGCGCACTTACATGTACACACACTTTTGCACATTCATACACACATACACATGCACATACATGCATGTGATCACACCTATACACACATTCACAAACACATACAGGCATATATATACACATGCACACACATATACTCCCATGTACACATATATGCATACACTCATACATGTACACACATTCACAGACACACACTCACACATACACTCAAACACACATCATACATACACACATACATACACACGTATACTCACATGTATACATACATACATGCTCATACACATACACACTCACACATATTCATATACACAACTCATACATCTATACACACATCTATACACACATTCTTACATATATACACATATTCACACATATACACACATTCACAGACACATACACACATATGCATAAACACATGCATACATAAATGCACATACACAGGGGCAGCTAGGTCGCACAGTGGATAGAGAATTGAATTTGGAGGCAGGAGGACCTGAGTTCAGATCTGAACTCAGACACATAACACTTACTAGCTGTGTGACCTTAGGCAAGTCACTTAACCCCATTGCCTAGACAAAAAGAAAAACAGAAAAGAAAAGAAATAGAAAGTATATACACATACTCACACATAAACATACACACCCATATATATATATACATATATATACATATATATACATATATATACATATATATACATATATATACATATATATATACATATATATATATATACTTATATATGCTCATACATATTCTCACAGTCATAGACACATACAAACACATGCACACACACACACACACACACACACACACACACACACACACACACAGTCACATAACCCAAACTCACTTGAATTCCATTTCAGGGTCCCTTGGAGATTTGAAGTGTTCTCCTTCCATTCTGTCTGGCCAAAAGCTGAAAATATCAACCAGCTCTTATCAGCCTTTCTGTCTATTAACAGCATGTCCCGAGGAAAGCCCTCTTTTTTTTTTTTTTAGTTTGGGTCAGAGAAGACAAATAAAAATAATTCTGAGGTTATCTGAACACTGACATTCCGTACAATAGCAATGCAGACAGCTTCCAAATTTAAAACTCTGATGGAGGAAGTGGGTTACAATGGGAGAGACCTCTGGCCCCACCGAGTCAGAATGGTTTCCTGGATGTGGGGATATCATGGTCCGGAGCCAAGAATTTCAGCAGTTTGAGTACAAGATGTGGTCAAGTTAGAACACAATGTGGAAGCTTCTGGAGACAAATCTCTCTCTCTCTCTCTCTCTCTCTCTCTCTCTCTCTCTCTCTCTCTGGTTTAAAAGGACGCCTTTCCGAGGGCCTGGATGTCTGTAGGTGTCAGGTCAATACTAGTTTTATTGCTCGGCCAAAGCACTTGTTTTTTTTTTCCCCTTTGGCCAATGATTCTGGGTCTCACAGTCACAGGATCTCAAAGCTGGAAGGACCCTCAGAGGTCACCTAGTCTGGGCTGTACTTGACTGAGAAGCCCCTCTCCACACAGGAGCAATCAGGCAGGAACACATTGACTACATGCCTACACGTGCCAAGCACACTGTTCTCGGAGCTGGGGATACAAAAACAAAACAGAACATTCCTTTCCCATGATGATGATGGTGATGGTAATGACAAAAATAACACCACAAATATGCATGTGTATATATGTATTTGTATGTGCGTATATATCTGTGTGTATAATTATTTATGTATGTGCATATATGTGCGTATATGATGTGTATATCTCTCTGTGTGTATATATATGCATATATCTGTATGTATAATTATTTACCTGTGTGTGTATAATTACTTATGCATATGCATATATGTGTGTATATGTATGTGTGTATATCTCTCTGTGTATAATTATTTATGTGTGTATATATCTCTGTGTATAGTTATTTATCTGTGTGTATATATGTATGTGCATATATATCTGTGTGTATAATTATTTATGTACGTGTGTATATGATGTGTGTATATAATTATTTATGTGTGTATATAGGTGCATATATCTGTATATATAATTATTTACCTGTGTGCATATAATTACTTATGCGTGTGTATATATGTGTGCATATGTATGTGTGTATATCTCTTTGTGTATAATTATTTATGTGTGTATATGTGTGTATAATTATTTATGTACGTGCATATGTGTGTATATGTATGTATGTACATATTGTGTGTAATTGTTTGCGTGCATATATGTGTATGTGTATGTATGTGTGTATACTTATTTATATGCATGCATATATGTGTATATATGTGTGTATATCTGTGTGCGCATAATTATTTGTGTGCTTATATGTGTGTATATGTATGTGTATGTATGTATATGCATGTGCACACATATCTCTGTGTATATTTATGTGTGCACATATATGTGTATATATGTATATTTATTTATCTGTGTGCATATGTGTATATGTCTGTATGCATAATTAATGTGTGTGCATATATGTATTGTGTATATATCTGTGTACATATGTGTGTGAATACATATGTGCGTATACTTATTTATCTGTATGCATATGTGTGTACATATTTGTATGTGCATATATATCTGTGTGTGTATAATTATTTATGTGTGTATATGTGTATATATGTGTGTGAAATTATTTATCTGTATGCATATAATTATTTATGCGTGTGCATATATGCGTGCATGTATGTATGTGTGTATATATCTGTGTGTATAAGTATTTATCTGTGTGCATATCTCTGTGTATATAATTATCTGTGTGCATGTATGTGTATGTATATGTATGTGTATAATTATTTATCTGTGTACTTATATGTGTGTATATGTATGTGTATGCATATATATGTATGTGCATGTATATCTGTGTGTATATTTATCTGTATGAATATATATGTGTGTATTTGTGTGCACACATATGTGTGTATATGTGTATGTTTATCTATGTGCATATATGCATGTGTGTATAATTAATGTGTGTGCATATATGTATTGTGTATATATCTGTGTGCATATAATTATGTGTGTATACACATGTATATGTGTGAATATACACCTATACATGCATGTATGTATATATCACTTGAACATTTACAGAGTTCTTTACATAGGTTACTCATGCGATCCTTGCAACAACCTTGGGAGGTAGGTGCTATTATTATCCCAATTTTACAGATGAGGAAACTGAGGCAGACACAGCAGTGACTTAGGCAGGGTCACCTGGCTAGTAATCAGGATTCAAATTCAGGTCTTCTTGGATCCAGGTCCAGTCCCCTACCCACTGGGGCACCTAGCTCACATTACTAACCTGCTCACTTAGTATCTGCTTCTATTTTAATGGAGAGTGACAACCCCCAAAGGCGACTGCTGGCCAGGGCAGGGAGTCTGGTCCATACATTCACAAGGGAGCCTTCGGGTAGTCCATGGTCAGTCCTTGTCCGGTAGCCGTGGTAGTGTTGATAAGAATGCTGTTCCCAGAGGAAGAGTGAGAGGTGGGAGTCAGGTACAGAGATGGGCTGTATACACTAGGCTCGTGCCAGGGCAGATGCCCAGGGCTGGGCAGGTCCTGGTTCTGGGTAGATGGCTGGATGGGATGGAAAGCATAATAGCTAATGGGCTGCTGAGATCATGTGAGTTAGACAATCTCTGTGTGGCTCCCTCACTAATCTGGACAGCTCAGCCCTGGTGGCGAGCACCAAAGGGCCAGAGCTGGGGAGGCCAGAGAGAGGGGAAAGAGAAGGAATGTGGTGTCTAGAGGACTGTACTGGAGACTCACTTTTCTAGGGTGGGAGGAGGGAGGAAACAACAAAGTGGATGGTGAGTTGCCCAGGGGAGTTCTGGCTTCCTGGTGGACGGTGTGTCTTAAACTTCTCAATTTCCCTGAAAGTGACATGGGATGTATTTGGGCTAAAATGACATAAGGTTGGCCTTATAACAGGTGGTTAATAAATACTTTGTGAATGAATGAGCAGTGAGTCAATAGGCAATATTAAGTTCCTACCAGAAACTGTGCTAAGTGCTGGGGATACAAAAAGAGACAAAAGAAAGTCCCTGCCCTCAAGGAGTTTATGATCTAATAGGGAAGACAACAAACAAATATGTACAAAAATGTTATATACAGGATGAACAGGAAATAATTAACAGAGGGAGGGCATTGGAATTGAGAGGGTTGAGAGTTATGTTAGTGAGTAGCTCACAGTGGGCAAAAACCTGCTGATTTGATGACTAATAATACTCATAACCGTTGATATTTCTCTACAGATTTCGAACTTTTTAAATAAAATTTAAAACTTTCACACACATTATTTAATTTGATCCTCATCACAGCCCTATAAGGTAGGAGATTCAGGTATTATTATTCATATTTTATGGAAAACTGAGGCTCTGAGAGTTTCATGAAACAGAGGTTGCATAGAGATATATGCCTAGAATCAGGAAGACCTGACTTCAAATCCAGCCTCAGGCACGCTTACTAGCTGTGTGACCCTGGGTAGGTCATTTAATCTCTGTCTGCCTCAGTTTCCTCAATTACAAAATGGGGGTAATAAATACACCTATCTCCCAAGGTTGTTGTGAGGATCAAATGAGAAAATTTATTTAAGTTCTTAGCAAGGTACATGGGACATAGTAATCATTTAACAAATAAAGGAAGCTTCCTTCCTTCCTTCCTTCCTTCCTTCCTTCCTTCCTTCCTTCCTTCCTTCCTTCCTTCCTTCCTTCCTTCCTTCCTTCCTTCCTTCCTTCCTTCCTTCCTTCCTTCCTTTCTTCCGTCTCTCCTTCCATCACAGTTCTAGAATTGGCAGGAGCACTTTTCAGTTGTTGTTTAGGCATTTTTCAGTTGTGCCCAATTCCTCATGATCTCATTTGGGGGTTTCTTGGCAGAGATACTGGAGTGGTTTGCCATTTCTTTTTCCAGCAAATTTTATAGATAACAAAACTGAGGCAAACAGAGTTAAGTCATTTGCCCAGAGTCACACAGCTAGTAAGTGTCTGAGGGCAGATTTGAACTCCTGACTCCAGGCTCCTCACTGTGCCACTAACTGCCCCTAGGAAGGAACCTCAGAAGCCAATTAGTCCAACCTCTCATTTTACAGATGGGGAAACTGAGTCTCATAGCAATTTATAGGATCATAGGTAGAAGGGATCACAGAAACCAAGTAGTACAACCCCCTCATTTTACTAGTGAGGAGAGTGAGGTCTAGAACAATTATATGACTTAGTTCAAATGCATACATCAAAAGCAGAATTTGAACTCAGATCTTCCCACTCCAGTCATGCTATTGAGTGAATCAATCATGGCCACAATGCTAATAAGTAATGGAAGTAGGATGTCATACATCCCTTCAAACTTGGCAAGAAGCTCCTCTTTGGGTGACTTTTAGGACTCTAAGAATGGGGAGAAAGTTTGCTGTGTTTTGTAGGACTTAGCTTTGGACATCTTCCTGTAACTCAGCCTGATGGGTTTTTAGATAGTTTTGATTTTGTTTTGGGTGGTAGCCAATAGATTCACACACTAGGAAGGAGCCCAACTCTCCCAAACCCTTCAAAATGACTTTGAAAAATAATCTTCCTGAGCCTTTGTCTCGTCTACATGGGAAGAACTGAGAAATTATCCAACATTTAATGCCTACTGTGGTCAAGGCATTGTGTTAGGTGCTAGAAATGCAAAGGCATGAAACTGGCACGGCCCTTGCCAAAGGGAGTCTACATTCTACTGGGCTGGCAGGGAATAGGATCCCACATGTTTACGAGAAAGTATTATAAAAGATGTGATATAATTGGTCATTGCCTCCCCCTCTCCAAATTACCTACTTTGTACATATAAGGCTAGGGATCACTCTCAAATCAATCAATCAAATCATCTCATTCCATCTAAAGTAAATGATTGGATGCTATGCCCTGGTCTTTAACCAGATGGGAAGATGTCTCCATTGAATCAAACCCATCAACGGTATTCTGAGTCAATGTGAAAAGGCCTTCATTGATTTGGATGATGCCATTGGATGAACTGGAAGGCATATCGCACAGGAAGAGTATTTGGACTGGCCGAATAAAATTGGTCACCCCCTAGGGGTCATTTTCAAAATATCAAGATACTTCAGCCCAGACAAATTCAAAAAGGACCTTGGGAGATTCAATGGGTCTGGACCATTTTGGACTTGTCATCTTTCAATCAGTGTTCCAACAACAACAGCCACTGTCCACCTCAGACAACAGCAGCTGTTATCAGTGCCTGCGTCAGGGTCTGAGAACAGAATAAATGAAATTTAGGAAGGCAGGAATATATAAGGATCCTAGAAAAGAAGGGATAACATGCCTACAGGAGACCTTAGGGAGTGTCTCATGAAGGGGAGAAAACTATTTCCAGAAACCAGGACCTAGTAGTTACCCCTTTCACTCATGTACTCTCCAAACCCGAGCTGACCTTCCTCAGGACTCTGTATGTCCTGGTGGGAAAGTGTATCATATCTTTAAAGGGCAAAGGGAGGAAGGGAATATAACAGCTCAGTAAACACTCCTTTCTAAAATCTAATTCAATCTGGCTGACTTGGTAACCAACTCATAACTATGGCAGAGAGCACACCAATGGGGGCTCATATCCTATGAAGCAGTAAGCAAACTATCCTTCAACCTCTCAGGGTCAACCCTAGAGCCCTGGCAGAATATTGTAGCCATTCTACCAAGGGAAATAGCACTTACGATCACTACCTTGAGGCCTTGGGCAAGTCACTTGACATTTCTAGGTCTCAGTCTCTTCAGTTATAAAATGAGAGAATGGGACTAGATGACCCCTGAGAGGTCTTCTAGCTCTATTCTAAAATGCAGCCAGGAATATCTTATACCCTGAAGGTATAATCTGAGTCTCTGTAGGACATGAATGGTACAGAATGATCAAGAGGAAGGATAGTGTGTTGGGGGGGGAAGAAGAAAAGAAGGAAGAGAAAGAGGAAGAGAAAGAGGAGGAGGAGGAGGAGGAGATGAAGAAGAAGACAAAGAAGAAGACAAAGAAGAGGAAGAAGAAGATGAAGAAGAAGAAGAGGAAGAAGAAGAAGAGGAATAAGATGAAGAAGAAGAGGAAGAAGAAGAAGAGGAAGAAGAAGAGGAAGAAGAAGAAGAAGAAGAAGGAGAAGAAGGAGAAGAAGGAGGAGAAGGAGAAGAAGATGAGGAAGAAGAAGAAGAGGAAGAGGAAGAAGAAGAAGAGGAAGAGGAAGAAGGATAAGAACAAGAGGGAGAAGATGAAGAAGAAGAGGAAGAAGAAGAAGAGGAAGAAGAAGAGGAAGAAGAAGAGGAAGAAGAAGAAGAAGAGGAAGAAGGAGAGGAAGAAGAAGAAGAGGAAGAGGAAGAAGAAGAAGAGGAAGAGGAAGAAGGATAAGAACAAGAGGGAGAAGATGAAGAAGAAGAGGAAGAAGAAGAAGAGGAAGAAGAAGAGGAAGAAGAAGAGGAAGAAGAAGAAGAAGAGGAAGAAGGAGAGGAAGAAGAAGAAGAGAAAGAAGGCGAAGAGGAAGAAGAAGAAGAGGAAGAAGAAGGAGAAGAAGAAGAAGAAGAGGAAGAGGAAGAAGGAGAAGAAGAGGAAGAAGGAGAAGAAGAAGAAGAGGAAGAGGAAGAAGAAGAGGAAGAAGAAGAGGAAGAAGAAGAAGAAGGAGAAGAAGGAGAAGAAGGAGAGAAGGAGAAGAAGATGAGGAAGAAGAAGAAGAGGAAGAGGAAGAAGGAGAAGAACAAGAGGGAGAAGATGAAGAAGAAGAGGAAGAAGAAGAAGAGGAAGAAGAAGAGGAAGAAGAAGAGGAAGAAGAAGAAAAGAAGAGGAAGAAGGAGAGGAAGAAGAAGAAGAGAAAGAAGGAGAAGAGGAAGAAGAAGGAGAAGAAGAAGAAGAGGAAGAAGAAGGAGAAGAAGAAGAAGAGGAAGAAGAGGAAGAAGGAAGAAGAGAAGAAGAGGAAGAAGAAGAGGAAGAGGAAGAAGAAGGAGAAGAAGAAGAGGAAGAGGAAGAAGAAGAGGAAGAAGAAGAAGAGGAAGAAGGAGAGGAAGAAGAAGAGGAAGAAGAAGAAGGAGGAGAAGAAGGAGAAGAAGAAGAAGAAAGGAGTGGTGGTTTAGGATTCAAGTACCACCTGAAACCAAGCAGGTAAATTTTATCTATCAAAAGAGCACTGGAGGGCTTGGGAGTGGTGGGATGGGGATTTCAAATAGAGAGAGGGAATTTACTCAGTGAATGTCTTGGAAAGGAAGCCTATGGTGCCATTCTCTTGTAGGGTCTCACTTACCTCTTGCTATGTGCCAGTCATGAAGCCTGACATGATGGCTTCGGAGGGGGACATAGAGGGATACTGTCCCTGCTGGTCTCTTTGATCCATCTAAATTTGACTGTTCTCTCCCTGCTGTGACTGTCCAACAGGAGAGATACTAACAATACCTCTTTCTGTTCCCCTCTGAGCCAGGGATTTGGATAAACCTGAGATGGTTTTTGCCCAAATGGGCCCCTTTTAAGGCCAAGCATTTTATCAGAGTACAGACATAGATTCTGGATTCTGCACTGAATGGCACCTGGGGTAGGGAGAGGAAGAGGAACACAGATTTATTAAGTGCCAAGCCTTGTGTTGAGCCCTTTACAAATAGCATCTTATTTGATCCATACAACAACCCTGGGAGGTAGGTCCTATTATTATCCCCATTTTACCATTAGAGAAACCAAGGCAAACAGAGGTTAAGTGACTTGCCTCAGGTCACACAGCTGGTTAGTATGTGAGGCTGGATTTGAACTCAGGTTTTCCTGACTTCAGGTCTGGCACTCTACCCACTGAAGCACCCAGGTTCCACACAGCTAGTAAATGTCTGAGGTGGGATTCTGAGCCATGTCTTCCTAACTCCAGGTCTAGCCATGATACTCTCCTAAGCACTCTCTAAGGTGCAGTAGAAAGAACACTGCTTCTGAAGTCAGAGGACCTGGGTTCCAATCTTGCCTCTTAGTATGTGATGTTTGACAAGTCAGCCAGTGTCCCTGGGCCTCAATTTCCTCACCTAGAAAAAGAGGGAGCAAACCAAGATGGCCTCTAGAGCCCCTTCCAACTCTTGATCTAAGACTCTATGATTTCAGAGGCTCTCTAGTCCTCTTAATATCCCCTGGGAAGCCCATTCTCCAGAGGCAGCTTTTGGACTTTTGGACACTTGCGCACATTGCATTTTTGGACAGCTCTAATATTCAGCAATTTTCTCCCCCAACATCAAGCTTGTTCAGCCTTTGTAGATCCCATCCATCCCTCCCGGTTCCACTCCAGCATTCCTTCACATACTTGCTAAGGGTACAGGCTTTAGCTGCTAGCCTTTTGGCTTCAGAACTCCCACTAGGATGCAGGTTCACCTTTCGGACATCAAAGACTCCTCCTGCTTCCTCTGGGCCAGGGCAGTAAACATCACAGGACTGTGACCTAATGTGCCCTCCCCATGTCCAAGGTCAGAATCCAGCTTCGGGGCCTCAGATGGCCTGAAATATTTACTCTATGCTGAAACGAGCAGATTTAAGGACTCTGGAGTTGAAGGCAGTTGAAAGAAACTGGAGAAAGATTCCCTAGAGATTAAGAAAGTGACAGTAGACCAGCCTCTAAGGGGAAAGGGTGAGAAGAGGTTAAGATTAAAGCAACTCAGGCCATCCATTACTTTCAATTTGTGTGTGCACGTGTGTGTGTGTGTGTGTGTGTGTGTGTGTTTAAATTTCAAAGGGAATTAAAGAAGATAAATTAAGGCTTCATTAGACCCTAACCGACTTAAGAAATATTAATTTATCTTCCATCAACATTAGAACTTACAAATCTATCCAGGCTTTCCTTGACAGGAGCAGTAAAAGTAAGGATGGAGAGGCTCTTCTCCACCCCCCTCCCTACCCCCTGCCCCCACTGGCCCCTCTCTCAGGGCTCTCAGCCTTTCATGTATTTGTTTGACATACAGGCAAGAATCATGAGGTGTTGAGTATTATTAACTTCTAAACACCTAAGAAATCAGTAGGAAATCGCAAACATTTTGGGGCCCCCGACTGTCTCCATAAATGACCTGTCCAGAGTGCCTCCCCTTTTGGAGATGAAAAGAGAGAGTCTGGCCTAGTTAACGGGGAGGAGAGGGCCAGGAGTGGTGGAACGAGAGAGAGGGAGACAGGCTGAATAAATGAGAAATATGATTAACTCGCTTCCTTGGCCCAGCATTCCAGCTGGTTCTAGGTATTTAATAAACAGGTTGACACTCTCCATTCACCTCATTAGGTGATCACGAAAGCCCGGGCTGCCATAAATCTGAGGCGTGGGTTATCAAAGCTTCTGATCTTGAACTGGACGGGCGCCCAACTGTCTGCTCCGACAGAGACTGGAAAGTACAAGCTGTAAAGAATTAGGCGGCTGCTAATATAATACCCCTCCCATTCTCCACCCCCACCCCCAAAAGCACGAAGGGATGAGGAGTTGAGCAGGGAAAGATCAAGCAGGTATCTGTGACACAGGCAGTGCTGGGAGACTGCAGGAGGGGATGGTGATGGTGGTGATGATGGTGATGGAGAGGATCCCATGGAATAAGGAGAGAAAGGGGCTGGAATCTTTCCACAGATGCTGACTCTCTGTGTGACCCAGGGGAAGGCCAGCTCCCTCAGTTTCCCCTTCTGTAAAGTAGAGAGGAAAATCAATCATATTAGTCCTATGTATGGATGTTATAAGCAAAGCACTTCTTTTTGGGGGGACATTTTAAGCTCTTCTCAGCCTGATCCTTTCCAGGCAAAGTGGCTAAAACTCTGGATCTGGAGTCCAGGGGGTCTGCAGACCCAGCCTCAGACACTGACTTGCATGGGGATAATAAAAGCGTCTATCTCCCAGGCTTGTTAAGGATCAAAGGAGATAGGATGTGTAAAGAGCTTTGCACACCTTATTGAGAAAGAAATAAGATGCAGTGGAAAGGGTGCTAGGGTTAGAGTCCCAGGCTCGCTGCTCACAAACCAGCATGAGTATTTAGCACTTGACTCACCTTGACCAAGTCACCTCACTTGACCTCCCTTTTTCTTCCTCTGGAAAATCTATTGCATAGATGAGAGATACATAGACAAAGGCAGACACACACACCACACACACACACACATACACACACACACAGAATGAGACACAGAAGAATGGATAGATAGATGGGTAAGTACATGGATAGACAGCGGAATGGATGAGATAAGTCAGGATGGATAGATAGGTAGATAAATTGAGGAATGCATAGGTAGAGATAAAGAGAGATGGTCAGATGGATAGAGACATAGATAAAAAGATAGACAAATAGATAACTAGAGATAAGGAGGGATGGATGGACAGATGGATGGATTGAGGAATGCATGGATAGAGATAAGGAGAGATGGACAGATGGATATAGAGATAAATAGAGGAATAGATGAGATAAGGAGTGATGAGTAGATGGATAGATGGATAGATAGATAGATAGATAGATAGATAGATAGATAGATAGATAGAGGAATGCATGGATAGAGATAAGGAGAGATGGACAGATGGATGTAGAGATAAATAGAGGAATAGATGAGATAAGGAGTGATGAGTAGATGGATAGATGGATAGATAGATAGATGATAGATAGAGGAATGCATGGATAGAGATAAAGAGGGATGGACAGATGGATAGAGGAGAGAGGAATGGATAGAGATAAGGAAGGATAGATGGATGAATCGATAGATGGATAGTTTTTATTAAGTACTCACTATGTATCAGACATTATGCTGAGCACTGGAAATTCAAATACAAGCAGGAGAAAAGATAATCTCTACCCTTGAGGAACTTATATCCTACTGGAAAAAGACAGCACAAATAGGGAGTTGGGGTAGAGAAGTCCTGAGAGTCAGGATCAGAGCAGGGTGAGAAGGAAGCCCTGGCTGGCCATGGCATTTCCTCCACTGGAGGTTCCTAGGACTACTGACTCCTCAGTCTGGAGTTGGGAGTGTCCTCAGAGACCATCTACTCTCATACCATTTAACAGAGGAGAACATGGAGGCTAGGAGAGGCTCAGGCACTTGTTCAAAGTTGTATCACATTGATATGAAGCCTCAGAGGTGGGGGTTTAGGCCAGGTCTTGTAACCTCAGAGGCAGTGTCTTCTAAGTCTCACTCACTTTGAAATCAATGAACAGTTAGAGAAAGCAGCCTTCCCTCCAGTCACACAGGTAGTGGCCAGATTCTAGTAGAGTCCTTCCTAATCTGGCGTTCTTTCTAACACTGTATCCTCACTAGTCCAGAGCTGTAAAGGACCTCAGAGATCATCTAATCCAGCATCCTCACTTTACAGATGAGGAAACTGAGGCCCAGGGCCATGAAGTATTGCTTCAGGTTACACAGGTCATTGGGTCATGAGACCACAGACCCAGAAGTAAATACACAGGACCTCATCAGCTGTCTACAGCAGTGTGCTTGTTTTTAGGTGTGGGAACTGAGGTCCTGAGAGTCTCAGATTTGCTCAGGTCACATAAGCAATAAGCACCAGAGTCAAGATTTGAACTCCGAACCTATGACTTTTTTTTGGCTAGGCAATGGAGTTAAGTGACTTGCCCAGGGTCACACAGCTAGCAAGTGTTATGTATCTGAGGCCGGACTTGAACTCAGGTCCTCCTGAATCCAGGGCTGTGCTCTGTCCTCTGCACCACCTAGCTGCCCCAAAACCTATGATTTAGGATCCAGGGCTCTTCCCACTGTCACATTTTAAAAAGTCCCCAAAGTATCTCACCCCAAATACCTTTATATGGAACCTTCATGCTCTCTACCTTGGGAGGATTTCAGGGAAGTTTAATTTCTGCTTCTAATTCCTCTTCAAACAATTCAGACTTTGTTAGCTAGCACTCATTATATGCTTTTGTGCCGATGAAGATTCCTTTTGAGTTTTGAACGTGGCCAATTAATTGAACATCAAGCATTTTTAAAGACCTACTATGTGCCAGGTGTTGTGATAGACTCTTAGTATACAACATAATAAAACAGTCTCTGCCTTTTAGGAACTTATCTCCAACAGAGAGAAACCAATCTACTCAGGTAATCTGAGAAGGAAGAAAGTGCAAACAGCTAAGGGGTGTTTAGGACAGGCTTCACTTAAACTGAGCCTTGGAGGAAGTTAGGAATTCTGAGCTAAGGAAGGTGTGAACTCCAGGCATGAGGGACAGCCTAGGAAAATGCTTGGGGTCAGGAAGTGAGTGAGATGCCAAATTCAGGGCACAGCAAGAGGGTCAGAATGGAGATTCTGTGAAAGACATTGATGGGAAAGGAAATAAACAATAAGACCCCCAGGTTGCCTACTAGGCTCAAATTGAATCCATTGATGGCATATTCATCTTGCAAATCAGAAGCTGGTATGTCCAACAAGGCTCCCAATTGTCTTATTCCTCCATGGTCCAAGTGCTGCCTCTGGAAGGCTGTACATGAGAGCTCTGCAAAGTTCCCAACCATTGTCTCAGGTCCAGACACTTGGTTCCATTTGGTTCTTGTTACCAATTAAACACACACACACACACACACACACACACACACACACACACACCCCTTTGTGAGTGGGAGAGGAACAAGGCTTTCTCTTGATCTTTTCACTAATCACAGCACGAGTTTGTAACTGGAAGTTTTAGGTTTCCATCTCTCTCTATGTACCCAATGTAGATTCCTCCATCAGTCACAGGTCAGTCATGGTCCTCTCTGCCATTTGGGGAGAATGATCCTGTTAGAAAATGAGGGATTTTGTTATGGATGGAGAGAGGAATGAATGAGAGAAAGAGGGAGAGAAAGAGAGAGAGGGAGAGAGAAGAGAAGAGAAAGGGAAGAGACAAAAGAGGAGAGGAGAGGAGAGGAGAGGAGAGGAGAGGAGAGGAGAGGAGAGGAGAGGAGAGGAGAGGAGAGGAGAGGAGAGGAGAGGAGAGGAGAGGAGAGGAGAGGAGAGGAGAGGAGAGGAGAGGAGAGGAGAGGAGAGGAGAGGAGAGGAGAGGAGAGAAGGGAAGGGAAGGAAGGGAAGGGAAGGGAAGGGAAGGAAGGGAAGGGAAGGGAAGGGAAGGGAAGGGAAGGGAAGGGAAGGGAAGGGAAGGGAAGGGAAGGGAAGGGAAGGGAAGGAAGGAAGGGAAGGGAAGGGAAGGGAAGGGAAGAGAAGAGAAGAGAAGAGAGAAGAGAAAGGGAAGAGAGAGAGAGAGAGAGAGAGAGAGAGAGAGAGAGAGAGAGAGCTTGAACAGCAAGGTGTTTAAGACAGATAGGAGGATGCACTAGGAAGACATACCATGAAAGATACAATATTGTGCAGTGATTGGAGCATTGAACTTGGAGCCAGGAAGAACTGAGTTCAAATGTTATTTCTGACCCTTGGGAGCTTTATGACTCCATACCTGATCATCTGGAAGTTCCTTTCCAGTCCTAAATCTGTCATCCCATGACCTTAGATCATTGAACTAACTAACAATATAATATAATATAATATAATATAATATAATATAATATAATATAATATAATATAATATAATATAATATAATATAATATAATATAATATAATATAATATAATATAATATAATATAATATAATATAATATAATATAACATAATATAACATAATATAATATAATATAACATAACATAACATAACATAACATAACATAATTAATATAATATAATATAATACAATATAACATAATATAACATAACATAACATAACATAGCATAGCATAACATAACATAACATAACATAACATAACATAACATAACATAACATAACATAACATAAATTAATATAATGTAATGTAATGTAATGTAATATAATATAATAATATAATATAATATAATATAATATAATATAATATAATATAATATAATATAATATAATATAATATAATATAATATGACATAATATGACATGACATGACATGACATGACATGACATGACATGACATGACATGATATAGTATGATGTGATGTGGTGTGATATGATAAGATATGATATGATATGATATAATATAATTAATATAATATAATATGATAATTAAAAAATAAAATATCAGAAGCAGACCCTGGAAGACACCAAAAGGAAAAGGAGATAGATATAGCATGGGGTAGTAACAGAGGAGACAAGCAGCCATGTATTGTAGTGGATGGATTGCTGGACTTGCAGGGAGGGAGATGTGAATTCAAATCTACCTTCAGAAACTTGCCATCTGGGCAAGTCACTTAACCTCACTGAGCCTGTTTCCTCATCTGCAAAAAGTATCTACCTCACAAAGCTGTGAGGACCTACTGAGATTGTGTACATGCAGCACTTTGCAAATCTTAAAGCATTATATAAATGCCAGCTATCGCTACTATCATTATTAATGGAAAGAGCACTGGACTTGGGATCAGGAGAGTCCTGGGTTCAAATCACATCTCTGACACTTACCAGTTCTGTGATCCCAGGCAAATATTTGACTTGTGTAAGCCTCAGTTTTCCCATCTGTAAAATGAGGATAACAATAGCACTTCTTTTTACTGTTCTGTGATGGGGATCCAATGAGGTTATGAATGTAAAGCTCTTTACAAACCTTAAACTGCTATGGCAATGAGAGCTCCTGTTACTAAAGGAACATTAGTCCCTAGGTTGCAATCAAATGATATAATGAGTACACCTATTGGACAAATACTGTCATCATTATATCAATATGCAGACATGTTTGGAGAGTGCAGTGATTTATTTTGGCTGCTGGTGGGAAGTAGAGTAAAGGTCATCACCATTCCCTACTTGTTCTTATTCAAGTTTGCCACCAGGCTGGTTTGCACAGTGACCAGGTGCATTATGGAGGTTGGCAAAAATTTCCTTATCCTGATTTCTCCCACATCCTTTACCCTTTTGCTAAATGGAGTCACGGAGACGACTTGAAAAGGACCCAGACTCCTTACCCACCTATGTGATAGGAGTTGAAAAGAACTTCAGATCATAATTCAGAGAAGAGACATAGGGACCTTGAACAGCTGTAAGGTACTTTTAAAAATATGCCCAAGGGCTTCTCTAGCTAGTTGGCTGACTGGGTGTGTGTGGCTGTGGTCTATATCACAAAAGAGTCAAGGATGGTCCTAGGGCTATAACTAGAGTTGTTTATTGTTCATCCTGTTTTTCTATTGCAATAACCATGAATATTCTACAATGTCTAAGAGGTGCCTAGTAAAGTGTGCATTAGAGTCAAGGAAAGCCTATGAAAAGTGAAAATTAATCTAATTGCTCCCATCATTCTTTACTTTAATGGATCTATGTTCTCTGTATGGGCATGCTCTTTCCCCATTCAGATTGAAAACCATCCCTTCCTCTTTATCCTGTAGGTTTATTTTATTTTTAGTGTCTTTCTATGGGGTGCAATGTAAAGAGTCCTGACTCTGGAATTAGAGAACCCAGGCTACAATCCCACCTCTGATGTTTATTCCCTATGTGGTCTTGGGCAAGTCACTTAACATCACTGGGCCTCAGTTTCCTCATTTGTAAAATAAGGGAGTTAGACTGGATGGTCTCTGAGGTTCTAACCCTAGGTCTCTAATTCTATGACCCTTCCTATGATCTTCTAATCAGATTGGAAGATCATAGATAGAGGATTATAGATCACTCAATGTACTGGAGATCTTTCTCTAGTACTTTAAATATTTAGTGAACATTAATGGATCACCAACATGCTCTCATCAGTGATAGATTTTTTTCTACAATCAGCCCTACTCCTTCCTAGGCATCCATGCCCTTGATGATGTGGCATGGCAGGCAACAAAGGCTGGTATCCAGGGCTGGGGAGGTCAGAACACATGTGGAGCATTGGGTTCGATTAGGGCACCATGTTTTGGGAAGGTTGTGGACAAGGCTTCAGCATTCATTTCCATGAGCTTTTGAGTTTTAAATTTTCTCTGCCTCCCTCCATCCTTCCCTCCCCAAGATGGCATGCAAACTGATATAGGCTCTCCTTATACATTCCTAATTAACACATTTTCACATTAGTCATGGTTTAAAGAAGAATTAGAACCAATAGGAGGAACCACAAGAAAGAAGAAACAAAACAAAACAGAAGGAAAAAAAGAGTAAATAGTATGCTTTGATTTGCATTAGAATTCCATAGTTTTTCTTTGGATGTGGATAGCATTTTCCATCATAGATCTTTGGAGATGTCTTAGATCCTTGCATTGCTGAGAAGAACTAAGTCTATCAAAGTTAGTCATCGCACAATGTGGCTATTACTGTGTACAATGTTCTCCTGGTTCTGCTCACTTCACTCAGCATCAGTCCATACAAGTCTTTCCAGGTTTTTCTGAAGTCCACTTGCTCATCATTTCTTATAGCACAATAGTATTCCATTACATTCATATACCACAACTTGTTCATCCATTCCCCAGTTGATGGGCATCCTCTCAATTTCCAATTCTTTGCCACCACAAAAAGAGCTGCTATAAATATTGTTGTATATATTGGTCCCTTTCCCATTTGTATGATCTCTTTGAGATACAGCCCTGGAAGTGGTATTGCTGGGTCAAAGGGTATGCACATTTTTATAGCCCTTTGGGCATAGTTCCAAATCGCTCTCTGAAATGGTTGGATCCAATCTTTTTTCTTGAGGGCAGCAGGTGCTGAGCCAGTAGTCAGGAAGACCTGAATTCAAATCTGGCCTCAGCTGCGTAACCCTGGGCAAGTCACTTTACCCAGTTTGTTTTAGCTTCCTCACCTGTAAAAATGAACTGCAGAAGGAAATGGCAAACCACTCTAGTATCTCTGCCAAGGAAACCCCAAATAGGGTCATGAAGAATCAAACATAACTGAAACCAACTGAAAAACAACAACCTATTTTCTTACACATTCCTCCCTCCCTTACACTCCATAGTTCATCCATGTTGGTCTACTTGCTGTTCTGCCCACAGGACACTCCATCTCTCACCTCCATGCCTTTGCACACTCGCTGCCCTCCTCCCCCAGAATGCTCTCTTTCCTCAACTCTGACTTTTGGGATCCTTAACTTTCTTTGAGACTCAGCTCAAGCCCTACCTTCTGCAGGGGGCCTTTCCTACCTCCCCCAGCTACTAGTACCTTCTCTTCTCAGGTCATCTTCCATATTTCTGTCTGTATCTTTTAGGTTCCTCTATATGTCCATGACGTCTCCTCTCTTAGACCGCAAGCACAGGGGCTATTGCTTTTCTTCATACTCCCAATGCTTAGCACAAGTGTCTAGCTCACAGCAGCTGCTTAGAAATGCGTGTTGATTGGTTGATTATCTCTCCTTTGAGCCTCTCAAAAATTAGTGCCATAGGTGTTATAATACCCATTTTACAGAGAAGTAAACTGAGACTTGATGAGTTTGAGTGACTTCCTCTCATATACTTGTAACTACTTGTAGATTCCAATTTTCTCATTTGTTTCAGGTGAAAAAATTAAAGTCTAGAGGCTTGACCAAGGTTATGCAGGAAATGAACAGCAGAGTCAATATTTGAATCCAGATCCCTTGATCCAAATATGAACTCTTCCCTGTGCTTCCTCCTTTGCTTAGCCACCTAGTGGCAGATTTGGACTCTGCCTCCTTTCCCTTTTGCTTTCCATTTTCCAATAGAAATTTTACTGCTAAGAACTCTAGGTGACTTCGGTCTCTAGAGATTTTAGATGAGAGAGATAGACAGAGAACAGAGACCAAGACAGAAAGTGAGAGAGACCAAGACAGAGGCAGAGAGAATGAGAAAGGAAGGAAGAGGGAGAGAGACACAGACAGAGATACAGACAGAGAGAGGGAGAAGAGAAAAGGGGGAGAGACAGAGAGAGACAGAGAGAGAGACAGAGAGAGTGAAAGAGAGCCCAATGCAGAGACAGAGACATAGAGACAGAAACAGAGATAGAGACAGAGAGATATAAAGAGAAAAAAGAGACAGACACTGAGACACACAGAGACAGAGTCAAAGACAGACAGACACTAAGACAGAGAGAAAGTGAAAGTTAAGAGTAAGGGGGCTTGGCATGTTTAGCTCATTAGATTTTTCATGGTGTCATGACTGAGGACATCAGGAAGCTGCAAAAGCAACCACAATTGTTTCTGACCCTCCTCATCCCCTGCCTCAGCACTACTGGCTGAAATGTTTTCCATCTTCTCATCTGGGACCAATGGCCTGGGATGGAGATCAAAGATGGATAGCACTATAGTTAACCTGACATGGAAGACTCCACCCTCCACCCACCCACCCCCACTCTCACCCTTCTCAGTGATGTGGAGGAAAAAAAAAATTCCAGGTCCAGTCGCCATGGTAACCACCTATCTGACTGGGTTACAAGCTCACATCAGCCAGGAATGAAATCTCTGTTAGAACAGATATAGCATCTCAAGCTAGTCTGATGCCATTTCGGTCCTTTCTCAAGAATGCTCAAGGCAAACAGGGGCCAGCAGGCCCAGCCAGAGGCTGTGGTGGTCATCTTGGTGCTAAATGGAGTTTTACCTGGTGGGAAGAGGTCTCGCTTTCCTCAGTAAAACAAATAAATTACAATTTGCATTGCTATCATAGCTTGCAAATTGTTTTCCCACAATAACCGTGTAAGACAGATAGTGCAAGAATCATTCCCTCTGCCATTATACAGGTGAGGAAACTGAGGTTTTGAGAGTCTAAGTAACTTATCTCATGGTGGAACAGCCCAGAATGTCTGAGTTAGGCTCTGATCTCAGCTCACTTGTCCAGAATCAATTTCTACTCTTTGCTATGTGAGCCTCCCAACACCATGTGGCCACTTTCTCCATCTTGATAGAGCCCATTGTCATGCTTTGAGGTGTCTTATGCATTTTATTTCATTTGATCCTCACAGTAATCCTGATGTAAGTGCTATTGTTATACCCCCTTTACAGATGGGGAAACAAATAGGGATTAAGTGACATGACTAGGGTCACAGAGCTAGTAGGTGCCTGAGGATGGATTTCAACTCAAGTTTTCCTGACTCCAGGTCTCGTGCTGTAACCACTGAATTGTGACAAATCTGCCTTCTCCCCCTTATCCTTCTTCTCATCCTTCTCCTCCTTGTCCCTGTCTTCCTCCCCCTTTCTCTCTTTTTTCTCTCTTCTTCTTTGTTCTCCTCCATCTTCTTTCTTTCTTCTCTTTCTTTCTTTCTTTCTTTCTTTCTTTCTTTCTTCCTTCCTTCCTTCCTTCCTTCCTTCCTTCCTTCCTTCCTTCCTTTCTCTTTCTTTCTTTCTTTCTTTCTTTCTTTCTTTCTTTCTTTCTTTCTTTCTTTCTTTCTTTCTTTCTTTCTTTCTTTTTTTCCTTCCTTCCTTCCTTCCTTCTTCCTTCCTTCCCTTCCTTCCTTCCTTCCTTCCTTCCTTCCTTCCTTCCTTCCTTCCTTCCTTCCTTCCTTCCTTTCTTTCTTTCTTTCTTTCTTTCTTTCTTTCTTTCTTTCTTTCCTTCCTTCCTTCCTTCCTTCCTTCCTTCCTTCCTTCCTTCCTTCCTTCCTTCCTTCCTTCCTTCTTTCTTTCTTTCTTTCTTTCTTTCTTTCTCTCTCTCTCTCTCTCTCTCTCTCTCTCTCTCTCTCTCTCTCTCTCTCTCTTTCTTTCTTCCTTCCTTCCTTCCTTTTATTTTTAAGGCAATCAGTGTTAAGTGACTTGCCTGGGGTCGCATAGCTAGTAAGTGTCTGAGGGCAGATTTGAACTCAGGTCCACCTGACTCCAGGAGCAGTGCTCAATCCACTGCAGCGCCACCTAGCTGCCCCTTGATCCTTTTTTTTCTTCCTCCTCTTCCTTCTTCCCCATGCCTGGAATGCTTCTCCTCCACCTATTCCTCAGAGGCAGCTCTCTGGCCTTAGGGCATGTGTCCATCTTGTAGCTACTTGTATGACCTTCTGAGGCCAGCAGGGAAATCTTGCTCTCTTTCCACCTGTGCATGTAAAGCGATACAGCCGACCCTGTTTGGGGGAAGCAAAAAAGCCAAACCAAAGGACGCCATAGTAGTGAGGCCCCTGAGGGGTCTACTCAGAACAGTCCTCTGGGTGGCTGGCCCTTTCTCCACTGTCTATTCATTTCTTCTTGGACTTGGGGTGAGGGGTGGAAGGTAGTGAGCAACCAATTAACAACCCTTTATTTAACAACCGATCAACCTAATTAAACATCTGATCCTCACAATGACCAACCGAGATCTCAAAGGATCAATGATAACTAGCACCCTCCTCTTTCCAGAGAAGTGATGGAGTATGTGAATAATCAAATACAGATTTTTGGATGCTACCAATGTGGTAATTTGTTATGCTTTTGATGCATATTTATTACAAGGCTTTTGTTTCTTCATTTTCAATGGGGAAGGGGTGGGTATTAGGGGGTTTAAGAAAAAAAAATTTTGCTCATTGAAAAAATTAATTTAATTTTAAAATACCTACTATGTGCCCTAGGCACAAAAATGAAATTGCCCGACCTTAAGGAGCATACATTCTACCGGGGGAAAACAGTAGGCACATATATAAGTACACAGTACATAAAGGCAGGTAACTGAGGAGAGGACATGACCATTTTGGGGAGGGGGTAGATGGGAATAGAAGGAAGCTTTGAAGGAAGCCAGAATTCTAAGAGGCCAAGGTGCAGAGGAAGAGCATTGCAAGC